>NC_091828.1:67508750-68915000 GCF_038994185.2 Dermacentor albipictus
GAGAGGCCGAAGTTCACGCCCATGAGAGCAAGGGGGGACACACGTAGTGTGGATGCGAGTGAAAGCAGTCCGACCGAACGCAAGGAGACGGCGGCAGCCGAAGCCGAACGCAGAAAGCGGTTCGAGATGAGACAAGTGCGCATGTGTTATACGTGCCAAAAGCCGGGTCACTTTTCGGCAGTGTCCAGAAACAAAAACAAAAGTCGTGTTTTTGTCATTATGCAGCACTGACGATAACATGAAGCTTCTGGAGCTTTACATGCGAGACCTCCTCCTGAACGGGAAAGAGTACCGAGTGCTTCGTGATTCCGCAGCTACAATGGATGTAGTTCACCACTCTTACGTAGAACCCGATATGTTCACGGGCGAGTGCGCATGGATCAAGCAAGCCCTGGAAGCTCATAGCGTGTGTCTGCCCGTAGCAAAAGTGCTTATTGAAGGACCTTTCAGAGCACTTGAGACGGAGGCCGCAGTGTCATCTATGCTACCCCCCCAGAACCCGTACCTATTTTCGAACAGGTCCGATCACCTCCTGCGCGAAAAGGGGCTTTTGTTTGGTGAGGCTAGCATTCAGGCCTTAACCAGATTGAGAGTTCGGGAGCTCGCTGCAAAGGTGGTAGTTGCGGGGCCGACGTTGTCGAACAATGAGAAAGGGTTGGAGGCACAGCAAGCTGATATTCAGAGCACGTCCAAACGGGATAAAATTGAGCGTGTAGCGTTGAAGGCACCAGATACTGGAGAGGAAATGCCCGACACGAAAAAGTTAGAAGAGCTATCTGCAGATTTGCTCATCGCGCCTATGTCAGATGGACTTAATAGGTTGCTAGTCAGCCGGTCGGCTTTGATAGCCGAGCAAAAAAAGGATGGCAGCCTAGAAAACATGCGCTGCAATGTCAAGGGAGGTATCGCCAAGAAAAATGCTCACTTTGTGGAAAGAGGTGGGGTCATGTACCGGAAGTCTAGGCCGCAGGGGAGTGGAGTTCGATCAGCTGATCGTGCCTCAGGGCTACCATCAGGATCTGTTGCGCTTGTCGGATGGCAGCCTAGAAAACATGCGCTGCAATGTCAAGGAAAGTATCGCCAAGAAAAATGCTCGTTTTGTGGAAAGAAGTGGAGTAGAAATGGAGTGGCTCCACTCCGTGATGAAGCTTGTGTTGAGAGCATTGTGTTTTGAACAACAAACAGACTGGGAGCTGTGTCTGCCTAAGGTGATGTTTGCATTAAGGACTGCGCCGCATACGGCTACGGGGTTTTCGCCAGATGAGCTTGTGTGCGGTCGCTCGCTGCGGTCTCTGCTTCGCATGCTTCGAGACTTGTGGGAAGGCAGGGGCAACGACCCAGTCGTGGTGGAGGGCGTGCTTAGGCTCCTCGAACGCTTAAGAAGGGCACAGGAGTTGTCAGGTGAAGCAATGGCAAAGGCCCAAAGGTTTATTATGATCGGACAGCCAGGGCCCGTCGTTTTGAGGTAGGTGATGAGGTAATGATATTGCGCACATCGCTAAAAAACAAACTCGTCGTGCAGTGGGAGGGCCCATCACGGGTTGTTCAAAAACTATCGGACGTTAACTACATGGTGGGTCTGCCAGGAAAACGGAAAGCACAGCAAGTTTACCACTGTAATCTGCTCAAACCCTATAGACAATGGGAAGCAGTGGTGTGTACGATGGTAAACGTTCCCGAAGAGCTTCCGGTCGAGCTTCCCGGACTAGGCTCAGTGACCAACAGGGCAGACACCGATCAGGTCATTAGTGACTTAAGGGGGGACGCGGGTTTCAAAAGTCGAAAAATCGCGAAAAAAACGATTTTTCAAAAAGTATATATTTCGGCTATACGTGTTGTAAACTACCTTTCCTGTAATTATTAACGCCTAATTCACCGTGGAAATGCTTCTAATTCGATATACAACAGGCCACGGCAGCCCCCGAGCCGCGAGCGAACGGCGAAAATAACCAAACATCGCGCGCGCGCCATTTCCATGCCGCTGAACCGAGCGCCGCCATCTTGGTCTTGTTTTGCTTGTGAATGCTTGCCCTTTCCCGTGTTGCCTTCGCCGGCGGCGGCCGCGGCATGGTAGAAGCATGGCTTGCACGAGATTGGAGGCCTCGAAGCAGTGTTTGAGGTTCCCGCGTCTCGAATTCGAGCTGTGATTGGACGAAGCGCGCGCTCCTGGAGAACGCGGGGGAGAGCGTGGCTGCTATTGGCTGCTGGGCACGCTGACACGTGGTCTCTCCCCGGCGCGTCGTCTGCCGCTGCTCGCTCCGTTGACGGCGTTCTTTGTGCGCTCGCTTTACTCTTCACCATTTTCGAGATCGCTGTCTTCGCTACCGTCGGGATTCTTGTGGCGTGTTTTGAACGGTTTTGTGCACCCTACGGATCGTCGCGCGTCCGTTCACGATGGTCCCTAAGCGGAAATTCAAAACGCAACATGCGTTCGGTGCGCGGCGTCGTTCTATGAATGCCGTCCGCATGGCGAAGTTGGCAAAGCGCGTTGCCGGCGATTGCGGAGACGCTTCCTGCAGTGCTGCCTCTGCTACACCGCTAGAAGTCTGCGTTGCCACTCCCAGCGCCGTACCTTCCGAGTCAGCAATGCAAGGAGACGGCGTTTCAAGTGTGCCTGCTGTCCTGACCGCATCAACCTCGGCGATCGCGGCACCCTCTCTCGCGTCTGTCGCCGTGAGCAAAGACGCATCGTCGACCGTGCACGTGAAAACGCACTTTCTGACGCCGGAGGAGATAGAGGCGGCGGAGGCACAACGTAATGCTGTGAAAAACAAACTTGGTGCCACGCCCGCGACGCTACGAAAATTTCAAGCGATGTCGCCCGATCCCGCACCTGCCACTGCTACTACCGTAGATGAGGTATTTTGCCTTGTGCAAATGTGTGTGTTCAGCCACCTGCTCTCCAAAACCTTGTGCCAGCGCTGCCTTTCAACTGGACTGACAATTCAACAAGGTACCCAGTTCGGACTGGCTACAAAGCTTGAGTTGGTATGCCCACATTGTGGGATTATTGCTAATTCTTGGAGTTCACCACGCCAGAACGCAGGAAATGCTTTTGAGATGAACATCCGAGCCATTATGGCTATGAAGCAAATTGGTAAGGGGCAGACAGCTGTAAATGACTTTTGGGCTGCTATGAATGTATCTCACAGAGGACTTCATCACAAGACGTACCAGGAACATCTGAAGAAGACATTCAGGGGCCCAGAGACTCAACGCATGGAGAGTTTCTATTCAGAATCAGCAGCTGCTGTGAAAAAGGTTTACCAGGGAATGGACCCAGGATTTACCAGAGACATTACTGTGGTCTATGATGGCACCTGGCACAAGCGTGGACACACATCCCACATTGGAGTTGGGGCAGTGATAGAGTATCACACTGGCCTCATCTTGGATGCAGTTGTCCTCTCAAACCAGTGCCTCGGGTGTCAAACAGGACCCAAACCAGAAGACTCAGAGTACTCAAGCTGGCGTGAGCAGCACATCTGCCAAAGAAACACTGATGCGAAGTCTGGAAGGATGGAGGTCGAGGCAGCCTTGATCCTTTTCGCCCGTTCACTGACAAAGCACAACCTCTGTTACACAACGATTGTGTCCGATGGAGACAGTGCCACCTACTCTGCCCTTGTGAAGGAGAATGTTTATGGGCTAGTCCCAGTTGTCAAAGAAGAATGCTTCAATCACGTGCAGAAAAGGATGGGGGCTGCACTGCGCAACCTAGTGCAAAAGAGTGATAAGGCATTGGGAGGGAAAGGAAGGCTGACAAAGGCTCTGATCGACAAGCTGACGGATTACTATGGCTGGGCTTTGAGAAACAACTCGAATGACGCGGCAGCAATGCAGCGTGCAGTGATGGCGTCCTACCATCACATCACATCCACCGATGCGGAGCCTCATTATGACCTATGCCCAGAGGGCGCTGGCTCATGGTGCCGCCACAAGGCTGCTGAGGCAAATGGCTTACCACAACCAAGGCACAGGTACAATCTGCCAGGCTATGTCGCTGAGGCTATGCTGCCTGTTTATCAGCGCCTCTCCGAGCCTTCCCTTCTTCAGCAGTGCCTTGGAGCGAAGACTCAAAATGCATCGGAATCATTTCATTCTGTTCTGTGGTCACTGATGCCCAAGGAGCAGCATGCATCCCTGATTGCAGTGGAGACAGCACTGAATGATGCAGTGATGCGGTATAATGCTGGAAACCAAAGGGCCACCAAAGAAATTTCTCTGTCTGCGGGGCTCACACCTGGCCACCTAGCCATCCATCGAGCCGTGGAAAAAGATGCCCTGCACATGGGAAAGGCTGAGAAGCGAGGTCAAGCGAAGACTGAGAGGCGGTAGAGAAAGAAAGCCTGCAAAGACACCGCAAACTATTCTGCGGGGTCATTTTAGACCCAGAAATGTTGTGTCAAAACTTCAAGGGCCGTTTTCTCGAAATGAATTTTTTTCCTGGTGTGGCTGCTTATGCAAGCAGTATCTCTGGAACCGCTAATCAGATTCCCACCAGGTTTTTTTTTATTGTGTGCCTGAATAAATTTATGAGGGCAAGACAGGCCCACTTTTTCAAGTTATTGAGTCTGGAATTTATTATAAGCAATCAAAATTAGGCTAATGCAAGTCTAATTAGTAACACTAAATTCAATGTTGTGCTAAAACTTTTCAGCAAGGAAATTAAAAAAAGGGCTCGGTCTTGCCCTGTGGTACCTATTCAGGAATCTTCATATTGAATTTGACAGTGCTAACACATTTTGCAAGTTCTCCAGGCATGTCATAAGGAACCTATGTGAATCATTCTGATATACTCCTGTAACTTGAGTACCAGTGTACGTAGCTCCATGAAACTTTGTAGTTATTCATATGTCTATGCCATGAGTGTACCCTGAAAATTTCATTCAGTTATCTCAAGAAACAAAAAAGGTGTTCGAAGGTAGCCTCCTCCCTTAATCTGTAAAGCACCGCTGTCGCCTGAGCAGAAAACCGAACTACACCAGCTCTTACAAGAGTTTCAAGGTCAGTTCTGAGAGGCCTGGTAGGACTTCTGTCCTTACTTATGACATAGAACTTACCCGTAAAAACCCGCGTATAGTACGAGGTTTTTTTCCTGTTAGCGTCCCAAATTTCCGCCTCGTACTATATGCGGATCCGGACAAAAATTTCAAAGTTCGGCTCGAAGTTTTGGTTTCGTTATTGCTCTGTGGCTACGGCTTGGCTTCGTAATATCTGCATGGCTACGACTTGGCTTTGTTATTGCTGCCTGGCTACGGCTTGCCTTCGCTATTGCAGCGTGGCTACGGCATCGTTTCTTTCTTTGTTGAGTGCGGACCTTGGCAGTTCACGTGTTAACCGCGCTTCGCGAAGTGCATCGTTTTTAGTGAAGGAGCACGATGTCGGGGGCACGGAAGCAGTACTCGGCAGCTTTCAAGCGAAATGTGATTTTAGCGGCAGAGGAAATCGGCAACAGTGCGGCCGGGAGGCAGTTTGGCGTCATTGAGGGAAGTATCCGCGGATGGCGACGGCAAAAAGAAGCACTTTTCGAGTGCAGCGGAAAACGAAGCTTTCGCGGCCCGAAGAATGGGGCATTCCCTGAAATTGAACTCAAACTGACGGAATTCGTCCGAGAACAGCGAGCCGCGCATCTTGCTGTGAGCGTGGAGCTCATGCAGGCAAAAGCCAGGGAGCTTGCGAGAGAAAAAGGCCTAACGAGCTCCACCTTCAAAGCAAGCAAGCATTGGGTTTATCGGTATATGTGCCGTGCAGGATTTTCATTGCGCCGGAGAACTTCAATTTCACAAAAGCTGCCGGAATCGTTTGAAGAGTTACTGGTGGCTTTCCAGCGCCGCGTTATTTCGTTGCGCAAGTTGAAGAACTTTCAGCTAGGGCAAATCGGCAATGCTGACCAAACACCAGTTTATCTGGACATGCCATCGCCCCTCACCGTGCACGAAAAGGGCTCGAAACAAGTTTGTGTCCGGTCCACTGGGAACGAGAAGACGCGTGTTACCGTCATGTTGTCATGCACGGCAGACGGCCGCAAGCTCCCGCCCTATGTCGTCTTCAAGCGCAAGACAATGCCGAAAGGTGAGCTGCCGAAAAATGTCATCGTTAAATGCCATGAGAAAGGGTGGATGAATGAGAGTCTTGTGCTCGACTGGATAAAGTCCGTTTGGTGTAGGCGGCCCGGTGCACTGTTGTCGTTCCCGTCCATCCTCGTGCTGGACGCGTTTCGTGGCCATTTGGCCAACTCGGTGAAGAAGCTGTTGCGTGATTGTAATACTGAACTCGTCGTTATCCCTGGTGGGATGACGTCTCAGCTGCAGCCTCTAGATGTTTGCGTCAACAAGCCTTTCAAGGACGCGGTGAAGCGGTGCTACGCAGAGTGGATGCGGTCAGGTGAACCTGCAGTGACGCCAACTGGGCGGCTGAAGCGGGCATCGCCAGCCACGCTGTGCAAGTGGATCGTGGACGCATGGGCGAGCATCCCAGAAGACCTTGTGCGTTGCGCTTTCAAGAAGTGCGGGATCTCGAACGCGCTCGATGGCACCGAGGACGAGTACCTCTGGGAGGATATGTCAGACAAGGAATTGTCCGATGAAAGCGCAGCGGAGGACGACAGTGAATGAAGTGCTGAGTCCGATTTCAATAAATGTTTTCCCCGAGTTTCTCTCACTCGTATTATACGCGGGTAAACCTTTTTTTTTTCCATTTCTCGTCCCAGAAATTTCACCTCGTATTATATTCGGGTTCGTATTATACGCGGGTTTTTACGGTACCTCCCCAGAGCCAGTATGGTCCAAGGCGTACCGGGTGCTACCACGCCAGCGCGATATTATGGAGGCCGAGGTAAAGAAAATGCTACAGCTCTGTGTTATTGAGGCGGGTGAGAGTGATTATACCTCCTCACTGATTTTAGTTGAGGTACCGGGCAAGGAACCTCGTCCTTGCGTCGACTACCGCAGGCTTAATTCCATCACTAAGGATCAAATTTATCCGATCCAGTGCGGTCCACAACACAGTGCACCGCGAGACTGAACTGGGGCTAGCTGTGAAGATGGTACTTCCATGCATTTCCTGTGGTACCCTACAGTCTGTGGTCCTCACAAAGGAAGAGCGGTTCTAGAGCTTTTGAGGTCAACATCAGAGCTATGCAAGCAATAAAGAGCATTGGGAAAGGACTAACTGCTCTTAATGACTTCTGGGCCACCATGAATGTCTCGCATCGTGGGTTACACCACAAAACATATGATGAGCACCTCAAAGACTTTCAAGCCTGCCGCAGCGGCAGCTGCACACAAAATCTCCACAGATGCTGTAGAGGCAGTGAAAAAAGTTGTGGAGATCGCACGCGCATCCCGATATCTCCGGAGCGGCCACGTGGTTATCATGCGATAATCACGTGCTCGCTCGCGGAGGGTAGCGGGGAGAGGGCACCTTCGCCGCTCCCGCTGCTCTTCGCGCCTGGCCGCAACGCTGCAGCCAAGGCACCCCGTTCCCTCGTTTCCCTTTCTTGGAACCAGGGAGGCTCCCTCTCCGTCGCTCGGGGAGAAGCGCTGTTCCCCCGATGCACCGTTGTCTTTCGGTTGAGGAGCTTGCGAATGGCCGCATCTCAATTCAGCCGCTGAGACCACCGCACGCCGTCCCCCTGTTGCGACCGGCCTTTGTGTGCGACTGACCGCCCCAGGGCCCGAGCACGGATCAACTCTGGGTGAGCTGAACTCTTATCAGCCTCTTTTGTGGTTCCCACATTGTGCGGTTTGTTTCACCCAAGACGTGCGGAACACTCCGCCGCTGTGGTTTTTGTGTTGTATCTGCATGTGTTGTTGCTGTTGTTGTCAGTTGGTATACTTGTACTCCAAGGTGAATAAACACCTTAGGTCGAGACTCACCCTGTCCCCACTGGCCAGAACCCGCCGTGGTCGCAACTCACTGCGAACCGCGGGTTAGGGGTCACAGCTCTGACTGTTAGGGCTGATGCAAAAGTGCTAGCGAGCGACTGCCGCTCCACCGGCGCTGTGCAATCCAGAGAAGGGTCAGGTGCGCACACGCGAACTTGAGTAATACCCCTATATTTGGCGGCTGACGGCGGAGGCTGCTCGCTCATTGACATGGACTTCGCGACCTTGATGGCGGAGTAGCTGGCCCCTCTCACAGGAAAGCCTCAGGTGACAGCGGCCTCTTAGCGGCTAAAGGGTTATTTTAAGGAGGGGGGGATGTGGGGATCGCATGCGCATCCTGTTATCTCCGGAGCGGCCACGCGGTTATCACGCGATAATCACGTGCTCGCTCGCAGAGGGTAGTGGGGAGAGGGCACCTTCGCCGCTCCCGCTGCTCTTCGAGCCTGGCCGCGACGCTGCAGCCAAGGCACCCCGTTCCCTCCTTTCCCTTTCTTGGAACCAGGGAGACTCCCTCTCCGCTGCTCGGGGAGAAGCGCTATTCCCCCGATGCACCGTTGTCTTTCGGTTGAGGAGCTTGCGAATGGCCGCATCTCAATTCAGCCGCTGAGACCACCGCACGCCGTCCCCCTGTTGCGACCGGCCTTTGTGTGCGACTGACCGCCCCAGGGCCCGAGCATGGATCAACTCTGGGTGAGCTGAACTCTTATCAGCCTCTTTTGTGGTTCCCACATTGTGCAATTTGTTTCACCCCAGACGTGCGGGACGCTCCGCCGCTGTGGTTTTTGTGTTGTATCTGCATGTGTTGTTGCTGTTGTTGTCAGTTGGTATACTTGTACTCCAAGGTGAATAAACACCTTAGGTCGAGACTCACCCTGTCCCCACTGGCCAGAACCCGCCGTGGTCGCAACTCACTGCGAACCGCGGGTTAGGGGTCACAGCTCTGACTGTTAGGGCTGATGCAAAAGTGCTAGCGAGCGACTGCCGCTCCACCGGCGCTGTGCAATCCAGAGAAGGGTCAGGTGCGCACACGCGAACTTGAGTAATACCCCTATAAGGTGTACACTGAAATGGAGACTACATTTTCAAAGAACATCACAGTAGTGTACGATGGCACATGGTTGACACGCGGCCACAGCTCCCATACTGGCGTAGGCTGTATAACTGAATTCCATACAGGGCTTGTGTTGGACTGCATAGTTCTGTCCAACTTCTGCCTTGGATGTAGCCGACAGCCAGCAGAAAGTGACTCCAACTATGCTGAATGGAAGCCGCAACACCAGTGCCAGAAAAACACTGATGTGAATTCTGGAAGAATGGAGGTTGAGGCTCCACTACAGCTCTTCAGGCGCTCCTTGAGCAGAAATGATTTACGTTACACAAACATAGTTTGTGTATGGGGACAGCCACATGTTTCACACTCTATGTGATGAAGAAGTTTATGGTTTCGTGCAGCTATCTAAAGAAGACTGCATAAATCACGTGAAAAAACGAATGGGGGCTGCACTTCGCTCTTTGGTAGCCAAGGCAACGAAAGGAGAGCCACTAGGTGGAAAGGGGGGCCTGACACAGCAGCTCATCAAAATACTGACGAACTACTATGGCCTTGCTCTGCGGAACCACTCAGAAGTCGAGGAAATGCAAAGGGCAGTAATGGCAACATACTACCACATTACATCAACAGATGGTGAGCCCCATCATGAGCTGTGTCCCCCTAGCCCCCTTAGCTGGTGCAACCACCGATCAGCTGACGCAGAAGGGCAGCCAGCACAGGCTCACAAGTACAAGCTTTCAGCTAAAGTTGCTGAAGCACTTCTGCCTGTGTACCAGCGCCTCTCAGACCCTCAATTGCTGGCCCGGTGCAGAGGAGGCAAAACTCAAAACGCGGCTGAGATCTTTATAGAAGAGATGAGCCGCCTATTCCGCCACGCTAACCTGGAAATGTCGGAGAAGAAAGTCCACCTCCTGATGCGTGGTGCAAAGGAGGAACTTTTCACTGGAATGGTACGAAGCCCACCGAAGACCATCGACGAGTTTCTTGGCGAGGCCACTAGCATCGAGAAGACACTGGAAATGTGGAACCGGCAATTCAACCGCCGCAGGAACTCTAGCTACACCAGAGTTCAGTTACTGGCCACTGAAGACCTGCGCGAGGCTATCTGAGCGGTCGTGCAGGAGGAGCTACAGAAGCTGTTCCCGTCATCACAGCCTCAAGTGGCTTCGATTGCCGACGCCGTATGTGAAGAGCTCCAACAACCCCTGAATCGCCGCAGCCTCAGCCGCAAGCGATGACATACGCTGCTGTAGCCCGCCATCACATTCCCCCTTCGCGCCCACGGCAAGGCCCAGTGATGACAGTTTCGTCGTCCACCACCACCCCCGCCGCCAGCATGCCAACCCGTCACCCCACGCGGCATTCCAAGGAAGAGTGACGTTTGGCCCGCCCCCGACTACTGTCCGCTTTACTATCACTGCAGAGAAGCCGGGCACCTCTACCGCTGATGCCCATACCGAGAGATGGAATTCCAAGGGTTCGCCATTAACACGCCGCGACCACAGACTGGCGAACGACCTCGTGATATCGCCAACTACCTCGCCGCCACTCAGTGGAGCCCTCGACGACTGTCCCGTTCGCCTTCACCAGGCCGCTGCCTGACGCCGCAGCGCCGACCATACACTGGCCCAGCCCGGGGCCGGTCTACGAGTCCATATCCGGAAAACTAAAAGCAGCAACCGATGAAGGTGCGGTTGCTGTTCGTCGAACTGACGAAGATCCTCCGCCGCCGCCGAGACCATCTCGACGACATAATAACGACACGCTGCCGTCCCGACGAAGTCAGGAAGCCAAGACTACGCCTACGCCGACGCAAGACGGCCTGATGACGCCACATACCAGCCACAGGTCAATGCGACGCAGCCGTGATCAGAGGCCAAGACCTAACTGACAAAGAACAAGACAAAGAACCACCGACCTCGACATGCTTCTCAACAGCCACGCAGTTACCACCTTAGTGGACACAGGGGCCGATTACTCCGTAATGAGTGGACACATCACCGCCCAGTTGAAGGAGGTTAAAACTGCATGGGAAGGCCCTCAAATTCAAACCGCTGGAGGACATCTTATTACGCCGACTGGAATCTGCACGGCAAGAATTACCTTCATGACCGGACTTACCCTGCTACCTTCGTTATCCTCCAGCAGTGTTCACGAGACGTCATTCTTGGCATGGGCTTCCTGAACCAACACGATTACTCTGGAACATTCGACGACTGATGTATAAAAGCCGACGCACTTGACCCGCTGATCAGATTTTCGAATCGTTCTTTGAGTGTAGCCTGCTTTTGAGGGCCCAAGTTCACCCAATAAACGCTAGTTTCTATAATCACAGTTTTGCTGCCTTCTTTGTCGTCACTACTACGTGACAGCATTCTACACCCACAACTTATTTTAGTGATGAGGATTCGAGCTACGAGTCCGAAGATGACAGTACCGCTGCTTCAAGCTCTGACAGCGACGTCCAAGTCAGCCCGGGACATCCGCAGCTGCTCACCAGTTAGTTACCTTTACAGCCTTGAGCAGTCACCAGCATCGTGCGCACTTATCTGCTGACCTTTGTGCACAAGCTTAGAGCTATTCTTGTTATCTGCAGGGTCCATATGTCGATAGGCCAGGATGTGCTGCCACCGGCTGTGAAGAAACTTCAGTTCCCGCCAACAAGGCCACCCGGAGCTCATCTCAGCCCAGCACTTCGGAGCAGCGCGAGACGTTTTACAAAGGTGCGAGATTTTTTCCTGCTATTCTTCAATGCAGAAGTGATACGTACTATCTGCAAAAACATGAACAAATATGCCTGGATGCATACTTTGGAGCTTCCAAGCTATGCTGAAAGAGATGGGTCATGGAATGAAGTGACTCCTGAAGAACTAGTGAAGTTCATTGGACTGCTAATTTATATGGGCATTGTGAACGTGCCACACATCCACCTTTACTGGAATACCAGTAGGCTTTATTTAAGGGCTTCTTCCGTGGAACATTATGCCAAGGAGACGGTTTTCTGCACTTCTGCGCTTCCCAAGTGTCACTGATACGGAGGAGACTACTGTAGCTTCGCACGGCAAGCTGCACTGCATATTGTGGCTTCTGCAACACGTGAATACCACTTCAGGAGAACTTTTTCAAGCTGCGCGGATACCTCTCTGTGGATGAAAGAATGGTGAAATCAAAAGGAACATCGGGTATTCGGCAATAGATGAGGGACAAAATTGTAAAGTGGGGATACAAATTGTGGGTGCTTGCAGATTCGCAGACTGGTTATTCCGTTCAATTTTACATGTAAGCAGGCAAATGGGAAACAGCTAGCGCAAGTGGACTAGTATTTGATGTGGTGATGCAAGTGCACAATAAGTACCTCAATCAAAGATACGTTATCTACATGGATAACTTCTACACATCTGCGTCTCTCTTTGCTCGCCTGCTAAATCACAAAACCCTTGCTTGTGGCACGACACGTAAAGATCGTCGGTGCTTCCCATCTGAACTGAAGGACATGTCGTGGGAGAAGGCAAAGAGATGTGATGTTCGGTGGCTCCAACGGATTAACATCCTCTATTTGCAATGAAAGGACAGGAAGACGGTCCACGTTATGTCTACAGCGCACCCTGCCAACAGGCATGTTACAGCCACAAGAAAAGAGAGAAGAGTGGACTATCACCCCAATTGAGAAAGCGCTATTGATTGACTACTACAATTCTCGGATGCTTGGTGTTGATAAGTCGGATCAGCTGACTGCATCTTATAACGTTTTGATGAAGTGCGTGAGGTGGTGGAAAACACTCTTCTGTTATTGTATTGATATCGCTGTTGTGAACAGCTTCATTATTTTTCAAGAGCACCGCCAGCAACCTCTTGACACCAGAATTCCCACGGAGCACCCACTTCGACCAACTTTCTTTTCAGATGGAGCTCACCCAACAGCTGCTCGAGCTTGGTGATGAAGAGGTTGCCCAAGTAGACTCTGCCCCAAAAGTGCCGCACCACCCGCAAAAGATGCCGAAAAGGCAAAACTGCAGGATGTGCTACCAGGAACGAAAAGATGAATAAGAGACGAACGTTTTTCTGCAAAAACTGCGGAGTGCACCTGTGCCTCACGAAAACCAGCAACTTCTTCACTGCATGGCATGAGCGATGAAGCTGTTTCCGGTCTCAAGTTTTTTATGTAGCTGAAGAACGGCATTGTACAGAGAAATTTTTTTAGACAGTGTTCCTGGGTCCTTGATCATCAAAATGAATATTATAAATCTTCTTTGCTAATAATGCATATGTAGATATTCTGCCTTCTGTTTGTTTTTATCAACTCGCCTCGAAAATGGCACTTTTCCGAATTTTTGTGTATTCCCTAATAAATTGTTTGCTATGTAAGTGCAATTTGGCATGCTGTAACGTGTGCTGGAGTATTATTCATACTGGCAAAAGAATTTCTTCCGAGACCTATGAAAAACAGCCATTTTCTTCCAGTAACTATACAGTTAAGGAGGTAAGGTAGGGTAAACCTCCAAAAAATCGAATTTGCAATTTTGGCCCAGAAAAATCGAGTGCACTATGAAGAATAAACCTGTGGAAGGGCGGCCTCGAGTGCCCGCTCAAAACGGTTTAAATGCCGCACAAAAATGTGCCGCGCGCTCTGGTGTTTAAAAATGGCGGATGGAGTTCGGAGGCTGGTTTGTCTATTGTTGTCTTTCGCAATTTCCTTCATTATGGCGCGTTTTTTTATGCTTGGGTATGTGTGGCAAATAAATGTTGTGCATTAAAAGATCATATTGTATTAAAAATATTTGCTTTGATAGCAGATGTTCTGCTAGTGGTGCTCTTGTAGCGTGTTTCGTGGTTTGTTATTGTTGGCATCATTACGGTTGCGGTCGTGTCTGTTTCGTGTTTCAAACGTATTGCTTGTCCAGAAGATGGCACGATCGTCCAGCAAATGGAGCAGAAAGAGAACTTTCAAAGGTAATCGGTTCACTAGCAAGAAGGGCAGTGAGAAACCGGCATGCCGAAGCGCAAGCTTCACAAAACTTGGCGAGAGGATCAGTTGTGATTTCTTTGATGTAGACAGGGCAAGTACGACTGGCTACCGTCTAATCGACTTCGCTCTTCTCTGCAGTTTCTTGCAAGATGTTGCTGTGTGTAAAAAGTGCAACCGCTCAGTGTGCTTGAGACATCAAGGCGCATTGCTGGCAACGTCTTTGAAGTAAATCAAAGGTTCGTTTATGCCCTTCGCACCTGCGGCAAAGGTTTGGCATCTGGTCGCATCATGTGTGCTGTGCTCAATCTACCGCCACCGCCAACAAAGTTTGCATCGTACAACGCGAGGCTTCTTTGTGCATCTACGACCGCTGTGAGTAATAGTATGACAAAAGCTGCCGAAGAACTGAAGAAAGAGGTTTTTGCCTCTGATGCAGAGCTGGAAACTGCGGTCACAGTGGATGGGACGTGGATGAAGCGGGGTTATTCTTCACTACATGGCGTAGTAGCAGCGATATCGGCCGATACTGGAAAAGTGCTCAACTCTGAAGTAGAGTCCAAGTTTTGCCACATGTGTGCCCGCAATCTTCACACAGATGACAACTTGAATGAATGTAAAGTTACCTACGATGGGCCATCTGGTGGAATGGAATCAGCAGGAGCAGTAAAAATCTTTGGGCGCTCTGTTGAAAAGCACCAACTAATGTACACAAGTTGGTGATGGAGACAGTAAGGCGTACATTTCGGTAAGAGACTCGCAGCCATACGAGAAGGCCATAGAAAAACATGAATGTGTAGGACATGTCCAGAAGCGAATGGGCACAAGGCTCAGGAACATCAAGAAGAATGAGAAGGGGAAAAAGCTTGCCAATGGTCTACCCCTTTCCGGGAAAGGGCGCCTCACAGAAAAGGACATTGACTGCCTTCAGGTTTACTATGGCAAAGCTATTCGGGGAAATACAGACAGTCTGGATAATATGAGACGAGCAGTGTGGGCAATATACTTTCATAAGTTATCCACAGATACCAAGCCCCACCATGGACTCTGCCCAAAGGGACCCTCTTCATGGTGTGGGTATAACTGCAGCCTTGTTGAGGGAAGCCTTGAGACCTACTCCCACAAAAGCTACCTTGCTGAGGCCGTGATGGACGTCATCAAGCCAGTGTTCAAGGCGTTGTCAGATCTAGGTCTTCTGAGCAAATGTCTTCACGGACGAACACAGAACACCAATGAGTCGCTGAACCAACTCATCTGGTGTCGATGCGCTAACACAACATTTGTCAGTGTTGACATCTTGAGGACAGCAGCTAACGATGCTGTAGCCTACTACAATGATGGTAACTCTGCAAGAAAAGGTGTTCTAGAGGCTCTTGGAATTGTTCCAGGTGTGTTTTGTGATGTTGCCCTCGACAGAATGGACAAAGAGCGCGTTGACAGGGCAGAATTGTATGACTCTGCCGAGAGCAAGGAAACACGACGGGTAAAAAGGAACTCTAAGAAGAGTTTTGGAGACACCTGCAAGAATGTCAGCCGTGAAATGTATTCTCCTGGGGCATTTTGAGCATGCATGAGAAGTATGCAAACATAAAGCTTCGTTTTTCTCAAATTGTGTTTTTTGAAAGTTCCTCAAATTCAATGTACCTTTTCTCAGAAAGTATTCATCGGATTTCAGTGAAACTTTGACCACATGTACATTAGCCAGTCCTAAATATTCGGAACTAAAAAAAATGCAGATGATATGAATGATAACACTGGAAAAAAAATTACACTTGTGCCTCTGTGCATGTAGCGGTACTATTTTTTAGGGAACAAATTCCTAAAACAATGTGGCATGTCTTTAGTTCAGACATAACCTATGGGTATGTAGAACAACACTGCCTAATATCACCACATTCCTTTGAGTGGTTACAGAGAAAAGGTACATTGAATAATTAAACACACCTGACATTTTGGGAATGGGCCAAATGACAGGTAAACAATCTAAGCTCACAAAAAGTGTTCCATATTGTACGCAGGGGCATCTGTTGTGAGCGTATGAAATTTGATGTAAATATCTGCACTTGTTTCCAAAATAATACGTTAAATGTAACATGTACCGTTTACCCTACCATACCTCCTTAAGGGGAGACGCGGGTCGAAAAATCGCGGTTTTCAAAAAAAAAATCACTTTTTTGTTTTAAGCTGCATTGTCATCTTTGATGTATAAACTTTTATTTCTGTAAATATCAAGCCGAAATTCGCACGAGAAGTCACCAAAAAATGCGTCTAAGTGAGCGGCGGTGACTCTATAGTCCACCGAAAGTTTAGAAAATCCGCGCCGTTTGCATCGTTCGCACGCAATCGAGCTTCACCGGCGGCCATTTGCAATCATTGGGGCGTGGAGCGTCAACCCTTTCCTCCAAAGTTCAATGGCTGTCAGTCTCGTATGTTCACGGAGAATAAAAGAAAAACGAGAAAGAAGACGAGACTGTCGCGCATTTTGAATTGCGCGCCATGCAGCGCGACCCCGCCATTGGACGGCGGTGCTCCCTTTGTGCAGCAAAGCCGAACCACCGCCACAGCGCGTTCTCGCTAGCCGCACAGTTTCCCGTGTCCTCTCCGAGTTTTCTTGAGATGACAAGCCCGAAAAAGTGCAGTTCCGACGTCCGCAAGTATGGAACTCGGCACAAGTACCGGGGGAAACGGCGTAAGACTGTTAAAAAAACGACAGCCGGAAGCGACGCCCGCAACGCTCCGACGTCGGTTAGGCCTACCGCCGACACCGGTCACCGCGACAGTGGTGAAATCGACGCTGCTGTGGATTTCGTGAGTGCATCGCAGAAAAAGATGGAATTCTTCAAAAGCGAATCAAGGTCGGTCGGCGCCCCTGCTGCTAGCACGGTGTTGTGCGAGATCGGCGCATTGACGGCACTGGTGACAGGTTCGGTATGCCCGACTTGCTGTGAACGGAAACTCGCCGTCCGAGAAGCAGCTGAGAAGCGCAAAGGACTTTCGTCGCACCTGGAGCTACGCTGCGAAAATACCGACTGCCCTGAATCTGTGCTTTCATTCACGCACACGTCGAAGCGGATCGTCTCGGCCGGCGCGTGCGGTGACCCCGGGGTGAACACTCGCTACGACAGCGGGAGCTCGCGCGACGGCTTTGCCGTAAACGTGAAGGCTGTTTTGGCAGCGCGTGCTATAGGAGTTGGATATGACCAGCTTTCGCGATTTTGTGCGATCATCGGCCTTCCAAAACCGCTGCATCACAAGACATTCCATGCTATTTCTAAGAAGCTCCATGGTGCTGCAATGGAAGCTGTTAGCCAAAACTTGGAACTGGCGCGAAAAGTCACGAAAGACGCCGTTGGCGGCGGCGATGTGCCAGTCATGTTTGACGGCACTTGGCAAAAAAGGGGCCATAAAAGCCACAACGGAGTGGGCACAGCTGTTTCCCTGGACACAGGTCTTTGCTTGGACTTTGAAGTCCTTTCAAATTACTGTCTTGCTTGCAGTATCCACAAGGACATGGGTGATGATGATGAGGTATGGCAAGCCTTTCATCGTCCTGTATGTGAAAAAAACACCGAATGTTCATCCCATGCAATGGAACCTGAAGCAGCAGTGCGCACATGGCAGAGGACTTTGTCATACGAGACCCCACTGCGCTTCACAAGCTTCTTGAGTGATGGGGACAGCAAAGCCTTTACTGCCGTCTGTGGGGCTGAGGTGTACGGTGACACTGTCATCGAAAAAGAAGAGTGCACCAACCACGTTGCAAAACGCCTAGGCACTGCTCTGCGAAAAATGACAACGCCACTGCCACGAGGTGAAAAGCTAACGGTCGCAGCCATCCAGAAACTGCAGACATACTACCAAATAGCCATAACAAATAACAAGGGCAGTGTGCGCAGCATGTACACTGCTATATGGGCCTCATATTTTCATTGTTGCTCCAGTGATGGGGCCAGCAGCCACAAATTTTGCCCTGCTGAACCAGATTCCTGGTGCAAACATAGGCGTGCTGAAGCACTGGGGGAGCCTACACCACGCCACACCCCCTTGTTGACAAAAGCTCAGGGCTTGGCAATTATGCCTATATATAAGCGCCTTACTGATGAGAAGCTCCTGGCTCGGTGCCTTCATGGCAAGACGCAAAACGCAGCAGAGTCACTCAACAGCAAGATATGGCTGCTGTGTCCAAAAACAAAATTTGCTTCCCGGACATCTGTGGAGACAGCCACGGCTATTGCCGTGCTGTGGTACAATAAAGGCCATGCGGGCTTTGAAGAAGTCCTACAAGAGATTGGAGTACTTCCCCCAGAAGAGTTGGTCACACATAGCGACCATTCTGATGACATGCGTGTAAAGAAAATGAACTTGAAGCGAACCGCAGAAGCAAGGGCGCACCGTCGTAGCGCAGTGAAAAGGGCTCGCACCGAGGAGACCAACCGTAGGAGCCGGGAAGGGCCAAGCTACAGTGCAGGAGCATTCTAGAAACTTTTGTGTGCTTTCTGTGAAGCTGCTCTTGAGTGTGACAAAGATTAATGCAAAAACAACTGGATTTTGAAGAATAGAAGGTTTTGAAACTTTCAAACCTGTTTTTCTCATTTTCAAATTTTTTGATATTTTCGTGTCTTCCGGGAAGCCTTTTGTACACTTATAATTGGTGTATACTAATGAAATTTGGCACACATACTCTTGAAGGTATGTAGAATACCGATATTTACTTGAAATTTCAATATCAGTCGTCAGTAATTACAATAGTACGAAGTTATGTCTCAGGGAACTAAAAGAAACAATGGTCGAAGCGTCAAAATTTTTTTCTCCCACTTCCTATAACTGAACACGCTTTTTGACTAGATATCGGTACTCTGTGATCTAGGAAGAGCTAAATAAGCTATAGCACGATACCTTTTGTGAAAGTTTAGTTCATAAAAAAGTGCCCGTAAAGACCCCTATAATTTGCACTTCAGTATAATATAACTCGAGAACTATAGCAGCTACACAAAAACTAATTGCATATTTGAAATCTGCATAAAAAACTCTTCAGTTGGCTGAATTTTGAAGTCTCTGGTACAAATAATAAAAAAAAAGTTGTTTCGAGGAGCCTCTCCCCTTAAGGTAAAGGGGTCGACCTATATTCCACCTCAGCCTATATTCCACATTATGCGGTATAATGGACTTCCATGCAGGTCTCATCTTGGATGCCATAGTTCTTTCCAACCACTACCTTGGATGCCAAAAAGAGCCCAAACCTGGAGATACAGCATATGACAGCTAGCATTTGCCAGAACACAGATGCAAAATCTGGAAGCGGAGGTATGCCTGGCTTTTAAAGCAGTCCATATCCAAGCATGACCTGCATTCCACTACCCTTGCATATGATGGGGACAGCTGCACTTTCTCTGCCCTCACAAAAGAGAATGTTTACGGGCTTGAGCCAATTGTAAAAGAAGAGTGCCTCAATCATGTCCGAAAGAGAATGGAAGTGGACTACGAAACATTGTGAAGAGCGATAAGCCACCGAGTGGGAAGGGGAAGCTGAGAAAACCCCTCACTGATTAACTTAAGGGGGGACGCGGGTCTTGAAATCGCGAAAAATGGTCAAAAATGGCAATTTTCAAAAATTGCGTTTTTGAAGTCTTTAATGTCCCAACTATGCCTCTACAAAATATTATGGCGCAATTCCTACTCAAAGTATAAAATAAACGGTAATTTATAAACGTCGGTGAGCCGAAATTGAACGCCAAGCGCGAAGATTTGCCTCATTTTCAAGCTGCCGTAGCTCCGCGCGACGCGTACCGATCGGCGCCATCTTGGTCTCGTTTGAAAGCTGGTTTCCCGCTCTCCATTCTGGCGCCCCTCGGCACGCTGTTGACCCTCGTGCAGCGGAGGGATTGGCACCCGTTCTCAAGCGGGAAATCGTCGCGAGACAGCCGCTGATTGGGTGAACCGGGCGCCTCCTCGAGGCGCAGCCCTCTGATTGGCCGTGACGTATGCTTCGCCTTCCGCGGCCGCGTTGTCCGACTCCTTCACGTCGTCTGCTTTCGCCTGCACGCACGTCATTTTTCGAGCTCCTCTTTGTTTCCTAGTATTTTTCGTTCTGCCTTTTTCTTTATCGTTCTTCTAGATATTTTGGCTATTGGGTCGCTTCTTTTAACCACGAATTTCTTGCTTTTGCGTGCCTGGTGGCTTTGTTCCGCGTGTCACGATGGTGCGAGACGCGCGCTTGAAAGCAAGCACGCGAAAAGCAGTCGGCAAAAAGAGACGCGCATGGAATAAGAACAGCGCTACATCGTCGAGAACTACAGCTTCGGTGATGCCGCAAGCTGCTGTGCCCTTGGTGGATGCGGCAGGACTGAGCTCGCCAACAACAGCTTCGCCGGTGGATGCGGCTGAACAAACCCCGTCGACGCTAGCTTCGCCTGTGGACGCGGCTGGACAGTGCCGATCAGTGTCAACTTCGTTAACGCAAGTCTGTGCAGTGCCGGTGGATGCGCCTGGACTAAGCCCGTCGAAAATGCCAACTTTTGAGACGCTGCAAGTCGCTTCGGATTCCGTGTCGTCGGAAGCGGCTGAGCCGGCTGACCTAAGCCTAACGTTGACTTCGGCGTTTCCGCACGCCGCTTCGGTGCCGACGGACGCGGCTGAACCGAGCTCGCGTGCTCAACGCTTCGACACGGTGTTTTTCACGGAGGCGGAGTGCGCGGGGCGCGAAAATTACGCAGACAACCTTAAAACTTCATTGGCGAAGCAGTCCGCGACTTCCCGCAAGTTAGAGCTAATGAACGTCGGCACAGCAAGTGAAGATGACGATCGCGGCACAGAGTACATCATCGTTGATCTCTCAGTGCTAAAGAAGATGTTTGTGTCCACAAGCTGCAGCAAGTGTGGGATGACCACTCTCCAACTCGCAAAGTGCAGTGAGAGAGAATACGGCCTAGCAGTGAAGTTGGAGCTCACATGCTCAAATTGCGATTTCGCCGAGCGGCACTTCTCGTCGCCACGAGTGCCCGGGAAATCCAACATCACGCCCTTTGAAGTCAATTTGCGGGCAATGAAGGGAATTCAAAGTATAGGCAAGGGAGCGACTGCCCTAGCAGATTTTTGTGCCACCATGAACCTCTCTCACCGAGGACTTCACCACAAGACTTTCAGGGGGCATATGGACACCATGGTGAAAGCTTGCCAGGCAGTAGCTACTGCTACAGAAGCAGCAAGCGTCAAAGTGGTGAAGGACATGTACAAGAACTTCCTGAATCCACCAGGAAATGTAGATGTCATATTTGATGGCACATGGAAGACACGTGGTCACAATTCAAATATTGTAGTAGGCTGCATCATAGAGCTATACACTGGCCTAGTACTGGACCATGTTGTGCTCTCGAGGTACTGTCGTGGGTGCCAAGGGGCACCTGATCCCAGTGATGATGGGTACGGTGACTGGGCTGTGAACCACAAGTGCATGAAAAACATCGACTGCAATGCCGGCCGGATGGAGACTGAAGCAGCTATCATTTTGTTCAACAGGTCTCTGGAAAAAAATGGGTTGCGGTACACAACTATACTTTCTGATGGTGATAGCCGCACCTTTCATGCATTGACCTCAGGAGAAGTGTATGGATATATATCCATTGAAAAGAAAGACTGCTTGAACCATGTCCACAAGCGGATGGGGACGGCTCTTCGCAACTTGGTGGAGAAGAAGAAGGTACAAGGAGAATCTCTTGGCGGAAAGGGCAACCTCACCCAAGATAAGATAAAGAAAATTACAAACTACTATAGGTATGCCTTGCGGAGCCACAGCCACGACGTTGCAGGCATGAAAAAGGCAGTGCATGCCACGCTGTTGCACATGACCTCGACAGATGAAGCCCCAGACCACAGTTGCTGTCCTCAAGGGGTTGATTCGTGGTGTGCCTTCAATCGTGCTTTGGCGAACCAAGTGGAGCCGTCACCACACAAAAACCCTCTGCCAGGCCACGTTCGCACTGCTCTTGAGCCAATATTTGCAAGGCTGGGCGACGAGGCCCTCTTGGAGCGCTGCAAAGATGGCATGACACAGAACGCCATTGAGTGCCTACACTCTGTCATTTGGAGCCAAAGCTCCAAGAACACGCATGACTCTTTGCTGGCTGTTGAAAGAGCTGTTGCAGAAGCAGTTTCTCGCTTCAACCAAGGAATGGCAGCAACCAGCAGAGCTGTTGCAGCACAGCTTGGTTACAGTCCTGGGAGCTGCCTCATTCGTAGGAGCCTTGAGAAAGATAAACAGAGGCTGTGCAGGTCTGATAAAAGTCACACCAACGCTGAAAAGGTGAAGAAGAGGATGGCCAAGAAACACAAGCCTGACAGAACCCAGGACTACTGCCCAGGACTTTTGTGAATGTGTGGCAGATTCATAGAAAATAGCAGGTGACTTTTTGAGCTTTTTTTTTTGTCAAAGGCCAACGCAATACAGAAGTTTTCACAATCTTTACATGAACAGATTTCTGTGAGTTTGGTGTTATTGTGTTCAGTAATGACTGGGCTGCATGCTAAAGCATTAAATTTTTCCATGTGATAGGTAAACAAAAGTGGCAGAGTAAGCAAAACTTTGAATGCAATTTTCTCAGCTTTGCTTTTTTGATCAAATGCCTTTGCCTTACGGAACTTTTCATAATGTTTGCATCAACTGATTTTATTGAATTAGGTATCATTTTTTTCAGTGAAACCTCAGCTGCATCCTAAAGCTTTCCATTTTTCATTAAACCAAATAGACTAGCAATTAGGTCAGGTGTAAGCTAATTACTCCTGCATTGTTTTTTTCTTCCTACTTTGATATTCATTCATGACCTATATGATGACTTTTTAAAAATTTCTTTAGCTTTAGGATGTGCAGTAGGTCCTTGGAAATGACAGCTATTCTTTAAAACTAGTTTTTTCAATTAAGAAATTACCATAATGGCCCGTAACAAAAGACCTATGTGGGATCAGTTATTTTGCGATATCTTCATTTCTAAATGAGATATATCAAATCTGAATATATATTTGGAATCAGCATTGAAAGATATATCTGCATGCGAATTTTCAGGAAGATACGTTAAGAAATAAAAAAAAAGTTTTCAAGACCCTCATCCCCCCTTAAGGACTACTATGGTTGGGCCCTGAGTAACAACTCTAGTGACGTAGCAGCAACGAAGCGTGCACTGATGGCAACGTATCACCCCATCACATAGACCGACCAAGACCCCCACCACGAACTTTGCCCGGAGGGAGCTGAATCATGGTGCCACCATAAAGCAGCAGAGGCAAAGGGTGAGCCACAACCCAAGCACAACTCTCCAGACTACACTGCTGCAGCTATGCTGCCTGTCTACCAACGACCTTCACAGGAGTCTCTTCTTCACTGCTGCGTGGGAGCGGAGACTCAGAATGTGTCAAGAATCATTCTGCTCTATCCTCTGGTCCTTGAACCGAACAGCACTCATCCTTGCACTACAATGTTGGCTGCTGCAAAGCAACCGAAGTGGTATCAGTCTCTCTTGGACTCAAGCCAAGACACCTAGCAATCCAGCGAGCTCTTGAAAAAGATGCTCTATACCCGAGAAAAAGTGCCAAATGACGCCAAGAGAAGATGGAAGTAAGGTGGAACAAGAAAGAGTCCACAAGGACACTTGAAGCTACTTCACAGGAGCTTTCTAATAAAAACTTTGTACTTAATAATAAACAAAGTACTTCATGAGTACTTTGTAGCCCCCTGGGATATCATCTATCAGGGTATCATAGTGAATTTCAGCTTCCTACTATACTCTTCCTCTGGCATATACACGAACCACCTCAATAACTCTGAAACTAATAAACACAGTTCCACGAAACTTTGCAGTTACTCTTAGTTTGGTGGTGTGAACACACCGTGAAATTTATTTTCATCCGGATATCTTATAAAGTTCGGTTTCCGGGGTAGCCTCTCCTTAACTCTCAGCACGGCGCCCTCTCAGTACGACATAGACTGCCGTTGACTTTGAATTTCCAACAAAATTTATAACCATTGTGCTACAGACAATGTCATCTGGCAGATTTATTGAGAACTCCTCTTTTAGTTTCGTTTTTTGCTCGCGTGCAGAGGTGCGGCCGCAAGTAAAATTTGAACAAAAAGTGGTTTCGAGTTCTGCGAAAATTGGGTCCTGTCCATGCAGCCCCTCACACCGCCTCTGCTGACTCCTGTTGCAAGCAATTGAGCCACTTCTAGTGCTGATTTTTATGATCCAAGCAGCAGCGACGGCTCAAGTAACAAGGTGGGATCAGATTTTAGCTTGTGGGATCGCACGCGCATCCCCGTATCTCCAGAGTGGCCACGCAGTTATCATATGCTCGCTTGCGGAGGGTAGCGGGGAGAGGGCTGGCCGCAACGCCGCAGCCCAAGGCACCCCCTCACCCCCGTTCTCTTTCCCTTTCTTGTAACCGGGAGACTCCTCCTCCGCCGCTCGGGGAGAAGCGCTATTCCCCCAATGCATCTTTGTCTTTCAGCTGAGGAGCGTGCGACTGGCCGCATCTCAATTCAACCGCCGAGACCTCCGCACGCCGTCCCCCTGCTGTGCTCGGCCTTCGTGAGCGACTGACCACCCCAGGGCCCGAGCACAGATCCACTATGGGTGAGCTGAACTTCCAACATAGTGCGCTTTCTTTTGCCTCAGACGTGCGGAACGCTCTGCCGCTGTGGTTTTGTTTTGTATTTGAGTTTGCTGTTGTTGCTCTGTTGGTGTTGTACTATAAGGTGAATAAACAACGATTTCTGGGCCACAATGAATGTGTCCCATCGTGGTTTGCACCACAAAACATTCCAGGGCCACTTAAAGGGGCTGTTCAAGCCTGCTGCAGGGGAGGCTGCCAACAACATCTTTACAGATGCTGTAGCTGCTGTGACGAAGGTGTACAGCGAGATGGAGGTTGGCTTCACTAAAAATGTGACCGTTGTATATGATGGCACTTGGCTCACGCATGGTCACGGTTCCCACATTGGGGTTGGATGCATCACAGAATTTCATACAGGGCTTGTGCTGGACAGTGTTGTCCTGTCAAACTTCTGCCTTGGGTGTAGCCTGGGCCCAGAAGAGAGTGACCCCACATACCTTCAGTGGAGGCAGCAGCACCAGTGTCAAAAAAACACTGAAGTTGGCTCTGTGCGAATGGAAGTGGAGGCCGCATTGCAGCTTTTTGGCCGTTCATTGGTCAAGAACGACCTGCGATATACTGTAGTCATCTCTGATGGAGACAGCCGTGTTTTCCAGGCATTGCGAGACGAGCAGCCATATGGGTTTATAGCAGTCACAAAAGAAGACTGCATAAACCATGTGAAAAAAAAGAATGGGCACTGGCCTTCGCTCTATTGTGAGCAAGGCCAAGAAAGGGGAATCACTTGGTGGCAAAGGTGGGCTCACACAACAGTTGATAAAAAAGCTCACCAACTACTATGGCCTGGCTATCAGCAAGAACACTAATGATGTTGCTGCAATGCAGAAAGCTGTCATGGCCACGTATTATCACGTGTCATCTACTGACAGTGACCCCCACCATGAGCTGTGCCCCCCTGGCACTCTCAGCTGGTCTGAGCAGAGAGCAGCAGAAGCGAAAAAAGAACCACAGCCTGCTCACAAATACAAGCTTATGAGCAGAGTTTCCCAAGCCATGATGCCTTTGTATCAACGTCTTTCAGACGTCCACTTGCTGGAGCGCTGCAAGGGTGGAAGGACCCAGAATGCAGCTGAAAGCTTGCACTCAGTTATTTGGTCAACATTGTCAAAAGATGAGCATGCCTCACGTTTTGCGGTTGAGACAGCAGTAAACGAGGCAATTTTGAAATATAATTCAGGGAGCCTAAGAGCTTACTCAGAAATGTGTGCTACCTTGGGTGTACATCCTGGTGCCCTTGCCGTCCAGGGGGCTCAAGAAAAGGATAAGGAACGCCTGAAGAAGGCATCCAAAGCCCACCAAACAAAGAAGCAAAGGTGCAAGAAGATGCCTGGCAGCAATGAATCAAAATATTACAGCCCTGGTGCTTTTTAATAAATTTGCAGTGCTTTCAAAACTTTGCAGCCAGTTTTCTCTGTTGCGTTTTTTTGTCAATGACCTCGCTCGTGGAAAGCATAGCAAAACAATGGCTGGACCGATTTTGGTCCAGTTTGTTTTGCTGTGATCCATAAGCTGTGCTGTATTTAAAGACAGTCTTAATATGTTTCTTTATCTTTCCGTTATTTAATTATATTCACAATAACTACATGGCTCCATGCAGTGAAGCACAGTCAGGTGCGTGTTATGTTGAACAAAAAATTATTAGTGCACCAAAAAAAAAAAATCGAACACTGTCTTGATGTAGATTAGACATTTGGGCAAACATGCAAAGTATTCCCAGCTTCCTATCATGTTTCGTTACTGTGCCAGGCTTTCCACAAGCAAGGAACTTATAAATTCTTATAAAACAAAAACTAATGAAGATATTTTTATGAAATTTTAGATTTGTCTCTTTTTAGCAATATGCAGTGTGTGTGCCAAATTTCAGCCCTTTCTGTCAAGAAACAAGAAAGTTAGTTCCGATCCCCACTTCCCCCTTAAAGGCCAGAGTGAGAGCGACGAGGCGCTGTGCCAACAGAGGACTGTAGAGACAGCTAGGCAAGCTGCGAACAAATTGGCACAGTTACTGCGCGTGTGCGTCGCATCTCATGGTAGCGAGGTCATTAGCGAGGTACAGAATACTACGGACTTGACAGACGCGAGCACCCATGTCGAGTTAGATCTGCGTGCCGAAGTGAAGCGCCAGCTGGACGATGCAGTTAAGGGTAGTTCTCAGGATGGCGAGCTCCGTAGCTCAATAGAAGACAACTGCATTGTTCAGGGATCGGTGCGGCTCTCCGCCAGTCTAGGTAGCCAAGAGAGAGGTGATTTAGTTATTACAGTAAAACCCCGTTCATATGTTTTTCACCGGACCGAGGAAAAAAAACGTAACAGCCGGGAAAACGCAACAGTGAGGAAAGCTCTGAAAATGAATGAAAAAAGTGCAGCTTCAACTATAGACAATTTATTTCCCCAGAGTGCGCTTAGAACTTTAAAAAGTCTAGAATTGTGGCTTGCAGTTTCTTTCGCTCGCTAGAAATCGCCACACGTTTCTCAATAGCCTGGAAGGCCGCATTGCTATCAGCGTCGCTGTGAGGTGCGGTGTACCTGCCGAGGGGGTCCAGAGCTGCGACGGGTTCTCCAAAGCTAGGATTTGGCAACTCGCCGGCATCATGCGGCTCGTGCTCCTCGTCGTCACCGCGCCACGACAATGGCAACGGACGAAGGAATATCCGCGGGAAATTTTGCCCTCTTTTGCGTAATCATGCTAACGTGCTAACGATTGTTTAGTATTGCTGCGGAGCGCGCATCCGAGCAGCCCGGTTGCGCGCAGCGTGGCGTGGTTTCGCAAGAAATGTAAACAAGAGAAGAGAGCTGGCCCGATAGGCGGAGCAACGCCATGAGCAATGCTAACTTCCAGCTTCCCTTTAGCTATAGCTTCACAAAGAGTGACGTCAGGGCCTCTCCTGAGTTTCCTTCCTCCGTGAGTCGACCCGTCCAACAAACCAGGCGGCGACCGTAATCGCAGTGATGATAGCGAGAGCATTTTTCACGAATGGCCACCTAGTGGCGGCCTCTCGTACTGGCGTGCGGCTTCTTGCAGCCAGTTCCATAGCTAAGCCTGGTCAAAACTCGTCAAAAGCCACAATGGCGGTTGGAGCGCGTTGCCTACTTTAGCCCAGGCGGGTTCGGGTTGCAACGCATCATGCAGGAACGTTTTCACAGCTACTACGTAAAGCGGGGTTCCCAATACATTGGATCCTATGGAAGCTATGCCGGGACCGGATGAAAACGACGTAGCAGCCGGGAAAACGCAGCAGTGAGGAACGTAACAGCGGGGTTCTATTGTAATTGCTCAGACTGTGCGGGTAAGAGACCGATCCGGGCCGACGAAATGTGTAACGGCCAGCACGAGGCATGAGAGAGCGACATGAAAGAGAATTCACAGAAAAAATGCCGCAGAAAGAAGCACCCTAAAGATAGAAATGCGGCGACTAATGTAGCGCCGCCAAAGACGGCGAGACCCAAAAGGGCAGGGCGCGAGGAAAAGAAAGGTGCGGTCGTCACTGACGATGTTGACGCATCAAACACGTTCGAGCCACCGGTCAAAGGGGGACCACAAAGCATGTTCTGCACGGACGCGGACAAAGGGCACGGGGCGGTTAAATTCCTCGTCATTCCGTCGTTCTCTTCGAAGCTCAGCGTGTAGTACAAAGAAGCGCAATGTGGCAAGACGAGACCAGGTGGGGAGTAGCGACGCGATCAATTGAGGTCATGATGAAAGCGGGGCTCCAGGACGCAAATTGGCAGGGGACTGTAACGTTTTGGGGGAGCTGATACTGAGTCACCCCTTTTGTTGTTCCCCGGTAGCCAGAATAGCTTTCAAACCGCAATCCCCTTGAGTACAGCTCAAAGTATGAGTCAGTCGTAAACATTTGAAACGGTAAGCGAAGGCAACTTCCGTAGAAGTGAAACATGTTTTGTTTTATTTTGAGCATCAGATAATTTTCGCAATTTAAGTTTCTTTCAATATGTAAAAGTATGAGCTTTGTGTTTTGTTAGAGAAGCTCGAGATTTGAAAGAGGCGTTTTTGTAAACATGTATCGCGAGTTGTTAGTTAAGGGGGGACGCGAGTCTTAGAATGGCGAAAAATGGCCAAAAAATTGATTTTTAGAAAAACGCATCTTCGGGCTGTTTGAACCTTCGAGCACCTGCCCTCAAAATATTAACGCTGAATTCGATCGGCAAATACGATAAAATCTGCTTACAACACCAAGGGAGCGGCGAAATGCTCCGAAACGGACAAAACTTGTTCAAACTTTCCGCGCGCGCCACGGGCAAAGCCGTCGGCCGATCGCCGCCATATTATCTTGTTTTGAAGCTGGTTTCTTTGTGCGTGTTTTCCGGCGTCTCAAAATGGCGTCGCTCAAACAGAACAGCCACCGTTGCTGGTTTTCCAAAGAGCGTTTCCAGGCCGCTGATTGGCTGGAGCGTGCGCGCGAGGTGTTCCGCGCCTCCCATTGGCAGGCGCGACGGCCGCGTCATCCTTTTCTTTTTGCCCATTTTGTTTCACGTTTTACGCTGTGGTGTTTACCGTGTGAGCTTTTTTGCCGTCGTGTCTTCGTGCGAGCGTGTTTCCCGACGCAGTTTTTCCATATTATTCCGGGATGGCCAGAGACGCTCGCCTAAAGAAGAAGCGTCAAGCGCATGAAAAAAAACCAAAGCGTGCGTGGAACGCGGTCGGAAAACGGCGCGCTGCCAGCATCACCTGTAGCGTCCGAAGCGGCGCTGACAGCCCGTTCTCAGCTGATATGTAGCAGATCGAGCGTTATGAAGTCGTCGGCAAGCGCTTCCAGCAGCGTCTAAGACCGCATCGATACGGCGTACTATTCCGCTGACGAGTCTGCCGAGTGCGCGAGAAATGCGGCTAACCTTAAAGAGCGTCTGGCGTCGCAGTGCGCAACGGCACGAAAGTTCAACCTGCTGGACGTCGACTTGGTGAGCTACAAGGAAAATGGCACAGAATTTGTCATCGTGGATTTAGCAGTGATGAATGCGTTATTTGGGACTGTGCTTTGCCCCGAGTGCGGCATGAAAGTTATGGTTGTCGAAGTCGGGCAGCGAGTATGGGCTCTCTTCAAAGCTCGTGCCCTCCTGCAGCACCTGCGACTTCCACAAAGAGCGCTTCTCGTCTCCGAGAGTATCCGGCGGTGCTCAGTCCAAGGTAATGCCTCTCGAAGTCAACGTGCACGCAATGAAGGCCATACATAGCATTGGCAAGGAACAGCAGCCCTCGGCGACTTTTTCGCCATAATGAATATATCTCACCGTGGCTTGCATCACAAAACTTATCAGGGTCACATGAAAATGATGGTGGAAGCTTGCACTGCGACCGCTACCGAGTGCGAGGCTGCTAGTGTTGCTCGCGTAAAGGAATTGTACGTGGAGCTTGGCAGCGCGCCAGGAAACATCGACGTTGTCTACGACGGCACCTGGCTTACTCGTGGACATAGCTCTCACATATGTGTTGGGTGCATAATTGAGATGCGCATGGGTCTTGTATTAGACCGTGTTGTGCTGTCTAACTTTTGCCTTGGCTGCGCAAATGGGCCAAAAGAAAATGAGGAAGGCCATGCAGCCTGGCTCACCCAGCATGCTCCACTGTGCCAGAAGAATGTGAAATGTAAAGCAGGGCAAATGGAAGTGGAAGCAGCCCTGTGTTTGTTTCGGCGCTCATTAACTCTTTCGCTACCGCGCCTATTCAGATCGACCAATTTGATCGACGCATTTCAAGTTCAAATTCTCGCGCTCTTGCGCGGCTTGCGAGCACCTAGCGCCATCTAGGTTAGAAAGTGGGAAGCACTCGACAATTTACGCTATGTTTTGTTGGTTTTTTGCTTTCTGGTTCGTCTCCGCGCACCGCAAGAAGTTTCGGACTGTCCGACGAGCGCGCCGATGATGGCGTCGTCATCGCACGCAGACGCTCCTAAAAGACGTGTTTCACGCCAATCGAGCGCTTCTGTAGCTGATTTTGCGGATGTAATCAGTAGTAGTGACCCTGAAGAAGATGTGGACACATCAGAATTCAGCACTGATGACGAGGATGCATCAAATCAAGCCGGAACATCCAGCGAGTGAGTGTCAGTTCTATGTGCGGCGCACATAGCGATTACTAATATATAGTTATGGGCAGTGGAGCATGTACTCACAGCTGTATCATGCATTTTCAGGGTCTCAACGTCATACGGACACGATTCCCTGCCAGCAGCTGTAAAGCGCGTGCAGTTTTTTCCGAGAAGAAACCCGGGGGTCGACGTTGGCGGCGCGCTCCGGAGTAATGCACGGCACTTCATACGGGCCATCGATGTCTTCCAACTATTTTTCACAGCAGAGCTGATAAACGCTCACTGCGAAAACACCAACAAATATGCGTGGATGCATATTTTAGAGACGCAGACTTACGCAGAAAAGGACGGCTCTTGGAGAAATTTCAATCCGGGTGAAATAATGCAATGCATTGGAATCCTGATATACATGGGAATTGTGGAACTGCCTCGCCTCCATCTATACTGGAATACCTCGAAATAGTTTTCGGGCCTCATTCCTCCAAAGATTATGCCCAGGAGCCGATTTTTTTTCGTTTCTTGGTTTTCTTAGTGTCATGGACCCGGAGAAGACTGACCCTGTCCGCGACGGCAAGCTGCACAGGATCGCAGATTTACTGCGGCATGTGAACGACGTGTAAGGTCAGCTTTTCTAGCCATATCGAAATTTGTGCGTCGACGAAAGAATGGTCAAATAAAAAGGACGATCGGGAATTCGGCAGTATATGCGTGACAAGGGGGTCAAGTGGGGGTACAAGCTATGGGTCCTCGCTGACTCAAGAAGAGGCTACACTGTTCAATTCAGTGTTTACACCGGGAAGCGAGAAATACCCAGTCAAAGTGACTGGCTTATGACGTTGTAACCCGCCTTTGTGATGCCTATTTGGATCAATGCTACATTGTCTACCTTGACAACTTCTACACGTCCACCTCCCTCTTTGAACATCTCCTTGAAAGGAAGACTCTCTCCTGCAGAACAACGCGCAAAGATCGTCGTGGATTTCCCTCTCAGTTGAAAGACTCCACTTGAGAGAAAAAAGCAACTCGAGGCGACATTCACTGGCTGCGGTGCCGTGATGTGCTGTACTTGCAGTGGAAAGACAAGCGCGCTGTAAACATGATAAGCACAGCACACACTGCCAACAATCACGTCACTGCAATGCGAAAAGTGAAGAGAGGAGACCAATGGACAAAGCTCCCCATCAGGAAGCCGCTTTTGATAGAAGACTATAATAAGGGCATGCTTGGTGTTGACAAATCCGATCAACTTATTGCTTCCTATAATGTCTTGATGAAGTGTGTCAGGTGGTGGAAGACACTGTTCTTCCACTGCATTGACATTGCTGTCGTCAACAGTTTCATCATTTTCCAGGAACACAGGGAGCATCACCCCGAGATAGAGGAGCTCTCCAGAAAGGCTGGCTTTGACCAGCTTTCATTTCGAATTGAGCTGGTAAACCAGATTTTTGGGTTGGACGACAGACCTAGTCACCCTCCACCTCCTCCAAAGAAGTCTGAGCACAAGCCCCAGGTGCAAGGAAAGCGCCGTAACTGCAAACTCTGCTATGAAAAAATCAAAGTAGAGATGAAGACGGCAGTTTTTTGTGAGTCATGCGGTGTGCATCTCTGTTTCATCCCGACGAGGGACTGCTTTGGTGAATGGCATGCCACTCAACCACGCTAACATTTTTTTTTTGTGGAAAGAACAGTTTTCCGAAAAACTTTCTGAAACTTGTGTTATTTCTTTAGAACATATAAGGCTACAAAACGTATATCTTCACATTTTTTTACCCCTGATATTTTTAAAGTTTTGCACCTTTTTCCAGCAGAGCGATGTGCTGACTGTATAAATTTTTACTTTATAAACATTTTTTCATTAATTTGTGTAATAAATACATATGCAATATTTATGTTATTGAATAGTAAATTCCCTTATCTACATGTTGATACCAAACAATGTAAATAAGGCATTCGTGCATAGCCGCCAAAAAATATTTCCTTCTACCTAGTAAAAACTGCCCTTTTTCCCCTGGTAGCGAAAGAGTTAAAGAAGCACAAGCTTCGCTACACTACCATGCTCTCGGATGGGGTTAGCCGAACCTTTCATGCACTGACTGAAGATGCTGTGTATGGTTTCATAAAGGTTGAAAAAAAAAAAGGACTGCATCAACCATGTGCACAAGCACATGGGAGCTGCCTTGCGCACCCTTTCGGACAAAAAGAAAGCCCAAGGTGAGCCACTTGGGGATAAAGGGCGACTAACGCAAGAGAGGATCAAGAAGATCACAAATTATTATGGCTACGCTTTACGGAGCCACAAAAATGATGTGCCAAGCCTGCACAAAGCTGTCCAGGACACACTGCAACACATGTCATTGAACGATGAGGCACTGAGACATGACCTTTGCCCTGAAGGCCCAGAGTTATGGTGCAAATTCAATAGGGCCAGAGCTAAGAATGAGGAGCCCCCGCCCCACAAGAATAGCCTGCCTGACTGTGTGCCAGGCATTGGAGCCTCTGTTCAGGCGGCTGAGCAATGATGCTCTGTTGAAGCAGTGCAGTGATGGGATCGTGCAGAATTCCAATGAAAGCCTGCACGCCATGATTTGGGACCAGGTCCCAAAGAACCAACATGCCTCAATGCGTAGCACTGAAAGGGGAGTGGCTGAGGCTATCAGCCGCTTCAACCAGGGAATAATGAAGAGTAACACACAAATTGCCAATAAGCTTGGCTACAGTGCGGGAACCTGCTTAGTGCACCGCAGCCTTGAGAATGATAAAAGCAGGCTTCTCAAGTCTCAAAAGGAGCACTTGGTTGCTACTGATACCAAAACTAGGCTTGCAAAGCGCCACAAGCCACCAGGTGACCCTGCATACAGGCCTGGTCTGCTGTAGACCAATTTCATCCTGGAACAATGAGCAGCTTTAGGTCATCTGAATAAATATGCTGCTATGGTTTAGCTATAAACATTGTGTAAGTTTGTTTATCTGTGGCAAGACCACTTTATTACACAATTTGAATTGTTCTTTAGAGTATAGGGCACTGAAACAAGCACATGAAGGTGGTAGATGTAGTTTCGTATACCAACCCTAGGGGTAGTACACGGCTTTATGGCAAGCTTTTGCAATTTAGTTTGGAGGGTACCATCACATATTTAGTATGGTCTTTCTCTTGAACAACAGAGCTACACAATGATGCCATTCACACTGCTATAGCTGCATTCTAGCAAAAGTTATAGTTGTCTCAAACTTCAAATGCGTTTTTCTCAGTTCGATGTTTCTGGGCACCACACTCAGCCTTACGGGGGCTTTTTTCTATGTCTTTTTTGAGTGACACTGACAAATTTGGTATTATTGCAATTGTGTTGAAAAGATCTAGGGGGTGATGCTATTTATGTCACTCTAGCATCATTTTGCAACTTACAAGTTAAGATGGTAATGTGAGAAAATTAAACAAAATTAATTGCAGTAAATGTTGGTTCATTTTTTGTCTTATAATTTACTTTCAAATGAATAAAAATAGCATCACCTCCTAGAGTAGGTCTTTGGCATTGAGGCTAAGCACTTGCTTATTGTGTTTGGCTAGGCGAAATTGCCAAAAAGCCCCATAAGTATCCTTCAATTTTTTTTAGTATCTTCAACTGTACCTGAACCGGCGCAGATATCAAAATTCTGATTACAGATTTGAAATCAGTGTAAAAAACTGATCATTGCTGAAATTTCATTCATATCGGACCAAGAATAAAATAAAAAAAAATTAAGACCCACTTCCCCCCTTAAGATAAGCTTTCAATAGGCATATTTTGGATTTTGAATTATTGACATATCAAACTATTTCGCAATTCCCTTCGAATTCGGTACATCCAGGATCGACTGTACTCGTAGTAGACGTGTCTTTGGTGAATGTATTGAAGATAGTATAAAAAAAAGGGGCAAATAATCTGAAAGCAAGAAACGCGGATTTCACCACCTGGCAGTGCTTTCTATGACGAAAGAGTGGTCTTGAGATGCAATGTTTCTGGCAATCTTTAGGGCCTCTAAACCTACAAGGCACCCAAAAACTCCGCTAAGTATCAACAGTCAGCAAGCATAAAAATCTCGCCTCAAATTCATAGCGGCGCTGCATATTACAACACATGCTAAAGCCAAGTCTCCAGTAACAGTCGTTGAAACCTATGGTCCATAGACATTATGCACGAACAAGATGGCCCAAAAGGCATATAGAAAGTTGGGCCACTCCAGTACCAAAATTGAAAATTTTCCAAGCCGATAGCTTTGGTACTTGCAAAAGGCTTAGTGGCATATCTAAAAGCCAACAGCTACTGTTTCAGGCGCAAGTGAGCAGAGCCAGTGCTTATACCAAGCAGTTAACTTCTATGCTCCAAACACATTTCTTCGAAACATCAACAAGCACAAGGTTGCCCTCATAGAGTATAAGCACTCGCACTACTGTTATGCAAACACACTCAAGTGCATATCAAGTAACGTGGAGAATACATGCAACATCTGCCCTGTCAGGTGGCAGCACAATCTTCAATGTCTATCAAGGTCATCACAGCAAGTGACTTCTTTCATGAAGCCATTATGAGCCAAGCCTATCCTATCAGTAAAAGTCTTGTAGACAACCACAATAGCTTCTGTACAGCTGCAAATATCATTAGACCTCTTCTACCGCATAGCAGCAAAAGGGATTGCATCACAGCCAGCAAAACCAGACCACAGCCAGTAAATTAGCTTTCTGCTAACACCTTCATAATATAAAAGCAATTCGGCAGTACATGTTGTCAAACCAATGCCCACTTTTGCGCAACCGACGCATCAAAGGAAAAAAAAAAAAGGACAGAATGAAACACACAAGCTCCTCCAATTATTGTTTCAGCATGCACCGTGGCAAACACAACTCGGAACTGATGCCCCCCCAACTACCTAATCTACGTAGCAAGACCCGCAGAACTAAAAAAAAATTTAAAAATAAGGTAACACTGCTGCGGAAACATGGCCCTGTGCCTCCAGCATGCGAGGCAGGCCTGCCAAGCAAAAGGGGCCAGGGCACCTTTACAAGTAAAGCACGCTCCTTGAGCAACGACAAGGGGGCGCCGTCGACAGGTCTGCGGCTGCACTCTTCCCTCTTCCGCTGTCGTGCAAAGTGGCGGCGGGATAGAAGGCTAAACATCATCATCAATGCAAGACAGACACAACGGGAGCAGAGAAGGCGCAAATCTGATGAAGAGTAGTAGAGGAGGAGGAGGAGGGTTTTTTGCATGTGCACTTTTTCCCCCAGAGTGGGCTACATACGTCCGGGACTGAGTGCTCGCCATCACGGTTGCGCTCCCTGCTGCTGCCAGGTGGCGCCAAGGTGGGCAGCAGGCACACAGAGGAGGAATGGAAAGAGAGAGAGGGCACAGATCAGCATGCGAAAATGAACTCTTCATGCGTAAACAACGGTATGCCCTTCGCAACTCAATACAGTAGAACCTCGTTGATACAATCAAGTTCTGTAGTATTTCTCGGTGCCAACACTCCAAATCAAGAACGGAAAAAAAAAGAAAACCCTACCACAGTTACACTTCTTTACCAATTAATACCATATTTACACGATTGTAAGTCAACCCCCCATATCGTGTGACAGGGAAAATAAAAAAAGAGCATACCCGAGGGCGCATTTGATAAAGAAAATTTATTAGTAGGTGACATGGTCACTGGACTACTCGTCTTCACTAGTGCTGCCATCGCCATCCTTGCTACGGTCCCACAGCGTGTCGTGGTCCAGCGAAATTTCACATTTGCCAAACAACCGCACCAGGACATATTGTGGAACAGCAGGCCACACCGAATGCACCCAAGCACACGCAGCCGTCAGGTAGGCTTTTTTGACAGGTACGGTTGGCGTATGTTCAGGTCTTCTGCTGCCAGTCACTCGTACTCACGGTGGAGCATGTCCTTAAAAGGCGAAGATCCGGACTTGTTTCATGACCATGTTGCACTTCAGTGGCAGGGACCGATCACGCAGTTCAGCGATGTACGACACAAGCTTAGCCTACAGCTCCGGAAAGTGGCCAGACTTCGGCACGTGGCCAATTCCTCACTTGCCGTCACAGGTGAAAATTTCACTTCGCTGCAGTCGCCACTCTCGCACCACCCGTTCAGAAACATTGAACTTGCGGCTCACTGAGCCGAGAAAGGTAAGCGCAACAGGGAAAGAGAAACCCACGAGCGCCATCTGCTCTTCCATGAACTACCAATACTCCCCGCAAGCGCCGCCATTCTGAGGGTGCCACCACGAATGGAACAGCGGCACCTCCATCAACTATCAACACCCCCCCACGAGTGTTGTGTGCGCTGTAAAACTCTCAAAAATGTTGAAAAACCCATCCGAAAAGCGAACAAACATGCAGGATAACGAAAAGCTATGGTTAGGGCCACAGAGCAAACATAAAATTGTAGCTACGTTGTAGCTCCTGTTGGCCTCGCTCTTTTCACGGTGCCATGTTGGGCTTTCAATTGTAAGTCGACCCCGCCACTTCAGATTTTTCAAATGAAAAAAAAAAGTGGTCGACTTACAATCGTGTAAATACGGTACGTTCACGGACACATCCGTTAGCTTGACGAAGGGAGCAGCAAGGCTGCTGAAAATATTGAGTTCACCAGGTCCTGAAGTCTGATAAAGGACTGGTACCAATTTCTTGTTTTGAGTGCCCCTGTGCACTCAAAATACATGTGCGTACCTTTTGCACAGTGCAAAGCTTGAATTACTGTTGCATCATTTCACATTTTTCCAAGAGGCGTCAACTGTTACTGAGCGCTTGTGTTGTTTGGCTTTGTGTCCTTCTCTTGTTCTCTTTCAATTTTCCTATATTCCGCGAAACCCTGTCTTTTGGCACCAACTGAACTTCAGTACCTCGCCACGCTGCAATTGTATGGTACTTTTTCCGGCTGCTAGATCTCATGTAAACAAGAAGAGGGGCGAGGCATGCATGTTTTACAGCAGGTTCCCCACAGTACTTGCCTGCCGTGTCGTGTGAAAATGTCGCATTGTTTCCTAATAGGTACCAGCAAATTTCGTGGGTCGTTGCATGTCGACATCCAAAGCCATCGCCGCCAACACATTGCAATAAGCATCTTCACTTATCTGTTTCACAGCGTGTGTGATGTAGTGCCATTGGAAGCATACTGCTTCCAATGCTCTTAATTAAGGGTCGATGACGTAAATATACGGCGCCGTCTGTACGTGTAAAAAGTGCGCCAATTTCCTAACCTTTTCTTTTCTGTCATGTGCTGCCACTATGTGGGAAAAGGGAATTTTTTTCGTGCACCTCCCTCTGTTTTCGTTGCATGGTTTGTTTTAGAGCTAGTTTGCTCCCGCGCGTCTATGTACTACCGCTCGTGCATTGGCGCACGTGTGGGCGGCGGCGGTTCCGGTTTTGTTTCGCGGGCAGTTTCAGCTTCTTGCACTTACAAAACTGATGGCTATCTCGTTACTAATTGCTCAAAGGGCTACCGCCTCTCTCTTGTTTAGTGCTCACAGGGGTGCGCATAGGAAGGATGCCGCCATGCATGCGTTTCCATTGCTTTTTTTTTCTACACCCGTGAAAACTAAGTGCCTCTGGTTGGCGATAAGGTGAAGTTAGCGGAAGTTTGTCACATGTTGTGCTTTTTTGACGGGCACACAACCACGCAGTTTTCTTGAGTGCGCGCACCTACGCAGTTCAATTACGCTATGGATGTACATATTAGATATTAGTGTAATAGCAGGAACATTTGAGTCTTGCGAAATATTCTCGTGTGCTCATTTTCAAGGCCTTCACCTATGTATATAAATACATGTATGCATAAAATTTTTAATTCTAAGTTTATTTCCTTTTTTATTGTTGTTATTCATGAATGAAGAGTACATATATACCAACGCAAAATATTTTTTTCTCACTTTACCATCGCCCTAGAAAAATTGTGGTAAATTCTTTTTCAAAGAAGTCCCCTAAGAAGAACTGAAATCTGCAATTAATAAAAATGGACCCTGGGCGGTCGCATATAGCGAAAAAAATCGACGCTGAAAGGGTTAATAGGAAATAACCCAAACGTGCCAAAGTTCCCTACCGCAGGCGGCAGGATGTGAGCATCGCCTTTCACTCTGATGTTGCCCACCAGCTCAATTTTGTTTCCCACTGCTTAAAACAGCAATGTGTTTCTCAGGGCGCTCGTCAGCGTCTTGTGCCGCAACGATTCTTGCCGAGTGGGCACCAGGCCGCACGGGCTCGACCACATTGGAGCATGTCGGCATCACATTACTGCAATCTTTCACACAACACTTTGTATTACGGGTACGTCAAATACAATTTTTTAGTGACTTCAAATCGTATGTTTTCTTTTTGAATAAACATATGAACGAGATTTTACTGTATTTCTCAAAACCCCTAAAGCGAAAGAAATGGCTATGGCATGCCTTCAGAGGGAAGAGAAGGAAGTTGTATGTTCATACAAACATACATAAGCGCCCACAGAACTAAGGACATACAGGCATGTGTTGCTTTCACCATAGCCAGAGAAGCATTGAAATTTAGATTCAGCATTCCATCCACTGCTTTAAGGGGGGATGAGGGTCTTGAAAACTTTTTTTTTATTTCTTAACGTATCTTCCTGAAAATTCGCATGCAGATATATCTTTCAATGCTGATTCCAAATATATATTCAGATTTGATATATCCCATTTAGAAATGAAGATATCGCAAAATAACTTATCCCACATAGGTCTTTTGTTACGGGCCATTATGGTAATTTCTTAATTAAAAAAACTAGTTTTAAAGAATAGCTGTCATTTCCAAGGACCTACTGCACATCCTAAAGCTAAAGAAATTTTTTAAAAGTCATCATATAGGTCATGAATGAATATCAAAGTAGGAAGAAAAAAACAATGCAGGAGTAATTAGCTTACACCTGACCTAATTGCTAGTCTATTTGGTTTAATGAAAAATGGAAAGCTTTAGGATGCAGCTGAGGTTTCACTGAAAAAAATGATACCTAATTCAATAAAATCAGTTGATGCAAACATTATGAAAAGTTCCGTAAGGCAAAGGCATTTGATCGAAAAAGCAAAGCTGAGAAAATTGCATTCAAAGTTTTGCTTACTCTGCCACTTTTGTTTACCTATCACATGGAAAAATTTAATGCTTTAGCATGCAGCCCAGTCATTACTGAACACAATAACACCAAACTCACAGAAATCTGTTCATGTAAAGATTGTGAAAACTTCTGTATTGCGTTGGCCTTTGACAAAAAAAAAGCTCAAAAAGTCACCTGCTATTTTCTATGAATCTGCCACACATTCACAAAAGTCCTGGGCAGTAGTCCTGGGTTCTGTCAGGCTTGTGTTTCTTGGCCATCCTCTTCTTCACCTTTTCAGCGTTGGTGTGACTTTTATCAGACCTGCACAGCCTCTGCTTATCTTTCTCAAGGCTCCTACAAATGAGGCAGCTCCCAGGACTGTAACCAAGCTGTGCTGCAACAGCTCTGCTGGTTGCTGCCATTCCTTGGTTGAAGCGAGAAACTGCTTCTGCAACAGCTCTTTCAACAGCCAGCAAAGAGTCATGCGTGTTCTTGGAGCTTTGGCTCCAAATGACAGAGTGTAGGCACTCAATGGCGTTCTGTGTCATGCCATCTTTGCAGCGCTCCAAGAGGGCCTCGTCGCCCAGCCTTGCAAAGATTGGCTCAAGAGCAGTGCGAACGTGGCCTGGCAGAGGGTTTTTGTGTGGTGACGGCTCCACTTGGTTCGCCAAAGCACGATTGAAGGCACACCACGAATCAACCCCTTGAGGACAGCAACTGTGGTCTGGGGCTTCATCTGTCGAGGTCATGTGCAACAGCGTGGCATGCACTGCCTTTTTCATGCCTGCAACGTCGTGGCTGTGGCTCCGCAAGGCATACCCATAGTAGTTTGTAATTTTCTTTATCTTATCTTGGGTGAGGTTGCCCTTTCCGCCAAGAGATTCTCCTTGTGCCTTCTTCTTCTCCACCAAGTTGCGAAGAGCCGTCCCCATCCGCTTGTGGACATGGTTCAAGCAGTCTTTCTTTTCAATGGATATATATCCATACACTTCTCCTGAGGTCAATGCATGAAAGGTGCGGCTATCACCATCAGAAAGTATAGTTGTGTACCGCAACCCATTTTTTTCCAGAGACCTGTTGAACAAAATGATAGCTGCTTCAGTCTCCATCCGGCCGGCATTGCAGTCGATGTTTTTCATGCACTTGTGGTTCATAGCCCAGTCACCGTACCCATCATCACTGGGATCAGGTGCCCCTTGGCACCCACGACAGTACCTCGAGAGCACAACATGGTCCAGTACTAGGCCAGTGTATAGCTCTATGATGCAGCCTACTGCAATATTTGAATTGTGACCACGTGTTTTCCATGTGCCATCAAATATGACATCTACATTTCCTGGTGGATTCAGGAAGTTCTTGTACATGTCCTTCACCACTTTGACGCTTGCTGCTTCTGTAGCAGTAGCTACTGCCTGGCAAGCTTTCACCATGGTGTCCATATGCCCCCTGAAAGTCTTGTGGTGAAGTCCTCGGTGAGAGAGGTTCATGGTGGCACAAAAATCTGCTAGGGCAGTCGCTCCCTTGCCTATACTTTGAATTCCCTTCATTGCCCGCAAATTGACTTCAAAGGGCGTGATGTTGGATTTCCCGGGCACTCGTGGCGACGAGAAGTGCCGCTCGGCGAAATCGCAATTTGAGCATGTGAGCTCCAACTTCACTGCTAGGCCGTATTCTCTCTCACTGCACTTTGCGAGTTGGAGAGTGGTCATCCCACACTTGCTGCAGCTTGTGGACACAAACATCTTCTTTAGCACTGAGAGATCAACGATGATGTACTCTGTGCCGCGATCGTCATCTTCACTTGCTGTGCCGACGTTCATTAGCTCGAACTTGCGGGAAGTCGCGGACTGCTTCGCCAATGAAGTTTTAACGTTGTCTGCGTAATTTTCGCGCCCCGCGCACTCCGCCTCCGTGAAAAACACCGTGTCGAAGCGTTGAGCACGCGAGCTCGGTTCAGCCGCGTCCGTCGGCACCGAAGCGGCGTGCGGAAACGCTGAAGTCAACGTTAGGCTTAGGTCAGCCGGCTCGGCCGCTTCCGACGACACGGAATCCGAAGCGACTTGCAGCGTCTCAAAAGTTGGCATTTTCGACGGGCTTAGTCCAGGCGCATCCACCGGCACTGCACAGACTTGCGGTAACGAAGTTGACACTGATCGGCACTGTCCAGCCGCGTCCACAGGCGAAGCTAGCGTCGACGGGGTTTGTTCAGCCGCGTCCACCGGCGAAGCTGTTGTTGGCGAGCTCAGTCCTGCCGCATCCACCAAGGGCACAGCAGCTTGCGGCATCACCGAAGCTGTAGTTCTAGACGATGTAGCGCTGTTCTTATTCCATGCGCGTCTCTTTTTGCCGACTGCTTTTCGCGTGCTTGCTTTCAAGCGCGCGTCTCGCGCCATCGTGACACGCGGAACAAAGCCACCAGGCACGCAAAAGCAAGAAATTCGTGGTTAAAAGAAGCGACCCAATAGCCAAAATATCTAGAAGAACGATAAAGAAAAAGGCAGAACGAAAAATACTAGGAAACAAAGAGGAGCTCGAAAAATGACGTGCGTCCAGGCGAAAGCAGACGACGTGAAGGAGTCGGACAACGCGGCCGCGGAAGGCGAAGCATACGTCACGGCCAATCAGAGGGCTGCGCCTCGAGGAGGCGCCCGGTTCACCCAATCAGCGGCTGTCTCGCGACGATTTCCCGCTTGAGAACGGGTGCCAATCCCTCCGCTGCACGAGGGTCTACAGCGTGCCGAGGGGCGCCAGAATGGAGAGCGGGAAACCAGCTTTCAAACGAGACCAAGATGGCGCCGATCGGTACGCGTCGCGCGGAGCTACGGCAGCTTGAAAATGAGGCAAATCTTCGCGCTTGGCGTTCAATTTCGGCTCACCGACGTTTATAAATTACCGTTTATTTTATACTTCGAGTAGGAATTGCGCCATAATATTTTGTAGAGGCATAGTTGGGACATTAAGGACTTCAAAAACGCAATTTTTGAAAATTGCCATTTTTGACCATTTTTCGCGATTTCAAGACCCGCGTCCCCCCTTAACCCTCTCCATATTAGGACTACAAGCCTGAACTTCAAGCCATAATTATGCAAAGCCAAAGGCAAATGTAATTTAAGATTAGTGTCAGCTTAACTGATAGGAACAAGCACTACCATTGTGAAAATGCACTGCAAGGGTCTATGACATAGATTTGCAAGAATGAGATAGTATTCAAAGCACTTCAATAACTTACACTGCACTTCAGCATGAAATCAAATGAACACTGGCCAATGCGATTAGCCGAAATGACTGGCAAAGCTTAGAATACTTAGACCTCATTTATCGTGGGCAACTTAAAATTGAGAATATGTGCAGCCGTTTCCGCCATTTGCAGCTTGAGGGAACTAAACCACCTGCCGGAATAAAACAAGCTGCAAGGTTCGTAGGAAGGCAATTTACACAGCATCGTAGATAGAGTATTTTGCGTCAACATCTTTTCGATGCAAGCAAAACATCAGCGAAGCTCACCAGTTCTTCCTGCCCGTGGTGGTGACAGGGACACGGGCGACGATCACAGATGTGTTCTTGGGAATCAGGTAGTCATCGGATGTGTACACTGCATGGAATAGGGAAAGGGGAACTTGAGAACTTCAGGTTGACTGTAACTAAATTTTCCCACTAGCTCCTTTAAGAGGAAGCTTTAGCTTGGACCCAACTCCGGTGCAGCCTATTCAAACACATGTAAAATGCAGAAATTCTTTTCCGAGATAGCTCCTGGACTGATATTACCGTATTTACTCGCATAATGATCGCACTTTTTTGTCAGAAAAATTGACGCAAATTCAGGGGTGCGATCATTACGCAGGTTAAATTTCCCGCGAAAAGACAAAAAAAAAATTATTTTCGTGCCACGTTTGCTGCGGGACACCAAAACAAAAATGGCAGGCGGCGGAGCAAGCTGAACGCGCCAAACGCCATTTTTTTTTTCTTCTCGCGAGTACATTACGTGGATTGAAACAGTTTCTTCCGTATCAGTGATGAATAATATCATCAATATCGGCAAGTTTGCGGCAATAACGTAGCCATGTCCACTGTGAGGGGACAGAAACAGATGGGCACGCTTAGCTGCCAGGTACTAAGAAACGCATGGCCGGCGTGCTGGGGCATCTGTCTTCACTACTATCCTAATATGGCATGTTTCCGCTAACGGTGGGCGAATATATTAGCTGTGTTACAAGTGCTGGCGTATGAATGAGGCACACTTTTAACATATCAGTGTAAACGTGGCTATCATTGCCGTTCGCGATTTGTTGCATGCCCACGAGTGCAGATGAAAAGAATCGAAAGCCGCCTTTTTCGTTTTTGTTGACCACTACCATTATAAAGCCTACCCATAATAAAGGCAAGTTTGGTTGTACCTCTTTTTGTCATGGAAATGCGGAAAGTAATGAAATGAGGCATCTACTTATGAAGGTTTGGTGCGTGCAGACCACTTCGGCTTGTCTTGAAGAGGCGCTCGTGTAGCATTTGACAGATGGTAAGCACGATCATTATTAGCTAGACTTGGCACACGACATATCGCTGTGGCAAGTTCGGGGTGCGATCATTACACGGGAAATTTAAACAATCGAATTTTGACGACAAAGTTCAGGGGTGTGATCATTATGCAAGTAAATATGGTAACCTTTCCAGTCCTGAATTGTTTTTCTATGGCATCAGTCTAGACCAGTGTTCCTGCTCACCTTCCTTGGTCTGTGCATTGGTGATCTGCAGGTCGAAGTCAGCTGCCTTACCAATCTTCTTCTGCTGAAGGATGTTTTTCTTGAGTTCGCCCACTGAGATGTGCAGGCCGTCAAAGGTCACTGTGTCGAAGTCCAGGCTACTCTTGAACTTGTAGTGCACCGACATGGTCACTGCCGTGAGTTGCCGCAGTTTAGCTCAACACACGATGTGCTGTCCTTCACAGCAGAGCACGGTGCCTGCCTGCGTGCATAAGATGCAAAAACGTTAACATCCACCACACAACAGCACAACTAAAATTTCTCTTTGAAGGCAAGTGGTGCTTGGCCAAGTACACAGTATGGATTAGCAGTCGCATAGGATTAGTGGCATTGATCTGGCCTTCCAGCAGCAGCAGCAGTATCAACCCCCCTCTCACAACTTTAAGACTGCAAATACTGCACAGTAACAAGCACAGAGTAAGAGACACATCAACACAATGTACTAAAAGACTCATGAAAGGTCTGAAAGAAGGCTGTCCCATCTGCCGGAACATGTCAGAAACTTGTTGGATGTGGTTCTTGGCATAGCAAATCGTACACTGGATGCATCTGTAAGTCCTGTGTTCAACACAAGTTGCACCCCTTGCACTTCCAAAGTACATTTGCACAGTCAGTATTTTATTCAGCATGCAGTTATGGGATTACATAGCAAGAATTCTGTTCAGCACACTGTAGATGTGACAGAAGATAATGGCAATGCCAAATGCCATTGTTGAAGACAATGCATCCATCAAGGCACAAAGCATTTCACGTATACATATTATTCTTTCGCAAGGCTCTGCAATTTGCTCTCCAAAAACCAGTAAAAGATGCCGCCCAATCTTACAGGCAAGCTCAAACAAAATACGCAAACGACCCCCTGTCACTTCAACCTACTTGAATTAAACGTGTTAGTGCAACCACTTGTTAGTGAGCTGCTGCTAACAGCAAAGCACAGCGACTGTGTCAAGACAAGAGCTGTTGCAAGTTGGCGTTGGATGACATTCAAACTCGCAAATGGATGACCTCCCTGACTGACGCGTGTTTGGAAGGTCAGACCTCCCAGCTAGCCTGTAACAAGGCTGCGTACTACCAACTGCCTACTGGCTTAAGCAAGGGCTCCCCACAAAAACCTTCACTAGATAGTGGCTCAAACCCAATTTTTTTCTTCCACATCTATGTCAGCATTGTTTGCCAATAAGGCTAGCCAAAAGGTGAGAGAAGAAAAAACAGCTACTCGTTTTACTTGGCACTCGCTACAGTCAGTCTTCATGTTAAAAGAAATGTTCCCACTCAAAGGGGCAGTGGCACCCCAATGAACGAGTTCCCTAAACAACTTCACCATAAATTTGAAAACTGACTTGCAATGAGTAGAATGCCCAGTGTGCCCCCCCCCCCCCTCCAAACCATGTGCCTACACTCAAGTGTCAAAGAATTCCTATCCCGATCAGCTCCATTTCAATTGAAAATGTCTGCACTAAGCTGTGTGGAAGACGAATTAGACACCGATGCCAGGGTGTTTACGTGTGCTACAAGGACTTTAGCAGCAGTAATTGAACTGAAGCCTTAACCACAACGCACTTTTCAGCCTACTCCTGGCCGTCCCTACAATAAACATCAGTGCAAACCATCAACAACTTCGAACACTAGGATACAAGTCTCCCAAAGTGCAACCAGAAAATAAAGCAACTTAGATGAAACAACGTACACTTTACTGTACACTAGCAAAGCCAATCGCAAAGTTTTGCCCATGCTCTGCGAGCATGGTGCACAGGCACAATCATCAAGATATGTACAAAGCCCGGAAAATGGATAAGGACGAGGTAGGACTACAGAATGATTGCTCACCTACACCCAAAAGTCACATCATACATAGACGTCAAAAACCACATCAATAATCGAAAACTAACATATAGCCAAGTGCCTCCACAAGGTTCAAGAAAAGAGACAAATCCACGAACATGTGGTTAGTGCTTTGGCAGATGGTGTACCTCAGTCGCAATGTGATTGAGGGAAGGCTAATGCAAGCACTGTTGCAGGCAATGCAAAAGACTCATCAGAGGCTTCACAGATTGCTGCCTATCTGACCTGAGGAGGTCAGTCTCATGTAAAAGGGCTTCACACTGACGTGCTATAATGTGTAGTTACACGGGTTTTTGTTAGTCCAAAATGTCATTCTTACATTCCCAAAGTTATAATTTACACAGCATCTGATCTGCAATTTACACTTTCCCACATAATAATCGGGTGCTATCACGCCATTTTTCACATTCTAAGCAATTATCACAAACAAAAGCTAGGGTTCAAAGACAACAAATTACACGAGTGTCACATTCTGCCCCCTTCGTAATGTTAGCCGGGAATCAATCCTGCAACCGCGTGCTAACCAACAGAACACCACAAAACTTTCTTTTCCGTCTTAGAGAACTTTCACTGAGGAGATTTCTGTGTGTTGCCATAACATTCTCTGCGTTGTTGCAAAACTGCAAGAGTTTGCACTTAAAAGCAATGAAACAGCAGCAACATGTTTGTTTTGTACGCACGAGCAACGAACCACAGGAGATATTCCTGCTCTCTATCCACCGAAAAGTCGATGCTAACAGATCATTATATGAGACCTTTTGCCTACATGAAGCCAATGGCTACAATACCTGCACCCTCCTTTCTACCACAGTGATATCAAAGTTGAAAAAAAATAGACTAAAGAATGTGAAGGGTCAAGAAATCATGCGTGATGGGACCACAAATATTGCCAAGTACGCAGGCCTTTTCAGCCTGTAATCCTTGCAATAAAGCATCCTGGTGATCTAATAGTCTGGTGCACTCGAGCTAGTATTTATTAAATTATGGGGTTTTACGTGCCAAACCCACATATGCGGCACGCCGTAGTGGAGGACTCCAGAATAATAATAATAATATTTGGGGTTTTACGTGCCAAAACCACTTTCTGATTATGAGGCACGCCGTAGTGGAGGACTCCGGAAATTTTGACCACCTGGGGTTCTTTAACGTGCGCCTAAATCTAAGCACACGGGCGTTTTCGCATTTCGCCCCCATCGAAATGCGGCCGCCGTGGCCGGGATTCGATCCCGCGACCTCGTGCTCAGCAGCCCAACACCATAGCCACTGAGCAACCACGGCGGGTGAGGACTCCAGAAATTTCGACTACCTGGGATTCTTTAACGTGCACCTAAATCTAAGTACAAAGGTGTTTTCGCATTTCGCCCCCATCGAAATGCGGTCGCCGTAGCCGGGATTCGATCCCGCGATCTCGTGCTAATCAGCCCAACACCATAGCCACCGAGAAACCACGACGGGTTGAGCCAGTATTAACTAACACTGCTAACAAGCTTTTCAAATACAGTAACGAACTGTTCCAGCTTTCGGCGATGGTAACAATACACGGTTCTTTTATGACTCAGACTGAGAATGCTGCTGCTGCACCATATGATCGGCCCTGCCTGTAGACACAAAGTTTACGTGCATTCGGAATGAACTGTCCATGCTTCACAGTGACAGGTCAAGCGAAGGGAAAATGTCACGTCGCGCGGCAGCCGCTAACAAAGGCCATGTAGTCAACGCGGAATGTTTGACGCAACATCACTATAGCGAAGGTGAATTGGTCCATCTTCAAAGTAAGCTGAAACAGCACAACTAAACACGGGCAGGCTTACAAGCAAACATGGAAAAGCTCATGCTAAATATAACACCAATTATACACGTACCGTTTACCCGCAATGCGCTTTCCGCAACATTGATTGCGGGCAAGTGCGTTTCAAGAACTGAAAGTTGCCGTTCAATGACACGCTTACGACAAGAACCTGTAACGTCAACTTGAATACGGGCCCATGCGGAAATAAAAATGACGTCAAATGCACGAGATGTTTATCCGCCAACGCGAAAAAAATGTCCCGGGGATTTTCCCCTCTAGTGCGTTCCCGAAATAGAACTCGGCGCCTGACTGACAAGTGGGGATCCATACTGAGAGGATTAGAAAACCTTCAGCAGCGATGCAACCAGGGGCCAGGAGGGACAAAAAAAAAAAAAAATATGGGGTCACTTCAATGCCGTTGCATGACTCAATGCCCCACGAAACAGTGCTTCGACCGTCGTTTCATCCATTCCCCCCACTCCCCCTCACTCCCCCTCTTCCAAAACTGCAATTTATCAGTTGCAATTACCAGTTAGCACTGACTACATGAAGTCTGGCTGGTTACCACTCGTGAATGGCGCCAAGACAAAACGCTGTGCCTCGCCAGCTCAAGCGAGGCAAAAATTCAACAACGGTAACGAAATCAGCGCGCACCTCCAGGCGACTAGGCCTAAACACGGTCGCTGACTACGCGTGTAATCGGCACATGGTTGTGCATAAATATTTTGCACATCGAAAGAAACGCAGAAAAGCGCCGATATTTCGCAAGCAGCCTAGTGAGAAAAACGGACGGCTTACCGTAAGCGCTGCCTTCAACGCATGCCGCCAACAGCTCCCACGAAGCCTCGGACGACGCGACGCTCGGACCACTGGGCGCTTCGGACGCCGACGTCGAGCTAAGCCTAACGTCCGTGGAGCGCTCGGGTTTACCTTTGAGGGATCAAAGCTGGGGCGGCTAAGAATTTGCGTCACTAGGGGACGTGGCGAAGCTCAACGTTCGGCGACAACACGGCCAGCGCTTCGCACTTATGGGGAAAGAAAAGAAGCAATCAACGTGAACGACATTCTCAAACAAAATTAACGCGCCTCAGCCACTCAAACAACGACAACGAAAATCACCTGTGCTTCAGCCACACACAGCTGCCGCAGCGCCGTCTACAAAAAGGTGGTCGATTTCCGAAATATAAAAATTACCTTAGAGAAGTACAAAACCTCGCCTTCTTGCACATACATAAATTTATCTCAAACATTCATTTGTAATATTAAGGTCAACCTTGTAATAATTAAAAAAATATAAATTTGAAGTAAATTTGTTGCGTACTTTCTCTATGCTTTAGCGCTTTTGAAGAAATATGTCCTTAACACTGGTCAATGGGCCTCTTCGGCGTTTTGCTGTAAGGCCTGTAGCCGTGCGTGTACCATCCGCTTCATGTAATTTGAGTTAAATCGAGTTTTTACACGTATCCGACTACGCCGATTATCACCGGCTACGTTTTCGTACGAACGTATTCGCAATGATGGGCGATCAGGAGGAATACGACGTCGAGGTAAGCCCGCTCGACGTGGTGTATCCGCGCCGCAATATGTCATGCTTTTCGTCCAAAGGACGCATGTCAAACTGCGACTATGGTGCTGGTTTTCCAGAAAACAAGCGGGTTAAAATGTGTGTGTCCAATTTGTTACAACGAGCAGAAGTCAATTGAACTGCGTTGTTTGTTTGTACTAGCGGCATGACCCGTGAAATGAATGTCGCCGGTTCAAGTACTACACATGTACAAACCTTAAAAAAAAGCGATGAAAAATTATATTGCTCTCTGTAACTCTTTTCATTACTTTCTTTACGAAAACAGTACGTCGATAACTACGGCTACCCGATCCACGATGCCGATCCTCATGGTAAGTTCAACATCTGTATCTATGCTTGCCGATAAACTTTGTGGAAAAGAAAAATCGTGCGATATGTTGTTCTGTGGCTGCTATGAGAAATGTGGAAGCACGCTGCGCGGGTGCTACTGTCTGTTTTGCCCTAACAAGTGTCCATCGTTTGTTGATCGAGAAAGATGCTACAAAACACCAGCCTAAAAAGAAATACGAGCAATTTTGGTTCAGCAAGCCTTATATGTAAGCATTTTGTCGCGGCCATACATTTAATATGTAGTAAACTATTTACAAACGAAATTGACAGGAGCTGCCATTTAGTTTCGTCTGACAGAAAAAATTTAAATGCCTTCATTAGCCATTTGGCATGCATAATGCAAAGACGTTGGATCGTTTCCCATCTGCGGCAAGTTGGTTTTTCATCCACTTGCATTTCCATTAATTAAATCATTTCTTTAAATCAATTAGTAAGTAGAAGTAATTTCTTCTATGTTGCCCTTGGTGTCTTTGTGTGTTGGCTTCTCATGGTATGATTTATAAAAACCGGGCCCCTTGGTTAACCCGCTTTCTTCTCGTGCATTTGGTTTGCTAGTTTTACGATGTTGAGTGCTTCAGCAACTTTTATTGAAAAGATCAAGAGCTTCGAATTGGTAGCGTTGCACTTGAGCCATCTTTACCTGAAAATTTCAGGCTACAATGCCGGCTACAAGCTTACCGAAGCCATGCAGAGCACGCTCATGTTCCTCAAGAAGGCAATCCAGGAGGGAAACCTGTACGAGATTCAGAGCGTCTACGAGAACAAGTAAGTGTGCCAGCTTAGCTTTTAGACAAGCTCGAAAAACGTGTGGCTGTGAAAGCAGACTCCTTGATAAATACAGTGGTCAAATAAGGGGTGGCCCAGCCGTCGTGCATTTCTGGGGCACATTTTGATGCTTCATTTTCATACCTTCATCTTGCGCACTAGCGCACACTTGTCCTTATTGTATGCATGCATTCTTCCCATTGCCTGGTACCAGCACACCTGCAGGCCTGTGTGGTCGTTTAGCCAAATTTAATGCCGTATGTATTTGTTTTCAGCTGTCGCGTTTGTACAATATGAAATGCAAGGGACAGCCCTTTTGGTCTGCACCTATGAGCAAATGCAATGAATCAAAGAGGCAGTAGTCACTTGCCTCCGTTTTTCTGCTTCTTGTAATCTTTTTTAATGTGGTGCAAAAAAAAATCGTTTTGATAGATTATGAGTGCAAATCTCAATGGTTAAGACCGGCAAAAGGTAAAAAGACAGCTGCCACTACCCCCTTTTAACTCTTTCCCTACCATGGGGAAAGGTGTTTCTTGTAGGTTACGCCAGATTTTTTTTTTTCTGGAGGAACTACTGCACTCATTATTATTATTATTATTATTATTATTATTATTATTATTATTATTATTATTATTATTATTACTGCAATGAAAATGACAGGGCAGAGCTTCCTTACTGCAAGCTGCATCTCCTTTCAATTGCCAATTTGTCTGGCTACTTGTGTTCCCTCTCGTAACTGGTGGAATAACTCGCTATTGCAGCCTCGCCAAGCTGATGGAACAGCACAGCAAGGTGATGCCGCCACCAAACTCCAAAGAAATGGCCCACATCTTGGATGGTGAGTGAGCATCCCATCCGAGCAGCACACTGTTGCGAGCACAGGTGGCGGCAGTGGTCTCGGAATCGTCGCTGCTTTTCCCCCCTTTCCCTCCCCTGTGTTGTGCAGCACTTCACGTGCCTTGATGCATTAACAGTGAAGTTTACAATATCTTCATCATATGCTGTGTTTGCCACAACCATATTGGCAGGGAGAAAATTATGGATTACTTATTCATTTCGTTGTATCCAATAATTTGTCATGTTAGTGTTCATTATACTGAGGTTCAACTGTTGTGCCACTGAAACCCATAAATTACGTGGAAGGTGTGAATAATCTGGAGTGGATAGCCCTGCAGGTTAATATGAGAGCTGTTGACTAACACTTGCATGTAGCCTTAGGGGCAAAACCTCATGTGCAGGAGTTGTGCGCCTAGTGACACTTCTCTGCTAGGTACAGTCAGCAAAAATTCAAATGAAAAATGCTGATCAGAACATCTCTTATGCACCATTACTTGTTTGTGTGACCTGCACTTGCTCTTTAGCTGTTTCCTTAGCGTGGCATAGTTTCAAATGTAAGTTTTTGGGGGACTGAAATCGGTACAGTGTTACGAATGGAGGTGAACTTGGAAACACAACACGTTTAGTCATTCTCAGCCTGTTTGTGTTGGAACTTATGCTTATAACGCATGTGATGTGGCTGTGTTGCCAAGCCTGAAAATAAGTTCTTGTAACATTAATTCTTTTTCCAACAGATCACATCTTCATGATCCTGTACAAGGAGTTGTACTACCGACAGATCTATGCTCGGGTGAGTATGGCGATCGGGCTGACCGCAAGTTATAGTGCCTTTATTCAATGTTTGTGAGCTATTTCCTTGTGGTGGCTTTAATTCTGTACTAATTTATTTGTTTTCACTGTAGAGCTCTGGTGAAACTTGCTGCAGCATGTGTAGGTGTTGATACAGAAGGGTTTGCTTTACCTGATGGCTTACTTACTAGTATAAAGAACACTGCAGTCACCCGACAGTAGCATGACAGTATAATATACACCTGTATGGGTTTCTCAGAAGTACAGTTCTTGGCAGTTGAAAAAAAATATTGTTTTGCGCAGCGGGGTCAAAACCGGGCCCAACCGTTTTCTGGGGCTGTTGCTCCACCTTTCACCATATTCTGTACACAGCAAGTTGCATGAAATAGCATTTGCGATAATTGCCTGCTTTCTTGAGAAGGCTTCTTTGAGTCGATAAATTACAGCTACCAGCTAATATTGGTGTGGCTTTCACCATCTTTTGAAGTGATCAGCTACACTTCATCATCCAGGATGAGTAAATAGCTTTAATTAGGGTTCATACTATAATGGCAACAACTATGGTCAACAGCCGATTATTCAGACATGCTTGCGTGCTGTGGCGACACCCTTCTGGCCCAGCCACTATACCAGTAGACTTCATTTGTAAAGACCGAAGTTTCAAATACTTTGCAGCGTGTTGTACAGTTTAAACTACGACTGCACGAACGTGTGTAACATGGCCACTGGATGCGTCAATGAGTGTTGGTGTTTCTGCACGGCGATAATATATTGTGCTTATCACCGTGCCAAAAATACTGTCGCTCCTAGACATCGATGCTTCTTGCACTGTATGGTCACGAAAAATTGAAGGGGTCCCCGAAAGTGATGATCCGAGAATGTGGCATGCCTATTTTGGGCCACTTGTGGAATAAAGTCATTTATTTTGTGGAGAATCTGCTATTTTGGAGTCCCGTTTATTCAGATGTTTTGGCGGTCTTATCGGTCTGCGACTGTAGTACCCCTTATTGCAGTCCACATTCTCTCATATTCAGTTTTGATCTTTGCAGTCATCTCTAGAATAATCATTTTCCACAGAGCTCTTTTGAGTGCGATAACAACAAGCGTGTTAGTAATTTTTGTGCCCATGGCCTGGCAAATATTTGATTCTTGTTTCTTCTGTTTGTTGTTGACCTCAGGGCTCCCCAAAGCTTGACGAGAGATTTGAGTCGTACTACAACTACTGTGCCCTCTTCAACTACATCTTGAGTGAGTAGCGTTTTCTTTTTTTTTTCAACTCCTTTTCTCGGTTTAGCAGGTTTAGCTCAGTATCGATCGCGCGATACTGAGCCGCGATCGTAGGCTGACCCTCGCAAGTCAGTTTCCAGCCCGTGTCGACAATGCAAAAGTCCGTTTTATACGCCTGATTTTGACAAAAATTGTCGCAAATTTTGTCCGCTGTAGCCGATAGTCCGTTGTGGTGTGGTTTGTTAAAAGTGAACTTCACTGCATTAATAAAATGGGTAGAAGAAACTAAGGCTAAAATATGGTCCATTATATTGTAAAGTCTGTTGTACGCGGGTTCGTTGTAACAAGCTTAGACTGTACAGGAATCCTTAACAAGCACTTAAATGTCAGGCATTTTACAATGAATTTGTAAAACAGGCAGGTACAGTATGTTAATAACAGTGGAGCTCTGCCAGCTTCATCCTATGTCTTATTTACTGTTAAGCTTAGACTGGCAGTTTAGTGTAGCAACGCTGAAATTTATCTAGACACAAGTGTGACCCTGCTGTTATCGAGTGTATTTAACCCTTTCAGTATCCCTGATGTACCAGTTTGTTTTTGCGTTTCTGTCCTGCCATGTCACTGATGTCTGGTAGGAATGTGAGGACCATGCTAAAAGGGCATTTGCCATTATCTGTGTCATTTTGTCCCTCTTGCATAACAAAAAACAAGCCAGAGAAAAAAAAGTAATAACTGAATAAAAAGAAGCGACGCTGGAGGTGAGTCGCCTGCGATAAAGCTGGCACTAAAAGGGTTAATAACGTCAGAGCAGTCGGCTGATTAAAATTGTGCAGGTGCCATGTAGATGACATCGTATAATTAGTAGCCAAAGCGAATTACTGGCCCACACAGTCCACAGTTCGTAGCCACGAGTCACGTCCACCAGGCATCTCGCTGCGGATGCTTGGCGTTCTGCACGTGGGAAAAAAACATGAATCACTGCACGTCACCGACGACGTAGCCCACTTTTCCTGGCAACGTCGACTGATATACAGCCGCTTAGGCAGTGTTTCAGTAGTGTGCTGGTTTCTGCCGAGAACTGGTGGCTGGTTACCTTGCTCAACCGTTCACTTCCATATTGCAGTGACCGACATTTGAGAGTTTTTCAGTGATTTTCCTGCTTTAAGGTACAGCTGTAGCTTGCCTGACGCCTGCGGGGACGTCAGCTGACTTCGGCTATTTCTCCACAGCAGGCTCTCACAAGCAGATATGGCCACCTTCTAAAAAAAGAAAGAAAAAAAACACCCATTTTGTCCTTTGCAATGCCAACAATGTCGTTCTCATGCACTGCACTGTTGCCTCTTATGGCCTTATATGCGCACACATGCAACCAACCTCATAACCTGTATGGGGTGCTAAACTGGACACATATTTGTGCCAAGCACCAAGTTGGTGCAATATCACGTGCAATTCCCAACAGCACGTGGCCCGAAGGGACGTGCCTTTAAATGTCATAATAGTAGCAGTCGTAGTGGTAAAATAGGCGTCTTTTTCTTCACCCCGTATGCTTAATAACGACGGAAGAGATGGATAGACGGACGAATACAGTCGAACCTGGCCATATCGAACCCGTTTAATCGGTACAATTTCTGAACATGGTATAGTTACAGTGAGTATACATAGCAAAAATTATGTTTAGATTCAACAAATATAGCAGCAACTCCCTATATATCGAACGTCACGCGGCGCAAAAGTGCCCCCAGAAGTTGGCTTTCCTTTGCGGTGGGTGGCTCCATGTACCTGCTCTCCCTACCATGACCGCGCCATGTCAGGCAAGTCGGCAACACCCTCCTACAAAAAAAAGGATCCTGGCCTGCCCGCAGAGCTTTCTCAGACGCCCAATCGGAGACTCTTGTGCCCTCGTCATGCAAGATGATGCAAGTTCGAGTTGCCTCGCAGCTTTTCTTGTTCGTTGTGTTTACGCCTTGTGGGTCTTCTCCTGCAGTGTTGCCACGATGGCTAGTGTGAAGCTGCAGAATTTGCCTTTCATTGTGAAGCTTGAAGTCATAAATCAAGTCAAACGCAGTAAGAAGCCGGATGTCGCTGCAGAGTACAAGATACTAAGGAGCACTCTCAGCATGATCTTGAAGGATAAGGGGGAGACTAGGGCGAAAACGGACAAACGATCCGGTGCCCGTGGTGCCTGACGCATACGCATGGCTGTGTATAGACGTCGAAGTGGCCGTGTACAAGTGGTTCATCCGAAACTGCTTCAGATATGCCGGCTTCCGCGTGCTCGGTGATGAGTCTGAAAATGCTTACGAGTGCAACGAGGCCATTGCCAGTGTTGCCGTAATTTAGAGCGAGCTGTCAGAGTTTCCGGAAGCTGTTGACAGATCAATGGTCGACGAGTTTGTGAGTGCGGATGATGGTGTTGCAACCACGGGAGAGCCCAAAAACGAAGACTACATTGCCGACATTGTACCGAGCACAAGTGAAAGTGGGCACAATGAGGAAAGCAACAAGATCCTTTGCCCACATCCTCCAAGGCGATTGGTACACTTGCACTAGACGGGCACTTTGGCGTGAATGTTGCTCCAACTCTTCAGACAATGTGGATAAGTGCATGCTGTCGCAGGCAGCAGTTGCCCAAGCAGGAGAAGATACAGGACTATTTCATGCAAAACTAAGCTAGTTTCATCAATAAAGTGCTTTTATAAATGGTATGTGCTTCTATGACATCCAATTCTTTAGCAGTCTTATATCAAAGTGATAGACATTTACATAACCGAGTTCGACTGTAGACCCCAGCGAGCCCAGTTTCAAGCATTTAGGTGATTGCTGTCGTGATAAAATAAGTACGACTATGGTGTTGGGCTGGTAAGCGCGAGGTTGCGGGATCAAATCCCGGCCACGGCGGCCGCATTTCGATGGGGGTGAAATGCGAAAACACTGGTGTACTTAGATTTAGGTGCACATTATAGAACCACGGGTGGTCCGGATTTCCAGAGTCCCCCACTATGGCGTGCCTCATAAGCAGATCTTGGTTTGAACACATAAAACCCCACAATCTAAAATAAGTCGAACTGCACATTTGGAATCTCGCATACCTTTGATTGGTATGTATTTCTGTTCAGAAAAATGAGCCCCAAGCTGCCCTGTCATTTGTTAGAGCTGTTCTTTCCTAACTGAATGGTTCTCTTATGTGGGAGAGTGGTGGGAACAGATCAGTCTATATGTGCCTGATCACTCCTGCATACACATGTCATGCCCTCCCCGGAGGCTCAGTGATTATGCTGTTGCGCTGCCTAGCACGAGCTCGCAGGTTCGATCCCTAGACACCACGGGGGCGTTCCAATAGGGGTGGAATGCAAGTGCGCTTGTGTACCGTGATTTGTGGGCACATTAAAGAACTTTGGGTGGTCAAAATCAGTTTACAGCCCCTCTTCTGCGGTTTCTGGATGTTAAGCCACATTATTTAATAATTAATTTATAGTTTATGAGGTGTGGCTTTTTATGAGAGATCCCTAAGCCCTTTTAAAGTCCATTTATTTTTGTCCCTTTTTGTTCATTTGCAGGCACTGATGGACCTGTGGCGCTGGTTCTTCCCAACCAGTGGCTGTGGGAGCTGATTGACGAGTTTATTTATCAGGTACGACCCAATTATCGAGGAGAGCAAGTGCTGTGGCATGGTTCTCCCCATAAATTCTTGATGGATGGACTTCTTGCAACCAGTAGAGGGTTGGGGGGGTGCACTCACGTAACTATGCCCCTCTCTTCTTTTTTCGGGACAACCATTCTGCCATTTTTAATTGTAAATTTACCAATCGCATTTGAGCACATTTCGGAGCCTGCTAGCCTTACGCAATATGCAGAGTTATGTTCCGGCAAATTTCGTTGATGCGGGATTGCAGTACAGCGACATTTCGTTGCCGAGAGGTATGAAATACATTGAATCCTATGGGCGTTCGCCAGAGATACGAAAATGTTTCGTTGTCGTGAGAATTTCGTTGTTGCGGTATTTCGTTATCGTGGGTTCTGACTGTAGAACTACTGTTTGCGGCAACCACGGCAGTCGAAAACTGTAGTCGCTGTCGGTGTGATCCTAATCAGGTTTATTCTTCTTTTTTTCATTTTGAGCATAACATTTGTTGCTATTTACTGCGAATGGGTTTAAATAATTCAAATTCTGTTACCAAAGATGTACAGAATCATTAGAGCCATTGTCGGCAGTGGGCAGTTGGTCTTCACTTTATGATAAAGTGTAACGACTACTAGTAATGAGTGTACTAGACAAATACAGACGAAATTCTAGGACTTAGCACAGTGCGACAGAAAGCAGGCAACGATATGTCATTGTTATAGGCGCCTCATTCAGACATGCCATGCAAGAATCTTGAAAAACGCCAGACATCAGTGCTACTTCTTTCTCTTGGCACGAGGAACGAAACAGCCCAACAACTGACTGACTTGTCACATCGGTTAGTAAGAGCCCTGTCACCTGATCCACGGGAATCTGTCTCTGTGCACGCAGTTCCAGTCATTCAGCCAGTACCGTAGCAACGTGAGCAAGAAGACTCCGGAGGAGATTGAGCTGCTCAACAGCAACCCCAAGGTGAGCGGAGGCAGCAACAGCTGAGGTGGGCAGGGTGATGTTTTTGTTATGTTTATGTGTATTATACTCTTGCTGACAAGCTGTGACAAAACTGGGGACAGGAGAGTCTGTGTGTACTGTATTTACTCGCATAGTGATTGCACTTTTTAGTCAAAAATATTGATGCAAATTCAAGGATGCGATCATTATGCGGGTTAAATTTCCCGCGAAAAGCAAACATTTTTTTTTTTTCATCCCGCGTTTGCTGCGGGATGACAACAGGTCAACAAACAGGCGGCTGCCGCTGTGATGGTGCGGGAGACCAAAAGAAAAATGGCGGCCGGTGGGGCAAGCCAAATGCTCCGAATGAAATTGTTTTCTTCTCTATGAGCGCATTACGGACGTTGAAGCAGTTTCTTCCGTATCAGTAATGAATGATATTGTTAATATCGGCAAGTTTGCAGCAGTAACGTAGCCATGTCAACTTTGAGGGCACGGAAACGGAGATGGGCATGTTTAACTGTCAGTGACAGAAACACATGGCGGGCATGCTGTGGAAACCAGCATTTGTCTTCACTACTATCCTAATACGGCACGTTTCCGCTAAGGGTGGGCGAATATCTTAGCTGTGTTACAAGTGTCAGCGTATGAATAAGGTACACTTCTAACATATCACTGTAAACGTGGCTACTATCGTTGCCGCTCGCGGTTTGTTGTGTGCCCACGAGTGCTGAAGAGAAGAATCGAAAGGTGACTTTTTTGTTGTTGTTGACCACAACCATTCTAAAGCCAAGGCAAGTTTGGCTGTAGCTTTCTTTTTTTCACGGAAGTGCAGAAAGTGATGAAAGGAATGTAATGGGGCATCTGCTTAAGTATGTTAGGTGCAGACTACTTGGTATATCTTGAAGAGTCGTTTGTGTAGCATTCGACAGCATTTGACAGATCATAAGCGCAATCATCATTAGCTAGACTTGGCAGACGACATATCACTGCGGCAAGTTCGGGGTGCGATCATTACGCGAGTGCGATCATTATGCAAGTAAATACGGTATTTCCTTCCAGCACGCTGGTGACGCCGTTTTGGTGGACAGCAGATCCTGGCAACAGATTGTTTATCAGATAAAATTGAATCTTTGTACAATGGGACAATTGTGAGCCTAATTGCTCGCTGCACTATTATGCTTAATTGGAGTAATTGACTTAAAATTCATCTCAGAGAGTTGTGACTGAGAAAGAGACCGTGTTTACAGTTACTGACCAATAATGTGAACTCGATGGCAACCACCAAAACATTCAAATAATTGGGGCTCCAAAATACCAGATTCACCGGAATATGGCTATTGCACAAGTGACAAAAAAAATTTGCCATGTTTTCGAATCATCACTTCGGGGGATACCTTCAATTGCACACGGCCAGCGTAAGGTGCATCGGCATCTACAAGCGATAGCATTGCAGGCACAATGCCCAGCACGCTATCTTTCGTGACTAGTGCAAGATGCATTGGCATCTATGAGTGACTGCATTCTAGGCACAGGGCCAAGCACACCATCTTATCACTGTGGAAACACTGCTGCCTGTGGACTTGTCCAGTGCTAGGCATGCGAAATGTTGGCAAAAGTTAGAAAGTTATCCTCCGAGAATACGTCCGAAGTTCGTCAATGCGTTACTTTTCCCTCTTCGCCAGTGGTTAGAGAGACGCTACATCCATGTTACCAGTGAAATCAGCCTACCATGAACAGCGAAACGGAACACACATGACAATTCATGCAAATTACAAATGCAGCCTTTACGGCTTCGTGGCTTGGCTTGCCGTGCGTATTGGGCTCAGTCGGAGACTACTACATCGGCTAGGCTTCGCTGTTTTCTGTTTCGAAACGCCAGCGACAAGGCCAATGACCACGCCAGCGATATATTGTTACATGAACGATGGATTGAACACTAAAGACTATTTACAGTGTATATTTCCAAAAACAACTGCAGCTCTAGCTGGTTCACCCGGCAGCTCGAGACTCGGGAGGAGAGGAGTTCGTCTTCTTTGTCGCGGTGCCCACGCACATCATCCAGAAGAAACATGCAATCTGCATGCAACAATATCAAAATGAAAAGACTGCTATTTCCGCTGAACTCAGTGGCCGAATTAACACACTGCCGTACAGTCGGCGTCCAAATGGTCACACGATGTACTGTAAGGTTTCTGAAATTTTGGTCGTCCTTATACAATAAATCTGTGGGGCCAGTGGCGCTGCCACAGAGCTGTCCAAATGATCGAGCAGGTCCGAATTATTCATCGGCGAATGTATGTGGGTGCCACCATATGAACAGCTGCTAGTTATGATCATAGGCAGGAGGATGTAACTTCTGGAAGCTGGCCTCTTCAATAAAGATGCTCTTGGTTTCAGATCTGGAATGTTCACAGTGTCCTCAACGTGCTCCACTCTCTCGTCGACAAGTCTAACATCAATCTCCAGCTGGAGGTGTACACCCAGGGAGGTGAGCTGCCCCGTTACGTTTTTTTGTGGGATTTGTCTGTTTGCTACCAAGTTGTGTTCTACACTGTTGTTACCACATTACTGCGCAAAGCGTGCAACTCTGGTATTTGGAGCCCTTTGCAATGACGCTGAAGCCGATGGCCAGAAAAGCTGCAAATTTTGAACGTAACAAATACGCATGACTTGTCCACTGCACAGGCTATCACACAGAATTTACGTTAACTATTGGCACAATGACACTGTCAGTTTATTGTTGTAACGTCGTGCCGATCTCATGTGGCAGGGGATCCCGACAGCGTGGCCGGGGAGTTTGGCCAGCACCCGCTCTACAAAATGCTGGGCTACTTCAGCCTGGTGGGGCTACTTCGTCTACACTCGCTGCTCGGCGACTACTACCAGGCCGTCAAGGTGCTCGAGAACCTCGAGCTCAACAAGAAGGTAGGCGGTTGTCCAGCTTCCAAGTATATACCCTGTGCTGCTCAATTCATGTACGATTCACTGCAGTAGTACTAAAAGAAGTTCATGCAGTGTTGGTGCAGCATGTACGTGGTGCCAAAGGTGCCAGTGCAGCACATTGCGTGTGCTTTTAAATGCAGCAAGGTGTTGCTGAAGCAACCTAAATTTGAGACAACTCTGAGGGTTCATTTGGAAAGTGGATTGGTGATTTGAGTTGCGAGAGAGGACATGGGGTCAGTGTTCGTGCTATCGTCCTTCCAGGAAAGAATATTATGTACATGCTCGTATGCATTTTTAGTTGTTGCTCTGCTGCAAATGATTTTCCTCTATCTCTAATCTACTGGGATTTCAAGTTTGAAAATTCCACTGGCATGGCATCAACCAACTTAGCTGTAGCTTTGCAGGTTGGCATATACACAGTATTAATAATGTCGTATGAGGTACACTCTGCTCCTCGTCATTAGGTAGAGCTTGCGCTGGAGTGTTCACTAGCTACTGCTGTCACATGTATGTCTTTCAGAAAAGCTGAGTTTCATCAGGATACGCAAGAGTCGTGTGAGGGAGACAAACATAAGAGGATGTGACAGTCTAGTTTTCCCATAGCTAGTATACTTACCTTTGCTAGAGATTGTCACAGACTAGAAAAAAGTGCTAGTGCGTTCCAGTTTGAAAACAATGCCACTAGATGCAATGACCGCTGCTACCATTCGTTATACTTCTTTCTGTATTCTGCTGAAACAATAACGCTAGAACATGTGCATACCAGCTAAAGCTGGTCTTGGAGCGCTGCCCCCCCCCCCCCCCCCCCCCCACAAGCTCACTTCTGTCTTTGCAACTGCCGTAAGCCCCGTCCCTGCGCATACTTCTTTGCAGAGCTTGTACTCCCGGGTTCCGGCTTGCCAGATCACGACCTACTACTACGTAGGCTTTGCGTACCTGATGATGCGGCGCTACGCAGACTCCATCCGCACCTTCTCCAACATCCTGGTCTACATCCAGCGCACCAAGCACCTCTTCCCAACACGCACATACCAGGGCGACCAGGTGGGCATGCTTTTCTGTCCCACTGGGACTCCGAGCAGATCTGTTGCGTCTTTATTGTGTTCAGCTGAGTAGTGTAAGTACAGTCGGCGTCCGATTTTTTGCACCCCCAAGGGGCCGCAAAAACGTCCGAAAAATTGGGCAGTCAGAAAAAACGAATGCATGCAGAAAACGCACCGTTTTGTAGGTGTTTCTCAAATGGAGAAGGTCAAGGACGGAGTTTCGGGTTTGCGCAGCTCTGCCAATGCATCATTGAGGTGGCTCTGGAATGAGCCGTTCATAAAATTTTTTAAAATCTGACAGCGGGTGCCATCAATGTAGCTGGCGCTATCTTCAGCTGGGTCAACACTGCCTGCTACTGCCTTAGCGGCTCAAAAAAATTGTTGATCCTCATTTGCATGGTGTTCTGCTTGCACGGATGATGTTTGCTTCCATTTCAGCCCAGGTCGTATCATTGCTGTACGCTGACAGTATTGTCAGTGCTCATGTCAATGCGGAGCTCGTCGGCTGTGCAGGCGCCGGCTCTTTCTCATTGTCAGTTGTTCATATCCGCCGTCACTTGACGGACGATTTTGTCATCGGTTAACTCCACGCAGAGTTTGAGATCTTTGTCGGCGTCAGCCAATCCATTAAAAGTTATTCCGGTTGGAATGAAAATGCCAGCTGCACACAGGTCGTCGAGCTAAATGTCCACATAGAAGGACTTTGGTCACACACGCTGTCGTTCTCTCAGGCTGAGACGGCCATCTAGGTGCAGAGTGTGAAGCATGCGTGGTAAATGCAGCTGCGAAGCATCTAAAGTGTAAACGCTTTCCACAAGTCTGCAAGCACGTGGAAAGCAGACCTAAAGTCAACGGTGTAACTTTTGACACTGTCTGAGCACAACACCATGCGGCTGTACATATATGCGTGACTTGTACAGAAGCTTTAGATTGCGGATCACACCTTGGTCCATCGGCTACAGCATTTCTGTGGTGTTCGGCGGCAGATATTCCACCTGTATAGCCTTTACGTCTTTTATATGGCCATGCACACAGCACAGTTGTCCACAAACAGCAGAACATTTCGATTCTTATGTTCAAATCTTCTGTCCAATTTGCGAATGTACACTTCAAATAACTACTGTCTAGCGTTGTGCGAATACTACAGTCGCCGACCGTTTATTCGGACCTCACGGGGACTGCGAAAATGTCCGAATAAACAGGTGTCCGAAAAAGCAGATTAAGAAGAAAAAAAAAGAAATCCTTTATTTCCACGCGCTTAATCGGCCTCGGCAGTAGGCTTGGAAGAAATCGTGAATGCGCCGTTGCACGCTGTTCCGTTTACGCGCAATCAGATAAGCCTGAATCTCGGAGAGGGTCGTACGGTCACTATTAGCGGCTGAAAGCACAGTCACTGCTTGTACACGCTCCGCATGCGACGGCAGCGTAGCACATGGTGCGTCATCGCCGGCAGTGCAGCAGAAACCTGACGAATGATCTTGCCGTCGTCGAGTTCTGCGCATGTCAATACAGCAGTGTCAGCACCTATGAAACTGTCAAATGAGACGGTGTCCGGAATCGCAATGCAACCACTGCGCAGGTCTCGGCAGAACATTTTCCGCGTCAGTAGGGAGCACATCGGAAAGCGACAAGTCTTAGGCCTCCCGGCAACCGCTTGCCGGCATTCCCCAGCGCAGTCTGCGCGGGCACTGTCGGCGCCATTAGACCTTTGACGCGATGTTTACGTATGCCGCGTTGGCTCACCGAAACCTCGACACAGCACACAAAGCAAACACCACCGTGCCGACACAAGTCGCACAAACGAAAAACGCGGCCTGCTCGCAGCGTCAGCGAAAAAACAAATCAGCTGCTGGATTGTCTTGACATGGCTTAGTAAGCTGAAACCGGAACTGCTGCAGAGCCACTCTATCTAACCACGCAGAAACGATGATGATGAGCGGGGATTTCCAGTAGCGCCACTTCGTGGGGCAGCAAGGAAGCTCCGTTCAAAACGAAAATGGCGTTCAGCAAGTCGAACCATGCACCGGTCAGAGTCGGTGCATGGTGCTCTCGACCGAGTTGGCTCAAGGAGTGTCCGAAAAATCAGACGAGAGGTTGCAAGGTGTCCGAACTTTCGGCAGTTGTTATAGATTATGGTCTATGGGGAGAACGGCGGTGCCGCGAAGCTGACCGAATAATCGGGCATGTCCGAATTTTCGGAGTCCGGAAAATCGGTCGGCGACTGTATTCGGTTTTTTGAATAGTAGTTTCATATATTACGTTCGATATTTGCTTTGAGTGCAGCTGTAATATTCATGCTTTTCAAAGTGTTGACAAACTGACAGTTGCAAGTTTGTTTACTGTCTAATACAGTCGACGGCCCATTTTTCAGACACCCGAATTTCCGGACATGCCCGGTAATTCAGATGCTTTCACGGCACCGCCGTGGTACCCCGTAGAGTCAATGTACAAGAACGTCTGCAATTTCAAATCCCAAAACCCGTCGCCATCTGTTTTTCCGGACTTTTTGCCAGGACCGCATGTCCGAAACGTCATTGATCGAAGCCACCACCGTCACCAATTTTAAGTATCTCTCCACCTTGAACAGGCACTCTCGCACATAGATCCGCTGGCAGCCGTAGCCACTACCGCGGCAACATTAGGCCTAGCTACTTTGACGTTCACTAGCTTTTTCACCGTTGTTAGCAATGGCGCCAACTCCGCCTTTGTAATTCTCGCCACTGACTTAAAAACTTTGAAAGCACAATGCGTTGCATAATTCCGGTTTCCGAAAGTCAGCTTTGCTGCAATACAGCAGTGTTGCGCGGTAAAGCATGCGCTCAGTATTGCGGTGAAACATACCAAGAGGGGGAAGAGGCTATTGTCACGGGACACAGTATGTATTCCGTAGTTATACACACGTGCATCCGCATTCTTCTGTCACAGTAAGAACACTGATATGCCTAACAAGTGTACTGGCAGGCCTTCAGAGCTATTTCAGACGTGCCTGTGGTGATTTGAACCCTTGGGGACAGTAAAGGTGGTGGTGGTGGTAAACATTTATTGCTTGAGCCTTTTTGCAACATTACTTGTGAGGGGGCTCAGGAGCGCGTAGGGTGTCCGGGAGTTTGTGGCCCTCGGCGACCCTCAGAGCCCAGTCCAGCAGCCGTATTTGGTCGGCTGGGTTGGAGCTAGACACCGCGGTCTCCCATCCCTCGACGTCGGTGAGTTGCCACTCAGAGGGTGGCTGGAGCTCAGGGCATAGGAACATAATGTGATGGAAGTTAGCTCTAGGTGCGCCGCAGAGCGTACATTCCTGTTGATATAGGCCTGGATGAACCAGGGCGAGAAAAGCTGGAGAAAGAAAAGTTTGTGCCTGAAGCTGGCGCCAGGTACTTTGTTGGAATTTTGTTAAGGATTTATCTGGGGGAGGGTATCTCAACCGCATTTCGCGGTAGTGGAGGGTGATCTCGTGATATTCGACCAATCGGTCTCCGGCGTTATCCAGGTCATCGGACGGCGTGGCTCGGTTGACGGCTACTCGAGCGATAGAATGGGCCATCTCATTGCCTGGATGGCCTGCGTGCGCGGGCACCCAGATGAGCTTAATTGGTCTGAGGGGGGTCTGATGATTGAGAATTTTCAGTGCCGGTTCATGAACTCGGCCTTTCGAGTAGTTGCGGATTGCAGTTTTTGAATCACTAAGGATAACCTCGGCAGTGGTGGTTGAGATGGCCAGCGCTATGGCAGCCTCCTCCGTCTCTATGGACGTGCGCGCGTGTATTGTGGCAGCTGTGATGTAACCAAGTTGATCGGACACTGCACTTACGGCATAGGCTGGTTTCTGTGGGTAACTAGCGGCGTCGACACACACAGTGAGGTGGTCGTGTTGGTGTTGTTTGTAGAGGGCTTTTGCCCTGGTCTGCCTGCGTGCCTCGTGATGCACGGGGTGCATGTTTTTAGGCAGGGGGAGAATAGTGATGCAGTTTTGTATGTCCGATGGTAGAGGACATGTCTGATGGGCCTGGGAAGTAGGGATTAGTCCTAGTTTGTCCAGGATGTGCCGACCTGTGGTGGTAGAGGACAGCCTCTCAATTTGGGCTGTGCGATGGGCTTCCGTGAGCTCATCAAATGTGTTATGTACCCCCATGCGAAGGAGGCACTCGTTTGGCGTGTGCCTGGGGAGGTTAAGTGCAGTCTTATACGCCTGACGTATAAGGGCATCCACTTTTTCTGTTTCCGTCTGGTTGAGATGTAGGTATGGGAGCGAGTATAGTACTCTGCTTATGACAAAAGCCTGCACTAACTTTCTCAAGTCCTGCTCTCTCATCCCATTGTGTCTATTGGCTATCCGCTTAATCAGGCGCATAGTGTGGTGTACTGTGGTGGTGAGTTTGTTCAAGGTCGCTGTATGTCTGCCGTTGTTCTGCATGACCATGCCAAGCACTCGTAGCTGTGTGACCTCTGGAATGGAATACGTCTTCATGTGGATACGGATGCTAGGGTTTGGAGTTGGGTCTGTGCGACTCTTAGGGGGATGAAGAACAAAAAGTTCCGACTTGGTGGGGGAGCACGCGAGGCCTATTGCCATAGCCCGCTCCACCACCACATCGGCCCCTGCTTGTAAGGTCGCCTCCATGTCGCCTATGCTGCCTGTAGTGGTCCACAAGGTGATATCATCTGCATACAGGGAGTGCGAGAGGTTGGGAATATTTGCCAGGTCTCTGGCCATGGGAATGAGAGTAAGGTTAAAGAGGAGTGGCGAGAGCACTGACCCTTGCGGTGTGCCTCTGCTACCCAGTTGGACCTTGTCTGTTGTCAGTTCTCTCACAGTAAGGACCGCAGTCCTGGCCTGTAGGAAAGCTGTGACATAGGCGTGAGTTCTCGCGCCTACGTGTAGATCGGTTAAGGCATTCAGCACTGCGGTATGTTCCACATTGTCAAAGGCCTTGGTCAGGTCGAGTGCTAGTATGGCTCTTGTGCGTTTGGCATGCCGGGGGTGCAGGACTTCTTCAGAGAGCTGAAGCATGACGTCTTGCGTGGATAGATGCCCGCGGAAGCCAATCATTGTGTGAGGGAAGAGATTATATGTTTGCATATGCTGTTGGAGTCTTTCTAGTATGACATGTTCGAAGAGCTTACCTAGACATGAAGTGAGTGAAATCGGACGTAGGTTTTTTAGATCTAGCGGCTTGCCTGGCTTGGGAATAAAGGTTATCTTGCATGTCTTTTACTGTCCCACCACAGTGGGACAGTAAAAGACATGCATTCATTTTTTCAAACTGCCAGATTTTTCAGACGTTTTTGCAGCCCCTAGCGAGTCCGAAAAACCGGACGTTGACTGTAATTAGAAAAACAAGCTTGAATGTAAGTTAGTAAAACAAGTTTCAGATAAAAATAAATTCCTTTAAAAATTTCTCGTAACCATCATAATTGCTTAGAAACCTTTATTCCCGAGAAAACTCAAACACCGGTTCAAAAAATTTTAACTATAATATTTCAAAAGAAAGCGAAAAGATGAGTGAATGACATCACCATTGTCAAAATAGTGGAAGCTTGGTTGGTCAGCAAGAATTAATTGTGGTCTCATTCTCACAATTTAGTCCACATAACCCCACAAAGCTCGAACACCATTTCATATCAATGAAAATAAAACAACTTGCTCCGATGTATTTCTGGTCATGGAGAGTTTATTGGTATGAAAAAAACAGCAAAATTATAATTGAGTAAAAAATAATTAGTATACTTAATTAGTAATTCATTTGCTGAACTATTCACAACTGAACACTCCCTCTAGAATATCAAGAAGGCTATTATGGGCTGTACATTAGGTTTTTAGCACTAAATCAGATTTTTCGGGCATTAAGTTCAGCGTATCAAAAATGATGTTTGGGTTTATAGGGTTAATGATTGCATATATCCAATAATTATCTTGCATGCCACTTTGCGGCCAAGATTCTTGAACAGCAACTATTCAATATTTTATTTGAAAATATTCAACCAATATCACTATTCACACAACCCTACTACTGTGTTATCCAGGCCTTCTTATTGACCTCATACTGAACAGGTAGGGTAGCCCTCTTGAAACACCTTGGATTCTTCTATTTTTCTATGGTGAGCATTGGAAGCTTCTCGCTGCCCGACATAAACGGTCAGCCGTTCTTTGCTGTGTTTGCCGCCATGGCAGGGGTCACCAGCAGATGGGAACATTTTCACTGGGAGCAATTTGTGGAACAATCCAGTTTCACCGCAGTTGACCGTGTTCTCAGGCACGAACTGCTGCAACGAAGACTGCAGCTTTCCATTCCGATGCTGCATAATGGCTGAATCGTCAACGGCACCACTTTCCCGGCACGTCTTCTTGAATTTGAGGTCTTTGCAATTCTTGAAATTTCTGAGCAGCCCATTCCTGAAATTAAAGTCTTTCATATTCATTGGAAGTGCGAAAGCCTCTGCCTTTTGCTTCAAAATGTAACCCAAGACCGGGATTCGCGTTGCAATCATGGTGTTAGCAACATGAGGAGCGCTCCCTCAAGCTTCGGGTAAACACCCTGACTTGCATTCTCTTTTTGAGCCCCATTTGACTTTCTGGCCAACTCCAAGATCTTCAACTAACTTTTCATGAAATATGAAACCGTTTGCTTCAAAATTACGAACTCTTTGCCCTTGTTGGCTTGTGACCGGCCACTTTCAAGTTGCTTGATTATGGCTGCTTTCTTTTCCCTTGTCAGCCTACGATAGGGCTTGGCACTCTTTGAAGCCATGAGAAAAGATGATGAAGGTGTAGTCGGCGGCGAATTCGCACGATGAGAAGTAATTCTGCACAACAGGATCACATGACCTGTGGATTAACACAAAAGGCTATGGCCATAGCTACGGCTGGCTGCGGCTACCAACGAATTTGTGTGCAAGAGCGCTGGCTTGAGGTTTCATTACGATATGGTGGCCACGGTGCTCGGCTGGCTGCGGCTAGCGAAAGGGCATGCGAGGTTTGGGGTTTGAGGCTGTGAAATAATCAAAATAACACCGATAGATGCGACTTTGGACCTGCTGTTAGGGCTAAAAAGTCTGGAAAATTGGACGGCGAAAGATTTGAACATCCAAAATTTCCAGCGTTTTTATTCATTGGCTCTATGGGGTATGAGACGGTGCCATGAAGCAGTCCGATTTATTGGGCACGTCCGGAAAACTGACTGTACTCCCATAGGTTCTAGTAGTTTGTCTGGTGATTGTTATGTGAGCTTGAGGATGTTAGGAATGTGTGCAGGAGTGGGCCCATAGTGTGCGTCACGTCCGTCAGTTTTTGGTCGCAGTCACTGCTTCTTGGCCTTTTGGCTAAAAACAAAGTGTAGTCATTGTTATTAATCAAACGAAGCACATGCTGTGTCATGCCTACAGCACCTAATGTGTAATTTTTTATTCACTTAATTCGAAACCTGAAAATGCCAATTTAAGCATGTGAAGTTAACACAAAAGTTATAGCAGCTTTTTTGACATGCTGAAGCTAGCTTCCTGTTGTGAATAGGTCAACAAACCAATTACTGTTTAATTAATCGCTGGACTAATTTCTAACTCGTTAATTTCTTTTTTGTATGAATGTACTCTCCATGGCAGAAACAAAGGTAAACAAGTTGCTATAATTTCGTTTTGTGTAGAATCGTGTTACAGTATCATGGGCTTAGACAGGATCTACATTAGAGAACTAGTTATTCTTTTCGGTTTTCCTGGAAGTTAATTGTAAATCATGTTACTTCTCATTTTTTATAGACAATGATTACAGGTTTGCTGGTTTAGACAAGATCTACATAGGAGAACTAGTTAATTTTCTGGTTTTTCTGCAAAGTAATTGTAACTCATATTAATCTTGTGCTTTATAGACGATGTGCAGTTGTACTCTGGATGAACTAGCCTAGTACAGCACCAACCAAACATGGTGGTAAACAAGACACACCGCAATCTTCCAAACTTCGCGTGAACTAAAATTCAGGCATGAAACAGCCAGGGCTTTAGGTGGAAGAGGCATTTTACATGCCTCCCTCTATTTAGGCAACATCCAACATGACATCGGGGTAGCTTCCGGAGCAGCATGTGCCTAGGGCCGACTCATTTGGTTCCCCTTGTGCAGATTAACAAGCAGACGGAGAAGATGTACGCCCTGCTGGCCATCTGTCTGACGCTGCACCCACAACGCATTGACGAGAGCATCCTGTCTCACCTCAAGGACAAGCACGGGGAGCAGATGAACAAGATGCAGCGTGGGTGAGTGCCAGCAGTGTTACGTTTACTGGTGCTGCGTGTAGGGCTACCGTATTTGCCCAATTCGAACACAGACTTTTCTCAGAGAGAAAGAAGTGTGACAAGAAGATGCAGAATTCTGACACACTCTGTGTTATGTGAAGCATTTCGCAAGTATCTGGTGACTATCACCCAATGGAGAGGGTGTGTGTGTTAGAATTTTATGAATAAGGTAATTGCATGAGGTATATACTTGCATTTTTGTACTACATGGGCAGATTTGGTGCAAAATCTAGAGCAATCACCTTCCTTTTCTGCTGGCTCTCAAACTGGATGAATTCATCCAGTTTGAGTTGGCTACTGGCCCAACAGTTTTTGTACAAATTCATCTAGAAATTGCAAATAAATAAATGGGGGGGAAAGAAGAGAGATATTATATACATAGAGAGAGTAATAAAGATCTTATTTAGTTTATGAATTGGATTAACACCGAGGAAGAAAAGGATGAGGATTTCATTTCGTTTCAAATGGAAAGAAACAAGGACTTGTTAACTCACCAATGACCATCCTTCTGTGGACCATGCTTGTTAAATTGAGCGCAGGGACAAGGGCATCTTTGCCGAGATCTTCAGCGTGGCCTGCCCCAAGTTCCTGAACCCAGTGCCGCCACCCCTCACACCCGCAACACTCGACAACAAGGAAGTGAGAAACTACGCCAAGGTCAGTTCTTGCACACATGCACACAGCAGTTGCGTTTGTGCTGCAGCTGTAGTCATTGTCTTGGAGACTGTTGCTGTAATGCACACTATTTCATTCAAGCATATCTTCTGTACTACTTGAGGCTATGCTCAGTCTGCACAATGCAATCTAGTGATGCAGTCGACTGGGCTCTTTGAGCACTCCGGTGTCATGCTTTACATTTGGCTGGTTGAAATTAAGCACTCACAGTGTGTTCTTCTGGTTCATTCAGAGCATTGCATTGCTGCTCAGAGTGCTGGCAGTGTGATTGAGATCCCACTGGATTCCGACCACATGGGGGGCGAGGGAATCGGAGATCTTTGTTCGCAACAGAATGCGTTCAGTAGCTGCAACTTCACAAGGCGGGCGGTGCACAAAATTTGTGCGAACGAGTGGGAGAAAGCTGCCAATTGGCAAGCGTTGAACGCCCCGGAAGTTGACGAGCCTCATTTGTCGTCTGCTTGGGGACAGTATATTGCAAAACAAAACGTTTTGCCTTCTATGGAATAAAATTTTTATATGAAAGAAATCTTTTTTTTTTTTTTTTCTACTCAATCTTAAACACGTTCTCGTGCACTTGACTCTCATTATAACGGACCCTGATAATCCGACAACAAACATCCATTTTATCCGAAATCCGTAATATCCGAAACGCCTCACTTCCGAAACATTTGTGAGGTCAAATAACTTTATTGGAAAGATTGAGTGACGAATGTCCAAAGTAAAAAAACAAAAAAAAGTCTCAATTTTGCCCGAAAGGCTAAGCATCGATTGCGATAGCAAAATAAGCAACATAAGCACGACAGCAGCAGCAAGTGAATTGACCTTGGTGCTGTCTCGCTTCAATGCGAACTAAACATCGAAAGCACAGCACATGCAAAGCCACTGGCAATGGGTGCACTTTCTCCACATCGCAGATCGCTTTCAAAATGCGGCGCCCACGCAGGCGAGCACTTTGTCCACACTGTAAATTGCTTTCAAGAGATGATGGCCACGCCATAAACAGCTGCCACCAGAGTAGAACTTTCCGCGCCTTGCGCATGTGGAATTGAGCCGCGATCGTTGGCTGACCTTCGCAAGTCAGTTGTCAGCCCGAGTCGATGCGGCGAAAGTATGTTTTATGCGCCCGATTTTGAAGAAAAAAATTACGCTAATTTCGTCCGCTGTAGCCAATCTTTGTAGCGCAGTCCTTAAGAGTGAACTTGATTGCATTCATAAAATAAGTAGAACAAACTAAGCCTCAAATATGGTCCTTTATATCCGAAAGTCTGTTGTACGTGGGTCCGTTGTAACGAGCGTAGACTGTAGTAATACATATGATTACGACAATTTATTATTGTTGGTTTCTGTGCACTCTTGCTAGGTGGTGTCTTGAGCAGCAAAAAAGAAAGAAAGCACAACGAGTACAGTGGCATGCTTTTCAAAAGGCAACAACAACATGTCGTCACACCATAATGCCAGACTTGGCCACTAGGTTGCTGTTTGGATCCGATCCACCAGACGTGCCATGTGAACCTGGTCTCGTGGTGAGCACATGATCGCTCAAACAGAACACCTCTCATCACGTCCTGCTCCTAGCAGACGATGTGCTTGGTTTCAAAGTGATTGACAGGAATGTGTTGGCATTTTAACGTCGCCAAAAACGCGGCCGCACCTGGTGGCTGACGACGTTGACAAGGCCTAGGCCAATCGCCTAAGGCAAAACTAAACTCACATTCCGAACAACGATCTCCAATTGCGCCCATAGTTTCTCCAGTTGCTCTCCGAGCAGCTCAACGTTTGGCTCGGGCAGAATATCTCTGGGTGCAATCTCATGGGGGCTCCTCATAGCTGCGAACCAAATCAGAGAGCAGTAGAAACGAGTTAAATTTATCATAAGTGGCCGCTCAGGAACCTAGAATGCGCACTCTTGATTGGTAGCTTGCCAGGTTGGCACAATTCTTGTCAAACTCATTGCATACAGTTATAGTAGTTCTCTTCGATTTGTCATCATAGACTTTCCAGGACTGTCTGAGAAGCTGCGTACGGCAACATTCGTTGGCTGAAAACAATGCTTTTTGCAGTCCGGGATAGCAAATGGAAGGTGCCTAGTGCCTTGTCCAACACAGCGCTGGGAAATTGGTGGCAGTAGTTGAGTGGCATTGGATATGGAATCATTATCTGGTTTCTTAGGATGACTATTCCTGTTCTTGCTTTTTTTAAACAGCCGGTTAACTCTGGGTATCTAAAATGCATCAACATGAAGCTGGGAAGTATGACATTGCTGGCTGTTGCATTGAACATGCAATTTCAGAATTACTGATGTCACATCTTGGCTGACTGTGACAGGTGTTTTGGCAGCAGAGGCATCAAGTGCAGTTGAACCTGGATATATCGAACAGCACGGTGATCACAAAATAGTTCGATATAGCCAGAATTCAATATATAACATGACTTTAAAAAAATGCATTAAAAACTGCTGCAAATCAATCAATGAACCAAGGGCATGATTGGGGATCGTTGTTCGGAGCGCGCGTTTGGTTGCGCCGCACGCAATCAGCCTAGGTCGTGCCGACTTCATCCGCTGGGAGCACAGGGTTGATTGCACCACACACAATTATTAACATGGGCCGCACCAACTTCGTCAGCTGCGCGAAGTCGACGCAGTCTAGGCCAATCGCGGTAGGCGCAACCAAACGCGCACTTCAAACAACAATCCCCGATCATGCCCCAATTGTGGTGCAATAAATACTCACTTGAAGTTTCATACAAAGGAATTGTTTATTTGGTTGAAAGTACTGCAGCAGTGCAGCCTGCTTCTTATTGCGGGCTTAAACACGGAGTCCTCAACATAGTCTAAACGATCCACAAGCGATAGGCCGGTGCCCTCTGTTGCGCCGCAGTAGCGGCATAGAAGGGCCAAAGCACCTACAGCCCCAGTTGAAGTCGGGAGCACGGCAACATCAGCACTTGCTAGATCAACCTCGGCATCGTCTTCGTTTGGCCGCTACTTTTGCTGCGATCTCCACGTCCGTCAGTCGAAGTATTTTGAAACACTGTCAATAACGAAGTATTAACTGGTGTCTGCCAAGGCATCTATGAGTGAGCGCAGTGAGCACGTGCTATCGCGCGTCTTTGTGGATGCAAACCGTCAGTCCTCGCGAGCCGTGGCAGGCGCAGAGTGTGGCACCGAGGAGGAGTCCGTGCGGCAAATGCAATGTGTCATTGACGTTGTCGAACTAGCCAAGCCACCGTGTGCATAGGCTGCTATGTTCAAATGGCGCCCTAGGCACGATCGATGTGTGCAGCTATAGTGCACAGTAATCGGGAACGCCCATCATGCCGCCGCTGTCTTCGAGGGTGTTGTGGGAATGCTCACTGCTTGTGAACAGAGCACACACGGTCTGGGGTGGCGGAATTCGATATGTCCATTTTATGCCCGACCTCATTCAATATAAAAAATTAAAAATGTGTGTGATTTTCCAGGTGATATAGAAAGTGTTCAATATATATGCAATAATTCGATATATCCGTGTTCAATATATCGAGGTTTGACTGTAGTTCTTTCTACTATTTCTTTCTTCTCAGGAGCCTCTTCAGCAGCAGCTCAACGTCTTCCTCAGCGAGGTTGAGGGGCAGCTCATAATTCCTACCATCAGGAGGTGAGCCATCAATTGGTGTGTTGGGAAGGTGGCATAATTTCTAGCATTTTACAGTTTTAGCTCGTTACTGTGAACACCACGTTAATGAACTTTAAAGATTAACAATCTTTTCAGGAATCCACTGATGACTGGTTTGATTGCTTTAGTACAAACATACAGCTGAACCTCGATATAACGGAGTGGGTAAAATTGCCAATTTGCTTCGTTATATCGAAATTTCATTGTATTGAAGTTCGACCTTTTCCACAAATAAGTACAGTCGCATATCCATTTTTATTGCACGGAAAGGGGCTGCAAAATTTTTCGAATTATCGAGCAATTGAAAAAAGGCAAGATTGAATGAGAAAACAATTAATTTTGATGAATTTGGGAGCCAGGGACGAATGATACCATTTCATTCCACATCGACGATATCTTCACATTGGCGGTACGAATTAAGCGAAGCCAGCCACACTTTTGCGTGCACTCCACCCCCAGGGCTGGTAGCGTCGCTTGCACTGTGGCGATGCTGCAGTATCATGAAAAGCACGGGCAGTGGGGAGCAAACGCTTTGACTGACTCTTGCTCCACCAAATCACTGAAATTCGCGATTGCGCAACCTCCAACACTGTATGTGCGGCAAGACAACTTACACGATGCCCATCGTCTCGGCATGCCCACTCTTTCAACACATGGCAGATTATTTTTAGTGCAGCATGTGCAGTTGCGTATGCACTCAGCCGCGCTTACAGCCAGAAATTGCGAGCACGCCAACTTACCAACCCTGCCCCTCACGTGCGTTTGATCACGTTACGAGCTCGCTCCCCTTCCCCTCTTTCCCTCAGCTCATGTGGGAAGGTGGCACTCACGCAGCCACCGCCTCACCTTAACACATTTTCACTCACACCTAGAGCACAAAGGGCATGACAGGGTCTTATTGCACTTGGGACTTTATACGGAACATGACCCGGCTACACTTCAGCGGTGGGTCGCTCTTGTCGAGCGGCCCGCGATTTGAGAGGTGCATTTGCAAGCAACCGCTTGTAGTTAAATTATTTGACCATATGCGTCCGCAGAAGTTTCCATTTTTTGTCTCGGCATTTCGTTGTGGCAGAAGTAAAATTTCGTTACACCGTTAAACCTCGTTATAATGAAATACTCGATATAACGAAGTATTTAACTTGTCATAACCTCTTGTCCAATAGAACACCATGTATTTAGAACATGAATATGACGAAGTGTGTTTATATAGAACTATAACTGTGTTTCAGTGCTATGAACTTCAGAATACCAATGTTTTCATATTCACAATCATTATTCAGTTTTCTTGTCATGTTAACAATGCCTCATTACCAAGAATGAATACAAGGGTTGTCCGTAAAATAAGGTTCCCAAGGAGCTGCAGTTGCGATGAACGCTGTTACGCGGGTCCAGCGACACTGGCGTGTAGCTTGGTTCCCCCTCTCCCAATCACCACCCCGGCGAGCTGTCTGCGGCGCTCAGTCTTGGCTTGGCAGCCGTTAGAGATGGAGCTCCCACTCGCTTCTCCCACCAGGTGGGAATTATGCTCTGTGATTTGTTTTTTGTGCACAAAAAACACTGCGCCGATGGACGTTCATTCCCGAATGTGTGACGTCTATGGAGAAAACTGTATGAGCATACAACACGTGTACAAATGGCGCATAGAATTCAAACACAGACGTACAGGCGTTTATGACGAACAGCGTTCTGGATGGCCATCGGTTTCAGACAAAACAATTGCTAAAGTGGAAGAAACAATGCTGAAAAATTGAAGGGTGACGGTTCGGGAGCGCTGCGAGATGATCTGTGATGTCAGCGAGACCTGCATTGACAAAATTTTGACAGACCATTTAGGGTATGCCAAGGTTTGCGCACGGTAGGTCCCAAGAATGCTTTTAGAAGATCACAAACAGCAATGTGTTGAAGCGGCCTGTGAATTTCTTGAGGCCTACGAAACCAATGGCGAGCAATTTTTTTACTCTATTGTCACTGGGGACGACACCTGGGTCCATTACACGACACCAGAAACTAAACAACAATCTCGTCAGTGGAAACACTCAGAGTCGCCGAAGCCGCGGAAGCTCAAACATTGTGTGCCGGAAAAGTGATGGCGAGCGTCCTTTGGGACAGGAAGGGGTTATTGTTGTGGGAATTCATGCCTGCTGGTACAACAATCAATGCATACTGCTACTGTGAGACATTGCAGAACCTTCGCCGCGCGATTCAAAACAAGAGGAGAGGCATGCTCACGAAAGAAGTGCGTTTCCACCAGGACAACGCTTGTCTACACATCGCCTGTGTAAGATATGATCTCATCAAATTTGGATGAGATAATGTCACGCGCCTGCCCTACAGCCCAGACATAGCCCCAAGTGACTACCATCTCTTCCCTGAATTGAAGAAGCACCTGGGTGGGACGCATTTCAGAACCTGGGAGGAGTTAAAAGAAGAGGTTTTAAGCTACCTTCATGGCGCAGCGGGAGAGTTCTACAATTCAGGCATAAAGAAGATCGTACACCGCATGCAAAAATGCACGGACCTCAACGGCGATTATGTAGAAAAATGGGGGAAAGTCTAAGCTCTCTAAAAATGTAATATTCAATGCCAATAAACGTGTTTTTCATTGTGAAAAATTATTCGGAACCTTATTTTACAGACAACCCTCGTACTATTCCAGAATGTGTGGATTCTTAGATTTCTCTGTATCCTTCACGGCAGCCAGAACAGTAGACTAGCAGACATCGCAGTGCATGGGTTTAGAAAACCCTAGAAAGCACTGGAGGAGAAAATTGCAGGAGGGGGCTTCTTTATTTTTCTATTGTGAAGGCAATGACGCATCAGGTTTTGCCAGCACATGCTCCACCCAGACAAGTGTTGCCTAGCAACAGAGGCGCATCTCTTCATTTTTTCGTCCTTCTTTCTGCTGCCATACCAGCTACACGTGCGGAGAAATGTAACCTCCGTGCTCGTGGGGATGTCACATGGTTGCACTTTTTGGACAGTGTCATTTACATGCGCTTGCGCTTTGGAATAGTTCAGGTGTCCGCCACGAGCAAGACAGTTGCAGTGTTCATGACAAGGAATGTAAAAAACAAACAAACTAAAACATTGCGCTTCATAGGTAACATTGATCTCACCATCGCCATTCTCTTTCTGAGCACTGCGTGTCGTGCATCCAGGGGTGGGGGGTATACTGTAAGAGTCCACCTAGTGGACTGTCCATTTCGGCCGCTGCTGATTGGATGCAGCCATATGAGCGAGGAGGAGACGAGTGGCCTCAGCCAATCAGCAGCTGCCGAAATGGACAGTCTACTAGGTGGACTCCTACAGAATACCTCCCCTGGTACAAGTTGGTCACAATTGCGCAGGGCCTTCAAGATTTCAACATTGTAATCTGGTCGAATCGCCAAAAATCACCCGTATTTTGTGCTGCACCACAAGTGCACAAATTTTTTTCTGCCTCGCAGCATCGAAGTGTACTAGTCTTTTGCTTGAGTGTCTGTTACTTGCTGGGAGACCTGATTACTTGGAAATTATGAAACTTGTGGTGCGGTGACTTGACAAATTCTTTCTATACTGGTTCGTGTGTGAGAAATTTTGGTTTCTTTAGTTGGCCCCTTTGCACATTGTAGCACTCCGGCAACCACGATTTAGTCATCCAAGCGTCGCAACTCTTGGCGTTTGGAGTTACGGTCGTGGAAAATCGAGCTGTTCGGCTTGTCCTGTCGATGATTCGCCGTTCTGGTGATACATTGGCAAGGACTGTTCCGCCATGGCCGTTCCAGAAAATTTGCGTCAGTCAAGTCTTGACTGGTGCAGTAATGGAATGGCCAACATTTTCTAACCCTTAGTCATTAAGTGTAACTTTCTCTTTTCTTGGCCCTCATTTTTGTGTGAAGGTTTTAGAAAATTGGAAGAAAGGTACAAGTTGGTTACACAGTGGTCATATAGAAAAGTTTGTCCAACTAGTAGTGGGTGCTTTGTAGTGCTTGTACTTGTCGAGTTTCTTCTGGCATCACTAGCACTTGCCTCTCTGATAAATACATGTCCTCGAATGAAAGCATGAATGTTGTCTTGAGAGTATCCATAGTGCTTGATATTTAGGTTAGTGCTAACATCTTTCTCAAGCGGGACATCACTTGGTATTCCTGCTTGTGCAAGTTGTGTGTTTCACATTCGCTCATAAGAATGAATAAATAATTTCTTTTCTCTTTTTCCTCTTATTATTCTTGCAGCTTCTTGAAGCTGTACACTACAATGCCCGTCTCAAAACTAGCAAGCTTCCTCGAGGACAGTGATGTGAGTCAGCACAGAATCTTCATTCCTCTGCCTTTGTACTGCAGCAAGAACAGTAAAAATAAATACTTTTTCTTCTAAATCTAAATCTTTTCTCCTCATCTGCGCAGGTAAAGACCAGGAACTTCCATTGTCACCTCCTCAGCTTCAAGGTGAGTATAGTTGCAGACGTAAGGCTTATATTTTTTAAAACACTCCGTGTTGTTAAAAGATTATCTGGAACTACCTTGTCCACTCTGTGCCATGATTCGAACCTTCACCGTATGCCTTCATTTATGTTGCATCTTTGAAGACAGAAGCCACGACATGGCAAACAGCACAAGATCACAGCAAAGAGTACGGGACAGTAGAGGCATACAGTAACATGGCATTTCTTGGGGTGCAGTGGTTAAAAAGTAGTTCTTGAGACAGTCACCAGCAGGTGCCCATAAGTAAAGAATTCACTGTTTTGCTTCAGTGTTTCATCCGCTGTCAAGCACGAAGGTATGTACAGCCTTTGTCAAAAGAAACAAAGCCTCAGTGCGTGTGACTGCAGTTGTCTCGAGGTCGTGTTGTTGGCCTCTCGTTGCACTTCCTGAGACTTCTAGAGAGGGAAGCGAACTTTCTTCCTGGCCCTAAAGAGCTTTCTAGCACTGCAAGTGCTACGGCATACCTGTCACAGGACGCTGCAACACTCACCCATCTGGTGGGTTTGTTTCTTTCGACAAAGGCTGCACATTTCGGCTGAAGTGTTTCACTCATGTAATACAAACATTGTATGCAATGTTCTGTAACCCCTATGTGCTTGCTTAAGGCAAGCACATTTTTTTAATGTTGGGATGTTATGCATTCCAGAACCCACCAAGATTGCAATTTGGGAGAGCTGCTGTTATGATTTTTTCGTCAGTGTTTTGCTGCATTTGTGCTTCCTTTGAAGGGAGTGGATGAGTGTTTATCTAGCATAGTTGTTTGCAGTGAAATATTAATAGTGTACTGACAGGCTGCATGAGCAGCTTTTTTTTTTGTTGGAATCAGTGGAGGACACGATTGAACCCAGAGAAAATGTGCCGGGCTGTGAAGTGTATGTAACTAATTGGTTGCAGTAGTGCTGTCAAGCTAGATCGGAGGAGAGATTCCACTTCAGCAGCAGTGCATAACCATGCTTGGGTTTTGCCTATGTGTTACATTACATCTTATGCATCTGGCACATGCACGGTAATTTATTGTGCATGTTGGCAGGTCTGAGCGCATTGTCAGCTGCATGGAATTACGAGGCAGTAAATATGGGCATGATCTGTATACTGTTCTTTCTGCCTAAGCAATCAGCAACAGAAAAAATACACAATCACACTGAAAAGTTGATATGCTTTGCATCATTTATGGGTTAAAAAGAGACTGCCGTTAGACATGTAGCAAATTGTGCTTGCATTTTTGCACTTTCAATTTTGGTTTCAAGTACATTACTTCAGCTGCTTCTTCACATTACCACTTGCAGCACAAAATGAAGAATGTGGTCTGGACCAAGGGCTCCAGTAGCTTGGATGGCGAATTCCAGTCTGGCTCAGATGTTGACTTCTTTATTGATAGGGTGAGTGTAGCCTGTGAGAGCACAACCCTTGACCTCTTGAGAGGGATACCAGTAAAGTTTGTATGCTGCAACATGCCAGTTGTGTTAGGCTACAAGTGTGCATTAAAGAAGTGTGTTGGCTTTAGCATTGCATAGTTCAAACTTTTGCTAGCTTTTCCTACTATGCCAGCAGTAGTCAGCAGCGAAACAGCTGTCTGAGCCAACAGACTGTGGGCTGAGTCATCTAGAAAAATTAAAGCTACAGTAAGGGCACAAGCATATCTTGTTAGTTTGAGAAGTGGTGCAAACAGGCTGCGTTCACTACGGATGCGTAATTTCTCATTTAAAATTATGGTGGCACTAATGTGTAGAATTGGAGCGAACAAACTGTTCGTTAGTAGTTTCGTCTAGAACATCAATTACATGTTATTCACGCGTGCTAATCGCGGACAAGTTAGGGTTAACTAGAATACATTGTGCTTTTGCTACTTCCTGTGATACAGTGAAACCTCGATATAACAAAGTCGTAGTACTTGCAGCGAAAAACTTTAAATTGGGGATATTGTTAATTTGAGGTTTTAAATAATGTCACAGATTCCCAGAACATTCCTGGTACACAGTACCTTGTCAGTAAGCACTGATTAACAAATTGCAAGAAGGTTGGGCCATAATAGCGCAGTTACGAGCGCCAGCGCGCCCAGTGCAGATCGCGCCGATAGCCATGCATTGTTGTTACTCACGGCATCTGAGTTTCATACAATTACTAGCCCTTTCAGGGTCAATTTCTTTGGGCAAATGGGACCCCCCAGGGTCTTTCTTTCTTTCTTTCTTTCTTTCTTTCTTTCTTTCTTTCTTTCTTTCTTTCTTTCTTTCTTTCTTTCTTTCTTTTCTTTTCTTTTCTTCTTCTTTTTGTTGCAGACTTAATATCTTCAAAGTGATTTATTTTGAAGAAAATTTGCCGTAATTTTTTTAGAGATCCTGAAGTGTCCAAAAGGTATCTTTCGTAAATAAGCATGCATTGTTTATTCATGCACACAGATGGGCTTGCATAAATACTTATAATAAGAATAAAAAAGTAGATGCACTGGAATTGATATATTCTGATTTGACACTTGGGCAGTCATCTGCATCAAAGGAATCACCACTCGACTTGTTTGCAGAGGAGCAACCGGTGCGCATGTCCATAGCGTGATCGAACCGTGCATGTGACCGCGTGCAAGAAAACTGTATGGTTGTGCACCCGTCAAGAAAGCCAAACAAGTCAGAAACTTGCAGTAATCCTTCGTCCCATCTCCAACGGGGGGCAATCAGTCTTTGGGAGTCTGAAGAAAAGAAACGCAGGCAAGGCAGCATCGTTCATATACAACAGCATTGTTTGTAATAGCAGCGCCTGCCTGTGAATAGATGTAATTGCACCCCTGGCAACAATAAGCGAGTGAGCATCTAGCAGTGCACTCTTTGACAGATTAGAAACCAGGTGGACATCAGTTTTTGTGCGTGCGTCAAACGGAAACAACCCGCGAGACAAAACTAAAACTAACCACCAGGCGGTTGCCATCGCGCCCACATAAACAAGCTCTGGAATTAAAGCCAAGGGACTATGGAGTGAAAAAAATAATTCTTGTATCCACACAGAGTGCCAGTACTTTATGGGCAAGGGAGAGTTGAAAAATTTTCACGTTTTTTCGCACATACAAACGGCATCATAAATGTTTGGCATCGACCATTTGGAACTTGTTCGGGTCTTTTTATTTTATATTTACATCTTTGACTCTCAAAAGGGCTAGAGGAAACTGTGGCACTAGTGTCTATGGGAGCTTCAAGAAGCAGGGCAGTTCAGCCAGCATGGGAAGGATGGTTAATGCACGGATTCGCCTACACTGTGTCTTTCTTGCTTTAAACGGCTTTGTTACTTTGCAAGCTGGTCATTTTCAAGAAATTACTGCATCATATATATAATTAATCAAACATTCTTAAAATTGCCCGACAGCAGGATTCAAACACAGGACCTCTAGAACAGAAGCCCGATACTGAAACCATGACGCCATGGATGCGTGGACAAACGTAACCGCTGCAGTTGGCAGTGATGATGAGTGTTTGCACTGTCTTATTGCCTTCTGCATTTAAAGAAGTATAGATTGCTTTACAGTTTAAGGCCAGTGAAGGAAGATAAAGCGTAATTAACGAATCACAAGCACGAAAATCGGCCAAATCCAAATACTGAGCGTCGTTCCCATGGTGGCTGAACAATCGCAGTGCCGGGCTCGGAAGAGTAGAGGAGGAGGTGCACAAGCTATGGGGAGAGGAAAAATAATCTCGTGGGCCTTCTCTCCCCGACGATGATGGCGTCATCCCACTGTGGGCAACACTATCAGCCGCGGGGGCAGAGTGCATCTGAAAGCATAGCTGACTTTGATTTGCACTGCCAATGTGAAGTTGTCAACACAGCATGAAGCTGTGTATTTTGTCGTCGACTCTCAAATTCAACCACTTTCTTTTTTTGACTCATTCAAATTTGCTTTCTCCAATTGCGCGATAGTCCAGAAATTCTCTCAGTAAGAAAAATCAATCGGCGACTGCATAAAATAATTTCAATTTAACGAAGCGAATTGCACATTTCACCGACATCGTTACATCAAGGCTTAACTGTATTGAGGTTTGACTGTGTTGGCCTCTATGCCTAGTTTTGGGCCTGCAGTATTTTAGGCAATGGTGAAAAATCACTATCTCGGGTTACCAATAGTAAGAGACACTCCACCTTGCGCTTTCTCTTTTGTAGTATTTCGTTTGCCTGGGATAGTACTACCCGGCTATCCACGGTCAAGTCATCCACATGTGTCAACTTGCACATTTGGAGTTACGCCCGTGGGAGATCAATCCTTTGGTTGTGACTCATTGATGGGTCACCGTTCTGGTGACCCACCTGTGATGACTGCCATTGCGAAGGTCGCTTCAGAGAGTTGGAACCAAGCTTTGTCTGTGGCTGGTGCCTTAGTACAGTGACCAACACATACTACCAGTATGTATACAGGCGGGACCAAAATTTTGAGGAATCTGCGAGCTTTTGCCAAGCTGCATTATTGTGCCTTGCGACTTGCAAGAACTCAGTAATATTTTGTTTTTGGCAAGCACGTAAGCACGAAAAGATGTGCTGCTGCCATGTGATGGCATGTGATGACAACAAGTGCTTGCTTCATCAGAGGGCACGAGATTGCACTTAGGCACATGCTTACAGATCCTGCAAACTTTTGTCCTCGCCTGCATAGTGCCCTTCCCTTTATGAAATCGGTTACCCTTTTATTCAGGAATGCGCCTTAACTTGAAGCCCATGTTTGATTTTATCTAGATGGTGATTGGTGTGAACAGCGCAAGACGCTCATCGCGTTTCCTTCGACGCGTTCACGTCTGGCATTATGTTGACGATGTTCAAGCATGAGCTTCAAGTTAAGGTGCATCTCTGATTACAGGAGTTGGCCTGAACTTTCTGATAAGCCAAACGTGTTGGGGATGTTTTTTGCATGATCTGTATATTCAGTGTATTTCTGTGATGCTGCACAAAACAGTGGAACCCACTTTAACAATATTCAAGTGCCACGAAAATTCCATTGTTATAACCGATAATTGTTATAACCGGGTTGCACGAAAAAAAATGAAAATGGGAGGGAGGCCAGTGTCCCTGGACTATCCTAGACGAATGCTGGTGCATGAGAAGGTGCTGTCAGTATACTATGCAGGTAGACGGAGACGAGCTAGCTCCATCATCCACATGTCATCTGTTGGACGTTTCTAGGCCTCTCACACCGAGAAATTCACCCATGCTCTCCTAATGGGTGTCCCCTTTAATAATGGCCCTAGCTGTACCTTTCCTACACAAGTACAAAATAACCCTCAAGCTAACAATATAAGAATGAGCTGAATATAGTAGACTTGTAATCTGAAGCCATTCTTTCTTTTTCTATACCCGACTCCATCACGTTTGTTTACTTCGTCGTGTGCTTGTCTTTTCTTAGTGCTAATTCACTTGAATGATGTTTGCACACTGGACTATGCTGATGCGACTAGTTTTAAGGTTATTTGCAAGCAGCATGCGTACCATGAATTAAAGTTGTTGCGACTTCTTTCTCTCGCCGTCCCCTTTGCAGGACATGATACATATAGCTGACACCAAGGTGGCCAGGCGCTATGGTGACTTCTACATCCGCCAGTACCACAAGTTCGAGGAGGTGAGCCAAGCCAAGCCGATCTGGAGCTTGAAACCTCTCCAGCACAGGCTCACTTGCTGGCGTGCGAGACTTTGGCTTCGCGTAGCAGGGCCAGCAGGCAGGGATAGAAGGAGCATGAGGAAGCTGAAAGCAAGCTCACAAGCAGGCTTGTGCCTGTAGAATGAATTAGTCTAGCGGCCTTCATAGTGACTCGAATGCCACAACTTAAATGTAGCTCCTCTAGCTGTGAATAGCTGCAAATGGCTAGTTCAGCATGTTTTAAGTACTCACAATGTGGATTGCGCATTGTAAGCACTTCTGAAGGTGGCACTTGGAATGTTTTTCTGAGTCTTCTTCATTGTTTCTCAACCCTTGTTTTAACATAGACACATTAATAGGGTTCTTTACTGGACTCCTTGAATCATCCAGAAACCATAAGTATCGTGTTTAGCAATATATGAGAAACTGTTCTGAAAACTAAGGGAATAACTTACGGAAAATTATTATCAAATGAGATAACTAAAGATTGATGTCATATTCGAAACATACAAAATTAGCTCAAACAAATATTTTGAAAATGTTTTGTCTATGAGATAAGGCTCAAGCAAGTCTGTTTTCAGTCTGTTTTGAGAGAGTGCACTCAAGACGCCACTGGCACATTGTTGAATGTGATTGTACTGCTGCTATTTAAATACTTTTGGACTTGACAGTTTTAGATTTAAGGAGGCTTATGGCATCAAGGGACATCCATGGTCCAGTCATCCAGGCATTGCACAATGAATGCTTGGCGTTACAACCGTGGGATATTAATTCGTTGAGCATGTCGTGCTGGCGAGTTATCGTTCTGGTGACGTGCCAGCGCCGACTTCCAGCGCAAATGTTGCCTCGTGATGTATAGCACTGTGTTCTTTCTGAACAGTGCCTCGCATGGCAACAGACATTCTTGTTTTCCAGACATTCATCCTCTCTTTGCCAGTTGTAGAAATTTCACTACAGTGAACGAACGATTTTTCCAGACGCCCGATTTTTCTGACATGCGTGATAATTCAATTCTTCCCCCAAGAGTCAATGCCTGAGGATGTCTGAAATTTCAGATGTAAAAGCCCTTTGCAGTCTGATTTTCCTGACATTATCGAAGCCACCACTGCCGCCATTTTGATTATCTCGCTGCCTCGAAGAGGCGCTCTCGCGCACAAATCTGCTGGCAGCCGTAGCCACCACTGTGGCAAAGCTATGCCTACCTGCTTCGACGTTCTCTACCAAGCTTCTTACTTTTCATTGCTGTGGCATTCATTGAAAAAATTTGCCACTTTCAACAATGGCGCTAACTCCGCTTTTGTAATCCTCGCGAATGGCTTCGAAGCTCGGAAAGCATGACACATTGCTTAATGCGGTTTCCGAAAGTCAGCTTCGCCTCAGTAACAGGCGTTACGCGGTGAAGCCTACGTGAAGTACTGCGGTGAAGCATATCAAGAGTGGGAAGAGGCCATTGCCACGGGACACATTGTGTATTCCTTAAATGTATGTGCGTGCACCTGCCGTCTCCTGTCACAGTACAAGCACCGATACGCGTAATATGTGTACTTTCAGGCCTTCAGAGCTATTTAAAATGCACCTGGGGCGATTTGGAGACAGTAGAGGTCATGCATACATTCTTGTGGACAGTTTTGTGGCCTTTAGAGAGTTAAAAAAAATTGTATTTTGACTGTACATACCGAACCTGAGCTTCAAGGTCCACCGGAAAGTTAATCGACAACTCTGGCACTTCTTTAACATATATTGGTCTGATCGAAATTCTGCTCCAAGTGGCGCAATCAGGAGTTGTGTGCTTTTAGAGGTCGATGTGAGAACTCGTGGTCCCGAATGTATTTCTTAATGGCCACGCTCTGTTGGCACTTATCCTGTCACCACAGGCACTGCAACAGTGGTGCTGACACCTTGTGAAGCTGTTGTTTAAACAAATGCAGGCAAAAGAAAACCTTTTTTGTATTGAGCTTGATCCACATCATTATACAAATACAGCTGGCAATTATGAAGATGGCGGTGGTGATGTGCATAGCGTGGCCCCTTGTATGATTTCTTAAGGATCAGAATGGAAGTTTAAGGACTTTTTATGATCAACTATGCCGTACTTGGCCACTGTCACCAGAGTTTTGGTGGTGACATAACCTTCAAATTCAATCTTAGTGCTTGATTTTTTCTTTCCTCCATGGGAAGTTATACAGCACCATAATGTTTGAAATATGTTTCACAATTGGACACATTTCTTCAACATGTGTCCCTTGATGCTCCTGTTCCTCTGCTTGTTCAAATGTCCCCACTCTCATCACACTTTCTCTCCCTTTGGTTTCTTTGATGCAGTTTTAGGCATGATGCACTTCTCTTGTGCGTGCATGTGTGTGTGCATTTTTTTATTTTTAATTATTTCTGTATTCCTATGTAAATTGAACATGACAGAAGGCATAGGGAAATGATTTCCCTAACATGATAAAAAAAAAATTCACCTGAGTTGCCTTTATAAGTGGATGTTGCATGCTACATAGAAGCTAGTTTTCCATTGCCATTTTCTCCAATGTCAGTATTTTGACCGTTCATAACTTCATTTGTCATAGTTTGGACAGACAGGCGGACATGGCTACAACAGTCCTCAGTCCTACAACAGTGCTCAGTACCTTCCCCCCCCCTTTCTTTTTTCTTTAATGGCTCATTAGACATTTCATGCTAGTACATAAAAACTGGTTGTGCTCCATCGTTTTTTTCCGATTCATAATTCATCTAGTATCTATAAACCACTTCGCCTGTCAAAGTGTGGCCGGATCACCACTACACTGGTTCACCATGGCTGCCGTGCCATGACTGAGCAACAGAGCACTGAGACGTTTGCTTCACTTGCAGTTAGGAATCCTAACTTACAAGGTCTTTCTGTGCATAGATGACCTCTCCATAGATAGCACAACAGGTACACAGTGTTATTTTTAGAACTAGTTGCTTCTGGTGAGGCAAGGAGTGTGCTGAAAACACATGACTGTACTTGGGAGTGGCAGGGGCTGTGTGAAGTTGGGTGCCTGAGTTTTATTGGGAGTGGCAGCTAAAGGGTTAGAGAGACTCAATGAGAAAATGTCAAGATACAGTTAAATCTCAATATAACAAAGTAGGTAAAATCGACAGTTTGCTTCGTTGTATTGAAATTTCATTGTATTGAAATTCAACCATTTATGCAAATAAACTACAGTCGCCGATCGATTTTTCTTACACAGAAATGGGCCGCAGAATTTCCCAAATTATTGGGCAATCGAGAAAAGCAAATTCGAATATGAAAACAATTCATTTTGATAAATTTGGGAGTTAGCCACGAATGATAAGGTTTCTTGCCACGTCGATGATATCTTCACATCGGGGGTACGAATTAAGTGAAGCCAGCCACGCTTTTGCGTGCACTTTGCTTCTGCAGCTGATAGCATGGCCCACACTGGCACGACACCATCAAAAAAACCACCGCCCCTTCCAGTCAGTGAAGATGGTCGAACAGCGATGCTGTTTTACTTAGACCGAGTGTTACAACCAAGACAGGGTCGGTTTCCGCGTCTCGGGTGCACACATCGAGATCGGCTTCCCGGCGCTGCCGTTTAGACTCGGCATCTCTGGCGCACAATTCAGGGTCAGCCCTATGACGATGAGCCCGTCCACGAACCAACTCTCGCTGACGCTCACGATAGGCAGCTTCCTCTGGAAGCTGTGGTCTTCACATGGTTTTAGCTGGGATGGAATGTGTGGAACCACTAATCCAAAGCTCCCTATATTAGGCACAAGGCCCACCACTGGAGATGCGGGCCCTGCAATTGCTTTGATGAGTGGTTGGATTGGTTCTATGATTGACGTGGCTGCCCTCTTGTTGGCGCAAGAAGCCACGCCACGCCCTCCTAGTATCGCGTTTCAATCTCTTGGCACTGTGTATTGGCCGCAAAGCGCCAGCATAACATTTGTTGCTTTCGTGGCAGGGTGGATTCAATTATCGATAAATTTAATGCCGATCTGGCAAGATCGTTGAAAATGCACCATGTAACCGTACAAGATTCGCGTATGAGGTAGCATTCTCACAAGGGGAAAGGGGTCACTCCAACCCCTTCCCCATGGTGAGCTCTTCTTTTCCTCATCCACTAGTTCACGTGGCCTCTTCTTACCAAAGTCCGGCAACAACTGCACAGGGTCCGCATGAACAGCTTCACAGTAGAGAAGCGCCGGCAGTGAGGAGTGAACGGGTCACCGAAACTCGAGATTACGCAACTTCCAATACTAAACGCGCATGAAGACTACTTACGCGATACCACGCCATCTCGGCACGCCAACTCGTCACACACGCTGCAGATTACCTCTTAAGCAGGGTGTACAGCTGTGTATGCGCTCAGCCGCACTAACAGCCAAGCGCAGCCACGATCGAGATGCATAGCAAAAATCTCGATGTGCCTACTTACCCCCTCCCCCTTCCGCCCCTCGCGCGTGCTTGATTGCCGTTACCGTGAGTTCAATCTCTTTGTCCTCTTTCTCTCTTTGCTCGTGCAGGAATCGTGAAGCGACCATCTTTCTAGTCTTACCCTCGCACTTAAAGCACAAGGTGCAATAGGATCTCATCGCACTTGGACTTGATACGGAAAATGATGCAGCTCCACATTGGCAGTCACTTTTGTCATGCCGCGCGTGATTTTAGAGGTGCATTTATATGCAGCCACTTGTAAATCAATCATTTGACCATCTGCTCCTGCGGAAGTTTCCTTTTGTTGTCTCGGCATTCCTTTGCGGTGGAGGCGAATTTCGTTATACTGATGGTGGTGGTGGTAAACTTCATTGAAAAGGGGAAGGGCAAAGGGGGAGGTGACTGAGGGATAGGGGTCAAGTAAGGCCCTGGGCCTGCTTGGCCTTCTCCGCCCAGTCCGCCAGTTCAAGCTGTGTCCCCTGAAATAGTATACACACTTCTTTATATTGAGGTCCTAAATATATGGTGTTCTATCGACAAAAGGTTATAAAAAGTTAGTACACTCAAGTGCATTATATTGAGGTTTAACTGTAAACTCTGGGGATGCGAGACTCTCATGCGTCCCCTGATATGCTGTTTTCCCGCATAGCTCCCTTCTCCTGTAATCAGGCTTCGTCGCATGGCTTGATGCCCGCGGCAGTCGGTGTGGTTGAAGCGCAGTATGAAAGATGGCGCAAGTATTGCGCTGCTAATGCCACCTAACGGCGGGTTTACTTGGGTGCGGAAAGGAGAAGGCTCTTCCTCTTTGGCTCAGGGTCATTAAGCGGCGAGGATGTTCTGCGTGTGCACCGATCCATGCTTCTGCAAGACCGTCTCGCAAGGCCTCGTTTGAACGCACCACCGTTTGCGGGACCATACGCGCGAACGACCAGGCATTGGTGTCCAGCATGAGGCGAACATACTCGCTCGTTATCCGGTCGCGGTGAGCCGGACTTACTCAATTTGTCGTGCGCCCATCGGCATGTTTTGTGGATAGCAACTCCGCTAGCGGGCATTGATCTATGAAAGGTGCAATAAATGCCCTTGTGACTGTTTGCACTACTGTGTTGTCATTCCTTTGTCCCAAGAGCATGGATGAGAATCCCGCAAAATGCACATCAGCGCCTGTAATTGGTACTTCAGAAAGAGCCCGAATAGCTTAGTGTGGCATTTAAACACATTCCTCACCATGCAGGCATGATTTTTATATGCAATCCAGACATTTTCCCTGATGGGCAATATACTTAGGTTGCACATGCAGTAACGCTGAGTAAAAGTACTAACGGACAGGATCATGTTACTTCTAATTGTCTTTTATGGTTGTGTTCTGGTTGCAGTTTCAAGGTGACAGAGATTGAACTCATAACTTGCTGATCGTTGTTCAAAATGGTTGCATGAACAAAACATGCTTGCTGTTTTCCAATTTAATTTGTGAAAATTTTAAAAAAAATATTTTTCTCTGTTCCAGCTGTACCGGACTTTGAGTGGTCTGCAGATGTGAACGAAAACCTTCAGCACTGCCACGTGGAATTGAGAACAGTTTGGATAATAAATGTGAAAAAAAAAGCACCAGTTGCACTCACTTTGTTTTCATGTTTGTCACTGTACTATAAGCCGATATCTTTGTCTTTAAGGCAAGGAAACACCATTTCTCTAATGCTTTTCACTGCACTTTTAGTTGAAGTATTCAAGCTGCAGTCGAGCCCAGTTACATCAAATTTATATATTTTTTATATTTCATATTATCAATATATAGAACTATTTTACGATCCCCTTTGAGATCAATGCATCCGAGAACGTCCATTTCTTCTGTGCAGGCTGGGCACCTGCTTCTCCTTTGCTTTGAATGGCATGCTGTTTCTGTGTCGCTGTATGATGATGATGAACCTCTGTATTGGCCCATACCTACTAAAAGGGATAGGCCAAAAATCGTGCGGCAGGAGGTGGCTCAAGAAAATTAACTGAAAATGAGATACAGTGTATAAATGCAACTGAACGAGGATGTAGAAAGAGACGGTGCAAGAAAAGTATGAAAGTATAAAAGAAGACATCGGAATAGCTAGGCTAGTGTGCGAGCGAGTAATCAGACTGACTGAAGGGTTTAAAAGAGGTTACAGTCAAGGGGATAAACGATTTTGTACAAACATGCTGACTCGTTAGGATAGGTCCTTTTGATCCTTAATTGACGCATCTAAGTGCTCTGCATAAAGCGTGTAATTTAGTACAAGGTTTTAAAAATGTACGTCACTGCCCGGCAGAATTTTCAGCCACCCATACCCATACGACGTAAATCACCCAATTGACATCAGTAGGACGAGCTATCCGATTGGCTGCCCAGGGTACGTCATTGATCATTTTTCCACCTTTATGGTGAACAAATAATGTTCGTAATAGTTGGAATGTTAGTTAATTTGTTTCTATAAAAAGAAAGTAGCAGAAAAAGAATGCACAAGAACAATTTCTCACTACACCTAAGCACTTCCAGCACACGGCAAGCATCGTCTGCTTGTTTTACAATGTGCTCCGTCTTGACGAGAGCTCCGCGGTCAGTGTCGGTCTGTCTTTTCGCGAGCACTACGATTCGACTTTGTTGCATTGTGAACTGCAAACGTAACAATTGGAAATATGTCCAGCTGCGACATCGTGTCCTGCAAGGCAGCAGACGAGTGGACTGGCTGCAACACATTGGACTGCCACTATCCAATCAGTGCCAGGATTTGCACGTTTGCAGCCGTCACTTTACACTGGAAGAATACTAACGCAGTAGCGTTTCGTGAGTCCGGTATTAAGGTAAACGCAAGCGCAAGGGGACAGAGCCTGGTTGTCTGACCGTGTTGTTTCACAGGATGAGCAGAAGCGCAAATGTGAAGTCTTCATGGTGCAGCCTCCTGGTGGCACAGAGCTCAACCACACACAGTATTCTTCTTTGCTGCTGGGCAAATTTTTCGCAGGAGTGTAATTGTTAACACATTGTTTTAGTAAATGTTTTGCACTTGGTTAGAGCAATATTAGCGCTTTGTTTGGCTGGTTAAGCTCTGCGGCAACAAGTGGCTGGACCGTGAAGACCAATCAGGCCGCTCACGTTCGTATTCGCTAAAGTTCCTTGATCTGTACGAGAAAGTGATCACGAAGAGAATCCAGTCGCACTTGGAAAACGAGCGATGGTACCCGGACAGCATGTACGGTTTCAGAGCCAACCTCTCAACGCAAGACGTGCTGCTCCAACTCAAGGAGGAAGTGCTCGAGACGATGCCGAAAACGGGCGAAAACGTCGTCATGGCCCTCAACATAAAGGGGGCCTTCGACAACGTGAGCCACGCGGCCATCATGGAGGGCATCAACAACACCAACTGCGGGAAGAGAGTGCACGATTACGTCAGGGACTTCCTGAGCAACAGAACGGCGACGGTGGGGCTGGGCGAGCTGAGAAGCAACGTCTTCCCCACGCCATGCAAGGGCACACCCCAAGGATCTGTCATATCGCCCGTCCTCTTCAACGTGGCAATGATTGGCCTGGCAAGAAAACTTAAGGAGATCCGAGGCATCCAGCACGCGATATACGCCGACGACGTCACAATCTGGGTCACCCAAGGATCCCTCAGAGAGAAACAAGAAAAACTGCAGGAAGCGGCGACGTGCGTGGAAAACTACACCAGAGAAAGGGGACTGCGATGCTCCACAGAGAAGTCGGAGCTCCTCAGGGTCGGCAAGCACCCAACGCAAGCGACACTGGAGGTGACCCTCGAGGGACACAACATCCCGGAGAAGAACATGATTAGGATCCTGGGCATGTGGCTACAAGGCAGCCGGAAGTGCAGCCACACCATTAGCCTGCTGAGCAAGGCGGCGGAACAGGTGGGCCGCATGATCAATAGGGTGTCCCAAAAGAGATACGGAATGAAAGAAGACACTCTGAAGCTAGTCAACAGCCTAATTGTCAGCCGAGTCACGTACTCCCTGCCGTACCACGTGACGACCAAGGCAGAAAGAGAGCAAGCAGACACCATCCTCAGGAAGGTGTACAAGACGGCTCTGTGTCTACCGAGAAGTTGCTCCAGCTGGGCATCAGCAACACCTTCAGCGAGCTCGCCGAGGCTCTGCTGGGTACGCAAACCGCGAGACTCAGAGGCAACCCTACGGGACGAGCGCTCCTGAGGAGATTGGGTCGGGATACGAGCGGACTGGCAGACAGATACGCGGACGTACCGGACCACCTCAGAAAAACCATTAATGTGGGACCACTGCCAAAAAATATGGATCCCAACTTACACGAAAACAGGCGAAAAGCTAGGGCCGAATATGTTGAGAGAACGCTAGCCCAGCTAGACAATACAGTATACACGGACGCCGCCGTATATCCACACGGAAGAGAACGCGTAGCCGCGACGGTAGTGGTTAATAGGGAAGGAAACCCGATCACGTATGCCACAGCAAAGGTCGCTGGCACAGCGGAGGCCGAGGAGATTGCCGTAGCACTGGCGGCAGCGGAAGGTTATAGAACAGGCCGATCTCTCAACATACTGACGGACTCAAAAGAGGTGTGCAGAAACTACACGAGAGGCAGAATCAGCAAAACTGCCCTCAGAATACTCAGCGGAGCCACCTCCGCCGAGAAGGAAAAGCCCCGACACAAACTAATCTGGATCCCGGGTCACGTAGGCATAGTGGGGAACGAAAGGGCAGACAGCCTAGCTCGAGGTGAAGCGTTCCGAGCTGGGTGGTCGAATGCCCCGGAGACCCACCTACAGGCTTGCGAGGGGGGATACGCAGAGACCCTGAACTTACATAGAGGAACTAGAATTAGATATCCGCCACCACACAAAGATCTCTCAAAGGAGGAAGCGACCAGCTGGCGCAGACTACAGGCAAACTCCTTCCCCAACTTACACGTGCTCAATAAGATGTTTCCGACACAATACAGGGCCACCTGCCCTTGGTGCGGTGCAAAACATACACTCTACCACATCACCTGGGAGTGCGAACGCAACAAAGCATTCCACAAACACGAACACCCGAGTGCGGAGCAATGGGAGAGTCGGCTCACCAGCAGCGAGCTCACGGCCCAAAGGGCCCTAGTGCAGCCAAATAAAGGAGGCGTTGGTGCAGCACGCGAGCGATGCAGCGCGACTCAGTGGAGCCCAACGTTACTAGACTAGCTTCAGTTGTAAAACTCCCCGCCCGCGCGCTTACAGCCGCTGTCGCCACTTCTGTGACAGCCGCCAGATGGCAGCGCCGTTCCATCGCGCTCCACTGCAGACGCCTCGCCGCAGCCTTGAGCTCGTGCAGACGGGCAGTTAGCGCGTGTTTCACGCTCCCTGGCGTTCCCCTTTGTCCGAATCAGTCATACCATGACAAAGCGGCATCCACCTACAGCAATAAGATTTATCGGTCGAGTTGGTTCATACTGAAGGAACGGTCAACTGCACGAAAGGAAGAAACACATACAGCGAAGCGCAGAAGATGCGTTTCTAAATGTTTCTTCCTGTCGTCTTAACGTTTCACGCAGTTTACTTCTAACCTAGAGCAGCTTGTCATGTTTCCTCACTGTTTTTACGTCCTTAATTAACACTTTGGTCTGAGGCAGTTATATGCCAACTAGCGAGACCAAATTTATTATCCGCAAAAATAACAGCACAGCTTTCTTATCAACCATTTTATATTTTTTTATGAATGCTTTATTAAAGAAAATGAAGTAAAAAAATCGTTATGACCCACATATATAGCTAAGACTGACGCTGTTACAAATGACGTAACCTGGGCAAATGATTAGCGCCGACGTGGAAACCAACTCCAGCTACAGCAGCTTGGCCCGTTTCCTCGCTGCCTTTAGTTCAAGACTGGATCCCCGCCGCTGCTCCAGGAACCTTGCATAAAAATTCATGCGCGTGACTAAATAAAATTTAATGATGCGTGCACTCACTTCCTGAAAGTGCAAGGGGCACCCCACACGACTAAGCGTATGGTCTGACAGCTCTTCCAAGATGGCCCAGAACAGGTCACCAAACACCTTGTTTGACTTTGTTTGCCGTTCTATAATACATTCAATGGCTGACAGCATAGATGTTAGGGCTCCAGACGGGTGCTTCAAAGCACCAGGCACAAATGACCTAAGTTCGGTGAGAATGGCTGTAGGTGGAACGTCTGATGCAGCTTCCAAAGTCGCATGGCAGTCACTGCAGTCCGTCATCTTGGTAGCCTTCTTAACAACGTAGCCGCCAAGATAGTGGAGAACAGCTGCAGATATAAAAGGGCGACTGCCGCTTTGTTGGGGTGAGTCACTGTCTACCTCCTCCCGCAGTACAATCTGGCTTATCAACATGGCCAGCTTCCGCTGACGGTCTTTTTTTCGGGACAACGCCTCCAACGTCTTTGTGCTTAGGCTCTCCTCCACAGTCACAAGAACCGGGTCAGCATCACCGGAGCAATTGCCTTTCATTTGCATCTTCAGTGGTGTGTAAAGGCTCAGGAGCCTGAAGATCTGGCCAAAGTGCGTGATTGTAGGGTGATCTTCATCCCCACCGAAGCTCCTCACCACGCCAAAGAAGCGCTACAAAAAGACAGATGAGGTCAGTCTTTGAACACACAAGCCAAAAAAAAAAAAGACATTGTCCGCTCTTCCATTCCGTGAAGATGGTTAACCAGCGAAGGTGAAACGTGCGACCCCTGTGTTTATCAATGGGTTAAGGCCGAGGGCTCATTAATGTATTTCTCAATTATGAGGTTACGCACACAATGGGCTGCGATGGAGAGAACGACGTCACTGACGGTATGCCCGTAGTACGCCGTTGTCGCTTGCGTTCCATGTCTCGAGTTTGCTCGGCAGTGTGTTTAGCAGCCTTCGCCCGCCATTTGCCGCTTGTGATTCTTCGAAATTAAATTTCTTCAAAATTAAATCTGTCCGTTACGTAAGACAATGAGACGCTCATACTCCCTTAAGCAATGGCTCATACCCCCCTAAACGCTGCCTCCACATTACGACGACAGAAGAGAAGTGAAATTCTACGCTGGAATGATGAACGGCAACGCAGCTGCCAGCTGCGGAAGACGACGACGGTGCTCGAGCTAATCCTGCTGATGATAGTTTTCTGTTCACACGCGATTTCGCCTAGTCATATACGATTTCGCTTAGGCATATAAAGCTTCGCTTTAAAGAGAACAGTTATTTCAAAACAAAGAAATAAGTGTTACCTCTAGCGGGTCCTGGTTAAGCTTCGCAGTCAAGACGTATCTGACGCCCTTGTCATGTAGCCAAGTGATAACGTCGAGGACTGACATTAGTGTCACTCGAAGAGATTCGGTCGTCATTTGGGAGGCAAACAGCTTTGTGTTATTCTTAACACTCTCCTTCTCTGTTGAGTTCAGCATTTCAAGGAAGTCGATGATCACCTGGATGACAAAGTAAAATGGCATGTAACCCATCTGTTTAATGTAGTAGACGCTGAGCGCATAAAAACTTCCTTGTACCTTGATTTGGGGCGAATTCTTGCGTATGCCTTCGGCTGGGCACTTGGCATTTAAAGCATCAAAGAGGTCATTCATCCGCTTTGTGAAGCTCTCCGTCCCTTCCGTTCCCTCAAAGCCAGGCATTCGTTGCTCCCGGTAGAACTTCAGGCCCAAAGCGACGCTCCTGCTGAAGAGCTGAGTGTAGCATTCACTATTACTAAAATATTTAAGTTAACACCCGCGATCAGAGTGGACATTCTACATGTCAAGACATTTATTTTGCCGCTGACGTGCCAACACAGCAACTGCAAAAAACTATACAAAGCAGAAGGCACACTATGGTACTACCCAGGTACTACCTGTGTTGCCAGGCGAACGTTCATCTTCTGGAGCTTCTTCGGATTAACGTGAGATGCCGTCAGCCTTGGAACAACCTTTAGCTGTTTTTTTTCCTCAGTGTCGTGAAGCTTTCTGTAGTGCTCGAAGCTCACCATGTCAGAGCCAGCCTACAAAGAATATAACAAAAATCAAGCGTTGACGTTCTAAAACATAGTAACCTTCACAGGTGCCAAATTTTGCAAAAGTTGAATGGATGTTAATTACCTTTCCATGCGTGTGGGTCAAAAGGTGGTTCCTCACACACTTGACAATATGTGGAACGTCGCACAAGAAGTGAAGAGAACGTCCGTCTTCAAGGGTCGGGTGCGGACACTTGTTGACTGGTTGTGACAGCTTGCCTGATATCCCAAGGTGACTCCACATCGACCTGTTGTTCCCAGCGCCGTCACTCACGACGGCTATGATGGTAGCGCCATAGCGCTCCAGTTTCAGCACAGACTCCATAACTATTTTGGCCAGTTCAAAGCCTGGGGCAGCGCCTCTAGTAGCAAAGCTGGCTACTGGCTGCACCCACCTATGAAAAAGTGGTATGAACATGATCACTAGAGCATGGTCAGCTGCGACTTGCTCCCCTGAATGGCTCCCAAAGCTCACGAACCCATCAAAGTTCAAAGTTGATTTGTTGAAATCGACCGACTCCCGCAGCTTGATTTCGTCCAATACAAGAGTGCCGCACCGCTCGATAGGACGTACGTCCTTGAAAAAGGCCTTGATTGTCTCAAGTGCAACCTCATTGTATCCGTACTCGCAAGGAACACCAGACAGAATTTGGTTTAGCCGGCTGGTCGTTGGAAGAGGAAGCAGCTTCGTGTTTCTCAGAAGGTTATAAGCTTTCGGGCTTGCGATGCGAAGCAGGAGACAGTTCATTACCCACATTCTTGTGTATCGAACACCTTGAGGACCTTTTGCCTTCACCTGCTGCAGTGAGGTCTGAAATGCAAGTTTTTGGACTTGTGGTAGTGAACTCAGTGCCTCCTCGATCGCCGTAGGCTGTTGGCTTGCTAGCTGCTTCTTTAGCTTGTCTATCTCGGTCATAAAAGAAACTCGTGCATATGCAGCCCTTATTGCTTTCTTCTGAAGATTTTTTATCTTTTTTTTGTCTGTGCGACGCTCTTTTTCGCTTCTGAGCCATTTGAATTTCCTGCTCCCTCATTTTCTTTTTGCACGGGTTGCACATCGCTTCAGAAGTGAGCACCTTGCACCTGCGTGGAGCGCTCGTACCGTTTACTGCTTCTAGCCCATGACAGACATTGAGCCCGTCAACTCTGTCTATTAGAATGGCTAGGTCATCCAATGTGCGGATACACACGTTCTTGAACGCCGCGATCACATGGCCGAAACCACTTGCCGTAGCTCTATTCTCAGTCCCCACTGCAACACATTTTTCAATTTGAGGGAGCCTTTCTTCTGTTTTGAGAGTGAAAAACACGACATATTTGCCATTTATGTCCTCTAGAGTAATCGTCCGCCACAAAGACGGTAGCCGTACGCTTTCCATTTCACTTAACGTGACTTCCTTCGGGGCATCGAGACTGGAGCCTTGGCTGTAAACGATCTGCGCTTCTTGCGCGTCTTCACATTGTCCCCCACTTGAATGTGACAAGGTGCGACCAATCGCTTTTCCAGTGTTCTCCTCTCTTCGTTTGCGTTTTTTTTCAGGCGGCTTCGACAGGTACGAGGGTAGGTTCGGGAACACTTTCGGCACCGCACCTTCGGCAAGTGTCCACTTGCCTCGTGGCATCTCAACCCTTTGTCCGTTAATAACATGTACATAACACTTCAATATGTCCTGCTCGTGAAAGTGTAAATCACACACCTTAGACTTCGCAGAGAGTTCTCGGTCGGCACGAGGAATCGCTCTGTTCCACGCCGAGCGAAGCGTGGCATTGCTGGGAGCACAAAAAAAGTGGCGCGCGGACCTGTCGGCATCGTTCCGATAACCGCTTATGCAGCCAGGTACGCAGCACGTCGGCATCGTCTGCTGATATCCTAAACAAACTCGTCGGAGTCTACAGTTTCGCGGATGACATGCTTGATGAAATTTGCCGTCAACAACGAACTACAGAATAGACCAGCGCTGCACCGCGTGCTTAGCCAGCCCTTCCGCGTAGCCGGCTAGTGAGGAAGTGAAGCTGGGCGCGACTGCAGCGCCACGAAGGCGCGGGCGGGTGGCGGTTCCGCGCAACAGCGCGGAGTTTTAAAACTGAAGCTGTTCTACTAACGTTGGTGGAGCCTTGGAATAGGGGCCCACCCTTGCTGAAGAGAAGTCTCCAGTCGCCAGCGCCAAGAAGTTTTCCCTCCCCTCCCCTCCTTGATCAGCTTGAGTTTTGCTTCCAGCCATCCGTTGAAATGTCCAGCTCACCTGTGATTACAAGAATACCAGAGACGTTCGGTACTGCAACAGAAGCTCTCGCTTGGGGTCCACTGCCAAGCAGCTGGCGGAGAGTTTGGAGGGTTCGGAGAGGCTTCGCGCACTCGCTCCTAGAGAACTGGAACTCGACGGCAGGACATTCCATCATTATGCAGAGCCAATGAAGGCGGAGCTTAACCCAGATCACTTGTAAAGTCCCTGAAACTTCATTAAGTAGCGACACTCTCCTCCTCCGCCTTCGCTCTTCCCCGTTTCGCCTCTCTTTCACGCTCCCTCCACGCCTACACTGCACGAGCGTAGCAATGGCGCCAACATGCGCTCCTCGCCACTCTGTAAACGCTTTCACGAGCAAAAATGGCCCTGAAGCACGGCGCGAGAGCCACGTGATGCTATTAGGCCAATAGCGATGTGGCGTCGGCCTCGGCCAGAGCGCGCGAGGAGGAGGCGGCGTTCTTCAATGCATGACTACGGAGGAGGGAAACTTGTACTCGTCCGTAGCTCTCCTAATACGAGACGTTTCACGCAAATTGTGGCGCGAATGATTAACTTTAGCAGTACTCTACGCCTATACAAAATTTGTACGAACCGTTTCAGGGGCCTTTTAAATTATGGGGTTTTACATGCCAAAACTACGATCTAATTAAGAGGCCAGCCGTAGTGGGGGACTCCGGAAATTTGTACCACCTGGGGTTGTTTAGCACAATTTTAATAAAGAACTTGGTGAAACCAATTTCAGTTAAAGAAGTGAATGTTGATCGGATAGGTAGAATAAAGCTACACAAATTCACAGGGTAATCGTTTTGTTTCAGTTAAAAAATGAAACACTGCGCAACAAACGTATCTGTGACCATAGCCTAGTGCCAATGCCCCAAATGATAATATTGCCGGTACACTTAATCCGAATCCAATTTTGCAGAGTGGAGCTTCGTGTCACGCCGCGGTAGCTGCTTGTTCTTCATCTCCGCCATTCATCTCCGTCACGAAAAAAGTAAGGCATCATATCACAAGACAGGATTAGAAAGCAAACGGGTGCAGCCGATAACTATTTAAGAGGGAAAAAATGGAGTCCGGTAGGCCGAGTAATGTGTAGGCAAGATAACCGGTGGTGCGCTAGAGTTACAGAATGGGTACCAAGAGAAGGAAGGCGCAGGAGATGGCACAGATCACGTGGTGTGATAACTAGGTGGGGTCAGCTCTCGCAAGACAAGGACAATTGGAGTTCACCGAGAATGGAAGCTCACGGCGACGCCGACAACTGCGAAAGGTTACCTGGAGTGTCTACGTAATTGCTATCGCAATAATAGGCTGACGATGGAAGCCTTCATCCTACAGTGGATTAAAGAAAATGTCGTGGTTTCACCCGAAAGGCAAAGCTTTGATTGCGATAACAAATTATTAGACAGCTAGATACGAAGTAGGGTTAGTTATTTTATCAGCTATACAAATTGCTGCAAACTACGTAACTTTACAAGCATGGTGTCACGCGCACAGAGGCAAACACGAACACATCTCACTCGATGAGCGCAGACGTACACTTGCGGTCAGAAAAATCTATGGGCACTCTGCTGAGCTAAAGCTGCGATAGGCGAAAGCCTATCTATGACTGCCTCTGTTGCTGTTGTCTGAACTGTTCTGCGAACGGACGCCGTCGTGGCCGCGAGCATGGGATGTGCAAGCGCGGTGTCACCGGCTGGGATTGATCACCGCTTTCCTGCGTCCACCACGGACTGTGCATGGACACTCATGAGCCACTAAAGGCTTAAGCATTAATACTGGCGGGATGAAGAGAGGCAGCAGCGGCGAACGAATTCCTTCCCCTTCGTGCTGCCACTTCAACGGGAATAGGCGCGCGAAAACACAGCGCACACGAAGCCATCAGCCATTTCAAGTCGCTTTGCCTCAAACCCACCGCCGAGCACATCCAAGATAGGACGTGCGCGGTGACGCCACGCGCCGTCGCATCAAGGCAGTATCCTTCTTGGCTCACCCTCATACCTACAGCATATGACGTGTGGCCACAACCTTATCGCGCTTCGAGTTTAAATGGAACCTCACGGCGACAACGGCAAAAGGTTACCCAGAGTGTCTACGTAATTGCTAGCGCAATAGTAGTCTGACAATGCAAGTCTATAGCTGTAATGCAGTGCACAACTTTAGTGAAATTTTCACACTTTCTTAAAGCGAAGCTTTCTTTGCAAACACCCTTGCGCCCCTCTCGCTGACATTGGTTGCCTGCTGCTACTCATGCATTCTAACCGAATGGCTCGCACTCGAATGCGGGACGGCGGCGCCATCTAGGAGCGATGGCTCACACTGCGCCTGCAGCAATGAAAGGTAAAGGGCGGGAAGCCGGCCCAGCTGCGCATGCGTTGTGCCGCCTGGCAACCGCATGGACGTTCGCATCTGCACCTCCAAGAGGAGGTTTGGTAACCACTACCACCACTTCTTTGTCCTCATAATCCTTCTCCTTTTCCTGCTGTTGCACTTCCTGCTTCTCTCTCGCACACCCCCTCATAGTCGCACATGCACACAAACGTCGGGCGATCTCTCAAATTACCATCTCGTACGTTGACGTTGCTGCTGTTCAGAGTGGCGATGGGCAACACATACCCGTACTGGGACGTCTGCACCTGGCACGTGATTCCTTCTAGTACAAATCGCTCTCCCTGCAAACAAAGTTGCCTGGCATATAAGAACAGACTGCAAGGCGGCACTCTGCTGCTAGGATGTTTCTTTGAATTACGAAGCCCATTTCAATAAGATAATACCAGCCGTAGTGCCATAGCCATGGCGCTACGTGCACGACATTTATTCCTAAAGAACAGGAAGGTGCAACCTACGCATTAATGTGGACTCAGTTTATCGTAGTGCTGGAGAAAACGGCTGTGCCTGTCCCCATTTTATTTTGTCTAATGCAGTCTTGAAGAGTGTCAGTGTGTCGAGTGCAATAGTACACAATTACATATGTCAGTATTCTCTTTTTGAAACTCTATTGCATTGTATGTTTGCCGTTTGCACTACCTGTACTTGCAGTGGCAATATTCACCAATTGTCGTCCTCACTTTATTTTAAGACCCAAACGCTGAAGGAAGTTGTACAAAAATTGCGGCGCCATCGTTGCATCTATACGCAAAAGCACTGCCGACACGGAAGTGTTGAATGTGGCCGGTCTGCATTTGGAATCTCGTGATGCGACGAGGTGGAACTTGCAGCTGCAAATGACGCGAAGGCTCGTTACCACTTTTTCGAGTCATCCATGCCTGACAGAAACTCTGCACGAATGCAAGAAGGCTAAACTGTCTAAATATGAACTGAAGCTGGCGCCGCGCAGATGCGTTCTGCTGTGCTGGGGAGGCGGCCTCTTTTGTTAGGGCAGGACAACGCTAGCACCGTCGCTAATGCAGACTCTGAAGCAGGGCCAAGCAGACTGATGTTTGAAGACATCAGGCAAAATGAAAATGCTCACAAAAACAATACGCCTGGATCCATTGCAGGAAAAATTTCTCCTTACCTTACAGAGGGAACTTAAGCAGACATGGCTAAGCCCCTAACCTATTGGAAGGCGAATGCTAGTCACTTTCCCTTGCTTTCCCATTTCACAAGGGCAGTTTTCACTGTGAATGCGACGTTAGCTGACGTGGAATGCATGCTTTCTACGGCATCCCTGATAATGACAGGAAAGTGAAATCGGTTGTCAAGATCCTCTTTCAAGCAGCTCATCTTTGTGATGGCGAAGCGCTAAATGCGCTAAACTAAACGGCGAAGCGCCCATTTAGCTCATGACATTTTGTTGTAAAATGTCAATGAATTGAACAAAACAAAAATGTTTCTTTTTGCACCTTGCACTACTTGCGACCTTTATTGCAGCATTTAAAAATCCCGAGGACACCTAAGCAAAAATATGCCATGTCGTCATTTTAGCATTAACACATTTAAGCTTAAACAATATTAAAACATCACAAGCAAAACATGCTTAGCATGTATATACTATAGGTAGCGGAAGAACTGCCTTTGGTTGTTCTGTGGTTGGTTGGTTGTGATTGTACTGCACGAGATACGTCACCAAAATACTATCCCTCTACCCTGGTAACATGTTTTGCATATTTTTGCAGTTCTTAAGGCACCTTATGACATCAGATTTATGGGGCTTTCATCGGTAACTCGATAAAATTACCAAGATGCCTTTCCTATGTTGAAGAATTACAGGAATGGATTTGAACTGTCCGGCCATTCCCGGAGTGGGAATGGGCTATGTATTCTCATTCCAAGGAATTAAACGGAATAGAATAGCAGCAAGTTCCAAATACCCGGAATGGAAAGGAATGGGGGCGCCCATTCCGCAACACTGGTTCTAAGCATGTCGTTGGAGACTGCATGGCTTGTAAATCTAGCAAAAAGCTATCAAAATATTAGTCGAGGCAAACGTTACTTAAGGCGTCCTTTATGGCAAAGAACTTGTGGAGGCTGCCGGGTGCATGGCAGCTTGCACCACTTGGGGGTAGACAATTCTGTGCGAGGGGGATGGCAAGGGAGTAAACGTGATCAAGCACACGCTAGAAGAGGGGATGACAGGAATGGCACATACGTGCCCTCTCCTCCTAGCATGCGCGTCCATTTGCGGGCTATGCACCATATCTTGGAGGTAATCTCTCCGGTACAAGTGCAAAGGCCAAGCCAAGGTGATCAGTGCCTCGATACGCATTGTGTTCCTGCATGTCTAGCATTGGCGGTTGCCTAATCTCAAGTTTCCGAGACAAGGTGTGAAGCATTCACTTGCATTGTGGCTGCGAGTTTGTGGTCGTCAAGAGATATCTGTTAATGTTTGCCTGAGTGGTGTGTGACACCACTAAAACTATGAACCTTACTTTGTGTAGTTGTCTCTGCTGTCGCCAACAGCTCCTTTTTGGCAAAACCGTGACTTTTTTTTGCTTGCTCAAGATGAATATCCGTATCTTTTGTCTTTGTTTATGGGCACCACCTGCAGCCACTAAGTGCAGTCAACCAAGGCATCCAAGATTTACGGTGCAACACACGCAAATTTTGGACACCGTGAGCCACATCGGCGCACTGCTTTTGGCACGATCTGCACGGCACGCACTGGTGCTCATAACCTCACTATTATGGCCCGAGCTTCTTGCGATTTTTTTATAAGTGCCTACTAGCAAGATACTATCCACCAGGAATGCTCTGGGAATTGGTTAGGTTTTTTACTGCTGAAACTTTATAACCTCAAATTAATGAAATTTGCATTTTAACAAAGTTGTTCGCTTCAAGTTTAACTTTGTTATGTCGAGGTTTCACTGTTAATGTTCCTTCTGTCAACTGGTGTGTCTCAAATAAAGGAAACATGCGAGTGAATAACACCACACTGGTCTCAAGGCAAGTTGGTCACTGGGCTTGTCGCTTTATGATGTTCTTTCCTTGACAATACATTGTCATGAGGCTTGCGAAGAAGAAAAAAAAAATGTTCCGCCAATACACTTCATTTATGGCAGGCATTATAAATCATTTGCAGTTCCTAGGGCACAGCGGTTCCATCATTTTTTGACAATCTGGACGACATCTTCGTGGTGAACCACATGCTGCAGGCCAACCCTCTGTGGGCTGTACTTGGTGCTCGTGCCCTGAAGGAACAGAAGGAGAAAAGAGTGTCAGCGATCATGCAATCAGCACGACATTGCATGCAGGTTCAGGGCTGCACATAAAACATACTTGTGAACAACATTTGTAATTCAAACTCTATATTTACACATTGCAGCACTTTCCTGTGGGCTCTTGTGCTGTTGCTGTTTATTGTTACTGCGCTACGTGAAATAGGTTGGCGCATGTCTCCTTTTCTAGAGTGGTCATGGCTGTGCATGGCTGCCACAGTGGCTGAACATACACACAGCCAGCACACCCTGTTTTAGAGGTAATCTACTTTGTGTACAAAATGTGGGCGTGCTGTGATGGCGTGGCATCATGTGCGCTGTTTTCCCGCGTGTTTAGTACTCGAGGTTGCGTAATGTCAAGTTTCGGAGACGCAGTGAAGCGAGAGGCAGATGAAGCATTTGCTTCCCGCTGCCAGCACTTTTGTGATAGCGCAGTTCCACTGGGCAGCTGCGGGCCACAGGTGCTGCTATGGGCTGTCCGGTATTGCATCCTGGCACTGGCCGCTCCAACACCGTCTGGGATGCTGGGTACCGTCCACTCAGCTGCTCTGTGCAGTGAGTGGGGTAGGACCACCTCGCAGAGCTGACGCTTCCTTGCAGCTGCCTCTTTTGTGTCGATTTTGCGTGAAGCGTTTGGATGCTCGTTGTTAGGTCTAAGGCTTTCCGAAGCAGCTTGTTGCACGTGGAGGGACACAACCCGGTGGACAGTGGTGTTGAGGTGTTGGAATTTGCTTCCCTCATTTTAGTAAGCCTTGCACGAATTCAAATTACTCGTTTGACTCAAGGAAGCGACCTTTGTTCATGCAAACTTGGCATCTGAGCAGCTGTCCGATATCTTTGTGAGCCGAAGTGAATACGTATTGTACCGTGTGAATGATGCGAATGTAGAGCGTCTCTTCCTTGCGGTACTTCAGTGGTTTATCGAGAGCGCTTGAGTGTACGCAGCGTAAGTAGAGTCACCTCTAGTTTGATGTCATCTGCATATCATCTGTGCTGCGGCCTCCTGCCCTTGCCAATGATCGAGCCACCCCAAACAATGCAGGTGCCTGTAGCACTTTCGGCGCAGTGGCCGCCTTTGTTGGCTCGCAACCCTCAGAAGCTAGGACAGTGGCTGGCAGTCACCCCTTGTTGCTGCAGCCCTCTCAGTGGGAAGGTGTGTTGGTGCAAGTGACATTTGCTCATGCCAACTACCACGTTGCCTTTACAGAGTTCTGACCTGCAGTCGTGTCACTGAACCTGCAGACATGCCGCCTGCGTACACCAGCGACAATGTTCGCATGTGTGCTACATATGAAAGTGTGTGGACATTTCCTCGGTGGCACAGCTGCTGCTGCACATAGTGGCTCTTCTTTGTGATGCACACAGTGATGGTATACCATGTAGCATGGTTTTGCCATAGTATATAGCGATCTAAGTTTCGAGGGATGTGGGGACGCTCCGCTCTCTTGCGTCCCAAGCTTGTCTCCGCATGGCTTTGTAGCACGTGCGACGCAAGTAGTTAGTAGCTGCACAGTAATACGAGAGGTGGCATGACTGTTTCACTGCTAATGCCACCTGACACTAGGGCGCAAGAGGAACTAGCCTGCTCTGACTTGGGGTGGCTGCTGCGTGTTTGCTGGCATGCTTCGCGAGACCTTCCCGTGAAGGCTTTGGAGCGGGACACCTGAATGGATGAATGCGAGTGTTTGCATGACTGCAGCTGCAAGCGACTTAGGTGTTAGTGTTTAGCAGGGGCAAACATATTCACTCAATATCTTTCGTGTGGGGAGTTCAACTTTCTCAATTTATCGCCGCCCACCAGCATGATCCATTCACGGTAATGCAGCTAGATGGCACTGGTGTTTAAAAGGCGCAATAAATACCTTTTTGTTTCCACTAGCTTTTTTCCCAGTTTTAGAAAGCATCATTTTTCAATTCCTCTGCAGAAAATATACAGTACTCAAACACCCGTTTATCACTACCTAAAACAAACACTTTTTTACTGACTGAAGAATCGGCGCTCTAATTGTGACATTTCAAGCCCACATCAATTTTAGCCCCAACACGAATGGCAAAAGGTGACACCCTGGTTGAGTAGGTGTGCCACCAAAGGTCTGAGCAGTTGGCATTAATTTCTCTAAGTTACGAGATCAATTGTACCTCTCGTAGAAACAAATCCCCACTTCTAACTGTACTGCCATACAGTGGAAAGATGGATTGCTTTCTTGAGTGGTTACCCCCACAACTGCAGACAGAAATTTTGCTTTCTGTCACCATTTAGGTGCACAACAAACCCAATCACTTCAAATACAGCAATCGAACCAGCACCACAAATGTCATCCTATCAATTATGAGAATGATAATCTTGCAGATTTACTGGCATAAGATAAGAATGGAAATTTACTTGTGTCGCTAAAGACGCTGCAACTCAAAAAGTTTGGTTACATAAAACAATGTGCAATTCAACTGGTTCGACAAGCATAACGTTATACAAAGGGAGGGCAGAAAGGAAGCAACAAGACCGCTAACAAGTTCAATTTTCTCGAAGGGATGCACGAACTTAGTATACAAAGGGTGTCTAGCAAGTTGAAATTAATCCCCTGAGTTTTCCCTGTTTTCCCCCAGTGCCTTTGTGAAATTTTTTGAGCGACACAGAACTTCGTTTTATGTCAAGATGGGTTGACACCATGTCGCCCTATGCTGCCACTCTCTAGTAAGCATGTTAAAAAATTATGTAAAAAAATTTTAAAAAAGACTTAATTCAGTTTGAATAATAAGGACTACTGTTTATTTTATTCAAAAAGAAAACAGCACGGCAGGGTTAGTAAAATGCACGGCCAATAAGATGTCTTAAAAAAAAACGTAAAAACCATTGCAAATCAAGTCGTACATTCTCATACGAATAAAAAGGAGATGCATACAGAAGCAAATATATTCAAATATGAGCAATTCCTATCAACTGATAGCAAGCTCATCGCTATGAAGCCTGAACTTTGTGACACGTGAGATTCTCTTTCAACAGTTGGTACGCAAACCTCAACTGTCCTGACATACTCTCAGACCACGTACAATGCATCAGTGCCGTGCTTCACTGCTTTAAGGGGGGAGGCTACACTTGAAATACAACTTTTTTATTTGTGGACAGATCTCAACGAAATTTTCACACATTGTGCATTTTAATATGCAGATTCTAAAAATATAATTAATTTTGCCATAGGATAAGCACTTTCTGATATAATCCAAATGCATTGTATAACTGAGTCCTTTGTTTGGAGGAAAATTAGCTGCTAAACAGAAAACCCTAACATAGTAATTTGAGTATAAAGACTATCTAGGATGTTCAGGGAGTGCCATAAGGTATTATTCAATGTTCTAGGCTAATCTGAGCAAGAGTTAGAGCTCATCAAAGTTGTGAGAAAAAAATGCCATCTTGACATGTCAAGAATTTGACCCATTTCAAAAACTTTTGGAGAAGAGTGCTGCTTTGAAAAGGTGCATATTGCTTACTGCATACATTTATCTTTCTGGCAAAAAAAAAATTATGTTGATAGCTGAAATAGGACAAAAGCTATTTTACCTCCAAAATTGGAAGTCTGTCGGAATTGTTGTTTTGAGAAATCAAGGAAAAACGTTCTGCAACATCTTTATTGAGAACATACCAATAAAATCTCAAGGAAATTCACTAGGGGCATAATCTGGATACATCTTATCTTTTTGCCACTTTTTGGCCGGCTTCCTTGCGCTCAAAGAGGCTTCTCGCTTCTTGCTGGAGTTAGCACTTCGAAGGTCCGGCGCTCCGGACGTTTTCCGGCGCTCGCTGCGCGCTCGCTACTTTCTTCAGTCGTGAAGGAAACGGTGCCTGCACGATCTGTGCCAACACGCGTGGCGTGGGCGGACGAAGTGTTGACGCTAGCCGCGCCAGTTAGCAGCTCGGAACTCGATCCGGTAGAATGTCCAGGCAGACCAGCAACCGGCAATTCCGCGAGCCTAGCCGCCTTCCGTCGCGCATTGCACAGCCGCTTGACGCGTAGTAGCCTTGAGACAACAATCTTTTCCGGCCATCCGGGCAGCGAAATGAGCATCTTATCAAACGTCGCGAAGCAAGCGGCTGAACAAACGTAGACAGCGGCGCGATGAAACCAGAGATAAACAGACGTAGCGAGACGCGAGAGCGGTCGAGCGCGCGCCGACGAGCACCGGACCAATAGGAGCGAGGCGCGCGGGGGTGTGCGCGCTTTGGCCAATCGGCGGCACGGACGCATCCTCCAGAAATGACGTGATAGCGTCGGTTTCCCTTCTCCGACGCCATTTTGAACTGGTGCAAAATGCGCACAAAGAAAACAGCTTCAAAACAAGCGCAAGATGGCGGCCATCGGCCACCGCGTTCGCAAATGGTGACGGCGCGAAGTTTGAACATTTTTGACCAAATTTTGCCGATTTCGCGTTCACCCTGGCCCCTTTAAGCGCGATTTTTTATTATTTTCCGATTAAATTTAGCTTCTAGATTTCGCGGAGGGATTCTTGAATGTATAAACGTAGCGAAAATGCACTTTTCCGAAAATCGACTTTTTTGTGATTTTTTGCCGTTTCAAGACCCGCGTCCCCCCTTAAAGGGTATATTTTGGTTTGGGTGAGGGACACCTGCATCCCGACGTCAGCCAACACTGTTTTTTGAGCTCAAGCTCCTTCAAAGAAGCTGCGGCACACTTCCTTTCCCGTTCATTCTTCAATGCGTAAGCTGTTTCTGCTTTCATCTCCTTCCACCGTGCGTTCGCCCTACGGACCATCTGAAGCAACCTCTTAGTCAGTGGTAGAGTCAACGCCCGATTTTTCAGACTCCCTAGGAGCTGCAAAAATGTCCAAAAAATCACGCAGTTAGAAAAAGTGAATGCATGTCTTTTACTGCCCTTAAAGGGCCCCTGACCTGGCCACATAGCAAATTCCGGTTATATGTTAGAAGTTATGTGCCCTCTAGGGAGCATTCTGCTGCAAGAATTTTTCAAATTGGTTCATTTATAGCCGAGATAGAAATATTCCACTGCCGCAAACCCATGATTTCAGGAGGCGAGGGCCACTGCCAAGTGAGACACTCTTTCCACTTGCCCCGTCTAGCCTCTGCAAGTGAAATTCTTTCCCTGGATTCTCCCATACCGGAGCTTGAGGATCGTGTGACGCATGCATCACAGGCCCGCCTTCATTTTTTTCCCTTGCTGCTGTGCTGTGCACTTCCGCTGACGGTGTCGCACGCGAGCTGTTGCGTTTGTCTTGTATCGTGCAGTACACAATTTTGCATGCTGCGCACAAGAACATTTGACTAGCGGTATAAGCCAGTGCTATGCGAATACTGAGGAAGACACAAGCGGATCATAGAGCATGACCGCAGGCTTGAACATTGTAGAAAATAACATACTTTTGTTGTGTGCGTGCACGAATGCACAACATGGGAACATGCAGACGAAACGTAAGTACATGTCTCTTGCAGCGGTGCGAAGTAGAACAAGAACACACAGATGTTCAGTTTGTGTGTTTTATTATATCTCTAAACTTTAATTTGTTGACTGAAGCAACAAATTACACAAATAATGGATGTTGCCTTGAATAATTGAAGTCACAGCAGTGCGATGTACGTAGGAGTACTTGAGCAATTACGTCCGCTCTCCGACTGGGAACACGGCGCTCGCGACGAGAAGTGCAGACAGCATTCGGTTTGAAACTTCAGCTCTTATCGCGGCGCATAGCGATAAGAGCTGAAATTTGCCACATTACAGTGGCAGCAGACACGATCGTAAGCGCGCATAGTATGCACGGTGCTTGTCAGCTCAAAATGGCCAGACTTGGTGAGGGGCCCTTTAAGGGCTCAAATCGCTGCAGGCACATCCGAAAAAGCTTGGAAGGCCTGCCAGTACACTAATTAGGCATATCGGTGCTCGTACTGTGACAGGAGATCGTGGGTGCAGGCGTGTATAATTAAGGAATGCATACTGTGCCCCATGACAATTGCCCCCGTTACCACGCTCGTTATGCTTCACCGCAATACTTTCGCATGTGCTTCACCACGTAACATTGCTACTGAGGCGAAGCTGACTTTTGGGAACCGGCATTATGCAATGTGCCGTGTTTTCCGAGCTTCGAAACAAATTGTGAGGACCATAAAGGCAGAGTGGGTGCCGTTGCTGATAGCGGCGAATTCTTTCAATGAAAAACACGGCACACAATGGCAAGAAGCTTAATAGTGAACGTCGAAGCAGCTAGGCCCAGCATTGTCGCGGTGGTGGCTATGGCTGCGAGCAGATCTGCATGTGAGAGCGCCAGTTCGAAGCGGCAAGGTTAAAATGGCGGCAATAGTGGTGGCTTTGATTAATGCTGTTTCAGACCGGCGGTATTGGCAAAATGTCCAAAAACTCGGATGGCGAAAGGTTCTCGCGTCCGAAATTTCAGACGTTCTAATACATTAAATCTACGGGGGATGTGGTGTTGCTGCAAAGCGTTCAGGCGTTCGGAAAGTCGGTCGTTGACGGCACACTGGCAACTCCTCCAGCGGACGGCACAATGTCAAAGAGGATTCGTTACAGTTCCTCTCTACCGCGACTTTCATTCCCTTTCAACAAAATTACAGCTCATTTTTCCTGCTAGAAGCACAAATTCCCCGAGTTTTCCCTAAGTATTTTCAGACTATCTAAGATTCCTGAAAATTCCCGGTTTTCCTTGTTTTTACAATTGGTAGACACCCTGATATATAGCAACGCAAAACAAAACAAAAGAATGTATAAATACAGGAAAACGGGTTGCAGCAGCATATACAAATGATACTGCTATCCTATCACTATGCAAGTTCTTGCATCCATTCAATAAAATTCAGTTGTTAGTCAACGGTGTGTTTCCTTCCTGTCATCCCTCTGTAACATTATGCTGGCAGAACCAGTCGACATTCACCAACTCGTCCAGCAAAACACCATTTTAGTACAATTCATGCCAACTAGAAGTGCCAGAAAAAGTTCACAGCGTTAGGTACCCACACACTCCTTACACACTGAGGAAGTCAAAAACGCTTCAAGTTGGTCAAAAGGCCACAGCATGCGACTCACCCAGACGAGTGCATACTTGAAGACGTGGACAATGCTGCGGTGGATTGCGTGACACTGCACAGCGGGTAAAGAGAGAACACCATGAGAATTTCGAATGTGCTGTCAAAGATGCTTGAGACCACTCTAATCTTTGCCAGGCAATGTCTGCAACGTTGCATGCACTCTGCAGGCCTCACTGTGACAGTTTGCACTGCGATTAATGTGCAGCAAGGAACCTGTCCCTCAACTTGGCAGTAGGTGCCTCCAAACATGAACAAAACATCTAATTGCCATGTCATGCAATTGCACAATAGAGGGACTCATTTAACTGTTTCAAATACAGCTGCTAGTAACAAGAAGAATTTAACATAATAACACCTTAGGTACCAGGCCATTTTCCAAAGTGCAACAAATTCAATTTCTAAGTAATCATTAGCAGACTTTAAATGAAAATGTTATTGATTGGCAACATGCTGCTGAACATTTAACTAAATTTTTAATATATAAAAATTCCGAAAAATATGAGAACGTATTGTAATTATCTTAATTAGGATAATTAGTGTACCTCAAGCAACATGGCATCTTTCTCGCTGTCACTTCAACTTAAACACTTCTTAATCAAAACCAAAGTTCTCTGAATTAGAGTTCATAAGAAGTTCTCGAATTTCTGCATTGTTAAAGAAACATGCTGACTTTTTCCACCAGTCTGCTATGTTGGAAAACGAGGTGCGAGCAATACCAGCAGTCAATAAGCTTTGCCATGCCACTTGTCATATGAAAATAAAACCTGCAATAAAATTTCATTTGAACCAACTTCTGAGTAGATGGCGCAACCATTCTACAGATGTTTCATGTTTGTGAATTATCTCAGGCGTGGCTAGGGGTGCGCATTAGTGGACGATCGAGCATACTTGGGTACAGCACTTAAAGGGTTAGGTAGCTTACCACATGCTCAACTGTTGCGTTCCTTCGGAGAATAAGGCCACCATCAAAGTCAGGAGGAGCTTGAAGACAAACGGAAAAAAAAGGTATGCAAGAGGGAAACAGACATATTACAGTGGCATTCTTTCCTAACCTTATCCCCATATCCAAGGGCAAAAAAAGAAACTGTTTATTACGTAGTTGAGAAAATGAGGGCCAAATTCCCATTAGTAAATTTCGTGCCAAAAACTGCCACATCATGACATAAGCGTAATGCCAGAGATTCTATGGCACAGTCAACACTCGTTACAATGAAATCATGTCAGCCACAACAATACCTTCTCTGTATTCGACACTCGTTACAAACATACATAGATATTGGCCGAAAAAAAAAAAAATATGAGACTAGGTCTATGCCTAAGAAACGCAAGTAGGGTGCTTCCAATGGGCCAGCAAAGGGTCTCCCGCGGATTTTGATAGTCCGTCACCACCTTGCTCTGCCGATACGAGGCACGGGAAGATCAACAAATTACACACACATGCTCTTACAAATATGCTTGGATGTTTCTTCTGTAAGAAACAATATATCAGTGAAAAGGGACAATCACTGAACGTCAGATTAAACAGACATCACACGGACACAGCTAAAGAGCTTTAAAGCCGCCGGGCACACACTAATGATAAAGAGTTACATTCAAGACAGCTACTCACATCCACGTTTCTTGGTGTAGACCCGAATCAGAGCCAGGTATTCCCACAGCCTCTCCAGGAAATAGTCCAGGTTCAGCTTCATGTTGCAGCTGCAGGCAGGCACAAAGAACGAATGCAAATCAGCATCATCATCAGCCTATTTTATGTCCACTGTAAGACGAAGGCCTCTCCCTGCGATCTCCAATTACCTCTGTCCTACGCCAACCGATTCCAACTTGTACCTGTGAATTTCCTAATTTCATAGCACCACCTAGTCTTCTGTCATCCTTGACTGTGCTTCCCTTCTCTTGGCACCCATTCTGTGACCCTAATGGCCCACCGGTTATCTACACATTACATGGCCCGCCCAGCTCCATTTTTTTTCCTCTTTATGACAATTAGAATATCGTCTATACCCGTTTGCTCTCTGATCCACAACGCTCTCCTCCTGTCTCTTATCGTTACACCTATCATTCTTCGTTCCATCGCTCTTTACGCAGTCTTTAACTTGCTCTCGAGCTTCTTTGTCAGTCTCCAAATTTCTGCCCCGTATGTTAGCGCCGGCAGAATGCAGTGATTGAATACCTTTCTTTTCAATAATAATGGTTAGCTTCCAGTCAGGAGCTGATAGTGTCTGCCGCATGCGCTCAAACCTATTTTTATTCTTCTGTGAATTTCCTTCTCATGATCAGGGTTCCCTGTGAGTAATTGACCTAAGTAAATGTACCGCTTCACAGACTCTAGAGGCTGACTGGCAATCTTGAACTCTTGTTTCCTTGCCCAGCTATTTATCATTACCTTTGTCTTCTGAATATGAATCTTCAACCCCACTCTTATGCTCTCTATGTTAAGGTTTTCAATTATTTGTTGTAACTTGTCCCCAGTGTTGCTGAACAGGACAATGTCATCTGCAAACCGAAGGTTGCTGAGACATTCACTGTTTATCTTCACTTCTAAGCCTTCCCAGTTTAATAGCTTGAACATTTCTTTCAAGCATGCAGTGAATAGCATTGGAGAGATCGTGTCTCCTTGCCCGACCCCTTTCTTTATAGGTATCTTCCTAATTTTCTTGTGAAGAATCAAGGTAGCTGTGGAATCTTTATAGATATTTTCCAAGATATTTACATAAGCCTCCTGTACTTCTTGATTATGTAATGCCTCTATGGCTTCTGTTATCTCTACTGAATCAAATGCCTTTTCATAATCTATGAAAGCCATATAAAGAGGCTGATTGCAGCACTGAATGCAAATCAGCTGAAGGCTAATCGCAGCAAAACTTTAGCTCGTGCTTTCTTCTTCTTGGAATGAAAGTTATGCCACTACTGACCATGGACAACAATTATAGTCTATAGATTCCCTTGAACAAAAAAATGCTAGATGGAAACAATAACAATAATTTATGCACAAGGCAACAAATATTGTGCAGAAACCATTGACAACGACTGTCAATGTAAGTGAACAGCAAGATGCTTAAAGCTATTCACTTTTTTAAAGGAATGGTTAGCTTGGCGGCGTACAGTTGTTAAAGAGGTAACAGCTGTTGTTTCACTGTGTAATTCTATAGAAAACAGATTGCTCATATGTGCATTGTTTTCGGAGGCACCGGCATGGAAGGCGACTGCCATCCTCTTCTTCCGACTGAGCCCTCTCCCATAGCTGCCACAGGGAGAGGCGGTGGTGTGAGAAGGATAGGGCTGCCCTTCCCGAACGCAGCGCTACCGCATATAAAGCTCAAGACATCCCAAGGCTCACGCGTGACAGCAAGTGTGTCTTGAAAGAGCTGGTTGGCATTCGGGCACTTACAACATTATGACAGTTTTGACAAGGGTACGACTAAAACTGATATCTTCAAAAGCTGTTCACCTTTATCACTCAACTTGGACCAGGCAGAAAAATTGAATAAAGGTGCCCGAAAGTCAGAATTAAGGATGAAGTCAAAAGGCATAGCAATCTCCCAGAGATGAAGGGCATGAGCACATTAAAATGCAGGTTTAATAATTAGTTCAAGTCAAAAATTTTACTAGCTGGAATTAATGTAATAGTTCTGTGGAGACCCGCAAGGTGGAGAGAAGTAATTAATAAAGGGAAAATTAGACATCCACCCAAATGTAGTGAAGTGCTACAAAGGAAATCCATACGGGTTCCTAGAAAGAAAAGCTTCGCAGTTGAGGAAAAATTCGTCCTGGTTTGGGACTCAAACCCGGGACCACCGCGTTTCCGGGGCAGCCACTCTACCATCTGAGCTAACCAGGCGGATAGCAGATGGCAGGCAAAGTCGAGTTCATCAACAACTCAGAAGCAAAGGCAAGATTTTCTCTTTATTAATTACTTCTCTCCACCTTGCGGGTTACCGCGGAACTATTACATCAAACTCTTGCCTTTGCTTTTGAGTTGTTGATGAACTCGACTTTGCCTGCCATCTGCTATCCGCCTGGTCAGCTCAGATGGTAGAGCGGCTGCCCCGGAAAGGTGGTGGTCCCGGGTTTGAGTCCCAAACTAGGACAAATTTTTCCTCAACTGTGAAGCTTTTCTTTCTAGGAACCCGTATGGATTTCCTTTGTAGCACTTAGCTACGTTTGAGTGGATGCCTCATTTTTCCTTTATTAGCTGAAATTAACAATAAGAATGAATCACGTACACGCTGCGAGGCTCACCTGACAACAACACTGTGCGGCTGGCGGGCAAGCCGGTCCACCTCCTCAATGGCAATCTGGTCGATCTTGTTGTAAACGTATACACAAGGCAGATAGACCCTGTTGCGCAGGATCACGTCAATCAGCTCATCCGGGGTACAGTCCTCACGGAAGAGGACTTCGGCATTGAAGATCTCTGCATTGGGAAACATTTTCGGTCACGCAACCACGGACCACTAAAAGCAGCAAGCTTTCCTTCTCATTTTTCTGACCTTATAAATTCAGCTCTCAGCCAAGCAACTGAGCTTCTAAGGAACTGTACCTCTCAGAAAAAAAAAAAAAAAAAGCTTCTGGACTTATTTTTCATCGCAGTTTAGGATCAGTACAACTGGATGCATGCAAATAGGCAACACAGGCTTGTGCAGTGCTTTGGTTATCATTCTTCTGGCTAGTAGCACAACATTTCAGCCAGTACTACTTGCAATGCTGCTGCACTTAATTGAAACAACAGCACATGACCCCACGGCCATTACTACTAAACCTGACTCAGAAATTCCTGCTCGTGCCATTTCAGCACCAAGTGGCACTGCTGCCAGTATTGCCAATGTAATGCAACACATGCAATTAATAAAAATAAATTAATTATTGTCTGTGAAGAGACATCAATAGCACCATTGTAATCATGTCATCAAAGGTCATGCTAAGGGTTTCCTCTTGTAGTGGCCATTACAATTATGCCACATCCACACTGGGGCATTAGGCACCTACAGCGATCGGATAGCTCCTGCGGACAAAATGCCATGTCATTCATACTGCTTGTCCACTGCACAGCCGAAGAACTCGAGATGCTGCGAAATTTTACTAGTAGCGCCATCTGTCAGGTATACACCGAATTACACACGCACACGGGTATCCCAGATGTCCCTGTACGCCCAACACTTCCTCCACTCGCGCCAAGTTTGTGTGTGTGTGTTTTTTCACATCGATCGAAAGGACAAGCCTCAAAAAAGAAGACGAGCAGGCACATTTATGGCTATGCATCAGGAGCAGAAGAGGCGTTCCCCAAAGAAGAGATGGCACCAGGGGCGGTGATGGGTACGACCTACTCTGCAAGACCTTTGTGTTCTGACTGGTTCCCAGCGAGGGATTACAGATGCCAGATGTCCCAGTGTGAACGTGCTCATACTGCTGGCACAACTGATAAGAGCCCAGCCCTGGTGCAGTCACTCACTGTACTCGTGAAGAACCATTTGGACGAGCTTCTCGTCACACTTTGTCAGGTTGCAAGTCGAGTTAAAGCTCAGGCCTCCTGCTTTCTTTTCCTGCAATCATAAGGGCAAGTGAGAAACATAAGTGCCTCGGACGATAAGAAACTCTAATACCATTAACGAAAGTTTTAAGAAACATCAGCAAGCATTGTGCCTAGGCATGGTGCAGTTGCAATACTTATTTTAAAGCTAATCACAGGACATTCTCTTAAAATAATGGTGCACAAATAGCTACGTGACTTCTTAGTAGAAAACATGCAGTAAAGCGTGAGAAAAGGCTCGCTCGCAAACCTATGTGTAGCTTTTTGTACAGACCTATGAAGTTTGAAAGAAAAAAAGAAAGAGAAGAAAATATTCAGAGTAACTTTTGTATAGCCAAAATGTAAACCAACTCTTGTATTTTATTACAGCTTTGTCATGCAGAGAGTACCATTTTCATGGTTGAGAGTACTACCTTCGAAAAAAATGTAAAAAACACCACACCTCTAACTGTGTTCGCTACATGCCAACAAAGGGCACAGCACATTACAAACTTCACCTGCAAACAAATTGCCACCAAATGCACACTCTCGGGCAGTTAGGAACAACACATCTTTGGCCCAATGGCCAAAGCTGTGAAGAACTGTGCATTCTTTGACTTGCACTGTTTTATAACATGTTAGTAGTCTTTGGCCTAAACACTTCTCGGTCTGTACACTGCATGCAATGGCGTACAGCAAATTTGTGGTGACTCACCTTGAAGTAAATATTTGGCGGCAGCTTGTTTAGCCTGATGCCGACGGCTTCCAACTCTTGCTCCAGCAGCTTCCTGGAAACCATGGTAAGTTTAGAGTTTTGAATCCACCGAGTGCAATTTGAACTAAATGACAGTAAACGAAACTAAACGGAACTACAATCCTGAGTTCCTAAACGTTCTTCACAGCATGATCTAAAGCACAATTGAAACGTAACTGAAGCAAGAATTGGGCAATTTCTCAATTTCCTAATTGCAGCTGCAACATATGATAAGTGTTTGTGATGCTCATGTAGCATATAAGACGTGCAGCAAGCAAATGTGCTGTGACATCTTTAAAGGATCCTCGAATCACTTTTTATTGTAGTCTAGAAATGCATTTGAAATTAAAATAGACTCTTTCAGAGATACTTTGCTGCAAAAAGTACTTCAATGTGTTCAACAGAAGCGGAGTTATTAGCAATCAAAGATCACCTATGATACCCTTCTCAGTGCTCCAGCACCTTTTTCAATGCCTTGCACGGCAAAGGCTACAGCGGAGCAGGGAGCGCCCACAATGCTCTGCCTACTGAACGTCACTGTTTGATTTTAGCTGTTGACTGGGATGCCACTACTTCCGATTTCAGCACCTACGATGCGCCAAAGTTGGAGGCTATCCCTCAACTTATGGTTCAGTTCCGAGTGCCTCATGTATTTACTGTGTGCTACAGCGCACGAGATAGCGATGCGCAACTGTTTCATTACATTGAGTGCCATGAGTAGCACATTCTCTTTCAGACTTTTCTCTGTAGCAATCACACAATCTACAAGGGTCGAACAGAACATTGTCTTTATGTTCTCTTGTGCAAATATATTGGCAATGCGCCCATTGGCTTAAAGACGCAGACATAATCGGCCACGGCCAATCTGGAACGTGTGCCTTGTGTTTCAGCTGTGATATGGCGTAAAACATAGGCCTGTGCCGCGTGCTACACTAGAGAAAATTCAACATCTCGCGTCTGGTAGAACATGTCCTAGCTCATGCCGGAGCTGCCAGACCAGACAGAGTGCATTGTGCACAAGCTCGGCTGGCCAGCAGCTTGCTGGCCTACAGTTTAGGTGCGCAAAGAGAGTGGGCCAAGTTAACACCTTTGTTAGTCACACGTTGGCGCTCGGGACCACTCGGCACGCACCTAGAGCAGTACCCTACCTGTAGCCACGTCACTCACACAGGCCCACCAGCATATGCGGTTGTCCCACGCGAACTGTAGTGAGCTCAGTGATGGGGGCTCATTGCAGCATCTTGCAGGGGCAGCGTTATCTAAGCTATGCAGCTACATGCAACTGCATGTAGTGGCCAGCTGTAGTGCGTAAACTCGTAAGCAAGCTCGTGCCCATGTGCCCCAATCTGACCGTGCTACGTGGTGCAGACTGGCTTTGTCCTGCACCGGCTTGACCAACGAAGTAGTTGCATCCAAATTGCTTGTCTTGAAGTGCTATCAATAGCTTGTTACAACACGATGTTTCCCAAGGCCAGGAGCGGCCAGGAGTGAGCGCAAGCTGGCAAGCGTACGGGTGTTCTGACCTTCTTAAGTTTTGCATGGTTAGAGGCTAGTTGACTGCTAAAAACTAATAGAAATTAGTGAGACCCAATGGCTACGACACCGATAAACATTGCAGCCAAGGCTTAATTCCTACGTGGGCGAGCATGAGACTATAATCAGCTTCTTCTGGAAGATCTCCAAACTTGCCAAGTTGACTCTATGGTTGTTCTAGAATGCAACAGTCTATTTTATTGCAATAGCATTCATATAGGCACTCCAGCTGCTTTCCTGCCACCATTGTTGGGGTCTCTGTGATGTTCCGTAAAAAGCCCAAGTGTGATAGCATTGTCGCTGCGCGCATATACTGTCGGTGTGAATGAAAGCGTGCGAGGATGAGCCGAGGGTGGTGGCTCTATTTTACAAGTGCAAGGGAGGAAGACGGGAAGAAAGCGCTCCATCTTCTATCGCACACAAGACACTGGGGAAATGGGGGGGCATTCTACTCCAACGGCGGCAGCATAGGGCATGGCTGCGTCGGCCTTATCTTGAAAGCGATCTGTGACAGGGAACAGAATGCAGGCATGCCGAAGGCCGAGAGCTTCATGTGTGCTGTGTTCTCGCCGCTTAGTTCGCGTTAAAGGGAGAGGCAGCCCGAAGGTCAATTTGTTTGCAGCTGCTGCTGCTCTTCATTATGCCAGTATTTCAACGACTGTCTGCAGTCATTGTGAGATACGGCCATGTTTTGCCTGTGCGTGCGTGTGACACCATGCTCGTTAATTTAGTTAGTAAGTGAATGTTTACAAGTTTATACGGCCGATAAAGCCATGTACTATCCTTACTTTGTATAGCTGTTTAATGATTTGCTATTGCAATTCATGCTTTGCCTCTCGGGGGAAACTGCCAGTTTTTTAGCAATAAACAATTACTGCAGAAACCTGCGTATATTACGAACCCGTACATAATACGAGGTGAAATTTTTGGGACATGATATGGAAAAAATTGCTGGAAGAAAAATTTATTTGCTTATGAGTGAGGAAAACATTTATTTAAATTGCACTCTGCAGTTCAATCACTGTCTTCCTCAGCTGCGCTCTCTTCGGATAGTTCCTTGTTGGACATATCTTCCCATAGGTACTCATCTTCTGTGCCATTGAACATGTTCAGAGATGCCGCACTTCTTGAAAGCATGACGCACAAGGTACCCCGGTATGCTCGCCCATGTGGTCCACAATCCACTTGCACAGTGTGGCTGGCAATGCCTGCTTCAGTCGCCCAGTCGGCGTCACTGCAGGCTCACCTGAGCGCATCCACTCTGCGTAGCACTGCTTGACCGCGTCCTTGAACGGCTTGTTCATGCAAACATCTAGAGGCTGCAGCTGACACATCATCCCACCTGGGATAACGAGTTCAGTGCCAGATTCGTGCAACAGCCTCTTCACTGAGTTGGCCAAATGCCAACGAAACTTGTCCAGCAAGAGGATGGACAGGAGTGACAACAGTGCTCTGGGCTGCCTATGTCACACGGACTTTATCCAGTCCAGCTAAAGACCCTCATTAATGAAGCCTTTCTCATGGCATCTCATGGTGACATTTTTTGGCAGCTCCTCACCTTAAGGCACTGTCTTGCGCTTGAAGACGACATAGGGCGGGAGCTTGTGGCCAGCTGCCGTGCACGACAGCATGACGGTAACTCACGTCTTCTCTTTGCCAGTGCATAGGACATAAACCTGTTTAGAGCCCTTTTCATGGATGGTGAGGGGCGATGGCATGTCCAGATAAACTGGAATTTGGTCAGCATTGCCGGTTTGCCTTAGTTGGAAGTTCTTGGACTTGCAGAGCGAAATAATGTGAAGCTGGAAAGCCACAAGCAGCTCGTCGAATGATTCGAGCAGCTTTTGCAAAATCGAAGTTCGGCAGCACAAGGAAAATCCAGCACGGCACATGTAACAATAAATGCAGTGCTTGCTGACTTTGAAGGCGGAGCTCGGTAGCTCCTTTTCTCTTGCTAGCTCTCTAGCTTTTGCCTACGCTCACAGCCAGATGTGCGGCTCGCTGTTGGCATACAAACTCCATCACGGCGAGTTCAATTTCCAGGAATGTCCCATTCTTCAGGCCGCGAAAGGTTCTTTGTGTTTTGCAGCATGCGAAAAGGGCTTCTTTCTGTCATCGCCATCCGCGAATGCTTCGCTCATTGATGCCGAACTGCCTATCGGCCGCACTGTTGCCGATGTCGTGTACAGCTAAGATCACCTTTCTCTTGAAAGCAGCCAAGTGCCGTTTTCGTGGCCCTGAAATCTTGCTCCTTCACTACGTAATAAAAAGATGCACTTCACGAAGCGTGGTTTGCACGTGTGCTGCCAAGGTGTGCACACAACAATAAAGAAACGATTCTGTACCCACGCAGCAATAACGAAACCAAGTCATAGCCACACAGCAATAACGAAGCCGAGCCGAAGCCACACAGCAATAACGAAGCCAAGCTATAGCCATGCAGCAATAATGAAACCAAAACTTCGTGCCTGAATTTCTTAATGAAATTTTCGCTCAGATCTGCATATAGTACGAGGCGGAAATTTGGGACACTAATAACAGGAAAAAAAAAAGAACCTCATATTATACGCGGGATTTTACAGTAAGCAGACCTGTGCAGACACTCAAAATTCATGCCATCATTACCTGCTGGCACAAAAACTTCAAGGCAGTGTCAGCACCTATCACTCACCTCCATGTCTGTTCTGGCTTACTGTACCTCCTCTGATAGCAAGAGTTGGTATTGCAGAATCTTAATTTACTAATAGAGCTCTACTTGATATTCCTCCTCAGCTCCTTGGTATTCCTTTTAGCAAATCCCCAAGTTTTCTTAGCACCATGACTTCATGCAAATCCCTCTTTTAGATGGCTGTAGACACACACATCTTCTTCAAGAAGTGAACAACTAAATGCACAACTGTCTCGAACTTGAAGCAGTCTCCTTACCGATGCACCTCGCTCTTGCCGGCATCCAGCATCATGACAACAAGGTCGGCAGTTCGGGCCACGGCAATCACCTGGCGTCCTCGTCCCTTGCCTAGAGGGCGACATGACACCATAAAGGCGTACACTGGCATAAGCTTCATACAGCAGTGGCTCTGTTCATGCTTGTGACGAGAACGCCTTAAGGAACACTAGTGCCCATGTGGTATTAACACAGAGAAAGTGCTATATTTTAGTCCAGCAAATGCTTATACAGCAAGGTTGGGAAACGAAGTCCCCTTGGAAAAAAGGACAACCACTCAAGGTGTGTTGCATCTTCCGAATGGGCCGATCGTTACTTTCATGTTTAGCACATGGACACAGTTATAAGAGTCGCTATAGAGATATGCAACAATTCATAAAAACAAAAGTAGGATTTGGAATGAGCAAAAATGCTCAACTTACCAGCTGACATAACGGTTTTAGCAGCAACAAGACCTCTACAAGGCAATACTTTAGTGCGTAAACAGCCTAAGAGCTCAAGAACTAGGTTTGTTGGCTTCATTCTGTCCACCCGTTTCACTACACCTTTGTCATCAGTCCACCTCCTCATCCTCAGCTTCATCCTTGGCATATGGCGAAGAAAAAACAGAATCTTGCCCTCCAATGACAGTGTTCAAAGCCAATGCACTATTCACTCAGCCATTGTGTACCATTCGCGGTTGCCAAATTTATGTGGGGTGTTGTGCATCCCGTAGACTTTTGATAGTGGTGGTTTTTGTGCATGTACTTTGGAGACTACAGCAGACAAAAATAGACAGCAACACGAAAACAAACGACAATGCACAATGCTAGAAGCAAGAAGTCAAAGCTGTACCTTGAGAGGCACCTTCGATGATACCAGGCAGATCGAGAAGCTGTATGTTGGCACCTTTGTACTGCAAGAGACGTCACGGAAACATTAAATTTGCAAGGTGCGCACAAATAAGAATGAGTGAGTGCAAACTCAAGCTTTCCACAAAAGCACCTTGTCATTGGCCAGTTCAACAGCAATTGACACAGGACATGGGAGCAAGAACAAAATGAAGTGACTACAATTGCATTATCGAATTTGATGTTCCAAATCAGCACACAGGCTAAAAAAAATTGAATTGTGGGGTGTTACATGCTAGAACCATGATCTGATTGAGTCACAGCATAGGGGGTGGGGGTACTCAAGATTAATTTCAAACACCTGGAGCTCTTTAATGTGCACCCAAATAAAAGCACATGAGCGTTCTTGCATTTCCCCACAACTGAAATGCGGCCGCCACAGCTGGGACTGAACCACCCAGGCTAGGACAGACTCCTTAGTGGAAGCCTCTGAATGAAAAAAAAAGCAACCAGTACAGATGTACACAGAGGGCCAAGGCGGTGGGCAGGCACTTTCTTTCTCTTAAGGTCACTTTATGCCTACGTACCAACTAAAATTTTGGCTGGTCAAAACGCCTGACAGGTCTTGGACATCTGTTTCCTTTTGTAACTACTTAACATTTCTTTTACGCATTAGGTCAGGCTCAAATTAGTCTTTTTTAAAGATCTAGTGTTTTGACATAGACTAAACAAAAACCAAAATTTTGTGGCCCCCAAAAGCGGACAGCATTCTTGTTGTAGAAGTATTGAGCGATTTCACCTCAATAACACCAGGGATGCAGGTGAGTGTGGTGAACTCATACGACGCTGACTCGCTGTGGGTGTCAGTCATGATGTTGAGCAGCGTGGACTGCAACAAAAAATTAAAGAATATTTATGTTGGCTATGAGCAAGACCAACAAACAGCATGAACTTGCAAACGAGATAAGCATTTCACGTTGTGTTGATTGCATGCTAAAACATAACCTCACTGAGCATAAAATTGGATGCGGGGTTTCTTTGTGCTAAATTAATCCAGCAAAAACATAATACACATGCCTACATGCATTGTAATAAAGGTCGCATATTACAGAAAACACGAACAAAAGGAAATAAAATATATAAAGAGTTAAGATGAGTCACAGCGATGCAACACTCAACAGCTTCAAAGACCAAACAAAACAGCACCAAAACAGCTTGGTGGCCATGGTGCAAAACACGTGAAACCATATGAGGAAATGAGCACTACGAAGCACTTTCCTGTTTGGTCATTTCTTTATATGGTTTTACCTTTTTTACACAACAATAAGCAGTAACAAACTAGCCCCGCAACAGGTAGCGATAAGCTGAACGTGTTGGCACCACAAGAGCAGCTTGTTAATTTCTCAGCAATATCTATATTAAAAGCTTGTTTACTTCTCAAATAGCAAGAAACAGAGCGCTCTTACCTTGCCAACCGATGGAAAGCCAATGAGAGCGACACGCGCATCGCCCGATTTCATAACATCGAAGCCTTCCCCCTGAAACAAAATATAAATTTGGTTAGTTGGGCTCTGCGTGGCTAACAGAATGTTAATCTCCGAGAGGTCAGCTGGAATCCTCAAGTGTACTGTCACATAATTAGCAAGGTCTCTCCTACAGATCATGGATTACGGTTGTAAACAAAGAGATATAACAAAGGGCATAAAAAAGAATGTACCTTGGTAACTGCCCATATATGGCGCAATAACATTGCGATTTACACTGAGCAGCACTAAAGTGGTGGGAACGAGAATAGCTACAAGATGTGTTTCAACTTTCAATGGAAGCTCACTTGGAATACAAGCTCTCTTTCTGGCAGGACATACTACCACAGCAAACATGATGGTGAGTGAACCACACACACCAGCACACAACCAAAATGGTCAGCACGATTAATCCTCACACCCAGTGGCGTAGCAATAGGGGGGGCCGGGGGACCCGGGTGCAAGGGGCCTTGGAGGGGGTGTGTGTGTGTGATATACGTCTGAAGACACCCCTCTTTCCGCTGGCTACACCCGGGTGGGGGGGGGAGGGGACGACAGAAGAGCTGTGGGCCCCGGGTGCCAGGCGACCTAGCTACACCACTGCTCACACCCTTTCCTTTTTATTGATATGGCCAAAGCCAAGAGATGATCACATTCAAAGTCAGCAATAAACACGTTACATAAGCAGGCAGTGTACCGCTATAAATCCATTGTTTTTCCTGGTTACTGCTTTCATTGAATTATAGCTGTTATCATGTTATCACTTGGTGCAAGAGTGCTTTCTGTATCCAAAACTTTGTGAATGTTATTACCAATTTGGTGGTGAGACAGGCATGTCTAATCAGATTGCATGCACAACACAAATAGCACTGTACAATTTTAAATCTGCGCTTTAGCACCGGCGACTGCTTTGGCATATGCACTGATGCATGTATAATAAGTGCAGAGACATGGCCAGTGATTTTAAATCTGATGTGTGATTGCACTTGCTGCAGTCATCACTTTAGTGTTACTTTGCCTTCTGGGTACAAGTTCAACCAACAATAAAAATGTAAAAAATTATTTGTGCATGCTGTTTGGCAGTGTTTCAGCTTTTCTGCCTTCACTACATCACGACAATACATTAACAAAAAAGCAATTTTGTCTCAGTCTTGAAAAAAAAAGAAACCAACTAGCCTAATTGTCTTCATTAACTTAAAAAATAGCAAGAATCAAAGAGCCATCCCAGAGAGACTTCGCTGATCTAGAAGTTGCAAGGAACTCAGGCTGATAAACTTCTCACTCTTATGCTGAACATAAGGTCAACAACTTTCTTTTACTGTTTTGTCATACCCTCTTCTGATGAATTTGGGGGAGGGGGCCACATCCTTTGCACTGCCCAGCTACTAAGCTGCTGTATTCGTGCCCGACTCTGCATGAGCAGAAGCATTAAGTCTCTTACGGAGCACTTACTCCACAAAAGTCTGTCATCTCATAAAGCGGTCGTTTAAGTGGCGTGCTGGTGATGCACTAACAAGAAGCAGTACCCTAGAACAAGGCACGATCAGTAGGTGTTGTGCACTGAGCCTGACCACTAAGTTCACTGGAATAGTTGGGCAATGTTGTGGACCGTGGGCATGGGAAGCACCATCTACCGGCATACAAAAAGGATATACATTTATCGGCATCAGCCAGTTGGCCTGTTTTAATGTGTTGGTTTTGTGCGATGGCAATAAACTGATATTGTCGATGCCCATTTCACGATGAGACCTGGGAGATTTAACAGTGGCTATTCACAGTGAACTTACCTTTTCCTTTGATTTGCCCTGTGGCTCCAGAAGCTGAGTCCTGTACTTTGCTAGCTTGGCCTTCAGCAGGCCCAAGTGGTATTCCGTAGCTGTGCCCAGGAAGACAAGAACAACCACACTTTTAACACTGCATGAACATGCATGCAGTGGCTCACTTTGGTTAATTATTATGTCCTCACAGCCACTGGTGACATTGTCACGTGAAAGTACTAGGAGAACGCTGTGTTTCCAAGTATTTATATATTACAGTGATTGTTTGTTTAGTCATGCTTACGTGTGCAGGGTACAAAAGTGCGTGGAAATCTATCAGCAAATGAACACTTGCAGCCTGAAAACTCGACAGACAAGTTAAGAGGATTGTAACGACTCCTCCTTACGTCTGCAAGCATCACATGCGGCGCCTTTTAAAGTGCCAAGCTGCCAGTCTTGGGCAAGTGAAACAAAGGCGCTAAACTAGCAGCTAATACCCCGATACACAGGACTCTTTAGATCCCGATCGCAAGTGCCCTGTGTGATCGGGCTATAATTCTGCGCTCTTCCTTGATTTAACTGGCGTGGGCACCTACGTGACAACTGAACTTATATCGAAACGCGGATATGGGCTCTGCAAATCCAGGGCACTTTACTCAATCCGAAGGTGTGACCGTCGCTTTTACTAAACTCCACGAACATGCCTATTCGGTCTACCGCGACGACAGTTGGCTGACAAATATTGTCACTGTCACGTTCGTGGCACACACGTCTCGGCCTTATTTTGACATCGGCCTTACCAACCGCTGGGCGCAATTCAGTCGGCTGCAGCGGCACCGGACAAAGCGAACAAGCAAATTATACACGCACCCTTATTTTTCTGTGTCCGGGAGATTTCTCTCTCGATTTCGCTGATCTTCTCGAGGATACCCATGTTGACTTGTAACCGCGCGGCGTCCCGTTACAGAATCAGTCCAAAAACACGCCGTGGCCGACCCTCACTAGCGAAAAGACATGGTGGACGCCGCCATATTTGACAGCGCTAGGGCTTGTAGCGCCCCCTGTCTTTCAGACGTCTTCTCTACTTGCGAAGCAAGTTTTTGTGAAACTAAACGTAAGTCGCAAAAAATTACAAGATCTAGCACGTTATCTAAACTTGATTCAAAGGTTGCGGCAATTCTTGAAGCAAAGTGCCTTCACGCTCCGAGTACGGTTCACTAATTTCCACGGTCAGGGGAAATATAGTGAGAAACTCTATGGTACCATAGAATTCTCACTATTTATTCTGAAGCCAGCCTAGTTACGGTTTCATTCATTGCCTTTATGTAATCTTCATCTCTATGTTCTTAGTGGTTCTATTTGTTTGCAAGTGCAAAGCTGAAGTGGTCTGCTTTTACCTTTACTACATCTAGGTCGGCCTGTTTCTTCTTGACCAATTTTACCCTTTCTCTCTTCAAATTGAGGTGAATCCTAGCCCTCACCAACCTAAGATCACTGCACTTTACCCTACTTAACATTTCTACATCAGAAAGTATGAAATCAATTTCATTTTTTGTTTCACCATTAGGGCTTTTCCAGGTCCACTTTTTGTTCCAACGCTTCCTGAAGAATTGTGTTCATTATTCGCAGCTTATTCCTTACCGCGATTTCTACCAACATCCCTCCTCGAGTGTTCCTAGAATCCACGCCGTAGGTGCTAATTGCTTGTTCACCATGCTTTTCCCCCACTTTTGCATTGAAGTCGGCCATGACTACAGTATGGTACACTCTATAGTCGCTCAAAACTGAACTAAAGTTAGTGATTGGCCCGTTGTAGCCACGTGATCAGTGCTGTTTTAAAGAGCACAAAAACGCAAAAAAAACATTACTTTGGATAAATGGACGGATGTTATTAGCGTCCCCTTTGGAATGGGGCAGTGGGCCGCGCCATCAAGCCCCGATAATTCTCAAGGGCGCCGCTGCTGGCCAATGCCGCTGGCGTGGAGTTCCTGAATTGCATTAGCGCGGCGGCCGCAACGCGCAGTACGCGAAGTCAGAAAAGGTGTGGAACGTCGTGCGAGTTGTTGGCATTGTGGTGACCGGCTCAAGCAGCGAGCAAGAGCCCGCGAGAGGAATCGCCAATGAGCGGGGAACCGGTGGACGACGGTCTAGTCCGAGTGTGGTGCGATGGATGGTGAGTAGCAGTGCGCGAGGCGCGCGATGCCGCCCCGGCTTTTCTCAAGACGCACGAAATTGCATTGGTTTCGCGCTGTCGGATGACGGGGAATCTTCCGTACTACTACCCACGGAGGCGTGGTCCGTCGCGCATCGAGATGGAGTCGTTTGATTTCGTTACAGTTCTTCACTTTCTCATTGGAAGCTGAGCGCTCGTTCATATGTGAGATATCTCATTGATAGCGCACACCGCGGTGTGTTTAATAACATGTAGATGAAGGAATAGTTTCATAGAGTATAGAGATGGAAACTTGCAGGCTCCGTTTGGCGCTCCTCCGAAAGTGCAGTAGGGCCGGGGAAAAGAAAAAAAAAAGGGGGGGGGGGGGCGTGCGCGTAGCTTGACGGCTCTGCAAACATCGATATATGTCGTGGCCGCTGATTAGATATAGACGTGGGCCAAGAACTTTTTCGTGATGACGCACCACGATGCAGATGTTTGGTTTCTGTCAAGGGCGTGTGCATCGATTCTGGTTTCGTACGCAGGGCCGAGCTACCCGAAACTGGTGCAGCCTCGTTTTAGCGCTGGAGATGTTTCATGAATGGGTGTGCGGCGACGTACTCCACGCCTGAGATACTGGAGCACGATCAGCGTGATAAAGAAGCGGCCGAGCGAGAGGGCCTTGAAATTGCAGGTCAAGGGAGTCTACTCCCGAAGAATTAGCTTAGGATACATATACTGGTATATATACTTGGAATCAAGAATGAACTGTTGCTGGTTTTCTTCTAGTTATGTATATGACGAAAATAGAGACAGTTTTGTTAATTTTAACTGTCTTGTGATCACACTCTTTACTGCATGCTTTCATGTGTTCATTGCTCATAGTACCTGTTCTTTTTTTTTTTGTTTAAACGCGCCGTTTTGCTCGGAACCAAGAATGACTCCACAACAAGAAGAACACGTAGACCACAACGGGGCACCACCTGTCCCGTTTTGAAGTTATTCTTTTAGTTTTGTACATAACACTTTCATCAAAAACAAATGTTTAACAAAAGGGCCCCAATTGCAGCATTAATTACTTCACAGAGCCTGTTTTTTCTTCTTCTTTTATTTATTCTATATTACCACATAGCCTTTGTCTCGTTACCTGCTGTTCCTTGGCGTCTAGCACAATAAGAAGCCGAATAATAAGAGGCAATAAGAGTGCTTTGGCAGTAGGAGCCGCTAAGATGAATAATTGCCTTCACGGCACGCGAGGAAACACAATAAGGATGCCGCGAGACACGTATTGATGCATTAACAATGGTCCAGCTGTGCCGAAGATCGACAAACACCCGTTTCTTGTTGGTTTTTTCTTCTTCTTTCTTCCTTATAGTTACGACATGGTGCACTTCGGGCATGCCAATCAACTCCGTCAGGTGAGTCTTTATTTCTCAGCTGCGCATAAACCGGCAGGGAGAAGCAAATGAAGCTTGTGGTTGTTCTCCAGCTCCGCCGGCAAGCTAGTGACAGAATAGTTGTGCTGCTTTGGTGTGCGGCAGTGCCTTGATGCAGTCAGTCTTGAGTGTTCAGTGCCTCCTAAATTTTGCTAAGATGAACGTATAATGTACAGTGCTCACGGAATGAAACGCGACACAGAGCATTTAGTAAAACCCTGCATACGTGCAAAGTACGCGAGAGCACCATGTCATGTCGCAAGGAATTTGGTCACCAAAGGTGACGAGGACTCTGATGTAAGTGTATGCACTGAAATTGCGTCGATGTGACACGAACTACAGCCGGTGGAAACGAAAGTATGCGCATTACTTAGCCCTAAATTGACGCATTTCATTCGGTGAGCACTGTACAGAGTGATGTTGAACACAAGGTTGCAGGCTCAACTCCAGTCATGACTTCGATGTTCCAACACAAATGCTCTTATACACAGTCGACCGCTGTTAATGCAAACACACTGGGAAGCCACGGCGAGAAATGACGCATTGCTATGGAAGGAAAGCTTGTTTTGTTTGAATGCAAAAGCTTGTCATGGTTAAGTCTATTCCCTCCAGAATTCTATCCCCACGTGCTCATAGTGGTCACTAGAACCTCAGAAACACAAGAAATTTCGTAGACCGCGTGCTACTCATTCCTGAGATTGGTGACGGTCACAGCACCAACCTGTCCTGCAGTGATGATGATGACTTGCACCATGCCCTAGGCGATGTCTCTTTTGAGGATTTCGTGAACACTGATGATGGTGTCGGGATGCATGAGCCACCAACCAAAGACATGTATATATATTGCATTACTGTACTGAAGCGCAGTCTATGGACGACCCTTTCAAGTAGTAAAAGGAAGATTTGAATTCATTCATTTTGGCACTGGTCGGTAATTTGACCTTTCTGATAATTTGACCAAAACTTGCGGTCCTGCCAGGTTCGAATTAACGGGAGTCGACTGTTACTGCTTAGGTTTAGGCACATGGTAAAAGAAACCTAGGTAGTCAAAATTAATACGGAGCTTTTGACTATGGCATTCCTCATAACCCACTGGCAGCTTCGCAACATAACACCCCACATTTCAAAATCTGTAGAGAACAGTGAAGTGGCACTTAATTTGTGGAGATGCATACATGCTTTATACTTCAAGTATAAGAGGCAATCACTAGTACAAAGCATGCTTTGTACTAGTGATTGTTTTATCCTTGTCTGGATTTTAATCCTTAGTACATTCTCACATACTGGACTAGCCCTGCTCGCTACCCTTACCTGCTTATTGTTCGCATACATCCGTGGATGCGAGTATCGGGACCATGGCAACGTTTAAATAAGAGCTACAGGAAAAAGTGCTTGAAACACGTGCCATGTAGCGTAGCTGTTTGAAAGGAACAAAATATGACAAAAATAGAACTGCGTTTCAAGGATGTCTGCTCACACGTGTTGCTCACACTTTGTTGGGTTTTGAAAGGCTAGTCTTGGCAATGGAATTTGCATGTGGCCAAGGCTTTCCTCATTGATGCAGGCAGCGAGGCATGAAAATTGCTTGAAGGAAGTTGTGTTGCTGTCTAGACAGTCATTTCGTAAACAGGAAGTGATTATTGATGGGCAAGGGCTTTTTTTTCTTTTGTTGGTGCAAAGAAGCAACAATATAATTTTATCTTGTGAGGCAGTGTTATGCTTTAGTCAAAAGTCTCTGTTCTGTAATAACTTCAGTTTACTGCATGTGCCAAAGTTCAGCAGTGTTCTGTATTGGTAGTTATAACCATTTTTTTACATGACCAAACCCAAAAGTAACAACATGATCAGAGTTGCTTGCTGGTATATGTTAGGACAAAAAAGCTGTACACTATTTTCCTAGCTATGTACTTCACCGACAATTGGCAGCTTCCATCGTTGAAGAATGCCACATCGTATGTTTAGTTTGTGTTGTATGTTACAGGCTAGCGTTTTTTCAGTGGGGTACTTGTTGTGGAAGTCACAGGGAGTGTTATTTAGCACATACAATGTCATATCTGTATTTTGTTCCAAGGAGTGAATGTTGTCGCATGCACTTAATACATTTTGTTACATTTAGCTGTTCGGCAGTGACATTATTTATCTATAAATGTAATATCTATTTATTTCGTGACCAGAAATACAGCCAGAATTTTTATTAAAGATGTTCTCATTGATATAATAAAAGTGGTGCACATAAACTATTGTTGTTGTACTTACTTTTCAAGTTTATAAGTTTGAGTATCCGGGTACAGAAAGATAAAGCTCCGGCAACTGTCTGTTGTTCCCAACAAGAGAATTCCGTGAAACAAATGTAAGTGGTAACATGCAAACAACATATGGGTGATAATAACAGTTTAATGTCTAACAAACAAACTATGCTTCTTAAAAGCTAATTGTAATTAAACATTTTCCTATAACTGTTTCGGAAGATACAGTTCATTGTTGGTCACCTTAGCAGTTTTATTTCTTTGCTCAGTGTCTGTTCAATTGTGTGTCATAAGCTGTTGCCATTAGAAATACCCTCATTCCTAGTTATTACTTTCCAGTACTGCAAATCACTGTGCAAACCTACCTTCACATTTGTTAGTGTGGCTTCTGTTCAGTGTCATGACCATGACAAAAGTTTTCCTGCACGAAAGTGCAAGAAAAAGTGAGCTGTTTAATCTTTCGTTAGTGAGATTGGTCAAAACACTAAGGAAGTTGCAACGCATACATTTTCCACTGAGCTGATTAGCAGGTTTCAGCAAGTGAACTTCAAGGTTAGATACTCGAGTGTTAAGTGAGGCTTGACTACCAGTGAGGCTGGTTTCCTTTGTACTAGTGTGCAGTTTATGTCATTGGCAGGCTTGTTCAATCCACAAAAGAAAACCAGTGAACTTGTTAAAATAGGTGCACTTACATATTTACCATGCAGAATTGACATGACCCAGATGCTTGCTACACCTCTTGAAGGCCTTTTTCCTCCCCCACTTAACCTTGGTGCATACAGGCAGTTGTTGTGCATAAGCACGACAGATGGATGAATGAAGTGCACACATTTTTGAGGCTGCAGGCATAGTTTTATGCATGTGTTGCTGAAGGCAAATCTGGGCACTAATGTCCTCGTGCATTGCCATAGGAATTGATGGGTAGAATATGTGGGCTTCATCCTGCTGGCTTCATCCAATCCAATGCTGGGTGTTAGGTCAAGCGGATGGGAAAGCAATCAGCCAAGAATACTGCACCAGTTCAAAGGCAAAACAACTTTTGTCGTGGCCTCCTTCCCTCTCATGTACCATTTAGGCACCCACTGTTATTGTCTGTTGCCTTCATACAGGCAGTATTCTTCAGGCTTAAGTCTATAGTAAGTGTCTTAAGTCTATAGTAAGTCCATAGTAAAGTGTGGTCTAGTTTCACAGGAATGATGGTAATGACGTAATGGCTATACCAGCATAAACAGAAATGTTGCGTGGCTTGGGCTATCATGGCTTAGTTAAAGCAGTGGGCTTGAAAGTCGTAGACACCCAGCAAAATGAGCAGTGACATAGAACACTAGGCTGCAGCTGTGGATTTATGGCTAGACATGCTTTAGCTCAGCATGGCGTAAATTCATGCACTTTGAAGCATGCCTTGTGGGGGAGGGGATATGTGTACCTACCGTCGTGTGTCACCACAAGGCATTTCAACAGCCAGGGAGCGTGATTTCTTTTGACACTGCAACTGCATGTTTGCCATGCATTTACATAAAACACACCTTTGAGCTCTTGAGTTATTGCACTTGTCCACTACGAGCCTATTTCAAATGGAACGCTTTAACTAAGTCGAAAGTGGCCAAGCAGCCCTCCCGCACCTGCTACGAGGCACCGGTCAGCCATAAAATGAATCGCTATTTATTTATTACATGAGCTGAGAATCTGGATGGGATCCAATTGGCACGGGCGTTTGTGCAATATCTTGTAATCTCGCTTCTTGTGGTTGCCCTTCACAAAGGCCGGAAGAGTGCGTACTACGTTGCTATATTGTTTGAAAACCTGGCAACAACACTAGAAGCACGTGTCTGGCTCTGCTGTTTATCTATCATACAGAGCTAGAGAGGGGTGGGAAGCTTGGCACTCGTTTTTGGGTCAGCAGTTGAGATAATGCGGGGCTGACGTGGTGTGGCTTAAGGCTTTGACCCTTCTGCGGGTTATCAGACCAGCTTGTCTGCCTTTTTTTTCGTGCAGGCCAAGGCAATGGGCGACTACCTGGTCGTGGGAGTCCACACCGATGGTGAGTAAATTAAAAGAAATGCACCACAATGTCGGAGGGTTCTTGAGACCTTTTGTTCTTTACAAATGACACTGAGTATGGATACTGGCCATTATTGGCTACAATGGAAGTTTAATCAATCGCTTCTGTTTACATCGAAACCAAGGGTGTAAAATTTGACATGGTAGTTATAAACTATAAAAAATTTTGTTTGCATGGAGCTGTCTGTTTTACTTGCAATAAAGAAAGAAGTGGGAAAAAAATGCTCATGGTAAGCTAGTGAGTGAAGTAAAGGCTGCCTTCAGATTAAATTTGTCAAACCAAAGGTGTCATCCTTTCGGTTTGGGAGTGGCCATTGACTACTTGTGTGAACTGATGGGCATCATTGACTGCAGTGTTAGGATCACAAGGTCAAGTGGGACCAAATGTGGTACAAACTCAGTTCTGCATGTGCACTTTATGGAATTCTAAATTTTATATTTTATCCAGTGAAAATACTTGAAAAGCCTTTTGTATGTTTTATTTTCATGTGTGCATGACACAAGAAAGCGCTAAAAAAGCATGAAGTGCAGTTTAGCAGTATTATGGATGTTGGCCTAGTTTTAAAAAAAATTAAGCAGGGATTAATGCATTATTGTCAAATTATAGCTTCCCGATAGATACATTGCCGAGGCACTTATTGGCTATCTCTATCAGTGAATGGTATGAGGCGTGTAGATGCCGTGTTGTATCGACATGACGGGGTGCATTCAGCAAATTGTCTCTAGCTACACCATGTGCCGAGACGAGAGCCATGCGAAAGTATCTCTTTTCCCTGCGCTTATGGTCACATGGTCAGACACGCTGTTGCCGGTGTTTCGCGAAGCATTTACCTTGCTGTAAAGTGCACTTGAAAACATTTTCAATCTTACATTTGCATGTCAGTGCTAGAGCATAGCGTCTTGTGTTTTACCATCGAACCCCAGATCATATGTACTGGTAGTAAGTCCAGAATAAATGTAAAAATAACAAGTTGTGCGGCATCTGCTACTACCCCGCTTCAAAGGGAGGGGATGCCGATAATGATGATCCCGCCAGTGCTATTGACACAACTGAAGCTCCACCTGTCAGTGACGAGTTTGCACTGTTTTCGTAATAAAGCTTCCTGTTACAAAAGAAAACCCCATGTATTTACCTGCATTTTTGTTAAAATCGCATGTCTGCTTCTGTAATTTTTACTACTTCTGCCACTTTAGTATCACACCGCATATTCACTTACAATTGCTGCCATATATGTCTTAATGTAAAGAATCGAAACTATGTTGCATCCAAAATAACATAGCATAGCTGACACAAATCCTACCAACAATGGTTTTGTTGACTATGTTTATTATGCAGACCTTCTATAGATCACACATGCCAAAATGAAAAAACAAAAACAAATATTGGTTTGACTCTGTGAGCGCCTTCCTTCTCCGAAGCTTCCGTCATCGCAGCGGAAAAATTTTGTGCTTCTGCGTCTGAACACATGCAGTTTGACAGCTGTGCTGATATCTGCGGTAAGAGAGATATGTTTGCGTCGTGTCATCTTCTTGGCCTTGGTTGAAACCTGATGCGTCTGTTGGCACGTGGCGTTGGCACTCCACCAGCCGATGTTAGATTTACTTTTGCTTTTTTGGATCGTAGACTTTTGGATAGAAAAAAAGAATCGATAAACAAAATATTCAGCTCCAAAGGTGTCACTCTTGCTCTTTTATAGCTTACTTGATGTTTTTTTTTTCCCCTGCGACTTGCATCTTCTGACCTTCGTTGGTGCTTTTGCCAGCAAGCTTGCCGACATTTTTTCTTTGAAGCTAGTCAGCTGTAGAGGAAGCACCGACTCAACATGAACGTAGCACTTTTTTTGTGCAAAACAGTTCCCTTAACTTTCGCGCAGCCTAGCATCTTCAATGCGTAGCATTCTATGACCTCTTGAATTTTGCATTTTGGGTACACTTTGGACTAGTACTGACAGAACAGTTTGGACCTTGTCTTCCTTACTTTTTTAAAGCATTATATGAAGTTTCAGACTCTCTAAACCCTTGAAAAAAAAGAAATACTGGGAAGCGCATCAGAGCGCCCTAAATAATTTACTATACTACTATATAAATCCGGCATCACGAGACCAACTCTAATATAAAATTGAGATAGCAAGTGCTTCTTCCCGGCCTTTGCGCCTGCCAGAAGTATCTTGTACGATTTCTACAATGGAACTTTGTGTTGTTGCTCCTTTAGGAACAACGCTGAAGGACATGTAGCAGTCCTTTTGTGTGCTAAGATCTCTTTGAAATGGTGACAAGCTTCTTATGCACTTGGCCTGCGGTAGCGAAACTGAGGACTAATTGCACTTGTGCCCGTAAGGCTCCTGCTCACCTACCTGGGTGCTGCTTTGTGTGCGCTTTCTCTTTGATGGCTTTGCTCACGCAGACCCCCATCCTTATCTGTTCAGGCCATTGTTTCTCTATTGCTGGGCGTGCATTTTTTTAAGGTCTTGTTCTCTCACTGCCTCCTTAATCGCTGCTCATCTCTCTTGTATTGTTCGTGCAAGCTATGACCGAGGTCCTTCTATGTTTGCTGAGGCTGTCTTATGAAATGCTGTGCATTTACATGTTCTGATGTAGCTCGCATAGGCTTTGCACTCTTTCTCTGCTTCTCCGTTCCCTCTTTGTGTGGGGACTAGCGTTTAAGAATTATCCTTACTCAATTAACCCCACAAAGCCCAATGTATTATATGTGATATGCTTAGCTTCATACAGCAAAATGGTGATTTATGTGCAGGAAACTTAAAGCTAGAGCCATAGTACTAGTCCTTTTTTTTTTTATAGACTGGGGCGAAGTTTCAGTTGGGGATAACTTATGAAACGATTGCGTAATAACTACTGTACTAATTAACTTATCAGACAGACTGTAATCTTTTCTTTCTTTATTGTATTCTCCATGACCAGGAATAAAGGTGACCAAGTTGTTATAATTTTCGTTCATGTAGAATGGCATTCAGGCTTTCTGGGAATAAGTAACCTTGAACAGTGCATCGCTCCTTCCACATCTTACCATGGCAGTACTGGTTCATCTCAACTTTCACTGTGTTCAATTAGCTTTTTGGTACCGGCTTTCTGTTGTACCTAAGTATCAACTGCATTGTACAGTGAAGTTTGCTGTTAAAGGGAACTCGTGAGTGCAGAGCAGATTTTCTCATCCGGCTAGTGTATGTTTGCCCAGCTTTACCGCAGATAATTTGTGGCTGGTGGAATTGGCACCTTTCTACGCACCAGCACGGAGCATTGACGAAGAATCTGTCGGCACTTGCAGCTAGAGTGCCTCCAAAGTGAGAGCCGGGAATGAGAGCGTTGCCGTTATGAGTAGGCAGCCCTGTACTTTTTAAGCCGTATTCCAACAAGAACTGGTAAACTTTACTGAACGGGAACCACTGATTAATTTCTTACACGAGGGATGAAGTAGAAGGACCGCTGGGCTTACAACTGTAAGTGTACTACCTCTCTACTTGTGAAGTTTTGACTAAAAATTACATACCCTGCCCCCCTTGACCTTTTTTTTATTTTTAGTAGATGTTCTATCCTGTTAATTTCTGCAGGATTGGGGCTAAAGTGTGATTGGGGCGTTGCCAGTGTTTTTTTTTTACTCTCGTATGTGCATGTGGCAAGGCTCTCTTGGAGATAGCATGTGCGCGTGACCCGGATGGAGGCTGGTCACTTGACTGGTTGTGTGGGCATGGGCCACACTTGAACACAAGCAATCCAGGATACACCTCTTGAGAGAGCTGCACTTGAGCATGCTGATTAGGGTTTCGCGAAGGGTGGGTTGGGGTTGCGAGGCCCGAGAAAATGGACGATACGAGTTTGACATCCGACCTATCTTCCCCACCAGGATGTTGCGTGATGCAGATGTGCTGCTACTAATGTCAGCCATCAATCTTATGAAAGCCTTGATCAAAATCCGGGCACTTGGATTATAATGGCACTTCACAACCGAGAGACCAGAGTTTTCTGAAAGGAAGTTCTTCGTGTTGCTGTTTTTCACTGTCAACACGTTTTCACTGTCTGTACTTTTTTCTTTTAAAGAATAGAGCTTTTCAAAGGGATAGTTAATGGGAAAGGTTGGTTTTAGACAAACATCTTTAAAGATCTGTATTGTTTGAATTATGTTGCTGAGAACTTGTGTATATGTACAATTTTATTTCCTTATTTTGAGTATGAGGTCTATCTTTGTTTAGTCTGTTTAGGCTGACAAAGCACATTTCAAAAATGTTCATTTTCTTTTCTTTGGTGTGAAAATGTTGATCGCTGCCAGGGAAATTGAAAGCTCGTTTTGAATTCTTCACCTAAATAGTAGCGTCAAGGACATTTATGCGACCAAAGTCACAGATGTCATTGTCATTTTGCCGCAGCACAGAGCTAAACTACAGACATGGTGAAGGCACAGAGTAGCCCGTATACTTTTAACAAAAGCTCTACGTTCACACAGAGGTTTGAGCTATAACATATAGCAGGCCACAATGCAAAAGCTAAGTATATAGCCCTACCATGGATGCCTCACTGCACACTTTTCCCAGTGCAATTGTTCTTGATCTGTGATGCTTTCTAAAGAATAAAATACAATCCAACCCACTTGTGACAGTGTTAAAATAAAAAAAATAACTTAATTATATTGTTATAACCTATAGTTGTGAACGAGTTACACGAAAAAAGGCAGGGAGGACGAGGATTCAAACATGTTAAATAGACGGAAAGAAGTACAGTCAAACGCCCACTTGTAGCGTTACTGGTTTCTGCAATATTTGGATGTAACACTGAGTAGCTCCTGCAGCGTTAACTTTTGTATGTACTCTATGGTAAAATGAATTGCTCGCCAAAAAGCTCCCACGCCACGTTGTCAGCTATAACAGTTCAATCTGGCTACGTGGTGTCTGTACCAAAAGAAAAAAGAAAGTGAGATCTGGGAAAAGAAAAAAACTGCGGCAGAATCCATCTCACGTTGGCTGTCGATGGTGACATGCTAGCATCGAATCAGTACAGTGACACAAAGTATTGCTACCGTCAAAACAAGTCATGTGCAAGGTGTGTGTTTTAGTGGGGCACCCCTTTCCCACTTTGAGGATTATTTATTGGCATCCCCTTTGCAACGGGCTGCCAATAAATCGCCTAGCCTGCTTCAGTTGATCAGGCATGATATACAGGCTTTTCTTTTTTGCATTTTTGTTTACATCTCCTTCAACTTCTTTCTCTTCCTCAAAACTTCTCTAGCTACCTTGCATGGCTACTTAAGCCTGTACTGCATCTGGTCATATCAATCTCTTTCTTACTTTTTTTTTCTCCCCAATACTCTAAATATGTCTTGCTTACCTGGACTGCTGACTGGCAGATGCTTCTGTCCACTTTAAATCCAAGCACTTCTGGAAGGCGAACGTTACTTATGGGTCTTACTGGGTGAATCCCTCCTCATTCCATTAAGGTGCACTGAGCAGTCTCCATATTTTTGCTGCAGAATACGCATGCCTCATCTTTTTGCGAATACTATTTGTTCCGTTGTTATTGTCCTTAGGCAACCAGCTCAAGTCTCAAATAGTACGGCACTGCCCTTTGTGTTATCATACAGCTTTTCCCTTCTAATTTCTTTCGTGTCATTCTTGTAAATCTCCATGGTCTGTTTTGTTTCTATTATTTTCACCCAATTCACTGGATGGATGTTACCATCTTCATCCCTTACAGCCGTTTGCGAACTTTCAGTTGGAGCTCCGAGTGCTCTTGCATGGCTCCAGAGTCTTTTTGGGGTTGCCTTTGTCTCTTCTTTTTCACAAATGTTATGCACCTAATGTTCACTCCTGCTGCTTGAGGACAAGGCTCAGGATTTGATTCACGGCTGCGATAGCAGCACTCCTGTGGGAGTGAAATGCAAAAGCGTTTGTGCACTAAGATTAAGGTGCACCTTAAGAAAGCCCCAAGTGGTCGGAATTAATCGGAAGCCTCGCCCACTTTGGTATCTGCCCTAAGCGCTAATGCAGCTTTAGGGCATCAAACCCCACAGATCAGTCGCTCAATTGTCGAGAAACATATCCCAATTGCTCAGCTCCTGTGGTAATGGCAAGTGCTTGATGACCTGCTTTGCTTGTGCCCTGCAATGCATACAATTGGGGTGAAGATGGCAGTAAAAACTGAATTGAAACTAGTTGTACTGACAAATACAACAGTCGCGTGACGAAGTTTTCAGAGACAAATTGCTGCAGTTCCCGAACGATGCATACTTATACACACACTTCAAGCGAAGCTTGGGCTCGCAAGTTTCGACATGGTCACGCCCAAACCCTGTTGCTTCCAGAGCAGAGCAGCTGTGGGAAAAGGCGGTTTGGTGAGTTGACAGATACGCCGGCCCTGGAGCATGAATCGATAGCAAGGATTCCAGCTGCATAGGCGTGGGCTCATGGCACACACACAACCAATCAGCCATTTCGCTTCAGCCAGGGAGGGAAAAGGGAAAGGGCAGAAAAGGGTTTCGGGCGCACTGTGCAGGCTTCGTTTCCATTCCGTTCAGTTTCAGAAAATGGATGGGACAACCGTGCGCTGTGTTTTCCCCCAAGGAAAAGAAAGCGGTGATGAGAACTCGCCCATGAAAGGGCTTGCCATCGGGACACCGATCCAGCAGTTAGAGTTGCCCGTACCCAGGTCAGGTGTACGTAGAACAAGCTTCGCTTACCTCCATTTTCCGGTAGGGGAAGGGTTGGTAATTTTTTAGATTTTCTTTTCAATAGTATGCCTTGTGGCCTAAGCTTTGAGTTAAAACAGAATGCTCACATAATTTGGGTTAGGTGCACTGCAAAGAATCCAAGCTCGATACAGTCAACAATCTCCACTAAAGCATCTCCCGTAGCCCCCATGTTTCTTTGGGATCAGTAACGATCGCTGCATATCTCTACATATGTGTGTACAGACCTGAAGTTGCAGGGTTTCTGTTATGTTTAGTGTGACTTGTTGTACATCTTTTGCATTTATGGCTGCATTTGCGGTCACCAGACACGCAGTGCAGCCAAGTTGCTTTTGGGCAGCCGTTTGTGCGGTGCATCCGAGGTGGTCCTTGACTTTTGTTAGTGGCAAGCCCAGTGTTATCAATACTCTTGTCTCCCTTGTCTGAAGCACCATGGCACAACTGTGATAGCGAGTGTCAAGGTCTAGGATGTTTGCTACGCTGCTTCGTTTGCCGTTCAAATCTTGGCTGCTCTTTCGACTCGCGAGATGTTGCAATGGTTGTATGTGTTTGGAAACTGTTGTCTTCTGACACTCAGCAGAATGTTGCAAGTTTGGTTCCCGACCATGGCAGCCACATCTCGATGGTGGCAGAATGAAAAATGCTCGTGTACGTGCATTCAGATGCACGTTAGAGAACATCAGGTGGCCGAAATTAATCCACAACCGTGACATCTCTTGTATCCCGCTGTGCAGTTCCGGGACGTTAACCCCTACAATTTAATTTTATTTTTGCTTATAAATATTGACAAATGCATGCAGTAAAGTTGGCTTTTACAGTCTCATAACATATAGAGTACTGGAGCACTGTGCCCCCAGCTTCCCACAAGACTGGTGAATTGTTGGGCAAAGCAGCTGTTCACTGTGTACAACTGTGTAAACATGACTCATGCAGGTACCTGCATATTCTGTTCTTTCTTTAGTTCGAACAGTCTGCAGTACTGTGGACAGACCAGAACTTGAGTAGTGTGGAAATACGGGTGTGAAGCAATTATGATCAGTCGGGACCTTTCATGACTGGCTGTGAATGTATCACTGCTTTTTGAGGTTTTAGAATGTGGAGTTACGGTATGGCAAATTCACTCTAGCAACATACTTCTAATAGCACTCTGTTAGGATAGATTGCAATATTTTAGTGTGTTTCGGCAGATCAAGCGTTTTATTAGAGAATAGCACTGCATTGGAATATCTGTTGGAAGGTATGGCACATATCATTATGAAAAAAGAAAAAGTGCTGAACTGAATTGATCACTGTTAGTGCCACTTCTTATCAGCAGATTTGCTGTCATTTTTTAAAACTCTCGTGATGTACTTGTTGCCTTTACTGTTCCTTGTGCAGCTGGTGTGCATAGTATAATGCCTTTGTTGGTTTACCTCTTGTTTTGCATTCTTCTGTTCCGTGCCTTTCCGTGACCAGAGGAGATCAAGAACCACAAGGGACCACCCGTGTTCACCGAGCAGGAGAGATACAAGATGGTTCGAGCCATCAAGTGGGTTGACGAGGTGTGTTGTGCAGGACGTCTCAAATCCAGTGTGCTAGGCTGCGGCATTCCGCTGCACACCGCCCTCCCCCTTCCGCCCTCTCCACTTTACCTTCAAGTGCCTACGATTACTGCATAGCGAAGTTTTTATGATTAATCATCTTCAAAGGTATTAACCTGTGGCATACTAACATAATCTTAAGTCAGTTCTGCTGAGCTTTACGTCTCGTATTTCGGTGGTGATGAAACAGAATGGTCTATTGCATTGCAGCAGATGCATAAGTTTATATATCTGTTGCCATGTGCTGAACTGTGGGATGATATGATGACTGTTTGCCTAGGTATCCCTTCAGGGTATTTAGGGCTAAATGAATGGAATTGAATGAAACAGGCACAAGCGTGAGCTTTTATTGTATAGCATTTTTTTTAAAGAGAACATGTGGCCTTATGTGCATGGTACAACCGTGGGTGTATATGTGCACGCATGTGCACATGCTTTCCAGACATAAGGGTTTTTGTCACTTTTATGTTCCTGTATATTCACATTTTGGTGAAATTTTCACTTTCTTGCACAGGTCGTCGAAGGTGCACCCTACATCACAACTCTAGAAACATTGGACAAGCACAAATGCAACTTCTGCGTTCATGGAGGTAAGATTTTGCATATTGATGCAGCCCTTGAAGAACTGATACCTAAGTAGCTGATACCACAAGGCTGAACATGTACCTCCAACTTCAATGCAAGGTGTTACAAGACTCAAATGCTCTGCTCAAAGGAAAGAGATTGCATTGCAGTTACTTTTTTATCCGTAATTTCAGCAGTGGTGGTGAAAGAATGTTATGTACTGTTAGGTGAAGGAACATTGATCATGTACGAAATACAGAAGAAAGACTTTGTGAAAATGTAATTTTGGTGCATGCACTGCTAGAGCCAGCATGGTAAAGGTGTCTCTTGATTGCCTACCGAGGCCTTGTTTCTCAGGTGCAACATATAGACAGTAATGACAAGAAGAAAAAAAAATTGACAGACACAATGCCAAGTACCGTATTTTCTGGTCTATAGGTCTCACCTTTGTATAAGTAGCACCCTCCTCAAAAAGGCACTTACTGAAAAAAGAATTGTATAAGCCGTCCTGGTGTATAAGGTGCACCTGTTCAATCAGTAAGCAATAGAAAAACTCGTTGAGGATCAGGTCGTGAAAAAGTGCGATGAAAATACGTGCTTGCAGTGGCTGCTGGTTCTGCACGCACTCCGCGGTGGGTGGTGCCGACACATGTGCAAGCGCATGTTAACATCTAGACAATCTTTTCAGAAGTATTTTATTTCGATAGCATAATCAATGCTATTGATAGATAGCATGACGGCGTTTAGTTGAAGTAACCGAAGTCGTTCTCCTCCAAGTCGCCTGCAAATAATGCAGCTACTTTTCCGCTGACACATGGCTAGCGGCTTCGTGGTTAGCGAGGCTGTGACGACACATGCAAAGCATGCAGCAACAACATGCAGTCCAATTTTGACTGTATATAAGTCGCACCATTCTATAAGACGCACCAACGAAAATTTCAGAAAAGAAAAACGCGACTTGTACACGGGAAAATACGGTACTCATACGTACTGTCACAACTGTTTGCTGATACAGAGGATTCACTTCAACTGTGCAAGGTCCACACATTGAATAACACAATGTAATTTCTTCTGTTTTGTTACGCATTCAACAAGTCGACCAACAAATAGTAGGTTGTCACAATAAGCGCTTAAATTTCACAATCTAGTTCGATAGACAGACACGTAAGGGAAAGATGTCGTCCAATACTTTTTTTTTTTTTTCAAGGCGCACTAAGAGTATTACATTGCCAGCTGACCTGTCAGCTATTTCTGGACAAAAAAAAAAAGTGATTCTGGTATTTGGTAATCCACTGACTTCTCTGCGTACATTTTAGGCTTCATGTGGGAATTAAGGCACTCAAGCTACACAGCTATGAGCATGAACTAAGAAAAATAATTGCTGCATATTTGGTTCCTTAGTATTGAAGCACATTGAATCACTCAACCACTTTCAAGCACTCACTTTCAACTATCTCACAGTTATAGCACTGAAGCTAACAAAAAACAATCGGTTGCAGATGACATCACCTTGGATGCGTCTGGAGAAGACACCTACCGCTACGTCAAAGAGAGTGGTCGTTACAAGTGAGTTCTATGTTTAAAATCGCCATTATCTCTCTAATGCCAGAAAGTATATCTGCTGCATTCTGCCTTTGTATATATTGCAGCATATTTTAATCGGGCTTTACCAGCATAGTAGCGTTTTCCAGATTCACAGTGTGATTAAACACTTTGACCTGTATTGCCACTCGTGCCGCTGGTGTTTAACCAATCTGATTATTTTTTGTCCTGGCACACAATACATGCAACAACTGCTACTCGCAACATAATTTGTTGATAGGCTAGTGATATTCATATTCTGTTGTAGAGAAGCATAAGGAGGCAACCACATGCATGTGACTTTCAAGCGATAGCAACAGCGTGGGAGCTTGTTGTGTCATGGGGTGGTGGCAAACACATGGGTGTGACGTCACGAAAATAAGTTCCTACAAATTTCTATGGTTACCTGATTAAGCACACTTATAGGCCCATAAATGAAAATGTGCCATGCAGCCAACATTTTAGCCAGAGTGTACTATGTATAGTTCTAATATGCTGGTCATCACCAGCAAAAAAGTGCTGTGTTACCAGCGGTAAGCGGGGCCGACCGGCTCTTTGGGACCGAAAGTCAGCTTAGAAATGTCATTTTTAATCTCTTCATTTTTGCATTCTTGATGCATTTCCACACGTCTCCAGATTTTGGTCACAATATACTGCAGATTTCTTCTGTTGTGATCTCGGTAACGTCAAAACATTGCTAGTACTTTGTCCTCAGTGTGAGATTATACTAAGCGAAGGCCGAGTTTATCATTTATTTTTTGGTGTCATGACGAAGCACAAGTAGCAAGAACGAATTCAGGTCAAAGCAGGCGGCTTGGTTCCTGTCATGTTGTTTTGCGATCACGGTGGACAATCATGGTTTTGCAATCACGGCGGCATGTTGTTTCGCAGTTGCCATGTGGGCTTCCAGACAACTAGGAAAATGTTTCCGTTTGGCCAAAAACTGGCAATGCAACAAGCGGTGGCAACGGATGGCCCTCTGCGACGACCAGAATTGTTGCTGTCACTTGAAAATTTCATGCATGTAGCTGCGCCTTAACCAAGGAGTGAAACCATGGTGGTTGCAAGAAGACGTAATCCACTTGTTGCCCAGAGGAAGCTTTTTTTTTTTAAAGATGCTACCTCTTTTTGTGATACTGATAGCTAAAGTTTTCTGGCACAGCAGTTACTTGCAGAATGTATTTTCACTTCCACAATGACCTCGTAAGTTCATTAGTCGCATTGCATTTGTTCACCCTGCAGGGAGTGCAAACGGACAGCAGGAATTTCAACCACAGATCTCGTTGGCCGGTGAGTGCTTACAGTTGCCATTCTTTCAATTGCACTGTCCCTATATATTCCCTAGGATTACATGTGATAGGTGTGTCTGGCACTCTGTGTCGTAGAGTTGTTCATTTGGGCTTGCACGTTGTGAGGGGCTGCACAAGAGCATTAGACTTCACCTTTAAGTTGATATGTGGCTGGTGGCATTCTCGACCTAGATCTTCGTTTTGTTCTCACATTGTTTTTTTGTGTGCCGCTCTGTTTATAAAAACTTGACAGTACAATAGGTGTACCAAATGTTCCATGTCATTCTTGACGCTATTGCTTCGTTGATACCGCATCTTGCACACTAGGCCAGCACTACGATGCCCCCCTTTTCCTCTTGTGCAGTTACGCGTACTGCATGGAACAAGTTGCTGTGGCATTCTGCTCATAGTGTGCATGAGCTTGCAGGTCTGATTTAAGGCCATGGCAGCTACATCCTAAAGGGCCAATTGAAAAAAATGCTTGTCTATTGACATCTCGGTGCATGTGATGATCTCCTGTAGCCTGAAGTAACCAACATTAAAATGATTTGGTTGAGCCTTCACATGTGGTTGCAGTTGTCTCCATTACCTCAAATGCAAGGTAGCGTGTACTGAATGCAGCTGTGTTGATACAGTGCCTGCTTGCCATTTCTAATCTCGCATTGTTGTTATTGCATCTGAATTTTGGTAGCGTTCACAGCTGGCCTATAAGTGGGTCATATTTGCTGGACAAAACAGGGTAGTACAACTGAAAAAAGAAAGTAAGGAAGTTCGCATGCAGGATATTTGTTTTAAAGTATTTGTATGTGCACTCTTGCAGCATGCTGCTGATGACCAAGCAACATCACCACAGAGGTGCCAAGGAGTATGGTGTGGACAAGGAGCATGCAGGCAACATCAGCAAGGTCTGTTCCTGCACTTTACTGCCTCCATGGCTGCTTATAACTTTTTGTACAAGTCGCTTTCTCGGTGCTCAGAAATATTTCTTAAAGGGGCCCGCGACACCAAATTCTTGAGCTTGAGTCATGCTTGAATTAGTAAAGGCAAGGCGCAGAAGACCAGGACTCAAGAAGAAGAACACAAACGACAGGACCAGCACCACTCACAACGGCGCCGGTCCTGTCGTTTGTGTTCTTCTTGAATCCTGGTCTTCTGCGCCTTGCCTTTACTAATTCAAGCATGAACTAACTAGCCCAAGCAAGAGTTTTACTTGAGTTATGTACTGCATGTTAAACTGTGGGTGTCCCACAGCAAGCTGGAAAAATCTGAGCACATTCGGTGTGGCAGAAAGCTTGTGTTAGAACTTATTTTGTTGTACTGCAGTTGAGCCAGGCAGCAGTGACGTGTGACGACATTAAGTTAGTTCTGCATGATCGACACGCTGAGTATGCACAAGGTTGTAGTTTTTGCATCTGCATCCCAGCAGTCAGCCCGCAACGTCTTCTGCAGGCATTAAATGGTTTATGTCGTTTTTCTCGCCTAAGCGAAATAGTTGCATACACAGTGCAATGTGGAGTGAGAGAATACAGCACGGTGCGACTTGGTTTTGAGATGATTTGGAGCAGATGACGTAGCAGTGGCCCCACACGTCTTAACATGAAAGACGTGCTGTTGGTCTGAGAGGCTTAGAGGCCGTGATCTGAAGTTGAGATCTTGGGTAAAAATTGCACTGAGAGCTTGTTTTTTTTTGTGTGTGTGTGTAATCAATGAGCTCTGCTCAGTTACAGCGATAAACTGAGATTAGTTGGACGACGACTATGCCATGGCCTCGTGAACTTGATGCCTGTGACTTCGGCGCATGTTTGGTTGTCCTTTTGATATTCTGAAATGGAACGGTGATCAAACTTTTGTGAACAACCAGTCTTGCCAGTAAGCACTCTGAGGCCTTTAGTGGCACGAAGGCAAACTTGAATTGTGTGTTTTTACATTGATTTTGCAGTTGTCTTGCTGTGGCAGACCCTGCTCAAGCAGAACAACGGCACTTCTAACACCTTATGAATTCCTTTGTTCAGAAGTGTGCCTGCATTAAAAAACTGGATGTTCGTTAAAATATAAGTGTTTATCTGGAAACATGTAATTATCTCTTGAGTGTATTATCTGACTGAGGAATTATTTCTTCTGCTATTGTGCTTGTTATAAAGTATTTCCTGTAAATAGAATAGAGCATGACAGTAACTTGTAGAGCTGTGTATTTAAGCCTGATGTTATCATGTTAGCATTTCCTTTTACTGTCGTCGATGTGCCTTAACCTTAACCTAGCTGATAATGTCAGGTTTCACTGAAACTGTTTTAGATGTTCAGTGTCGTGAAGTTTTTGTGCACAGTTTCTAAATATACTACTGACAATGCAGGAGCTGCAGTCGGTATGTGCACAAACAACTGTAGTGCTCGAGGCACTGGTATGGATAGTGCTTGGTACATACTGGTACTGGTACTTGGTACTGTGTTTTTCCTTCCTTGTGTCAGTGTTTCTATCCCTCTTATCCCATGGTTGGGTTATGGTTGGGCGACAAAATTAGGTTTTTGGTATTAAGTGATGTTATTGTTTGAATGGAAGTTATGGAACCAAGAAAGCTTAATTTTCCAAACAATCCCATTGTTTGTTTGTTTATTTATGCTGTTGTTAGCCCTGATAAAAGGCCATTACTGGAGTAGAAGTACAAGTTGTACTAACTGGCAGAGATTTTATATCACGTCATTTCATAGCAGCTAAGAAAGTGATGACATTACATATGTAGCACAGTAGGCATATGTAGCCATGTGTAGTAGACGCATGGCAACAATTGGAAGCAAGCCAGAGTTGCAGCCAATAGTTTCATTCATCTTAGTTTGATTCATCCGAGGTTCGCTTTATCATGGACAAGATGGTTTTTATGTTCTAATCTCTCACTGAGTATAGTAAATTGCATGAAAAGTTTGTTTTGTATGCAGTTTTGCAAAATTTCTACTCTCTGAGTGTGCCTAGGCAGGTGACGTTGAGTTTACTCGCGTCTATTGTGGACCAAATAAAGTTGTTTCACTCACTCACTCACTCACTCACTCACTCACTCACTCACTCACTCACTCACTCACTCACTCACTCACTCACTCACTCACTCACTCACTCACTCACTCACTCACTCACTCACTCACTCACTCAGTCACTCACTCACTCAGTCACTCACTCACTCACTCAGTCACTCACTCACTCACATAATTTGTGCAAGGAGGTCATTCAGTGCATAGGTTTTTTTCCTGGAACAATACATCACAATTTTTTTTTTCTTTTGGGTCGGCATCAAAAGATGGAGCTAGTTTTGCATTACGTATATATGGATAGAAAACGAGCTGATAGAACCTGGGGCACTACAACGTAAAATTATTCCAAAGTTTTCTTATTCCAATTCTGCAATCAGCCCACCGCGATTGGTCAAAAACTTTTTTGGACCACCCCCATTTCACCTGTCTGTCATGCGACGTCACAAAACCGCAAAAATTTACGGCGTCAAAGTGACGTGTACACGTTAAAGATGCATTAATATGCTGAACAAAACTGAATTTTCTTCTGTATAGCCGCAGGCTGCCCCATTCCAAAAGGAATAAAAGATGGCTGCCGCCGATCTTGGAATCTTGGAAAAACGCTAACATAATGCTAATCCACAAGAAAGGGGATGCCAAAGACTTGAAAAATTATAGACCGATCAGCTTACTGTCCGTTGCATACAAACTATTTACTAAGGTAATCGCAAATAGAATAAGGAACACCTTAGACTTACGTCAACCAAAGGACCAGGCAGGATTCCATAAAGGCTACTCAACAATAGATCATATTCACACTATCAATCAGGTGATAGAGAAATGTGCGGAATATAACCAACCCTTATATATAGCTTTCATTTATTACGAGAAAGCATTTGATTCTGTCGAAACCTCAGCAGTCATGGAGGCATTACGGAATCAGGGTGTAGACGAGCCGTACGTAAAAATACTGAAAGATATCTATAGCGGCTCCACGGCCACCGTAGTCCTCGATAAAGAAAGCAACAAAATCCCAATAAAGAAAGGCGTCAGGCAGGGAGATACGATCTCTCCAATGCTATTCACAGCGTGTTTACAGGAGGTATTCAGAGACCTGGATTGGGAAGAAATGGGGATAAAAGTTAATGGAGAATACCTTAGTAACTTGCGATTCGCTGATGATATTGCCTTGCTTAGTAACTCAGGGGACCAACTGCAATGCATGCTCACTGACCTGGAGAGGCAAAGCAGAAGAGTGGGTCTAAAAATTAATCTACAGAAAACTAAAGTAATGTTCAACAGTCTTGGAAGAGAACAGCAATTTACAATAGCCAGCGAGGCACTGAAAGTCGTAAGGGAACACATATACTTAGGGCAGGTAGTCACTGCAGATCCGGATCATGAGATGGAAATAATCAGAAGAATAAGAATGGGCTGGGGTGTGTTTGGCCGGCATTCTCAGATCATGAACAGCCGGTTGCCATTATCCCTCAAGAGAAAAGTGTATAATAGCTGTGTCTTACCAGTACTCACCTACGGGGCAGAAACCTGGAGTCTTACGAAAAGGGCTCTACTCAAATTGAGGACGACGCAACGAGCTATGGAAAGACGAATGATAGGTGTAACGTTAAGGGATAAGAAAAGAGCAGATTGGGTGAGGGAACAAACGCGAGTTAATGACATCTTAGTGGAAATCAAGAAAAAGAAATGGGCATGGGCAGGACATGTAATGAGGAGGGAAGATAACCGATGGTAATTAAGGGTTACGGACTGGATTCCAAGGGAAGGGAAGCGTAGCAGGAGGCGCCAAAAAGTTAGGTGGGCGGATGAGATTAAGAAGTTTGCAGGAACGGCATGGCCACAATTAGTACATGACCGGGGTTGTTGGAGAAATATGGGAGAGGCCTTTGCCCTGCAGTGGGCGTAACCAGGCTGATGATGATGATGATGATGCCGCCGATCACTCCTGCATTGGCTACTCGCCCCTACCGGAGAGCATGGGTTTATTTGCATGTAATAAAACCTTTTGCTTGGCCGAGGGATGTTTTCGAGAACTTTCGGCACATTTATGACCTTGTTCTGCCAACTCTTCTTTGCTGAGGATCCGTTTTAGCATCATTCTTAAGCTTCCGTTGCATGCCGCTGCGATTGTCGACGAGCCACCGCAAGCTAAGTAAGAGAAAGCGGACCAAGCGCAGATGCCGGCACCACCCTCTTCATCCGGTTATCGATATTCAGTGCAGTGGCTGAGCCCTATCGAATCCCTCTCCACTTGAGCATACCCCTCGCCTCTCGTGAGCCAATTAGATAAGACAAGTCGCTCAGTGCAGGCAATGTTGTTCGTTTTTCAAGCAAACAATAGTGACCTCCTATAAACGAGGGGAGCATTTGATTAGTTTGTTCAGACAACCCTGCGGGTGACCGCCCGATGCTTGCGTCGGTGGTTACGCAAATTTGACATCAGGAGATTGGAATAAAAATATATTGGAATAGTTTCATGTTACACGGTCCCAGAACGTGTCATTGGATCAGCATTGTATACCAGTAGTTGCTGCGGAACATAATGTTGCATTTTTTTTCTCACAATTGAAGGGTGTTTAGGACGCCGTGTACTTTTCTGTACAAGGGCACAATGAAAAAAAGAAAAACTGCCATATACAGTGGGTTCTGGTTATAGGGATGTGCATGTCATTAAGATACGGCTGTATTCAAAAGCAAGGCCTGTCTAAATTAAGCTTGCATACGTGTCAACATAATTTTTCACTGACTTAGTGAAAGCTGCTACAGTGAAGAAACGAATGTAGCAAAAAAACTCAATTTGTCTATTGTATCCACAATGGTGTGGAAGCTTATGGTAGGGAAAAAAGAAAAATAAGTGAAAAAGAAAACAAAAGAATATGCAATGTGCCGATGATAATGACATTCAAAACTGTTAATAAGACTGTTTGTATGGCTTTACAAATTTCAGAATAGTAGATGTGGGAGAAAAAACATGTGCAGGCAAGATTACTTCGGCACTTTAGATGTAGTGCTATTTGTAATTCTGGATTGAACATAAAGCAGTTTTGCAGTCTTTTTAATGAGGTCCAGTCAACTGCCCTCAAAGTAGTTTATCCAGAACAAAAATTGGCTAAGCAGGTAACAGTGACCACATAGCTGAACCTCAATATAATGAACAGGGATAGAACGAATGATCTGTTGCAATGAAGTAAATATGAATTGTTTCTCTCCAATATGGTTGTGTAATGAATATATGATTACAACAAATATCGAACATAACGTAGTTATTTTAGTTTCGCATGTGACTTTGTTATAATGAGATTTTGCCTATAGTGAAGTTACCAGCATCGGGATTCTTCTTTCCTTTCCGGTTGGCTTACAGCTTCGCAGTGATGAACTTGTACTGTACAATGTCCGAGTGATTGTGTGAGACGAGAAGTTTTGTTTGCCCAGAGTTACTTATGGGCCCTTATGCATTTGTTTGTATTGTTGCCGTCTACCTTATTGTTTTTTTTCTTCATGTCCCTGCGTGTGTGTCCTGCCTCTCCTCGCCCCCCTCCTAACTGCACTTGCATCTGTCGACCCCTGTGGACCCCCCTTTCCACTCTACCCTTCCCCCCCCCCGTCCTACACGTCTGCAGTTCTCTGGTTTTGATGATGGTCTAACCACAGCCTGCGTCAATGGAAACGGCGTAAGTGAATGCTGTGAGAGCGTGCAGGCGGCCTGCTGCTGCGCTTCCACTGCTGCGTCATTATGGGAGGACAGACGGAAAATGTTTTGAAATGGTAGCACTCCACTGCAGAAAGAACAGTCTGAGACGTGTTCAGTGTCACCGAGTGTTCTGACACTTTGCTCCTGTTCGTATACGTTTGGGATTCGGCTTTGCTGTCTGAGATACCTTATACAATCCAAGTTGCTGCTTTCAGATGTGCAAGAAAGAAAAAAAATAAAGATATTGTGGTAGCGTACGTCAACACAGCAAAGAACATGCGTTAACGTGAGATCAGGTTAACCATAAGTGAGACAATTGATAGTCAACAAACGCTTGCCGGAGTAGGAAGTTCTTAGCATGAATGCAAGACTGTGTTGCCTTACTGCCACATTTCTTTAGCTGCGAGTTCAATGTAGAGCAAAGCTTATAGGTTACTAATGAACATGTGACAAATTCTTTGCAAGCAGCATTTGCATAGGGCTATGTGACCTATCGTGCGGCGTACTGATGTGTGGAACAGCTAAGCATGCCACTGTGTCTTTTAAATATTCATGATGCTATCAATGCGGAAAACATTAAAGGAAGCCTGCATTTGTAACTTGTCCACATTTTTAATTGCATTAACTTCTACACAGGGAACAACCTCGCGAGAACATTAGCCTTGGCCGGGAAAACGGAGAAAGCTTGCCGATAGCTGTGACATGTGCAGGAAAGATAGCCAGGTGACACTGTACTATACTGTATGGTTTGTCATGACTCTGCTAGGACTTGTAGCTTCATTGCAAGTACAAATTGTTTAGCTGTGTGATTCAACTCGCTACTATTGTAAGCGCGCAAACATCATACAAAGAGCTGTGGCACTGCTAACCAAACAATTAAAGACCGGGAGAACTTTCACAGGCTGCTTGGGTGCTTTGTTGGTGTTCACGTGTGGGTGTGTTCTGCCTGTCTCTCTGTTGTTGTCCGTGTCTCGACAGGCGTCCTGTTGCGTTCTCTCTCCCTCTGTTCCTAGGACTCCACGACGCACAGCCCGTGGACCGGAATCTCCCAGTTTCTGCCGACGACGCAAAAGATCATACAGTTTGCCGAGGGCAAAGAGCCAAAGGTATAAGCATGCAAAGGCACTTGCAGCTTTTTAAATACAGTCTACTTGCATTAAGTTGCCTCAGTTAGCTCTACTTTTGGCTTAATTTGGAGGCACTCGAAAGTCCCGGCGAGAAACCATACGTTGGGAGGGGGAGGCTAAAAAGGAGCACTAATTTAATTCGAACGTGAAAGCAAGTCGCTTCGATTAATTTGACCCCCACCGGCGCCTGCGTCAGGTGCGCAGCTGTTACCAAGAAGCTTGAAAACACGAGAAATTACAGCAGACGGTGCTGCTGATTCTCTAGACGATGACAGTGATGACAGCAACCTGTCCTGCAGTGATGACGACTCCTTGCACTATTCACTGGGGGGTGCCTCTTGCAGATTTTGTCAGTGCTGACAATAGTGTTAAGGTCCATGTGTCACCAGTAGCAGCCGACTTATATAGTTATTGTAATACTGTGTTGGAGTAGTCTGTCAATGCCAACAGTCTATTTAAAGGAATAGCTAAATCCATTGATTTTGCTGCTGTTTGTTAATCTGACCTTTTGTATAATTTGACCAAAACTGGTGGTCCTGCAAGGGTCGGATTAACAGGAGTCGACTGTATAAAAACAAGATTTGGACCCCTTGAAGGGTTAAAAGCTTTACTCCCTGTAGGATTGAATTTGTCCCGCAACAGTAACTGTCATCAGTCTTGCATGCATTTTCTTTAGCCAACTCTTAAAGATGGAGCAAGCCCATCTGTGGCAGCAAGGAAATAGCCTCTTAAGAGACTGCTGTGTACTCGCATATCTCGTTTGTTCCTGACCTAAATTAGCCTTTTTTTAGGGGGCAATCAACCATTCTTTTCAGTGTTTTTGATAGCTACATGCAGTTTATGTAATCCACTGATGTGGTTGAGATTAATTACCTTTTTTCGTGTGTGTCGCTTCAGTGCAGAGATGTCCCTCCCTGAAGTAGAATAATGACGCATTGTGCCTCTCGATGACCTTTTTCATATGTTCCTTTATTCCAGAGCACAGATCGCATTGTTTACGTGGCAGGAGCCTTTGACCTTTTTCGTATCCTTTCAGCATTTCTGTTAAGCACTCAGTTTCATCAAAAGTTGGGACATGCTTGTCACCATGTCAGTATAAGTGACAACGTTGATGACGGGTATATATTGCATTGCTCAGTGGGCGTTGCTCCTTTCCCGGTGCTTGGGCTGTATCTAGTTTGATGTTGTAATTGTCCAGCTCCTTTAGTTAGCATGATGTGCTAACTAAAGGAAACTTCAGACGCATCTTTTACGCATGAATGGAGCCTTTTACTATTGTAAATGGCCTTGAAGTTTCTGCACAGCCTTGACATACGTTGCTTGCTCAAGATGTCGGCTACTTGGATTTCTTGGAGAAGGCAAAAGGCGAAGGCGACTATCTCATCGTTGGGCTCCACACAGACCCTGTAAGTATCGCTTTGTCATATGCGTGCTGTTGGCCTTGAAATTGCGCAGGTGCCTAAATCTAACAGTCTTCATGGGGAAGGCTTTTTGCTGGCATTGTGCTTTCTTTCATCTGCTTATCACTTTAGTGACTCAATTCATACAGGCAATTGCCACAAAATTTTTGACTGCACGAAAGCCTTGTTTCAGATAGTGCAGGTATAGAGCAGCCTCTGTGCAAGATTTTTCATTTGAAAAGGTGCAAATGCGTCGCAAAAAACTAGCAAAAAGGAGGAACTTTTGATACCAAAACTGTTTAGCTTGCCCATGGCAAGCTAAAAGAATGTTGAAGGTAAAGTGCTAAGATTTATGTCATATCGGCCAACTGGCAGATGCACACATAATCTGTTTAGGTGATATTTAAAGGCTGGTAGTGTGAAAATGACACTACATTTGCGAGCCTTGCAGCTTTGCCAAGGCTGCTTCAATAGTATGCACTGCTCATTTGTAACCAGTGCAGCCAAAGTGACATTGGCCTTTGATGGGTCGGGCATTGTATCCATAAATTCATTGCTAACGTGATGCATCATTTAGAATTCAGCTTCTGCTTTCATGGAATGGGCAGTGGTTTCTCATTGTGCAGAAACAACTAAGTGAGCTTCAGGTGTTGAAATTTTGTAAGATCAGTAAGTGAATGCATACTATTGCAAGCCTTTCATTCTTTTTAAAGCTGCTCATGCAAAAGTTGATCTACTACTGCAAGGCTTTTTGGCGATTCAGAAATGCAAGAAGTTAACATTTGCTCGAAGAATTGTCCAGTGTTTGAACAAATATGGAAAGTAAATGAAAGAAGTCTTTTAGTGAATCTTGCTGCAAGTTGTGGGTTTCCTCGGAATTCACTTTGACCAAATTGGTTGAACCAAGATTTCGATCAATCTAGGATGAGGAATATGTCCAACTTGACAACTCTTATTGGTCAGTAGTTGACTACAATTTATGAAGTGTAGATGAGACATGTTATGTCATGAGGCTTATTTGCATAAACAGGACTTTTGGAGACCTGCTGCTCTGTTCGTGAGCCTACAATCAAGTGTGCAGTGACCAGGGTGCCTTAGAAAATGGAGATACATTCATTTAAATTTTTTGTGCGGTTGTCGCAGAAATGGAACAAATACCTTTGCATGCAGGTCTTAGTGCGCAGATAAGGTTCTAGTGCTAGTTTGGTTTCAGATTGGCCCAGTGATACCTGCATTTGCATGGTTCTGAGGAAACATTCTGCGCGTCACCGTTCAGGGTGTCTACCAACCGGGAAAACAGGGAATTCTCAGGGATATTGAATAGTTTGGAAATACTTGGGGAAAACTCTGGGAATTTGTGCCTCTATCAGGGAAAATTAGATGTCATTTTATTGAAAGGGAAGGAAAGTCACACTTATGCGGGCCCAAGTAACAGAGGAATCGTAACGAATAGTCTTTGATGCCGTGTCGTCGGCTGGAGGGGTTGCCAGTGTACAGTCAACGGCATGTTTTGCGGACGCCCGATTTTTGAGACATACCCGACAATTCGGACGGTTTCGCGGTACCACTACGTACCGCATAGAGTCAATTGTGTAAGAACGGCTGAAATTTTGGACGCAAGAATCCTCCGCCGTCCGATTTTCTGGACTTTCTGCCGTGACCGCAGGTTTAAAACGGCATTAGTCAAAGCCACTACCGGCGCTCTGGCATGCAGATCCGCTGTCAGCTGTAGCCACCACTGCGGCAGCGCTTGGCAAATTTCTTCGACGTTCGCTATTAAGCTTCTTGCCTTTCATTGCGGTGTTTTTTCATTGAAAGAGTTCGCCGCTGTCAGCAATGACACCGACTTGGCTTCGAAGCTCGGAAAGCACGGCACGTTGCATAATGCCGGTTCCCGAAAGGCAGCTTTTCCTCAGCACAGAAATGTTACGAGGTGAGGCATGCATTAAGTATTGCGGTGAAGCTTAACAAGCTTCACCGCAATACGCCGCAATAAAGCTTCTAACGTGCCTGTGGCGATTTGAGCCCTTAAAGGCAGTAAAAGACATGCATTAATTTTTTTCGGACTGCCTGTTTTTTCGGACGTTTTCACGGCCCCTAGGGAGTCCGAAAAATCGTACATTGACTGTACAATTGGCTAATAGGTTGCTTTAAATGGTCCGTGGCGCGAACGCGCAGCGGAAAGAACACGAGAACAGAAAATACCTACTTATGCATTGAGGAATGAATGGAAAAGGAAGCGTGCTGCCACTTCTTTGAAGAAGCTTGAGCTCAAAAAACATGTTGGTCGATGGTGAGATGCAGCTGTCCCTCATCCAAACTAAAATAAACTTTTTAAAGCAGTGAATGCAGCACTGAGGTGCTGTGCACAGGCTAGAGTATGTCAAGACAGTTGAGGTTGACTTTCCAGCTGTTCAGTGAGACTCACTTGCAACAAAGTTCGGGCCTCATACCAATGAGCTTGGTATCAGTTGATAGAAATAGTTCATATCCAAAATATTTGCTTCTGTATGCTCTGTACGCATCTCTTTTTATTCGTATTTGAAAATGTTCTACTTGATTTGCAATGGGTTTTGCCATTTTTTTCGAAGATATTTGATTCGCTGTGCATTTTACTTACCCCTCCTTTCTGTTTCTTTTTAAATAAAATAAGCACCACTACTTACTAGTCAAACTTATGAAGTCATTTTTTAAAATTTTTAACATGTTTGCTTAAGAGTGACAGCATCGGGCGACATGGTGTCAGCCCGTGTTGACATAAAACAAAATTCTGTGTCACTCAGGGAAGTTTGCTAATGCACTCAGGGAAAAACCTAGAAAACTCGGGGAATTTGGCAATGTCAACTTGGTAGACACCCTGCTTTATAATTGTGCTGTTAGCTGTTAGAGAAGAACATGTGCCCAAAATGAAACAACACGCATGCCCTTCTCTTCATTACCTGTACTGTGAGGACACCAGTCAATTGTGTATCTGCAAGAAGCGATTCTACATATCAAAATGCTGATGTGGCTGTTCAGTGATTCGGTTTGCGTGGGAAACACTAGGCATGCAATCCTTCCATCTTGCACAGGTGGTGAACAGGTACAAAGGTTACAACTACCCCATCATGAACCTCCACGAGCGTGTTCTGAGCGTCTTGGCTTGCAAGGTATGTGGAAATGCGAACACCTTAACTTCCTTGGTATTTTTTTTTGCAACTATATAACTAGGGGCATGTGAATATAACAATTTTCGAGTACATATTGAATACGAATACTCGGCATTGAATATCGAATCGAATGTTGAACAATGATATGCACGTGCATTTATTAGCAGGTTGGTTCATTTTAACATGTTGAAACAGTGCAATTACATTGTCATTGGTAAACAAATTAAACTGTTTAGCCGTAGTACTAAAATATTGTGTATTTGGCTCATGCTAGCTTGGAAAATTGAATATTTCTGCTGGTTTTCTGTTCTCGCCAACCTGTGCCTTGTTACACCGCAGAAATTTCCCATGAACTCATAGGCATTTGACCCTGTACCAGTCGTCACTCATCTTGTTTGATGTCAAGCAATAAGCTCACGACTTGGGGTGGAACCTGCAAAAGAGTGCACCCTCGCTGTTCGCAAGGGGTATGGGCTTTTGAGGAGCTGGCTTTCCTGCAAAGCTTATGCTTCCAGTGGCTAAGCATGTTTTACAGGCGAAATTTCGCCAGCAGTATGGAATTTTCGCAAATTCAGCCCAACATAGGACACATTTTCTTAGATTAGACATAAATAAAGGCTAAGAATCATGTTTTCTCCCGCACAGCTAGCAATATATTCGATGTTCCGAATATTTGTATCCAATCGAATATTCAAACATTTTCGAATACCTAGTTTTCGAATCAAATATGAATATTAAAAATATAATATTCAATAATATTCGAAACTTTCGAATATTTGCACACTCCTAATTATAACCCTTTATGGACGGATGCCGTCACTGTAAAAACGTCTTTTTTTCTTTCTTAGTTTGGGTATTGAGCATGGAGTACCTGGCCAGATGTCTTTGGCCAACATTGAATGACAGGCAGCAAGCACCATTCGTTGTATTAGAGCAGGCGCACAGGATTGGGAAGAACAAATATGGCGTGCCACTCGCCTTCTTTTGAAAGCACGGTCAGAGGAAAAAGAGCAATGCCAGATCTCTGGTTGTGGTGGTTTCGCATAGTTGCAGATGCAATGCGATGTACACCTCTGTTTCACATGTGGACAAGAACTGGGCCGGAATAACTTAAAACTATTCCAGTCTGTTTTGAATCTGCCATTAGCTCCTTTGTGATAGGTCAAAATGACTCCGGCCATTTTGATTTATCACGGAAGGCTAATGGTGTATTTGGAAAAAAAAATATACAGATTGTAATAGTTGTACTTTATTTCGGCCTCTTCTGCTCAAGTTCCCTACGAAGCCATAGGTGGCTTGAGGCAAACCTTGCTTCCCGTGTTTGGCCTGGTGTTGTCCATCTATTGCTCAAAAAGTTTCTGTAAAGTATTTTTTCTTTTCGTTGAATATCTTTATTCTCGGCGTAATTTTAACATTTCAGTGAAAAATAAGTGCTTCTTTTTGGCACTTTTATGTAAGCTTCTTTAAAGGGTTAGCTGGCCTATTTCTGTCCAAAATAAAAAATTTAAGTGCCAAGGATACATGGGAAGTGTGCATTACACCTAAGTGGTGCTACTGCAGTCACAAATGCTGTAAGACAGAGTGATTGCTGTGCTTTTCCTGGCTTTAATGTTGCTTGTGTTCAGTGCGGTCATAGTTACCAGAACAAGTGAACCTTTGGCATACTTGGTTTTTGTTGTGTCACATACACAGGTGTGAGCATTCACGTGTAGAAACAAAACTTGGGATTCATGGTAGGCCACGAAAGTTTCTTTTGTAGGTGTCTATTATAAATGCAAATTTATTTGCACATATAAAATGCAACTTTTCAGAGGGTGCAAAAGAAAGGAAGAAAGTTTTAAATTTTTTCTTGTGATTTGAGGTTCAAGTGGAGGATTTCAAGTGGTTTCTGTTTAATAAAGTAGTCCTTTGTTTTCAAAGTCTCCTTCACGAGTGGCTTCCTGAGGTTACTTAGTTCCCTAGCGAGTGCAACTGAAATTGGATGAGTACATAATCATGCTAATTTTTATTATTATGCAAGCTGCGCAAATAACTTGCAAACTTCATTGAATATGTGCAGGTTGAGGCAGATAGGGAGGAAGAGGAGTAAATGGGCCCTATTTTTTTCTCTAACTACCCGTCTCCTTTCTCGCACTACCTTCTCTGGCTCAGCTTCATTCGTAGCCACTAGGCCTTCCTGATGATTGGTCAGAACCAGTGCCTTGTCATGTGCTGCTTGACGCCTATGAGACCTATGAGGCATGGCGCACTTTGTCAGGTTACCAATCTCATTTATCTGTATATCGTGAAAGGTCAGAGGCCATGAAGCTAGTTTGCGACACTCCTCGCGCAGTCTAAGCATGCCATTGCCCCCCACCCATACCTCCAAGTACTGCGACGGCTGCAAGAAAGCCCCTAGAATTTAGGGACTTCGCGACTTCTTTTGCACAAGGTTTAACACAGCTTCTCCAGCTCAGGTGTTCCTATAGGACATTCACTTACATTCATATGGAGTCATTGGGCAGTTGTTCGGTTGCGGTAGCTGCAAAAGAGTGTGTAGTTTGGTTCCAGTGCTTTGCAAATGGCTCCGAATAAAAGGAATGATGTTGATGTTGATTGTACTCAAGTGGTTTGCTCTTTGTCTTTGATTTCAGTATGTCAATGAAGTGGTCATAGGAGCTCCTTACTCTGTCACTACAGACCTCATGGAGCATTTCCGTGTAAGTTGCTGATATATTGGATGATCAGACTGATCAAAACTAATGAGATATAGTGTTTATGTGTTCGGTGAAAAAAAACTAGTTCGATTTCTGACTCAAAACAGGCTTTAGAGAACAGTGTGCCATTGCTTTAGCCAGTGCATTTTCTGTAAAAATTTTTATATTTGGCTCATGACTTCAGCAAGCCTATATTCATTGTTATTATTAAATACTCAAGGCTTTTGGTCCTCGATGCGAAAGGCCTTGCAACCTCTGTCATTATAAACCTGTTTAGTGTCTAATGTACAGTATATATAATCTCTCAGTTGAAATTTGCACATTTTTTTAACTGCATCTTGGCTTTTGTTGTTCAGCATGTTTCAAGCAATCACAGTTGACATGTCACAATTTTTTATTCAGCATTATTTGACAGAAGGCCTTTTCAATGCCATCTAGGAAAACGTACTCCACAATTTCACATTGATCAAAGCTTTTTTTATTAAGAAAGCCACTCAGTCTGCAAATGCATAATTCGTACCCTAGTAACTGTGATGATGTCCGGCTGAATCGAGTGTGGAAAAAAAAACTTACCAGAAACAATAATTCTAGACGACGTCTATACTGATGTAGACATCTCTAGACAAAGCAAACTTATGCACAGCTTTTTATTAATTTCGTTTCTTGGTCGCTTTGCAATGTACAATTTCAAGTTTGCTGTTGAGACATTAAGTGCAAATTCTTCTTTAGGTTCATGTGGTGTGCCATGGTAAGACTCCAATCATGCAAGATGTGGATGGCCGTGACCCCTATGCTGTGAGTATCATAAGTGTAGCTTGAATTTTTTACATACCTTTTTATTGAAGTACCACTTATCTTTGCCCATGTTCTCCAACTTTTTTTCTTCCTAAAGCGTGCATCAGAATGATGTTTTGATGAGAGATTCTTGAAGCAAGCAGAGTGAGAAAACTTAACATGGAGGGAAGAAATACAGACATGGCACTGAATATTTATCAGCTCAGATTTTTTTTCACTCAAATAACAAAAACATATTGAAGCAAACACATGACAAGAAATGCAAAGACAACAGTAAAAGAGAACAAAATACCATTTGATGGTGTTCATCGAGGTACTCTCACAGAGGCATGCAATGCAGTAGATGGTCTATCAACACACATTTCACTCTATCTATTGACAAAAAACACTTGTTCACTCTCATGTGCCCCCTTCTCTTTGTACCTAGAAAGCATTCCAGTATCAGAGAACACTTGGATGCAACCGCATTCTCTACAATGCAAAGATTAGCCTAAGTGTGTGAGCTGCAGGTGGCTATATGTTGTCTGATGCTTGCTGCTATTACATGATGGCCAACAGTTTGATGTTCCTAATATAAATAATTCTTTCAGTATTACTTTCACTAAAGGTTTTGTTTAAATAGTAACAGTGTTTTTGCAGGGCCTTTTCATTGTATAATTGCTACCCTTTAAAGATGTGTGCGACAAAGAAAGTACTATCAGACAAATGGTAAGGAGATGTGGTAGGAAATCACATTATCACATGATTACATGAAATGCATGTGAAACTGCAGCACAACCAGTTACGAAACTAAACATACTGTATGGCAAGGAAGTGAAAGTTGCTGAGCATTCATTACTGCTTTGCCTCCCACGAACTCAAAGTAACGAGATGTGCCTGAGAAGTGCTCCCTTGGTATTTCTTCTTGATTCACTTTTCTTTATGTGCAGAAAGTGCTGTAGCCCTATTACTGTACATCATGAGACTTGATTAAATTCTATTTGTTTATAACCTGTCCGCTGAGTGCCTGATCCCAGCAATAGTTGGGACATGGCCTTGTGCAAATGATTGGTGAAGAGCAAGAGAATCCAAAATGAGAAAGATCATTACATACCGTCCCTGACTTATCTAGTGTTCATGCCTCTTGAACGAACCCCTGAGTGCCTTCTTTGGTCAACAGGAGCCCAAGCGTGTTGGCAAGTTCAAGATACTGGACAGCAAGAACAAGCTCACAACGCATGACCTGGTGCAGCGCATCATACGGAACCGGCTGCAGTATGAGACTCGCAACTATGAGAAAGAACGCAAGGAAATGGCTGTCTATGATGCTTGGCTCCTGAGTCAGCAAAACAACCATGTGGGGAACAACAACATCGGCGAGTAAGGACTTGGAAAAACGTGTTACACAGCAGACAGACACACTACTCTCGAAGAGGAGAGAAAGCCGATGCAAAGCTGAATGCTTGCAGGCTTTGTGTCACAACTTTGGCGCCATCTGGTGCAGCAAAATGGGCACCAGTGTTAATATAGTGGGGAAGACCCTGTTTTAGAGAACCTGGAGAGTGCAGCCATCATCTGAAAGTGCGATATGCCTGTGTGTTTGTCGTCTGCTAGCTGTAAATAGCAAAAGACATTGTGCTGGCAGCATGTTTGTTATCTGCTACCTGTAAACAGCTCCAGCAAGCCTCGCACTGCGCTTGGGGAACACCTTATGCATATGTTAAACTAAAGCCATGGTTCCCGCTCTGCCGCCAGTTCCCTCCGTGGCCAAATATCAGTGCGTGAAGCAGAAGACATTTATTGATCATGCACTATGCCCATTTTTGGGTTTGTTATTTTTGTATAAGTCATTGCCACTAACTGGGAGTCACTATCACGCAAAGAAGAAAAAAAAAATACACCATTTGCTTTTGTCCAGTTGTAAAACACTGAAAGAAAATTGTTGGGCACCTCGAAGAGTACTTGTTGCTGCTGACTTGCTTTTTTTTTCTCAATTCGAGGAGGGTGTATGCAAGAGTGAGCTTATAAGGATTGCTTGCAAAAACATGTTATGTTTCAGCTACGAGCACAACTTGCCTAGAGACCATACACTCTAATTTGGTCACAAAAGGTCACAGAGGGCACAATCAGTTTTCAGCGGCCATTTCTTTCCAGAAGTAGGCTGTTTGTAAGCATGCACATTACAGAGCAGACGAAAAAATGCAGAGTCGCAGCCACTGCACTTTGGCATGCCCTATGGCTTTGTTCATTGCACCGTGAAATAAGCTTTATTAGTACTGAGGCAGAATGAGGGCTTTGTTGCAAATAGCTTCAGCTCCCACATCTCTTTTACCTGCAAAGGTTAAACAAGGTGTCGTGGATTTGGCACGCTTTCACATTGCGTAAAGCAACGGAAGCCCCGGGGACAGGTGTCTTGCTTGGAAGCTGTATCACGTACTTGCTTGTGCAAGCCATCACTGTTATGCATATTGTCCGAGGGCGTGTTGTTATATATTACCTTCAAAAAGCATAGATAAGCAGGTTCAAGTGCTGAAGGAAAGCTGGACTAGTCTTGTCCTGCAGCGTCAAGCAGCATTTTGGACATATGTCACATGTGTACCTGCACCTCTTTGTTTTTTTTCTTGTACATAGAAAACGCCATCCTGTAAACTGTGCGATTCCCTGAGCAGCCCTTCCCAAGTTCATGTTTCAAAGCTCGAAGCTTTCGGCTTTCTTTTCAACACAGGCTGTCTGTATGCTCATCAACCAGCGTCATTTTGACAGAGTGAGCATTGGCTGTGTTTCATTGCTAGCGCTTGCTACATTCTCCCCAACGCTGCGTCAATTTTACGGATGCCATCATCGTGCACTGCTTTCTGAATTGGAGCCTGCTTACTGTTTAATTGTTGTGTGTGGTGCCACACATTGCGTTTTCTGTGGGAACAATTTGACTTGGAAGTATCCATGCATCGTGAGATTTTTTGTTACACACACACACTGCCGTCGTACATTAACAGTTGACGCATATTCAGTGCAGGCCTCGAAAATGGGACTCTGGACCTCTCTACAAAAATTTTATACTGTCCGTTACATCACGACTAATCTGATCTTCCAAACCTGAATGCCTTGTGTACCTGTGGCATCAGCTTAGGAGTGTGACCGAATTTTTCTGAAAAATTATTTTCACAGTGCTTGCACATGGCTGTGTATTTTTTCCAATCGTCCCGCCATGTCAATTGTTGAATGTGTCATCCTAGTGATCTGAAATGCATGCGGAAATATGACAGGGTACAGGGACATGCAGATTGCATTTAACTTGTACTTTGCCCTTTCTTCACTTTCTGATGACTAGCACAAGATGGCTTGAGTTTCTTCTAATTCACAAAAAATCTAAGCAGCGGCTGTATGGTCTTTTCCACTCTAGCAACGCCCAGGCCCGTGTTTGTTGTTCCAGTATCTCATCAGCTAGCTGCCAAAGACCAATTCGTAGAGCACCTTTAGTTGTTATATTTTTTTGTGCGCTGAGTGGTTCAGACATTAGCGTCGCTAGTCATTGGAAAGACAACTTGCAGTATGTTTTGCAGTGGTTGTTTGTGTGATCAGAAGATTGCCTTATTTACATGGGTGCGTCTATAGGATGCATGTGGGTGTGAAAGGTGAAACTTTTCATGCTCTTGCGTGCACCTTTTTGTTTTTGGCTTCTGTACTTGTAATATATTTATTTCTCCATGTCAAGTTTTAATGTTGTTAGAGCATGAAGTGACCTGATTGGTCGTTCTATGCGGGCATTTTAAAAAGCTATTTTAGAAGGTTTCGCTACCTGCACTCCCGCAATATTTTGAGCCAATACAGGTGCCATTAATAAAATACGGGCTTCTGTTGTGCAAAAATGTGTGTCATTATTGTCTGCGGGGTACTTGGACAACATTGTTGCATTGAACTGCTGCCACCAAAGGCTGTCAGCACAGGTCTTTTGGTATCATTGTCATTGGCATGCTCAGAATTCTACAAGCACATCAATGTGTATGTCAGCATGTGCAAAAGGGAGAAGAAGATCCTAATACTGTAATGTGAAGGAAATAGTACTGCTATATAAAAACAGAGCAAGATTGAGAGCAGGCAAACACAGCTCAGACAATGTTTTGCTCCATCTTGAATTCAAACATGGAAGCACCACCTGAACACTGTGAAACAGGAATGAGTGATATCGCACTGTGACAGTGGAGTCGCATGCTGGCATGTGGCATTGAATGAACTTGTAGTATGTTTTGCATAGAGGGCCACTGCTCGTTAATTAAAATTGGATGTTGCACTTGTTGGTCATGCCAGATTGTCATTGGTGTAATCTGAAAGCTGTGCTCTTCAGGCTAGAAGGAATGCAATTTTAAAATTGGATGTTACTGCTGTTGCAAAGCAACTCGTTATAAGCTTCTTTCATTACATTCTAATAGATGTAAGAAAAAAATGGCTGTGGCTTAGCTGAGCTTAAGCCCAGCATGCGAAGCATACTAGCCTTTATTTTAACGCGACAGCGTTAAGGAGCTCGTGTCGCAGAAAAGCCGGTGTCGTCGGCGTCGGCTCAGGCGTGCGGCGCTTGCTCAGGCGCACATTTCGTTGTCGCGCCGAACGCTGCGTTGCTCGACGCTCACCGCGTCCGATGCGGGGCACGTATATAGTCGCTGCGCCGTAGCAAAGCCACCTAGAAACAGTCTCTGTAGCACGCCGCAACCTTCGCTTCTCATTCCAACGAGCAGCTCTGTCTCCAGGAGGCATCTCACCTCGTGAGTGTCTAGCAGCATATATGCTAGCAGAGGCAAGCGCAGCTGCTTATATACCGCCGCGACGGCGCGAGTTGGAGCCCCGTTTCTCCTCTGTCGTGACGTCACGGTGTCACGTGGTATTGAAGGCGACACCGCCGCGCCCGAGGAGCTGGGTTGAGCTCTCGAGCGACGGCGCGAGTTGGAGCCCCGTTTCTCCTCTGTCGTGACGTCACGATGTCACGTGGTATTGAAGGCGACACCGCCGCGCCTGATGAGCTGGGTTGAGCTCTAGTAATATGCTTCGCATAAAAATCTCGCAGATATGCCACACACTGTGGCAGCCTGTATAAGCCGTGGTGAGCCTGCAAGACGAAATGGCATGTCTCGGCAAGAGAATGTGCAGCAGACTTGGGTGACAAATATGCCTCGCAAACCATCGGACATGTGGACAAGGAAACTGGACACAGCACCACCACCGACCAGGGCTTTCAAACCTTCACTATCGCGCAGGAACTTGTGTGCCTCAAGGAGTTGTAGCTTGCACTAGCAGAAGTTAACTATGCGCGTGATTGAGGCTACATGGCTCCTCTGGCCCCAAAGATGAGAGAAAAAGAGCCAGAGGAAGCTATTAACTTTAATAAAGGAATGGCGTGCTTGAAAGTGTGAGGAGCAGCGTTGCAGTGAGCATATCTGTGTTGTCTTTTTTTGTTGTTGTTTTATTGCATAACTTTGTAGAGAACAGCTGGCAGTTTGCACATGTATAGGGGTATGAGACTCGTGTGCTGCCCTGTTTTCAATTGTTTGGAAAGACAGCAGCAGGCAGGTGCAGTCGGCTAAGTCTCGGAGGGTTCGGACGGCTTCGCTTCAATAACGACTCGTACCCTTGTGGTTGCAATGTAGACTCGAACTATCGTCGGTTCACACAGCATCGCTGACTATTGCCTATTTATTAGGAGTGTTCGATAAGTGAAGTTTCCTAACCGAATTGAATACGAACATTCGTGATAAGCGACCTCTGAATATCATACTGAATGTTTCATTTCTAAAGACGGTGACATATAAGTTTAGAGTCCTCTAGGTAAGAAAATAAGAGGCTTATTGACAATGTTTACATGCCCAATTATGGGTACATTTAAATGCATGTAATGCTGTTCGGGAATGGATGTTCGGTCAACTGTAGAGCTTGTAACTGAGAGGCCCCTGCTTTCATTTACATGGTGCAGCAGGACAATGACAATACTTTAAAAGGAAACACCATCTCATCGGATACATGTAGAGCATCGAGTTTGTTCAAGGAGACAAGTACGATACACAGCTTCTCGCATTGTATGAAGTGGATGTAAATGTGGTGTGAATGGCCGAAACATTGATTGCTTGACAACAAATTCGTGTGCAGGCTGTACGAATGTGAGACACTCGTAAATAAATGAACATCATGGAGCAGTGGTTATCTGCCCCATGCATTTCCGGGGAATTGGTGCCCCTGTGCAGTAACCGCGCCGCCCCTGCAGCAGACTTATTCGGGAGAGCCCTCATTTCCATCGTTCTCTCCCGTTGGAAACTCCAACAAGTGGCATATTTGATATTAAGGAATGTTCGACAATGTCAAAAAGCGAATCCTGGTATCAAGTACGATTCCAATAGCGAAAGACTATTCGATTGCTATATGAAATTTAGGATATTATGCACATCCCTACGTTAGTAATTATGTAACAAAATAATACCTTTTCCATGCCGTATACTGCATATATGACCAACAGGGACGAAGACGATATGTAGAACAAGGCGCGGCGCACTTTGGAAGGCGTTTTTCGTGGCACTTTTCAGTTTGAACAGGGACACTGGGAGAGCCGATGTTTCGCGCTGGTGCGCGGCACCCGCCGCGGTGGCGTGGCTACGGCGTTGCACCGCTCGGCTCGAGGTCGCGGGTTACAAACGCGCTGATTGTAAGTTTGCCATCTCCTTATGGCTCGTACCCACTGTGGAGGAACCGGCGCTCTTTAATGAACTTCTTGCACACCGATTTGGGTCACTGGGTATGCCCGACTGGGTGTGCGGCCAGCGAGGGAACAATTAATCTGCGTTCGCACGCACCGGCGCACCACACTTCTCGGAGGCCGCGCGCGGACTTCTCGGCAGCGCCGCTAGATGCTGTAGAGTTCGAGCGGGAAGCGCGAGAAAGGAGCCCGGCTGCGATACATGCCTTATACACGACGCGTGCTGAGCTTTCCCAAGCATCAGCGCTCCCTGGATTTCGGAGGCCACACACCGGCTTCGCGGCGGCGCCGCTAGATGCCGAAGTGTGCCCATAGGTTAAGGTACAGGGAAGCGCGAGGAGCCCGACCGCAGTACATGGCTATACGCAAAGGTGCGCCACCGGTGGTCTTGGAGGCCAGCCACTCGAAGGACTTCGCGGCGCCGCCCCTGTGTGGTTCAGCGTGTCTGGAGGCAAGCGCGAGAGAAGAGTACCACTCCCTACACGCCTCACATATGACGCGTCGTGGCAGTACGTTGCTACATTGTTTCAGTGTTAATCGCATTGTAGTCGACAGTCATTGTGAGATGGGCCCTGCCGAAATTTAAAAAAAGATATTGTTACGGGGAGATGTCAGAAGGGTTCATCTACAACACAGTGGCAGCGAGTGGCACCACAACAAGGACGGCGGGCGGGTGCACAGCTCGTCCTCTTTCTTGTCTGCTATGCAACGTCTTAGTGGGTACGCGCTAATGTTTGGAAACGAAATGTCTTCGTCCGCAGGATAAGTGGCTCGTAACAATATGCAGGCCATCTGCACACATTTCTCAACATTTGCGGACGCTTGCGCCATGAACACATAACATTAGCTATCGACAAGATGTCTTCACAAGATTAGCACGCTGCCTTGGCGATCATTTCATAACGTTTACAAGACGTCAGTTAGACATTTTCACGAGATTTTTCAGACGCCTTGTAGCTGTAGCCAAACTTTGTTGGATGTCGTAAGACGTGGTCCTTGCGAGGACAATGTAATGCGCCGCCAAATTTCAAATATGAGATGTTTGTCGAGACGTCTTGTAGTCATTTTACAAACGACTATAAAGCGTTCTACAAGCAGCCTTGTAGCTGTTTAAAAATGTCCAGAAGTAGTTTTGCGGGACGTTTTGTTGTAGTCTTGAAAACGTTTTTAAATAGTTTAAACAGATTCGGCAAGACCAAGGAAGGATCTTTATGCCAAAAGGTACGCCGATGCAATAATATAAAAGCTGTGATAACTTCTAGTCATATATAGCTAACGTAGCCCTACATTTTTTTGACTAACAGGTCTTTGGAGACCCCAATGTGACATATACAACCCGTTTAAAAGCTCTTTAAACAGTAGCGGCACAATATCTAGTCACGACTGTTTAGCATTCATTCAACAGTCCGCATGCATCTTGAGACTGAATTAAAAGCACTGCTTATTCATTGGGAGGACTACTTATTGCAAAGATGACAGCAATCTATATCAAGCACGTCAATTCAAAGTGGGAACTGAAGTGTCAGTGTAAGCACTCGCGCAAATATGACGGCATTTTAAACACACTGCAGCAGCAAAAATTCAGTCACATCATTGGAGTCCGGATGGTCTGTCTCTCTCCGATATCAACTGTCCTGCGAAATGCTGCTTAGCTTCGATGGTTTGGCGTGATCCGCATATGCGATGGGTCTGGGACGACACGAGCTCATTTTGCTTACCTTGTCAATACCGATGGACATTTGCAAATTAATATACAGTGAAACCTCGATATAACGAACACGCATATAACGAATTATTGAATATATCGAACTCTCCCGAAATATTTTTGTCAAACACATGTATTTTTAACTTCCTATAGCGAACGCGGTTTGGCATAAAACGGATATAACGAACTTCGCGACGCCGAGCCCTAACTCACTTTAATAGCAGGTGGCAGGCTTCGTTGCACTACAAGTGTGTCGTGCGGCGCAGCAAACGTTCAGGACTACCTCGCAGGCGCTGACAGCGCCACAGATGCCACGTCGTCATCGAAAGTTGACAGCCAAAGAAATCGTCCGCATCTCACGACCGCTGACAGCGCCGCTTCATAAGCGGCGTGATCGAATGTTGCTTTTGCATTTTAGTGCTAGCAGTGGCGTGGCCATCGTAGCGTTGTGTGGATGCTCTTTCGGTGGTCGTGTCGAGTGCGGTGCGCGGGTGTGCGTAGTGCTGTGATGGTGATGAATGTGAAAAAAAGAGTGGCACTGACGTTAAAGACCAAGCTCGAGATAATTCAACGTGTCGAGTTTACTGCGCCGACACTGCAGTGCTATTGAGGGCAGTGGGTTTGCCCTTGTTGAGTGTTTGCAAACTGTGGAACAGGGCGTGATACGGAATGCGATCAACACCAAGAAGCAGGCCGCGATAACGCAGTTCCTTGTGCGTGAATAAATGAACGTGACCCAAGTAAGCATAGTTCGACTTGCTGTGCCTTCTCTGATTGAATTTTGCTCCTCTTGCATGTATTTTTTACGAAATTTTATATTACGAGTTATGGATATAGCGAACTAATTTCCAACTTTTTAGCTGTTCGTTATAACGAGGTTTCACTGTAAAACAACACAATGCATAAGGATGGAAAGCTGGGCGAGTTGGTACGGTAGCAAATCTTTAGGTTGCAGCGCGTAGGGACACAGACGAAGACTCGAAGCAGACAGGACGAGCGCTAGCTCTCAACTAAACCTTTATTGAAACGATCAACGTGCAGGGTGATCGTCTTTCGAGTTTTATGGAATTTTTAAAAATCGCCTGTGGAAGATAGCGTAATTCTTGTCCTTGAGCTTGATTGTTTGAAGAAGCGGACATTACTAGCACGAGAAATCGAAGCACATATTAAACTAATTAGCAAAAAATTCAACAATTAACCCCTTAATTAACTACCTTACGGCATATACTGCAACTTACGAATTGTAGCGGGTGAGCTTACAAGACGTATCCACTTGAACTTAATTTCCAGAATGACGCCAGTTTCCGGATATGATTTCTCCATGTGGAATGAAATACGTGGGCGTTCCAGTTACTTTTGTGCTTCAGTGCAATAAAGAGCACTTGCTAAAAAAGTGAGTGAAACTGCAGTGGATTTCTGGGGCAAGTTTGATTAAAAAATTAAATTATGGGGTTTTACGTGCCAAAACTACTTTCTAATTATGAGGCACGCCGTAGTGGAGGACTCCGGAAATTTCGACCACCTGGGGTTCTTTAACGTGCACCTAAATCTGAGTACACGGGTGTTTTCGCATTTCGCCCCCATGGAAATGTGGCCGCCGTGGACGGGATTCGTTCCCGCGACCTCGTGCTCAGCAGCCCAACACCATAGCCACTGAGCAACGACGGCGGGTGCAAGTTTGATGGCGCATATCTCCAAACTGGCGTCACTCTGGAAGTTATTGCAAAGTGGAAACGCTTCGCAAACTCACCGGCTACAACTCGTAAATTGCAATATATGTGCTGTAAAGTAATTAATTCATAAAATAATTAGTTGATTTTTGGTAAATAATATAATATTTCGTTTTCTCGTGCAAGTAATGTCGCCTCTCTGAATAATCCAGCTCAAGGACTAGAATTATGCTGTCTGCAACAGGTTATTTCTTTAAATGACATAAAACTTAGAAATGATCACCCTGTATGTAAGCGATTGCAAAAACCTAAGCGAAGAAGCATCACATGGTCTAAAGAAACATCAGTAAGCAGATAAACATATCGAAATCAGGGAAGCCATAAAAACTAAGAAAAGGCACTACACTTGGGATGGACGCGCGTGCTGAGAAGATATTCAAATTCAATGTCTAAACGTGGCATTGATTGCTAACGCGCAGGTCTCTCCTAATATTTTAATGTGAAAGGCCTCATTTATTTCGCGTGTAGTGTGGTATTTGTGCCTTGAAAGGGCTTTTGTGTCCCCTAACAAAGGTGTACAACCGCAATTAAAACAACGCGACACTGGATGTGATGCATTAGGGTTGTTAAGTGAATGATTACGTTCTTTTTAGTCTGATACCGAGGCACCTGCTGTTCTGTCCAATAGATTCCGGTTTACACAGCGCTGTACGTGAGATGCCTTTGGAATCTTATTGGAGCTTTTGTTGTTTTACCTAGACATTAGTTTTGTAAAATGGGTTAGTTATATGTATGTACCGAAATCAGCAGTTTGTATTGGCTCAAAAGTCGCACCGGTTCTGAGCGATTTGTAGCCAAGTCTTGTCAATGAGAACGCTACAGATCAATCTAGAGGAATTGGCAGTGCGTACCTTTCGATACGTAGATGATTACCTCGTGTTTTGTCTATGCGAAAACTACACCAAGAAAGCTACGGATATTTTAAAAGTATTCAAGGTATGTGGCGGGGGTATTGATTTTACGCTTGAGTTTATTCAGAAGAATAAATTACTGTTTTTATTTATGTGCCTAACGTTCCAGCAGGGACATGTCTGTTGGTGCTATTCGCCAAGGGCGCAAAAGCAACTGCTTGATTTTTCTTCTTGCCATTCCAAACTTCTAACACAAGGGACCGCTTACTCAGCTATTTAGGTCTGCTGTCGGTAAGTCACGTCCGCACGGCATGCAACAAAGTTTATGGCAACAGATAGGTGGGCTGGAGAGGGCTGCCTATCCTGCTCATACGTTCAGTGGCGTAGCTAGGTCATCTGGCACCCGGGGCCCAAAGGTCTTCTGTCAACCCTCCCCCCCCCCACCCCCCCCCCACGGGTGTAGCCGGCGGGAAGAGGGGTGTCTTCAGACGTATATGACACCCCCCCCCCCTCCACTGGCCCCTTGCACCCGGGGACCACGGCCCCCCGGCCCCCCCTGTTGCTACGCCACTGCATACGTTATCGCTAACCTGTGAAAAGCTTTCAAAACGGGTAAAGAAGAGTGCTGCTACAAAACAGCAAGAAAAAAAGAAAGGTTATCTGTGGTGCTGTAAGTGCACAGGTTAGAGAGAGAGAGGAGGGAAGACGGAAAGGCAGGGAGGTTAACCAGACTGAGTCCAGTTTGCTACCCTACACGTGGGGAGGGGAACCGTGTGACCCACAGTCACACGGTTTACTGAATGTGGCCAGTAGATATGACGGCGTTACAGTTATCCCCCCCCCTCTCAAATTGTCAATGACGTGTCCTATCGTAAAAAGGAAACTTGGGCGGAGGGGGGGGGGGTGCGTAAAAGAAATAATGATTGCGGCGTCAGGCACTAGTCCTCGTTTGCACCTTGTACCACTGGTATTGTTTATCGAATTCCACTCGCGTGCGGGAAATCTTAAATTGGACAGAGCGGCAGGCGCCTCAATATCAGACTAAAAGAACATAAGGGTTCACAATAAACAGCCTTAATGCGTCACATCCAGCGTCGCATTGTTTTAATTGCGGTTGTACACATTTGTTAGCGGACGCAAAGCTCCTTTCAAGACACAAATGCCATACTACATGCGAGATAATTGATACCTTTCACATTAAGAGATTAGGAGAGACCTGTGTTAGCCTGGAATCAATACCAGACAGTGAATTTGAATATCTTGTGGGCATCCCAAGTATAGTGCCTTTTCTTGTTTAGTTTTTATGGCTTCCCTGATTTCTGATATGTTTATCTGCTTACTGATATTTCTTAGATTTATTTTTTGCTTAGGTTTTTGCAATCACGTCTGTATGTTGATTGTTTCAATAAAGGTTTAGTTGAGACTTAGCGTTCGTCCTGTCTGCTTCTAGTCTTCGTCTTTATCCCTTTGCGCTATAAACTAAATATGAAGGAGTCCAGCACACTGTCACGGAATTCTTCTTTAGTGAATATTTGGCATACACACAAATATTTAAAAACACCCTGTCATTATTGCATTGATTACACATTGAGTGTCACCAGGCGCTTGCAAAAATGGACAAAGGAATGGGGATGTTTCAAACTCTTATACTGAATGAGAGCCTGGTCGTACCAACTGTACCAAGGTCTATGGCCCAATTTTTACAACCAACGATAGCATCCGTGAAATATTAAGAAGCACATGTTGCTGGGCTGGTCGGTTCATACTGCTGAGTAGACCGCAACTATGATCGCTATGACCACAACTATGACAGAAGGGAACAAGGGGAGCGTTCTCCTTGTTCCCTTCCGTCCTTCCTTGTTTGTGCAAAAGCGAACATATTTATGGTCTACTCAGCAGTGAAATATTGGCAAGGCCAGGAGAAGCGATCGCAGATGTTAAGGCCGTACGCTTAACATAAAGCATGATTAATCACGTAAACGAAGCGCTTTAGTGGCCAGAGTTTCAAATAATGTTTAATGCTACAAATCACTAACTCGCCAATACGTCAGCAAAATGCTTCTAATGCGCATTCTAGATTATTGTTTTCTAAGTGTATAATGTTACACATTTGTCACTTGAGTTCACGCCACAGGGAGCTGGCTTTAACAGTTGCACAATCTGATGCACCCGCAGAAAATTCAGCTTGCTCTTAAGAGGAAGCTTTAGCTCGGGTGCTCCTATCTAAAAACATGTAAAAGGAGAATTCGTTTTTCTCAGCAACCACTGCACCAAGTTTGATGAGATTTGTTGTATTTAAAAGAAAAACTTAAAATCTAGTGACTGTTGGTTTCGAATTTTCCATTTAGGTCATCAATTTTTATTAAAAAATTGGCAAAAATTGAAAATTTCTAAGAAACGAAACTATAAAGTTTACAACTCTGTAACTCAGCAAAGAAAAATGATAATACAATTCTGTGAGTTGCACCTGGTAGTACATCTAAAGCGGACAAAATGTGTGTCACACATGAATCTCGAAAAATTTAGTAATATGGAAATACAGCTTTTGCAGAACGGCTGTATACAACGTAAAAAATTCACGTTAAGATATAAAGTGGCTTATCAAATTTGCCCGCTTTGAATGATGTAATGGATGCCGTTTACAGAATCGCGATATCTGCTCTTGATGCAGAGCTATGAATTTGCAAACTTCGTTCTTCTATTTTTTTCAAACTTTCGAAGTTTTGAAAATTGCTTTAACAAAATTTAAGACCTAAATAGAAATTTCGCTTCTAACGGTCACTAGAATTTAACGTTCTCTCTCAAATGCAACAAATTTCATTAAAATCGGTCCAGGGGTTATCCCAGAAAAACGTTTTTGCGTTTTACATGTATTTGAATAGGCCGCGTCGGATGTGCACCCGAGCCAAAGCTTCCTCTTAATGATGCTGCCTACGTATACTGGATGGATTTTCGCAGGCCTCAGTTTTGGCACCTGTAATTTAGAAGGCAAGACGGAGAACGCTAACAGGAATGTGTTATGCGACTGATAAAAGCTCCTACTCCTCTCTACGGAAGCTTTGTTCACCCACAGTAACTGCTCTAAACGGCGAGCTTGGAAAATAAGCGTCATCAGACTTGCCCTAATATGCACCGTTCCACTTTTTGAACAAGAGAGAAAAGCAGGGAGGTTAACCAGAGGTAGTTCCTTATTTAAGAGCATTACAAACAGTTAATGAACCCTCCTATTTTCCGCACTTTGATGCGTTATACAGGGTGATCATTTTTAGGTTTTATGAAAAAAAAAAGATAGCTTGAACAAAACGCTCTTTCACGCATTGAAGCACAAAAGTAACTGGAATGCCCATGTATTTCGTTCCACAATTTGGGAAATTATATCTGGAAACTGGTGTGATCCTGGAAATTATTTTCAAGTTTATGCGTCTTGAAAACTCACCAGCTACAATTCGTAAATTGCACTCCCTGCGTATAGGCAAACAATTAAGAGGTTAATTAATGATATTTTGTTAATAACTTCGATATCTGTTTCTATTTATCATGTTTGTGACGTACGCCTCTTAGAATAATCCAGCCCAAGAAAAAGCATTATGCTACCTGCTACCATGCATTTTGTTTATTTCGTAAAACTTAAAATGATCACCCTGTATAACGCATGCAAGTGCAGAAAAGTGGAGGCTTCATTAATTGTTTGTAATGCTCCTAAATACGGAATAAACGTTAACATAGCGCTACAAATTAATCTTAAGATTTAGGCCACTTATACTAAATACAGACTTTCTGTAACGCAGAGTATTCTCGGAACATTAAAAAACGTAGCTGATAACGGCCGCGTGACACTTTCAAACTTGATTTAGAAATGCGTCGCAGAACGTGCATTTTATTCACAGCCATTTCACATCGCACACATATTTACCATGCTCAACCACCCTTTTTCCGCTAAAGTTGATTTGGTGGCATGTGTATGTGCACGTGTAGGGCTGCGTGGTAAAGTTTTCGCTGCTCGTAAAATTTAGCCGTGCCTATTTTGTGAAGCGCTTGAATATGCCATCTATTGCACACGTCTTAATCGATTCAAACACTTTGAACTTTTCCTGCACATAACCCATAATACGCCCCATATTCTTGGCAAATATAAACTTTGTGTAACCTTGAGTTCTATCGGGACACTGGGAGACGTATAGAGTCTAAGAAACCTGTATAACAGTTTCGAGATCGTCTGGAAAGAACGTTTTGCAAAAGCTGTATTCGATGCACGTGCACTTAATTGCTCTCATAGATTTGCCATAACGTTTCCCCCACGTTCGCTAAATTTGGTCACAGTGGTTATTGCGAATAAACCGTGACAGCACGCTAAATTCCACGCTGCTCACAAAACGGAGTCATGATCTCGGGAGCACTTGAATACGTAATTCATTGCAGGAGCCACAATTCTCTAACGACTGCGAGTGTCCTACACAGACTAACAATTTATCGTACGTCGATCACAACACACAACTGCTATTTCAACGAGCTATAAATAGCGTGCCTCGCACAGTTCACCGAGAAGACTGGGAAAAATCAACTGCAGAACTCGCACAAGGCATCACAACTGGAAAAAGACGAGCATTGACAAATTATTTTCAGAACGAGTAATTACCGTACGCACTTTAAACTTCCTGTAGATGTCACCAAAATAGTGACCCTCATATCCTGCATATGTTAAATTTCTGCCCGTTTTCGGTCCTCCCAGGGGAGCGTGGAAAATTTGTAAGCATTTCATATGACGCCTATTAACTCCCCCCCCCCCCCAAAAAAAAAAGAAACACAATGGTTTAGCACTTTTAATTGAACCCTTATTTGGCAATAACATTTGAAAATTCGGCTGCCCATTACAGCTAACATTCCTCGCATTTCCTCGATATATAAACTTCGTAATTGGTTCCGCTTCTTTCAGAAAACCATGAAAAAACCGTTATATGACGTTCTTGAGAGCTCGTACATAGTAGCATTAGCCGCTTCGGAGTAAAAGCGCACCGACTTGCGTTTGCTCAAGCAACAAAAGAACGGCACTCCTAAAGTTTTCACTCGAAGGCCGTTCAAACCAGCGAATAATGAATAAACGCAGCGGTGCTTGTCCGTTCTTTTGTGCCCGCACAGCTGCTACGTATACGTGTGAGTAACATTATGTTTTTACGCCACGAGTGTGGGGCATGCTGCGATATGGTGGTCGCAGTGTGAGTCTCATACCTAATGAACAGAACAGGTGAGCCTGTCCGCACATCACCTTTAACTAGGTAATGAAAATGATAAAAGAAGAGAAGCGTGCTCTTGCCGCACACGGCTGCAATAGGTATTCAAATTCCGTGCACCTAGCTAAACGGTAAATTCCTTAAGCGCTCGAGACATGTGGCTGCTTGCCATGGTGGTTCTCTGCGTACCACGATTACTCCAAAGCAGAAAATTATTTTCAAAATATATAAATAGACAGAAGTCGTCCACACGCTGAGTCCGGGAATACGGCTTTACGGGCACTCTGTATATAACTCTGCGTTTCCGTGGCAACTGCCTTTATGTCAAGTTTAGAACCACGCCCACAATCGGGGATTTTTGTCTCGGAAAGCGAAGCAATTCATCACCTGCTTTTTGCTCCCGATGCGAGGTTGAACAAGGAATGGACGAGTGCCGCCATTCGCGGGGCAGAGCGAGAACTGAACTGGCATCCACTCGACTGCACGCACGAAGCCACAAGGTGAACCCCGTGAACGGGTTTCTCAGGAATAAAACTTCGAGGCCGGGGAAAGAAATGGTCTTGGTGCGCGATTTCAACCGGGGGGCGGGATTTGAGGGGCGGGGGAGGGGGGGCGGGAGGACGACGCCTTTCTGGGGCGGTCGCTCACTACCTGCATGCTAACCTGGAGGCTAGAAAATCGCAGAACGAGGTCGAATTAATCGGCAAACCGAAGCGCTATAGGACAGTGTCGCAGTGAGAATTTCAGCTTTCATTGACAATTATAATTTACAATCAGAGTTTATTAGCAATGACAATTTTCCACTTCGTAGAGCTTCCTCTGTGTTGGAAACTTTCGCGGAAGTTACTTGCAAATCAGTTATAAACTCGATAATTGTATCGGGGGCTGACCATGTGTCACCCTGAATAGGCCTGTTATCGTATGATTCGTGAAGCTATTGGTACGATCTACTGCTTCCTGTAAACCGCAGTCAGAGTCTGTCTGCGATAATGTACAGGATTTGTTTAACGTAAAAATAATTTAAAAGAAATCACCTGGGTCATATAACGGAAATCTATTTATTGAGCTGGATTACTCTAAGAGGTGCAATTACTTACACTGGAAACAAAGATGCGTAATTGACTAATTATCAAATTATGCAGATCCCACGCACTGTGGGAATCGATGTAAGCGAAGCTTTCTGTGCTGTTTGCTTTGACCCACGATATTTAGAGGTGATGTTGACGGCTATTGTTTAATTTCTTCAATGTTTTGTCCGACACGAGGATGGTGAGTTGATGTTAAACGTTACCTTGCGTGCACCACTGCTTTTTGTCTGCGTTTTCACAGAACACACAGGGAGAGGTGTTTGCTTGAGCCGTTCTTGTGCGCCATATTTCATAACCTCTAAGAGGGTTGAGCATTGTCATTGCTTCACATGGCACGTCGCATCGTGGTAGAAGCACTAAACTTCAATTGGATTATGGGGCTGCACGTGCCAAAACCACAATCGCATTATGAGGCTGGTCGTAGTGGCGCACTCCGAATTAATTTTGGCAACGTGGTGTTCTTTACCGTGTCCCTAAATCAAAGTGCGCGAGCGTTTTTTTATTTAGGACCCGTCGAAATGCGGTTGCCTCGGTCAACTCTGCGACCTCCAGCAATGCCATAGCCGAAAAGCTATCGCGGTGGGCAGAAAAGTGTTGAATTGACGTGCGACCTCTTCCGTTGTGTCGCCTAGACCCTGCGGTGCGCTAAGCTTGTGCATGCCCTGCGTGAGTTGTCCGCTGGACATATTTCGGTGGTTTTATTTTACAGAAATAGCAGAAACACACCGTACCGTACCTTGAATTTCAGTTTATCCAGCGTTTCCTTGACTTCTCACGTCACCTGCCCCTCCATGCCCCCCCCCCCCCCTTTGTATGGGAACTGCAAGCCAAGACTGGCAAGGCTTCACGACTGCGTCGGTTCTACTCATTTTCTGCACCCTCTCCCCTCTCCTCTATTCCATTCTTTCTAGCTTCCCTCTGGACTTGCACCTTGGTAGAAAGGTGAGCGCTTGCGGGGGATCACGGATAATTACAGCTGTTAAGAGGAAAATATGGCGACGACCAGGGAGCTCCAGAGGGCATTGTGCGCATTCGACGCGGTGCGGTCCAAACGAGTTCCTCCCGTCTCGTTTCTTCTCTATTATGCTCCCGACATGTACACACACGCTCGCAACCACCCCACTACGCGGTGTGCCAGACAGCAGCAGCCCCAGCAGAAGCAGCAGAAGTGGGAAAGTCGAAGGAAAATGCGAAGGTTCGCAATTTAAAACAAAAAAAAGACTAATGAACAAGTTATCACTAATCAACTTTCTACCTAATTTACTTTAGCGCAGGCATTGTGGCGTACGAATTGAAGCAAACGATTTCATAAGGCGCATGCCCACTTGGAACTTGAAAACTAGCGTCAGTTTTGAGATATACGGGCCGTGAAACATGTGGTAAAAATGCACTGTTTTTAGTCCACTTATCTTTTAAGGAAAATGCATTAAAGCTGAAAAATTAGCTGAACACAACTGTATTTCGTCGCAGCTTTGGGAAAGCATATCTCACAACCGGTGTCAGACTTATAATTCGTTTCGAGTGGGTATAACTTTCGAAGCGGCTGGTTACAATTCGTAAATTGAAATATCTGCCGTAAAGGAACTAGTTAAGAATTAAACAGTGAAATTTCGTTAATTAGCCAATTACGTATTTCGATTTTCAGTGTAAGTAATGACCGCCTCTTGGAGTAATCCAGCTCAAGAAGTATTGTGCTGCACATGCCATGAGACATTTCATAAAAGCCCTGTTAATGTTACAAAAAAGTGCACAGTAAAAGCTCTCAGTAGAGCGCTTGAAAGCGACCAGTCAGAATGCCACAAGAAGCATTGCTTGGTTGGTGTTTGGGAGGTAGTGGGGGAGCTAAATTTTCTGACAGAATTATCTGCCTGCTTGTACTAAATAAGCATAAGTTTAACAACGTTTATGAAAAAAAGGAATTTATTAAACCCGACGTTTCGGAAACAACTTGGCTCGTTCTTCATGTGTTAAACGACGGATATTCCAGCGCAGTGCTGTTCCATATCAGATATTGATATTAGGGGAACGGGTCTCACTTTAGCTGCGGTAACCTTGTTTTTCTGGCGTGGTTGACGGTCGGGGAAATTCTGATGGCCTTGCTTCTGCTGCAGATCATATTTGGTGCCTTCCTTGATTGAAGCCATTGTGCGGTGTATGAGGCAAATGCCTCCCTTCCTCCAACCTTAATGTGTCCCTCATAACGTCCCGTGAGAAAATTCGGTTACACAGTGGAAGCTCTAGAGTGCCGCATAAGGAGTGCCTTACCGCATTTTTCTTTCAGGTTACTTAGTTCAATATTAAAGGAGATAGGAAAAATTCAAATGTCGCTTCATGTTTCCAGTAGGCGAGCTTCACTGCCAACATAGGCATTGCTCCCATGCCTTCTCCCATACCAAAGGCGAGAGACTCATGAGCCCTGCCTCCCCTTTCCTCTTTCTTTTGTTTTATTCTCTCTCTGTCTCTCTCTGTTTTTGCTGAGCGGCTCATTTTCAGTTGGGGTTTTGCGTGTTCTGTATTGGCTGATTTTCCGAGGCCATACGCCATAAACGGGGACGTAGCAGGCAATGCGCCTGACGTGGGGGATTTTACACGTGTGTCCTTGATGCTCCGGAAGAAAGCGAGGCTCCCTCGAGAGAAAAAAAGCCCGCTGGCTTTCGTTTTGAAATCTCAAGCCGTTTTCGCACCGTCGGACAAGGTCGTCAGCGCGTGATCAGCGCACCGCGCTTCTCCGTTTGCAGTGCCCAAACCCGGTGAAGGACCCTTTAATGGCGCTTTCCACTGGACGGGCAGGAGTACTCGAAAGTGTCCCCAAAGTGCTCTCTCAAGAGTAGCAGCGCTCCAATGGGCGAATAGGAGCAGGAGCGCTGTGATGCAATGGCAGAACGGGAGCAGTTTCGCGACACCGAAATCGAGGAACGCCTACAACAGGCGGCTCTTCTAGTGGACACTTACGCCGCTTCTTGCGGCCTAGAGTGTTCTCCATCTAAATCGGCACTCCTATCAGTCTCCCGCCTACCGCCACCCCTGATTACGCTCCCGTCCGGCCCTGTCCCGTCGGTCCAGGACCTTAGGATTCTCGGGTTTCACCTCTCGTCCTCCCTGGACCCTAATGGTACCATAGTTGCTCTCCGACGCACCAGCGAACAAGTGAGTCATATGATTCGGCGGGTCTCTACCAAGCGTGGCGGCCTCCGAGGGACCCAGTCCCTCCAGTTGGCCCAAGCGTTTGTGACTAGTCGGGCCCTCTACGCCTCACCATACCTTCGCCTGCGTCGTCACCACGAACACCAGCTGGATATTCTTCTCCGTTCCGTGTACAAACGTGCGCTGGACCTGCCCATCGCTACTTCCAATCGCCGCTTTGCGGCGCTGGGGTTGCACAACTCCTTCGCGGAGCTGCGGGAAGCCCATCGCGTCAATCAACTCACTCGTCTGTCGCAGACGCCTTCCGGGCGCCGCCTGCTACACAGACTTGGCCTCAGCTCAATCTCTAACCCGGTCCCTCCCTCCCAGATACCGGAACTCTGGCGCCAGAAGCTATGGGTGAAGCCATCCATGCGCGCCACTCCGAACGCCCCGGCGTATTCTACGTAGACTTCTCGGGCCCTTCCCCCTCAGGTCACTTCACGGCCGCTGTGATCACCGAGGGTCATCACGTCGACGGCCTCTCCTTCAGAGCCGACACTGTAACTCATGCAGAGGAGGTTGCCATCGCTTTGGCCGCCTCGCACCCCACCACTTGCACTATCTTGACAGATTCGCGCTCAGCCTGTTCTCGATACATCCAGGGTTCCATCGCCCCGCTGGCGGCTAGTCTCCTTCGGGCCGCCTCCTGGCGGTTCAACCCTCACTCCATCAGAATAGTCTGGACCCCAGGCCACACAGGTCTTCCCGGCAACGAGGCGGCGAATGCCACTGCCCGCGCTTCTTTCCTCCGGGCCGCTGCCCCTTCATGTCCTGTGTCGGATCCTGGCAACTCGAGCCTCACACGCTACAGCGATATTCTGGATTATTATCGCACTTCGCGCCGACTCTACCCTAACCCTGCACGCGGTTTGGCGAAAGCGGACGAACGACTACTACGCCGCCTTCAGACCAATGCTTTCCTTAGTCCGGCGGTTGCCCGGCACTTCATGCCGGAAATCTCAGGCACGTGCCCGACTTGTCAGGTCATCGCCGATACCTTTCACGTTGTGGCTTCGTGCCCCGCCACTCCACTTTCCTTTTCATCTCCTTTCCCCATCCCTACTAGAGAGGCTTGGGAGGAGTACCTTCTCGGCTGCTCTACCTTGGAAGCTCAACGTTCCTTGGTGGCGCACGCCCGGGCAGCGGCCATCTCCAATGGCGTCCCGGAATAGGGGCTGCCACTCAGGCGCACAGCAACTCTCTTATTAACTTCTTCAATAAAATCTTTCTGCCACCACCACCGAGAGCAGTTCTACGCGATAAGAGGAGTGCGAAGGAAGTCACGTGAGACAGGCACGTCATATCGTTTCATTTTGGATGTGTTTCGACGTTTTGGTTCAGTGTGCGGTAGCAATGGCGGCTCAGAAGCAAGTACGCGCGACAATCACCGCGGGAAGGTAAACAATCGGGTCACGTGATACACCGTCGCCCTCGCACCTGCTCTCGAGGCGCATGGAACGTTTCAACGGGGCGCGCGCTACCGCTCTGTTCCTCTTTGCCTCAGCTCCTGTTTTTGCCAATGGAATGTGCCACAAGAAACACCATTTTCGAAGGGCTATGCGTTTAACCTAGTGATTGCTAATTGCACTAAGCATTTAACCGGGACCTCAACAATAATGTGGACCTTATAAAAAAGTCCAAAAGACTTGAATGCTTATAAGGATTATGAGCTGCTCTTCTACATTCAATGTTCTTTGAGAGTCTGGTTTATTTAGCTAGTATTTAGCGCGAAGGTCTTGAGAAAGGGACACAAGGCAAGACACACACAAGGGCTATCCATGTATATCTTGCCTCCTGTCCCTGTAACAAGTTATCTGTGCTCAACATTAGTTAGGAGGTCCTACCAACAAGGCCGAAACTCTACTCTTGCATGCTGTTTTATCCGACCAAACATGAACACTGTAGGCTCTATTAGTAAATTGCGCTTCTGCAATAGCAAAACAGTTATACTCTTACCGTCACAGGTGGCTGATTAGGACAGAAAGAAAAAAAAAGGTCAACCAACTATCCACGCAAAGAAGACACCAGGTACAATGGTGGCTCAAGCAAATCGATGATTAAATGTTGATTATATCTCTCTATTCTGTCTTTTTCTGTTCCTTGTTCATGTTTATTATTCACTCATTTCGTATGTTATTCGTATCGTATTTCACGCGCTATTTCGTTGACCTCGTCTTATTTAGCGTCGACACTTGTTTAACCATTTCTTTTCTCGACCGGAGGTAGGTCAAGTAGACCGATCCCAGAGATAATGGAGTCTGTGGTGAAACGCAGTTATTTTTTACTATACTGGCACTAATTACGCCCGTAACGGTAAATTTACGTTTTTTGTGACTAACTCTTTCTCTCTGTCGGCACTGCCGAGCCGCCTTCCCGACACGATTGCTTAGTCCAGGCGAACTCGCTCCATTTCCCCAAAAAGTGCCGTACGGCGGCTTTGCCTCAACATGACTATATCTACGGTGGTGCACCCTTTACAGGGGTATAGTGAAATGTGGTTAATTTTCAAATATATTGCGCTAAATACGCCAGTAGCGTCAAGTTTACCTCCTCTGCGACTAGTTATCGCTTTTTTCTCGTTGAGACCTACATTTAGATACCTCTTGCTATTCGCTACGACGCTCTGGATGCACGCAAATTGCAATATATTTTTTAAATTCTGGAAGTGGCTACAAGATACCCAGATCCCAAATACGCGACACCCGCGTGAAATCAGCCAAGAATACGTTGTGTTCAGAATCTGAAAACGAAGACGTCGGCGACACCAGCCTAAAGTTTCCACACAAGCTTTTGTTGACGTGATACATTTTGGCAGCATTTAACGACCCTAGGTGATTTACTAATTTTCATGTTCACTATATATATATATATATATATATATATCACAACACACGTGTTTTCCTCCATCATATCTGTCTCAAGTTCGTAAAATTTCTCACGAGCTGTATTTTCGTTATCTTGCTCAAAATTCTACTTACACTTAAAGACACCCCAAAAGTTGTTCGCAGTGTTTTATAAGAGTTGATAGTAGCGAAAAAAAACAGCCCTCTGGTATGCCCGTTGGTTCCTTACCTTTTTGGTCGATCGCCGTCATTTCGATAATACTCGCCAAGGTATCCTACAGTTATAGTAGTCATAGCCTTGTGCTGCTTAGGTCGAGGTCGCGGCTTCAGTCGCAAACGCAGCAGCCGTATTTCACTGGAGGCGAAAGGCAAAAGCGCTCGTGTACTTATATTTAGGGGCGCAGCGTTAATTAAAGAGCCCGCTCCAGGAGGTGAAAATTAATCCGAGGTCCGTACTACGGCGTGCTTCATAATGATGTCGTAGTTCTTATTTAATTTCGTTCGTTTATTCTATTTATGAAATTGGATAGGAATCAAGTTTATGACCGTGCGTTTATTTCCTTGCTATGCGACACTCATTAATACAGCGTTATAAAAGCATGCCTTTTAACGCCTCCTTTTTTTCTCACGAACAATGTTAGAAATCGTCTGCACACTTTAGCAACGTATATTATAAGCGACGGACATTTACATTGACGCCAAATCTCAATACTGAATTGTACAGTTAACATAGTTTTGTAAAACTATTTATTGAATTACAGCCTTTGGCGCATATGATGAACTCATAGAATCGAAACCGGACAGAAATAGAGCCGCGGTGGTTCTGCAGGAATTCTCATGCAGACTATAGTGCCAGTGTCGAGTTCATCATCATCAACCTATTTTATGTCTACGTAAAGACAATTAAAGAACTCTTCCAGGTATCTCCAATTGCGCTACCCGATTCCAAGTTATGCCCGTGAATTCGCCTAATTTCATCACCGTACTTCATTCTCTGCCTCCTCAACTATGCTTCCCTTCCCTTGGTACCGGACCCATTCTGTAACTCCAATGGACCATCGGTTTTCTGCCCTATGCATTGCATGGCCTAACCGGCTCCAATTTTTTTCCTCTTAAGAATATCGGCTGCCCCCTTCTGCTCTCTGATCCACGCCGCTGTCTTCTTACCTATTAACGTTGCGCCTAACACTTTTCGTTCCATCGCTCGCTACGCGGTCCTTAACTTCTTCTCAGACTCCTTCTCTAAGCTGCAAGTTTTTCCCCATTGGTTAGTACCGGTAGACATCGATTATTTTTTCAAGAATAGCGGTAAGCTGCCGCTCATGACTTCGTTCTGTCCACCGTATGCGCTCCAACCCATTTTACAGCGAAGCTCTCGGTGGTCGCCATTTTCCGTGTCCGCGTCCGTTAGCAAAAATATGGGCCGATCCCGGCGGCAGTGCAGGGCAGGAGCAGTTGCTCGTTACCCCCCATAAGGCAGAGGCTTCAAACATTCGACAAAGTGAGGCGAAAAGGGCATACATTCTTTGGAATCACCCATGAAACATGCAGAACAGCATTCGTTTCAATAAAAAACAAGCCCAAAACGAGCATCCGAACCACATAATTGATGATAAGGCGCTCCCGATAACAATGCGAAGCACGTAGCGCTCGCTCACCGCATACATTTCCCGGCACAGAAGACTGTTGTGCAAGCTGACGCGGCAACGGCAGCTTGCGACGTGGGGAGTGACGTCTGCAACATCTCTTTTATAACATAGCCAGCCTAGGAGCTGATTTCATTGTTGTTGCAGCACCGCTTTGAGTAGGGAGCGCATAATCAGGACTTCCTAGGAGCGGCGTGAATACGAGGAGCGACGAAGGAAAAAAATCGCAGCCATTCCACTCTCTGAATGTCGGCCACCAGCGGAGCTGTAAAAAAGACAAAGCACACCACTGAGGGTAGAAGTTCACTTATTTTGGGTCTTTTCACAGCTGCGTCTGTAGAATACTAGTGAACACGCATCATCGCTACTAATTAATAACGGCTCAACCTGTCGAGGCGTCCAAATTGAAACGCACCAAGCGTCTTTAGACGCTGGCTTGCCCGCAAGAAACTTATAAAGGCGTTCTGTGCCGCTTGTCGACGCATGCGTCCGTGACGTATGAAATAAAGAAAAATAAAGTTACATTGATGTTTCACTTCGTGAACACGGGTGACGCACAAGTGTGTACAGGTGCTATAGCGCACACGACGCGACCGGCACTCGGTGCGCTTGGGCGCCTATAGCTGTGCGCATCGCAGATCGTGTTCGAAGACAGGGCTCGCACAGTCGCACAGCCGCGCCATACGCAGCAGTCGCCGGAGCAGAAGGCCCAATTGTAAGCATTCGCTTACTATCTAAATTACCTAGCATGGTGTCAGTGCGCACAGGAAAACATGAGCACTTCACACTCGATGACAGCGGACACTCGCTGCCAAAACGCTGGAGTGAGGAATCGCGGCAGCAGCGGCGAGCGAAGTGACTTTCCTGCTGTCTAACGTTTGAACGCAAGCAGAGCGATGAGAACACAGAGCACGCAAAGCTACGGGCCTTCGGCCCACCTAGACTGTGCCCCCAAAGCAGGTCGATTTCAAGACAAGTCCCGCGCGACCACACGCAACCGCGCCGTGGGACAATATGGTGGTAGCGCTGGCAGGGTAGTACCATTGAGTGCGCATGGTAGCATGGTGGCAAGGGGAGGAGGAGGAGGAGGAATAAACTTTTATTGTAGAACCAGCACTTTATGATGGCCGGGCCTACGCCTCCCACGAAGGGACGTCGAGGGCTTGCCTCGCCGCCGCCTCGCGGGCGTGCTGGGTCGCCCAGGTTTGGTCGTCGAGGGTGGAGCTCCGCAGAGCCTCATGCAACCTCGACGAGAGAGTCGTGGTGTTAGTCTGTGCGTACTGTGCTGGGCACTCCCATAGCATATGCGAAAGCGTAGCCGGGTGAATTCCACAGCACCGGCAGTTGGGGGTAGTGTAGACGTCCGGAAATATAAGGTGGAGGCGGGCGGGTGAAGGGTACGTGTTTGTTTGTAGTAGACGCAGGGTGGTAGCCTGCGCCCGGCTGAACTTTGGGTGAGGCGGGGGGAAGATTCGGCGACTCAGGTAAAAGGCCTTAACAAGATCGTTATAAGTTGTCAGACTGTCCCTGGTGTCCAACTCATCTCCAGTGACTCCGGCGCGGTTGACTAGGCCTCGCGCAATGGAGTGGGTGACCTCGTTGAGATTGGGGAGGTGTGGGTGGACAGGGCCCGCATGGGCCGGGATCCATGTTAGGGAGATTATGCTGTCTTTAGAGTGTGGTGCCTGGCAGAGGATGCGAAGAGCTTGGGGACAAATACGCCCTTTGCTGAAGTTAGTAACGGCTGAGCGAGAGTCACACACTATGGTGTGACAGGTGGGATCTAAAGTGGCCAGGGCGATGGCCACTTCTTCAGCCGTCTCGGCAGTGGGGGTAGTGACGCTGCAGGCATGGTGTAGGGCTCCATCGCGTGTGGCAACGGCCACAAATCGTGTGCCATGGGAGTATCGGGCTGCATCAACAAATGTGACGCCAGGTACGTTGGCAAGGGCTTTTATGATAGCTCCGGCCCGCGCTTGGCGCCGGGCCCTGTTATATTCAGGGTGCATATTCCTAGGGATAGGGTCTATGTAGATCCAGCTACGGATGTCGGTCGGGATCGGTTGTTTGGGGCCCTGTTGCTGATGGTAGGTGAAGCCAAGCGTGGACAGAATAAAGCGCCCCGTTTCAGTATGGGTGAGCCGTTCAAGCTGAGAGCGTTGTTGGGCTTCAATGAGTTCGGAAAGGTTGTTGTGAACTCCCAGTTGGTTGAAGAGTTCAGTGCTGGTGCAATCTGGGAGACCAAGTGCTTGCTTGTAGACCCCTCGTATGAGGGTGTCGAGCTTGTTCTGCTCAGCCCGGTACCAGTTGAGGTACGCAGCAACGTAGGTGATGTCGCATATGACAAAGGATTGGACGAGTCGGAGAAGGCTTTCTTCTTTGAGTCCTCCTCGACGGTTAGATATACGTTTAAGAAGTCGTAGGGTGTTTTGAGATTGGGCACAGATCTTGTTGAGAGCCAAGGCGTTGGAGCCGTTGGTAGAGATGGTGAGACCGAGAACCCGGATACTAGGGACGTTTGGGATAGGACTGCCATCTTGAAGGCGTAGGGTGATGGCGTCACAGGGTCGGTGATCAGATTGGTGTTTGGGAAGGCGACCCCGCTGAATGGGCTTGTATAGCAGAAGCTCCGATTTAGCCGGCGAACAGCGCAGTCCAGTCCCTTGGAGATAGGCTTCAACCGTGTCAATCGCCGTTTGGAGGGCTGATTCCACTTGACCATCACTGCCTCGGTACGACCAGATGGTGATGTCGTCGGCGAGGATGGTATGGTTGATATTGTTGACTTGCTGTAGCTGCTTGGCAAGGCCAATCATGACTAAGTTAAAGAGCATGGGAGAGATAACGGAACCTTGCGGGGTGCCTTTGCTGCCAAGGGGAAGCTGGTCTGATCGTAAATCCCCGGCCGAGAGGGTAGCCGTGCGATTGGAGAGAAAGTCACGGATGTAATTGTAGGCTCGCTCTCCCAGCTGGAGGTTGGAGACCTGATCAAGGATAGCTGCATGGGAAATGTTATCAAAGGCTTGAGTGAGGTCGAGTCCGAGAATGGCTTTCATGTTACGAGAACGATCGTTGAGCACTTGATGTTTGAGCTGCAACATAGCGTCTTGAGTAGAAAGGTGAGGGCGAAATGCAATGATGGTGTGGGGATAGAGAGAGTTGTCCTCGAGGTGACTGTTGATGCGTGCTAAGAAGGCGTGTTCCATCACCTTGCCTACGCATGAAGTGAGGGAGATGGGCCTTAAGTTATTGAGGCTAGATGGTTTGCCAGGCTTTGGGATTAAGATAACGTTGGCAGTCTTCCAGGCGGCTGGAAGGGCACCACTGCGCCAGCAATCGTTGATGTAGTCAGTCAGATGGGACACGGACTCGTCATCGAGATTGCGAAGGCTTTTGTTAGTGACCCCGTCTGGCCCTGGAGCAGAACGACCGTTAAGCTTGCCTAGAGCGGCGTGTATTTCAGATACGCTGAAATCGGCGTCTAGTGTAGGGTTGGGGCTACCGATGTAATTGCTGTGTGTACTGACTTGTCCCCTGGAGATATATCTGGTGCAGAGGTAGTCAAGCACCTGTTGTGGACCTTGCTTAAGGGTCTCCGTATAAAGGAGCTTCTGCAGCCGATCCTGTTGGGTGGTGCGGGTGGTGGTATTATCAAGCAGACGTTTGAGGAGTTGCCACGAGGAAGGGCGATGAAGTTGTCCATCCACCGTGTTACACAGCTCAGTCCATTGTTGCCGGCTGAGGATTTGACAATGCTCCTCGATGGCTGTGTTCAGTTTCGAGATCTTGCTTCTGAGGCGACGGTTTAGGCGCTGCCCCTTCCATCGAGCTAGGATGGAGGCTTTAGCCTCCAGAAGATGGGCGAGGCGGCTATCCATGCGTTCAACTGAGGCATCTGTAGTTACCACCCGAGTGGCCGTTTGAACATCAGTGCGTAGAGCTTGCATCCAGGTGTTAATGTCGGTAATGCCTTCTGCTGAGGTAGAACCTATGCGTATTTTTCGAAAAACATCCCAGTCGGTAATGGTGAATTCTTTAGTGGGGGCAGGGGCGGCAGCGAGTTGGGGTAAAGAGAGAGCAAGGATATAATGGTCGCTGCCCAGGTCTTGCTGGGTATTGGTCCAGTGTGCATTGGTGATATGTTTGATGAAGGTGAGGTCGGGGGTAGAGTCCCGGGTAGTGGAAGTACCGAGGAGTGTAGGAAAGGAGGGATCCGTGATGAGCGTAAGGCCTAAGTCGTGGTAATCTTGCCAGAGGTTGCGAGCTGCAGCTTCCGTGCGAACGTAGCCCCAGCCTGTATGGGCGAGGTTGAAATCACCGCCGATGAGTAGTGGGTGCGTTCCAGCTACGTGAAGAGCCTTCTTAAAGAGGGTGAGGAAGCGACACCTTGCTTTATCCTTGGGGCTATTGTATATGTTCAGAAGGAAGATGCATTCTTTCCGTTTACGATTGGGAATTAATTCGAGGAATAGATGTTCAATGTGAGGACTATTGAGATCATGTTCAATAACAGGAATACGACGCCGTACTAGGGTGGAAACCCGGCGAAGAGGGTGGGTGGTATGGAAGGTTTGATAACAGGGGAGCGTGGTCGGGGCGTTGTTGGTTTCTTGAAGTAGGATAGCATCCGGGCGGCGGGTATGTTGGCGTAGGTATTGATTGAGTACTGGTTGTTTTTGATGAAAGCCTCGGCAGTTCCACTGCCAAATGAGGGCGTCTTGATTAGTGTGAGCCATGGTGGGAGATGGTGGATGTCGCCATCGGCGTACCGGAAGGGTCGCAGACGGGGGCGGCATGGCTAGGAGGCGTGAGAATATGAGTTTCCAGGTTGGTCACGCGTTGGACAATACCAATGAAGGCTTGTTGGATGGAGTCCAGAGCATGTTGGAAAGTGCTAATAGTTGTTTGAAGTGAGATGAGCATGTCTTTAACTTCAGAGCGGACCTGGCCCGTGGCTCCATCTTGCAGGGCTCTCTTCTTGGGGGCGGGAGTCGAGGGGGCCTCCTGACTAGGGGCAGGGACGTTCTGTGCGATAGGTGTAGGGGCTGGTGTTTGGGACTGTTTGAGGTCTCTAACCTCCTGCGAGAGTTTAGTTAGGAGATCGCGTAGGATGGCGTTCTCGCGCTTAAGCTGAGCTATTTCTGGGTTTTCTGGTGAAAGAGAAGGGTAGGTGACTTGTGTGTTGTCGATCTTACGACCCTCTCGCGAGGTGCCCATGAGAGCGTCTGCGAAGCTCACCTTACTGTTGTTGGTAGATGTGATGCGTGAAGCCGATGCAGACCGGGATCTTGAGCGTTGTTGCCTGGATCGAGATGGAGTTCTGGAGCGGGAACGGCTCCCCCTTGACGGTGTGCGGGAGCGTGGCCTGGTTCTGGTGCTGAGGGTGGAGGGGCCGGCTTGTTTATAGGTGGCTTGGCTGGTTGTTCGTCGTTCTCCGATACGCTTGCGGATGACGTACGGGGTTTTATATCGAGCGGCACAGCTTTTGTCCGCGGTGAGATGGGGACCACCACAGAGCGAGCACTTAGGGTTACAGTTATGGTCGGCGGGGGGGTTGCGGACACCGCAGCCCCGGCATATCTTGTTATTTGGGTAGGGACAAATGTCCATACGGTGTCCGAGGCGGCCACACTGGTAACAAATGTCAATTTGCTTCCGATATAGCGAACATGGGAGTAACGTGGAACCGTAGCAGACCTGATAAGGCACATCCAGTCCGTCAAAAGCGACGATCACTGTTGTAGTTGAAGCGATGCGCTTGGCTGCCAAGGCTGTCGGGTTTCGGGCAGTGACAATTTTGTTGTGGATCTGCTGGGGAGTCTCCGTGAGTGGGATCCCACGGATGACCCCCTTCGTCGTGTGCTCAGCTGCGGTTTCGTATGCATTGACCTCGTGGTTGACGCCGTTCACATGGATAGAGCGGATGCGAGCGTACCGGTCTGCATGGTCCGGGCGAGGTGTACTGACGACAACGATGTTTTGTTGCGTATTCGGGCAGACAGTGTCTTCTGAGCTTTCTTCGTCCGTGAGGTTCGCTGCTCGGAGAATTGCGGTGGTTACCACGGGACTGCCGATCTTGGCTATATGAAGGGCGCCCTTGGGGCGGATGACAATCTTGATGTCCTCCGTCGGAAGCGGCGGCATGCGGCCCGCCTTCAAAACTTGAGCTTTAACAGGCTGCCTCGCCCGAGAGCGGGGCCGGCTACTTGGGGCCTGAGATGATCCATCGGCCTGGGTCAAGTTGTCCGTGCCGCGTTTTGAGCGGCGGGATCGTGCAGTGACCCAGCCAGACTGGGCGGTCACTTCATCTGGCGAAATATCCTGGCCGGCGACCTGGATCTCCATAGCGAAGACAGAGGTGCGGGATCACTCTGGTAGGAGATGTAAACGCCGCGCGCCGAGGCGCGACACGCCGCCGAGACCCAGTCGGTGCAGTCGGAGGCTGAACGACCGGCCAGCTAGGCTTAGCGCGGCGGCGACGTGGCGGGTGGAGAAAAGGTGCGGTTCCCAGGAAAATGGAATGTCCCACCTGAAAGCGAGGTGTCCACAGAGTCCGGAGAACTTCAAGAATCGTTTGGTGAAAACTTTAGGTCGCTAAGCACAGAGAAATCTGCGATAACATTTGAGAAAGCCGGAGCCGACATGAAAACATCCGCATTCTTCCATCGTGACGGCTATAGCGCTTTAAGGCGCTGCAAAGACTGGGTACAGGGTCTGTGATCAAAGGCGATGGCAGACGCTGCGCGGGGTTCCTAACGCGTTGTTTCAGGAAGTGGCGCTCGAATTACCGGTTGGCTTCCGCGTACGAGTAAGGCACGGTGGTAAGGGTGAGCACCTGCTATAACAGAGTGCAATATAATGCCGCAAACAACCGCCTCCCAATGCATGCTGAACATATTCTTGACTAGTAGGCGGGATTCGTTCTTCGCAATTTTTGTGTTCGTTATGCACTAACAGCAAATATTTCAACAACGCAATTTCAGCCATATGCGTGGCAGACTTTGTGATTAAAGTATTAGCTTAAAGAGTATAGAGGACTTTCGATTTTTATCCTCAAGTTTCTGCGTTGTGGTGGCCCATAGTGCTAACTAAACGTGTAGGCGAAATTTGCAGACAAACCGGAGCCAGCACGGAGGCATCATGCACGACCGCCTTCCTCGTTCGCTTGCTTCGCGGCTTCAGACAGACACCGCCGATTTGACGAGCTGGCCAGCTGCACTTGCGCGTAAAAGAGGCGTCCGTGGCGTATCTAATGGTTTCAATGTCGGGCTTCTGTGCTAGAGGTCCTGCGTTCGAATCCTGGGGGCGGATAATTTCAATAACGTTTATTTAAATACGTATTACACAGTACTTTTTTGAAGACGACCAATTCGACAAAGTCGAAGAGACGCTTAAAACCAGAAGGACGAGGTTTAGGGAAATCCGTGTACTTCGCATAATTCCCATGCTGACTGAACCGCCCCGATTACAGCTCCCGTAGACAGTAGCGTCAGAGTTCGGTTGAGTAATTACTGTATGAAACTACTTATTAATTGGTTTCTTAGCTTGCCTCTTGCTACACCAGGTGTCAGCACATGCCTCACTAGTTTCCTTTGCCTTCTCATAGAGGGCGCGGAAGTTTTGAGGCACGCACATCGAAAAATTCAGGGTATACATTTACATCTCAGCCGTAAAAACGCAAATACGACCAGTGGCGGCGTGCCGCCAAAATTACCGTTATTACCATTACTCTAAATTACCATATCTAAAGCAATCATATTCATCAGCCTGGCTACGCCCACTGCAGGGCAAAGGCCTCTCCCATACTTCTCCAACTATCCCGGTCATGTGCTAATTGTGGCCATGTTGTCCCTGCAAACTTCTTAATGTCATCCGCCCAGCTAACTTTCTGCCGCCGCCTGCTACGCTTCCATTCTCTCGGAATCCAGTCAGTAACCCTTAATGACCATCGGTTATCTTCACTCCTCATTACATGCCCTGCCCATGCCCATTTCTTTTCTTGATTTCAACTAAGGCGTTATCTAAAGCAATAAAGCATTGCATACCCCCTACAGCAGTTACAGTGGTGGTTTTCACCATCTTCGCTGGACAGCCACATTCCTCAGGACCTGTATGGCGAGTCAATTTTTTTTAATTCTATAGATTTGTTTCCCACAGTCAAGGCCCCCTGATTCGTAATTGGCCTATAAACGTGCTCTTGCATAGATTCTAGAGGTTGGTTTCGAACCATGAACTTTCATTCTCTTGCTAGGCTATTATTGAATGTCAGGTCCGAGATATCCATTCCGAAATGTGCTACAAAGGCAACTCTTTGGGAATCTAAATATTAGAATGTTCCAGCACCCAGCTAGCGGTACCACTAACGCTAACGTCTCCGCCCATTTGCCGGCTTCAGGGCGCGCTGTAGCTAAGCCGTGACAGGCGCATGCGCAGAGGAGCCTCGCTAGCACCACGATGCCGACATGCAGCGCTATAATACAAGATCTCACTAGAGAGTTTTAGTTTAGCGTGTTTGCGCTCCGCTCAGCAGCTGAGCGGAGCGGAAGCACGAATGCGCATGCGCCGTCCGCTTAGCCGTAAGCGGGCCAGAGGAGCGAGGAACACGGTCCGCTTAAAAGCTGCCTGAGCGGAGCGTGCTGCGCAGCGCGTTGGCTAGCGTTGGCGTCAGAAAGGACTGGATTGGATGCAGACAGCAAGCTCGCTGGCTATCACGTGGCGTTCCCCAAGACGGGGGTTTGTTTTCCATTGGATAAAATGCTCCGGTAACGCATTGCAAGCGCTCGTGCAGGACGATCTGCGCAAGTGGCAACGCGAGGCGTTTGCTGAGAGCACCGTCAGCGCTGTGTTCTCGTCGCTTCGTTGGGCGTTGGAGCGAGAGGCAGCGCAAAGGCAAAGTCGCTCGCTGCTGTGAGCGTGATCTCCAGAGCTGTTTTCTCGTTGGATAGCATACAACTGCTCACGGATTTAAAATTAAGCCTTACGTTGTGGGGTCTGAAGATGTGGGATTCTCACACCGTACTCTTGAGACAAAGGAACGACAACACAGTAGTGCAAACAATCACAGGGGCATTTATTGCACCTTTCATAGATCAATGCCTGCTAGCCGAGTTGCTATCCACAAAACATGCCGATGGGCGCGCGACAAATCTAGAAGTCCGACTCACCGCGTCCTCGCGAGCGAATATGTTCGCTCCATGCTGGATCCCAACGCCTGGTCGTTCGCGTGTATAGTCACGCGAATCGTGGCGCGTTCGAAGGCGGCCACGCGAGGCGGTCTCGCAGATGCATCGGTCGCCGCGCGCGCGGAATGTCCGCGCTGTTCGGCGACCCGCCGGGGAAGAGGGTTGCTGCACGTGCAGCACGTCTGTCCCGCTGGCTGTCTTGAACCCAAGAGAGCAAGCGCCTTCCTTTCGGCGCCCAAGTAACCTCGCGGCGTTAGCAGCGCAACACTCGCGCCATCTCCCGCACCGCGCCCCAACCACATCAACCGCGCGGGCGTCACGCAGGCCACGCGGCGAAGCGCGAGCACAGGAGACGCGCCATGCGGGAAAGACATCAGGGGAGGCGCGAGGGTCGCGCATCCCCCCAACCTACATCGCCTAAAAATTTCGGAGTGCGGGCTGGGCCGAGGAGACTGCGCGCCCAGGCACAGCCAGGGACGCATACCCAAATACCTAGAAGGATCTCGGGCGTTTGCTGTGGCCCTTCGGTGAAAAAAGTACCTGAAACGATGGCTGCGAACGCAATTTGTTCCCTCCATTGTGCACGATGAGTGCTTGCCCGCCGGCGTACCTTATACTGCACGTGCCTAAATCTAAATTCCCAGTCACCCAAGTTATCTTTTCGTGTGCATAGCTAGTGGCACTTACACGGTATAGTCCAAGTTGTAGCGTTGAGGCCGAGAGAGCATCGAGTGACAGCTGCATTGGGAAAGTCCGTAAAAGAAGGATAAAAGCTCAGAAAGAAAAAAAAATTCCAGCAGCTACAATGGCCTCCCGTTAGGAGGTCCTGACAGTAGCTCCTCAGGATTAAATAAAGTTCGTTGTGTGTCTGTCTGTCTGTCTGTCCCGACCCAACCTCTTCCCTCAAACAGAAATTTAACAACACACAATAACAACACACTTTATCAACGGATCAACACTATATACAATATATACAGCCCTACAGTGGAGGTCTGCAGGGTGTGTGCACGAGGGTTTTCGCGTGTATCCTCCATTTACACGCAGCCTTCGGGGCCGGGCTTCGAACCCGTCCCACTGCAGCACAGTCGCGTAACCCCCAAGCCACTGAGCTACCCCGAAGGGTGTAAGTGTAGGGTTTCGGCTACCTTATATGATTTACGTTGGTGTCATCGCCGAAGCGGGAAGCAAGGCAGAGTGATGCGATCCATAAATAAGCTCGACGGTACGGTGCATTGGGAAATAAAGTAAATGTACTTGCCGATGCCATTCGTATCTGGAAATAAGTGTGAATCGAGGCTCTCGGCGACGTTTGTGATGCTGGTACATAAGGTTTAAAGAAAGGGCAACATGAACGAGCGAAATTCTTCCAGGAAGTCATGCAGACCGGAGTTTTCATGCGCTAATAGAAAGACAATGATGTGAGGTCCATGCAATCATTCACGAAAACTAGCGTGGTTAAGTAGGTTGTACAGTTATAAAGCTGAATGAAACTTGGAAGGAGTAGAGTTTTACTCTGGCGAACAAACATGGGTATGTCCATTCCGCTCCCGTGTATAAGCATATGTATTGACAGTAGACATATATATATATATATATATATATATATATATATATATATATATACACGTTTTGCTGTATAAAAGTGAGCAATGGGTGTTTTTATTTTCTTTCATTACCCTGAATGTGGCCACAGGGCGCTGCAACTGCGGCAGGTCCGCTCCGCTATGCTAGACGTATAAGTAAAACGTGAAATATGCCTGCCGCTCCGCTTTGGCTTAGCGGGGCCACTCGGGGCGGAGCGTACCGTAAAGGGGCTCAACTAAAGCACTCTATAAGTGGAGCACGATCTGTTTGTGCACTGAATGCGCGTACAGTATAACTGATGTATGTTAATGGGGCTGCGCTCTAAGATGGCAGGTCTTCGTGCAAAAGAGAATATCCTGGGCCTCCTGCGTCTGCGATGTGCAAAAAATTTAACAAAGACACAAATGCGCTACTGCGTTTCTCAATATGCACCAGCCTATACACGTGAACCGCTTTATGAAGAACTGAAGTGACGAAAGCTTCGTCGCGTGTGCGTCCCTGCTTAGCGTGAACTTCTCTGCTCTTTCTCATTTTTCTTGGTCCCCTTTCCTCCTTCATCAGTGCAGGTATAGCAAAGCCCGGTCAACCTCCCTGCCTTTACCTCGTCACTTCTCTCTCTATTTAGCTTAGCGGGCTTACTTATGAGTGTTGCCGCTAGTTCCTTAACTCTCATTTTTTTTAGTATGAGAAAACTCACTTTATAATCTACATGAAGGGGCAGTCAGCATGACTCAGTCTTTTGGCTGAATCTTGACGCGAGAATACCGTAGTCTCGCGGCACACAGAGTCGTTGGCGAACTGCTTCGTTACCGTGGATTTGGAGAATATACCGAAATTCGTCATTCTATACGTACTTGTTCGACAACGATTTCCCATCTCACCCACCTCGGAAAATGCGCATGCATAGACGCTTGAATCGCAAGCAACGCCGCGACGTTGCATCACCTACGGCGTATTCGAGTGCGTACACGCTTGCAATCGACGGCGCAGGCTCTCGATCCGTGCCCGCACTCGTATACCCTGTTCGGCGTCCCTCCTTTGAAGCCATCCGCCGCAGATTTGACCGAGTCGGGCCAATTAGGCCCCGTCGACCTTCGTCTTCAAAGGACCCGCTTGCATACGGTGCTCGGGCGTGTGCCTCGGGCGGACGTATGCTACACGCGCAGCGCCGCAGCGTTTTCACGGAGGCATGCGCCTGACAGGCCCGGCGCGGTGCTCTCGGTCGTCCCTCAACGGCATGCGCGGAAACGCTACGCAATCGACCGAGTTCTCGGGGCCAGTAAGGTCCCTCCCCCTCCCCCCTGCCCCCTCTTCCCCTTACTTACTTTTATGCGAAGCATATTACGAGGGCTCAACCCAGCTCCTCAGGCGCGGCGGTGACCATGAAATCACGTGACACCGTGACGTCACGACAGAGGAGAAGTGGCTTTGGCTCAACTCTTGCAAGACGGGCTGGGTGGGAATCGAACCAGGGTCTCCGGAGTGTGGGACGGAGACGCTACCACTGAGCCACGAGTACAACGCTTCAAAGCGGTACAAAAGCGCCTCTAGTGAATGCGGTGTTGCCTTAGAAACGCGCTGTTTCTAAGGCGTGCGTCTCTTGCTCAGGCGCACATTTCGTTGCCGCGCCGAACGCTGCTTTGCTCGACGCTCACCGCGTCCAATGCGGGGCGCGTAGTCGCTGCCCTGTAGCCCATTGTCTTACACCCCTTGGCGGGTCGACGGGAACGCTGTCGCGTTCCACTCTTGAAGGCGAAGAAGTAATGCATGAGTTGTTTCTTCGTCTAGCCGAACCAAATATAGCCAAGCAACAGCAGTTCACCAGGCTAAACAGTGGTTCAACAACTAAAATAAAGGCTAGTATGCTTCGCATCCTGGGCTTAACCTTACCTAAGCCACAGCCATTTTTTATTTTCTCTCTTTCTTCTGGTTGTGCACTCCGGCGGTTCGCACTTTTACCTGACACAGTGTACATAGCGAGCTCTGCGTGGAGGAACAAAACACCGAGGAGTTCGTTTTTTCGTTTTTCTAGCAGCATTTTGCTCGTGACGCATATGGATCGAACTTCGGAGACATACGGGGTGACCAGCTGAATCAAGGACGCCAAGTCAATAGCCGTCTATATAGCTACCTGAGACGAGCAGGATACTTATTCTAAATACCGATAAGAATTGAGCTCGTTTCAGTCGACAACATGTTTATTTGTTTGTTTAACGGTGCCTTACAGGCCCGGAAAGGCATTACGTAAGGGGGATGTACAGTCAGATAAATATATAAACACAAAAAATATTTAAAAGAAATCGATATCAGCAAGAAAGGCAAAAGAAATGCCCACTGTGGCTTAAAAAGTATTACAAGCGAGCGAAATTAATCGTGAGAAATAAATGTGTGAAGTGTTTAAAAAAAAAGGTAACCAGGGCTTACAAGCGTCGTGAAATCGAACAAAATCTGGTCAATATTATGCCACTAACTTCAATAGGATAAACCATTTGCTACAAGGCAGCAATGACAGATGATAATACAAAAGCACTAACGTAAACATATAATTGAAATAAATGTTACATAGTCTCAAAAAAAAAAAATATTGCATGCGCAGAAGGCTTCAGAACCTATAGCGGTCAGTTTAGGAAGTAATTGCGTCGGGAAGGTAGTTCCACGTTCCTATACTGCACGTGGCAGATCCGAGGTATTGGATGTCTGCGTCCCACCCTGCACGAGCATGAAACTGAAACGATTGTGCAATCTTCGTGACGTGTGAATGGCGATGTTTAGGTGCAAAGATCATGGTTTCCTGTTGTGAACACACTTATATATATATATATATATATATATATATATATATATATATATATATATATATATATATATATATATATATATATTTATAATAATAATAATAATATCTGGGGTTTTACGTGCCAAAACCACCTTCTGATTATGAGGCACGCCGTAGTGGGGGACTCCGGAAATTTTGACCACCTGGGGTTCTTTAACGTGCACCTAAATCTAAGTACACGGGTGTTTTCGCATTTCGCCCCCATCGAAATGCGGCCGCCGTGGCCGGGATTCGATCCCGCGACCTCGTGCTCAGCGATATTTATATATATATATATATATATATATATATATATATATATATATGATGGCGAGCGGAGATGAATAGGAAACTGTTTAGTAAAGCAATGGAGGAGTTTAGTTGGTGAACGTTCATGGTTATACTGCGCTCAGTTTTACATAGACGATATTAAGTGAAGGATGGGACGTGGACGGACGTAGCGCAGACTACCAACTGTTTAGTACTGTTAAAGAACGCGCTTATATACAAGGAGATATGGCGTGGGGGGGGGGGGGAGATGTCGTCACCTTGTCATATATTTTTATATCTCCCCCCCCCCCCGCGCCCAATCTCCTTGTATATAAGCGCGTTCTTTAACAGTACTAAACAGTTGGTAGTCTGCGCTACGTCGGTCCACGTCCCATCCTTCACTTAATATCGTCTGTGTAAAACTGAGCGCAATATAACCATGAGGAAACTGTTAATTGAGGTTCTTCCATAGTCCTGAGGTGATCAATCGTTAACGACCTGCGATAGATACGCAAAGGTAGACTGCTGAACAACGGCGGTATAGTTCTCCAGCTAGAGCAGTGCGTTGCCACACCGCTTACAGAGTATTCGAGTGCGTTAGCGCAGCAGTGCAGAGAAGGGAGCAGGACAGGGGTGGGGACAAGCCACGAACTGTTCGATTCGCTGACTGTTTTAAAACTGACTTCAGTTTTAGTCACACGCGCAGATATCGACTTGCACTAATTTCCCGTTCTTTTTTCTCGACGGCTTTAAACGTTTCTCGCGTAGCCCACGCGCACAGGTAAATGCGAGAGATCGATCCCGAAGGCGCGTTGATTAAAACCGATATTCCTAAGAAGACCTCGGTACGAAGTGAGTACGGAATACGGAGAGAAAATCGTGCGGTGAGAAACACGCCAGCTATCCCCTGTCATCTTGGTAAAGAGTAAACAAAAGTTAACATATTGAATAAATGACACATCGCAGTAATTCCTTCCAAACACGCTTCGATGAATTTGAATATAGGTCGAAGCGTGACAACGTAATCTTTCACGGCCTTAACTGACGCTAAAGTAACCTGGAGCGAAACAGAAGATAAATTGTCAACCGCGATAATAAAAAAAAGAAAAAAAAAGAGGTGTTCGAATCTTACAACACCGACTCTACTGATCGTGCTCAGTGGACTCAACGGACCAAGACTTGGTCCGTTTTCAACGAACGAATGTCGTCCCATTTAGCCAAATTTGCGAGCTTTAAGCCTCCCCCCCACCAAAAAAAAAAAAATATCTTTCTCTTCGCATTCAGCTAAAACAACAGAACATTTATGTGAGGGAGGACTTCTTCCCCAGCAGCTGTATACCTCGAAAAAGAAAATCGAAATAAATTTTGCTAGGAGTCAACCAGACTCCCCTCAATTCAGATTGCGCTATAACAGGACGTTCGTGCAAAACAAATGCTTTATCTACAGCCCTGACCTCGAACGCGCTCTAGAGGTGAATACACGCGGCTTTGAGGCAAGTCACCGCGACGCTGCTGTGCACCGCGTGTTTCACTTTAGGATAGGCAGCGGCATATAATCGAAATCATGTCATATCACATCATATCATATCATATCATATCATATCATATCATATCATATCATATCATATCATATCAGTTTTAGGCAGTGGCACATCATCGCAATCATCTGAAGTATGAGTAATCTTTACTAACGCCCAGAAGCGTTCTTAATGAAACGTAATTAACGCTCTCTCATCCGCGGTAGATGCACGCGGTGTGAAAATAATCTCCTTAAGTGAAACCTGGTTTTTCACGCACGCGCTCGACTCGGATATATTTCGCGATGTTGTAAGGATTGGGGGCTCAATCCCATCGCTCGTAATAAGTTGTCAAGATCGGAGTCGCGCATGATTTAGAAGGTAGCTGGCCCATGCCGTCGTCCAACGTATCCACGCTGAGAACGTTGTTGGAGGGAAGTAATGCTTCTCATCGAGAACGAGGAATATGGGTTTATTTACAGTATCTACATAAGGACGTTGCAGTTCATCAGTCTAGCATGACTACGAGAGAAAGTACATTGAACAGCCGCACAACAGCGGTTTATAAACACTCGGTCCTCCCTCGATCCGAAGGTGAGGAAAATGTTCGACCAGTCATTGTAAACGAGTCGGCTCTCTGCGCTAGGGATTACACACACACACTTCCGCACGGGTTCACGGTCCTCAACCGACGTCAGATGGACTTCGTAGAACTCGGGGCTTACGTCAGGAAAGGCGCCTTTTATTGCCCGAGCTGACCCCCGCAGCGCGGCCGCCAGTTGCCCATTGTCTTGCGTCTTGAACGGCGCATGGGGAGGGGCCTCGACCTGCGTTCCCTCGGGGACTCCCTTGTTCACAGTAGACCAGAACGGCGGTGGTGGGTTCAGTCACAAAGCATGCTTCGTCGAACTCAACTTGGCTCCAGCGACGGAGAGTCGAGGACGTGCGTATTGTTCTCCACACACAGTCGACTTAGTGACCCCGTGGCTACAGGTTTGCGGTGGCGTTCCAGGAAAAGTTGACGCCGCTGTCGCAACTGGCTGACAAAACTTGCATCTCAACGGGCCGTTCTTTACAATGTGCATCAGTTTACTATTTGCCGCTGCGACCGCAGCGAGCGTAGTGCAGGAGGCGGGCTTCTTGCGCTTTCAAAAGACACACCATCATTCCCTATCCGAGTTAACAGCGCTCTATAGGAATACGATGGATTGCATCAACACTAGGCAATCCTAAACTGATTCTTGGCACGTTTTATCGACCACCTTCCTTACCATCCACATTTATTAACGAACTGCATGACACTGTCAACGTAGTAGTACCTTCACGCTTTCCTTCTCGCCCTTTGTTTTTTGCAAGGAGATTGTAACTTTACAAACATAATGTGGAACACCCTGCCGTACTACGTCTTTCGCGCCATTCTTCTAACAGGGTGACGGCTTCCTTAACTTATGCTCCGTCTTTTCTCTCGCCTAGTTAGTTACTCAGGCAACCACAATTTCAAAAATTGTAGCTAACACCCTCGACTTGATACGTACCACGCATGATGACCTCGCATAACATATACCACATACTTACCAGGAACTAGTGGCCACCTCTAGCTCAGTTTTATAGCAAATAGGCCTTCGAGCCATTCCTTAATGAAAACATGTTCATCATCATCATATATTAACGCTCATTTCCATAAAATGATCAAACACTGAAAAACCATACGTGACTATCGGAAAGCTAACTTCGGTGAATTGCTTCATTTCTATGATGATTTTGCTAGAAATTTTTATGATCGTTCAGTCCAATCTAGCTTGGATTTGTTTGCACGTACATTTGACAGATTAGCTGAGAAATACATCCCTAACCGCACAATCACTTCAAAGGCGCACGCGCCATGGTACTACGGTCATGTAAAACACTTATCTATCGGGAAAAACGTTTCTATCACTTAGCGAAATCATCCGCGCTGAGCAACTTACAAATCCGCTTCATATATCTATATAGCCGCTCTAAAAACTGCTAAAGACAACTCGTACACTGCCTGAAATACCAAAAACAAATCCTAAAAAGTTTAGGCAAATAATAAACCCAACAACTAACAATGCTATTTAATTAGAATATTCATCTGGAAATGCTGCTTCTGAGAACATATCCGCGACCATTCTTAGTGATTCATTTACAAGTCAATTTTCTAAAACTGGCTATACTTAATTTCCTATCACATACCAGTACGAATAATTACCAATGCATCCTGTGATTTTCGAGGTACCTGGAATTAACAAATTAATATGTAGTTTACCGTATCATTCATCACCTGGTAACGACTGCATTAAGAGTAAATTCCTTAAAGGCACTAGCCTCTTTAGTTCCATGATATTGAGAAAATTTTTCCAACAATCCGTGAACCATGTGAACTTTCAAAGGAGTTGAAAATTGGGACGGTGGTTTCAATCTATAAATTCGGCCCCCGAAGCTCACCTCTTAATTATCGACCCATATCCCTTGCAAGTAGTCGTTGCAAATTGTGAGAGCATTTTGTTTTCACAAATCTGGCTAGCTTTCGAGAGTCTAATTTATATTTCACTAGCGCACATGCATGGTTTTCGATAATCACACTCCTGCGAAACTCAACTAGTATATTTCATTCATCAGCTGCATCGCATCCTAAGTCACTCATCCTGCGCTGACCGTTTCTTCTTGAATTTTAGTAAAGCATTTGATAAATTATGCGAAGAACTACTACTTCTTAAACTAAGCTTACTGTATATTGGGCCTAACGTTCTGAAATGGATAGCGCATTTCCTTACCAATCGCTTCCAATTCGTTACTGCTTACGATCGTAGCTCTCCACTGACTGAAGTTCAATCAGGTGTACCACAAGGGTCTGTGAAAGTTAATTCTTTATCTATTAATACATTTTACGGCTTACTCACCGTGTCAACCTCAGCGATCACTGCTGCTTCAGGTATAAGTCTAAAGAGAGAGAGAAAGGCAGTGAAATGAGAGGGAGGTTAAGCCGAGAGTATCTCCGGTTGGCTACCCTGTACAAGCGGAGGGGCAATGCGATAGGTAAGAGAGAGAGAAAGAATGAAAAGAAAGCGAAAAAAGCAAATACACACACAATACAGAACTGTTTCGGGGGGCACTGTCACGCAGTCTGCGAAGGCGTTCCTAGTGTTACGCAGTGTCGCCGTCCCATCCTATATACGTCACCACAGTGTACAGTCACAATTCGTCACAAATGTCCGGTGTCTTTAAAATAACGCAGCAATGTCTTCATAGCGGCTCGCGCTGATGTTCGCGTAGGCCAGTTTCCAACGATGTTTTCCAGTTGGTCTAGGGTGGCTGAGAGTGCGGTTCTTTGTCGGTTCAAGCGAGGGCATTCGCAAAGAAGGTACGCGATTGTTTCGTTGCATCCGCAGAACTCACAAAGTGGGCTGTTGGCCATTCCTATAAGAAAGGAGTACGCGCTTGAAAATGCCACTCCAAGTCATAGACTGACTAGAAGGGTGCAGTTACGTCGAGGATGGTCGGGGCGGAATATGGAGCTGTAAATTAGGGTCCAGGGTATGATGGCGTGCACTTGCGAAGATCGATGAATGCTATTAAGCTAATGTTAGCTCACGCGCGAGCGCGGAAAGCTTTTTTTGCTGCGTCGGCTCTCGAAAGAGGAATGACAACGCAGTTGATGCCGTCGTGGGCAGATAGGGCAGCTGCGTCCACTCGATCATTGCCATGTATGCCGCAGTGACTAAGCAAACACTGATATATCGTGTCCGTCAACTATGCGATAGTGAACTTGTCTAATCACTGCGACTAGCTGTTCATGTGATCCATGGCGCAGTGCTGAGAGTACACTCTGTAGGGCTGCCTTTGAATCAAAGAAGATTGACCATGCATGGGGCGGTTCCTCCTGAATGAAATGAAGAGCCGCACGCAGGGCTACCAGTTCAGCAGCTGTCGTTGATGATACATGTGACGTTTTTAGCTGTATTTTGACGGATCTTACTGGTATCACAAAAGCAGCACCTGAACTTCTAGATGTGACTGAGTCATCGATGTAAACATGTACGCGGCCATTATGCACCTCATGTAAATGTCCTAATGTGGCCTGCTTCAGCAAAACGATGACGTGTTAGCTTTCTTCGTGATTCCTGGCTTGGTGAGGTGTATTTCAGGTTTGTGCAGGCACCATAAGGGTGGGGATGGTCTTGCTGCAGGCATGTAGTCCATGGCAACGAGGTACGATCGGCAGCAATTATACGACTGAAAGTTGTGCGTGGTCTTTCTGCAGGTAAAGAAGCAAGATGGTGAGAAGGTATAGTCGGGCAACGTGTCTAATATGCGCCCTGAGAGCGTAGGTGGCTAAGTGCGTTGATATTGGGCGATCTCGAGCTATGACAATCATTGACGCTGTAGACGCAGACTTCGGAAGACCGAGGCACGTATTTAGGGCTTGAGCTTGTCGTCCCTGGAGTACACGCAGGTTTGCTTTGCAGGTGTTTCCTAGCACAGGGAGGCTATACCTTGCGAAACCGAAGAGCAAGGCATTATAAAGCTGCAGCATTGACCGCACCGATGTGCCCCATGACTTTCCACGGAGAAATTTGAGGACGTGTATTATTGTCACTAACCTTCTCTTAAGGCAAGGAACGTGTGGGCCCTATGATAGGTCGCGGTCGATAATTACCCCTAAAAAGCGGTGTTTCCATGCGCCTGAAATCGCTTGCCCATTAACACCTGCAGAGTAGGGCCTCATTACCTTCGGAGTAAATGCGACAAGGCAGCATTTCTCTCAAGACAGCTCTAAGTTCTGTTTTCGCAAGTACAGTGATGTTAACGTAGCTGTCTTTTGTAACTTTGCTGGTACCCGCATCCGTCTTACAGCAGACGCCCAGATGCAGAAGTCGTCCGCATATATTGATACTTAACTGTGTTGGGCAAGCATTTGACTAGGCCAACGAACACTATAGGCTGAATAGCATCGGGCTCAGCACTCCGCCTTGCAGTAATCCACGGAATTTTCGGTGGTGAGTCGTGGCGCCATCCTCGGTAATCACGAAGAAATGCCTGTCGGTCAAATGACTGCACAGCCACTGAAAAATGCGGCCACCGATTCCCGTTTCAATCAGAGCCTCTAATGTGGCATAATGTTCTATATTATCGTAGGCGCCTTTTATGTCAAGGAACAATGCCGCAGTGAGTTGTTTCAGACGTTTTTGACATTGAACAACCGTGAACAAATTGATGACATTATTTCTGGATGAGCGCCAGCGCCGGAATTCAGCCATAGCATCTGGGTACAGGCCCTAATTTTCCGGGTACCGTTCCAGGCGCGTCAAAATCATCCTTTCCGTTATTTTCCCGATGTAACTGACCAGAGCGATGGGGTAGTACGATGACAAATCTAACGGGGATTTACCAGGTTTGAAAAGTGGAACCAAGCAGCTGCATTTCCATTCACGTGGAACCAAACCGTTGCGCCAAAACTCGTTGTAATGGTTTAGCAGCATGGGTCGTGCTTTCTGCGCAAGATTGCCGAGCGCCGCTTGGGTAACACCGTCCGGCCCAGATGACGAAGAGCGCCTGCAAGTCGCCAGTGCCGCTTCAAGTTTCATTGGGATGCCTAGCTAAGACACTGACACTTTGAAAGAACGGAACACAGCCGCATTGTGCCCAGTGGACTCCAAGAAACCCTTCTCGCCATTATCACACTTGGTTGCTATGTTCTAGCAGTCTAACATTTACGTATCCAACTGTCTGTCCTACAACTAGCCCATACTCAAACCCTGCTTCAGTATATTTCTAGTTCGTCGAGCATCGCTAACTCTGTTTGTCTTCATCCGTCCATCCTTATTACCTTTTCAACTTCGGCCCTTTGCCAGGCACTCATCCTGACTTGCTGCATTCGAAGCTGAAATGGACAGCTGCCCGCGGAACTTCTTGTGCACCTATGCTGGATTCATTCCGCCCGCAGGCCACGGAAAAAGCGTATGTAAGATCCTGCGCTCCGAATGGTTGAAGCAGGCAAGGGTTTTTCGTCAATCCCTCAGCGTTCAAGTGGATCGGGGCCCCGGGGAGCTGCCTATTCAAGGCCCGAAAACGACGAGAGATGACTGCGCTTATTGACAGCACCTCGGAGCACAGGTGGCAACAGGAATTGGTTCGTCCTCGCAACCGGCAGGGTGCCTCTACCCCTAAGACAGCGAAGCAAGTTTACACAGTTGTAGATGTGACCCTTCCGGACTTGGTCACGCAGTCTCTCGCTCTTGGGCCTAACTTTGCAACAGTGGGAATGACCACTCCAGCGCAAGTGCTGACTGTGGTGCTTGGTGTGTCTAGACGTGCTCCGGAATGTGAGAGTAACCGTTGCGTGTCTGATGGCCTATATATGCGTCCCAATTGAACTATCCTTGTAAATGTGCTATTCCTGTGGAAAGGGTGCTTTCCTACCTAACCGACCAGGGGCTTTGTCTTGTAGCAGCTGACAAAGAAGCTGGGTTTTTCGTCACACGTAGAAGTAATTTGTTGGAAAAAGCGCAAGCTTCCATTGATTCTCTGTTTATTAGGAGAACTGATGTTGATCTGAGGAGGGTAAAATCAAAGGAGAAACGCATGTTAACAGAATTGCATCTTAGCAGTCTTGCGCAACCTGTAGACAGAAAGGAAAGGTTGGCCCTTGGTTGTTTTTCTCAGCAAAAACCCACAAGCCTGAGACGCTTCTTCGTGGCGTTCGCTCGGAAAAAGGCACGTGGCAAAAAGTTTCTTTGTTACTGGCTCCAGTGTCACGTTAAGAAGCTAGAAGTTAATGATCCGTTTCTAGTTAAACAATTTTCCGATATTATACACTACCTTTCTCAACGTTCGGACGCTCCATTTAAAGCTGTATGTCCAGAGACATAAAATACATATAATATTCTGTTCCACTTCAGGCACTCTTGGCTGTTATTGAAGCTATTTTTAGTTTTGGTCCTGTTGCGTGGTTTCAAAATGAGTGTGGCGTTTCTGTTTCGGGTATTATGAAATTCCTTCAGCTTTATCTTTCCTCGACCTTCACAGAATGGAATTGAAAGTTGTTCCTTCAAAAAAGTGGGATATGTATAGGGTCCTGCACCACTCCCACGTTGAGCGATTCATTTCTGGCTCACTGAGACAGGAACGGCAAGTCACGGTTGTGCGACACAAAAATTGAGAAAGCCTTTCGTTTCGTGGGCGATTTTCTGATTCCGTTTAACTGTGAGGACTGGTGTGTGGCGGCCTCCGTACGTCAGACGTTGGTTCTATTTGAAGAATGCCTCTAGCTCCGCTCTCACTCACGCATGAACTTCCGGATCCCTTAGGCTTCCAGATTTGAGACTATGAGTTACTCGGCATCGTGTGTGTAGGATGTATGAGCCTTGTGCCATGGACCCTCTATCATCATACGCGTAAGCTCATTCAGAACTGATTTAGAGAGGTATCGTTCAAACTGTCTTGCATAATGCACTAAATAAATCTTGCTATCATTTAATGGAACCTAGTTTCTGTTCGCAGATCGCCCGGTTGAAGGCGGCTGGGTAAGCTTAGCAACATTCTTATTGTCTCAGTCTCAGAGAAGTCGCGCAGTTGGACAAACTATGATCTTCAGAGAATCGAGCCTCTGATACATGATCGAAGAAGTAAAACGGCTGTTCTGCAGTACATTCATGGGATTTCGCATACTTAAGAAAATATGACAAGAAAAGGGGTCGGTGCAGTTTTTTCCAGCGCCTAGAAAACTTGCACAGCTTTGCGTTAGAACTAATCCTGTTGGTAAGGGACGCAGTCCTTGCAGTATCAATCACAAGAAAAAAGTATACGGATTGTTCGGAAGGAGTAATTTACAAGACACCCCAGCTATGCGGTCTGTCTTCTGTAGGTATATGAGACAGGTAGATGTATAAATGTTAGACTGCAAGAACCTAGCAATAAAGTCCGAAAAATGGCGAGAAGGGTTTCTTGGAGGCCATTCCACGAAATGCGGCTGTGTTACGTTCTTTGAAAGTACTGGTAGCTTAGCTAGGCATCCTACTGAAAACACTAGACGTATCATTGAAGCAGCAGCGATCGCTCAGGCTGACACGGTCAGTAAGCCGTCATTTGAATTAACAGATAAAGAACTTGCTTTCTTGGGATCGCGCATGCATTCTCGATCGTCTTAAGACGGCGATTGTGGTTCAGTTGAATTTCGAGTGCTTACTCAAGTTGCCCTCGTGTTTTGGAGGAGGCGCTTTTGTCTTGGTATCTTGGTCATATATGTTTGTTATCCGAAATAAAAGTTCAATTGGAGGTCAGCGTTTGTCCTCGTCGTTCTTTCAGTCCCCTTGTCTTTGTATGCTCTGTAAATCACGTTTGCAATTGCTAATTCAGTTAGTACGGGAATGTTTCCAAGTTTATACGGCCTATAAAAGTACTATCTCCTACTTCGTATAACTATCTACTAATTTGCTATGGCAATCGATGCTTAGCCTTTCGGACGAATCTGCGACTTTTTTTGTTACGAGCACATCATCAAACTTAGTGTTGCCACGAAATCGTTCTCTATGTCAAGACCTCCCGATAGTGCCAGTGACGCCAGGCCAGGTAGTTCGAGGCAACCGTGCTATGATGCTATTCAGATATGTGTTTACCAAGTTTTCCCAGTCCAATTATTATTATTATCATTATTATATTTGCAAGATTCGTGTGGTTCAGTTCCTCCTGGATAGGATAGGATAGGATAGGAATAAACTTCATTTGTCCAGCAGTTGTTGATGTTGGTGCCCGGGGCTAGGCTGCCAGTGGTCCATCGCCCGAGGAAGATCTTTCGAGATCCTCGGCAACGGCCCTGGCCCGCTGGACGGCCCAGTTCCTCCTGCTTCGAAAGTATGCCAGTACTTCTTCCATGCGCATCGGGATTCGGAGGAATACATGCGTGCACCGTTACTCCAGCTTTCTAGAATCAAACCACGCGCCGCCGTTTCAGTTCCACCCACAGCCACCAGACGACGCCGGCGTTTTGATGACGTCAATTTTCCCGGCCGTGACGTAACACCCAGGTAGAAGCGACGACGGAAAGGAAAGAAAAAGCGCGAGAAAAGGAGGGCAGCGGTGGAGTGCGTTGACGCGCAGGCAAAGGAGATCGAAACGAAATCAACGAAAGAAATAACAAACGAGGCCGGCACTCAACAGGCGTTGGCCGTGACTTCCCGCTTTCTCCGGGGTCGCTCGGTCGGCCGCCCGCTCGCTGCCCGAAAAAAATTCTCGCGAACGCCGCTCGACTACAAGCGCGCGCGCGCGCTTCGCCGCGCCGACGTCACACGTCACGTGTCGAAAGCGTCACGCTCGGAGCGCGAACCAATGGAGGCGCCTGCCGCTTCGCTCTCTCCCACCGCGGTAGGCAGCGGTACGGCCGCTGTCCAGGAGGAGGCGGTGGCGTCGTCGTCTGCATCATCGCTTCGGCGTCGTCTGCTTCTCCGATATAACCCGGGCCCGCGATCCCGGGCGTTTCATGGAGTACGCTCGCTCTTGGTACGGGTGGTGGTGTGACGACGAAGACCGGCAGCATGGGCAGCATCGTGTCGAGTCAGCAGCATCTGGACGTGGCCGACCCCAAGACGGGCCTGACGCCCCGCGAGAAAGGGCTCGTGCGTGACACCTGGGCACTGGTGCGCAAGGACGTCAAGGCTAACGCTATTGCCATCTTCCTCACGTAAGCTCCCCCCTCTTCTGCTCTGGGGTGCCTCGGCGCCGTGGATCTTTGTTCACGCGTGCCTCCAGGCGATCCTCCGTTTCGGCCGTGCTCGTTTGCGAGCGAGCGCCACCGGGAATCTCGATTTCATTTTTTTTTCTTTTCCACCACTCACTTTTTTTTTTTATTTCTTCCTGCAAAGAGCGTTCAATGCTGGCGGGGAGCTTCGAAGCGGGGATGCCCTGTCGACGACGACGAAGAGCGGCTTTATTTTTGTCTTTGTTTCAGGTACCGAGTTCTTTTGCAATATCGCCATCACCGTAGCCGGGGATGCCTTTCTTTTTGGCGTTTGTTGGCTCGTCGCGACGAACTGTTGCTTGGGCGCTCTTTCTTTCGATTCACCTTTCTTTTTTTTATCTTCTGCCCTCATTTGTACGTGGAACGAGTAAAGTCACAGCGCACGTGTTTCGTTCCGTTCGCGACTCTCGAATGTCAAGATGTGCGCACGCGCGAGTTTGTTTAAAGCACGTGCTACGCAATACATTCGGTGCCGTCTGATCGCTAGCAGACGCGCTTTTTTTTTTTTATCGCGAGCAGACGACGTGAGTTCCCACTCGTTTTGCAAGTCTCCCCGCGATATATGGTGTGTACATTTGACACCTCATGCTCGCTCTGTGACTGGAAATCCCGGGAAAGGCGTCTAAGATCGTTTTGCTGTTTTATCTGTCAGGATTCCAGACGGAGCTTTTATTTTGTCTTCACCGGTGCAATGACACCATTTTCTCTTTTTTGTCAATTTGCAACGCACGCGCGCACGCACGTATAAATGCTACGCGCGACGCTTTTTGATTATCCTGTCGTCGTTGAACGAACCCAGCTGGAGAATTTCACTGCCCTATCAGTTTACAGGACGTTCGCCAAACAAAATTGAGAGAGAGTGGTGTTAGCAGCTAGAACTGTACGATAGTCGAGCACTTTTAATGGGATCAATTTCCGGGGATGCTGTAATTTCTCCGACAAAGCTAATTCTCCGATACGCTCTTTTTTATGCTATGGGTGGGAATTTGAGAGTCTGCTCATCGCAACATACAATAAGTCCCTCTATTGATTTCCGCGCACATAGGGGTGATACTTTCTTTCTGAGTCGGTAACGGGACTGAAATTGGCTTTTCTTTCCTCGCTGATGCTTCCAGAATTCGATGTTTTGTTGACAAAGTAACCTCTCGCAGCAAGGTGTGTACATTTGTTTTCACGAAGCTAGTTATAAGGGGTTGCTCCAGGGCGGGAGGTGCCGTCGGACTTGACATATTTACCTCAAATTGGCTTTGAAATACTTATGCACAAGGTGCGCATTAACTAGCAATTTTTTTCTTTTTTTTTTACGTAAAGCTGAGTTATCGCTTCTCATAACAAAGTGCAGCGCCCATTTGTAGAGCACATTTGATGAATTATCTTGAATGCAGCCTTTACTAATCCCGTTAAACTCCTTAAAACCTGGCTATTGCTTTTAATCAGTTATTGTTGAAACCATGTAAACGGCTTAGTACAGAAGTGCACCCGCATGAATTGCTTTCCGCACTTGTAAGACCGACTTAGGCACAATTAACTTCAACGCTTCAGATCACCGTTTTTTTTTAAATAACACTAATGAGGAAAAATTATTTTGAGTTGTATTAGTACATTGCCCTTCTGTTGAACAAAGCAAATCCCTGTTACCTTGACAGGAAACCTAATTAATAAGCAAGAAAAGATGCAAATGCGATAGACTGATGGTGACGTCACCGCGAAGTTCGCACGCCTTCGAGAAAGGGACGTCAGTCATTTTCTACTCTGTCTTCTCTGGTCTAGTTTATTTCTTTGCTGGCAATAAAGCATCGTGTTCTGAAAGGGCAGAAGAGTGTACTTTAAAAAGTTTGCAGAACCTTTACAGATCTCACGATGGCCCAAATCCAAGAAAGTACTTACAAATCCCTAATTTCACACTCACGTATACCGGAGCTTAGGATTCAGCGCGGTGTTAATGAATGCAGAACTTTGACCATGATTTTTCTCTTCGAACGACCAGCGTATTAGCGTGAATTTAACGGTAATAGAGATGGAATCGGTTGGTGCAGGACATGGGTAATTATAGATCTTCGTCCTGCAGTGGATATGATGAGGGTTTTGAAAGAATGCTTTGCTTAATCTCTAAACTGACGTAGTGTTCCTCTTCCATGTCCCTTTAAAACCACTCGTCTTTCTTTTTTTCTTCTTTAAAGTAGGGGGAGGCGTAATTTTGATATCAACAAAATCTAGTCGGGGAGGGGGGGGATAAAGTATCCACTTTCACCTGCCGATGACTAGCTGTACACATGTAATGTGCAGCTAGTCTTCTAGTAAAAAAAGTTATGAGCTTAGCCTGAGCAGCTTCAAGTTAGTTTCTACATGGCGATTCACTTTTTTTTTTTAACGAACGAAGCGGTCGCGTTGACATACTTAATCCCAGTTAGCCGAGCGAGCACCTAGCGAATAACAACTACGAAATAAAAACTGAATAAATCAGGTCGCTTCTAATATTGTTTTTCACACAATGTTCCAACTCGATTTCCTAGTAAAAATGCTGTAAGACCTTACTGATTCAAAAGGATAGAGAGTTGGGCGAGTTGGTACGGTATAACATGATCTTGAGCTGTAGCGCGAAGTGACACAGACGAGAGACTAGAAGCAGACAGGACCGAGCGTTCGTCCTGTCTGCTTCTAATCTCGGTCCGTGTCACTTGGCGCTACAGTTCAAGATAATGTCACCTTATACTAATTTATTGCTGCTTAGCCTATACGTCGTTTATTTCCCCCATGCAATGCGGTTTCGTTGTAGCGTACGTGCGCCTGTGAGACTTTACAGTTGGTGGTTTTGTGTCTTAACACGCCCCGTGCGACTTTTCATCGCGCAATATCGTCTGGTAGTGGTATATCAAATGCCATGTATAGCTCATCTTATATAGCCAATTTCCCTCCACCACTGCCGACTGTCACTTGTATTATTATCACGGCGCTATATATACGAGTCGAGTGAGACATGTATCTATTCTCGCCTCAAGCTCTATCGAATAAAAGTCAAGAACTCGAGTGCTAGTGTTGCCCTCCCTTACAATGTCCACGCCGTCGTATAGCATCATCCGCTGCTATCAGGTGTGACTATAACGCTCTTGCAAAGTCACCGTGTTCTAATGTTACATAGAAGCGTAAGGAACACGGACGTAAAACTGGCGAAAGAACAGCTAGTGCAAATCCAAAAAAAAAAGAGAAAGAAAGGTCTTTCTGGAATATCAAGAAAATTTAGCATTCGTTATTGCAATTGGTAGGTATACGGATATCACGACTTTGTGCTTCAGCGCTCGAGGTCGACGGTTCAAACCCCGTCGGGGTTGGCCGCGTTTCAATGGCGGCGAAATGCAAAAAAAAAAAGCAAAGGAAAGAAGCGCTTGTGTATTTAGATTTATGTGCACGTTAAGTAACCACCGGTGGTCAACATTCAGCGTCTCCCGCTACGGCGTGCCTCACAATCGGACCCAGTATTCCGGCACGTAAGATCCCGGAATTGAATTAACTTAATTCAAATTGAGGGCGACGTCCTGCGCTATACTCGGCTCCTCGTCGACTCGTATGCGTGAGGCGTTTGTGCCGACAGTGTTGGTCGCTCTTGGTGCTTTCAATATGCGTCCCGCGTTTCCATCGTTGATAAGGGGCCACGTACATTTCCCCATCCTTGTGAGCCGATTTTGCAAGCGAGTCGGCTAGTTCCTGGTCTGCTATTCAGCGGGTCCCGGGACCCACATTAATGCCACTTCGTGCTTTTTTTTTGTTAGCCTAAGTTTATACTCTAACGCATACGTTACCAGTGCGTGTGGTTGGTTGTCACGATTATTTTCAAGACACGCCAAAGCCGATAAGGAGCCTGTACAAAGTAGTCGCCTTTTTTTTTTTGGTGTCTCGTACATTTTGATGAAATACGTGACTTGGAGGATCGCCACTAATCCGGCTATTGTTGGCGACGACGTGCGCCGATCTCAGCCGGCAAGCGGGCTCCACCTGTAAGCACGGTGTAGCGTAAGCTGCCGTCCCACTTCCTTTGTTTACAGAACCGTACGTCCGTGCAGACGAAAACAGGGTCCCGATACTTGTCAAATATCTGATGCAATGCTAATGGTTTCGCTTGCTAGCGCGGAAGCGTGGTGTTAGCTTTTAAATACCTTCGGCTGGCGTTTCCATTCTCGGTGCCTGTGTAGAAGGCCTATATGGGTATAGCGTGAGGTATGGGTGCCAAAAAAGTAAAAAAAAAAGGTAAAGCGGATCGTGGAAGTCGTGATTTATGATTTCGAAACTTGGCGCGCGCGTGTGTGCACCCGGACGGTTCTCGATCGGAGAAAGAAACGGGTGCTCGGAATGCCGAGCAGCAAGTTCGAAGGAAGTTGCCGCGGCGTGTTTCCAGGCTGCGAATCACGCCAGAGTGCGTCTCCGGCGCTTGTGCGATAGTAAGCTCTAGTGTATTAAAGCGTAAAGTTGGGGCGAGTCGGTGTGCATTCATAATGGTATAACAGCGCGAACAAGACGACGACGGAGTGAAAGGACACAGATCGAGCGCTGTCCTGTAGTCCTAAGCTATGTGACAAGCTATATTGAGTGGACGTGGATTGCAGGGGGCGCGCTCGTAAACATGCCGAGCCTGTAACAGCTGTAACCGGCGAAGGGACGTCGCAGACTCTATAGCTCGTTCGAAGCAGGTGCGGGGTAAGCGCTTCTCTGCCGGACAAGTGCTGATGAGCGTGCGGTTGCTCCGCTCCACTTCGTACTATATAGCTCCTATTATACGGAGAACATTTGATGCAATTAACTTGGTTCTCCTGCAGTGCCGTCAAATGGCAAGTCAGTCGAAGCTGGCGGTTCAAAATCACGCGGAGAAAGTTTCCGAAGCAGCTCGACCGGATGACCCTCTGTCGTATGATCGAAATATCCCGCATTTTCTTTTTTTTTCCCTCCTGGAGAGGAGGCAGCCAATTTAGCATGAGCTATGTTCATGGCCCCCTTCCTTTAAATAATCTCCTATTGCGTTTGAAGCTTCCTGCCAGCCGCTACTCAACAGCCTCTAGAGACTTGTGCGACGTCCAGATGCAAATCTCATCAACATACATAGATATCTTTGGCGAAAGTCCTGCTGCTGACTGTGCTATTACTGCATCGAACGGAAGGGCGACTTACTATACACTTCCTTGCGGAGCTCGCCTATCACTTCGCTTTTTTTTTTTTTTGAAAGAATCGCAAGCGGTTACCAATTCCTTCAGCACTGCGTCGTTTCTTAACGGTTCATCGCATCTAAATGTATGGCCCTTCGTCCAGACGGCGTTGCGAAATCGAACTGCCCGCCGAATTCACGAGCGCGTTTCACGACGCCGTAGGAACAGCGCAACGAAGCCGCGGCGTTGTTCCAGTCACGTTGTTCGAGTACGCGCCGTGGGTGTTCCCCCTTCAGAAGTGCCGGCCGCTCTTTGTGCGGGCCGGTTGTTTTGTTTGTCGTCTATCCCCTTCAGTCGCGAATCACGATGGGCTGTCTATAAAGCTGTCAAAGATACGCGTACGCATGACATCACAAGGTTGCTGCACACCCGACAGAAAGCCAATGAGCTATAGACGATGATTGGTGGTGCATTTGCTAGAGAGTATTCGTGATTACAGAGTAATTCAACGTTGATTTAGTTTACAGTCAGTAACGTCGCGTCTTTCTTTCGCTTTTCTGTTCTTTTTTTTTGTTTATCGAAAGAATTGAATGAGAGGCTCCAAGCGGATGCACAAGTTATTCATTGCCTGCAGGCAGTACGAGGAATACGAGGAAGGAAATGTTATTCCTTCGCCATTGGTGACGTAACGCGGCGCGTGGACATCTCGTCAAACATGACAGTGCTCTTAGTACAAAGAAAAAAGAAAAAAAAAGTGGTCGCGCGTACAGCAGTGCTCTGCGCGCTGAAGTGAAACTACGTCGCACTGGGTCAGCGGACCTTTCAATTCACCGCCAGCTCGTGTGTCCGTGGTATTTTTTTTTTCTCGCCGCTAAACTCGACAGAATTGAAAAAAAAAAAAATACGTGGCCCACACAAGTGTGTGCGTGTGTGTGTGCGTCTTGACTCCAGGGGATATTTAACTCCATTTCGTGTTTGGCGCAACGTAGCTTTAGCCGCTTTTGCGCCATTAAACCACGTTCAACTGACTAACTCCATTTCTGAGAACTCCTCCCTCTCCCAACACGCACTCGCGCCGCCCCTCTCCCCTTCCCTCTAACAGATCACAATCCGAGCAAACGTGCTTCAGGGGAAAGTGATGGTAGTGTTTATTCTACAAGGTTCACTGAGCGATGGAGCGTTCCCATTTGGAGAACTACATACGTTTGCCACCGCTTAACAACAACAACAGCAAAAGAAACCCGCAATTTCTTAAAGATCATGTAAAATTAGAAATAGACCACACGCCTTATAGCTTCAGTAACTTCGTGGTGTTGCTTCGAGATTAAATGTTTGACTATTATATAATACCAATCCACTGTGAATATACTTCGCCCCGAATGCACGTCTACTATCATTCTGTATAAATAACCCCATTACTGTCCGGTATACTATATTACTCATACACAGTTCACTGTACGCCCTATCTGTTTTTCGCTTTAGTTTCTTCCTATATGGCGTTTTCGTGTCAAACACTTCTCTGTTGTTGCCATGTTGCTGACCACTGCCAATAAGCGGAACCAAGGTAACCTGAAGCCGTCGAGTAGCAGCTTTTCTGCTCGGTAACCATTTGCGATATCTTGGTACTATTTATTTATTTATCTATCTTTATCTCAAAATACCTTACATGGCCAGAACGGCATTGCGTAAAGGGTTGTATACAGAAATAGAGTGACTATAAGAAGACAAAAACAATCCGAACACCAAGAATTACAAAAAACAAAGAACGAAAAAGAAAATCGAGCGAGGTATATTATTGGAGCGGGCGCACTACTCCGCTATGCTAAGCTCCACCAGCGCCGTGCGATGCAGTGAAAGAGGCAACCAGTGGACGCAAGAACCGCAAGAAGGACACGCCCATTGTCCGGCGCTAATCAAAGCGTGCGCGACTTCATGGTTTGATGCAAGCGTAGCGGACGAGAAAGCAAGAAAAGGCAGGGAGGTTGACCAAGTAGCACCTGGTTTGCCACTCTACACGGGAAAAAGGGGATAAGGGCGAAGAAAAAAAAGGGAGAGGGCAATCGAAAGAAAACGGAAGGATTAGCGGTGCACAGTTGACAGTGGACGAACCCCTGCATCTCTGGGGACGCCGTGCCGGTTGCCGTTCATCATTGGCTGATACGTCACCCCGGTTTTCCCGCGTTCCCTACTATAGGTGGGAGCACGTGGCGCTCTTCGCCTGGACAGCGCGAAAAGGCAGGCATTCGCCCGTTACCAACAATGAGCAGTCAACCGCAAAAATTTACGGCCCACGGGATCTCGGGGAAACGTTCAGTTTCCGAGCAGCCTGTGTGTGACAGTAGTCAGTAAAGCCAAACACCACAGTGTTGTTCACATATACTGGTAGAGCCTGTAAATGCGAATACAAGAGTTCTGAGGTTGCGCAGGTATTCAGATTTTTCCTGAGATTTCGTAACACACATAATGGGGGAATGCACCTCGCCCCCGTTCTCTCATCCCCCTGTCAGCAGCGAGACTGACTGGACAACCTGGCTCAGCTCCGGGGACGTCGACCGACAGCTTGGAACTGGTGGACTGGGCGGAGAAGGCCAAGCAGGCCCTGGGCCTTACTTGAGTCCGATCCTTCAGCCACCTCCCCCTTTTCCCTTCCCGCTTTCAATAAAGTTTACCACCACCACCAAGATATCGTGTTCCGTAAATATTTTGCGGTTTACTGTACCAACAGGCTCAGATTTCAACTATTTTGCTGGTCGCCGCGTTCGCACCGAAAAGTCCCGCCGTAGCTTTCCTTATATCTGCACGCACGTGTGTACAGAGTACGGTTGAGAGCGAAGCGTTCTTGTCGCGTTTTCTTCGAAAATGTCCGGCACTGTCAGGGGCCCGCGAGGGGGACCGCCAAACATCGTCGCAGAGGTCCTCGCTGCGTTGTGTCACACGCCCGGGAGAGAAGGCGGGCGTGCGGCCCTCGCCCTTTGCCGACGGTGCCGAAGCCATTACTCGGTGAAGGGACGTCGGCAGCACGCCCTCCTGTTCGTCGTCGTACGTCTGCGCTTGCATAGACGCCAGGGCTCGGGGATAAAGAAGCGAAAGGACGACAGACGCAGCACTACGCAAGAAAGAAGGAAAAAAAAAAAGGAAAGTTGCAATGCGAAGAGCACCCTTCAACGCTGCTGCGGCCACCTCTGTTGTGTGCCAGCGTATCCCGAATTTGTGCGGATGTAACGGGCCGCCGAAGATGCCGACGGCGGGTAGAGCTCTGTTGCGACGAGGGGGATGTGTGCTCCCATTTCGAAAAAAAAAAAAGTAACGCTCGACGAGAGATGACGAAGAATCTTCGGACCGTGAACTCGGTGCTATCTACGGCTTTATTTCTGCAAATTTCTAGCTTCGCGTGTTTAAGTTAATATTTCTTTCCTCTTGATACGACACGTGTAGATAAATGGAGGCTGTCAATTGTGTACTAACATCGAGATCGATAGACTGACTCATTCGCTGAGTCTGACCTACCGAACCAACATTACGAAAATCAAAGCGCCATATAGTAAAGGGCTCTGGAATAACTTGAAACACCTGGGGTCCTAAATATGCGATTCTTTAAAATATATCGGTGCTCAGACTCCCGTGGATATCTTTTCTCGCCGTCTACAAAAAATGCACGGGCGTATTTCTTTTCTTTTTTAATTTAAGGTCTGTGCTGTATGGACAACCCGTGGACTTGCATACTTCCACTTTTTGTCGGCTGTCTAATTCTGAAAACAAACACTTCTGCAGTCTATCTATCACAATAAGCGAAGCAAGATATATTTAGTAACGATTTTTACCCGTGGATGCCATATATAGACCGTGCATAGAGAAAGAAAAAAACGACGCGCCGGTGGGATTCGAACTCACAACCTCCACATTACGCGCGCGTGGCGCTACCAATTCTGCTACGGCGAAGACAAATCAGTCCATCCAGATTTCTCGGGCATTTATGTGTCTCTGCCAGATCTAGCCCCGGGAAAGTTGGTGCGTGTCTCGAATCTGACAGCCTTGATGCCATTGGGTAACACACGCGTTTATTGGCCACGTGTCTGCATCTAAGTTCACGTAGTGCGTGACGTCATCGGGTAAAAAAGATGTAAGGAAATAACGTTTTCCACACCTGGGTGCTTGGTCATGGTCGTCATGCCCACGAGTGGCGCAGGATAACAATCCCAGGGCTAGATCTAGTACACATACACAGGGTGTCCCAGCTAATTTTAGCCAGAGTTTAAACATATGCAAATGCCACGTAGCTGCGAAGTAAGGTAATGTTGTCGCACACGAAACGTGTGCACAGTATATGTAAATAGATCTGTAAGAAATCTAAATGTATGCCTCACGTCAACAGGAAGAAAGAGCCTCCTTCAGGTCACACGGCCATTATAATTCTTTCAACGCTTTCAGAATAATAAGTAAAAAATGGCTGTGGCTTAGGTAAGGTTAAGCCCAGGATGCGAAGCATACTAGCCTTTATTTTAGTTGTTGAACCACTGTTTAGCCTGGTGAACTGCTGTTGCTTGGCTATATTTGGTTCGGCTAGACGAAGAAACAACTCATGCATTACTGCTTCGCCTTCAAGAGTGGAACGCGACAGCGTTCCCGTCGACCCGCCAAGGGGTGTAAGACAATGGGCTACAGGGCAGCGACTACGCGCCCCGCATTGGACGCGGTGAGCGTCGAGCAAAGCAGCGTTCGGTGCGGCAACGAAATGTGCGCCTGAGCAAGAGACGCACGCCTTAGAAACAGCGCGTTTCTAAGGCAACACCGCATTCACTAGAGGCGCTTTTGTACCGCTTTGAAGCATCGTACTCGTGGCTCAGTGGTAGCGTCTCCGTCCCACACTCCGGAGACCCTGGTTCGATTCCCACCCAGCCCGTCTTGCAAGAGTTGAGCCAAAGCCACTTCTCCTCTGTCGTGACGTCACGGTGTCACGTGGTTTCAAGGCGACACCGCCGCGCCTGAGGAGCTGGGTTGAGCTCTCGTAATATGCTTCGCATAAAAGAAAACGGAACTGAAATTAAGTACTTGTATCCTCACTTTTTGTTTCTCGTGCGCTGCCTCTCTGCCAATAAATGGGGGGAGGGCGGGCCGGTCCGTCAAGCTCATATTTATGACAGCGTTTCCTGCTGGGCCTCTCGCATCATGCTGAGAGCTACTTGATGCGAATTAACTTTAAGTTGTTGTAACAAAAAAAAATGGTTGTGGCTTAGCTAAGGTTTAGCCCAGGATGCGAAGCATACTAGCCTTTATTTTAACGCGACAGCGTTAAGGAGCTCGTGTCGCAGAAAAGCCGGTGTCGTCGGCGTCGGCTCAGGCGTGCGGCGCTTGCTCAGGCGCACATTTCGTTGTCGCACCGAACGCTGCGTTGCTCGACGCTCACCGCGTCCGATGCGGGGCGCGTAGTCGCTGCGCCGTAGCAAAGCCACCTAGAAACAGTCTCTGTAGCACGCCGCAACCTTCGCTTCTCATTCCAACGAGCAGCTCTGTCTCGAGGAGGCATCTCACCTCGTGAGTGTCTAGCAGAGGCAAGCGCAGCTGCTTATATACCGCCACGACGCCGCGAGCGACGGCGCGAGTTGGGGCCCCGTTTCTCCTCTGTCGTGACGTCACGGTGTCACGTGGTCAGCCTTGAAGGCGACGCCGCGAGCGACGGCGCGAGTTGGAGCCCCGTTTCTTCTCTGTCGTGACGTCACGGTGTCACGTGGTATTGAAGGCGACACCGCCGCGCCTGAGGAGCTGGGTTGAGCTCTAGTAATATGCTTCGCATAAAATAATAATGATCTGGAGCGGAGCAGTTGTGTACCGCGAGTGTTGCCCTGTCGACGCACTGTGACGGTGGCATGTACCGCATACACGGTGCCCCACCACTGCTGCTGATCGATTTCCTCTTTGTCTCGTCGCCTATTGTTTCGCGCCGACGCTTCATTCGTGTCGTAGCGCATGTTGACTGTGGAGAGCTGTCGACGAGCGGAGAGTGGAGGGTAGAAGAGGGTGCATATATACCGCGTGTTTCTACGAAGACCTTAAGTGATAGCTAAAGTAGCCGTTTGGAAATAAGATGATGGTTCCTTCGGATACATGCCGTCAGTGGTGGCAACCACGGATGATGTATACGCGGAAATCAGTAATACGCGGAAATCATCGTAATTGGGAGAATTGAAGCGAGTTCTCCGTACAAGCCATTTCAACGTCTGGATCCGAAAAAAAAAAGCGCGAAACTGTGGCGCAACGAGTTTTTGTCTATCGGAGCGATATAAGAAGCCAAAACTCGGTGGCTGTGGCGAGCGCGAAGCCGCGGCCCTCGAGGCGACGTTCTGCTTACGTCACCAATGGCAGCGGGCAGCCGGCGCTCTTCATTTGGCTCCGGGCTCCTCACCATAGAGAAAGAAATTCTTTCTCTATGTCCTCACTGTCGTCGCGACGACCCGTGCGACCGGCGGGTTGCTCGCGCGGTGAAGTCGCACCACGTGTCGCGCGCTTTACACGCTTCTTTTGCTTTGCTACCGCAACACACGTGATAAAGCTAGCAGTGGCGTAGCAACAAGGGGGCCGGGGGGCCATGGGCCCCGGGTGCAAGGGGCCAGTGGGGGGGGGGGGGTGTCATATACGTCTGAAGACACCCAGAACTTGTTGATATCCTCGCCTTCCTCGACTACAGCCGGAGGGGAGGGGGGCACAATACCTATGGGCACCGCATGCCAGACGATCTAGCTATGCCACTGAAAGCTAGCCTAGCAACAAGTAGCAATACGTGTATACATAGTTCTACTCGTTCTTCCCATGCATCCCCCCCTCTTCGTTTCTAAGCATATGTAGGCCATCGCGCTACGAACGTTTATTAAATTCCGTTTCAAACACGAAAACAGCGACTATCGAAGCGCTCTCCGGAGAGGAGGGGGGGGGGGGAGGGGGGCACCCAGTACGCGAGCGAATGTGGCACTCGGCGGTCCGGCGCATCGGGTGTCTGAGCGGAGAAGGCCCCTGCCGCTTGTCGATCGGTGCTGCCGGGCGCAGCCTTCGCGGCCGCTCGACGACGACGGGCGGTCCGCAACAGTTGGTCGCCATCGACGGGCCGCATTGAGCGGTGGCGCGCTCTCACGCACACACGCACGGACCCTTGCGAACGCTTTTTGTGTACACGAGAAAGTCGGCGATGCGGGCTTGCAGCCATTAAGGTTGGCGAGAGCGAGATGTGTGTCCGTCGTCCCAAACTTGGGACCTGTTGGTGTGACACGGATCCGATTTCGTAAGAACCCCCGGCCACGAAGATGCTCGAGGCAAAGACTCCGCGCGCAGGCACGCTCTGTGCGTCCTTTCTGTGACTTGCGCTTCGTCTTGCATAGCGCTGGTAGCATAGATGCTGGTAGCGCGAAACCTGGAGCTTTGTCCGTCGTGCACGCTTGGACGGCCAGCAGTGTGCGGACGACGTTTAACTTCCGTCACTCGGGTTCACCCAGAAAGCGCTGTTCTCGCTAGCTTCGTATACACGGCTGGTTTCACGGATAGCTCGCAGCGAATTTGGTGTGGCCGTAAATTTTCGCGGAGGACTTTGCTAACGCTATCTGACGTTGCACTTGTCGCGGTAAAGGGGCCGCAGTTTAATCGAGTAAGTAGGTCGTGAAGTCGGCAATAGCCGCGGAGCGCTAAATGGATGACCATATGCGATGGGACGCGATTTAATGCTCAAGTCCGGAATTTTATGCATGTACTCACATTGTCTATACGGGTTTGCCACGGCGGCCGCATTCCCACATAAGCGTGGAAGAATGCACGGTAGAGCAGCATTGGTCAGCGGGTACCGATCCAAAACGCGCGTTGCCATGGAGGCTTAATTTTCACACCGCCAGTGGCGGCGAGAAACGTTCTGTTTTCCCTTTTCCGAAGGTGACGAGGATGGGGAGCATGGCTGACGACGCGATAACGCCGACGACGGCAAGTCGTAAAGGGCGGACTGGTGCACGGCAGGCTCGGCTTGGCAGCTTTCAACTGCGGTCGCGGTAAAGCTTGCGCAGTGTTTTGATATACAAGGGCTCGGTATAAATGCTCCGAGATTTACTGAAGTCTCCTCTTTGTCCAAAGGGCTCGGCGAAAAAGAAAAGCGAAAACAAAATCCGGGATTTCGCGTGTCAAAAGTACGACCTGATTCCGAGGCACACAGCATAGCGTTGGGCTGTGGATAAATTTCCACCACGCGCAGGTTCTTTATATATCGTCCACCCAATGCACGTCACGCGGACGGTTCGCTGCATTTCGCCCACGTCGAAGCAGCGTCCGCTTCCCGAGTCGAACGCGCGACCTTGAGCTCAGCAGCGCAGCACCACAGCCGCTGAGCTATCGCGGTAACGCGCTTAGTGACCTAGTTTATCTAATCTTACCGCTACTATAGCTACGCGCCACTCGGAACCGAGCAAAGTGTGCAAGGGTGTTACAAACCTTCCGTTAGCAACAGCTTCTTTTTGTTTCTTAAAAGTGAGTGCTAAAGTACGCTGGTACATAAACTATAGGCCAGCTGGCATTAGATAGCTTTAGCAGAGCGTTGCTTACGCTACCCGCCGTGTGTGTAGTGACTTTTGAAGGAGTGGAAGAGAGAAGTGCAGTGCCGTAACTGTCTCTCAGAGGAGGACACCTCAACAGCACTGCACAGGGAAAGGGGAGTGGGGAGAAAAAGATCAGGGAGAGAAGGAAAAGGCAGAAAAAAAATAAGAAGGGTGAAGAAGCAATGCGGGGCTTACAGCCACGCTCTCAGCTGCGTGTCACAGCAAAAGTCAAGTAGGGCACGAAGCACTTTCCTGACAATGGAAGGGTGGGCTGCCGGAAAGAGAAGTGCTCCCTCCGAGTCACAAGGCAGTCCCACACGGCGGTATGATGCAAATAGCGCAGTGCGCTCAACATCGAAGGCCGGACCAGAAGGTGCTCAAGCGTCTCCTCCTCGCCGCAATCCAAGCACGCGGGGCTGCCTCTTCCGTGCAGTCTGTGCATTCTGGCGCTACCCGCCGCGCACGTTTCACGCGCACCGGTGGCTGCACAGATTGCATTGACTTCGCTTATCTATCAAGTGCGTCTCCCAGAGACGCCAGTTACGTGCTCTCAACTGGTCTGCAAAGCGACGAAGAAAGCAACTAGACGCACCCTGACGCTCAATCCCCAAAATCTGCTTCCTAGCGGAACGTGGGCAGCGTTCTACGTTCCGATGCCGCTGTGAGAGTTGTGCGCAGGCGCATCAGTGTTTCCGATAGCGTTCTGCTGAGCAGCTGTGCACAATTTGTTATGAGACGCCGGTCTGCAGCGGAGCGGACCGTAAACGCTCCGCTAAATCTCTCTACTGTATTGTTGCTCGCGTTTCCGAATCGCGAGTGGAGGAGGAGGAGGAATACACTTTTATTTTGGAAACAGTTTTCCGGGGTAAGCCCTGGTTCAACTCTCGGTGGGAGGTCTCCTCATTCCAGGAACCCTCTGGCCTTCGCTGCTTCCTTGGCCCTGGCAACGAGACGTCATTGTTGTTCCAGGTCCTCGGAGACTAGCTTGGCCTCCCACGTTTCCATGAGGTCTTCGCTTTGTCTGGCGTTGCAACAGTCTCTCGGTGAAGGCAATGCGTCTTTGTCTATATGCCATGGACATTCGATGATCAGGTGCGCTAAGGTGTCCGGTACGCCGCACATTGGGCAGTGGTATCCTTGTAGCGTTGGGTACAGTCTATGCTTGATGATTCCGTGGATATAAGTATTACTTTGCAGTCTTCTGAGTGTAGTGCTTTCTTCTTTGTTGAGCTTTGGGTGAGGTGGTGGGTACACCGTGCGTTCCAGCCTGTGATGTTGAAGTATCCCTGAGTACGTGATGGGTACGGTCTCTGCCTCCGCTGGCGCAGACCGGGCGTCTCGAGAGTAGGAAGGGTTGGCCCGGCAGGTGTGGCCTCGGGCCGCGGCGTGTGCCGCTTCGTTCCCCTCCAGCCCCTCGTGCCCAGGAACCCATGTCACGCAGGTGTAGGGGATCGGAGTACTGCGGTGCTTCAATAGCTTCAGTGCTTGTGTTGACACGCGACCCTTAGCGTAGTTTCTGACGGCTGCTTGAGAATCGGAGAAGATGACAGCTGCGTCCATGCACGTGGTAGTCGCTAGGGCGATCGCTGTCTCTTCTGCAGTCTCGGGGTTTTGTGCACGGACTGTGGCAGACGATAGCTCTCTGCCCTGAGAATCTACGACGCTCAGGGCGTAAGCGTTTCTTTGCGGGTATTTGGCTGCGTCGGTGTATCTGGCGTCCGGATCTTGCCTGTGTCTTCGCCGTAGAGCATCCACTCGGGCTTGTCTTCTTTCCTTGTGGTAGGTGGGGTGCATGTTGCGTGGAATTGGGGCTATGCACAGGGATTCGCGGATGTTTGTAGGAATTTTTTCTTTTCGGTCCGTGGTGGCTATAAAGGTTTCACCGTAGCTCAGCCGTTGCAGCACTGATCTTCCGGTGGGCGTAAGCTTCAGTCGTTCTAATTGACTGGCTTTGTGAGCTTCAGCTAGCTCTTGCCAGGTGTTGTGTACGCCCATCTTGAGAAGCCTCGTAGTCGAAGCCGTAGATGGTAGGCCCAGGGCGATTTTGGTGGCTTTCCGTATTTGAATGTTAATTTTTTCTACCTCTACATTCTTCAGCGCGAGGTAGGGCGTGCCTTATGTTTATGTTATTCGACTGGTGAGGAGTGCTTGCATCACGCGTAGCGTGTCCTGTTCTTTAAGTCCGCTTCTATGGCTTGCAACTCTCCTGACGAGATGCGTGAGCTGTGATAGCGTTCGCTGTAGTCGCGGGAGGGTGGCCGCCCCGGACCCGTCTTTGTGTATGTGTAACCCTAGAACTCGTAGGGTTTCCACTTTTGGAATGGGCGTTCCATTGAGGGTGACGTTAGGATCGGGTTCATCGTAGCCGGGTGGTCTGCCTCTCGTTCTTGACTTGAGGACGAGGTGTTCGGACTTCTCGGGAGCACAGCAGAGGCCGCATTTGTGCAAGTAGCTCTCGATGGTATCTACTGCTTCCTGTAGGCGTGTTTCTTGTGTTCCAGTGTTTGAGGCCCTTGTCCATAACGTGATATCATCTGCATAGAAAGCGTGTCTTACGTCTGGTATCGCGTCAAGGAGGTTGGGTAGTTTGATCAGTGCGACGTTGAAGAGCAACGGCTATATGACCGAACCCTGCGGGGTGCCTTTGCTCGGTAGTCGGAAGCTGTCGCTGCGCAGGTTGTATATTCCCACGGTGGCCGTGCGGCCCGTGAGGAAATTCCTGACATAGTCGTATGTCCGGGAACCGCAGCCCACGTCTTCGAGGTTGCAGAGGATAGCTTCGTGACTGACGTTGTCAAAGGCTCCCTTTACGTCGATGGCTAAAATCGATGATTTGCTTCTGGTACTCAGGTGGTCGATGAGGTTTTCCTTGAGTAGAAGAAAGACATCTTGCGTTGACAGGTTCTGCCTGAAACCGAACATAGTGTTTGGAAAATATCCGTTGTCTTCGAGGTACGAGGTTAGCCGGTTGTGAATCATATGCTCGAAAAGTTTCCCTACGCACGAGGTAAGGGAAATTGGGCGCAAGTTCCCGATGCTGAGCTGTTTATTTGGTTTGGGGATCATGGTAATATCCGAGTGCTTCCATGCAGCCGGTAGCTTTCCTCTCTCCCAGCATTCATTGAAGTACTGGAGCAGGGCTGCGGTAGCCTGCTGCGGAAGGTTCCGAAGATGCTTGTTCATGATCCGATCTTTGCCCGGGCTGGTGTTTCTTGTGAGCGTCGATAGTGCTGCAGAGAGTTCAGCATGCGTGAAGGGTTGGTCAAGGTCGGGGTTTAGTTTGCCACCGTAAACTTTGTCATATGACGTCGTATTAACAGGTGGGTCGCCGCACAGCTTCTTCTGAATTTCGAGGAGGAGGTTCTGTTCTGATCCGGCGTAGTTGTGCACGAGCCTACAGAGGTTCTGTCGCTGCTGCGTCTTCGTAGGGCCGTTGTCGAGAAGGGCGCGCAGGAGATGCCACGTCGTCTTTGTGCTCAGGGTTCCCTGGAGTTTGTCGCAAAATGCGTGCCAGTTCTGTCTTCCTAATCTCTCCGCGTATGCCTGTGCTTGCTCGGTGAGGAGGGCAATTCGCTTCTTTAATTTCTTGTTTAGCTTCTGTCTCTTCCACCTCTTGAGAAGAGCTCTTCTGGCTTCCCAGAGGTGGAGGAGGTGCGTGTCGACGGCTGGCACTACTTCATTCAGCTGTATTGTTTTCGTGTGGCGTTCTGCCGTGTCGAGGACTTTCTCCAGCCAGTCATCTATGTTCTCGATGGTGGTCTCGACATTTAGCACGTCTCTGAATAACTTCCACTCCGTTACCCGGGCCGTTCCAAGCCTAGCGGGCTTGCGAGTGTGAGCCACGGTTAGTTGGAGGATGTGGTGATCGCTGCCCAGGGTTTCTGGGAGTCGGCTCCATTCTGCCGAGGGCACGTTTAGCGTGAAGGTGAGATCGGGGTTTGTGTCTCTGGAGACACTATTACCTATCCTCGTTGTTTGGAGTGGGTCATTCCACATGGTGAGTCTGTGCTGTTGTGCAGTGTCGTGCACTCGGGCTCCTTTCTTCGTGGTGGTCTGGTATCCCCAGGCCGTGTGTGGGGCGTTGAAGTCCCCAACTATAACGACTTGGTGACCATCAGTGCGCTTCTTAATTTCTCGGACAAGGTGGTCGAAGTCTGAAAGGGCGTCTCTGGGAGGGCTGTACACACTGACTATGAATACGCTCTTGAGCGATTTCCTATCCGGTGTGATTTCGATTAAGGTGTGTTCAATCGGTGTATTGACGGGTTCCAATTCCTGTACTGTGAGATTCTTCTTGGTGAGAATTGCCGTGCGTTTCGTTTGTACGTGGGCGTTGTACCCTTGTAGCCGGACGTTTTGTGTATTTGTTTCTTGCAGCGCTATGAGGTCGGGTGGGTCTTGTTTGACAAATTCTTGTAAGGTAGCATGCCGTGGTCGATGGGAACGACAGTTCCACTGCCATATGCGGAGAGTTGAAAGCGCATCGCGAGTGGAAAAAAAAAAATAAAGTATGGGGTTTTACGTGCCAAAACCACTTTCTGATTATGAGGCACGCCGTAGTGGAGGACTCTGGAAATTTTGACCACCTGGGGTTCTTTAACGTGCACCTAAATCTAAATACACGGGTGTTTTCGCATTTCGCCCCCATCGAAATGCGGCCGCCGTGGCCGGGATTCGATCCCGCGACCTCGTGCTCAGTAGCCCAACACCATAGCCACTGAGCAACCACGGCGGGTCGCGAGTGCAAACGGCAGAACGGCGTGCAGCACCTACGGCGACGGCAGCAACCTCGAAAAAATCGCGAAGCCCGCATGGGCAGCGCGCGACGGACAATATCCGAGCGGCAGCGTAGCCCGTCTTCTCTTGTCCGGTTATAAGCGGCCCTCCCGACACTCGCTCCGTACTGCGGGGCGTCGCACGGTTTGCCGCGTATAACCGGAGGCGTGATAAATCGTGCCTCCCTCGGGAACGCGACGGCATCTCTCTCTCTCTCTCTCTCTCTCTCTCTCTCTCTCCTCTCCCGCGAGCCTCGGTGCATCATCTCTCAAATCCCGCCGTGTTTATGTACTTCTTCCTTCTCGGTACAACCGCGCTCTTCGTCGTTCCGGAGATTCCGGGGAGGCGTCTGTTTTATTTTAGAACGTCAGCTGCTTAACGAGCTCGTCCCACGTGCGTTGCTTCCGTCCGCAGTCCGTTCCGCCTTGGCTGGGCGCCGGTGATGATAGACATGAGAGAGAGAGAGAGAGAGAGAGAGAGAGAGAGAGAGAGAGAGAGAGAGAGAGAGAGAGAGGTGATAACGGAAAGTCAGGGAGGTTTACCAGCCCGGTTGGTTACCCTGGGGGGGTGGGGGGGGGGTATTCTGTAAGAGTCCAACTAGTGGATTGTCCATTTCCGCCGCTGCTGATTGTATATAGCTCTACGAGCGAGGAGGAGACGAGTAGCCCTAGCCAATCAGCAGCAGTCGAAATGGACAGTCCACTAGGTGGACTCTTGCAGAATAGCACCCCCCCCCCCCCCTTCATGCACTGAGTAAGAGAGAAAGCGGAGACGAAAGTTGAGAAGAAAAGGTAACAAATATACGCGTGCACGTCCAGGAAGGCCGCAGACGTCTATCGTTCGATGCGAAGGCACGCAATTTTTCACCACTTTTAATCCTATTGTTAGCTTATTTTCCTTTTTACTGACTTTTGTTCCAGTATATATATTGACACCTACACGCAATAACAAAAATATTAGTCAGCGCCCTGGTTTGTCTCGTCATCGTCCTGTTTTTCTTAACGTTGTTACCTTCAAGTTCTCCGTACGTCCCGTCTCTTCACTGGTGTCCAAGTTCTCTACTTTCGTGCTTTCACTTTAATAACGTCCGACCACCTATACCAAACCTGCCCGTCCGCTGCGCAAGAGAATTAAGCCCCGGCCTGGAGCCAAAGTTTCAACGAGGACTCAATTGTCTACGTCATGCCCCATGACAGAAAGCCGCGAGTAACCTTCGAATGCAAGTACGCAAGTAACCTTATACAGAGCGCCACTATATATAGGTGACGCAGCTTCTCTTGTGAGTTCGTTTCGGGACTCGCGTAGGACAGCGGCGCCCATTAGATATGGCTGCAGCTAAACTCATGTGGTGTGCAGACGGTAACACCGAGCCAGGAATATTCGGGTGTAGTAGAGTATATACGATTTGCCAAGTCGTAAAAAAATAAAAAGAAATGGCACCGCGCGCGATGCTATATGTCATATCGTCAAAAGTAACGGTGAGCGTTTACTGCTGCTTCGGGCACGTCGTAATTCCGGGTCGAAGCGATACACAGTAAGGGCGCAGCTTTTTTAGCTTAGAAAGTGTCCCCCTCCTCCTCTAAAAAAGAGATCGAAGAAAATGCACCGAAAGGCTCGCGTTTGCGCAAGTTTGAATTTTGTTCTAAACGGAGAGGTCACTATGTTACGGTACAAGTCGTGGCCCATGAACAGCTTATAACCTCAGTTACTGTATACAGAAGGCCGTTTTGATCTGTGGTTCACCACCGTTCAAAAACTGTGTACATTCCACCTCAAAATTCAGCTACTGCAATGGCTGCCAAAAGTGTGCCCGCAGATTCGCGCTTACCACAAATGCGTTTTCATACCGACGTACAATTAGGGCACCATCGGCGACATTCTTGATGTCAAATCCTGCTTGTTGGCCATTTATGTGTGTGTATGTTTACTGCTTCTTCTCGTTCGTGGTTACTGGATTGGCATTACTGGGTCTGCATTATTGCAAACCGACGCACTGCGGTAAGACTATTAACAATATAGTCGTCGCTTACTCTGTTCTTGTAACAGCCTGTCCGAGTTACTTCCATACCACAAGCTGCTTCCGTAAGCCATTGAGGCTCTTGGAAATCTTTAGTATAACACATGCTGCGAAGGGGCCCTTTGAACACGAACGTGTATCGCTACAAAATAGCGGCCCTGCATTTCGCCCACGTAGAAACAGCGTCCGCTTCCCGAGTCGAACGCGCGACCTTGAGCTCAGTGTAGCTCAGCACCATAGCCGCTGAGCTGTCGAGGTAACGCGCTTAGTGACCTAGTTTATCTAATCTTACCGCTACTATAGCGTCACTCAGAACCGAGCAAAGTGTGCGAAGGTGTTACAAACCTTCCGTTAGTAACAGCTTTTTATTTTTCTTTCTTGAAAGTGAGCGCTAAAGTATGCTGGTACATAAACTACAGGTGAGCTGACATTAGGTAGCTTTAGCAGACCGTTGCTTACGCTACGCGCCACGCACGTTTCACGCGTGGCGCGTGAAAAGTGGCATGCATAGATTGCATTGACTTTGCTTATCTCACAAGCGCGTCTCTCAGAGGCGCCAGTCACGTGCTCTCAACTGATCTGACACACCCTGACGCTCCGCATAATCGTATTCCTATTAGCGGAACGTGGCCAGCGTTCTACGTTCCGATGCCGCTATGAGAGTTGTGCGCAGGCGCATCAGCGTTTCCGATAGCGTTCTGCTGAGCACCTGTGTACAGTTTGTTATGATACGCCGGTCTGAGCGGAGCGGACCGTAAACGCTCCACTAAAACTCTCTGCGGTGTTGTTACTCGCGTTTACGAATCGCGAGTACAAACAGCGGAACGGCGTGTAGCACCTACGGCGACGGCAGCGGCGGCAACCTCGAAAAAATCGCGACGCCCGCATGGGCGGCGCGCGAGCCAGAGCCCGCGACGGACAATATCCGAGCGGCAGCGTAGCCCGTCTACTCGTGTCCGCTTATGAGAGGCCCTCCCGCTCCGTTCCGCGGGCCCGTCGCACTGTTTGCTGCGTATAACCGGAGGCGTGATATATCGTGCCTTCCTCAGGGAACGCGACGGCGTCTGTGTGTGTCTCTCTCTCTCGCAAGCCTCGGTGCATCATCTCTCAAGTCCTGCCGTGTTTATGTACTTCTTCCTTCTCCGTACAACCGCGCTCTTCGTCGTTCCGGAGATTCCGGGGAGGCGTCTGTTTTATTTTAGAACGTCAGCTGCTTAACGAGCTCGTCCCACGTGCGTTGCTTCCGTCCTTAGTCCGTTCAGCCGTGGCTGGGCGCCGGGGATGAGAGAGACAGAGAGAAGTGATAACAGAAAGGCAGGGAGGTTTACCAGCTCGGTTGGTTACCCTGGGGTGGGGTGGGGGGGGGAGTAATCTGTAAGAGTCCAACTAGTCCATTTCCGCAGCTGCTGATTGGATGTAGCTCTACGAGCGAAGAGGAGACGAGCAGCCCTAGCCGATCAGCAGTCGGAATGGACAGTCCACTAGGTGGACTCTTGCAGAATAGCCGTCCAACCCCCCCAATGCACTGAGGAAGAGAGAAAGCGGAGACGAAAGTTGAGAAGAAAACGTAACAAATATACGCGTGCACGTCCAGGAAGGCCGCAGACGTCTATCGTTCGATGCGAAGGTACGCAATTTTTCGCCACTTTTACGAATGACGAAGGCTACGAAAATTTCGCGTTCGCGTTGTTGACGGTGTTTACTTAAACCTGCCAACTCGGCAAGCGTGGGTTTCCAGCAGTACTCGAATAGGTGGCTGTTAGGTGGCTGTTAGCGAGTGCGCATCCTCTCGAAGCTTGTATCATTAGTGAATCGGCCCGCTTGACCGACGTCGCGACACCCGCAACGAAGTAATATTCGATATAGATCGCACCAATTCGAGATGATTCGACGAATTCTTGCGCATGTATTTTCTTGCGGCGTGGTTTAGGCACCCTCTTTGTTGGCCCTCTTTCAAAGATCGGACAGCTTGTTGCGTGCATTAAATGTTATTCTCTTTTTCCCCGAAGCGTTCGTCATATATATATGAAAGTGGCGAAAATTGCGTCAGCCTCCTTTCACTATCAGTATGTACCACAATAATGTGCAGTGCCTATTCAGCGCGTGACGTCGCACTCCTATTTCCTTCTTAGTTCATTTGCCTTTCTACTGACTGTTGTTCCAGTTTATATATTGACGCTTACACGCGATAAAAAAAAATATTAGTCAGCGCCCTGGTTTGTCTCGTCATCGTCCTGTTTTTCTTAGCGTTGTTACCTTCAAGTTCTCCGTACGTCCCGTCTCTTCACTGGTGTCCAAGTTCTCTACTTTCGTGCTTTCACTTTAATAACGTCCGACCACCTATACCAAACCTGCCCGTCCGCTGCGCAAGAGAATTAAGCCCCGCGGCCTGGAACCAAGATTTCAACGAGGACGCAATTGTCTACATCATGCCCGATGACAGAAAGTCGCGAGTAACCTTCGAATGCAAGTACGCAAGTAACCTTACACAGAGCGCCAATATATATATATATATATATAGTTGAAGCAGCTTCTCTTGTGAGTTCGTTTCGGGACTCGCGTAGGACAGCGGCGCCCATTAGATATAGCTGCTGCCAAACTTGCGTGGTGTGCAGTTGGTAACACCGAGCCAGGAATATACGGGTGTAGCATAGTAAACGATTTGCCATGTAGCGAAAAAAAAAAAAGGCACAGCCCGCGATGCTATGTAACCTATCGTCAAAAGTAACGGTGAGCGTTTACTGCTGCTTCGGGCACGTTGTAATTCCGGGTCGAAGCGATGCACAGTAAGGGCGCAGCTTTTTTAGCTTAATACGTCCCCCTCCACCTTCAAAAAAAAAAAAATCGAAGTAAATGCACCGGAAGGCTCGCGTTTGCGCAATATTGAATTTTGTTTTAAACGGAAGGGTTTATATGGTATAAGTCGTGCCCCATGAACAGCTTATAACCTCAGTTACTGCATACGGAAGGCCGTTTTGCTCTGTGGTTCATCACCGTTCGAAAACTGTGTACATTCCACCTCAAAAGCTGCTGCAATGGATACCAAAAGTGTACCCACACATTCGCGCTTACAACGAATGCGTTTTCATACCGACGTACAATTAGGGCACCATCGGCGACAATCTTGATGTTAAATCCTGCTTGTTGGTCATTTATGGGTGTGCATGTCTACAGCTTCATCTCTTTCGTGGTTACTGGATTGACATTACTGGGTCTGCATTATTGCAAACCGACGCACTGCGGTACAACTGTTAACAATACAGTCGTCGCTTACTCTGTTCTTGTAACAGCCTGTCCGAGTTACTTCCATACCACAAGCTGCTTCCGTATAAGACATTGAAGCTCTTGGAAATCTTTAGTATAACACAGGCTGCGAAGGGGCCCTTTGAACACGAACGTGTATCATGCTGTGTCGCAACCGGCTATCTATCCTCATCGTCCTTCCTTCGTTATCTCCGTTTCCTTATCATTCTCAGCGGAGCAGCAGAGTGGAGGACTTTTGCCTCAGGCCGCGTCCTCTTTGGTATTTCTCATATAAATGTACCCGTCTCTCTCTCTATCTGTAACCCGCTTCGTTATCGCATAATATCGTGAAGGTTATAGACTCGCTTTTAAAAAACAGCGTGGTTCCTTTGCAGCATTAATTGTGCGCTGGTTACAGGCTGCAGCAGCGGCGGCGAAAAGCACCGCGCTCAAAGGCTACAACTCGAATGCTAACTTGGGACACCGAGCACGCCTTACCAAGAAAACCTGGAAGCTTTCGTATTAACGAAGACGCACATACAAAAAAAAAAAAAGAGAGAACTGGTAAGCTGATTCCGCTGAAAGTAGTAATGACAAAGAACAAAAAACCAAAAATTAAGTCGACTGTAGCATACAGAAAGAAAGAAAGAAACCCTCAATTTCGTTTCCTGGGAAAAAATAAGAAACGAACGTTTGGCTGAATCTTCTGCAAGATAGAAATGAATTAGATGTATTTTGCATTTTCGGGCTAGTGAGAAAGTGCGCTGATGTAAGAGGTTGCTTTTTTTTTCATTCTGCACCTTTCGAGGCAGGTCACATGCCCGCAAATTGCAGCGTTTTTTTTTTTCGTTCATATAGACCATCCTACGCGGACTAGCAGCGCAGACTACTTATAATCCGCTAGCGGGGCCATTAATATGCATGCAAACTGTATACGCGCAGACACCTATAGCGTCTACCTTATACTTCTAAGACAAATTCACGTAGATTACTTTACAGACCCGCTTATTGTACGTACGTATCCTACAAAAAATTAATAATAATAATAATAACAAGAGATTACACAGCATTAACAGTTCTTTGGAAGTTGAAACCGTTACGATCATTCTGCATAATAGGCGATGTAGGAGCACACGAGCATCAAAGCACATTGGAAGTGCACAGAACAATACACGAAGAAAGAAAGAAAGAAAGAAAGAAAGAAAGAAAGAAAGAAAGAAAGAAAGAAAGAAAGAAAGAAAGAAAGAAAGAAAGTTGCGGTAGCAGACGAAAAAGATATTGCGGAAAACCCGAGAGCGCCGGAAGCTCGATACAGCAAGCAGTTAATTGGGATAATTTACGGCGCGTTCTTACGCATAACTGCATGCAGGGGCAAATGAAAGAGAGCGAATGAGAAACCTCGTTTCAAGAAGCACTTGTAGACACTCGGGCGATTTTCAGAGCAAGGGGGACGCTTTTCTCAAATTGCGCCTTCCAACGCCGTCTGCAAAACGGAAGAAAAGCAGACGCTCATACTTGGGGCACGGCGGTGAATCCTTATTTATTTCGCTCACATTTTCTTCTCGGCCGGCGAACGCACAAGAACGAAGGAACCTGCAGAACGCGCGTACGCAACGATGTTTGCTTATTCTGCGATTTCTTCGCTGCTGAAGCAGACAAAAAAATAAAAATAAATAAAGGGCCCGGTAAATTGCAGACGAACCACACCTTGCATAGCATAGAAAGATAAAGAAAGGTCTCTTGATATAGAGGCAGGGGTTTCGTAGTTTATGGATACGCATACTTTCTACTTAAAGCAAAATTGTTTTTTGCGACACTGCGTGCGTATAGCTCCTCCTGCGTGGCGCACCATTCAACATGCTTTTTCCAATTTCAGGAATAAAACGGGAGTCGTAACTTGGGCCATTTTTTTCTTTCTCTCTGAAGGGAAAGCGCGCGCGCATTTTAGCGTGGCGTACGTTGCCGGTTGGATTATGAGGCATGCTACTACAGGTCGCTGCTGAGTCTGTAAGTAAACAATACATGCGCAGTGAGGCATAAGATATACTGCTCAACCCTTTCCGGTGGCGTTCTCGTTTTTTTTTTTACTTTTGCTTATTTCGTTTTCTTTTTCGGGCTAGAGAATACGAGTTCGAGGGAAGAGGCATAAAGCTTCATACGAAGAATCCTCTAGAACAGACGCATGTTGTTTCATTTGCGCGGAAATTGTAATATACGTCGTTTCACTTTTATCTTACTTACGAGCTAGCACGGATTCATTATGAAATCGCATTGCTGTTATTATTCGTTTTTTGGCATTTCAACTTGTCTTGCGTACGATACGTAGAATCACAGCGTTCTTTTTTTTTTCAGGGCTTTGAAGTGCTAAATAATGGTCGCAGCTTATTCACCTGTGTCGCGCACTGTATTAAACACCGCAAGGTATTTGCTGCTGTTTTTAGCGAACGCGTCGCTAAATCTCGACGATATTTAATTAACGCTAATAATTTTTTTGTTCGGGCGTGACGTTCCGAAGACATGTTGAAACGCAGAAAGTAGAAGTTCAATGACGGTAACCGCTCTTGGGCAAAAAATAAATTTTGCTCGAGAAACTTTTTTTCGTGAAGATGCGTACGATGCCAGCAGGGTAGGTATTCTGTCAGAGTCCACGCAGTGTAATGTCCATTTCGGCCGCTGCTGATTGGATGCAGCTGTACGAGAGAGGAGGAGACGAGCGGCCCTAGCCTATCAGCAGCGGCTGAAATGGACAGTCCATTAGGTGGACTCTTCCAGAAGACTCCCCCCCCCCCCCCCCCCCCCCCAACGGACAAGGTTTAGATGAAACCACGAATTGCGCGTCATTGCAACATTGGCTGAGCTGTTTCTCATGGCGATTTACGCAGACACTAGCGCCCTCTGACGTTCCCGTAGTGCGGAACTCCGTAGTGATGGACGTACGCGGAGGAATTACATGGCCTATTGAACGACGTAGTCAAACTGGGTCTGTGTAGTTCTCGCTATAGCGGCAGGGCGAGGCGTACGCACTACTATAACTACCGGAAGGCTGGTTATATTTATAATTTACATCTAGCCATGGCTGCTGGTGACGGTACCGAGGCGCGTGGATTGCGCGGAGTCAATCGCGTAGAAGTGACGCCAGCCCATTCGAGCAGTCACGTCCTTCACAGAGGTGGTTCGGCTTGTTCTCCGTACAAATAAATAATTGTTCCCGTGCACATACCGTTCTTAGTTTTCATTCTGCATAACAGTGCGAACATTCTAGCAGTCACGTCCTTCACAGAGGTGGTTCGGCTTGTTCTCCGTACAAATAAATCATTGTCCCCGTGCACATACCGTTCTTAGTTTTCGTTCTGCATTACAGTGCGAACAAGCGACGGTCCGGCCCTCCTTAGGTATGGTGTCACGTCTATGCGAGCAGCACTCATTGCGTGAGCGTTCGGTTGATTTCTTGTCGGATGATAACCACGACTTTATTTATTTGGATTTGCCCGAAGGGCATAAAGCCCAATCAGAAGTTTGTCTGTCCGCCGAGTGGAATTCTATAAATATACGGAGTTGTTCCCTGAAGAGCTTCTCGGTCTGAATATGCGCCGACCCTCTCTCCCCTTCACCCCGTTCCCACCGCTCCTATTTTTTTTTTTTTTTTGCGCGTTTCGCACAGAAACGTGTGCTGCTCGATGTTCAAGCCTGACGGTACGCATGTTCCAAGCGCTCACCTAAGTTGGCCAACGCTTAGTTGCTCAATAAACAGCACTTGCTTCAAAATAATACGTTTAAGAGGAGACGAGATAGTTCGTAACGAAGCTGCTGCGAGTGCGAAATGGTTGTTAGCCGGGCTTGTCGGTATGGCGACGTAATGCGTGGTATAGACAGAGGGACAACGGCACACGACAAACGGAACCCGCGGCGGTCGAGTTGGGGTTCCTTGACGAAGAAATGTATGGGGATGCAGAGTCGATGTCTTATACTGTCTTCCTTTTTCTTTCTCGCATGTTTCGGGCCGCCAAAGAACAACTGCATAACAGAAAAAATAAACTAAAGAAGAAAAAAGAACCTCACGAAAAACACATTTTAGCAATTGGTGGTGCTTCCATCCTTTAGATATCGTAGGCGACTTTAATCTACGGTATGGTTGGCGAGTAATTGTTGATTGATGTGTTTTGTAAAAGGATTATCGCGAGAGGCGGCACAACAACCGCTGACACATATCCAGCGATCCAAGTTGACAACTCAAAGAGGCTCATTGGGTCCCAACGTTGCTAGAACCAGTCAGCGGCACAGTAGCGCATGCAGGGCGTCGGAATGCGCTGACGATTATCCGACGCCTTTGATGGTTCTCCGTGCGAGCAGTGTATAGTGAGCGGCACCAGTCGCGAGATACAATTCGGTGCGGAGACGGGGATGGTGCGAACGTCGCTCGCCGCCCGAGTCCTGTCCAGGTCGCCAGTAACGTTCGGTCGGTCGGTCTGTCTGTCGGTCTGTCGGTCTGTCTGTCGGTCTGTCTGTCGGTCTGTCTGTCACTCTGTCTGTCACTCTGTCTGTCACTCTGTATGTCGGTCGCTCGGTCGGTCGGTCGCTCGGTCGGTCGGTCGGTCGGTCGTTCGGTCGGATGGTCGGATGGTCGGTCGGTCGGATGGTCGCCAGTGTGAATTAATGCCGCCTGCCACCAGATCGACCACGTGCGAACGTCTCTGATGCGACGTCCGCAACTCGCCGGTGTGAATGCCAGTTACGAGTGTTGTCGCATCGAACTCACCTCGCTATACGTAGATGGCCGAGAGTAACGGCGCTTGTTACACGCATCCGCCAGATACCGCACCGTTCCTTGGCATGCAGCGCAACACGTGGCGGCGTCGATGGGAATGTAATTGGCGAGAAGAACGTGTGCACATGGTATGCAGTTCTCAGTCGTGCATACCGAGGAAAGAAGCAAAGCCGTAAACGAAACGAGCAGACGAAAAAAAAAGCAGTGAAGGTAGCAACAGTGGGCGCGCAACACGGGAGAGGCGCGCGTGCCGGGAGTTTCTGTGTTTGCGCATCGGGCGAACAATCCATCTTGCGCGTACCGGGCCCCGTCCGCTTGAAGTGTGCGGCAAAGATAATTAAAAGAAAGGGACTGCAACCTCGCGGCCCCCCTGTGCGTGTGTCTATACCTGTATGCGTCGTCGTGGGTGCATGGCTGCACTCGCCTGATGGATCGGTGCCGAGCGCGTGCATGCGGGAACGACGCCGCATCGAAAGCTTTGCGCGAGCCTTTTGTCACTTTTTTTTTAACTTCTGAACTGTTTTTGTCGCTTTGTTAGGCTTCTGTCATCGCTGCTCGTTCGTCTGCGCAAAGGGTGCACTGCTGGAGAGCTTCCATCTATGCAACTATATATATATATATATATATATATATATATATATATATATATATATATATATATATAGGGTTGCATACTACTTCTGGACACGTGTGCGACGCGCATGACAGCGGCTGTCACGTGAGCGCGAACTGAAGGAGTATTCTTCTCTTGTCGCAACTGTAATTTTGTTTTCGTTTTTTCGCATCTGCAATTATACTGGCGGCGTTGCTAAACGTCGTTAATTTCCTTTATTTCGGTCGACTTGCCACTAGGCATAATGACTGAAATAAATTAGGTGCATTCAAGCCCTTCTTTTTTTGCAAGTTGTAGGAGTGAACTCATGGTAGCTATCAGAGAAAGAAGAAAACTGGGGGAACGCGTGAGCGCTGTTTTCTCTTCGTGCGAGTATGCTGCGCTGAAAGCTACACCGTGGGTTCGTAATTGCAAGTGCTCCATGCAGATCAACACCCTGTATTATGCAGGAGGGACGTATCAAATGTGTTGTCCATTATGGCCATCGTTCCGAAGTCGTCAGGTTGGTCAGTTAGCAACGTAACTGATGTTGCCTAAGCGTGTACCATACAAGTGTACGTAACTCTCGCGAACAGTCAGTTACACCCCAGTACTTTGGGCGTAGAGCGGAATTACTATAGGACTACTGCTAGGGAATGCCTGGCCGCGGAGGACATTGCAGTTGCCTTGCTTCATACATGTGACGATATATATATATATATATATATATATATATATATATATATATATATATATATATATCCCAAACGAATGAAATATTTTCAGCGTTACAATGTGTGCTAGAGCTGTCGTGCTGCGTAAGGACAGCGAGCCACCAGCGCTTGGTGTTCCCAGCTGCTCTCCCTCCCAATAGAATAACAAGGGTGGGGATCGCGTAATGATCTAATTCTATTTCTTTACCTTTTCACCCTTCGTCGTTGCGCTCAGCCGTGCTTCGTCCACCTTATCACCAGTATCGGCTGGCAGGTCAACGGTGGATTGTAAGGAAGGAAATGTCACGAACGCTACAAGTGCTGTACAGACGCGCAGAACGTCATGTCAGAGAAAGTGCGCGCAGTGTCTAAATGTACACGTACGTGCATTATGCGCAATACACGCAGGGTTATTTTCCCCAAACAAAACTCGGATGCATGTATTCCAACAACTGGACAGAGCTGGCAAAAGAAAGAAAATGTCGCTTACATAAATGGGACATTCTCAGCTTCCATTAAGCGCTTCCTCCCTCCCTCCCTCTCTCTCTTCTCTCTCTCTCTCTCTGCGCAAATGTGTACACCGCGAACTTTCGTGACCTGACGAGAATCGTAGCGCACCGAGAAAAAATGCAACCGACGGACACGTGTGTAAACAGCTGCATCGGTATAACGCAAGCTGTCGATCAACAAAGATGAAGACGCACTCGCGCATGCTCGTCAAATCGTGTCGCTCGACAAAACTGGCATCGCAGAGCGCAGACGAGACGCTTACCGACTGATGGCAAAAAGCAACAGCTGTCTGCGCGTTTGTACAGCACGTGGCCCAGTATTTATAGATCCTGCGTTTCCGGCGCCCGTCATCTATATATTATACACGCAGGGGCACGATCTGGGTCAAAGCTGGTCCGCGGAAATCCGCAATAATGAATGTGAAGGTAAGAATTGAACAACCTGGCGACTATGAGCGATGGCTAACGGAAAAAAGCATTTCACGAATCGCTGTTGCACTATCTGCGTGGAACAACATCTGTGCTTACATATCATAATAATTGCCCCTTCATGCCGTGTGAAGGTCCATGCGAAATTAACCAGAATCTGCCTGGGCACCCAGTTTATCTGCTACTTTATCTGCCTACTATACCAATACGAATTGGAATCCACTGTGAATGGATCTGATCATACCGGAAAATGCCGCAAGGGTTAATGCTTTAGTGATTTATTGAGATGGGTGAGGAAGAGTCACGTTTGAAACAAAACCGCTTTAAAATTTCCAGGGCTCCATTGGAGCCGGAGAATGACCCATTTGCATGCTACATGCACTTTCGGTAGCAAATTTCACAGCTTGAAGAATTCCTGGTAGTTCTGCCGCTGTAGACGATGTATTGCGACACATAGCCGGAAAACCTTTTCGTGTATCGAGCTCCGGGACTTAACAAATAGCCGCCGAATTAGCATGCGTGGTACATCCATGCGTAAATGCAAAAGTAGAGCCTTCTTGTGACTCGGTCACATGCATGCGGTAATCAAAGCGACCGTATTGTTCACGTCCTGTTCAGACACCCAACTATATCCCAATTTTCGAGTCATCAACGCATCCACTATAGAAAATTGGACTGGCTGCTGTCGACCTAACACAATGCGTTCCAGCGTCGAAAAACGTAACGCAAAAAAAATAGTATCTTTCGCGCTTCGTCTCGCGGTGGCCACGTTCTCCATTTATGCATGAAAGTCCACTTATGTTGGCACTCTTTAGAAAAAGTTTATTTACACTATTTGCAAGACAGCACAAAAGCAATCATACGTTCAAGATTATGTGCAAAGACGGAAGGAAAAAGTGGAGAAGGAAATGCACGGAGGTTAACCAGTTTAGCTCAACCGGTTTGCTACCCTACACATGGGAGAGGGATGGGGAGATGAAAAATGGGGAGGAGAGAGAGAGAGAGCACATAATTCAGTACACACATGGTTAGTTACAGTCCGTCACTCTTGTGCGGTACGTGACATCAGTGTCACAGCCGCTTGTCCAAGCCGGTCTCTTTCATGAACCGAAGTATTCCCTTCGTCGCCCTCAGCTGCGATGTCTTCTGTCGGCGATATGTGAAAATAGTTGCAACTGACCATGGTCTATTGTCAAGGTGCGCTAGAACGGACGCCAGGGACTGTCTCTGAACATTATATTCAGGACAGTCGCACAGAATGTGTTCTAGCGTCTCCTCGCAAAGACAGGCATTGCAGAGAGCGTTGTCGGCCATTCCAATGCGAAATGAGTAAGATTTCGTGAAGGCCACCCCTAGCCATAAGCAATAAAGCAGAGTGGCCTCACTTAGGCAGAGTCGAGTTGGCATAAAGAGGTGCATCAAAGAGGGCAGGTCGTATTGACGATTGCTCCGGTTGGTCTGGCTGCTCGGTGTGCACCGTAGAGAGAGCGTGATCTCCTGTGCAAGCACTCGAAGTCTGCTGGCTGCGTCGGACGGTGAAAGTGGTATGGCCTCTTCCTGTGTGCCTTCAAGAGCTGCCCGAGCGGCATTATCCGCGTCTTCGTTTCCCATGACGCCGCAGTGACTTGGCAGCCACTGAAACGTCACGTGGTGTCCTTTCTCCTGTGATGTATGGAGTAGGCATCTAATATCGAGTACGAGCAGTTCGTATGGCCCGCGACGCAGATCTGATAGCACAGATTGTAGGGCTGCCTTTGAGTCACTGAAGAAGACTATGTGCAATGACGATAGAGAAGTATATATACACTGTGAAACAGACACCTTATATGCATGCGGGCACTGATGCAATCTTCGTCGCACTGCTGTTAGAGTTGTCCTGTCCGAGTACGGCCAGCGTGATATCCTGTGCGACACCTCCCGCATCGTTACTGTGATACTACGGGTTTGTCGTCGCAGTATTTGCTCAAAGTTGGTAGAAGCGGCAGAGTACGTGGTCTCAGGTAGCCGCATTTCATTCGGAGCACGTGGCTGTTAACACGGCAGGTCTAATGTCACACGACAAGGAATTCAGAGTGCAAGATTTCCACTGGAATCTTCAAACAACCGCAGCTCAGGCGCGTCTCGTAAGAGCGCGAATCGGTGCAGATCCGACGCCGCATGTTAATCAACGCTACTTTGGCGAGCTGCCAAGACACAACACAGTTGCCAAGCGCAACGCAGTGGCGTAACCATGAACATTTATCGGGGGCGGGGGCGCACGCCTTCACTGGGGAAGGAGAGCACGTGACAAGTCCACCCCCCCCCCCCCCCCTCCACGCTTTCCCTTTTGGCTACGTTCCTGGCACAGCACGATCTGCGCGGTCTTAGCACCGCGTCTCGTAACCGTCCTCGACCACTGCGGATGGACGTCGCGGATGGACGGACGGAAAGACAGACGCGCGCACTTATAAAAGCCAGAAAATTCATGCGGTTGAACAAGTGAACAAAGTGTGTTCTAATTTTTTTTATTTTGTTAGTTTGCGGACACGGTGCAAAACGAACCCCTCGCCACGGGGCGGTCACGTGTAAGCAGACCCTGCAAACCGCGCAGCCATCCGAAGTCCATTACGCTGGTTGTCTGAGTGGTGCACGCCCGCTCCTCGACGGTGACCAAGCCGATCACCGTCGACATCAGCAGTTAGGGATGCCGCAAGGCGTCGCTGAGCCGCAATGACGTAAGAGTATAAAGTCGGGGTGTAGTTGGAGGCGCCTCTCGGTGGACGGAGTTGCTTGACTGTGAACAGAACAAAAAAATGGTCAGGCTTAGCTTGGTAAAGCCAAGAATGCGTTGCATATTGCGCGAGTTGGGGCCCAGCTTTTCCTCCGGCTGTCATGACGTCACGTCACGTTGTTGCGCTAAAGGTCAATGGTGGCTGCCCGGCCGCGCCCAAGGGCTGAACTGAGTGATTGCAATATGCAACGCATAAAAATAGAAGCAACTTAATAACAAACATAGCAAACTTAAAAGAGAATAGACCCACATATGAGACGCGCAGCAATGAACAATGGCTCATACCCTCAGTGGCTCATACCCTCAATGGCTCATACCCTCAATGGCTCATACCCTCAATGGCTCATACCCTCAATGGCTCATACCCTCAATGGCTCATACCCTCAATGGCTCATACCCTCCATGGCTCATACCAACAATGGCTCATACCCTCAACTCGCGCGCGACCGCGCGAGTAGGGGCCCAGCTTTTCCTCCGGCTGTCATGACGTCACGTCACGTGGTTAAATGGTGGCTGCCCGGCCGCGCCCAAGGGCTGAACTGAGTGATTGCAATATGCAACGCATAAAAGAAAGAAAGAGAGAGAGAGAAATGGTTGTATACGTATACAAATAAACCTTCCGTGTGCGCCACACGAAAGCTCCCGCAAACGTGCTTATATTAGCCCTCTCTGACCGACTGTAAATGAGCGCACCTCTGTTCCGCGTAATCAAACAATAAATTACGACATGAAACGCCACAGGTGTGACAAACACACCAACCGTTTAATGGAATAGCGGATGACATTCAATGGTTGTTTTCTTTTTTATTATTATTATTGCGATAGCAATAATAATAAAAGCCTGCCAAGGGGAACTAATTGTTCACGTAGCTCCCACATGAAATCCGCTATTTAAAATTTAATCGTTGGGATAGGTAGCGTCGAGGACGGGCCCCAAAGTACTCATTTGCTGTAGCCACCTACTGTTGACAATTAGAAAGTTAATTACCGTAACTTCGCTAAGTACGCACGTATATGGGGAAATTGCTCTGTATCTCGAGGCTGCCACTCCGTACACTCTAATGGTAAACATAACGTTACCGTGACTTACATTTTTCTCATTTTAAAAATTTGGTGCCGCTAAAGAAAAATACCTTGTATACACGAAATGTGACACGTGACGATCACCTCAAATAGCTAGTCGTCGTTTGGCCCGATAGAATTACATACGCGCGATTATGGCCCAATGGTTAGTATCGGGCTGCGCTGCTGCGCTGGGGGACTGACGTTCCATCCCACCATGCATCGGGCCCTTAAGTGGGTCTTCTTTTAAGTGCGAACTGTTCAGCAAGACAGCAGCGCCCAGCCACGGTCACGAAAGTCGGGAACGATACGCGAAGACTAGCATAGAGAGAGAGAGAGAGAGAGAGAGAGAGAGAGAGGGAGGGAGGGAGGGAGGGAGGGAGGGAGGGAGTCATATGAAAAACGCGATGTGGTCACGTGAATACTGTAAACGAATAGGAATAAGGAGGCGGGGGTCCGAAGAAGTGAAAAAGGCGGATACTTCGATTGTTACTTTCGTTCACCGACTACCTTTAATTTAAATTGCTATTGGCGAAGATACGCTGCAGGGGCGTGCAGATTATTTGAGCGCTCCCTGGCCGCAGTGACGCTGCAGCCGCAAGGAATTTCCGGCCCCGTGTTCTACTAGCTTCCGATGAATATGTCGACGAGAAGGGAAACCTAGCTGGGGGCCCGATTTTAATTAGTCATATCATTAGAAAGCAACAAAGAATGATGCCAAGGACAGCAGAGGGGAAATTGTCTGCTCTTCTTAATTGAATTAAAGAAAGGATAAATAAATGGAAATGAAAGTGCTGGAAAACATTCCTGTCAGCAAGTGGCGTATGAACCCACGTCTTCGCATTACGTGTGCGATAAATAAATAAATAAATAAATTCGTCGCAGACAAGTGCATTACCCTGGTTTCCTTGGTGACATTGTCTGTGGACTTCGTATGATTATAACAAAAATCAGGCTCTCCGTTCCTCTTGTCACATTGCTATTTGACATATCTTACGTTTCTAGTACATATACGATATGACAGATGAGATGTTTTGTGAACTTGTGCTGCTTTTAATGCGTTTCCGTGCTTAGGGTACATCACACACTTCCGGGATATCTATCTAAACCTGGGTAACTGTGTAGTCCATTGTCAAATGGTTAAAATATCAGGCTGCTGCACTGAGGAAACCGAGTTTGAAACCAACCGTCGCATCAACTGCAGTCACTGAGTATGTGGCAATGTGTACATACGTGCTACTCAATGAACTGCTTTCGCGTCGACATGGGTAACTGTAGATGCGGGACTGGGTATGTAGCGCTATTCAATGAAACTCTTTGACGCCCACTTGGAATGCGCCAATTGGTCTGTGCTAGTCTTCAGTGAATCTCTTTGATGTGAACTTAGTCAACTAGTTATGTGCCACTGCGTGTGTCCCTTTCTTCACCGACAAAAAAAGATTCCTTCCATTTCTCCGATGCTGGACGGAGTCGAACCCACGTCACACAGGTTGTTAAAGGGCAGCAAACCGATGACTTCGCAGGCTGCGTCGCAATTGCAATGTGGCTTTTCGATGAACATCGTTCACGCCAACGCTTTAGCGATCTGTGTCGTGAATACACTGGGTACGTGCCGCTCTCCAACGAACCTCTCGTCAAGTCGGGTCACTTAGCATTTGCCACTCGGTGTGCGACAAGCGAGCGAACACTTCGCAGCGTTCGCACGCACTGCCCCTCCGCCACGCTTCTCGTCTCGGAGGCCTCGCGCGGACTTCTCGGAAGCGCCACTAGATAGAGCAGCGTGTTCAGAGATAAGCGTGAGCGAGGAGCCCGGGTGCCGCGTTGTGCGTTTCTCGGCACGCACCGGTGCGCCACGCATCTCGGAGGCCATGCGCAGGCTTCGGGGCGCCGCCGCTGTGTGGCGCCGAGTGTTAAGGAATAGCAGTGCCGCTGCAGTAGGCGCCGCTCAACGTTAAACGCATGCCGTCAACAGTTATCGCGACATGGGTCCTGCCGATTGTTTTTATTATGCGTGCGTATGCAAGTGAGGCGAGAGAGAAAAAAAAAGGAACGCAAACTAGATGCATCGCATACGCATTGCGTCGTACGTTTGACTCGCCAAGCGGTCTTGAGGTTACGGGCGGAGCTTTTGGCTTCGTGCCTAGCCTAAATCTCTTATCGCGCGTAAGTGTGTGCGTACCGTCGGTGTCCGTCGTCGGGCCCCCCCTTTCCACCCGACGGTCCCCGCGATCACCCGCACGATCGTTAGCGCGAAAGAAAACAGCCAACGCGCCGTGCTTCGCTTAGCGAGCAGCAATGTCTGTCGTGCAGAGGAGGGCGAAGGAAAGGCAGAATGTTTAATCTGGCACGCGCGGAGGCTTGCAGAGTGAACGTGGCAAAGTGGGCCTTCGATTAAAGCGTGTGCAAACGAATAGCCGCGGGACCCGCTCCGATGACATGTTTGAGCGTTGCCCCCAAGGTCGATTCTCCTTTGTCTGTGTAAAACAAACGGTGAGCGACACGACACTGATTGCCTTGTTTTTAACAATCTGTGATCCAAGTACCTCGTAAAAAAGAAAGACAACTCTGGGCGTAAATATTATCCCCAGTACCTCTCATCGTGGGAAAGCCGTTTAATTAAACCTGACTTCATTAACAAGCCTTGTGTGCAAAAGCACACTATACTATGAAGGATTTTGCTCGTGTTTCTTCTCCGGGGGTGTTACGTAATTATCGCAGCTTCGAGAAAGTAACGTAGCAGGTTGCAAACGATAAAGTAGCAACTGAAATTTGTCGCAGAATGCTATGACATGGCGTATACGTAGCGTGTTAAGAGAATGCAAAAAAAAAGAAAAGTCCGTCTGAAGTTCTGATGAAAGCTGGCAGGTTTCATCGTTCGTTTGTTTTTGAGGGAGCACGAGCTTTGTTGTTAACTGGCTTGGAACTGAGAACGGGCGTCACGACTGTTGTTTTTAGTGCTCTACCATAAAGCTGCCGCTTATGATACTGCGAATGCAGCGAGGTAATTGAAGGGCGCAGCAGGCGGGACATGCAGGCCAAAATGATGTTACCATACTATCAGTGAAGAAAGTTGTAAGCAGAGTGCGTGTCAATTACCGGACTTTGGCGGCGGAGGGGGTCAAGTAGGAAGCGCAAGTAACTTATAGCCACCTCGTGCAGTTTGTGCTCTTTCCTTCTGCAAGCGTCTTCGCTATGTACGCCGAGCCCTGAAGCAACAATTCTCGAGCTTGCAAGTTGCAAGTTCCGCGCGTCTTCTGCAATGCTGAGCGCAAGGTCGCCGGTTCGGTTCCCGACCGCGGCATCGCTATTTCCACAGGCGGAATATTCCGATTACCTTAGCGCATGCTAAGAAGGTAAATTCAAAATTTACTATGCACACATCTCACTAAGATAGACAGACGGACGGACGGACGGACGGACGGACAACCTTATTGGAAGCGTAAACTAGTATTTGAGAACCTGGCAGAGGAGCCAGCGTGGAGGTCATGTGGCCGCGACGCAGTTAGCCCATTATGCCAGCATGACTTGACATTCTGACTCAGCTGTCTTGATCGCACACTTCCAGACCTCGAGCGTGGCTTGCCGAAGAATCAGCCTTGGCGGGGCGTTGGATGGGCACCCCCGAAGTATGCGGTCTTCGTCTACGGTTAGTGCTTCGCAGTGCCTGCAGTTGGGTTTTGAACTCCTACTTGGAAATTTCAGCCAACCTTTTGGGGCTTAGCGCTGATCGAGTCTGCACCCGTCGTAGAGTCGTGGCCTGCTCCCGGGAGAGAGTCGTGCTCGGGAACGGATGCGCCATGAGCGCGTCCTTGTAGAATTGCGTGAGTTCGCGACAGGTGAGGAAGGCCTCAAGCCGGCCATCCTGGTCGAGAGATTCCATCTCCCGGTTATCTGCAACCGGTAACGAAGCAGCTTACGTTTAACTGAACTTCTCTCGCCAGATGCGCCAGAGGCGGAAGGTGTGTAAGACGTCACCGCATGGTGCCATGATAAACAATAATGTTGAGGCACACGATACGATGGTACACGATGATGCACACCTGTAGCTAACGTCCACCTAGAAGCGCTGGCATTCAAAGCGGATGTAAGCATTAAACGGACAGCAATCGAGATAAACAAGATACGTTAGAGTACTGTTCGAAAAAAAAAGGGGGGGAAGAGATTGATAGGACCAGATCCGTTAAGTACTTAGGTAACTGCGCAACGTATATTTAGGAACAGACAAAATATTAAGATCATGTACGCCAAAGGCTAGATTGATAAGCATTTATGGATAACCTAAGTATCCCAAGTAGGCTAGGTGAATATTTGTCAGCGGCCCGTTTCGAAGGGGATGCCGATAAATCATCATCATCAATATCGCTGTTTATCCAGTGAACCTAACTTGTCAAGAGACGCGTTTAATCATTGCATTGTACCAGTACTAACCTGTGGGGCGGAAGCTCGGAGGTTAGTAGAGAAAGCTCAACAAGCTGAGGACCGTAAACTGGAACGACGGAACAAAAGATGATTGGGCTAACGTCGAGAGGCAGGAAGAGAGCGGTGTGAATCAGGGACGAAACGGCGATAGCCAATATTGTAATTGACATTAGGAGAAAACAAAAAGAGTTGGGCAGGCTATGTAATGCGTAGGGTAGATAACCGGCAGACCATCAGAGTTACAGAATGGGTGCCAAGGGAAGGGAGCGCCGTTGAGGACGGCCTAGAAGGAGTTTGTTTGATGGTAATCAGGAAACTTACAGGCATGGGACGAATTCAACCGACATTTTTCTGTATTTCAGTTTCTAGCCTTGTTTATTACCACTGATCTAACCACTCTTGCTTGTGCCCGAATAGGGCCTGCAGTATTTGTAAATAAAAAAAAAGACAGGGGTAATTGAAGATCACTGGCAGAGTCAGTCGTCCTGCGACGCTCGTAGATAAACGCTGATGACGATAATGACAATCTTGGCAATGGTAGTAAGCGTCAGTTCTTACTTGGTGAGTTGTACTTCTAAAGCTGCTAAAGATATTTCAGACAGGGAATGGAACAATGCTTCTCGATAAAAAAATATTGAACCTTCTTAAATGTTGTGAAAAGCAAATTTTTCATTATAGGTTTGAATTGGATATATCATGCGATCTCGCGCGCAGCCTAATTAGGCTTATTTTGAGGCGACCATGGTTTCCTTTCTACACTACAGGTCTGTACGATGCTCGGTATAGGCGTACGCAGAACACCGATCCCTTAACATCAACGCTTTGACACGGCTGCACGTGAACAAAAAAGAAAAAGAAAGGATGCCGTTTCTCTTTTGAGGATGCTCGAAGAAGCGGAGTGTTTTGCATGCTGCAGAGAGGATCGACCCAACGTATGAATAAACTAAATATTGAAGCGCTCGAAGCAGCGGACAGGAAGAAGCTGTGTTCCTTTTTTTTTCCTTATTGTTAGTTTGGCCCCGGTGCGCCGTTTAGGAGGCTTCGCGAGTTTTTCACGTTTGTCTGCATGCAACGGTTCGAAACGAATCCATTATGCGCTTGAGAGAAGTTCGAAAGATGAGGACCTTGACTTTGAATCAGTCTTCTTTGGTGCTACGTATGAAGAAAAGCCCGTCTCTTGGCGAAGTCTTTGTGCCAATCGAAGTTGTTTGTGCCAATAGAGAGAGAGAGAGAGAGAGTGAAGAGGAAAGGCAGGAAGGTTAACCAGATATGAGTCTCCGGTTTGCTACCCTACACTGGGGATGGGGGATAGGGGTTAGAAAGATGACAGAGAGGAAAACACTAAAAAAAAAAGAAGGGGAAATAGAAGTTTTACAAAAGCTACGAAAGGAAACCGAGAGGCCCAATTTTAATTAGTCAAATCGTAAGAAGCCAACGAACAATGACTCGAAGGACAGCGTAGAGGAAATAATTGGCAATTCTTTATTGAATTAAAGAAATTCTAAATAAACGTAGATCAAAGTGGATGAAAAAATATACGACTGGCCACAGGTTGCATACGAACCCACGTCTTCGCATTACGCGTGCGATGCTCTAACCAATTGAGCCGCCTTGGCGCCGTTTTCCCGTCGACTTTCTGGGGCATTTATATCTGTCTACTAGAACTCCACCTGGAAGTACTAGGCAGCGCCGCTCCACAAGGCCGTGGATGTAGAGCATCGCATGGACATCCTATGCGACGCCTGCGGTAGACAGGATGTTCTACATGGAAGAGCCACGGTGATGGCAGGCGGCGGGCAGACACAGAAGGGAAAGCAAAGTCACGCTGGGAGTGCGGCTGTGCAGACCGCCTGAGTGCCATTTGACCAGAAAACAGAACACACGGAGAGAGAGAGAGAGAGAGAGAACATCTTTATTGAAAAGTCCCTGCTGGGTTCGAGAGGGGCACGAAGAGTCTGGGAGGCTAAAGCTCCCCTCTCCGTCAGACGCAGGCTGCAGGCCTTGAACTGCAGCGGCGTCCTCGGCCGCCAGCCGGACAGAGAAGCGATTGCATCGATCTCACGATGAGCGAGTAGCACCGTGTGGCGCAGGTATCACGTGCGGCCACGACAGAGTGTCTGCGCGAAGTACGTCTCCGCTCAAGAAGCGGAAAGTCCGAACCTAGCGCATCTCTCGAATTTGCCTTATTTCTTCGACAGCCGTCACCCAAGCGCCGTCAGAAGTGCCACGACGGTCACACGCAAAACCTATAGAATACGAAGACAGACGTGTCTGCTTGGATAAGCAAGAGATGAGCAGTGACGTAGGCAAATTGCTATACCGATCCTTTCGTGCACGCAAGCCGAGACAACCGAGACAACCGTGCGAGCCAACCTTGCCGTTCGTTTGGTTTTGCTCCAAGTGTTTTACGGGTTTTCCACCTGTTGAGAAGGTAGGAACGACGTTAACGAATTATTTCAGTTGGGCCGTATGCCTTAATAAAAAAAAAGCGTATCGGCATTGGCAAAACTCGCAAAAGTGAAACGAAAGGGATCAGTTTCGTTTACCTGTCGTACGTATCAAGCGCAACTTTTGCTCACCCATTATAAATGTAAGGCCCCAAGGTCGCCTCACCATGTCCTCGTAGAAATTCTGGTTACGCAATAAATACATACCGATGTGCTCACTCATACACACGTTCGCTCAAGGTGTGAGCGCGCGTGCGAAGCCGCACTAGCAGTGAATAGAGCGCCTCGATAAACTGTAAAATAATGTACACCCTAAAAAGTGAAAAAGGGTGTAAATGTGTCTATAACTCACACCCGTCAGGTGTTATCTATATAACGGACACCCTAAGGGTGGGAGTTATATACACAGAAATTTACACCATTTTTTCACTTTTGAGGGTGTAAATTATTTTACAGTGTATAGCAGTGCTGGTGGCGAGAAGCAGTAACGTCGAGGCACCGTACGGCAGTGAAAGCTTTAAAGCCTCGTCCGAGGAGCGTCTCATCACAACACAATTTCAAACTGGTTTACTAAGAGGGGATGGATGGAAATTCAGTGGCGATTAAGCGGTGGACGTGAGAGAAATGCGTTCGCATTACGTCGCACCTCTTCGAGCTAGTCTCCGGATCCACGGTTTAAACCGCGTTCAGAACCTCGTCGTAAAGTGTCCAGTTCAGTAGCTCGCTCGACACACGGTCCTGCCTCTCGGAGGAGCGAAGTGCGACCGACTGTGGTCCGGAGCGGACCATCACCGTTGTCGTTTATGTATTTCCGCGCGCAATATTTTTTTTTCTATCACGCTGATTTTTTTTTGACGCTCGTAGCAATTTGTCATTTTGACTTCCGCTGTCATGCTTACTGTTTTCAGTGTTGTTGATTGTCCTATCCTGCGTTGTATATCATCCTTTTGCTTCGGCCGTCGAGGCCTGCAGTATTTCTATAAATAAAAAAAATAAAAGTGAGTAAAAAGGACGGGCAGCGTGAACCCGACATATCCGAGAAGGAGGCGCCGGGGGGGTCAGGCGTATGAGGCACGCATGAGGAGAAGCAGCAGGTTATACTTGCACGGTTGCGCGGTGAACGCGCTTGATTGCGCAATGGTCTTTACCGCACTGCTGTGTGCGGAGGCAGTCGTAATAAACCCACAGGTATCGTTTGCAGCAATATGTGCCTGTGTGAGAGGTTATATACATCGATGTAGGTATGACCAGTGTGGACTTATCGATATAGGTATAGCTACATGAAACCAATGGGCATCGAAGCCGGGAAGAAAACATAAGGGGAAGTTATCTGTGCCCGAGCCCCGTGTCCAAGCCCTGTGCCTTTGTTTAAAATGTACAAACCGAGATAAAGGGAAATGCGCCGCTCGTGGTCGCGGCGGCGGAGGATGTAGAACTTCCTTTTAACCGCAGGTAAACCAGGTTAACCAGAGCAGGCAAACTTACCCGAATTTTGCCCACTTTCATTTCACCTTTACCTTATCACTCCTGCAATTCGGTTGAAACCACAGGTAATTTCTCCTACGTTTTCTTTGACTTTGTTGTCTATCGACTTGACGTGGTTGTGCCTAACAAAAAAAAAAGCAGGAAAAGAAAGAAAAGTCAGGCCTCTTTGTTCCCCTCTCTTTCGTCCGTAGCGATCACTGTGGTCTACGTGTACCATTTTTAAAGCTAGTATTGTACTGAAGGAAGAAAAAAAGTGGAGAAGGAAAGGCAGGAAGGTTAACCAGTTTAGCCTAACCGGTTTGCTACCCTACACATGGGAGCGGGATGAGGGGATGAAAGATGCGGAGGAGAGAGAGCACATAACACAGCACACATCGTCAAGAGTTTCCACTGCCCATGGGTGATGTTGTAGACTCGTGGGCAGCAGCAGGTAGACAGCAAGAGCAGATCATCATGCCACAGGAACTCGGAGATGGCCATGAGGCAGATGTTATGCGGATCTAGTCGCTATGTTATTGTCGAACGATATGATCTCACAATACCACTGTGTCGGAGTCATCCGAGGAAAATGGCCTGTTAGTTTTCTTATTTGTTTTTTAATTTGGATCCCTCTTTTTGAATATGGCGTACTGACACGCATCTCCTTTTTAATCCATACGCCAAGATTCTCTGTGAGAGCCGCGATCCTGATATAGATATGTACTGCTTCATCAGCGCCTATACACAGGGAAAAACATAATTAGTGCTTAAAGGGCTTTTACTGCCACACTTTTTTACACAAAGGGGGAACGCAGGGAGACAGATGCTCACTTGTACACGCGTGCCTCAATGAAATGTTGCTGTGTGTAACTTCATGCCTATCCCCGTTTTAATGACAACAACGATATTAAGCTTGAACAAAGGAGATCCTATTTTAACCTCCTTGGTACGCACGGTCGTTTACATTATCAAACTGCTTTATTCGGCTGCGCCAACGGATCATTTCGAGTTTGTATTCCTAGTTGCACTTACATCGCAATATTTTTGTTCAACATACGATCAATTTGCAAAGTCAGAAGGGCATCGTATAAGACGACACAAGAAAGAAGTTTAGCGTGTGCTGGCCGCAAACCGGCCATACCCGCAGCTCCAGTAGACGCTAGGGTCGGAGTTACCTCTAGTGGCGTTTGTACGAAAATTCCGTCGCTTCGAAATCCAAACAAGAGAGGGGTTCACGGGAAGATGGATGCTTGATGCGGTCAACTGTTGAACTATATGAAATGACGATGGAGCCAACGCATCTGCAAGGTGTACTTAAGGTGTCTTCGTCAGGGCAGCAAATGCAGGTGGTGCCGCCCGTAGAGTTTCCTACAAAAATTACTAGAGGGAACTCTGGCGCTGCAGTCGTTGCACCACCACGGGAATTATGGGAAGTACATGGATTTGCCTGATCTTCGTGCTTGTGGATTCGGACGTTCTTGTGGCTTTGCATATTACGCTATATCAATCTTATTGTCGTAAATATCAGCGCTATCTTTGCTCTTCAAAGTGCAGAAGACGCCGGGAACACGCACAGTTGCTAACAATTGCAACGATTGAGCTTGTACAGGTGACCAAATCGAAACGCGCCAAGCGTCTCACGGCAGTGGCATATGCCCGCGATAAATTCATGAGGGCGTTTCATTCTCGTGTCGATACATGCATCCGTGGCTTAATGGTTTCAATGTCAGGCTTGTGTGCTAGAGTTTCTGTGTTGGAATCCTGTCGTCGGACAATAATGACGTTTATTTAATTATTTATTGCGCAATACACTGTTGAAAACGGCGGGTTTACAAAGTCACAAAGCCGTTTGAAGCCAAAAGGACGAAGTTTAGGCACATCCATGTACTTCCCATAATTCCCATGCTGGTACAACCGCTTCCCATTGCAGCTCCAGTACACACTAGCGCCAGAGTTCCCTCTAGTAATTAGTGTAGGAAACATTATGGTGCCGCCCGTGCCGAACCTTTGCTCCAACCGCATCTATAGTGCGACTATACTTTCGCATTATACTCTACGATTTTGAGCCACAGTTGCGGGGCTAAGCGAGCGTCAAGTCTTTCGCACGAGCGTTAGAAAAAAAAAGGAGGGGGGGGGGGGCACGAGCTCCACTGTGGGACATTAGTTTACGGGGGGGGAGGAGGGGGGGCAGCGCGCGCAGCTGACGAAACGTGTCTCCCGCCTTGGTCCGTGACGTAGGCACGGTTGCGTCGCAGCGCGCTCGGCCAGACGCATCGGGGACACGCACGACAATCGACAGTTACCCCGTCCGAGACGGGGTTGGCGGTGCCCGACTCTCACTGGCAGGTTCGACATTCGCGTTCACCGGAGTTAGCTGGGCAGTGAGCCCAATTATTTGAGGAATTTGGATGACATCCTCGCTCATTTTGCGATTTCCTTGTCCGTTTCTTTTAACCAACCACACTCGCTGAGGATAACAGCGACAACAACCAATTCCCGGGGACAGCACAGTATGCACTCGAAGGTGAAAATGAAATATATCTCGCTGTTTTGACAGCCACCGTACTTTGCCGCTACAGTGTGTGTCAGTTTAAAAAAAAAGTTATGTGCTTTACGTTGTTTACAAGCTGCATAACGTGTACATTCAACCTCTTGGAGTCTACGTGATGAGAGTGGCGACGTGAGCTCGTCGCACGTTCGTCTTTGAACGAACGAATTTTAGCGTGGCCGGGGAACAAAAAGACACAAGAATGCACAAAATAATACACACACGCGTAACTGCGCTTACAGCGCAAGGTTTCGCGTAAACGAAAGAAAAGAGTAGAATTGGCTCAAACTTTTACATTGCTAAATGCACACACGTGGCGCTATATAGTAACCACAACAGCCTACAGTGGCGCCACCTGGGTGTATTCCTATGCGCCTAATCGTGTCCTTGTTCTCTGCGAGCGCTGGGTCGGTATTTTGTAGCGATGCCTTTTCCGATTCTATGCTTTTTCAGGCTTTTCGCGCTTGGCCACTGGTCAGAGCGACGGTCTGCCCACATTATCAACGCGATCAGGCGGCCGTGTGTGGTGGATGATAAGAATAGCATAGAATAAGGCATAACGCATCGCTACAAAATAGCGGCCCTGCGCAACTCACTCTTTTCTAGTCTTGGAAGCGTGGCGCTCGCCAACAGCCCCAAAACTGTCGAAGTCTAGGAGAGAAAAAGAGATGAGGAAACGCAGCGAGGGTTAACCAGATATTAGCCTCCGGTTTGCTACCTTACACTGGGCTTGGGGGATAGGGGTTAGAAAGAGGACAGAGAGGAAAGGGTTAAAAAATATTTTACAAGATGAAAAAAAATTCACGAGAGAGAGAGACACGCCTACGAAAGGAATTCAAGTCTAGGAAATGCTCATAAAAGTGGGAGGCCGGAACCGGCCGTCGGCGGAGCCCAACTGGTGAAGCGCCACTCACGTGACGCAGAGGTAGTGGGTTCGGTCCCCGGCCCCCTCCCCACCTGCGGCAAGTTGTCTTTTCACCCATTTTCGGTCTTCTTTATTAAGAACACGAACTTTATCGTAAGTTTAACCGCAATCCTTTAATAATTGTGTACCTCATCAAAAAAAAATTTTTTTCCCAGACACTTTTGTTGGATTCGTTTGTGTTGGCTTCTCATGGTCGTTAGTACGTAGTGGCCTTACTCATGAATCTCTTTTTTTCTCTCGAGGCATGAGCGTCGTATTATAGAGAAGAGTGGGCAGATTGGGCTAAGCAACAAACAGAGGAGATACCAAAACGTAGCGTCCTTACAAATGTTCCTGAGCAAAGGGTGTATCTTGATAGCGTTGATTCGTTGATCATGACGATGTAGGTGTGCATATGATTCCGCTAGGGAATTTTGGGGAAATACCGATTCAGCTTGCAATGTAGCGTGGCTTAAAAGGCAAGCCAGCCTTGAACTTAACCAACATTACACTTAACTAATGTACTAATGTTCTTGTAAAGCGTACGTGCCCCCCTGCCCGGCAACCCCGGCCTAATCACTGGGAGTTCTATCTATAGACCCCTGCTTGAAGCTTCGGCCCGTGTGTTCTTTGGCGCGAAGCTGTTGACGTGCGGAGCCCAGTTCGCGCGCCCGCTCCTCTTGACGAGCTCGGCGCTAATTGAAAGCGACGCGTCACCTACACGACGCCCAGCTGTCGCCCTTCTCCCGTCGCCTCCCGACGTTTAATTACTTTTCAGTTCCCCCGTTTTCGAATCGTTTCGTAGGTATTTCTGACACCGTGTGCATATATAGTGTGTTAACACGTTGAGAAAACATGTTTCGCGTGTTTTCCTCTTCTTACGGTTTCCTTTGTTTGGTTACCACCTCTGCATGCACTTGTCCCGCGATGAAACAGGTACCCGGCAGTTGTTGTAATCAAGGCTGCATGAACCGTGAAGAATATTGCTGATGCGTGTGCAGGTGCGCGCGGCACCTCTAGCGTGTCGTTTCGGTGATTGCCTCGAGCTCGGCCGTTATACCAGTTTGTTATGCGAGACGCCGCTATGCGCGCCTGTTCAAGAGCAAAGGTGAAGTTTTCCCTGTCGATCCTCTGTGACGTGCGTGTTCTGGGGACGCGTTCTTGTTATTTCTGTTTAGTATGCACTGTAATTCTTTGTATTCTTGTCGTATGTCCTGCTCGGTCTTTTTGATCACCTCACATTTATTCTGTTGTCAAAGCGCAAAGCGTGGTGGCTTCTAAACAGATTCTTCTCAGAGGGCACCTTTATAGACTCTCTCTGCATGCGCATGCACTCACCTGAGGACCAGGGATTCCGCGACAAAGGATTTTCTTCTCGGCCTGTCAGTGCATACCTCGAAATTGAGGACTCCAGTCCAACGTTGGCGTTGCGAACTTTCCAGTGCACTCGTCAATCTCAGTCTGTCCGCGCGAATTACTAATGACTTTTCTTACGCCGAGCATGCGTTCCACATGCTCACCGGAACGCGAAACCGACAAAAGCGGGAGTAGCCGCTTGTCTCTGAAATTAGCCTGTCGCTGTCGTGTGTGTGTGTGTGTGTGTGTGTGTGTGTATATATATATATATATATATATATATATATATATATATATATATATATATATATATATATATATATATATATATATATATATATATATATATATATATATATATATATATATATATATATATATATATATATATATATATATATATATATATGCATAGTCATATCATAAGAAGCGAACAAACACTGACACCAAGGACAACATAGGGGAAATTACTTGTGCTTAATACATGAAACAAAGAAACGATAAAATAACGGAAATTAAAGTGGATGAAAAAACAACTTGCCGCAGGTGGGAACCGAACCCACAACCTTCGCATTTCGCGTGCGATGCTCTACCAATTGAGCTACCGCGATACGAGGGTCTCGAATCCGGCAACATTGATGCCTTCAGGTAGCATATGTGGGTTTATTGACCAGTTGCCTTCACCCAAAAAGATCACGTTCTCGTGTCGCCTGTGGCAAGAAAGACGTTCCACGTCCGCCGCTAAGGTCTGTGAGTGGTGGCGCTGGCTAACACTCCCAGGGTTCAACTAGGACACATAAATACCCAAGAAAGTGGACGGGAAAACGCCGCCGCGGTAGCTCAATTCGTAGAGCATCGCACGCGAAATGCGAAGGTTGTCGGTTCGGTTCCCACCTGCGGCAAGTTGTTTTTTCATCCACTTTAATTTCCATTAATTTATCGTTTCTTTATTTCATTTATTTAAGCACAAGTAATTTCCCCTATGTTGTCCTTGGTGTCAGTGTTTGTTCGCTTCTTATGATATGACTAATAAAAATCGGGCCCCTCGGTTAACCCCCTTTCTTCTCGTTTATATATATATATATATATATATATATATATATATATATATATATATATATATATGCATGCAATGCTCTCCAGCTGCACGCATACGTGCAGCTCGCGGCGGGCAGTCGCTTGCGCGACCCGCGAAAACCGCGGAGCTTGTCGTTATAACAGCTTGGCGAGGACGTTATTAACCCGTCCTCTTCGCGAGAGAGGCGGATGACTATATAAGAAACGTGTAAAGATAAGAAAGATAAAGAAATTGAGAGAGAGAGAAAATAAATTGAAAAAGGAACAAGTGTCGGTATATGCATCGCGTGCGTTGCTGCGTTTCTGCGAGCTGTTATCGGGTCCCCTGGCTTTTAATGTGATAGGTGATAAAGAAAAGAAAAAAAAGCGTTTCTTCGAACAGACAGCAAAATAGAGAGAACAAAAACAAACAATTACACAGTGTACACGATTGGGCGCGAGGTTGTATCGCTGTGGGGCGAAATTTAATTAATCGGCTATTACGGCTGCCTGATCGAGGTAATTGCTCGCATGCCTCGCTGTGCTAGTGTGTATATATATATATATATATATATATATATATATATATATATATATATATATATATATATATATATATATATATATATATATATATATATATATATATATATAGATGAGGTGTGTGTGTGTGTGCAGGATTCAGGGCACGGCTCCGCGCGGAGTTCATATCGGCACCTCGCTCGCTCGCAACTTCATTTATTATTTCGTGTGGCCATTAGCGCTGCGCTCGGCGTTTCTTAAACGAAGCTTTGTAGTGTTCCGATATCACCGCCGTTCTAACTAAACAAAAAAAAATGATACGGGTACACGGTCAGGCAGTTCCCGCGGCCGGTAATGTGCACAGGCTTACCAGCGATCGCGGAGCGTGAACCTTTGAACTTTAAATCCAGTCTCTCGGGTCGCGGCCGCGGATTCCAGCCGACGTCTGCGACCCGCGCGTCTTGTTACAGTTAATCCCAGTGCTCTTGCACGTCGTACTACCTTGTATATATTACGTGTGCTGTCGACATAATTGCAAGCACGATCACGTCTGAACGAGCTGATACGGCGCTTTTTTATACGTTAGCGAACGTGCACGAACACGTCGGCGGAATTTGTGATCTGAAAGTTAGCTGGCCGCAGGGAACTGGGCAATAGGATATAAATAGATCGCGTGGCGGGGGGGGGGGGGGGGGGGGCAACGCCTGGCACGTTTATTCAATTCCGCGTACAATACAGCACGTCTTACGTGCTATATTTAACGCGTTTACAGTCACCGTGCTATAGTGAATAGGGTCGTTTTTCTTTTCCTTTCGGTAATGAATTTTTTAGCGATGGTGGACGTCACCCAGTAGGAGATAATCCCCATTTAACAAATCCTTTACCTGTAAATCGCTAGTTGAGTTTTTAATATATTAAGAAAGGGCACATGTCGCGGTTCATCCAATCGGAGCTGCATAGGGCGTATAAAAGCCGCAGCGGGCAGGGCTTCGGATTAGTTTTTGCCGAACTGAGGTTCGTCAATTGCAGCAGCCGAATTTATAAGTAATCGAGCTGCTTTTTGTTTTTTTGTTAACTCCGCGTCCATCAGAATTGTGGCAACCCAGCGCTGCTGGTAATCGAACTGGCTACCCGAGATGCTGCAGCAGAAATGTCATAGTCACTTAGACGCAGTGGCGCGATCGCAACATCACGAGGTAAGCCGGCCGAGCGGAGGTCGAACGAACTATATAGTTTCACGGGGAAATCGGGGAGTCGACGCGAAACTCAGTTGCGGCCTGTTGCATATAGGCGGATCCGATTAGATAACAGACCATTTTCGGAGACTTAAGATTCTCGGACCATGGCCCCATGCGTCGCAGGCTTACAAAGCGACGCGGGCACTGCTACGTTTCATGAAAGCGACTGGCCTCAGTGACCGATTATAGGCGCGAAGTGATGGACATGCGCATGCACTCCCACCGATAGCGCCCTCCATCTCCTTTCTTTTCTTCCCTTAGACCCCTTCCCCGGTGTAGGGTAGCAAACCGGACGTGCGTCTCGTTGACTTCCCTGCCTCTCCTTCCTTCCTTTTCGTCCTCCTCCTCCTCTTTCCGGATAAAACACCGGCGTTCGTGCAACGCGCCACGATTTTTTACCTCGGTACGCTTTCGAGAGAGCGCGTCATCTTGCAGCGCGACCCAAGAACGTGTTCGACGTGTGTCTCCAACTTGTCGTGGCACCGTGGGAACGACAGCCGAGAGAGTTTTTTTAAGGTCGCGCGGTGCGCAAAGCCGGCAATTAGAGCAACGGGAATGAGAGTTGTCTGAGGCAAAGTAGAGCGCCGAATGGCGCAACATGATTGGTGCGCGGCAGCCAATGACACTGTACAGGCTTTATTGCCAGGGTCGAGTCGGTCGACGCGGGAATACCGCACATGAGTCGGGCGAGGCCTTCGTTAGGCCTGTACGTTATGATGATGATGATAGTGATGGTGGTGGGGGAGGGGGCGGACGACTACACGCTAGACGAATGAACGCCCCCCGAACTTTTACCACCGGCGTGTACCCCGTCCAACGCTCGTGGGTGCTGGACGACGATGATGACGAATGCGCGTGAGCAGAGGCGGCTGTTATTTCCAACGAGAAGTCTTGTTCTTTATTAGTCTTCTTTTTTTCGGCGCAGCCGTAACGCCCTCTGGACCTAACGGCGAGCGCGCGTCAGGTTCTGCCATGAATCGCCACCGGGAATTGCGTCAACAGGTGCGCTTTCCGGCCGCGCGCGGAAGCACGTAAAGGAAGCTCTTCTCGATGCGCTGGATGTAAACGCGGATGTCTATACGCCGTTTTTTTTTTTTTTTTTTCACAGATTTGGACGAGAACTGGGGCCTGACAGAAAGTGCACTCTTATAGTGTTGCAATATAATTTGGCACAAAAGTGTGCACAAACTATTTTTAAAGACCGTTTTATGAGACGAATTTCAGTTTTGAACAGTTCTTACTTTGTCCGCGAACCCTCTTGCACACCGCCGTTGCAAATCCTGTAGACGTTTCCTTTTGCCTGCGTGAAGCTTATACACTTTATTGAGACAATAACCAGCCCGGTTCTCTTAATTTTGTTTATCAGGGAGCGCGAGCTTGTTTACGGAAAGTCCACGGGTATTAGCAGGGGAAAAAAAGTGCAGCGTCACAAACCTACGGGCTGCCTACATAGACCATCTATAGATTTCAAAGGAAATCTTCTGTAGCCCTTTCATAGACTACCGAAATGAGTTTCCGTGGGAGGATGGCGCGGAGAAATCTGCACCGCTCACATTACCGCTCCTCTTTGACACTCTCGCTTTGTGTGCCGCATCCAAACAGAGACGAATAAATCGGCGCCGCTTGGCCAGAATCCAACTCGAAGGCTTTTGGATTCCAGAATGACGACTGCACTAAAATTTCACCTCCGTTGGCGTATTTTATTTCTATGCACTTCTCGTACGCGGTAAAAAATGTGACAAGTATTCCCCTCGGATTTACATCTGCGCACGAGCGGAAATATTATAGCGCGATATTGTCCCGCACGTCGTCGCAGGCGAGTACGAGACAGGTCCCTCACGTGTCGAAATTCGTGCGCCCTTAAATGAACAACGCGGTGCGTCAGCAAACGCGCAAACCTGCGAAGTTGAGGCGTCACGCCATGAGACAGAGAGGCAGCTCCGTTGACTGCAATTGCTTTCTTTCCCTTACGCCTTGGTGTACGCACTACTCAAAACGCCGTTAACCCACTTGTCTTAGTGAAGGCGTACGGCATAACAAACTGTACGTAATCACAATGGCAAGTTCCCGTATTCAAGAGAAGGAAAAAAGAAACACAAGCGTCGCAGCTGTGGATAAGGGCTTAGCGCAAAGAACACTTTGTGTTCATCCATTCAACGCCAGCATCAACGAACCATCGCGTGCGTGTAGCTTGCGAGTGGCCTAGCTTTACATACCGTACTGTTGGGCTATAGTCCGCGGGGTGTGTGCAAGTTAAAACTTGAAAATTCGTGGGGTGCGAAATATCTAAAGGTGCGAACTGTGCACGATTAAATATTTGAAGATCTATGCAGATACACGCGGAAAAAGAAAGCAGGTACCGACTGTGCCTTGCGCATTTACCGCGCTTTTAAACGCATGACCAGTTCAGCTAATAAAGTCTAATAATATGCTCTTTAATAAACGACACTGGGCATTAGTTCCTGACAGTAATTGATTTTTACTTACCTACTGGTCACAAAGGATGTAAAGAAGAAATATGCTTTCAACCGAAATTTATTCCTGTTGTCTGTTCGTAACCGTAAAGATATTTACATCCTTAAGGCTAACGCTGCAACAGGATGAACAAGCGGGATATCGATTGACGTTCATCTGGAGAAATTTCGGAACGCGTCTATCTCGAGAGCTTTGTGCTGTCGTTTGCGAGGCTTTCGTCGTTTCGTTGCGCCCCAAAAAGTTCTCGCGATAAAGGTGTTAGCCATGAGTCAAACCAAAAAGCAACAAGAGCACGGAAAAAGAAAACTTATAGGGCTTTTTTACACCCATTTTTTGTACCCCCTGGAAGGAGCTTTTGGTCAGCCCCATGGTTAACACTCTCACCCTCAACGGGTGTAAAATGTTTTCGCCGAGCAACCGGTGCGGGGTACAGCTCTGAAGATACGGTGCAATTGCCCCGGACCCGGCAGTGTTATTTTTCTAACCGTTTCTTCTAAAACCCTCCCCCGCGCGCGCCAGTTCCGACGACCCGCGCAAACAAATGCTTTCCTCACACTTCGCCGCTCTCTCTGAGCCGGCGTCGAATGAGCGTTTTCGCGTAGCACCTTTCTTTGTGCGTGCGCGCGCGCATTCTACTCTTACCGAAAGAAACGCGGTCCCATAGGCACACGCATTCTCTCTGAACTGGTACGAGCGAGAAATGCATTAAGCGCACACGGAACGAGGGGGGAGGGGGGGGGGGGGGCGAAACGGTCCCAAAATGCAGGAAGGTTGAGCTTTCCCGCAAGGCTCAGTTCGGTTCCGTGACTCCCACAGAAACGGGGGGTAGTCGGGGTGTATCTCTCTCTCTCTCTCCCTGTTCTCTGTGTGCCTCGAGCTGGCTCGACGAAAGGAGTAGGAGGGGGAGGGGGGGGGGGGGGGTCGACGCATGCGCCAGGTAAAGGTATGCATGCAAGTCGCGGTGTATATACTTCCGAAGGGCGTCGATTCTGCGGCCGCGAGGAATCGATAGTGGAATTCTCTTTAGCCTGCGTGGCACCAGGAGGCTGGGGGGTGGCGGCGGGTTCTAATTTAACCCCCCCCCCCTCCGCGCACTTAGCCCCCCTCCGCGCACTTAGCCCCCCCCCCCCCCCCGGCACGTGTCTCGGCCGTGCATTTCGGCACTCGCCAACCGCGGGTCGTGTGCGTGTGTACAGCTACGAGCCTGGCGGCGAGAGTGGGGTCCGTTTACGTACGCCTAGCCGCAGCGAAAAGCGAACGCGAAACGAGGACGCGGAAATCCGAGAAAACAAGCTGATGTAAAAAAAAAAAATTTGTAAAGACAAAAAAAAAGGAGGTTGTGAGAAAATACGAAGTTGGAAATGCTGTGAAAAGCAAATAAAATAGAAGAGGAAAAAATTTATGATTTCAAAAAAAAGAAGTACCGAAAGGCGACGGCCAGAAATTGACCAGAAAAGCGGTAAGGATAGGAATCCGAGAAATCCGTGACAAAACCGGTATAGCGTTATAAGGCGATGCAAACGCAACGCGAGAAAACCATGAAAGGTGGACGCAAAGAAATAATAAAAAAATAATGAAGTAGTAAATAATAGTAAAATAGGAAACAGAGAAAAGCGACAATTAAGCGGAACGGGCCGTGAAATGACCAGTGTTGTCGATTTTGAGAATGCGATGCGGCACGCGTGCATGAAGCGCTCACGGGATGCCTCGACGTCGCAGTACACGACGGTAAGGCCGGGGTAACCTTTCTCCCTCAGCGGAAATTTATCTCGTTACACTACGAAAGTCCATCGGAATACATGTAAGCAGTGTATGCGGGTCTGCGGGCCCACGTTTCAGACTTCCGGGAAAGTAATGGCACCCCCAGCCCTGGCCGGCCGGCTCCATCCGCGGCGGTGTTGAACGCCTTCTCCTAAAACCGCGACACCTACACTGATACAAGTAAGAAGGAAAAGGACATCGAAAATCTTGATAGTCGGTCAACAGTTAGATAGTCGGATGTCAGCTCGACAGATATATAGATGCGGACATTCGACAATCGACGGCTGTGTTCCTTTTTGTTGTTGCTCGTGTCGGTGTCTGCGCGCCTGCTTTTTTAGTGCTTTTAATATTGCTTTATCTCGGCTGACGGTATACGCAGCCGGTATGTATACCGTGCAGGCACGTACCCAGGATTTTTTTTCGGGGGGGGGGGGCCACCACCTCCATCATCATCATCATCATCATAATCATCATCATCATCATCATCATCATCCTGTTTTATGTCCACTGCAGGATGAAGGCCTCTCCCTCCAATGCGATCTCCAATTACCCCTGTCCTGCGCCAACCGATTCCAACTAGCGCCCGCGAATTTCCTAATTTCATCGCTCCGTCTATTCTTTTGTCCTCCTCGATTGCCTTTTCCTTCTCTTGGTAGCCATTCTGTAATCCTAATGGTCCAACGGTTATCTAACCGGCGCATTACATGACCTGCCCAGCTACATTTTTTCCTCTTGATGTCAATTAGAATATCGTATATACCCGTTCGCTCTCTGATCAAAACCGCTCTTTTTCTCTCTTAACGTTATGCCTAGCAATCTTCGTTCGATCGCTCTTTGCGCGGTCCTTAACTTGCTCTCAAGTCTTTGCCCCATATGTCAGCACTGGCAAAATGCACTGATTGCACACCTTACTTTTCAATAATAATGGTAAGCTTCCAGTCAGGAGCTGGCAATGTCTGCCGTATGCGATCCAACCTATTTTTATTCTTCTGTGAATTTCCTTCTCATGATCAGGGTTGCCTGTGAATAATTGACCTAGATAAACGTGCTCCTTCACAGTCTCTAGTGGACGACTGGCGATCCTGATCTCTTGTTCCTTTGTTGTTGTTGTTGTTGTTGTTGTTGTTGCAGCCTGTGGCCCGTGTGGCTCCTACCCACGATGGGGGATTGGCCAAGAAATGGGTGGATTATTCCAAAATAATATAGAGCATAAATTTCCTAATATCTATGCGAATAGCACTGAATAGGGTTGAATTACCGGCTAAAATAAAATCGGGAAGGCGCTGTTGAATGAGGAATAATTAATTTAAAAGTAATAAAAAAATAGAATCTAGCAGGGCATTCGTTTAGATTCTGTAAGGAATGTTTGGACAGCGAAGCATGCATCCCTGTGGCTGAATCCCAATGTGGACGCCCCGAATGAAGGAATTGCAGGTTCTGTCAAGTCCTGGCCAATTCTTCGAAAAGGTATCTCCAACAATCTTTTTCTTGACGCAGCAAAGCGGCGGCAAGATAGAAGAAAGTGCTGTATCGTCTCCTCCTCCTCACAAAAAGAACAAAGGGGAGAGGAAACCAAACCCGACCTGTATAAATAGAAATTTATGGAGGAAATGCGGCAGCGTAATTTGGTGAGGCAGACCTCAAGCATCTTTGTGTAACAAGATTCGCTATGCCAGGGAAATGCCAGGTGTTTATACTCTGGAGAAGCTGTCAAATGTGGGTTTCTGGGTTTCTGCGGGTTTCAAATGTGGTTTCTGTCAAATAGCAGTTTCTGTATCCTGTTCATTACTGTTTCTAAGTGAGGTATTGTGACTCCTCTTGGTACTGTATACAGGTCAGCTTAGAATTTTTCCGCTGCTTTTACTATATCTTCGAGATTGCTGATGGTATTTCCCTTTTTATCTTCTAGTGCATACATCATGGTTTGTCCTATGCCAGGTTTTCTTTTTTACTGATTTCAGGCTGCGTTCATTTTTTACGGCTTCTTCAGTGTTTCTCATGTTATAGCTTCGAATATCAGTTATTTTAGCCTTGTTGATCAGTTTTGACAGTTTCACGAATTGCGTAACGCTGTGCGGCCGCCAGTCCCATACCACCACGTAGAGCGCAGGACTCTGCGATTCTAGACGTACTGCGCTCACCGCGAAAGGTTAGAAAAACACCCACATAAGCACAGCAGAGAAGTGGCTACGTGAGGCGGTTCGACCGATAACTGTAGAAGCGTCATTCAAAACAAGTAATTGTTCTCCACTTCCGGCGGCGTTTTCTCTACTCTTTCAATAAAAAGATGTTGATCCATAAATAGTCTCATGAACAACGCTTAACTTTTTTATTATTCGCTTTTGCTTGCAGTTTGGTTGTTGCCTTGGCTCTCTCCCTTAGTATATCGCTTAATTTCTCAACTCCTTGCGATTTTTGTTTCCAGTTGCCAATTTTGCACGAAAAGTGCTACACAGTTAGGGAAAAACAGACGAGGTAACGGGCCACAGTCATCTTGCTCATGGGTTTAAGGGTCATTGCAGGGTTTCATGATGGACGCTCTTTCACATTATTTTATTTCCCACCTTATCTAACCCATATCACGTGTATATGGTTCCGGACATCTGCCAGGGTCGCGGCGAGCCGTAACTCAAGAAAATAATGAAGCAAAGGGAAAAGTTAAACGCAGTTGGCGTTTTCTCCGGCCGCAACTCGTTCCACGAGAGTACAGACCAGCTGAACAGCCGCATCCCTCTCCTGGTCCCAGGATCAGCCTAAACAAAGAAGGTTGAACTAGCAAAAGCAACAGCTGTGCGCGTGACGGTTGAATAGATGGTGACAACTGAACGCATCTCGAGTTGATCGCGCGGGTGCCGAATCTATGAGAAACCTGTCCTTCATATTACAAGAGGTGCCGATAACTACCGCCGTCTAAAAGGAGTGAAAAAGGCAGCATAATGCTGACCGATGAACAGCTGTCAAGTCTCAACATTGATCTGGTGGCGCTTTAGGAATGTGTGAGTGGTGGCGAGGGTGGGGAGGGGGGGGGGGGTATGGCACTTGATTTCGGGGGGGGGGGGGGCCGGGCCCCCCCAGGCCCCCCCCCCTGGGTACGTGCCTGATACCGTGCAAGTTTTCTGAGCAATATCTACTATTAGGCACAAACTAAGTGTCTTATCTGTTAAATCTGTCCTGGTTAACGCTGCACATCGGGATCGAGTTAACTACACGCGGAATGCTCGCGTGTATACCACGTGCCTGCTAAATACGCAAAGCTTAAGGACACCTCGACTACGGCGTGTGTCTAAGTAACGCGCGAGTGCCGACTCAATTGCCCAACACGCAGTGGTTGGTTGCTCGTGCTATTCGCACACTGCGCGGTCACGTGTCCACGTAATCGACTGTGGAGCGTCGTTGCCCATCCTCCAGGCGGTCGCAGCCTTATGGCTTCGCCGGCCTTGTGCCGCCACGGACTGGGGACAAGGTCCGGAAGCGTGAGTGGAGCCCATTAGCCCAAGTGTATAGGCCTAACGGCGTCGAACGTGTGCCCGTCGGTCCTCGCAGCCCGGGGCACGTGACCAGACAGGGCACGTGACCAGACAGGGCACGTGACCAGACCGGCCGCGACCCAACGCGCGACCTGAATTACACCGCGTCTGGCGTCGCGGGGTCTTGCGCGACGAGACTACAAACGAGGCCGCGCGTTCCGGTGAAATTTCATCATCATTACCGTTATCATCGTCATAATTTTTTTGAAAGGTTTTTTACAAGCGTGCAAGATCACTTGTAAAGGGTTTATACTTTACTCCCTACATGTACGAGCCGATTGCGAAGAGACGGCCTCTCCTAAAAGCAAAAAATGCTGGTGCAAGCACTGCTTTCCACGCGAACGAAGGCGAAGTGTTAGCATCTCCTTGTGTTGGAAATGTTCTTTGGCGAGTATGTTTTTTGCTAAGCTGCATTCAGCGTTCCAGTGAGTACGTTTCCGGGCAAACAACTGTAGTGTTATGTTCCTGCATGCCTCCTCGTAGAACGTAAGCGGTGATGCGATATTCGGCATTTGTGCGCTGCCCCAAAGCTGTCGGCAATCTACACAGACGGTTTAAACGCGGGAAAAGTTAACCGGCTGTTGTAGCACGTGTAGTATAGAACCTTCATCAGCGCGCCATCCGCACGCTACTCGTAACCGGCGAATTCCGTCGGCTACGTGAGATGGTCGGTTCCTTTATGTGTGCGAGAGAAGGGGAAGCGCAGCGTCCTGGCGTGAGCAGGCTTTCCCACACATGCAAACTTTACGCTTGCACTGCGTTATGGTACCTGCATGCAGGCTGTTTCACAACACACGTGCGAATAGAAAATTCCCGGTGCTTGGCGTTGAAACCTGCGTCAAGGGTGGGCGATAAACATGCACCTTCCGTTCAGCGTCTAACACGAAGGAGAACCCAAAGCACGCATTATTGATAAACTCCGGTAGTAATCGTCACGGAAGTGGTTAGAGCACAACACTGTTATTCTTGACCGCTTGAAGTTGTTTCGCTTCACAGCAGCCTTCCACTTAGCTGAAAGCTTCTTTGTCTTGCAGGAACTAATGGAACATCGGAACATCGTCGCGGACGCTTGTGTTCGTGCAAGCGTAGGCTGCACAGAACGCCGGCACGATCGGCCTACAAGTTCAATTGATGCTGCGCACGTCAATTATCACTCCTATATACACACAAACAAGGGAATGTAGGGTCGAGCGAAGCAGATTAGGACGGCACGCACGCAGAAATAAGCCCCGTCAGGCACGGTCGCGGAGAGTGCGAAGGAGCGGAACACCAGTGTTGACGTCACTAAGCCGCGGTTTCCGGTCTCCGCTCGCATCGTCAGCGTCAGCAGCAGCGCGCGGCGCTCGACGGGGGGCGGAGCTACAGCGCAATTTTAACCGACGACTGCGTCGCTCCAAAGTGAAAAATCCCCCCCAAAATTTTACCTGCATAGTTTATAAGGTTCCCGCATATGACCCGTATATGAGCGCCTTATTGAATTCGACAGACTCTTCAGCTTCCCTTTCAGTGGGCAGTAAAGCCAAGTGATAAGTAAAGCTAAAATGATAAATTAGTCGTCTAGAACGTGCAGGGTGTCAATATTATCGCAAGCTAAGCTTTATAGTAATCGAGAAATTGTGTTAAGTGCAGGACACAATTACAGACTCCATCGGGACACTCAAGTTGATAGCCCGATGACGGATGCTCGGACGATGCTCGGAAATGATATGCGCCAAAGGTCGGTGCTGTATACAGCGCGTCGAACGAATGCGCGGCTCCGAACGGAAGCAAATGGCAAAGCAGCGTTTTGTTTTCTCGTGCACGATGGGCCGAGCCGCGAGTGCATGCGCGCATGCGCAACTCTACGGGCTGTCGAGGACATTACTTTTACGTGCCAGGCGATACGTGTGTAAGAACGCCATCTCGCAGTGCCGTAATTGAAGGGAGCCGGTTTCAGCGCACACAATACAACAGGTGCGCACTCACGGCTGATTACCTATATGGCCGGGCGCGTTGCGCCGATGGCAACTTTCCTCACATACTACCTTGTTTTTTGTTGTCCTTGTTGTTTTTTTGCCCTCTTGTATGTATAGTCTCGTGAAGTTCCGACATATTCCGCTTGGAGGCGCTTTGGTTCTGGCGCTTGCCTGCCATAGAAGCGTGGGAACCAGTTGTTGGGGGCGTTTTGCGCTCGCTCCGTTAATTGATCCAGTGCGCGTAGTGATTCCTCTCTCTCTCTCTCTCTCTCTCTCTCTCCTTTTTTCTGCAATCGCTTCCTTCTGTTTTAGGAGTTTTGGGATTGTTGCCGGATTACAGGGACCACTCGGGTCCTAGAAGATTACTGGATGTTCGTGCGATTACAAACAAAATGTGGAAAGTATAAACCTTCTCAACTGCAGCCATTGTGTCGGGGGAGATGCATCTTACGTGCATTCTTGCACGGCATGGTTGCTTGGGATAATAGCTGAAGTACCGTATTGTTTGGCAGACAAGTGAAACATGAAGATGGGTGTGCACGTAAAACTGTAATAGCGCAAAAATATGTGTTTTGTATAAGTGTTAAAGAGGGCTTCAGACCGATTCACAACGTGGCTAGATTTGGAAGAAAATCTTCAACCTGCATTTTATTTTCCACGCTACAAAAGAACAGACAAATAAAAACCACTCTTCGTGCTTGGTCTCGACAGTTTCATGCATAGGCTAACTTCGCCTCTGAATACTGATGGAAATTCGAAGAATAAAAGGAGGAGAAAATTCAAACAAGGCACGAATACTGCGGACGTCACGCAGCCCGCGCTATACAAAGAAGTTCAAACCTGAAATTCTCTGATATAGACTTACCGCAGGCCATGACGTCATACATATAGCTTTCTACCGTCGTCTACCGCGAACTTGTTGGTCCTGCCCGTGTGATTCTTTTGGTATTGAGCCTTGTATCGTCGTGAAGGAGAAGAAAAAGCTAAGCCGCAGTTTGCTGCCACCACGAATGGAAGTGGCTCGATGAGAAATCGCGAAAAGGGATTCTTTCTTTATTCTATCCGTGAGCGTGCGCGCTAGTGACGTCATAGGTTTCTCGTTTATAAATGTGAACCTTGTCTATAGGCAAGTTGTGCAGCGTAATGTTGCAAAGAAGCGATGGCGCTGCCGTCAAGTTCTGTGCAGGCAAAACGAAATTCCTGAGAAACATTAACGCCTCGAATTTTCCCTGCAGACAAGGCTGCCTGATATAATCAAACTTTCAAAAATAGTTGTTCTAAGCGCCTAACAATAGCAAATAAGTGTCTGTAGCCATCAGTAATTTTGCCCTGCATTACGCCCATTATTTAAAACATGCATAGGCGGCATAGCTAAGGAGGCAAACATTTTTGGCTGTGTGTGTGCGTCGTACGAGCTAAGCCGTGTGTTTGCAAGCAAACGTGCATCTTATCTACACAAAAACGAAATCTTGGCTTGACATTCCGAAGCAAGGCAAGGAAGCCATCGAGAGCATCCAATAGCTGTGAAATTTGACACCTAACGTCAAGTGCACCTAAGGCCAAGTGAATTTGGGCCGATTCTACCCTTGTAACGTTGCCAAAATTTCATAGGTACAACGAGCAAAACTGAACTCGCGGTGCATTCAACTTCAGATAAATGAAAGTCGTCCCCTTCCACCACCTTCATCTCCACTCGTACACAGACAGACACCCAAGCAAAGCTTATATAAACCTGGTTGTATTGAGGCTGCTAACGACTCGCCGGTGTTGCTTAGTGGCTATGGTGCTGGGCTGCTGAACACGAGGTCGCGGGATCGAATCCCGGCCACGGCAGTCGCGTTTCGATGGAGGCGAAATGCGCAACCACCCGTGTACTTTGATTTAGGTGGACGTTAAATAACCCCAGGTAGTCCAGATCTCCGGAGTCCCCCACTACGGCGTGCCTCATAATCAGATCGTGGTTTTCGCATTTTGGTGCGTAAACACCCCATAATTTAATAAAAAAAATGGCTGTGGCTTAGGTAAGGTTAAGCCCAGGATGCGAAGCATACTAGCCTTTATTTTAGTTGTTGAACCACTGTTTAGCCTGGTGAACTGCTGTTGCTTGGCTATATTTGGTTCGGCTAGACGAAGAAAGAACTCATGCATTACTGCTTCGCCTTCAAGAGTGGAACGCGACAGCGTTCCCGTCGACCCGCCAAGGGGTGTAAGACAATGGGCTACAGGGCAGCGACTACGCGCCCCGTATTGGACGCGGTGAGCGTCGAGCAAAGCAGCGTTTGGCGCGGCAACGAAATGTGCGCCTGAGCAAGAGACGCACGCCTTAGAAACAGCTCGTTTCTAAGGCAACACCGCATTCACTAGAGGCGCTTTTGTACCGCTTTGAAGCATCGTACTCATGGCTCAGTGGTAGCGTCTCCGTCCCACACTCCGGAGACCCTGGTTCGATTCCCACCCAGCCCGTCTTGCAAGAGTTGAGCCAAAGCCACTTCTCCTCTGTCGTGACGTCACGGTGTCACGTGGTTTCAAGGCGACACCGCCGCGCCTGAGGAGCTGGGTTGAGCTCTCGTAATATGCTTCGCATAAAAAATATTTGAGGATGCTTGTTAGCGCTCCCGCAGTTAGCGCCTCGGCCCCCTCGACCCTTTCACGGAGCATTACCGCGCACGTTCAGTTGGGTCAAGCGGTAACGGTGATTGTTGAACGGCAACGCCACGCCAGTACGCTGAGCGGGCGAGCGATCGGTTAGCTACATGGCGAGTGAGTCACACGGTCGTCCTTGCGGTGCTGGCCTCGTGATTCCGACCGCGTGAGCGAACGCGCCGGGAACGCGACCGAACGCATGCCGTCGTCTGTCTGTCTGTCTGTCTGTCTGTCATTCTGTCAGTCTTGTCTGTCTGTCTGTCTGTGTTGTCTTGTCTTGTCTACGCAAAACAGGCGTTCGCGCGAGGAATGGTGCATGGTCGATTGCCGGAGCGCGAGCCGTATAGTCGTTCGTTGCCTTCTGGTCCCGATGAAGGAATCGTGAGCGGGCGCCCAGCCAACGGTGGCCGACCCGTGCCTATACATATATCGGCGCCATCTTTGCTGTAATTGCGCGTATAGCTGCATCCATTCGCGCCAGACGGAGCCTGTGACCTTGCCTCGCTTCCGCGCACCGCTTATAACGCGCACCGCTTCCGCCGCCTTCCTGCCACTGACCGGAAGACGAAGGCCGCGATTTTTCCAACCCCTAATTGGACCCTCACGAATATCGCGGCCGCTGCGAATCGCTGCGGTACGCCATCGCCCTATAGCCGATCGCCTCTGAGCCCCCTCCCCACACCTACGGTGTTTCGACCGCTGCTGCTGCTTCCCTGTCTCTTCCACCACTCTTTTCTACCCCATCCCCCTGTGCAGCGCAGTTGAGGTGTCCTCATCTGAGAGACAGTTACTGCGCTGCACTTTACCCCATGTTTCTTCCTTTCCAAACAAGAATCTCTCTCTCTCTCTCTCTCCCGTGCTGGGATTTCGCTGCCGGATACAGTTTCGTACGAAAAACTTACACGGGGTAACTCTTGCGCTGTAGTGTCGGCGTGTGGTGCCGGTATACAACACTGCTCTCCATCGCGGTGTGACCCAACTTGCTGTGGCGTTGAGCTGTATACATCGCGTGTTCGATCCAGGCCGCGGAGGCCACATTTCGACGGGGGCGAAACGCAGAACGTTGCAGTCAGATTTAGGTCCACGTTAAGGAAGCCCTGCGGGTGGTCGCAGTTAATCCTGAATCTCCCTTTATACGGCGTTACTCGTAATCAGATGGAGAGGTTTGGCGCGTAAAACCACCCATTATTTTTTTCAGTATAAGATTGCTAAAGCCGAAAACGCCACAAAACACAGACCTGAATGCCATAGCACAGGTGATATGTCGCTAGATTTTTCTGTTTTCCTTGTAGAAAAGTTCTCAAGAGAAGAGAAAAAAAAAAAGTGCTAAGCTGGGAGATGGAAATTAAGTGATATTTTTTTTTGTTTTGTACTGCAAAATTTACGTAATTTTATCTTATGTTTGTATGATGTAGTGCTACTCAGCACTACCGCGAACTACCGCAAACTAACGCACTACCGCAAACTAACGCGAACGATAATTTTTTTTTATTTATTTATTCAGTAGTGTTCTTCCTTGCACACGCTTCGCCTGCGATTCATTGCCACATAAAGTTGGACGCCCGTGAGTATAACCTAATAATATATGGGGTTTTACGTGCCAAAACCACTTTCTGATTATGAGGCACGCCGTAGTGGGGGACTCCGGAAATTTCGACCACCTGGGGTTCTTTAACGTGCACCTAAATCTAAGTACACGGGTGTTTTCGCATTTCGCCCCCATCGAAATGCGGCCGCCGTGGCCGGGATTCGATCCCGCGACCTCGTGCTCAGCAGCCTAACACCATGGCTGTTCGCAGGAGGCGCATTGTTGGCTCTCCTAAACGACTCGTCGCAGCGGGCGGGCTGGGAAAGGTTCGAATGTCGCTTCTCCGAAGATCGCTAACACCGCAGGTCGATCGAAACAACTGCAGCGGGCTGTGAAACGTTTGCAGTTCAGTACACCTGCAGGCGGATCGTAACAGCATGCTCCGTGCTTGTCAGAAAGCACGAGATCGCGGGATCGAACGCTGGCCACTCCGGCCGCATTTCCATGGGCGCGAAATGCGAAAACACCCGTGTACTCATATATAGGGGCACGTTAAAGAACCCCAGGTGGCCGAAATTATTCCCCAGTCCCCCACTACGGCGTGCCTCATAATCAGATCGTGCTTTCGGCATGTAAAATCCCAATTAACAGATCCGCATGTCAGGTCTCTGCGGTTCACGCGCGTCATGTTAACGTTCCAGACAGAAACGGTGGCTCCCGTATAGCTTATTCACTCTCGCTGTCAACAGTCAACTGTCACTCTCAACATTCAGTGGTGGTCGCCACTGAACGTTGCGTTAAGGTTCCGCTCAAAACTCATCCCAATCGCAAGTTACGAGCGGCTTGCCCGCCCGATTTCCGAGAGCGTTGGATGATGTGGCGTTCGTAAGCCTGCACGACGAGACGCCTTGGCGTCGAAACGATTAGTCCGGTACTGAAGCATCGTCTACAAGTCCGAGATCAGATAGCGCCACATTCCCTCGCACTTTGTTGACATCTTTCTGCACCATTCGCTTGGTAAGGACCGGCGAAATGTTTGCATTAACATCGTACGTCGTTCCGAAATTGTCTAATGCGTAACGGAACTCGCCTCACCACTGCTGCACAAGTGAAATTTCGTGCTTTTGTGGAAAGGCCTGGACGATAAGCACTATACAGAGTCAAAGGCGCTCCCACAAAGCCGGACGTTCCCTTCCCCAGCGTAGGGTAGCCAGCCGGACTCTTCACTGGTTGACATCCACACCTTCTCTCTCGCGCGCGCGCTTTGGTAGCGCGACCTACTGAGGCATTCCCCCCGAGATCGAAAGTCTAATTACGGTGCGCCGTTTATCATACGCGTATCCTTACGGTATACTTCTTCGCCATGGATACGCCCGGCTGTGGTCGCTACTCCGCAACGCTAAATTAGGGGGTCTAAGCGAAAAGAAATTACGAGTAATAGCACATCATTAAGAGCAGACTACCGTCTGCAAGATTATGACGCGAGAAAACGTCTCACGAAAAACGAGAAGACCCTGTCCATTCGTAGTGTGCAAATAGGCGTATACGCGCTTCCCACGCCGCAGGTATACGACGCTTTCAATCCACGCCGTTCCGAAAGTACTTTTCCCTCAATGTGTGGCGACAAATCGTGGAGCGCAGCTTGTCAGACCAAAAACCAGTGCGACTACGGTAATGTGCGTATGGCAGCAACGTCTTACGTATCTCAAACTCGGAGCAACGAACTTTTTAACGCGACAGCGTTAAGGAGCTCGTGTCGCAGAAAAGCCGGTGTCGTCGGCGTCGTCGGCGTTGGCCGTGAGCGATAAATCTCAGCAGGCACTTCATGAATAAAAAACAACTTGCAAGATGGGCTGGGTGGGAATCGAACCAGGGTCTCCGGAGTGTGAGACGGAGGCGCTACCACTGAGCCACGAGCTCGATGCTTCAAAGCGGTACAAAAGCGTCTCTAGTGAATGCGGTGTTGCCTTAGAAACGAGCTGTTTCTAAGGCTCAGGCGTCCGTCGCTTGCTCAGGCGCACATTTCGTTGCCGCGCCGAACGCGGCGCTGCTCGACGCTCACCGCGTCCGATGCGGGGCGTGTAGTAGCTGCACCGCAGCCCACTGTCTTACACCCCTTGGCGGGTCGACGGGAACGCTGTCGCGTTCCACTCTTAAAGGCGAAGCTTAAGCGTCCTCCAATTTTTTTTAAAGCTCCTTTCCGGCGTGCGCTTTAGATATAAGACGAACGCGCGCGAAGCAGGCGCTATACTAAAGCGTGAGACTCGCCATCTGGCGTCTTACCCCAGATGAACGTCTCGCTAGTCAATTCCCGTAAGATATATGCCTGCCCTGACCCCGCAACGCGCGGCGTCTCTTGATACTTGTCAAACTGTTGACGACATCGGCCGTCAAAAAAAATGCCGTATGATTCGCTCGCGCAAATATATATATATATATATATATATATATATATATATATATATATATATATATATATATATATATATATATATATATATATATATATATATATATATATATATATATATATATATATATATATATATATATATATATATAGGGAGAGAGAGAAAGAGAGGGACTGTGTACGAGCATTCTGTTGACGGTTCCTGCATTCATTTATTCATTCGTCCATCCATCCATCCATCCATACACAACTTACGTTTCCCTAGACAGCATTATCTGCACGTTACGTGTCCAAGTGTGCGCATGCGTGCGTAGCGCTTGTCTTCCTTCGCGGTCAGGATCAAATTAATGAACGCTTAACGAAGGCGCTTGGGCAGCAGTGAGAGTTCAAGCAGAGCGAGGAGGACTGCAGAACGAGAAACAATGGAAGCTTTTGCAGTTCTTCAGAGTTTCAGAAAAGTGGATGCCAAAAAAAAAAATTTAAAATTCGGCGCGCAGCTGTGAATAGGGTGGAAGGAGACCGTCAGCCGTGTCGATGAGAGCGCTGTTCACCCTGCGGACTTCTATATACAGCCTCCAACCTATAGCTTATTATAATGCAGTGGGGCGATCCTGGGAAAACAGGTTGCAGTTGGAACGGCTTAGATTTCCAAGTCCGAACCAAGGCGAATTTTTTTACTCTACCAATACGAGGCTGCGGAGGCACGCTGTAAATTCTGAGGAAACTGCGAATTACAACCCTTTATTGTCTTCGTCGTTTTAAGCTTAGCTGTTAGAACAAATAGAATGCCGTAAAAGTGAAGCCGAGCCTCACCAACTCCCACTCGCGAACACGCTGTCTATGGAGTGAAAACAAAAATATAAATAAGAAAAGGAAGTTTCGAGTGCCGTATATAAGTTCAAGCTGACATCAGGGATGAATGAGACCTAACCGGATTTCGCGGTGACCAGCGCTGTTTCCCCACATCCGCACGTGCGAGCAAACATTGGCGCTAAAGAATATATATATATATATATATATATATATATATATATATATATATATATATATATATATATATATATATATATATATATGCACTCACGTGGCTAGACCGCACTGACCTGCAGCCGCTACAATTATGCCAGCCCGTCGCGTGAATCATGCCGCCGAGGAAAATTAACCGCGCCGAGTGTGTGTGTGTATATATACAAACACCGGATGCGGCGGGATTGCCGCGCGCCTGAGTCAGGCCACATCCGATTCACTTCCTTCGCGGTTTTCTCACCTTGAGAAAGTGGGACGACATTTGCTATTCGTGCGCCGACATTTTCGTAATCGTGCCAGCGAGCGCTTGAAACAAAGCAGGCCCCCCGGGGGCACGGGGGGCGGGTTGTACGGATGGGCATGAGCAAATACGCGCGCTGGTTGACTCACGCTCTGAATTGGCAATCGTTGTGCTATGTATGCATACAGAACAGCGCCGACGACTCAGAGCCGTTTATAAAGCTGATCTCTAAGCTGTTAGTTGACTCAGCGCTTATTTACGCTTCTTACGGTCAAAAATCTGCATCCGCGCGCGATCCCTCGCGGTGGCTCGGAGACTACGGCGTTCATGCTGTTGAGCACGCGAGAAGGTCGAGGGTGTGAATCCAGGCCGGAATACAGAATGCAAAAAAAAAAACCGTTCGTCTACCGTATATATTATACTTAATTTGGGCGCGTTAAAGAATCCCAGGTGGTCAAAATTATTCCGGAGCTCCCCACCGCGGCGGGCCTCACATTCGGATCGTGGTTTTGACTCGTAAAACCCCCGATTTTAATTTTGACACGGTATAGCGAGATAGGCCTAATCACATGCGCGCCATGTGACGAGTGTTGTACGTACGATCTCAGTTTTTATGACCAATAAATTATTGAAATTAAAAAGAATTATATTACTTGCTCTGATTGAAGGGGGACGAAAACAAAGCACTTTTGTGTCAGTACGCCTTTGTTCACCTTAAATGCGTCAAACTAATGATAGGTGCCTGCTATGCATTCTTCTTGGCGGCTTCTATCACCTCCTTGGCCTGCGGTCCACGACACGGGAAGAATGTTTGTACCCGAGTGGTTGTGCATCTCGGCGCAATCAGGCTGATCGCGCTCTACTTATTTTTCCAGAATTAACTAACTTAGGTTCAAGTTTGCAGCGTCGATACTATTTCTTCTATTTTAAAATTATCCAGTAGCGTGACCTCCAGTGACCGGCCTTACTGTGTGTGACCTGTACTGTGTGTTTTACTTTGTTCTTTCAGATTTGTCCTGTTGCTCTTTCATTGCTCTTTTCTTCCCTCCTTCCTATCTCCCATTTCTGTGTTGCTGTCACCTCCCTTCCGAAGGCAAGTTGTGCACGAGTTGTGTTGTTGGCAGGCATTGTGGCCCTTTCGGTGGCGGTTGCCAGCCTACTCCTCGCTTTCCTTTTCCTGTCAAATGTGTACACGTTTTCGAAACAAACAATAATAATAATACTTCAAGCTCCTGAACTGTATCTATATACACAAGTACTATATTAATTGTAGTGGAATGTATACAGTGCAGGCCAATGTTAAAGGGAACACATTAATGTGCGGCTTTCACTTTTCTGGCACTCTAGCTGCAAGTGCCGGCTGTGATGATAATGATGATGATCATGATAGTTATTGGCATCCGCTTTCTTCGCTTGTACACGCTGTATGCAAAAGAGAATATGCTGACATTGGTTGGGCTGGTGCCTCGAAGAAGAAAAACTTCATTTCGACTCCCCCCCCCTACATGGTCCGGGCTTTCACAAGGTATAACAAGGTCTTGGTACCGCAATTTACGCTATTTTAGTGGCCTTTTATAGTTCGGGTCCTCGTATATCGCCTGTTGCGCCTCTGCAAGGATTAGTGTTGGGACGAGTTCGATCATAGCCGCAACGCTGTCCACAAAGAATGCCAGCTTTGAAATTGTGGAAGGAGTCTTTGCGAGGGAGAAGGATTCGCACGTGTTCTGCATATACTCAAGTACGCGTTGAAGTGACGCATCTATGAATAGCGGACAGACGTGACTGTTTGGGACACCGCCGTCCGAGCTCGCAGCTACATCGTCGTCGCTTGAGTGTCGCACTTGGTTTCTGGGCACGAGTTCAACCGATAAAGTGTTGAGTGCCCGTATTCACTATTTGTGGTAGTGTGCCAGAGCGCTTCGTTGTGACAACATAGTGACAAAATGGCGTCTTTTTCTTTCTTTTTCGTTTTTTCTTTCTAGGTTGAGAAACTAAACCGTTTGCACTGTCACCAGGGCAACAGACGGTGCAGGACGGTCTGTAGGCGCTAACTGACTAGCAAGTGAAAGCACACGTCGTTCGTGAATTTTGTACACGTTGCCGCAGACTCAAGCTGAGCAGCGAGGCTGGACGCAAGTTTACTCGCAGTTTTTGCTTCGGCCATCGCATACACACATGCGTGCACCACTTCGACACCTTGATGAGCTGGAGATGGGCATTCCTTTATGTTCCTCTTTGAGAAGCAGCTTGTCCGCTTCCTGGGATAATTTCTCGACATTTACCGTTTCGTGCGAGCACGGAGACAGAGAGAAACAAAGGAAACGGAGTAAGGTTAACAAGAAAAAAAAGCCAGGTTTGCTACCCTGCACGAGGAAAAGGGGAAACGGGATTCAAAGAGTAAGGACGAAAGATGATTGTCAAAACAGAAATCCGCGTACGAATTCTGAGGCAGCACACGTCACTATCTCACAGCCTGTCTCGTGGACCCGTGGATCGCAGGAAGCGAACTATATAGCGCCCTGGCTGTCTTGAATGAAATAGGTTACTGATTGCACGACCTGAATGGATTGTTGTTTAGGAAACAAGATAGTCGAGCGCGAAAAGTAAATAAATAAATAAATATATAAGTAAATAAATACAATTATGCACCTCCGCGTACTGCGGAAACCAATGATATGCGAATCATTTTTTTTTTTTCTCAGGTATGTAGCTGTCTATCCAGCAACATTCTGGGTCCCCGCAAAGCGTTGCCAGGTGGACCGACACGTTTTTGCAAATCGAGCGTATAGTTGCGTGTTTGACGGGAGCGTACATCGCGCGTGAGGACAGCAGCAAGACGACGGGGACGACGATCGTGGGATTTCCGAAAGGCACGACTTCCACATGCTACACTACAGCCGCTCGACGCGAGTTTGCGAGACGCCGATTGCTGGATTCTGAGCTGGTATACGCTGGACTGGATGCGTAAGCAATAGAAACGTGGACTGTTACGTCATCTGCGACAAAGCGTTACGCAATCGAGCGCACGTATGCCCACGCCTATGTCGCGTAGTCTTCCTTTAAGACGGCAATCGCATTTGCACTCTCGGCGACGAAACGTTAAAAAAAAAAGGAACTGTTCCACCTGGATCGATCCCGAAGGCGCAGTAAAATGTCAGACAGCTTCTATCACGTGTAGCGCAATAGCTGCAAAGGGCAAAGCAGATCGCTCGTGCGGGCTGTTTCCTAATGCGGAGGGTGCCTACATAACACAGCGTCTCAAAGTGGTATCGCTCACGCGGGAAGAATGCGTGAAGCTGGCTATACCTCACGCACGCGCCGAACGTCTCAAAGATCTGGCTGTCTTTGGCACGAGTGAAGCACGAGGGCTGTCGTGTCCTAACGGTTACGGCATCGGGTGATTGTGCTACGATGCAAGGGCTCGATCGCATACCGTCCGACACGCGTTTCTATTTCACTGAAGAGGCCCGAAAAGAGGCGATATACAGAAACGTACAATATATATATATATATATATATATATATATATATATATATATATATATATATATATATATATATATATATATATATATATATATATATATATAGCCTCCGCATCGCACGCGAAATGCGGAGGCTGTGGGCTCGGTTCCCACCTGCAGCAAGTTGTTTTTTCATCCACTTTAATTTCCATTAATTTACCGTTTCTTTATTTCATTTACTAAGCACAAGTAATTTCCCCTATGTTGTCCTTGGTGTCAGTGTTTGTTGGCTTCTTATGATATGAATAATAAAAATCGGGCCCCTCGGTTAATCCCCTTTCTTCTCGTTATATATATATATATATATATTGTCACGTGGTAGTGACGGTAAAGAGAGAACACAGTAGCAGTACTGTGAAAGACAAAGCTAGCTTTTATTGGGCGAACCTGTGCCCACAAAACAGGCTACACTTAAAGCACAACGATAGCGGCGAACACAGTCGGCGATCGTCGAAAATCTGATCAGCGGGTCAAGTGCGTCGGCTTTTATAGAGCAGTCGTCGAATGTTCCAGACTAATCGTTCGGACCCGTGTGCCTTCCACAAAGTTCTACACCATTCGCGTTACGCGATGAAATCAGATAACACAAGGTTCGGCGACAACAGACAGCCAGGTAGAAGCATCGACAACTTTCCAGAAACATCGGATACATTCAGGCGCGTCCCTTGCTGTGCGATTACAGTTGTTAAGCGGCGAAACGTGGTCGCCCGATAAAGATAAGTACACGTGTCAATACCCCCCTCTTAAAAAGCATCGACCCGATGCTACATACAAGCGAAATAAAAACACCCGTAGCAAAGAAAACAACAACAAAAAATAAGGAATTTCGTCAGCGTCCGTAAAAGGGTTTAAGGCGCACCACGTGGACCACTTCAGATCGTGCGCGGCGCCGCTGTGAATGCGAAATGCCGTCTGGCACGACCTCATAGTCCAGAGCGCCAATACGTCGGATGACCTTGTAGGGTCCGAAATAGCGTCGGAGTAGTTTCTCACTGAGTCCTCGTCGGCGTATCGGTGTCCAAACCCAAACACGGTCGCCGGGCTGGTACTCAACAAAGCGTCGTCGGAGGTTGTAGTGTCGGCTGTCGGTACGCTGCTGGGTCTTGATCCGTAGGCGGGCGAGCTGACGGGCTTCTTCGGCGCGCTGGAGATAGCTAGCGACGTCAACATTCTCTTCGTCAGTGACGTGGGGCAGCATGGCGTCGAGCGTCGTCGTCGGGTTCCTGCCGTAAACCAGCTTAAACGGCGTGATCTGTGTTGTTTCTTGCACCGCCGTGTTGTAAGCAAATGTTACGTACGGCAGGACGGCATCCCAGGTCTTGTGTTCGACGTCGACGTACATCGCTAGCATGTCGGCGAGGGTCTTATTCAGCCGCTCCGTAAGGCCATTCGTCTGCGGGTGGTAGGCCGTGGTCCTCCTGTGCCTTGTCTGACTGTATTTCAGAATGGCTTGGGTGAGCTCCGCTGTAAAGGCCGTTCCTCTGTCGGTGATGAGGACTTCTGGGGCGCCATGTCGAAGCAGGATGTTTTCGACAAAAAATTTCGCCACTTCGGCTGCGCTACCTTTCGGCAGTGCTTTAGTTTCAGCGAAGCGGGTGAGGTAGTCTGTCGCCACGACGATCCACTTATTTCCGGTTGTTGACGTCGGAAAGGGTCCCAGCAAGTCCATCCCGATCTGCTGGAATGGTCGGCAAGGAGGCTCGATTGGCTGTAGTAATCCGGCTGGCCTTGTCGGCGGTGTCTTACGTCGCTGACAGTCTCGGCATGTTCTGACATAATGGGCGACGTCGGCGGTCAGGCGCGGCCAATAATACTTTTGTTGTATCCTCGAGAGTGTCCGGGAAAAACCGAGGTGTCCAGCGGTCGGATCGTCATGTAGGGCATGCAATACTTCTGGACGAAGTCCTGACGGGACAACAAGAAGGTAGTTGGCGCGGACTGGTGAAAAGTTCTTCTTCACGAGGAGATTGTTTTGAAGCGTGAAGGAAGATAGTCCGCGCTTAAATGCCCTGGGGACAACGTCGGTGTGCCCTGCCAAATATTCCACCAGGCCTTTTAGCTCCGGGTCTGCCCGTTGCTGCTCAGCGAAGTCTTCTGCGCTTATCATGCCAAGGAAGGCGTCGTCATCTTCGTCATCTTGCGGCGGCGGGTCAATGGGGGCTGTCATAATATATGGTACGCGGGAGTGCGAAGCCTAAACATATGAAGACAGTGCGCCGTGCGGTGGCGAAGAGGACCATCATCATCATCGACACCGATTTGGGAGCGTCGGCAGTGGCGCCTCAAAAAGCGTGGCGCGAGAGCGTGGCCCGTGGCCCGTGGCGTGAGCAGTGCGCGAGGTTCGGCGGTCGACGGAAAGCAGCTTCCTCGCTGGGCGTCTGGCCCATAGGAGCTATCGCCGACCGCGCCAATACGCCACACCTGAAGCTGTCGCCCGCTGTCGCCCGCTGGGAGGTTACCTCGCCCCGCTCTTCCGCTGGGCACTGGTCCAGGAGGGCTGGCGGTCCGGAACCGGGGCACTCGAGCGTTCGGGTGAGCGGCCACAGGGCTACCCCGCCAGCTGTGGACGCGACCCGGTGACTGCGGCCGGCTACCTGAGCCCCGCAAGGCGGTCCGACCCGGCCGTCCAACCCGGCTGTCCGACCCAGCCGACCGTCCCGGCCGTCCTACACGGCTGTCCGACCCGCCGGCCGACACTGTTGTCCGATCCCGCTGGCCGGCATCGGTTCAACGAGGTCTAAGACACGGCGACACAAGCTGCCGCCGGAACTAACTGGACAAACCTAGGAAAGGGTCCCGATAACGCAAAGGATTCTGGTGGAAAGAACATTGAAGCTCCGAGGAAACCGCAACTAATGTGTACCCTTTGCCATCGGTTTGGACATTTGGCTCCTGACTGCCGTGCCCCACCTAAGCGTATGCTGAAGTGTGAGTTGTGCGACAGAACGGGACATACAGCTGAAAATTGCCGAACTGGGTACGGGGACAACAAACCAAGTTCAGCGTGTGCACTCGCCAAATCTCAACCAGTCCCAACTCGTCCAGTGAATGGATCAAAGCGTCCAGGAAAGAAGACTCGCCGATCAAGCGACAGCGATGACAAGAACCCTGGGACTGCTGTAACGTTCCTCATCGACGGGATGCCAGTGGTTGAAGGCCGGCTGCTAGGACGAAGTGTTCGTGTATTACGAGACACCGGTTGTAATACCGCAATTGTCAGACGAGAACTCGTTCCAGAGGTGTATATGACGGCAAGAACGAGCAACGTTGTTCTTCTGGATGGCTCAACAAGCCACCTACCTGAAGCTGTCGTACAAATGAACACGCCGTACTTTACAGGAGAACTAACCGTGGCATGTATGGACGAGCCCCTCTACGACGTAATTCTGGGAAACCTTCCAGGTGTGAGAGGACCATACGATCCAGACTCTGATTGGAAACCCCCCGATGCTCCCAACGAGAAGTCGTCGTCGTTAGGGATGAAGCGTAATAGGGCGCCTAGGAAGCCTCAGCATGTATCGAGCGTGGCTGAAGCCAGAACTGAAGAACAAGGCAAGATTCGTCCCTTGTGCGTTCCGACAATCGTCTTACGTGACCTGACAAAAAGACAACTCATTGAAGAGCAGCGGAAAGACCCGACGCTGAAACATATTTTTGCCAAAGTAAGCAATTCGTTTAACTCGGGAAAGGGCCACAGCTTCAAATTCGTGGAAGAAAAAGGATTGTTGTGTCGCCTTTACCACCGGGCCACTGGCAGAACCTTTAGGCAGGTGGTCATACCAAAAGCATTTAGATCTGGCGTATTAGAAGGGGCACATGAAAACATCATAGAAGGACATAAAGGTATCAGGCGAACAACCAATCGTATCCTACAAGAATATTATTGACCAGATTTACACAGAGACGTAAAACGTTTTGTGAAGTCGTGCGACAAGTGCCAAAGGACAACAGCTAAAAGGAAAGTACAGGCCGCTCCACTTCCTCGTCAATGTGTGCTTGTGTGTGCGTGCAAGAATGCGACAAGTTCGTTCGGTCCTGAAGTTTTAAAAGTGCCGACAGAAGGCCCTTCGAAGTCGAGAAAGCGCCGGGGACCAGGCAAGTGGAAACAAGCCCACCGAGGAGCACCCCAAGCACGTCAACAACAGAGTGTTGCGTTGGAGTCTCCTTTTGCAGGAGTATTCTTTTACTGTTAACCACATAAAAGATTGTGACAATGTCGGAGCTGACTACTTGAGTCGAGTCGCGCATAATCACCTGTTTATATATCAAAATGTGATTAGACATTGCGACATCTCAAGTGCTTAGTATTTAGTTGAAAGCGAACAGACTTGTGCGTTCGTTCTTTGACTGGGTGCAATGCCCTGTGAGCAAGATGTGTCGTGTACTCATATGAACAATCGGACAGACGTACATGACAATTTTCCTTTTTTTCTGTTTCTCATCCCGCGCCCTTGTGTTAGAATAGTTGCGAACAACTTTCTCGAAAAGGGGGGTATTGTCATAATATATGGTACGCGGGAGTGCGAAGCCTAAACATATGAAGACAGTGCGCCGTGCGGTGGCGAAGAGGACCATCATCATCATCGACACCGATTTGGGAGCGTCGGCAGTGGCGCCTCAAAAAGCGTGGCGCGAGAGCGTGGCCCGTGGCCCGTGGCGTGAGCAGTGCGCGAGGTTCGGCGGTCGACGGAAAGCAGCTTCCTCGCTGGGCGTCTGGCCCATAGGAGCTATCGCCGACCGCGCCAATACGCCACACCTGAAGCTGTCGCCCGCTGTCGCCCGCTGGGAGGTTACCTCGCCCCGCTCTTCCGCTGGGCACTGGTCCAGGAGGGCTGGCGGTCCGGAACCGGGGCACTCGAGCGTTCGGGTGAGCGGCCACAGGGCTACCCCGCCAGCTGTGGACGCGACCCGGTGACTGCGGCCGGCTACCTGAGCCCCGCAAGGCGGTCCGACCCGGCCGTCCAACCCGGCTGTCCGACCCAGCCGACCGTCCCGGCCGTCCTACACGGCTGTCCGACCCGCCGGCCGACACTGTTGTCCGATCCCGCTGGCCGGCATCGGTTCAACGAGGTCTCAGACACGGCGACACACGCTTCCGCCGGAACTGTAGGCCAATCGTAATCCACCGATACATATAGTGCATGTCGCCTATGAGGCAATTTGGGACATTGTCACGTGTGTGTGCCGTTATCTGTGTCGTGTACGTCAATACCAGTCTGATGTGTGTTTTTGCTTTCGCGTGCTGCTTCTCCCTTTTTCTGGAGTGATCCGGCCCAATAACATCACAGGGGCACGTGATAGGCAATCGGCATCGGAGTGTTTTCGTCCGGACTTGTAGGTTACAGTGATGTCGTATTCTTGTAGTCTGAGGCTCCACCGCGCCAGTCGTCCTGAAGGATCCTTTATACTCGCTAGCCAACACAAAGCGTGATGGTCACTGACGACTTTGAATGGCCTGCCATAAAGATAAGGGCGAAATTTAGCTGTAGCCCAAACGATGGCGAGGCATTCCTTTTCGGTCGTAGAATAGTTGCCTTCCGCTTTTGACAGCGACCGGCTAGCGTAAGATATCACCTGTTCGACTCCGTTTTTCCTCTGGACTAGAACGGCACCGAGGCCTAGGCTACTGGCGTCAGTATGGATTTCTGTATCGGCGTACTCGTCGAAGTGCGCAAGTACCGGCGGCGACTGCATGCGTCGTTTGAGTTCTTCAAATGCGTCGGCCTGCGGCGTTTCCCACTTGAACTCAACATCACATTTAGTTAGACGTGTCAACGGCTCGGCGATGCGTGAAAAGTCCTTGACAAAGCGCCTGTAGTAGGCACACATGCCAAGGAATCTACGCACTGCCTTCTTGTCGGTGGGCTGCGGGAACTTTGCGATGGCAGCTGTTTTCTGCGGGTCGGGGCGTACTCCGGATTTACTGATGACGTGCCCTAGGAACAGAAGCTCGTCGTAAGCGAAGCGGCATTTTTCTGGCTTCAGAGTGAGCCCTGATGACTTGATGGCCTCTAGTACTGTGGCAAGCCGCCTAAGGTGATCGTCGAAATTTCCGGCGAATACAACGGCGTCATCCAAGTAAACGAGACAGGTCTGCCATTTCAATCCCGCTAAAACCGTGTCCATCACGCGCTGGAACGTTGCAGGCGCCGAGCACAGTCCAAATGGCATAACCTTGAACTCGTAGAGGCCGTCTGGGGTGATGAAGGCGGTCTTTTCGCGATCTCTTTCGTCGACTTCTATTTGCCAATAGCCAGACTTGAGGTCCATCGAGGAGAAGTACTTAGCGTTGCAAAGCCGATCCAATGCGTCGTCTATCCGTGGAAGGGGATATACGTCCTTCTTCGTGATCTTGTTCAGACGACGATAATCGACGCAGAAACGTAGGGTTCCGTCCTTTTTCTTCACCAGGACAACAGGGGATGCCCACGGGCTTTTCGACGGCTGGATGATGTCGTCGCGCAGCATTTCGTCGACTTGTTCTCTTATAGCTTGGCGTTCTCGCGGCGAAACTCGGTAAGGGCTTTGGCGGAGTGGTCGAGCGTACTCCTCGGTGATTATGCGATGCTTGGCGACTGGTGTTTGTCGAATCCTCGATGTCGTCGAAAAGCAGTGTTTGTATCGTCGGAGCAGACTTCTGAGCTGCTGTTGCTTAATCACTGGGAGACTTGGATTAATGTCGTAGTCTGGTTCGGGAACCGTGGTCGTCGGGGTAGATGTGGCGGAATCCGAGAGGACAAACGCATTACTGGTTTCCACAATTTCCTCGATGTACGCGATCGTCGTGCCCTTGTTGATGTGCTTGAACTCCGGGCTGAAGTTTGTCAGCAACACTTCAGTTTTCCCTCCATGCAGTCGAGCGATCCCTCTTGCGACGCAAATTTCACGGTCTAGCAGGAGGCGTTGGTCGCCTTCGATGACACCTTCTACGTCAGCGGGTATTTCGGTGCCGACCGAAATAACAATGCTGGAGCGGGGCGGGATGCTCACTTGGTCTTCGAGCACACTCAAGGCGTGGTGACTACGAGGGCTCTCCGGCGGTATCGCTTTATCTTCCGACAGCGTTATTGACTTCGACTTCAGGTCGATGATTGCGCCGTGTTGGTTCAGGAAGTCCATGCCGAGAATGACGTCTCGCGAACACTGTTGCAGGATAACGAAGGTGGCAGGGTAAGTACGGTCATGAACGGTAATTCTTGCCGTGCAGATTCCAGTCGGCGTAATGAGGTGTCCTCCAGCGGTCCGAATTTGGGGACCCTCCCATGCAGTCTTAACCTTCTTTAACTGGGCGGCGATGTGTCCACTCATTACAGAGTAATCGGCCCCTGTGTCGACTAAGGCAGTGACTGCGTGGCCGTCTAGAAGTACGTCGAGGTCGGTGGTTCTTTGTCTGGCGTTGCAGTTAGGTCTTGGCGTCGGATCACGGCTGCGTCGTGTTGAACTGAAACTGGAACGTCGCGTCGTCACGTTGTTTTTCGTCGTCGTATTCTTTACTTCCAGACTTCGTCGGGACGGTGGCGTGTCGTTATGTCGTCGAGGTAGTTTCTTCGGCGTCTTCGTCGGCGGCGGAGGATCTTCGTCAGTCCGACGAACAGCAACCGCACCTCCATCGGTTGCTGCTTTTAGTTTTCCGGATATGGGCTCGTAGAGCGGCCCCGGGCTGGGCCGGTGTATGGTCGGCGCTGCGGCGACAGGTAGCGTCCTGGTGACGGCGAACGGGACGGCCGTCGAGGGCTCCACTGAGTAGCGGCGAGGTAATCGGCGATGTCACGTGGGCGCTCGCCAAGCTGTGGACGCGGCGCGTTGACGGCGAAACCTCGCAGTCCCATCTCCCGGTACGGACATCGTCGGTAGACGTGACCCGCTTCTCCGCAGTGGTAGCAGAGCGGGCGGTGGTCAGGAGCACGCCAGGTGTCCGTCTTCCTCGCGTAGGTGCGCTGGGCGACGGGTGGTCGTGCTGGCGGCGGCGGTGGTGGTCGACGGAATTGCGGCGTTACGGGGCCCTGACGCGGCCGTGGAAGGGGACCTTGACGGCGGGCGACGGCGGCGTAGCTCATCGCTTGCGGCTGAGGCTGCGGCGGTTCTGGTTGCACCTCAGGAACTCCAAGTGATCGGTGCACCTCTTCTTTTACGATGTCGGCGATCGAGGCCACTTGAGGCTGCGACGAAGGCAAGACCCTCCGCAGTTCCTCGCGCACAATGGCCCTGATGGTCTCGCGCAGATCGTCCGTGGCCAGTGACTGAACTCCGGCGTAGTTTGTCGAGGTCGTGCGGCGGTCGAATTGCCGGTTTCGCATCTCGAGTGTCTTCTCGATGCTGGTGGCCTCGCGAAGAAACTCGTCGACGGTCTTCGGTGGGCTTCGTACCATTGCGCCGAAAAGTTCTTCCTTCACACCACGCATGAGAAGGCGGACTTTCTTCTCTTCGGGCATATCCGGGTCGGCGTGGCGGAAGAGACGTTTCATTTCTTCCGTAAAGATAGCAACGTTCTCGTTCGGTAGCTGCACTCGGGCGTCCAGCATGGCTTCGGCCCTTTCCTTGCGCACGACGCTCGTAAAGGTGCGCAGGAAGCCGCTACGGAAGAGGTCCCATGTCGTTAAGGTCGACTCCCGGTTCTCAAACCACGTTCTGGCGGCGTCTTATAAGGCGAAGTAGACATGCCGCAGCTTGTCGTCGGAGTCCCAGTTGTTGAATGTCGCGATTCGCTCGTAGGTCTCCAGCCAGGATTCCGGGTCTTCAGTCGCTGCTCCATGGAAGGTCGGTGGGTCCCGAGGTTGTTGTAAGATAACGGGTGACGCTGGGGCAGCCATTGAGGTTGTCTTGACCACGATCTTCTTTGTCGCCTCAGGTAGAAGTCCGTGCTCTGGGGGCAGTCCTTGCAGTCTGCGGCTAGCACGCTGGTCTTGGGCGGTGTCGGTTTTGTCCTCGGGCTTCGGGCTTGGATCGCGGCTTTGCGGGGGCGTTCGGTACATGAACGCACTAGCACCTCCACCAGATGTCACGTGGTAGTGACGGTAAAGAGAGAACACAGTAGCAGTACTGTGAAAGACAAAGCTAGCTTTTATTGGGCGAACCTGTGCCCACAAAACAGGCTACACTTAAAGCACAACGATAGCGGCGAACACAGTCGGCGATCGTCGAAAATCTGATCAGCGGGTCAAGTGCGTCGGCTTTTATAGAGCAGTCGTCGAATGTTCCAGACTAATCGTTCGGACCCGTGTGCCTTCCACAAAGTTCTACACCATTCGCGTTACGCGATGAAATCAGATAACACAAGGTTCGGCGACAACAGACAGCCAGGTAGAAGCATCGACAACTTTCCAGAAACATCGGATACATTCAGGCGCGTCCCTCGCTGTGCGATTACAGTTGTTAAGCGGCGAAACGTGGTCGCCCGATAAAGATAAGTACACGTGTCAATATATATATATAATTCAATGAGAAGTTCTGTAGGTCCGGTGCATAGGTAGATTTAGAAACGAAGGCCGTGCCACGGCTGAAACGCTGCAAACATTAAAGATGCAATTTTCGTAAGTGTGCACGTTCGTTTCTATATATATGTGTATATATATATATATATATATATATATATATATATATATATATATATATATATATATATATATATATATATATATATATATATATATATATATATATATAGTGGACGCGCTAATGCGGTAGCCCGAGAGCTCGCTAACTGGGCGCCATTGGAAGAGCTGTGCAAGCCGGACGACGCACCGACAGAACGACTGAGCTACACTGAAACTCAACAACAATACAGAGACAGCAGGAGACACTTTCCCCCCACCACATAATTCCCTTAACCGAGAAGATGCCGTCGCGTGGCGACAGCTTCAAACAGTCATTTCCCTGCCTTCTTTATCTTCATCTCTTCCATAGCACACAATATCTCTCGTACTGTCCGCACTGTGGAGCAAAGCGCACAGTGTATCAATGCACCTGACAGTTCCGACACCATATACCTACAGTACCACTACACGCAGGGCACGTATCTGTGGGTACCGCTCGACGCCGGTGTATAGAACTGGTGTGTCGGATGTGTCATCGGCAGGGTCGAGCCAGGGCTTGTGCTCTTGCCTGTCTCCGGCCTTTATGACGGTCAGAGTGCATATGGCGTCAGGGTGCACAAGCCATGCGAATTTTGTTTCGAATGCTAAGGCGGAGGAAGTGCGCAGTCCTCCTGTTGCGGTGTTCTCGGTGTACCGGGAAACGCTGGCGGCGAAATCTATGCACGAAGGGGCGAGCTTTCCGGCAGAAACGCGGCCTCTCGCGTGGGCCGATCATCTATTACTGTTTCGCACTTGAGATATTTGAGTCCGGGAAGATTTAACATAAAGGGCATGCGCTGTCGGTGCTTCGCTTCGCGGCATTTGTTTGTGGGCTGCCGTTCTCAGAATTTCGAGGAATAACTTGGTAAGGAACGTAAGGCAAAGCGTGAGCAACTTCGGCGACGGAAGAAAAATTTTAGTGCAGAATATATTACGCGAGGTTTGGGACGATTTTTGCGACACAGGGCCCCTTACCGCTGTCGCGTTAAAATTTACGTCGCCGCTGGTACGCTGCGTCTGTCACTTTCTGTCGCGCGTCGTTCGGCAATGGTGGCAATGCGCGCACCTTCCATCGGCCGTCGCCGTCGTCACAACCAACACACACGCACCGTCGAAAAACAAAACAAACAAAAAAAAACCCGCGAGCTCCGTGTGCCAGTGCGCCTTGCGTGTGCCCTTCGCGATACGTGATCCCCGGAGGCACGTGCACAGACCGCGTCGCAGTGCAATTATGCGCGCCCTCGCAAAAAAGCGCGATAACGCAGCGGCTGTGGGCGACGGAGCGAGACCGAAGGAATCTCTCTTTCTCTTTCTCTCTCTCATGTGCTGCAGCGTCTCACTTTACCTGTTTTCGTTATTGCATTCCGTCGCTCCGTTCGTCTTGGCCAACAGCGCTTACATCACGTTCGCACGCTAATTAGGGCTACCCTATCTGCCGGAATTGTCGTCACCTGGGCGCGCAGCCGAGGATGACGACTGCGCGTGGTAGCGCGCGCGCGTGCTCCTCCGGCCGTTGCCATGCGACGCAGGTTGAGTCAGGCTCCTCCGTCACCTGAAGTCGACGTGCGCGAGCTGCAACGACACGTCCCTCGGGAGCGCGGAACAATTAGGGGAAAGTTAAAGAGGATCGCAAGTCGGTTACGAAACCGCGGCTGGAAAGCACGCGGGTTCAAAAAACGAAGCCGTGACGGAGCAGCGTGCTTGAGTTGCAGCCAAGCGGCGGGAAAAAAAATAGAAGCGCTGATAATAGGCCCGAGTTTTGACGGGCGAAACTGTACGTCTCTGTCAAAAGAAAGAAAGAAAAAAAAACTCGGCGAAGAAAGTGCATGCATTGCTTTGCGACACGCGGCCTTGGGACGCTGGACGTGATTGGCCATGGAAACGTGGGGGCAATGTCCTCGCACGCTTTTGCCGAACGTCAATGTGGTCACCCTGTGTACTGCTGTGCGCGTGAGCCACTTGCTCTCTCCTTTCGCCTTCTTTCAATTCCTCATTCCCTCTCCCCCGTGCAGGGTAAGCAACCAGACGTCCATCTGGTTAACCTCCAGCTCTCTCTCTCTCTCTCAATCCAACCAGTACATTTTTATCGTCAAAAAAGTACTGCCTTGACTCACGCGCACCAGTTCAGAGGAGAGACGCCCCGCTGGAAACGAGCGTTACAATGCGCCGCAATGTCTAAACACGGTAACTATATCAAGGCGCCAAAAACCTCACAGCTCACAAGAGAAGACAACGGGAGAGAGCCCCTTCTCCCGTGTGCTGTGTGGTCTTTGGAGCCTTAAAATGGCTACCATTAATAGAGACCGACTTGCCCAACAAGAAGTTCTATCAAGTCTTCAAACAGGTTCACTAGTGTCTTCGTCAAACGGTTTCGCCACTAGCGCGGGCACTAAGTGCTCGTGCGAAAGGAACTGGCCGAGGTGGCTGTTGCCGACACTGTCGCAAGTCCAAGAGCCACGGGCTTACCGCTGGAAAAGAAGCGAAATGTGTCATCTCCCTTTATTTGTCTCACCTGCCTTGCAATGAATGCAAAAAAAAGAAGAAAATACAGAAATAGAAGAAAGAAGGAGCGCAGATTATTTTACTAAGCAAGCAAAGGCATATGAAAAATTATGTTATACGTTAATTAAGCCTCAATATACTCATTATAAATTACGAATATAAATTCCGCCATCACCTTTCTAATGTTCGATTGCTCATCGAGCCCCAATACTCTCAATTGAGTCGATCGAGCCCTCAGGTTTACTAGAGATTCGCCGGAGCTAACGTTAAACTCACGCGATTTAAGGTGAAATTATGACGTTTAACGTCCCGAAAGTGCCTAGTGAGGGACACCGTACAGGCGAAGTGTGCCGATTATTTTGGATCATCCGCGGTTCCTTACAACGTGCATATCCAAAGCACGGTACACGAGCATTTTGCTGTCGTCGTGGTCAGCGACACACCGCAGCAAAACGGACCGTCGCAAGATGAACACGTAATACGCGCGTATAACCTGCTCTCATCGCGTTTCCATTGCCTCCGCGCTCGCCACGCTGACTAGGCTGCTATGCATGGCGTACAGCGCTGCTGAAGAGCGCGAGGTCCCGCGTTCGATACCCGGCTCCGCACTTTCGGAACGTTATAAAGCCGGCACACTGTTTGCCCCCCCCCCCTTGCATCCCGCATGATCCCGAGCGAGCTAAATATCGCGTCTGACCGAGCCCTTTCGTCGAGGGTCCATTCGCGCCTTGCGCGATACGCAAATGGCACCACGAGGCGCGCTGCAGGTCGATATCGGGAAACGGCCGGTCAGCGCGGGTCGACGCGATCTGTTTGCCGTCGCGGAAGCGGTCGCCCACCGCGGATCGTGCTCGATTGCCGTCGTCGGTTACGTCACACCTGGCCCACGTGTCACGTGACATCGTGTAGCTGCAGGCGGTGGCGGCGGTCACGAGGGATAACGTCGTGCAGCAACTGAAACGCGGCGCAGCTTTTTGCGCTTTCTTGCGCGCGTTCGACAAACAGCGTATCTGCCATGCACGCAGCCCGGGTTATACGGGGCGCCGCGGAGCTATGTGGTACACTCATCGACTGGGCGCCACAGCCGTGCACGCAGGCCACTTATAGATGTGCGACACGCATACTGGCGGTTCCGTACGCACCGTCGCACGTTATACTGCAGCCCCGAGACACCGGCGCTTCTGTGGTGCTGCTCTGTACACCGCGAAAATTCGGCCGTGGTTTCATTTGTATTCAGTCGGGCAGAGATCGTCGTTCCTGTCAGCCAATCAGAGCTGACAATATGGGAAAATTAGCCGTTGTCTAGGTTATACTCACCCGCCGTGGTTGCTCAGTGGCTACCGCTGTCCCTAATCTCGCTACGAAAGTGCTGTATACGTAACTGGTCAGTGCCGCGCAACACGGCGGTCAATTGGGCAACGCTGTTACGTCAGAGAAGCTTTGCGAGGACTGGCCCGGGATTCAGCCGCAGGGATGCTTTCGTCGCAGTACACAATTTGATCAGACACACGAAGAGAGTACCTTGCTGAATTTCTAAATTCATTAATAATTTCTCTTATTTCACATCATTATATTATTTTATCTCAGAATTCTTAACAGCATCCTTAATTCTAATCTACAAATTATCATTCCTCGACCATCTCTCGGTTATGCAAATGTGTTTTTCGTTTTAAATCTAACGAACGTACTTCAAGGTGATGGCTTCTTGGCCAATCCCCCGTATAGTGGGCATGAGCCAGTACTCGGGATAGAACGCAATGCAATTACACGCTGTAAGACAAGAAACAAGGTCCTAGGGCCAAAAACCGGCAGCACACACTCCTAATAAAGGCATCAAATAACTCCCAAGCGTCACATAATATTAATAAACAGGTACGATACGCACGGACGCACACGCAGATATGAGATGCGATGGCAAGTCTCACCACACTGCAACACACTCGCACAGCGAGCACCGGAATACTCCCACTCCCTGCAGTAAAGCCACGCCGCGCAGAACTGCTGTTCGTCCTCCATTGACACCGAGTGGGCTTTCGAACGAGAAGGATTTCGCCGCGATAAGCCCTGTCGCGCCCTGGCACCCAATTAAGCAAATAGGGCAACGCACGCCCCCACACACCCCCACACCGCGCGAATCGTTCGAAAGCTCTCGAAACATCCCTCCGCCCGTTCGCGTGTACCGCCGACGCGCGGCATATGGCTCTAGCTCCATCACATTTCCGCGGCGTGCTGCTTATTCTGGTGCACTTTCTCTCCCTCTACTTTCATTCCCTACCCCCTGTGCAGCGCGGTTGAGGTGTCCTCTGCTGAGAGACAGTTACTGGGCTGCACTTTACCCCAACCTTTCCTTCCCATCATCAACAATCTCCTTCTCTCTGACTCCGCAGTCAAGGCTTGTTCCAAGTGTCCCCCCCCCCCCCCCCCCGCTAGACCCCGTTCCTGCCTTCGTGAGCCTTGATTTAGAGCAACTGATTGGCTTTCGACGACGAGGACACGGAACGGCGCTGTGCCCAGCAATGGTTCGTAGAGGAGAGGCGGGGAGGAGAGGGGGGGGGGCAGGCTCGGTTAAACCGTCGCTCCTAATATAGAACCCGCGGGGGCAAAGGCTCGTGTGGCAATCCACCCTCCCCTGGGGAGGCAGTCCTATTCCTGCAGCCGCACGTTTACTTTAGATTTGTAGCACATCGCGTGTACCTTCGGGGACGGCGTAAACCTGCCGCCGCTTATGCTACATCGCGAGCTGTTTCGCAACCTCTCTCTCTCTCTCATATATATATATATATATATATATATATATATATATATATATATATATATATATATATATATATATATATATATATATATATATATATATATATATATATACTGCGCGCTTACGCTGCGTTCGTCTGTGCGTGCGTGCGCTGTCATTTCGTCTGACACCCCCTCCCTCGCCATTCCTCCTTTCCCACTCGCATTGAGCGAGTCTCAGGGAGAAGCCGCTAATGACCGCTCTGCCAGGCCGGACTGTCACCATTTCGCGCGGACCTGACGCGTGCGGTGCTGTCCAGAGTGTATTAGCGGGCGTGCGGGCGTTCCTTGGCGAGGTGTTTCATAAGTAAACGTCGGCGTCGTTCGTTCGTGCGTGCCACCGTCGGAGTGCGAAAGATAAGGCCCGAGGAAGGGAAGGGCCGGCAGCCATACCGCGGGGCGGCCGCCGAGTAGCGCAGTAATAATTGGGTCGAGTAGACCCAGGTAAGTGTGTACGTGCACGGACGGCCGAGTGTTTGGACGTGTACGTCGGCGGTGGTTTTATATCGGGACGTGCTGACGCGGACTTTGTCGGCGGCGCGGTCGAACGCTCCGAGGCCAGTCAGCGGTTGGTCACGTGGAGGCGGTCGAAGGCGACAGGTGGCGCTGATGCGAGGGAAAGAAAATAAAGGAAAGGTGAAATAGCCTCCTTGCGGCAGAGGCGCACGTGATACTGAAGCTCGCTGCGACTGAACGCACTGCGAACAAGACGAAGCGCGCAGCGAATGTTCACGTAACAGCGCTTATTAGCAGCGACGTGTCTACTGAAGCGAATACACATAGATACACACAAACTTACACGGAAAAAAGCAAGGCAAATAAGACGAATGCGTGGCAGAACACACGGGTGCGAAACTTCTGCCATGTCTCAATTGCCACAACCATGCCACAGTTGTCACAACCATGCCACAATTCGTCACAACCATGTCACAGCCATTTCACAACTATGTCACAAAGCCGTGAATGGCTGGATATGACGACACAGTGAGATAAATAGTTTCCAAGAACACGCTCAAACCAATATGTCTATGCTCAGTTGAAAATTAAACGACGAACCGGAGGCAGAAGCCGTTGGAATTCGTGAACGAGGGGCTTAGCGGGGCTGCTCGATGGAAAGGAAACTGCACCACACAGATCGGCGATATCTGCCCTCATGTGGTTCTCTTTCGTCCGCTGTCGCGTTATCAGTTTCCTTTGCTAAAGCAATTATTCCACGACACATCCTTGTTGAACGCAGGCACAGTATAAGCAAGGCCAAGGCAGCGGATCCTGCGCGAGCGGTGTCTGGAAACCATGGCAGGAGGTTCTCATCCACAGACGTTTCTTTCTTCAGTGCATTCACTGCTCTTGTCTTCTCTTACCTATAGCGATTGCAATCCTGGAGATAATGTTCGTGTGTTATTCGCTGTTTAGCCGGAGTGCTCAGTGCTGACCGAAATATAGTGCTTCATTCGCGGAGCGCGTTAAACAGCAATTTCACGATGGCTACTGTAGAGAAATCACGAACAATACCTGTGTATTTCCTGTATAGCATATCTGCCGCGCAGGGAAGTTCGTTGGTCAGTGAGGCGATAGTGAGTTTCAGAACTAGCAAGCCGAGAAATAGCGTCAGCGGTACCAGGTACGCGCAGAACGCAGACACCGCTTGGGTTCTTTTCCATTCTTCGTAAAAATAAGGCATGGTGCTCATTTTTTTCCGGAACTTTATTTGGCTTGGTAGCGTTCGCGACTCGAAGTAACCAAGAGAGTCATCTCGCTGGACAACGGACCCAGCGTCTGTATGCTTCTTGTCGGAACCCGTAGCTGACTGGCATTTGCAGCCGATTTCGACAAGTATAGTGTTGGGAAAGCTGTTCCAGTCTATTTCCGCGAGACAGCGTCGTTCGTTATTACTGCAGACACTTTATTACTGACACGTTATTGCTGCAGACACTGCGTTGCCACGAATCCGCCTGGACGATCCGCAGAGTATCGGTATCGACTTCTTTATTATGGCTTGTTCGTGGGCGAGTTGGTTCTGGATCATGGCGAACGTTCAACAACGCGAACTGGCGAAGTGCAAGACGAGAAGGCGACACGCGTTGGCGCTGTGCGTGGGTCGCTTTCTCGTCTTGCACTTCGTCAGTTCGTACTGTTGGACGTTCTGCACTGACTATGCACTGTTTCATTCGTTTATGAAGGTGACCGAGCGTCTGGGGTACGCGTTAGCTTCCAGGTTTCCTTCAGTTCTATGCGCCTACGCTGTCAACACTGAGGCTGTACAGGTAGTGGAACATCGAAGTCGAAACAAGCAAGTTACAAAAGGCCTGCCGACACGCCCAAGTGACTGCGCGTCCCAGCGACAAACAGCTGTTTAATGTGGCCAGCTTCAAGGGGAGGGCAGCACATTTGCATTTCCATTGTGAGCACTGTGTCGTCCGTCCGACGTCGGGACTGCACTTGCCGGTCCTGTCCTTAGACTGTAGGCGCACGAAATAAGAACTAAAAATTATATATACGGTACTAATTCTTTTCTGCTTCTCTTGGTTAGCCGTCCTACCTTGGCCACAAGACAGAGTGGTCCTTCTCGGCACCCATTGTACGGGCCTTCCATATATACCGGAAGCCGCAGCGTCACCCACCAAAGGAAGGTGCGCCGAACTCGAGGCGCAGACTTCTCTACAAGGACGTCGGAAGCTGTTCACGTACGCCTCTGAGTAGAGAGCAATGGATGGGTATAGGCGTGTTCCTTGCGGAACAAAAATGGAGGCGGGGTGCACCCGTCCATGGTAATGAGGGCCCGCGTTCAAAAGGAAGGCATTCGAGGCCGGACGACTCGCGCGTTCGCTCTTGTTGTGGCCGGGAAGGGGCTCGTTCGAGCAAGCAAGCAGCAATATGCGCGCCCCCGCCGACGACAACAGGAGCGACAACTGAAAGGAAGCTAAACAAGGTGCTGCCATGCGGACGAGGAGAAAGGCACGCGCGCATTGCACGCCTATTAGTCCTCACTCCCCCCTCCCCCCCCCCCCCGGACGAACCAACCGTAGGCAGAGGCACCAGCGAGCATTGCGTTGCACGCTAAGCGGTGCGCATAACTCGGTTTGCACACGTGGTTGGCTGCGTGATTAGGGCGAGGGGAGCCTCGGGGGCGGGGAACAAGATGGCGGCCCAGTTTGTAGGGGTGGAGGCCATTTTTCTTCATTGCGCTGTCGTCGTTGCCGTCTGCTCTCTCTTGTTGCGTGCCTTCCGCTCGCGCTTTGTTTGGTTTGATTGTTGTAATTTTCATGCTGGGGCGTCTTTTGTTATTTGCTTACGCTTACGAGGTCTCTGGGATCTCTCTGAAAGTCTATTTTTTTCCGGCATGCCTTCATCACATCGCGATTCTTGCCTATCTACAGCTCGTATGCTGAGGAACCGTGAGCAGTGGCGTAGCAACAGGGGGGGCCGGGGGGCCGTGGGCCCCGGGTGCACGGGGCCAGTAGGGGGGGGGGGGTGTCATATACGTCTGAAGACACCCGAAAATTGTCGATATCCTCGCCTTCCTCGACTACGCCTGGGGGGGGGGGGGGGGGGGGGTGACAGAAGAGCGAAGGGCCCCGGGTGCCAGACGACCTAGCTACGCCACTGACCGTGAGCGCTTGCTTTTTTCCCGAAAAGCTGCTACTTGCAACAGTTGACAGGCCCGCTTCTGGGGCTTTCTTTTCCTTTTTTTTCGATAATTCTGTATTTCTGGGGTACGGAGCGAAACTTTCAGGTATCATAGTTGCACTGAGAAGTAAACGCTGGCAGTAGCTATGGTGAAGCAACGAATAACTGAAGATCAATGGGGAAAACCTTGGATCGTCCCGCAGTGGACATAACAAAGGCTGGTGACTGTTCTACGGTGGTGTTGCGGTACCCGAACGGTAGCCTCAGAAGACTAACGGTACAGTCGAGCCCAGATGCAACAAACACCTTCATTCCACAAAATGTGTCCTCTATTCCAGAGGTTCGTTATATATGGGCTTGTCCTGGAGACCACCGATACAGAACTCCACCAAGCAGAAGAGGCGCTTAAGCGTCCCTTCGGTTTGGAAATAAATGTATTTTCAAAAATGACGTGCATGTTTACTGCCAGAAATTGGTGATTGAGCTCGGTTTAGTTTCCAAACGACAATGGAATCTTGCAAGTTTGTCAGCCTGCCTGCATAGCTCTACATAAAGCAGCTAGCTTATACAGAATGTTTAAGCAAGCTGCGAAAGACCGCTGGGGCCAATTTCCTGCTCGTCGTCCCTTCTTCCCCGGTTCGTCTAAAGGATGCCACGCTACGGTTCATCGCCTTCGTTGTAACCGAACTGAGCAGGACACCGGCCCGTTATAAGAGCATGATTCTCTCACATTCCTTGCGAAACAGTTTGCTTGTTGAGAAGCTCTTCGTATTAGTCGAAAGTTCGCTCTAAGCCGGACTGTTATACGTTGGCTCGATTCCATGAAGTTGTTATGATTTGGCGTTATTTTCGTGCTAATACGTTACGTTCCTATAGCAACAATTATGTAGTGGGAAATGCGCAATGTTGAGTTCCCATCTAGTGCCGCTCGGTTCCATAACTTGCCTTTCTCATCGAGACCGCAACATGACACTTTTGAAAAGCGCTGTATGGGGCTGCCAGCCGCCGGTTACTGCGTGACATACGCTACGTTTCGGGTTGTATACCACGTATCCGCACAACTATTATAATTGAGTATATGAGGTTTATGAGCAGCTACAATGCCACATTGAAGTTTTTTTCGATCTATATAATTCAGCAAGTTAACTTAGACTGCCACACGATCATTCGACCCTGGCTGGCCCGTTCACATGGACCCTTACTACTTGCAAAATAACATACTTATCGAAACGTTCTTTTTATGGACCAACAGATAGATATAGATAAGATGAACGGAAGATTTCATTTCCTCGCATTTAGCGTTAGTGAACATTTCGTGCTGACGTACTTTCGCTCTTCTATCAGCAGAAGCAGCAGGCCTCGACAAGGCCAAGCGAAGACAGAAGGTAACGAAGCGGATTCGAAGTCCCGGTGATCGTTTGTGGCGGCATGGTTTACACAAAGTTTACGTCTTACTAATGCCGACTGCGTCGTCAACCGTCGATTTCGTTATTCTCCCGTTTGCTTACTCTACAAAGCCGAGCGGTTCCGAGAGCGCAACTTTTGAGCTCCCGACTACATTAAGTTGCTCTCGACAAAGTGTAGCGTCACCAAGGTTTCTTCTTATAGACGTCCCACGCGCCGCTGAAAGTGTGGAGGCGAAGGAAAAGAGGGAAGAGAGAGAGATCGAGGCACGGACTCCGTACTCTGCCCGAAGACAAAGACTCCCTTCTGCCCCCTCAACTCGCAGGCTCGTGCGTGCGCCTTTCGCTATCAATGTATTTACGATCGGGCCATGTCGTCTCCGGCGGTCATTTAGGGCAGTTTGCTTTTATGGTGGCCACTCTCCCCTCCCCTTTCTCGCCCATATACGCCACCACGCACGACACACTCTGTGAAGCATCAGCTCTCTGCTTGTTTGTTTGTTCGGGGTCGGTCTCGGCTAAACGAGGCTTCGTTGATTATCGCTGGGCGGCAGAGGGTCGGGCCCCACTCCAGCATGCGCGAGCTCCAGCGCTGCCTCAAAGTTGAGAAACAGTTCTTTTCTCCTTCTCTCCCTCCTGTGCGCTGCCGCTGCTTTCCCTCGTGGCTCAGATGGCTGTTATTGGCATCGCGATGCTTGTTATTGTTGCCGTCGCCACGGCGTGCAATTGACTGCACGGGCGGAGACTGTTGAGAAATGTGGGCGCATTGTTTTTCTTTCTTTCTTTCTTTCTTTCTTTCTTTCTTTCTTTCTTTCTTTCTTTCTTTCTTTCTTTCTTTCTTTTCTGTTGCTTCTCTCTTCAAGGAAAGAAGGCTGGACGAAAGAAGCTTATTTGTCTCTGAAGTATCCAAGAGGCTCTTTCTTCTTCATGGACTTTGTGGAAGTGACGTTATCGAGGAGGATCCGCGTTCTGCCTTTCTGGCATGTAATTAAACAAATAAGACAAATCACTATTAAAGATGCACTCTTCCCTTTATGCGAGCTAATTGCTTGTTTCTGGTGTCTGGAATAAATTAAACGCCAATGAGCGAATATGTTTTGCTAAGCTTATAAGCTGCACTTCTGCAATAAGCCTTCAGGAAGTTTCTTCTTTCTTTTATTTTCCTTCCTCGTTAAGCTGAATAGTGTGAACGGAGACCTGGTATGAACACAAAAATCAAAAGAAAGAGAACGTTGAGAAAGTGAAGTATTGGTGACGACGCCGCGTAGGAAGAAGAAGAAGATGCCATCAAAATCAATGACGTCACAGCGACCAGGTGCGGTGAACTTCTAGGAGGCGTCGCCACCCGTATTTCGTTCTTGAGCTTTTTCTGGTTTACCAAACGCCTTATCGTTGTAAGAGTGGTGTTTTCGGTGTTGTAGAAAGATAATCTACGGATGCAGAAGAAATCATTTTTCACTTTAGTGTCTCTTTAAAGAACAAAAAAAAGCGCGGGTCGTGACGTAATCGCCACGTGGGCTCTCTGTTTCGATAAGGCAGGAAGCCGGGAGTAATGTCGCTTTCGGACACCGGTCGAGGCAGTGAGAAACTCTACGGGGAGGGTAGGGCGCGTCGTCGCACCATTGCTCGTGACATTTCATTTGCTTCTATCTCTGCTGCTACTAAATGCTCTTCGAAAATTCTTGCGGTAGAACACTCTCTGGACGGTGGCTTGCAGGTTCCTATGTATAACTTCCCGGTGAGCGAATATTTATAAAAACAGACGGGAGATCTCCAAGCAATAATGTCCGCCTCTATCTTCGTGTGTTCACAACCGCGCCCACTCAAGCGAGTCATGCTGAAAGACTTTCAAGCGTCCGTGCGTAGCATTTGCTTCATGGGCATGACCAAAACTGATTCATTTCGTATAGGAAGTGCAGAAGATGTGTACAGAAGTCGCATAATTTCACCGCAAGATTTCATTTCAGTGGTTTTCTAGCCACCGTGGAATCCCGGGCAACAGAAGCGTCGGTAACCTATAGCACCGGCGGTGCATATATAGGGGAGTACCCGATCCCTCCTTCAAAACAGTGACCCAGCAGTTCACGTCGGGCGAAATCGCGAATTTATTGTCAGCGTTATCACTTCCCGTAAGTCAATTTGCGTGTGATTATCAAGCAATGAGTATCACTCCTTTTGAAATCATAAATTACGGCTTCTCCGCGTCTGCCGGTTTGCTTACTTATCCACGCCGTGACACATCCTTCTTAGCGGCGCGCTTTGTTTTTCACGCCATAAACCTCTCTGCACCTATACCGTTCTGTACCTCTGTTGCCCTAGTCTATATGCTATTTCACTGCCTGGACGGGTGCGCTATTCCGGCTGTTATGGCGCGCTTTCCGAGTATTGCAACCTTTCGCTTCCGTCGCACCGCCACTTTTCTCGGAATCTTTTTTTTTTCCCCTTTTACGCAACCCTAACCCCGGTGTAGCGTCGGCCAAACGCGAGCGTCGGCTTTTCCCTCGAGCCATCGTAGTTGCACGCGCACAGCGCAACGTCCGCTGGCGTTTCGTGTGTGAACACTGCAGTCGCATTTCGTGTCCCCCGGCAGCGGGAAACGTGCCTCACGATCGCCACGCCTCCACGGCAGGTCTAATGACAGATGGAGAAAGAGAGAACTGGCGGAGGACTTCGTACTCCGGCTGCGTGGTTTGTTTACCTCTAACCTATATAGGGTGTCATCATCATCAGCCTGGTTACGCCCACTGCAGGGCAAAGGCCTCTCCCATACTTCTCCAACTACTCTGGTCGTGTACTAATTGCGGCCATGTGGTCCCTGTAAACTACTTGATCTCATCCGCCCACCTAGAGAGAATAGAATTTATTGATAGGAAAGACAGAGAGGTCGACCTGAGCTAGTGCGCTCTAGTCTGCTACTCTGCACTGGGGAAGAGGGAAGGGTAGTGAAAGTATTGGGATGAATGATGATGATAAGAGAAGTGGTGAGTGCTTATGTACATGAGACAGTTGCCTCGCTAGAGCCGCTCGTCGAGCTCGGTGTCCTGCAGGAACTTCAACAATACTTTTGTTGCACGCATTGAAATTGCAGTGTCAGGCCATCGGCCGAAGACAGCTTCCTCCGACAGTAGTTGTCTGCCAACGCTGGCTAGGAAACTGTCTAACGTCCTTCGCTCCAGCATGTATGCTGGGCAGTCGCACAGTACGTGCTGCAGTGTTTCGGGCATCTGGCAGTGCACACAATCGGGGCTGTTCAATTGGCCGATGAGGTGTGCGTAGCGACCGGTGAAAGCAACGCCGAGCCGAATCCCACCTAAATTTCTGCTGCCCTCTGCTACGCTTCCCTTCCCTTGGAATCCAGTCCGTAACCCTTAATGACCATCGCTTACCTTCCCTCCTCATTACATGTCCTGCCCATGCCCATTTCTTTTTCATGATTTCAACTAAGATGTCAATAACTCGCGTTGGTTCCCTCACCCAATCTACTATTTTCTTATCCCTTAACGTTACAACCATCATTCTCCTCCCCATAGCTCGTTCCGTCTTCCTCAATGTTCCTCCAGGTTTCTGCCCCATACGTGAGTACTGGTAAGGCACAGCTGTTATATACTTTTCTCTTGAGGGATAGCGGCAACCTGCTGTTCATGATTTGAGAATGCCTGCCAAACGCACCACAGCCCATTCTTATTCTTCTGATTATTTCAGTCTCATAGCTAACGTTATATCCAAGCTGTTCCACGAAAAACAAGATTTTTAAAAAATTGACCAGGTGTCCGTAGCTATACCATAATAGACGCAAAGGCGAAAGCCTACTGTGATCAACCATAATTCACCATATACCCCTTAATCGACCTTAATCCACCTTAATTCAATCACTAATCAACCGATAATTAACTTTGGTATTCATTAACCATCTTTTACACGCGGCCGGGCATGCTTTGGTTCGCTTCTGGCCTTCCTTAGGTCACGTGATATGTTCTGTACCTCACAACGCGACCTTGAAACACAGGTGTGTAAGGTTTTCGGCTAAAGAAAACACGGTGCGAGATACATCTATACGACCTACGGTGTTCGGTCATCAGATCTCGGACGACCGAGCACCGTAAGTCTTAAAATCGTATCTTGCCCCGACTCCTTTTAAGCATGAAATGCTTTTAGATCCCGTTGTCGGCGACCTTCGAGTGACCTTGAGCCAAAAGGCAGCCGTTATCCGAGCGTCAAGCGAGAACATCCAGGAAAATTGCGAGAACAAACGAGAATATCCGGGCAAACCAGCCAGGATGTCCAGGATGTCATTAAAAAATGCGGTCTCTGGCCCCCAAGCCTTTGTACACGATCGTATTACACGCGGAAGTTACTGCCCAACAAGTTACAAGAAATATTGCTTCAGAGATCTTCCCTAATGTTTGTTCATGATGTCACTCAAGCTGTTACTTCTAGTACGCTGGCGTTTTATTTGTCATTTCGAATAGCGACGTCCAAAAGGCAGATACAGGGCGCTACAAACTTCCTTGTCATCTTATGGCGCCGCACGCCAGCGGTCCGCGAGTTCCGAGGCGCGGGTTTTGCGTCGCCTCGAGAGATGGCGCCACGTGTGTGACGCCTCCTTCAGGCGCTTTTGTTCTTCTAGTAGGGCAGTGCGCGCGCTCTGTCTCCCTAGCTTATTTCGCTGCCTGTCGTGTGGCCTTCAGTCGGTTTTCTTCTTCAACCTGGACAGCGTCCATGCGGACCAGTGCACAGTATGGCGTGGTGCGGTGTGCCGTTGCGAACATGCAGTCTACCCATTTTAACATTGTGGCTAGCATCGTCTCCAACCAATCTGCTCTGTCGGTAGCCATTTCATGCTTACGTCTACTCTCAATTACGGGAGAGCCAGCAATTTCTTAAATCTCTAGTATCTATATCTCTATACCTCTATCTCTAAATGTCTATAACTCTAATATATAAAATTAATTATTCCTTTATTTTCACTGTTGGCACAGAAAGTTCCTTAGCACGTCACAGAACGATAAGTATTTACTGCACAACAGCCTCGCCAGGCTTAGCAAGGTGCTAACGCCCACTGAAATGCATGCGACCTACCGCGCTTTTGCATCCAACGTCGCTATGCAACGCTCCGACTGGCTGTCGCATTAAATTAATTAACCTCATTCTCGCCCCGTGACCCCGTCGCTCCCCGCAATTTATTTTTCGCGCGTGCAGTATACCGCGAAGTCATTCGGGCAATCTCCTGCAACAGGCGTGTTGTACAGCGTCGGTCAGCGCATACATACATGGATGCGATTCCCCTTAGTGCGAAGCTGTCTCGAGAGCGTGAAAGATTCAAAGCGCCCGCCCCGCCCTCTGTGTTCCGACAACGCCATTGCCCCAACGCACGAGCGACGCGCAAGAGCGAGCGAATGCGTCGTTAATGGCCCACCTGTACTCTATGCCGAGTCCCGCGCGGACAAGAGGAGTCGGGTGGCTATAAGAGCCGAGGCTCTTTGAGGTCGTTAGATCAGGTGGCGCCACGTCTGTCCTACTCTATAATAGATGGCGCTGCGCCCGAGGCTCGCAATCGCGCGGACACGTCGGCCCTAATGAAACGTTTAGAAAGGCCCACAACCTCTTTTATATAGAGAGCTGTTCCATTTGCACGAGGGCTAGCGACTGCAGTGCAAGGTGTGACGTCACGAGTACGAGGCGGCGCTGCCGGCGCATTTTGCGCAGGCAGATTAAATTTCACAGAACTTATTGTCGCTAAACTTCTATGAAGGTAAGATTAACAGACGGGACTAAGTTTACAGAAGTTTCACTTGGGAAATATTGTTCGAAGCGACGAACAACGAATAAAAAGTAACTGTCAACGTATACGACTGCTCCTTTTTTTCTGCCTGCGCATTACAAGCATGTAACTTCCATAGCCGGAAGCGCGATGACGTCTATACGGACGCCATTGTCCCGTTCAAGGGGGAGTGGGGCTTTTTCGACAAAAATAAAAGCGAAATATAATCATCCGTAGCTAGGCCAGTGTGTGCGACGTTTCTCAGGTTAAAAAAAAAAACTCGCAGTTTCGCCCAAAGGCGAAACATTGATTGCGATAGCAAATTAGTATACAGCTTTACGAAGCAAGGATAATAGTTTTATCGGCCGTATAAGCTTGTTAATATTCGCTTACTAACTAAATTACCAAGCACGGTGTCACGCGCGCATAGGTAAACATGAACGCATCTAGCTCAATGACCACGGAAACACGTTGTCAAAACGCTAGAGTAAGCGCGGCAGCCGCAGCGAGCGAATTCACCTTCGTGCTGTCTCTCGCTGCAACGCGAACTAAGCGTCGAAAGCACATCGCATGCGAAGCTACTGGCACTCCGCGCACTTTGTCCGCAGCGCAGATCGCTTTCAAGCTACGGCGGCCCCGCGGCCGCGCCGTAAGCAGCAGCCGCCGCCGCCGCCGAACATGCCCTCCTCTCCCTCACCCCGGCCCCGAGCGGCGCGCGCGACAGAAGACGGCGCGCTTCCTCTCCGCCTCCCTCCCTCCCTCCCTCGCGCGCGGGAGATTGAGCCGCGACATACCCTCGCAATCTATCACTCGCACATACAGCGCACGGCGACTGTGTTTGGACTTCATACGGAACATCACAGCGACGGCAGAAATTCGCTTAGAGGTCCATATAATTGCGATCGCAATACAAAATGTTATGTGAACCCCCAGCTGCAGACACCTTTCAGATATAAGGAACTGATTTTTCGTTTCTTGCTAGAATATTGCGCATGTCAAATGGCGATACCTTGCAGTATGCACACGGGTCGCTAAATATAAACCTTCGTTCGCAGTTTTGCTCCCGCACAACTGTCTGTGGCAATGAAAGGAAAGCTGCAGGATGCGGAGCTTCGACGCACGTGCTACTGCGCCAAGCAGGCTGGCAGCGACTTCGCGGTTTCTAGGAGCAGGAACGGCGGAATCGACGTACTGAACCGGCGACGGTGCCGCTTTTGGCAAAACGCGGGAAAGCGAAGCGAAGGAGTCGAATTCGAATTAGGCGGGAACGAAACGCGGGGAGAAAGAAAGGCTCCTGCGTACCGTGCATTTGATGCGCGGGAAAGAACCCCAGGTGGCGGGATTGATCCGGAGTCTTCCATTACGGCGCGCTTCATAATCACATCGTGGTTTTGGCGCGTAAGACCTTTCACAATTCTTTAAACATTTGTATTAAACGCCGAGTGCTCGATTTCATGTCATGTACGAATATTACTGCTGTAGTAAAGATGATCTGTTTTCCGTTCCGCAGCTTAAACAGGCACGAATGACGTTTGGGAGCTATATTGAGGAGCACTTTGTACCTGTGTAGCTTCACTGCCACAGAAAGTTGTCCGTGTCTCGCCACACGTCCTGCTTCCTCAAGGTGCGAGGTGCACGTGACGGTGGTCCGGAGATTATATATATATATATATATATATATATATATATATATATATATATATATATATATATATATATATTCTGTGCGTGTGTGTGCACGCGCATACACACTAAACGCTTTTCTAAGCTCTCGATCCCATCCTCTGTCTACCACCGCCCAGTTTCCCACACTTGACGCACACTTTTTTCCACTTTGGGACTCCTAATGCGAACGCATTAACAAAAGAAAAAAGGAAAAGGAAAGTCGCGGAGTGGCTTTGATCGAGGAGCACGTGGTGTGGCATGTGAGCTTTGGGTCGCCTGGATGTCGAGCGGCTGTGGTGGAACGCCTGGGAAGGACTGCGCTCCTTTTCTCTCGCCGCCGGTGGCTTCGACAGAGCGGCCTGCATCTGGCGCTGGATGGGAGGATGGCAGTCGCCTTCCACACCGTCGCTCGCAGCGCTGGAGGCAGCATCGGCTTCACCAATCGGACTGCGTGTATAGTCCGACTGGTCACTACATGTATAGATGTATACATGTATGGATGTATAGTCACTACAGGCTACAGATGCGCTGGTTAGCGGCTCTGTTCTCTACTGAATTGCGCAACAAAACAAATATCCTCGCTGAAACAGATACGCGCCTTGCAAATGAATAGACTTCTCTGGTCGGTGAGAACTTAGAAGGATAAAAGTGTTTACGTACGCCGTCTCGCTCAAGTGCAATTCGCATAGATACGCCAGCAAATTAGGTTCGCTTAATCCCGTGACGTCAAGCGGTTTGGCGTGTTCAAAGCGGCTCTTTTTTTTTTTTCTGTGAACACCTTGGAAATTTTTTAGGTGATCCTAATATGAACTCTCGGCCAATAAGGATATTTTAGCTTGAAACAGCAAGCTCTTATTTTGCAATTACCCTAACCTTTGCGTTAGCAGGTCCAGCTGACTATGCCCTCTTTCACAGGTGAAGGGCAGGTCGCGAGTCTCGCGTCTCGTAAACCTTTGCAACCGACTCTACACAGTCGCCCCATCTTCCGAAAAGAAAAAAAAACATAACAAGAAGAAGTCTGAGAATAACCGCGTCATCGAGTCGGTGGTGCATTACGATTTACCGCGAACCGCCCAGAGGTGCTCGCCGAATTCTCTCGTTGTTATTTCTTCCGATCACGTTCGTGTTTACCTTCGTTGCCACTCGTTGGCGCTGTACTGTAATGCGGTCAGCTGTGGGACGGCGTCTACGACCGAGAGCGCGGTCAGCCGAGATTGCGAGGCGTGAAGGGCATTGGATAAACAAGAGAGAGAGAGAAGGGGGGGGGGCAAACGATAGCGAGCCGGCAGCATAAATAAGGACTCCTTTCGCACCTGGCCGGGACCGGTTCACTCGAACGCAAACCAGACGCTTTTTTGCATACGTGCATGCGAGGCTATGGCCGGTCAGTAGTCGCGGCGGATTGTAATCAGAAACTCCCGCGCGATCGCCGAGATTGCCTGGGTCAACACGCGCGTTGGAGAGGCGACTGCCTCCGGGGCGATAAACAGGGCTGGCTCGGTTATCTGCGAGTCGGTCTCTCTCTCTCTCTCTCTCTCTGCTCGACCCCGGGTGGCGGAGGGCGAGCGAGTCTGACGGAGATAAGGGTTGGGGGGAGCTTCCGAAGAAGGGTTTTCCTTCCGTATGTACGCGTACCAGCGCACTCGTAAGAAAGACTACGCATTCAATTGTGACATAGCTGACAAGATCTATATACTTGGATTAGAGGAGGGCGTTCGCGACGGGCTGACGTCGTGCAGGTCAGCGCACGATTTCGTAAGGACAAAGCGGTTGGCTCTGTAACGTGCTTGACGTTTGTGCACCGGAATGAATGAATGAACGAATTAATAATGGCTGTTAAGAACGGCCCGCTGAGGTGCAAGTTTTGCCTGCCAGTTTCGACAGCGGCGTCAACTTTTCCTGGAACGCCACCGCAACCCTCTAGCCACACGGCGTCACTAAGTCTACTGTGTCCGCAGGACAATGCGCTACGTCCGCCACTCCGCGTCGCAGGATTGCCGAGATGAGTTCGACGAACCAGGCTTTATGACTGAACACGCCACCGCCGATCTGGTCTGCCGCGAGCAGGGGAGTTGCCGAGGGAACGTCTTCGGAGGCCCCTTCCCACGCGCCGTTCAAGGCGCAAGACAATGGAGCACCGGCGGCCTCGCTGCGGGGTCAGCTCGGGGAATAAAAATTGGAGGACGCTTAAGCTTCGCCTTCAAGAGTGGGACGCGACAGCGTTCCCGTCGACCCGCCAAGGGGTATAAGACAATGCGCTACGGCACAGCGATCACTTACGATGCGCCCCGCATCGGACTTAGCGCCCACCTATCACGCGGTGAGCGTCGAGCAACGCAGCGTTCGGCGCGGCAACGAAACGTGCGCCTGAGCGAACGGAACGAACCAAAGAACTCGGTGTCTCGGAGGGGAAACGATCTACGCCAGCCAAACGTCGTGATCGGCACGGGCAGAGAGATAGATAGTAATCTAAACCGGGAGCACGGCGAAGCGTCGTCAGGGGAGAGGGAGTCCCGCGACGCGCCTGGCAGCGGTCCCAATGCGCGCGCGGCGCGCCTCCTGTCGGGGCAGCGCCGTACATTGAGAGGAGGGGGTCTTCTGTGTTTGCCGCAAGATGGCTCTGCGTGTGCGGAAAGCGCAGAAGAAATGCAGCGGAAACGCACTTCGCAACTCGTGTAATTGTGACTTCTGTACGTTACATGTTCATAATTACCGATATACACCGCAGTATAACTTTCCACGGCTCGTTTCGAAGGCAACACCGCATTCACTAGAGGCGCGTTTGCACCGCTTGGAAGCATCGAACTCGTGGCTGAGTGGTAGCGTCTCCGTCTCACACTCCGGAGACCCTGGTTCGATTCCCACCGGACCAATCTTGGAAGTTGCTTTTTATTTATGAAGCGCCTGCCGTGATTTATCGCTCACGGTCAACGCCGCAAACGCCGACGCCGACACCGACGCCGACACCCGACGCCGACACCGACGCCGACGACACCGGCTTTTCTGCGACACGAGCTCCTTAACGCTATCGCGTTAAAATGCACCTTTCCTGACGTAAGCCCCGGGTTCTGCGAAGACCTTCTGACGCCGGTGGGGCCACGAACCTGTGCGGAAGTGTGTGTGTGTCCCTCCCGCAGAGAGGCGGCTCGTTTACGATGACTGGTCGAGCGTTTCCCTCACCTTGGGATAGAGGGAGGACCGAGTGTTTATAAACCGCTGTTGTGCGTCGGCTCCGTGTACTTTTCTCTCGCAGACATGCTAGATTGATGAACTGCAACGTCCTTATTTAGATACTCTAAATAAACCCATATTCCTCATTCTCGATGAGAAGCAGTCCTTCCCTTCGACAACTTCCTCAGCGTGGACAAGTTGGACGACGGCATGGGCCAGCTGTCATCTAATTCATGCCCGACTCCAATCTTGACAACGGGTTATGAGCGGTGGGATTGATGCCCCCCAATCCTTACATGGCTCGTGGGCCTAGCTCTTCGCTATGAAATGTTTCCCGTGAGCTTTGTGGTTGGCCCGATATGGCAAACACATATTTGCGTTATGTACTGGATACGACTATTCGGTCTCGCCGATATTCGTTCTGCCCTGCAGATACGCCGAAACTTTTATCTGATGTACCATACGCTGATGTCCGATAAAAATTGACTTGATTCCTCTTATTAAAATGCGACCAGCTGTGCACATCCCAATTAAGTTTTTTCCCCCTTGAGGATACAAGTGGTGACCCCTGCGACAGCTTTCTGCGACCGCAGTAAATGAGTTCAGAGGCGGGCACGAATTGTTTAAATGTACTGTTTCTTTTTATTTGTTTTTTTTATGTCCTTGCGCTCCCGAGCAGGTTCCTTACCGGCGATTTCCCATACCGTGGCGACCTCATCGAATCGGACCCACGCGTCAATTGAAGCAGTAACTTAGCGCCATAAAAACCAGGGACAAGAGAGGTGGCGGACAAAGACAAGCGCTTGTCTTTGTCCACCTTTCTTGTCTCTGTGGTTTTTATCGCGCTAAGTCACTGCTTCAAATATGTAACACGAGCTAGCCCAACAATCAACTCCTCCGGAAAACATTCCAAGTTTTGAAAGAAGCCACGCACCAAACACTGTACCCGTGTCGCAGGTGCTCGCGCCACGTCGAGATGGCTAAGAAATAAGGCCGACTCAGCCGTCGATGCTCTCTCTCTCTCTCTCTCTCTCGTCCGCGACGAAAGAAAACCGCAGCGCAATGCGTGTGGGTGCGGGTATCACGTGACCTTCGGGCACCCAGCGAATCTCCGATCTTATTATCGTCTTCGATCTCGCGCCCTGCGGAAACGCACGAGAACCGCGGCGGAGATTTGAATTTATCTGACCACGCGCGGCGTTTTGTGGCGCAAAGGGCCACGTATACGGCCACAGAGCGCCAGGACAAATCGGGCGTATATACCGCGATCGCGTACATCGCGTATTGTAGGGGTTGAGGACGGACTTCGGGATGAAAACAAACTTGGGAGGGTTTATTTTACATTATATACAGAGAGGTGAGAGTCAAGTAACAGTCGTACAGTCATTACGGGCCGGCAGCAACTCGGACGCTGCGGCCCGCGGCAAGAAGTTCGAGAGAGGTCAATCAGGGAATGCTCTGGAATCTCTGGAATCCTTCTTTTAAACCCTTCGACGACTGGAAGTCGCGTAATGTTCGACCAATGGGAGAGTCCGCTCAGATGACGCCATTTTCGGCCAATGGTAGGCGCCCGTGCGGCGGTGTCACACCCGGCGGCTTCCTGCGGTCTTGCCTTGCTGACTTGCAATGCGCTCTTCAAAGGCGGACAGGGGGGGGCTTCAACTTGTTTGCTCGAGCGCTCCTCTGGAATGTGCTTTCCGCGTTTCTGCGCTTCTCAATTAGTTGTGCTGCGATTCGATGTGGTCTGGGGAACTCGAAGCAGGCGCAGGAAACAGCCCCATATCTAACAGTATATACCGCGTATATACCGGACCCGTCACAGATATGTCTTATAAACAACTAGAAAAAATACAATACAGAGCAGCCAGGTTCGTCTCGGGTAGGTACGGGAGGAAGCACAGTTGCACAGCAATGAAAACGGAGCTCAACTGGGAGTCCCCGTCGTCTCGCCGAAAGAAGCTACGGCTAAAGCTTCTGTACGAAATCTATCACAACAAAACTGGAATTTATAGGGAAATGTACATAAAACCACCAAACTATATATCGGCACGCACTGACCACCAGTGCAAAATTAGAGAATACCGGGCTGGGACGGGCCTGTATGCCAATTCTTTTTTTTTTGTAAAAACTATCGCCCAGTGGAATGGACTGTCATGTGAACAGGTGTGCAGTGAGAATCGAGGTTTATTCTTTTCATGCTTGTAACCCCCCTGCTGCAACGCTTTCGGGCTAAGCGGGGATATTTGTGAATAAAGAATCTGTAGGAGCAGCTGATGCGGGGAACGAGTGAGGGGGAGGGGGGGGGGTGCTCATCGCCGCGCCTGCACGGACGAAGTGTTCCGGCCTTGGGCACACTGACACACACACACATGGCCCGCGCGAGTGGCCGTGTGTACTATACACGCCTTGCGTAACGTTGCCGCTTTCGGTGCTTGTCGGCGGCTCTCGGGGAGGACGATCGGGGTCGTCGAAGGGAGGGGGTGGCTGGGCGCGATGTTTCTCTTCGCGCGCTTGCGTGTTTGTGCGAGGCGCTCGGCGAGCGTGTCGTGCCGAGATAAGAGGACCTTGGTCGGTGCTGTCGGCGTCTCGTTTTTCGGCGTGCCGCGCGGTCGCTCGTGTGTGTCCCATCTGGCGACACAGTCCCCGGTCGGCAACAACGGGTTCTTCTTCTTCTTTTTATCCGGCACGTGTACGGCTTAGCAGCCGCGCATTCCTGCGAAAGGCGTGCACTTAAGGGCGTAAGCTATACACATTCGAAGGCGTGGTGGAATCCAAGTTGCGGTATGCGCGCTTCAAGATACGCCCCGCGCGTACGAGTAGGCCGGGACTGGTATTCTTTCGAGACTTGCGATTGCATTTGCTCGTATGCTGCGGTAAAAGGGTTACTAACTAATCAAAGTAAAACAACGGAGTTATTTTTTTCTTTTCTTTAATTTCGTGGCCGAATCGCCGCGTCGGTCCGTCAGTGCGACAGCACCGATTGCGTTGCGTGGGCGTTCACAGAGTTCGCTACAGCTGGAGGCTTTGATTCGTCTCGTGGAGCTTCGTACAAAAGTCGCTAGGGGCAAATTGTGGCGCTGAGATCGCTCGTGTGATGGGGTGCCTCAGTAGCACGTCTGCGCTGCCATCGAGGCACCCTACTTCAGCAACCATGGGAATGATGGTTAGTATACGTGGATTTGATTAATATTTGCGCTTGCGGCTTCAGGCGTCCTTGCGGCATTATTTACTGCTGCTTTATCTTGACGAATTTTCCCGGATTTCACAGTTTTCTGAACGTAGTAAGGGAAGAAGTCTCTGCGCACATGAATGATCACGGATAATCTTTGCACTTATACGGCGATATTTTATTGAAAATGATCAGTTTTCCATAGACGCAAAGCCGTTTGAAGCCACATGGTTGAGGATTATCCTAAATGCAGGTATTAGTCGTCATTTCCATGCCGGCTTAACTGCCATGCTTGCAGCGCTCGTAGACACTGGTTCCAGTGTTCCCGCTAGGAATCATCTAGGAAACCCTGTAGTTCATTTATAATGCTTTTGCTTACCTATAAAGAATTAGCTATAGGCTGCACCAAACGCTGTTAAAATCTACGATGTCAAGCGGGAACATTAAGGTGACGTCGTCGCGCGTCACTCTTTCTTGCGTCTTGGGTCCGACAACCGCTCAGAACGTGTCGTGAGACTTTTACGGAAATCGAAAAAAAAATGACCATGATTTAGCGTGATAGGATCAAGCATGCTGTTCGTGGTTTAAGTTGAAATTACTGTTTTAATTTGTCTCAGAAAGTCGCCAAGAACGGCATGTGGCGTCACTTTGCAGTAGAACCTTTGGACTAGAACTGAATGCTGACCACGTAAGCACAGATTAGTTGGCTGTTACTAAGTGTACCATATGTGTTTGTAGTCGTAGTCTTTGTATTATATGGGAGTTTGCGCTTTGTTCTATGCTATGCGAATCCTACGAACAAGAGAAACGTCAGAGTGCGACATTGTTACTTTGTGTACATTTGACAAACACGAGTCTAAGTCATTACGGCGACAGTGCTGAGTTAAATAGCGTTGCTGAAGAGAGTCTGGAGCTAGGAAATCTAACAACGAGCTAATAATAATCAATCAATCGTTCATTTACCCCGACCAGCAATAACCCTAACGTCTGAGTACTGGCGCACGCATATATATATATATATATATATATATATATATATATATATATATATATATATATATATATATATATATATATATATATATATATATATATATATATATATATATCATGAACAGCATGTTGCCATTATCCCACAAGAGAATAGTGTACAATAGCTGTGTCTTACCAGTACTCACCTACGGGGCAGAAACCTGGAGGCTTACGAAAAGGGTTTTACTCAAATTGAGGACGACGCAACGAGCTATGGAAAGAAGAATGATAGGTGTAACGTTAAGGGATAAGAAAAGAGCAGATTGGGCGAGGGAACAAACGCGAGTTAATGACATCTTAGTTGAAATCAAGAAAAAGAAATGGGCATGGGCAGGACATGTAATGAGGAGGGTAGATAACCGATGGTCATTAAGGGTTACGGAGTGGATTCCAAGGGAAGGGAAGCGTAGCAGGGGACGGCAGAAAGTTAGGTGGGCGGATGAGATTAAGAAGTTTGCAGGGACGGCATGGCCACAATTAGTACATGACCGGGGTTGTTGGAGAAATATGGGAGAGGCCTTTGCCCTGCAGTGGGCGTAACCAGGCTGATGATATATATATATATATATATATATATATATATATATATATATATATATATATATATATATATATATATATATATATATATATATATATAACAATGAATAAAAAGAACAATCGCGAAAGGAAGCGCAATGTAAGCGCAAAACAAACAGGAGGAGAAAGGCGCAGTCGAATAATGCTGGAAACATATGCCACAACAAAGCAAAGCGCGGTAAAGAACGACAGCATCGAGTTATGAAAAATATAACGATCATGAAAATAAGCATTATAAGGACACTGTATTCTGTGGACGGTTGCATGTTGGTGATGACAGGCAGGAACACGGAAATGTCAATGTCTGTGTTCTCTGGTAACCTTGCGCGGAATACGAAACACGATATGCAACTGTGGAGTTCGGGGCAGGCGAGGAGTTGGTCGTGGACGGTTCGTGGCGACCAAAAGTTTGAAAAAACCACCGACCCTGATGAGCTTGAGCCACCGCCAGAAATGATACGCAGAGCGCGTTTAATCGCGCCGTAAGCGTAGCCTCTGAGCCGTGAGCACTTTGTGCGCAGTAGGTGATTCATGCGACTGCGCATAGACTGCTCAGGTGTGACCGCCGTGGTGAGTGCTACACACTCAACGTGTGAGAGCGAAAGACAACTTGCGTTGTGCAACCGCACCGCGCGGGGGTGAAGTCGACCGTGTAACAAGTAGCAAAGCCACCACGTGCGGTTGCAGGATGCCTTTGTCGCAGTGCAGCGAGGCGAAGAAAGGCTTGCACGACAGATGAGCGTGTTGTTTGTTTGTTTTTTTCTTCAGAAAATTAACCAGGCATCGCTCGCCCGAGGCATCTCGACTGCACGACGAAGGCGTCTTGCGTCAAGCTGTCAGCGACCGCGCTTCTTGGAGGCCGAGTGTATAAAAAGCGCGGCCATCCCGCTGGAGCGCAGCAGCGCCTTTTTCTTCGAGCGTGAAGATAATTAATATATATCTGTTATCCCTTAGGTATACACTGAACTGCCGAGGATTGGAGAATAAATGTTTGACAGGAAAGGTCACCCCTGTGCGTTTCACTTCGTCTGCCGGCGCATTTTTCCTCGTTTGTCATTCTGCTCCGACAGCAGTTAAAGAAGGGTGCGTCAACCAAGTCTACGCGGAAGACAAGGTCGACGTACATACTACTTGTGTAATCAAACTGGGGTGCATTAAAGGTTATGCAATGTTGCACATTTTCATATTGCTTGTATTATTTTCTTCGTTCCAATGGCAGGCATTATTTTTTCCCGGACGCTCTATTTATTTCGTTCATGTCGCGTTTTCTCGTCGTCCCCCCCCCCCTTTTTTTTTTCTTTTCTTGACCAAGAGGCCAGTAGGACGGAACCCTTAGATCGTGCAGTCTATGGCGCAATGTGGTTAATTTCCGACTGTAGTTGGGCTAATTACTGCATGCCGTACCGTTCATTTTTCCTACACTGCGACTAATTCCGCCTTCTCGTCTCGTTGAGACCTAAGTTTGGATGCCTTTTGAGACTCGCTATACGATAACAAAATCGCTCATTTTGTTAAGAGGTTACGTGAATGTATGGTCACTTCCCAGATAACGCCAAACCCGTATGAGAGGGAGAAAGGTAGACGGGGTGTCGGAGGCAGCGAGAGTAGCCCGGAAAAGATTCTGGTTTGCTACCCTGCACCGGGGGAAGCGTAAGGGGAAATTGAAAAGCGGAAGGAACAGCGGAGAGACCAAGCACAGGAACCCGCATGAAGTTATCAAAGAAGATTCAAAAATCGAATTTGACATTGACGTGTGCGTTCGTGCACTTACCGTTGCGACGCCATCGTAGCCATCCGCCCCCCTCCCCCCCCCCCCCTTGTGTCCTCAGCTTCGTCCTCGCCACATTGCTAGAAAGACTCCGCCATGTGGAGTTTTCTACAATAATTACTGGAAGGAACTCTTGCGCTAGTATCTGCCGGAGCTGTGCGAGCAGCTCGGTTCAGTCAGCACGAGAATGATGTTTGGTACGTGGATGTTTGCCCTAAACATCGTGCCTCTGGCTTCGAAGGAACCTTGTGACTTTGTGGGTTGCATGATCATTGTAAATGGTATGTTGCGTTATTGTCGCAACTATCCGCAGTGATCGTGCATGTTCGCGGAGCTTTATTGCCTTCTGCATATAGATAAGTGTAGATTGCTTCCGAATTTGGGCCGATAAAGGCGCATAAAGCGTAGCAAGCAAAGTCACAAGGACGTCTGGTCGACGTCAATCCAACGTATCTCATCGCCACGCGGTGGTTTTGGAAATTTGATTCCAGCCAACAGAGGGAGATAAGATAATGCAGAGAAAGGCAGGGAGGTTAACCAGAGGTAGTTCCGGTTGGCTACCCTGCGCAGGGGGAAGGGTTAAGGGGGGATAAAAAGAGAAACAGAGCGGAAGAGGGAGATAGAAAGAAAGAAAGAGAGACAAGCACGAACAAAGCGCGTACAGTAGCAAAAAACTTCTAGACAAATGCGATGAAGCAAGACTCGGGGTTTAGGGCCTTCCTGCGCGTTTATGTTGCTTCACGCAAGACTGCCGACTGCAGGCTATCTCCGCTAGTGACGCTCACAGAGTCGCGCGTAGACATGCGAGGTTGGAGTGAATTGAAAGATTTGGCGAGGGCGCTGTCACAGGCCTCTTCTTCTTCTTCTTCTTCTTCTTCTTTTTAAATATGTGATGTTTAGGAGATGATGTCGTTTAGTTGGGGCCGGATACTCCTCACGTAGAAAGGCTTCATTTCTATACTTCCGGCACGACATTCGCCCATGTTCACAACATTGGACATGTTCCTTCGACATGCCCCTTCGACTACACCACCACCGTAGTTTACAAGCGTGTTTTCAGTCGCTTTCAAAGAATAATATTTCAAAATTCCGCACGAACATCAACACCTTTCAATTACCAACGTCGACAGTATACGCCCTTTTATTAACATGCGTATGTAGGACACCAATTCATGACGCCTTTGCTGTGCTATAGCTGAATTTTGACCGGATTAGAACACTGCTATAATTCAGCAGGAAAGTTACGGATAATTGCGGTAAATACGCACGTCATTGAAATGACATATACCCTCTCTCTGCGTTTTCAACACGAAGTTGTTGAAATTCGGGTGGCCTTTTGAAATATCATACTGAAAAGATCCCGCCGATTGAGTTGCGCTCGTGCATGGCGGTGAAGTTCGACAGACGGCCGCAGAGGCAATGTCCAAAATTCCCGAGTATGATATTGTGTATGCCAGCAAAAAAAAAAAAAAAAAAACGTGCAGCGAAATGCACTTACATAATTTTGCACATCTGCGAATTTCCTTTTTTTTCAGAAAAGGTCGATCTTAAACACAAGTTTACCTCTGGAATTCCAATATACAGAGTAAGTCAGTACGATAGATACTGTACATTTGGAAGCAAGAAACCATTCCTTTGCTTTCAACTTCTGGGTCGTGTCGTCTTTTTTTTTTTTAACACGCACACTCCTACGTAATCGCAAACGCAGCATACGCGTTCGAGAGAGCTTAACGTTCATGCTTTCATGAGATTGTCTTAAATGCAGCCATTACTGTTCCGAACTATTCGCCGTTTGGCACGAGTTTGGCCAAACCGTACGTTTTATCTTACGAAAGTTCTCCCCGTATATTTTTGAGAAGTCGCACGTACTACTTATAGCATATCCACGATTCTTTTCTCTCGTGTCACGCTGTAGAGGCAAATAATTCAGCATTGACTTGCTACACACAAATCGCAAATTGTTCAAATTCACGAGAGAAATTCGACCCCCCCCCCCCCTTCCAGCTTCAGTAAACAAAACTTCAGGCAAGCTGACATTGCCGAAGCTGCTGCTGTGCCGGTATACACATAACGCAGTCTTAACGGGACGCAAGCGGGAAGTCGAGGAAGCGAGGCGACAAATAGGCTCGTGCATTATAGAGAACATCGCGGCAATGTTGTCGACTTTCCACCGCTTTCTCCGTTCTCGTGCAGTGAGAAAATTGAAGAGCGTAATGTTTTTTCTTTTTTGCTTTTTCTGTTCCGTCTCCGCGGTGCTGACATGCGTCTATACTGTATTTCCATTTCCGCGTCACGCCAGCATTGAGCGGCAGCGTTGGATATGCACGCGCATTAAGGCACCAAGAATAATACATCGAGGCCGAGAAAAAGCGGCCGGGAGTCTGCGGCATCAAAAATGCAGGCTCTCAACGGGATGCGTTTATGCGGAATTAGAGAGCGCGTGTATGTGTTTGCGGCGGCGCGCGGGATATTCCAGCGGCTAAAAAAACGTACCTGTATTTTTTTCTTTTTTCTTTTCTTGGCTCGCTTTACATAACCCGTACCTTTAGTTTCAACTCCTATACACCTACCGCAGAGACTCGAGGTTCATGGCGTTCTGCTGCTGATACCGAGGTTGCGGGTTCGTTACAACAACGCGGCGACCGCGCACTCCGAAGTGGACGCGACGGACACGAAAAGCTCGCGTATTACCGCAATTTTGGGTGCGCGTTATTTCAAGTAATCCCCGGGTGGCTAAAAAGAATTGCCCAGAAATCTCCTCCCCCGCATCACCCCCGTCTATATTACTATGACTCTCTCAGCCCCGGCGTTGCTTTGAGCCGTCAAAACTAATCAATCAATCAATCAATCAATCAATCAATCAATCAATCAATCAATCAATCAATCAATCAATCAATCAATCAATAACTCAATCAATGAATCGATCGATCGATCCGTAAATCAATCAATCGATCGATCGATCCATAAATCAATCAATCAATCGATTGATCGATCCATAAATCAATCCGGTATGCAAAGTAAGTATACACACACTTTAAGGCACACATGCATAACCGGGCACTCCAAAGCGGCAGCGTCCAAAGGCTCGTAGACGGCGACACGCATGAGATGAATACAAACAAAAGGCGCTTACTATTTCCAACAAAATTTATTCCGGGAAACCGGCGCAATTTATACGCAAAGCGCTGTCACAGTTCATCATGCATGGTGTGCAGTCACGTTCAAGTGAAGCAGCTCATTTATTAAGCGGCGATGACACCCATTCCACACTCACGCAATTAATAATCGCCTGCTTCAATAATTCTTTTCGCCTTAATTAGTAGTCTTACCCACCTGTCATGGCTTCTGGTGACCACAGAGCATCTGCGAACGACACTGAATTGCCAGGTGACCCTCCCTGCCATTTCTCACCTCGTTGCGATGCTGTCTCAGCTTATTATTTAAGCATTGCTTAGTTTGGTCCACGCGTTTCCTACCGCATGATGACGGTATTTCACGCACCACTCTCAAATAATTTACACCCTTAAAGTGAAAAAGGGTGTAAATGTGCCTATAACTCGCACCCTTAGGGTCTTAGTTCTATAAGTAACAGCCTACGGATCGGAGGTATATACACATTTACACCCTTTTTCACTTACAAGGGTGTAAATTATTTGAGAGTGCACTCCCACCTGACAGTTGACGTGCTTGCTTTCGTGGTTTATGACGCAAGCCGCTGCTTTGTGGACCCAAGGGCTTGTCATTCTGCAGAAAGTTTCAACGGGGCAGAGACGACCACCTTTACGTCATCTTTCCTCGCGATTTTTTTTTTCAGATTGTGCGACACGCGATGTACGTGTGGTATCGCGGATATACCGTTTGTTTTTCTCGAGGCTGCTCCTCATTCGGTTGGCGAATTCACCACTTCTTACCAACTACGTGTGCGCTTCCCGCCGGGCATGTTCTTGTCTCTGTGTAGCAGAACAAATACCGAAGAAGTCACGAATTCATGTAAAATACATGTGACGCACAGAAATGTCTTCGATACGTTCACATTCTTAGGGTACTTCGCGCACCTTCCGGGGCCTGTCCGTCTAATATTTCTATCTATCTATGTTTGTATTCGTATCTAACCACATTCCCGCCTACCGTCGTCACTATAAGTAGTCAGTGGTCCAACGGGTACGGCATCGGGCGGCTGTGCTGAGGGAACAGCGTTCGAAACCAATTGTCTGACCAACTCGGGCCGCTGATTACATGCTGACGGGTCCATATACGTGCCGCTCTTCAACGAACCCCTTTCATGCCGGCATGGTTCACTGTAGAAAGCCTCAACGCCACTGCACAGGACGGAACGAAGAAGTTGCTCGCATATATTTCTGGCCATGGAGAGTACATTTGTACCAGAAAGAACAGTGAAATGGTAATTGAATTAACATTAATTTGTATAGTAATTGATTACTTACTTTTTTGTTTTCGACGGGCTGTTCAGAACTGAAATTTCGCTCCACCGTATATATGAAACGCCCTATGGGCTTTGCGCTAAGTCTCCCACGCCTAAATCACAAGGTTGAGGTACCGAGCTCGACGTATCAGAATGATACGTTTGGCTTCGCGAGCTTCATGATGCGAACGTTTACTATCAGACGCCGAAACTTGGAGAGAAACAATAAAACCAACGCACTGCTCACGATTCGCGGTCGCTGGACAAAATGACAGCAGCACCGGTATTCTTCCCGTGAAGCGTGGTTACGAAACCCTCTCGGCAGGAGAGCGGGTCTTCTGTATAGGTGGAGCGGAACCTTCGACCCCGGTGTAAAAAAAAAAAAAACCGTTAGCCGAGGTGAGGGAGTAGGGAAGTCCTGTCCCCACTTTGCATACTTATTGATTTCCCGCAGCGCGGCAGTCGCCAAGAAGCACCGGATCTGAGCTCCTGGCACCGTGCGGTTTATGTATATGCGAGCTGGTTCGCCAGCGCCGACTGCATGTGACACGCTCGACGCTGGACGTGGAGCGACGGCCAACGCTGCATAGCGCCCCGGTTTCAAGTGCGGCGTGGACATGCGCCCGACCCGCTAATAACACGGCCCACGGCCGAAACGTCCGGTAATGAAAGAAGGAAAGTGGGGCGAACGATCTCTGGAATGAATTATGCGCCGACGACATCCGAGCTGTACGTCTTTTCACATCGAGTTTGTAAAGCGAAGCTGTCTTTGTCTGCGTCCCCGGAGAGTTTGACGTGGCTGGATTTCTCGCCGAGTTATAAGTGTGTCGATCGCAGGAGGTCAGTGCGGGAGATGGTCCTACCAAAACTGGACCGATCCCTACGGGTCTGATATCGATGACGGTGCACTCGAAAGTGGGCGTAAAAAAACTGCGTAATCGAGAGTCGTACGTGACCTGGTGGGGCGGTCATGACGCCGGTGCTCGATTTGGGTCCTCGCAAAAGGGTTCTTAATGTTTTTTTTTTTTAGTTAGCCGATCCTGGAGGCAGTATACAATCAAAGACGTGGTATCCCGATAACGCTATCGCGTTACAGCTCACTCGTTTGTAACATGTGGACCTTTCTTCTTCGCCTCCTTTCTCCGGGTTTTGACTTCGGTGTCTCGCTGACCAGTTGACGTATACAGAGGAGGGGGGGGGGGTGCACAATACACCCGAGGCGGCGTGAAAGAAAGCGCGAAGAATAACTGCGACGAGGGAGTACGAGCAATATCTTCATGAGGGATAGTTGGCTCATATTTAGAACTGAGGTTGAACAGCGCGAATATAAGACGAGGACACGGGGAAACAAATGCCACAGTATGAGCGCAGCCAGAAAAACGCACCCTGGACGGGGGGACAAGCGCTACCTACGAGCGTTTAATAGCAGGAAGTATTTTATAGACGTATCCCTCTCGTCACGCATGCGCAAAATAAAGGGGGGAACACAGCACTATCGCAGGATGACGCATGTACAGGCGCGGCCACAGCTAGCGGGAACAAGGAACCCGTGGCATCGCTCGGCGCTGTGCCCCACGACCAGCGCGTCGTGAAGTCTTGCGGCGCAGGCGAAGTCAAACCGACTAGCGAAAATCCCGGCGAGCCGTCTGCTGTGGTGAGTCACGGGTTCTGCCACCACGGGCTCTCGTGCTCCCACTAGCAGTGGCCGCGCCTGTACATCAAAGGCGGGCGCGCGAGATCTCATAATCCTGTGACTGTATGTGCTATCACAGGATATTCATATAGAGGAATATTGCGTACTTTCACACACGCACACACATGCACACACGCACACACACACACGCTCGCATGCATGCATGTATGCATGTGTTTAACGAGCTCCTCCACAAAGGGACTTTTACTGCGGAGAAGCGAACTATAGGCGAGCGCCCACGGCTGCGCGAGATGAAAACACGCGCAGAGCTGCGCTCAAATTTCGCATTGGGGAGTATGGTAATAATCGGTGATGTTTTTGAATCCCAATGTTTTTTTTTATTTAAAAACCTTGCTTGTACGCTTTATCCTCACGACGTCAGCACAGGGTTTCTCGAAATACACAAAATCTGCGGTAGTAATATGCACACTCGTTACAGCAAAAAAAAAAAAAAGTTAACAGAAGTGCGCGGATCGCAAAGTTTCCACAACTACACGCGTAACATAGGAAATTACACTGAGCGCAATATCATTCCACTGCATGTTTGCAAGATGCCGGACAAGTGATAATGCTCGAAGTGCAAGAACTATGTAGAACTACAATTATAAAACGAAAGAATGATAACTGTCATCTGTGTGCAAACAACGTACACTCAATCATATGCGCTCCACATAGTCGAAGCTCCATATAGTTGTATTTATTTAGCCACTCAGTGTATGTGCCGCTGTGGGTGTACGGAGCCCGTTCTTGTACAATCCTTCGGGATGCGTATGTCCCACTGTGACGCAAGATGTACAGAATCCTTAAATTCTGTTTTATACGTGTCGTACTTTTGTGTTCACGCACCTGTCGTCGCCAAATTGTACGCATCGCCGCTAACCGTGAAGCATTTAATTAATCGCTTTACTTATAAGCTTCGCTTCGTGTAGATTCCAGCTCGTGCGTTGGAGGAGCGTGAATTTTTTTTTATTTGGCATAACACACCACGTCACTCCATACCTCCGCACGTCACCGAAGGTCACGTTTTCGTGTGCATAATTCTCTCGCATTATCGAACTCTCGCAACAACGACCATGCGCTATATACTGTCAGGATCGGGTCAAACAATCTGCAACATCTGCCAGATCCGCAAGTGCGGGTACAAACTCCGACAGCCCTGTTTAGACTGTATGTTTCTATCGCATTAAAAGCGGTATCCACTGCGTATAACTTTATCACGTTGTAGCAGCTCGCGCCCAGATAGAACACCTTACTTTAAAAGCAAGTCGTTCACCCCGTACACGTTGTCGAAGGGTCCGGGACTGTGTCGGTATATCGGGCCATTCTATATATTTGCTCTCGTCGTGGGAGTCTCCATCCCGTTCCCTCTGTTTCACCTTCATTTTCTTTTATCTTTTTTTTGTGTGCTTTTCCCTTCGTACCCTCTATATACTACAGACCGTCGCTATCCCTAAACCGCCAGCTCCCGCCGGCTGTCGACCGCGCTCTCGGAGGAATTAAAACGGAGAAGGCGACCCACATCGCCGGCGACTTTCGTCCGCGGAGCTGGATTACGAAAGGGCTTAATTCTCGCCGGCCGCCAACGACGCGCGGGTGGATTAATTACGAGCTTCGCGCGCCCGCCCCACGCGCTTTGCGCGGCCCGTGCGCGTACAGACCACGTGACCCTTAATTCCCCACCGTCCCTCTTGCGCCGCTGCTATTATATATATAACCACGTCGCCGCTGCTGTGCGCCCTTGCCTTTCTGCGGATTCCCTTCTCTTGCCCGCGGTGTATACGTGCGGCAAGGCTCCCAACGGGGAACAGACGATCCAGCTGAGAAAGTGCGTCTGCTACTTGGGGCCAAGATATGTGTACACTTCGAGAAAAGAGAGAAAGAAAGGAAAGAGGGGGCCGGGAGTGTCGTCGCGCTGTCTTCTATAGATATACGCCTCTAGATGTAGCTCCGCTGCCGACCAACGTCGTCGTCGGTCGAGACGTAATTTCGCCGGAACGTGCTTCAGGCTCGCACACGGTCGATTCGGAGGTCGGGCGGCATGGGCGCGAATTGCAACTCGCGCTCTGGGCTGTATGCGCACGTGCGCGAGCTGGACGCCCGCTTTCAGGGCACTTTCGTGCGCATGCGCGCGCGCGTGGTGTAGTCGAGCTTTATTCGTGCTGCCTGCGGGAATAGCCGTCGCCGTACAAATAGACGGTGTCTGCGTGGGCAGTGTTATTAGAGAGGTTTAGAAGGGGACGCAAACGGCTTGCGTACGCAAGAACTAGGGGCGACGCTACTGCGCAAGCGCAGACCCTGACGTAGCGGCCTGCGCATGCGCAGTACCGTCGCCCCTAGTTCTTGCGTACGCAAGCCGCTTGCGTCCCCTAAACTAAAGCTCTCTATTAGTACGGTCGCGGCGCGTTCGGTTCTCGGTCTGAGCTGGAGTGTGTATCTCGGGGTCAGTGACCAACATTCGGTGCACATTACTCTTTTTTCTTGCTGGTGAGTGGATAACCGGTGGCACGTAGGTGAAAAGACAAAGTGTCTCCACGTCGGCATATCTTCCTTTTACATAACGCAAGGAACGAGCTGCACGAGAGACCGGATATACACCGTGGTTTGGTTAGGATTCGTGATCGATATAACCCGTCGGGTAAATCGCGCAGCACTTGAATTGGAACGCATTAGAAAATAAGGGACGGAACAGGCGACTGTATTCGTGCGAAACGATGAATCTACGCCAGCTATATTCGAAGTGCCTGTTTGAGCGAAGCGAAGTATATACGCAGCAAAGGTACAAGGGAGTGGCAGCACACCTCATGGCTGACGTGCGGTTCATCAACGTTTCGCTTTCGTTGGCGCGGTCTTCCGGAACCGACAATAGCTCTGGGATCGCCCAAGTCCTGTTCGCACAGATCTACGGTGGGCCGTACGTCACCGTCGTGTCGACGACGACGAAGTTGCACCTCCGCACTCTCTACGTGCTCTGTAGCCACGAGGGAACATCCGGGCCAGCTCGGCAACAGCGCTACGCGGCTGATTGTCCATTCCATTCCAACGGCGATTCAATAAATATGTTTGAAAAAAAGTTCGCCTCATACCTTTCCGCGGAACTACAGTGAAACCGCGGGGTTTCATATGTCGCGGGGCGAGGTACTGGATATACGACGCTGTCCTTATATGACGCGGGTTCGGTTCTCAATCATGGCAGCCGAGTTTTATAAGGGGGCGGAATTGTACTGGAAACGAGTAAATATGTTCGTTTCTTAACATTTACCCATACATTAGAGGAGAAGTTGTGGCAAAACGATCAATTCGGAGCTCTCCACGGGGGCTCCGGCGTTAACTTCGAGACGGTATGTCGTCGGGACTTCAACGGAATACACTCTGGTCAGGTATAAACTATTGTCACGAGGGAAGCAGGTCATTGCCACAGAGAGAAAGAAACAACCTTTAAAGATATGCTGAAGATGTACGGTCGGGGACTCGCCTAATTCGTAGCGATAGAAGCGTGATACAGGGCGGTGTGATGCAGAGACGATCGCGCTTTCTCTGAAGTCTGCTTCGATCGAAGTTCTTCGTACGCACACCACTAGCTAAACTCGAGCGCCCCATTCGTATCCAACATACCGTACCAACTTCCGTACAACGTCCCGTACCAACTTTCTTCGCCAAGGAGTTTTGGCGGCCCTGCACCTTGATATTCGGCTCACTTGGTGTCCGATTATTCCAGGCCTTTCTTTCCTTTCTCATTTTTCAACAATTCGGAGGTTTCTGTTTTTTTTTTTCGGCGATTACAATAGTCACACGCCAGCGCCCTGTACCACACTTCCGTTACTCCTGCTTGGCAGGAACTCGCCGGAAAGGCTGGCATAAAACGCGAGTCTTTCTCGATATATATATACCATCCACCGTCGACGTGCTCCCGACTCACGTCTCAAGAGAAAGAACGGGGCGGCGCGGGCACACAGCGTCGCGTATTTCCATGCCAAATGCAGCAAACCGGGCGAGGGCCGCTCGGAGTGCTCTTGCCGTTCTGCAAACTTGCATACGAAAGTGGTGCCGAGGTAAACACGCGGCGGCTCACTTTTCACGCTGCGCGCACTCGGGAGACCTCGCCGCGTCGGAGACGTCACTTTGCATCGCTTTTGTGCGAGCGAGCGCGCGCGCTGTCGACTCGAATTCAAGGCGAAGGCGAACAGCACCCTGCAAGCGGCGCCCGCGTCAAGGTGACGAGCTCCGCGCGAGCGCCTTGTTGGCTCAAGGAGTTGCGAGGCGGGAGACCAGACGGAGCGGCTGTACGCCGAACGCGGAGGGTGAACGACGCGTAGCTGAACTGAACGTGAATTGCTGCTGGGGCCTCTGTTATTGGCTAAAAATGCCGACACTGCAGAACTTTGCACTACGGTGCACTCATTGTCTAGAATAACGTTCCAGAACGAGAGCAGTTAAAGTAATTTTTTTGTGACCGCACGACGGATAAGTGATTCAATTAGTCAGACATGATAGCGAAAGGACATGAAAGTCACGATGAACGACGCACGCGGTGGTATATAACGGGGCCAGTACTGGCCTAGCATGTGAAACTGAGAATCAACGGGATTCTGGTAAACGCGATCGAGAATTTGGCAGAAACTAAAAAAAAAATGGTAACAACGTCGGTGAAAATATTTCCCCTTCCGTCATTAGCTTTGTAAGGTAATCCATTCAGTAGGAACATCGCGATACAGTTTGATCATCTTCGGAAGCGAGACTGTGTTTTCGAAAATGTCGAAAAAAAAATGAAATCGCCTTGCCACAAATTTATTTCTGAGGCAGAATTATCCATAACTAGGCGAGCTGGCACGCTTGCGTCGTGGAGACGGAAGCGCCAAAGACTCAGCGCGTGGGAAAAGGAACAGCAGGAGAGTCACTGAACTCGTAGCTGGGTTTTGATGTGACGCGAATTAAACAAGATAAGGTCCCTATAGATAAACAACTTGCGCTTGTCTAGGGACCTTAACGGCTTGATTAGGAGCGCCACTAAAGTGGCGTTGCACCTCTAAGGGCGACCGCCATCCGGGCATTCTTTTACGGCGAAGGTGTTATCCTTTGGTTGGTCGGGATTTTTCGTGGGCGCGTGCTCACAGAAAAAGCAGTACCGCCATCTAGCCGCCGCTGCCACTCAGACAGAGCTCAAACGGCAGCTGAGAAAGGGCTTTGTTTTTGAGTTTCTGAGTTACAGAATTAAGTTTTCTCGTATACTTGAATTACAAACCGAAGCTGTTATGTCTGCAGCTCGTGCGTAAGTCGCACTTCACGAATTTTATGACGCAATTTAGCTTGAAAAACTCAATAGAGTTAATAAGCCACTTGCGCTTGGCGGTGGGCCTAGAATAATGAGCATGCATGCTGCACTTTCGCACACGTGCGTGCGACGTACGTCGCTTGTGGTGGCGGCGCTTGTCTAAGGTCGGCATGTGTAACTGTGCCTTTCCGTGGGTATACGTGTTTATATGTTGGTGCGTGAGGACTCGGACATCACTTACCTTGAAAACGTGCTGTGTTTCGTTTTTTACATGTTATCATCCCGGTGGAATTGTGCCGTGATTATGACTCGGTGTTCGTATCGTCTCTTGTCGAAATAAACTTTTTCTAAACACAGCTTCGCTGTATACGTTCACTTGCGCAGGGTGGAATGGAGGCTGATTTTTTTTATATATAACGTCGGCACCTCGATGGGGCCAGAGATAAGAGCGATGGGAAACTGTCGACGTCAGTCAGCGGCCAGTGAAGTATTAGAGAACGTTAGCTTGACGTTTACTGCTCAGACCAGAGCGTAACCACAGCAGCTCTGCAGGAACGAGTGATTGTAAAGTGTGCCTGCGCGCAACGGTCACACCAGGGAAGGCACAACGCTGGTCTAGATCCACCATCGATTTGATTCAGCGAATCGTTGATGGCGCGTCCACTTCGCTTCGCCGTTTATGCGGCCAAACTCACGACGCGTCTCTGGAGACAATACTCTCCGCCCGTGAGTTGGCGCATGCGCACTCGATCGGAATAAAACGTCCAATGCATGAACTGCCTTTCGATCTGCGACGTCTATCGCTGACTAACTTTCTTGATATATAGGAACTATAACGTATGGAGTTAATGTGCCGTCAACTAGCGTACATTTGTATGACTTCATCTTGCAGCATGTGATTTACGGTGTTTTGGCCGCGAATGTAGGTTGTGGCCTGTGGAAGATATGTAAGCCCACCGTGGTTGCTCAGTGGCTATGGTGTTGGGCTGCTAAGCACGAGGTCGCGAAATCGAATGCCGGCCACGACGGCCACATTTCGATGAGAGCGAAATGCGAAAACACCCGTGTACTTAGATTTAGGTGCGCGTTAAAGAGCCCCAGGTGGTCCGAATTTCCGGAGTCCCTCACTACGGCGTACCTCATAATCAGATCGTGGTTTTGGCACGTAAAACCCGGTAATCTTAACATATACAACGAATGCCTTCACGCAAATGATCGTCTTTCAGCTGTTGATATGAGGTATTTCTTCTGCGTGGAACTTGCTCCATATTTTGTGACTCTAACGTACGAGGTTAGCGTTACGCCAAGTTAACGTGGCATGTTGCTATTTTTTCCCTTCGTGTGACTGTGTCATGGGCTATGCTGCTACTGCAATTTCTCCCGCAGATGCCGGGTGCAGCGTAAAGAAAGGCGTGTCTTGAACGACCCTGATAACGCCATCGCATCAAAAGTATCTCGGGTGTATACGTAAGGACCTGTGAAGGTTTCCCCCAAAATTTTGCCCGTCTGCGTCCGCGCGACAGCCTATACGGCGGTGGAAAATGGGAATCGAGGTTTCGGCCGGAGATTTGAAATTTGAAAAGCTGCTCGAAAACAGAAGTGTGCGAATGCAATAGGCGCCCGGCGTCGTCGGAGTGCCAGACGATATGCGAAAGCGACCCCTAGTGGCCGGGGACCTATCGAAGGCTTGCGCTCTTCTATCGTATGCATGGTTTCACATAGACGCAAAATGAAAACTTGATGTGACGCTTCAGTTGTTTTCACGCTGCCATGGGCGGACGATCGCTCTTCGCTCGAAACCAGCCTAAAAAGGAAAAAATAGGCATAAGTATGGACAGTGCCCGAATCCACCCCCCCCCCCCGCACACACACACACACACACACCCGAGCGAACGAAGAGTGCCGGGAATGATGTATTCTGAATGAGCACCACACGCCTGTTGTGCGACATTCAAGAGCGTCATAGGGTGCCTGCAAAAAAAAAGAACGCAAAAAAAGAAGAAAAGGAAATGCGATGCGAAGAGTGACCGAACGTAATACGTGACAGAAAGCAAAGGTAATAGCAGACAGCAATTCGTCTGTCGTGCGTCTGCTTCGTCCCATCTTCGGCACTGCACTTACGTCATTACATCCGTGCTGAAGCGCCATAGTTGCAGCTATTACGTGCGATGCATAGACGGAGCTTTTATCAAGTTCGGCGCTATTCGCGGAAGGGCCAACGTGACCATATATCAATTTGAGGAAAGAAACAGGCGGATAGTCCTCCCGTGTAGACAAACAGTTACATATGTGAGCGACGAGGCCCACACAGTACTATAGCCCAATAGAAGTGAAACGTACACGCAAAAGTGAAACGTAAAAACAGAGGTAATATTCGATAGCCTGGCAAGGGAACAGGAATTCATGATCGCCGGAGCCTCTAGAATCTATGGAAGAATACCTTTATCTATGTCATTTACTCACAGGGGACGAAGGTCATGACAAGGAAATTTACAGAATAAAAAAAAAATAGGGGTTGGAGTGCGTACGGCAGGCATTGCCAAATCATGATCGGCAGCTTACCGCTATCCTTTAAAATAAAAGTATGCAATCATCAATCATTGCATTCTGTAGCGCTACTAACGTATGGGGCAGAAACTGCACTCCAACAAACCAACTGCACTCAACCAACCTAACGTGCACTCCAACCTAAGCGCTCGTGCGCTTAGGTTGGAGTGCACGTTAAGGAACCTCAGGCGGTCAAATTTAATCCGGAGTCCCTCACTACGGCGTGCCTCATAATCAGATTGTGTTTCTGTCGCGTAAAGGCGCCCGCCTCCTCCCGGAAAGAAAAAAAAATATTTTAAGCATTCGCAGCGAGGAATACGGCGGCACCGCCCCAAATATGGAAGTGGGTGGCCATAATTAAACTATAATAGCGCCAAAGTAGAACTTGGACATAAAAAGAAAAGGATGAAGCACGGTGCTGACTTGCAACTGATTTATTATTTTCGAAACAGACGGTTTTATGCGATTCATGGGCATCTACACCACAAGATGGGTAACAAATATTATTTAGAAACAAAGCTCGTGTGGACAATATAAACAAAATTGGCACGAAAGGCATAAAAATTAGTTTCCACGTTCGAAGTTTTAAAAACTTCGATTCCTTTTTAATGCGGAGCAATCGACGGTATGTACGTCATTTCTCCTGCCCGCTGTCCAAGTTATAGTTTCGTGCAGCGAGTTTAATCACGTCCACTTAAGTATATAGCGCAAACCTTGACCTACATATTCACATACGAGGGCGAGGGATCAGTGCCACATTCCGTGGCATTTAGCCGCGTTGCACCACGGAGCTATACGCAGACCCAGACTTCGTGCTCGTTACGTTTACTCTTCTCCGTAATGTGTGGTCAGCCATTCTCGGGATATATCGTATACAGTCAAATGCATGCCGTCTTCATGCACGCGCTCGCAAGGCTCACAGCACGGGCAACGCCTATAGGCTTCTGAATTATTCAACCGCGCGAGCGGCACTTGGCGGTTTTCGTGTCGCGAAGAGAAGAAAGAACGCGGCATCGCGCTTGCATATACACACCGCGAAGAAGGACTAGGGAAGAAAAAGCCGAGATAAGCGGGCGGCGATTCCATCCGAAGCGCATTCACGATATATATGCAGTCGCGCGCGGTGTGTGCACTTCCGAAGGAACGGGGCTCCATTCGCAACAGATGCTGCCTCGTTGCCGTCTGTCTCGTATGTATATGTGCGACCGACCGCGCGGCGGGAGCGAAATCGCGGCATCTGCGACTTCCACGGGTGCGGTTTTCTGCACGCTGCTGCCGCGAGCGCAAGCGCTCTTCGCGCAGCTGCGGCGGCGCCAGCCGTCGCGCAAAATGTCTCGCTCGAGACTTCTTTGCGTCCCGCGCCGCATCGACCAAAAGAAAAAGAACCCGCGTCAAGTGTCTCGCGTCGGGCTGCGCGTTCGGCGGGGATTCAGCGAAACGCGATTTGTCGGCGACGGCTTTGGTATATATGCGCCACGTCGAGGAGCGACTCCGTCCCTCGCTTCGTTGCTGTGTGCGTTATCCGTTCTTGACTTGTCGTCTGCTCTTTCGCTGTTTTCTTCTTTATCTTGTTATTTCCGTCGGCTGCTCATTCCAGAGCTTTTTTATTGCGATAGCTATTGACACTTCAGGCGCATTTCTGCGGTCGCTGTGAGGTTCTGTATATAAAGTCCAAGGGTGATAAAATCGTCGCCGTGAGCGTATGCTTTATGTGCGAGTGAAAGCTTGCGAGGGTGAGCCGGCGATAGCGGCTGAATCTCACGCACGCAACGGCGGTAAGCGGGGACGAATCGCGCCGCCTTCCGTCGCGCGCAAGGCTCCGGGGGAAGGGTAAGCACGGGGAGAGGCTATAAAACCATCGCCGCGAACGTATGCTTTATGTGCGAGTGAAAGCTTGCGAGGGTGAGCCGGTGATAGCGGCTCAATATCACGCACGCAACGGCGGTAAGCTGGGACGAATCGCGCCGCCTTCCGTCGCGCGCAAGGCTCCGGGGGAAGGGTAAGCAAGGGGTAGGCTATAATATCATCGCCGCGAGCGTATGCTTTATGTGCGAGTGAAAGCTTGCGAGGGTGAGCCGGCGATAGCGGCTCAATCTCACGCACGCAACGGCGGTAAGCGGGGAAGAATCGCGCCGCCTTCCGTCGCGCGCGAGGCTCCGGGGGAAGGGTAAGCAAGGGGTAGGCTATAATATCATCGCCGCGAGCGTATGCTTTATGTGCGAGGGTGAGCCGGCGATAGCGGCTCAATCTCACGCACGCAACGGCGGTAAGCGGGGAAGAATCGCGCCGCCTTCCGTCGCGCGCAAGGCTCCGGGGGAAGGGTAAGCAAGGGGTAGGCTATAATATCATCGCCGCGAGCGTATGCTTTATGTGCGAGTGAAAGCTTGCGAGGGTGAGCCGGCGATAGCGGCTCAATCTCACGCACGGAACGGCGGTAAGCGGGGACGAATCGCGCCGCCTTCCGTCGCGCGCAAGGCTCCGGGGGAAGGGTAAGCAAGGGGTAGGCTATAATATCATCGCCGCGAGCGTATGCTTTATGTGCGAGTGAAAGCTTGCGAGGGTGAGCCGGCGATAGCGGCTCAATCTCACGCACGCAACGGCGGTAAGCGGGGAAGAATCGCGCCGCCTTCCGTCGCGCGCGAGGCTCCGGGGGAAGGGTAAGCACGGGGAGAGGCTATAAAACCATCGCCGCGAGCGTATGCTTTAGTGCGAGTGAAAGCTTGCGAGGGTGAGCCGGCGATAGCGGCTCAATCTCACGCATGCAACGGCGGTAAGCGGGGAAGAATCGCGCCGCCTTCCGTCGCGCGCAAAGCTCCGGGGGAAGGGTAAGCAAGGGGTAGGCTATAATATCATCGCCGCGAGCGTATGCTTTATGTGCGAGTGAAAGCTTGCGAGGGTGAGCCGGCGATAGCGGCTGAATCTCACGCACGGAACGGCGGTAAGCGGGGACGAATCGCGCCGCCTTCCGTCGCGCGCAAGGCTCCGGGGGAAGGGTAAGCACGCGGAGAGGCTATAAAACCATCGCCGCGAGTGTATGCTTTATGTGCGAGTGAAAGCTTGCGAGGGTGAGCCGGCGATAGCGGCTCAATCTCACGCACGCAACGGCGGTAAGCGGGGAAGAATCGCGCCGACTTTCGTCGCGCGCAACGCTCCGGGGGAAGGGTAAGCAAGGGGTAGGCTATAATATCATCGCCGCGAGCGTATGCTTTATGTGCGAGTGAAAGCTTGCGAGGGTGAGCCGGCGATAGCGGCTCAATCTCACGCACGGAACGGCGGTAAGCGGGGACGAATCGCGCCGCCTTCCGTCGCGCGCAAGGCTCCGGGGAAAGGGTAAGCAGGGGGGGAGGGTGCGCCCACGCGGGCAACTGTATCTTGATAGCCATCTGTGACGGGGTCAGAGTGCGCCTGTGCCCTGTTTTCGCGGCTTGGTTCGCGTTGATGCGAGACGCAGCACGAAAGTAAATTCGCTCGCCGCTGTTGCCGCGCTTCCTCCCTCCAGCTTTTTGACAGCGAGTTTCCGCGGTCATCGAGTGAGATATGTGTTCATATTTGCTTGTGCGAGCGGGACACCATGCTTGTTAATTTAGTTAGTACGCCTAAGTTTTCAAGTTTATGCGGCCAGTAAAACTACTATCCTTACTTCGTACAGTCGTCCACTAATTTGCTAAAACAATCGATGCTTCGGCTTTCGGGAGAAATTGCAACTTTTTTGTTTCCATCGTGCGCTCTTTGCTTGTTCTTGCTTTTGGTTCGAACTTAAATGGTATCATCAAAATTAGAAACAAGCAGATGCAACGGCTAACATACGCAGTGTGGGAGGTCACGCGTGCCAAAAGATTGTCAGTAGATATATTGTTTTTGGTTGTGCTTTCCTACTGTCTTGGACCTTTCCCTTTGCTTTATTGCTCGCTTGTTTGGTTTGCCGTCATTCGCTTTCCTATATGCTGAATTGTTTTCTCGGTACTGTCTCGTATTCAGCGTGCGCGCCCACCATCGCTGGTCGCTTTGAATGTGCGGCTCGTGGCTTGCGAAAGCAAACAAGACAGGCGCATGCGTGCTGAAGTTCTATCAGTTTATCAGTGTTGTTATTTCTGCGTTTACCGTTCAATTAAGGCACGGCAATTGGGCGGGTTCGCGGCAGTAACTGACCTTACGGCGGGCCAATGTAAACAAGATGCCCAGCCGCGTTGCCGCAGCTGACATGCCCCGTTTATCGCTGACCGCTTTCTATGCTGAAAGTTCTCCAGCAATGCTGCCGAGAATCATAGGGTGGCATAAGGGTAAACGATAGAATGTCAAGCGGAGCGCGTGCCAAATTCCGGCGGGAAAACATGGCAGAAAAACAGCGACGACTTGGCAAGATTGAAATTTCCATACGTTGCTGATTTCAATCTGTCGTACTGTTTTAAGAGACATTCAGCAATGCTGATGCCTATACGAGTCTCGGTATAGTTATATTTGCATTGTAATTTGTAACGCTTTCTTTTCTTGCTGGTAAGTGAAGGACCACCGGACATTTGTTCTCAATCTTGATCATTCTCTTTGTATATAATATACCTGCGGTGATTTTTTTTTGTTCTTGTTGCTGCTGCCGTACTCCATTCTTTTTCTTCTCGTAAGTTTTTTCTTCCCCTTCTCCAATGCAGGGTAGCCAACCGAGCTCACTCTTGGTTAACCTCCCTGCCTTTCATTTATCATTCTCCTCTCTCTCGCTCTCTCCCTGTTGTAATTGTTTACTTCAATTGCTGAGATCTTTTTCAAACATTCAAGTTTTATATTAATCTATTTTTATGCGCCAGCCCTTTTATACCAGCAACTGAGCAGTACGTAGATGACCCGTTATTGCAATAATAGTCTTGTGAGCTATGTTTGGAGCTCAACATCACGAGATGGCGCCATCACAGCTACTGCTCATGTCTACGTCACCGGTATTCCGTACGGACAAGCTAAAACTCTAAAGGTATCAAAACCACGTAGCAATGTCGTCTCTTTCTTGTCGCCTCGGGTGAATTAGCCAATGTAACGGCCTGCAGCTGGGAAGCTTTCATGAACCGCTTTGTCTCGTGGTGGTGCTGTTTACAGTGCACACCCGTGACACAGTCTGCAAAATAAATGCGCAGATCTGAAGCAATGTGGCGGTGTTTCCAGACGACAAAACGCTATACGGTCACCCGCCGTGGTTGCTCAGTGGCTATGGTGCTAGGCTGCTGAGTACGAGGTCGCGGGATCGAATCGCATTTCGATGGGGGCGAAATGCGAAAACACCCGTGTACTTAGATTTAGGTGCACGTTAAAGAACCCCAGGTGGTCAAAATTTCCGGAGTCCTCCACTACGGCGTGCCTCATAATCAGAAAGTGGTTTTGGTACGTAAAACCCCATAATTTAATTTTTAACTATACGGTCAATCCTCTGACTGTCAGTATCGACGTGAACACGACACCATGTTGATACCGTGTCGACTGAAGATATACGGGCAGCTGCTGCAGCGAATTCTTAAGGCGAAAGCCTTAAATGGCTCTTTGCAATGGCTCACACCAGAAAAAAGTGGTGTCTAGTCCAGTGAAGCAAAAAAACACCTAGGCTTATCTTATAAAAAAAAGTTCGACAGCATGTTACACTCCTGTAACACGTGAAGGCAAAAGCCTGCTGCATATTTTGGGGTATGAGCCATTGCAACGAGCCACTTAAGACTTTCGCCTTAGTATCATAATCAGGAATGGCTCATATCCAGGAAAGATGCAATGGCTGAATGTGATTGAAGAAACGAAAAAGAGAACGCAGTGAAGTAAAGAAAGAAAGCGATAAAAAGGAAGGAAGAGAAAAAAGAATGGAAGGAAGACGGAAAGAAAGAGAGAACGAAAGGAGGAACGAAATAACCTGTAGGTGGTGCATTAGGTGCTCACATGTGTCGTTGAGGTCAACCTACAGCGCCGTACGTTTGCTTCACACTGCGACTCCGTATGTCTTGCAAGAAGTCTGACCCCTCCGATCGCATAACTTAATGCATTACCACGTGTGCTACAGGCTTTCGCCTTCACGTGTTGCAGTAGTGTAATATGCTGCCGAACTTCTTTGTTTATTATATACGACGTGTATAGTAGCCGCTTGCGCATTTTGCGACAAAACTGGGACTCCACGGTGGCCCGTATATGTACGGCGCCACAGTGAAGCGGTGGCATGCACGCCACGTGGCTCCGCTTACCACTGTAGCCCGCCTTCTGTGTGTGTACGCACCCGTTGCTTTGACAAAAAAAGACAGCCCCATCGTCCGGCTCACTTCGCGCGAGAGCGTCCTCTGGCCCCCAAACGGTGACGCAGGCCTTGACTTGTCAACGCGAGTAAGCACTGAATGGGGCGGGCATTCACGGCCACGTTCTACGCGTGCCTCCCGAGGGCCTCCTCCAATCTCCGCTTTCTTCCGGCCGCTGCTTGTGGCCGCCAGTCGGCGTATATAGGCCGCCCCGTGGCGGACAAACATCCTTCCATGCGCGACTGCTTTCCTTTTGAGGGCGTGCGCTACGCGCAAAATTTGCGGAGTGTTGACGTCTCGAACGGAAAGATTTTTTTGTCTTTTATCGAGCGCAGTTGCTGCGCGTCTCGGTACTCTCGAAAAAAAAAAAGTCGTAGTTTTGCCCGAAAGGAGAAGCGTCGATTGCGATAGCAAATTAGTGGACAGCTGTAAGAAGTAACGACGGTAGTTTTATCAGCCGTATAAACTCGTAAACATAGGCACACTAAACTAACAAGCATGGTGTCGCACGCGCACAGGCCAACGTGAACACATCTCACTCGATGACCGCGGAAGCTCGCTGTCATAACGCTGCTGCGAGGAAACGCGGCAGCAGCAGCGAGCGTATTGACCTTCGTGCTGCCCTCGCATAAACGCGAAATAGGTCGCGAAAAGACAGCGTGGACTCTGTAACCGTTGAAAATGGCTTTCAAGGTACAGCGGCCCGGCCGGACTATAAGCCCCCCCCCCCCTCCCTACCTTTCCCGCGAAGCATTGCGCGCGACTGAAGGCGGCGCGCTTCCTCCCCGCTATCCTCCATTGCGTGCACGAGATTGAGCCGCGATCGCCGACTCACCCTCGCACGCTTTCACTCGCACATACTAAAGCCCCTTAAACTTCGTAAAGTAGTGCCACTCTCCTCCTCCGCCTTCACTCCTCCTCATTTCTCCTCTCTTTCGCGCTCCCTCCTCGACCGTGGCGCCACCTACATTGCTCGAGCGTAGCAACGGCCCCAACATGCGCTCCTCGCCACTTCGTAGACGCTTCTCGAGCAAAAATGGCGCTGAAGCAAGGCGCGTGGGCCCACGTGATGCTATTAGGCCAATAGCGACGCGGCGGCGGCCTCAGCCAGAGCGCGCGAGAAGGAGGCGGCATTCTTCAAAGCGTGGCACTACTTTACGAAGTTTAAGGGGCTTTAGCACATACAGCATACGGCGCGCGGCAACGATTTTATCGCCCTTGGACTTTATAGAGAACCTCACGGCGACGGCGAAGCGGTCACGCCTGCAGTGTCCCTATAATCGCCGCCTCAATAAAACGTAAACTTGACTGTTGACGTTTCCGCACAAAATGTGCTGCCTCAAAGAACAACAAGAACACTCGTCGTGGTCGTTCTTTTAATTCGCATGTCCGCGACGTATGGCTACATGCGTGTATATTTGGACGACGACTGTCTGAACCGAGCCACGGCCGCTCGACGGTTCAGATGATGCGAGATACGCTTGGAGGAGCCATGCTGATTCAGGATACCAGAAGCAGAACATTGTTCGCACTTGCTTCTCCGTCGCCCAATAACGCCGCTCAAGTGCCGCACTGGTGTGCTTTCCCACATTGCAACGGAATGCTTACGCACCACTCACACATGTTAAACACCGTCTGCAGTTCTGCAAGGAAAAAAATTCTAAACAATACACACATCACCTTGCTAAGCCTAAGCGCCCGTTACTGCGCTGTAGCCAATTAGTGTTACTCGTTATAAAAACGGAGCAAGAATATGCCGTTTCGGGTGTACTTTGTTCCTGGTACAAACGCTCGTTAAACGATTAACGTTCCAACGTGTTGGCAGGTGCAGGCGACTGTAAGCTCTTTCTCTGTCCCTCTGTGACGTGCAGGCTGTTTCAACGGCACCCCGAGTACCAGAAGCTGTTCTCCGGCTTCGCGGACGTGCCGCCGGAGGCGCTGTCCACCAACCCTCGCCTGGGCGCGCATGCCATGTCGGTGGCGTACGCCATCACGTCGCTGGTGGACACCCTTGACGACGCCGAGTGCCTGGTGGAGCTGGTGCGCAAGATCGCCATCAGCCACACCCGACGGCCGGTCACCGTCACAAACTTCGAGGTATACACTATACATATACACTATACACGTATACACACTATACAACACTATATACATGTGAAAAATGTTCTACATCCCGCCGGGGCTCATACTGGCCGTCAACGATAATGGATTGCTTTAGAATAGGGACCCCAAATGTTTGGGGCCCCAAAGAGCATTGCGGGTGTTAGCGTTGGAGCGCGCAGAAGAGTTTTAGAATAGGGCTTTGCGTTTGCGTATAGAGTCTTACGCTTGCAGCGCCACTACGGCGTCATAAAATGCTATTATGAATCATTAAATAAAATATATCATCTTATGGTAACGAAAGTAATTTTGGCATTCGTGTTTCCGCGTTTAATTACAATTTAGAGGTTATATACTATTAGCAGCAAGCAATTAGTTGCGCTTAGTTTTGAGTAGCCAACTTTACACTGTAAAACCAGTTGCACCCTTTCAGGTGTATATTTGCCACACAGCAATATAAGCGCCATCTGTCTTGTCCGCACTTCCTTTCTTTAACGCGCGCGAGCCCGGTACTTCCCAGTAACGAACGGTGTGCGCGTTATCAGCACGACATAGCATTCTCGACAGGAAAGTAACGGGCGCGGCGTTTCAAGAAAGGAAACGCAAGCTAGGCAGATGACGATTATTGTTGTGTGACATATATACACCCCAAAGGGTGTATGTACCTTTGTTTGAGTGTATACTCTTATACTCCTATAGGCAAAGTTACACTCTTAGGCAGCGCGCCTCTCCAACCCAGAAGCGAGGCCTTTGTCTCTTCACTGCAGTGGCCCGCTTTCTGTCCGCTGGCGCCACCACTGCGGTGGCAGCCCTAACCTCCTCCCTGCGGCGTTGCGCCTCTCTCATTGTTACTGTATATGTGTTCGCCTTGGGAAGCATCCCGTAAGGAGCATATAGAGTGACTCGCCTCATTCTATTAGCGGAGAAAATCCGGCCACCGACCAACGAAAACCGGGGAACTAGGTAAAAAATAAAGCTATTCGCTCTTAAGAGAGTCGCCAGCACTCCTCTTTCTCTATAACATATTCCGAGAGACACAACCTCATGTTTTACAAAGATAAAGCTGCTCTGTCCAGTTAGCGAAAATCCGGAGACTCTGAGCCAGGTTAGGGATGTTAGCCGCCGAAATGTGCTACGAAATACAATGGCACTTCTCTCGTTATTTGGCTCTCATCGTCATCGCGCGAGCGCCAAGGAACAAGACAAGTGGTTCGCGAATGTATTTTGTGGCACATTTTTGAGGACAGATATACCTCGAAATCAGTAGCCTCGGCATACGCACATACCGAGTGTGTCAGTGCCAGAAGTCGCTGACTGCCTTCAAATTCCATTCGAAACTATTACAATGAATCGATTTTTGCTAATTTGTGAATTTCTTAAGCTAGTGCGTTGTACAAGTAATATTCGAATTTTCTGATAATCAAGCAGAAGTGGCACTGTCGCGCACTGCCGTTCTATCTATCTATCTATCTATCTATCTATCTATCTATCTATCTATCTATCTATCTATCTATCTATCTATCTATCTATCTATCTATCTATCTATCTATCTATCTATCTATCTATCTATCTATCTATCTATCTATCTATCTATCTATCTATCTATCTATCTATCTATCTATCTATCTATCTATCTATCTATCTATCTATCTATCTATCTATCTATCTATCTATCTATGTTTTACGGCTATCTATGTTTTACGGCATGTTGTTTTACCCTATTTCATGTCACGAACCAGCCTTGCAGCCCGAGTGCGTACGCTTCTGCAGGCGATTTCTGCATTTTATGAGCAACTGATCCCGTTTCGTGGCATAGAGCCGCCTTATCAGGCGTTGTTAACCATATGGTACGGCCTAATCTCGCTCTTGCACGGCTGCCCTGATAAATACCGCTGGACCGCGCTCGCATGCAGGCACCCTTATAGCGTTACTCTGGGCACCCTGTTCGGGAAGCTTAAGGTTTGGCGAAAGCGCTGCCCGCCCGTTACTCGTTCAGTTCACTGCGAGGAGTGACGAGAACACTTGCGTCATTTTGGCCTTTCCTGAAGTTGAAAGGACACATCTGATTTCACGAAGCTAGAAAATTTTAAAAGAAAAAGAAAATTCTCCAAATCTGCGCAAAACAAGTTACTAAAGTGCACATATCAGGCATACGTACATATATATATATATATATATATATATATATATATATATATATATATATATATATATATATATATATATATATATATATATATATATATATATATATATATATTATTTGTTTAATTCAGTTAGTAAGCACAAGTAATTCCCCCAAGCTGTCCTTGGTGTCATTGTTGGCTTCTTATGATATGATTGATAAAAATCGGGCCCCTCGGTTAACCCTCTTTTTTCTCCTTTAACACTTAACGAAGGTCTCGAATCCGGCAACATTGGTGCCTTCAGGCAGCATGCGTTGGTTTATTGACCAGTTGGCTTCACGCAAAACGATCACGTACTCGTGAGTCGGGGCGCCTGCGGCAAAAAGGCTGTTCCACATCCGCCGCCAAGGTTTGTGAGTGGTGGCGCTGGCTGACACTCCCAGGGTTAGTTTAGTAGCAACACATAAATACCGCAGAAAGTGGACGGGAAAACGACGCCGCTGTAGCTCAGTCGGTAAGAGCATCGCACGTGCATTATGCGAAGACGTGGAATCGCTCCCCACCTGCGGCAAGTTGTTTTTTCATCTGCTTTCATTGCCGTTAGTTTATCATTTCTTTAATTCAATTAGTATAATTAATTTGTCCTATGTTGTTCTTGGTGCCTTTGTTTGTTGGCTTCTCATGATTGTATATATACGCGCTAAACACTGCTTGTCAATTTAAAAAGCTCTTTCTCTCTCTCTTTCTCTGGAATGGCCTTCCTTCATGGAGCTGGCAAAGTTCGATACTTGCTGGAGTTAGATCAACTTAAAGTAAAACTGATGTGGTGCGTGTAGCCATGGTTAAAATAGAAAAACAATTAGCGCGGTATAAACAGCTACCCGCTGTTAAAAGAAATAGAGACTGCTTGGACAACAGTTTCCGTATATGGCTGACATACCGACGGATCGATCACTGAGGCGACTCGCTGTAACGAAGTCACCGGTTTAAGTGTCCGCAGCGATTTAACGGATCGCCCGAGGTTGTCACGAAGGAGCTCGGAAAAAGCTGCGTTGTGCACGTCCTCAGTCTGTGTCTTCATCTGGCGGCGTTCGGCGTGTAGTTCGTTGTTAAACATGACTCGTCTTAAAAGTATGTGGAGAAGCAGGAGAAGCACGTGAATAAGAACGTGCTGCCCCAAGTTTCGCCAACGGCGGGTCGTCGGTGAAGATGTTAAGGCTGACGGGGGCGGATCGGCCAACAACGCTCAAAGCACGAATGTGGCCAGCTGGCTTCTAATATTGCTATGTTTGTCGTAACAGAGCGTCTTAGCAAAGCGTGTATAGGCTGTACCGGAATGCCGGAGCACGACGACGTGTGGGAGCGATCACGCGTCGACATCTTGTACTCTTTAAGAAGTTGTTTCTTCTTACCGGGTCGCACGGATATAGGATATATCTATCTCTGAGAGAGATAAAGAAAGATAGTTTTGCGATGATTGGGTCGGTTATCAATATGTTCATGGCAAACAGGAGCATATAGTCGGTTGTTGCAAAAGGAGTTCTGCGTGTTCTGGATGTATACGCAGCGCCAGGAGATGTCGCCACCACCATTGCCGCTCCCCTTCATGTTCTCCTACGTTCCGGTATAGTAAATCTACGCTAACAGGTCTACGTCACCACGCACGCTAAAATCTATCTAGTGATTACAGCGTAGACAAGACGCGTCTATCAATCGGGACGTGGGAGTAGGTTTTCGAGGCAGACTTCTGGGGTGAACACCTTGCACGCAGAACGCGAATGCGACTACGTTTTTGACTGCTTCGTCTTTGATACCAATGTGCACCTTCAACATCACCAACATCATTAACATCATCAATGTGCACCTTCCACGCGCCGCAGCATGGCGGACGACCTAGCGAGCCGGAGGGCCATTTTGGACGTCGGCCAATTCCCCCGCGTTGTCACATTTTGTAATGGCGGCATTTTGAGCCAATCGGAGAGGTCGTAGCAGCCCTCGGGGCAAATCAGGGCTGGCAAGATGGCGAACTCGACAATTATGCGGAATTTCACAACGTCCGGAATAGTACCCGCACCCCCGGAGCGAGTGCTAAAATGTCCCGATTATCTGCCCCCCACGTGACCGGCAGCGTGACGTCGTGCATGCTTCGGCGGTACAACTCCGCGACACATACACTTCCTGGGGAACGAAACCGAAGCTGGTTCTCAGCACAGCTGCTGTAGTAAATTATTTAAGGCGCTCCGAGGCTTAGGTATAGCATCTCGTCTAAATTTCGAAGTCATTCTGAGGTACACAATCTTTATGTGTACCGCGGAAAATGAAAAGCCCGCGGTCGTCTTCCCTTGCTGGCAGATGTCTTGGGACTCGCACTTGACCGTCCTCCCTTATACCCGTCTCTCTCGCAGCACACGATGACCGTGATCGTGGACACGCTGAAGGACCGGTTAGGAAGCAAGATGACGCCGGCGGCCGTGGCGGCGTGGGAGAAGACCCTCAGGCTGGTGGTCACCGTCACCGCAGACGTCTACAAGGAGGCCGGCAAGAACTAAGGCCGCACCAGCGCTGCCCCTCCCTCCTCTCTCGCATCGGCTCGCAGAAGACGCGAGCAGACGACGTCGTCACCTCTTGTATACACTGCTTCAAAGCGCGTGCAGACGCTGGTGGCTTCTTCGCGGTTGCGACCGTAGAACGCGAGTCTTCGATGCTCCTCGGAAACGTCACGGTTGCCGAGCTCTTCTGGTTAGGCTTAGCATGCGCAGGGCACGCATTTTTTACGAGGGCGTCGTAGGATCGAGTGTATCGTCCCCGCTGAAAGCACGCGTGTGTTACATAGTCAAATGGGACAGCCGCGGTGTGGTGGCTGTTTGCCGCAGTCGTTGTCTGTGCCGAGTCTGGCACAATCGCTTGTCTGACGGCGTATTCGGCAGTGGATCCCGATAATGCACACTAACGTGACCGGCGCATGCGCATTCGACTCTCAAGGCTGCGATGGGAATAGTGCTGCGAAGAACACGGATGAGGTGCGAGTCGTGCATTTTGTGTGCGCGGTAACCGTTTTACTGGAAGTGCTCTCGCTTTCACAGTGTAGTAGGTGACGGGCAGTCTTAACAGCCACGGGGTTTTGCACGGTTAGGCTGTTCTTTTTTTTTTATTGAGATGAATATTAGGAGAGGTTGGCGCCTTTATGGTGGCACCGGCTACTCCTTCTCACTTGGCAAAGGAAACAAGTTTGCGTAAAAAGGGAGAATATAGCGACAAGAAAGATGGCACTCAGTAGAACACTGGATGAATAAAAAATATACAGTCCAACAGTACATGAGTCGCAAAGTTCTGTGCATAAGTTCTTTGTTCGGTTTGAAGGCGTTGAAGCTACTATGTCTATGACACTCAATGTTACAGGGGCAGTGCAGACCTAACTTGAGCACCGTGCAGGCGCCATGTTGTGGGTGTTGTACGTAACCCGACGCCTCGCTGCGCCGTTACCTACAGTATACTGGGTGTCCCACGTAACTTGTGCCAAGATTTAAATATATGCAGTTGCAGCTGGACAGAACCAAGGTGATTTTGTTTGCCGTCGCTAGAAGCAAGTCAGGCCAATTTTTTTTATTTCGTCTAATTGCACAATTATTTATTATTAGGTAACCAACTACTCGAACATAATATTGAGAGCAAAAGTGTGAATGAGAAATTTGTAGACTATCCTCAAAAATTCCCGACCAGCTTTTTTTCTGTTGCTTTAATGCGTGCTACATAAAAGTTTTTTTTTTTTCGAAGACTTAAGAAAGTCCGCAAAACACGAAAAATTACCGCTCGACTAGTCGCACGTATTCAATTGGGCGAAATACCAAAAAAAAAAGAAAACAAAGGTCTGACTTGCTCCAAGCGCCAGTAAACAGCATTACATTGGTTCTGCCCGGCTACGTGGCACTGGCATTTTTTTTCTTTTCGTTTTGGCGTAAGTTACGTGGGGCACATGGTATGCGGTTAGCTACTGTGAAAATTTATCTGGTTCATATCGGCCTTAGGCGTCAAGAAAAGTTTTCAGAATGTTCAAATTGGTGCTGATATAAATACTGTAATTTGAACTCGAGAGTACCGGTTACCTTTATAACGCGTAAACGAGAACCTTAATGAATGTTACCGTGTTCAGTGAATATATGTGTGGGTCAATGAAAGCTATAATATATATGCAGTCTTACAGGTCGAAGTGCGCGGCAACTCTTTTTTCTTCTTTTGTCTGGAATGGTAATCTGATGGCAACCGATGATCTGATTCCGGTATATACACGTGTACCGTACCGCAGGAAATCAGCGCGCGGACCAACACAGACCAAGAATGAAAAGACACGCCACTTCGCGTTTTCTCGGTCCGAGGTGTTCGTTCGCTGGTTTCCGACGATGCGACCACAACAGCTTTAGCAGGGGAAAAAGTTTGGGCGTGTTGGTGGGATACATACAAACTGGGATACATAGCGCAAGAATGACACAGGGACAAGCGGGAACACGGGTCGACTGGTAACTCTCAACAATCGATTTATGGCGGCTGGTGAGTACATATATACTCACTGGGACGCCACTGCAACAGACACACTGAAGGGAAGTGAGTGTATATATGCTCACCAGCTGCAACAAATCAATTTTTGAAAGTTACTGCCCGTCCCGTGTTCCTGCTTGTCCCTGTGTCATTCTTGCTCTATGCATCCCATTTTCTACACGCGAGCTTTGCCCAGGTTACCGTTTTCCTACGATATATAAATGCAAATCCCATAAGTTGGTGCAGAGAGATTGCCGAAGATGGTTCACGGTCGGTGTTCGAGTGTAACTGTTTTGACTTTCTATGAGAAAACGTGTTACCAACTGAGCGTATAGAAGTAAATTTGTATGTGCAACGTCGGCTGCATGGGGACTGCCCTGGTGAAGAATGTGTTTTTGCTACGCCACCTTTATCTCATGCAGAGCAAACCTATGTAATGTACGTTTTTTTTTGTTTTTTCTTCTCCTACTACTTCTTCTATCGACGTACAGCATCATACATGCAACGCGGTCATCGCTATTTAGGTATCGTTCAAGCAAACAAAGTCTTCGTCTACAAAACTTATCGCCCAGTACATCGTTGCGATTTTTCCATTGCATCCTCCAAGATGGGCGGCGAGCGTTGCAGATTTCGGAGGTTATATATGGTTTCAGCTACCTATCCTAAGGTGTAGGCTGCAAGCTGCAAAGGTCATGGCAATAAAAGCCCTCGCGTAATGAAAGAGAACACGTTTGCAAAATTTCCCTAGGAAGAACGACGCGGCGGTGGCTGTTTGGTTCCAAATGTACCGTGTCGCATTTTTTTTTATAGCATGTCCTTTTGTATTTTCTAATGACATTTTTCTTTTGCTTTGTTTCTGAGCCTTCCTGTAGGTACACTCTTACACATGCAAGCAAACAGCTGCACCAGTGAAGCATTGGGGCTGTCATCGGCTTTAGCAGGCGCCCGTATTTACACGCGAGAACGGTTCAGTTAGCGACCCATAAGGACTTTTTTAAGCCAACATTTCTTTTTTTTCTTTTTAACCACTAAATATACACAAGTTTCTTGAAACATAAGTTACGTGCGTTGTTTCAGTGGTGTCGCCGAATATCGTTTCGTGCTAGAACCGACAGGCGTGGACCTATTTTACAGCGCTTTCTGCTGCAGCGCGCTGTGTAGGGATCGCCACAGGCCCGCCTTCGTTGTGCCTAGAATGCCTAGTGCCTAGAATATATTTCTAGGCACTAGAAGTGCCTAGATATTCTAGGCACAAATACCTATACTGAATCGAGAGCCAGCGGCCATCCAACTGCCGCCCGCCACTCACACGGCGTTCTGCCGATGGTCCGGGAACCGCTTAGTGCTATTTATTTGAAATGTTGAAAAAAAAAGGAGAGAGAAAAAACGTGTTCTGGTCTGTCTGTCGTGAACTGCAAGAACTGCGGCGATAGAGACCTGAGGGTGTGTGATACGAGACTTGCGGCGGCCGAGGTTCGTCCGCCTCGGGTGCACGAGCAGCGCTCACATTTACGTCCGTTCGTCCTGCACAGCCTTGTTCGCGAGGCGAGCCCAATAAGGTCTACCGCCAGCGCTGGATAGCGCATTGTCGGCAATGACTTCCAGGCTAACGCCAGCTGCGCAGCAACCGGACAGCGATACCGCCACAGATAACGCGGCACGTTGAACTTTTCGATGAGCTCGCAAGTCAACGCCAGGCCCTTCCCACGCAAGCCCGACCGACATGCTCGAGCAACTTCACTTTCCACAACGTCGAAGTCAAACGTGGTATAATGGCGTTGAACTGAGCTAGTTGGTTACGGTAACTACGGCGAGTTTGAACAGCTGAACTGAAAAAAAAAAGGGGGGGGGGGGTGATCAAGGGAGGCAGACAAGGACGTCCCCTAATTTTTTCAGTTAAGCTGTTCAAGCTTGTCTTGGTGGGACAATATACACAGGCTGGCACCGCTAGTTTTCTTTCTGCGCCGCGATTCAAACAGCAGGCGCTCGGCCACTTGAAGTATTGCCGTACACGCGAGCGAATACATATTAATCTGCGCTGCAAGTAGTCGGAAGCCATCCCCAAGTTATTTGATCAGCGCTGTCGATAAGAACGACGAGGTCTGAATCAACCACAGCGGTAGGAACAGGTCGCAAACACGTATTTTCTGCGCACATGTGCACGCCCTATTCGGAACGAAGTTGTTACACACACAGTTAACGACAACAGGTAGGCACGACCGTATCAGCCTTCCAAATATATCGCTCTGCAGACTAGAATATAAAGAGTAAACTCAAACATGGGGTTACCGTACTCGTCGCCTTCGGTCGATAGGCTTGCACATTATTAAGACTGCAGCGCAGATAGGACGGATGAATGAAAGGTGTTTGCACTGTCTCTGCATTTTAGGCCAAAATCTCTTTTCGTCTACCCACTTAATAAGGCTCACCGTGGTAGCCTAAATAGCGGCTTTCTGAGCCATGCCTGCGGCCGCGGCGACCATTGTGTAAACAAGCGAGGAAACACCTATCAGAATTAAGGAGCTCAATGGCGGGCGCTGTCACGTGATCAAATATGGCGGTGCCCATGGATTTGGTGCTGTAAAGGGTCTGCAGATAATCTGCGACGTTTTACCCTTTCAAAAAGCGTTTCGTGATTACCTAAAGCCTATCTCGGCTGTCGTCTTTTATTGTCTTTGCTATACCGTGATCGGTTTATGCGCCGTGCAAAATGAAATCCTACCCATACACTTACGAACACTTCAAACGAAGCAGCAGTGGGAGGCCTCTCTGTCCAGCTCGGACCTGACAACCCAGCGCAGCCTGGTACAGCAGGCAAGGGCAGCAGCACAGGCCACAGGGGCTCTGAAATGAGTTCTCCATCCGCTGGCCAAGTCTTCGACAACTACTTCTTTCCCTTCGAAATAAATGTTTCTACTACTACTATGCGAGAAAAGTAACATGAATGCATGAACAGATCCACGAAACTTCTCTCGCGTGAACACGACTTCTGGTCGACCAGAGCGCTGGGCGGAGGCTTGGCTGTTGCATATTGGCCAACAACTTTTGTTTGAGAACTTTGTTTTTAAAGGATACTTCTGCCTAGAATGGAGTATTCGCTGGCAAGCGAGTGCCATCACATTAAAGAAAAGCGCTCTGCCATGTGAAAAAGCTTCGCGTCTGGCTTCTCGGTCCAAACAGAATACGTCGCCTCTTTCGCGGTTTCCGTTTCCGCTTCGACGCCGCCGCCTAGCGGACGTTGGCCACAGCACAGACGGGAACGAGGACGCAGACGAAATGAAGAAGTTAAACGTATAGCAGACGACTGACCAAAGTAGCAGGGACGATTTTTTCTTATGCCCGCACACGGCGCCCCTGCGCTGTCCAGACTTAATGGCGTTATTAGCCACGGCCGGATGGGGAACGGGCGCTGGCCGCCAACGGAGAACTAATTTCCTTTGCGATGACTCATGCGTGAATTCTTGCAGCCGGCGCAGAAACGAGAGGCGGAAAAACCAAAAGGCACAGTCTCCCAGAACTGTACACGCAGTCTATCGAAGATGCATATATCGTCCGACTTTCCACTGTCATTTTCTTCGTGGCAACGAGACCGTGAAGGATTTAATTATTTCGGCTGTGGCTGCGCACTTTATTTTCATTTCCAATATGGTGTCTCTCCGAGTGTAATGTGACAACCCCGGCTTATACGTGTCTTTCTTTTTCCTGTCCGCTGTGTGCATGAAAAGTTACATTTGTTATGACGAACCTACTTCTTTTTACGTTTTAACTAGCCTCGTTTCTCTCGCTCTCTTTCCCTGACTATCAAGGCCCGATTTATTACGCAACGAACACCCGCGGCTCAAATAAAAAATTTATTCAAGCTGTAGGCACATGGCAGCTGGGGTGAATTGCGAGGCGTACGGAACGTCACAGGAATTACCTGTCGCTTTTTTTCCGGGCAGTGGCTCTTTTCTTTTGACGAGAACAGTGATGCAAAACGAAAACATTGGTAACGCATTGAAGTTCAACAGAGCACCATAATGTGTTGATACACCACGACCGCCGTACTGGTACAGGTAAATGTAAACGGCGATAGTATAGTTTTAGCGCTGCTAGCGGCTTCTTGTGACGGTTTGTCCAACCGCTACAATGCGTTGGAAACGTTTTTATGCGTTCTATGGGTGTTCTCGTTTTTTAATGATTACGCTTCATCAAACTGAAACGTGTTTGGTCATTGCAATAATAGCTCTGCGACACCTGGTTAAACTCTGCTCGCTAACATGGCTCCAACAACGCAGCTTCAGTACAGTTCACCACAGCCTGCCCGCAAACGTGCCACCAGCGCAGCGCACTTTTACGAAATACCGGAACATCGGAAAAGCAGACGTGCTCGGCATGGTCGGTGGCACCATCGTCTCACGCTGGCGTCAACTAGAGCACACAGAACTATAAATGCGGCTACCATGTACCGTGCAGCTGAGTGGTATCTATCTGAGTGGATAGTGGCAACTATCTTTTTCTCCCTTCTGTTAGAACAGTAATGCGAGGCAAGAACGTTTCTAAGGCGCTGCGGTTGCAAAAAGCCGTCATAAAATGGCGCTTCCCAGCACTGGCACTGCTCTCCCCTTCTCCGGTGTTCCGTGTATTGTGGCAAGGCTAAAATTCTGCAATGACTGTCGCTATACAGCCATCCTGTACGTAGACTTGTATTTTTACCCCTTGGAACCACTGACGAACGATGGCAGTTCGAAACGGAAATCGGCGCGTTTCTTAGCTGTATAGGGTTCGGCGAGGCCTACAGCAACAGGAAAATAGGATTTGATACGCGCTGTGTGTTGCCTGCAAAGCCACGTGAGAGTCAGCGCACGCGCTTTGGACGTGAAAATTGGGCGTACTTGGACACGGCACTCGCTGAAATGACAGCGTGACGTCACCGGTAGGACGCTCTGCGTATTGCTCGACACCGAGCGGTGGGCAGTGAGCAAATTTGCCACGATGGCCTCCGAAATTGTCCCGCACAATGGTATGGTCTCAGTAGCATTACCACGCGCAGGAGTTACTCGTGAACACTATGCCTGCACCAACGCATTTACTCTCCTAATGACAAGGGAAGACGTACAAGCTCGTGTTGTGAGAAATAGGCTACGAATTTTTTTTCCCCCTCTTGTGCGGCCGGCTTGCATTTACCGAACCGGAAATTTCGCATCTCGTAAAAGTCTGGGGCCAACAGTGCACATAACCCGAAACTTGAAATTTCGAGTTGCAACTGCTTCTACATAGAAACGAAGTTCGTATTATCGGCAAGCATCCTTTCCGGAATACGTGTTTAATGTGTACGTGACCACTGCTTCGAAATAGCGCCCGTCAGTGGGCCATTTAATTCATATCACGCAGCTTACGTTTAGAGGACAATGCGAAAGGCCAGAGGAGGACCCTGTCATTATGTGTCAGTTTTTGTTTGCGGAGCTGTCGTTGCTAACGGCTTCTCGGGGCATTAATGAGTACAAATTAGGCATGTGTTGTTCTGTTTAGTGTAATGCCGATTGTTTATTGCGCTTTTGTTGTTGTTTTGTTTAGTGCTTGCCTGCTATGTTTATTAACCCACATAAAACAGCGTGTTTGTTGTATAAAATTTCCAAGACCTGTCTATACATAAAATTGCTCTATACTTGAAATAAATAATTGTTTTTGAAGAAAAAATATCGCGTGTCCAAGTTTTTCTTTCTGTGCACCGAGTTGTCATGTGTGGCTGACGGAATTTACGAAAAGAAGTTATATACGTTCTGGAATGTATTATAGAACTACGTAAGCTTCGCGTCGTTGCTAACTGCTGCTAATAGTCTGTCGCAAGAGAAACAGTGTCATACAGTAAAATCGTAGCGCAAAGCTACAAAAAAAAGAAAGAATGAAAGAAAGAAAACAAATGGGTTTCTGGGAAATAAATCTTCGCGGTTGAACAATACCAGTCCTGGTCCGGTGTTCGAAGCTGCGACCAACGCCTTTTTGGGGCCCTAGTTCCACCATATGAACTAAGCTGTAGGCCAGCAAGGCCGAAACAATCGACCACTCGAAGGGACACAAACCATGGCAAATCTAGTTCTGCAAGAGCCCGCAACGCAGACGAAGGCTCATCAAAGTGAAACCGGTCACTCACCCGACTGTAGCACGAAACTATATACGATCGAGTTTCCTCTATACCTTGCGGATAGGATAGGATAGGATAGGATAGGATAGGATAGGATAGGATAGGATAGGATAGGATAGGATAGGATACACTTTATTGCTCTAATTTACAGAGTCATTCAGCGATCAGACCGAGTGCTTCCATCTTCTTCTTGTCGATGGTGACTCCCGTCTTGCAGGGTTGGTGCCCCTATACCAGAGCACCACTGAGCGTGGCTGCTCGTCGGGCATGGTGTACCAGCCCCCGTTGTAGGCGTGGGTTGCCGCTGGAGAGCACACTTTCCCACTGCTCCGCACTCGGATTTTCTATGTTGTGGAATGTTTTGCTTTTGCTGCATTCCCACGTGACATGATAACGGGTGGGTTTTGCGCCAGGCCATGGGCATATGTCCGTCGTCGCGACAGTAATTGGCTCGGACTGTAAGGAGATCACTTGCGCGTCGCCACGGGACTGTACGGTAACTGAGGGAGAAGAAATGGCTGTTGCTCCCGCGGAGGGCTACCGCGCCAACAGATCCCTTACAACATTAACGGACTCTAAAGAAGCATGCCGTAACTACATCAATGACTGAATTGGCCAAAAGGCGCTCCAAATCAGCCTCCGCGCTGGCCAACACGAAAGGCGAGTTAGACACGACATTTTCTGGATACCCGGACACACTGAAATTGAGGGCAACCAGAGGACCGCTCGCGAGCATATTAACCGAGCGGACCTAAATGGAGACCCCGAGGACTTCATGAAGGTGATCCCGACGTACTCCGAAATACTAAATTATCATAGAGGAACGAGGGTCAAATACTCCCCGCCCTATAACACGCTTAATCAACAAGAGGCAGTTTGCTGGCCGAAGCTGCAAACAGGGACCTTCCCAAATCTACACCCCCATACTAAGCAAAACGTTCCCAAATCTATACCTTGGGGACTTCTACAGAATTAACTTGCAGTATGTGCTGTTGGTTCACAGCGTTTTGCTAACCGTACATTTTCTGCTGCGTATACGCGAAACACGCTCACATGCGTGAAATGCGTGCTATCTTACTTTTTCATTTTCCTCATGACCTGGAACCCCTACATGGTGGTTTGTCAGCAAATGGGGGGCCCTTCGGTAGTTTTACGAACAATCGAACCGTCAGGACGCGTATTTCAATGACAGAGAACAAAACGGCAGCGAATTCCCTACCGCATTTTGACATTTTGCACTGCTGCCGCCAATGATCCATTTGCCCGTGATGCTGCAGAAACAATTCGGGCCCATCGATATTTTCTAGTTCTCTACAACAAGCGAAACAACGTAATACTCTAAACTTAATCACACCTATAAGGGTGCTTTATATCAGTATTGTTATGGGAAGAAGCGTACGTGTATTTAGAGATGACAACACGCATAAAAAAGTATGCCTTAAGTCTTTTTCGTCGTCACCCAGACCTCAGTCGAAATCTGGTTCTTCCATCGATTCAAAGTGTGACAGTATTTACGGAATGAAAAAAAAAATAATCAACAGAATAAATACTTTTCGACCAAATCTGCATCACGACTACGACCGGTGAGCAAATGAATTCATCATGATAATCACCGTGCACTATTACCAATTTGGAACATCGTAACAACGTTAACTGAAGTGGGAGGTAAAGCACCAAGGCAACCAGTAGGTAAGCTCTCCCAAGTAACAAAGGACCTAATAAAGAAGCGACAAAGCATGAAAGTCTCCATCTCAAGAGATCAGATAGAATTCGCGAAACTGTCGAAACCGATCAAACAAAGAGATAGTAAGAGATATTCGAAATTATACCGTGAGAAAGACTGAGGAGGCAGTAAAAAATGGACGCAGCATCAAATCTGTGAGAAGAAAATTTGGCATAGGACCAGCCAAGGTATCTGCACTGAAAGGTAAGCAGGCCAATATCATCAACAATTTAGAAGATGTAGTAAAAGCGGCGGAAGAATTGTATACTGACCTGTACAGTACCCACAGCAGCCACGCTACCTTCATGTGAAGTACTATAATGAACAGGATACAAAGGCTCCTTCTATAACTAGCGATGAAGCTAGAAGGGCCTTGCAAGACATGACCGGGGAAAAGTGGCAGGAGAAGATGGAATAACAGCCGATTTAATCCAAGATGGAGGAGACATATTGCTTGAAAAACTGGCGGCCCTTTATACGAACTGTCTATCGACTTCAAGGGTCCCAGAGAACTGGAAGAATGCCAACATTATGCTAATCTACAAAAAGGCCGACGTTAAGAAATTGACAAAGTATAGGCCCATTCGCTTGTTTCAGTATTGTATAAAATATTCACCGAGATAATTTCCATTAGCATAAGGGCCACTCTTCAGTCAACCGAGAGGCTGGCTCAGGAAGGGATATTCTACAAAAGATCAAATCCATGTCATCAATAGGTAATCAAGAAATTTGCAGAGTGCAATCAACCTCTCTATATGACTTTCGTATATAATCAAAATGCATGATTCAGTAGAGATACCGTAGTCATAGAGGCATCACGTAATCAAGGAGTACAGGCCGCTTTCATAAATATCTTGGAATATATCTACAGGGATCCCATAGTTACCTTAACTCTTCACAAGAAAAGTAGTAATATACTTATAAAGAAAATGGTCAGACAAGGAGACACAATCTCTCCAATGCTATTGCACTGCTTGCTTGGAAACAGTATTCAAGCTATTAAACTGGGAAGGCTTAGGAGTAAGGATCAACGGCGAATATCTCAGCAGCCTTCGGTTTGCAGATGACATTGTCCTGTTCAGCAACACTGGAGACGGGTTATAACAAATGATTGAGGACCTTAAGATATATAGAATATCGGGAAATATCCTTACAAAATTAACCTTTCTTTAAATAAAATTCCGTGTCTAGCTGACACAGACACTGTACTTGTGACATTGAAGTCACACAACAACGAAATGATAAAGAAACGGTTAGCTAGGACTAGTAGAAAGATATTTTATTCAACACCAAACTGATAAAAAAACTAATAAAACGATTCAAAATTGATAAATAGAACATTGTATACATATTGCCGATGCACAAACCGTGGTGGGACATCGAGCCTTTTGCACTAAAGTAACGACGGGTAAGGACACATTTCCTTCAGAAGTTCTTTTTCCGACACTTCGCTTCTGCAAACTCATTAATCACAATAGTAAAGTTTATATTTTTACGTGTTCTTATTCTATGGTCAGTATCCCCGAGTTTGACAGCCTTACATCACTCATGGTGGAGCGCAGAGACGTTTTGATCAGCTTCAACTTGGAAAAGTTCCTTTCGCATGATGCAACTGACTCGCAGATCGCGAGGAACAAGCGAAAAATAACGGTAAGGTTAGGGAGGGACTCAAAGAAGTTCCATTTGGCGATGAATTCCAGGAACTCCAGGCAACGAGTCTGAAGACGATCCAGAGAATCCCATTCGCGATTTTCGACGGCCGCACTAAAGCAACGTCGCTCTCAACGAACGCTTCACCGTAAACGCGAGCGCCGGGTAGGCTCGTTGAACGCCCTCTTGCTGCTGTCTTTGTTCGCTGCGCGTTCTGAACGGAAGAGGGACCCAAGAGCCTCAACGCCTTACAAAGCCTGACTGTGTGTTGAACGACGCCTGCTCCCAGCATGAACGCACGGCACGAACGCACCCCACATGAAACGTTGCGCTAAGGCGAGTAGTTTAGCGACCATTTTGCGAATTACATTTTAAAGCGAAAGCTTTACTGGCCGCGAACTTGCGCTTTCGCCGTGGCCGTGCTCCGAGGAGGCACATGACGTCGCACCGCGTTCCTCGTCGTTGCGTTCGCCTCCGCTCGCTTCGCCAGCTGCGTCGCATGCCTGATAACATGTCGGAGAATTGAAAAGGAGAGTTCGCGCGCGCCGCAACCACAGTTGAGGCGGCAGTATGGACGGCGACAATTCTGATAAGCAGGAGGAGGCCTGGAATCGACATCGGAAGGAGATGAAGAGGAAACGAATCGCCCAGGAAACAGACGAACAGCGCGCCGAACGACTGGCTAAACGCCGCAACATAGCTAGACAACCGGACTAACCTGGACTTGCTATCAATATTAACCAAGGCTAACCATGCTATATGCCTTAGCTTTCGCTACGTATATCCTGGCATAGCCGAGCTAAGGCACTGCCTATTTACTAGCCCGCACATCCTTGCAGTAATTTCGTGGAGTGCTGATAGAGCTGCAGCCGACAATTCTGCGGCGCAACGCATCGGGTTGCCATTTGCGCCCAGTCAAGCTGGCGGAAAGAGGGGTGTCTTCAGACGTGTATGACTACCCCCCCCCCCCACCTTTGCTACGGCACTGGTTGTAAATATTCCCTCCAGTTTCTTTACTGCTTCAAAAAGCAAATTGGAGGGATACAGCAATCCTCCCCTGTCACAAATTTCGTGAATTTTGAGACTATGCTACTGACACTAAAGTTATGCAGAAGAAGAGAGCGGCAGTTCTCACATTTGTTGCGAGTAAAAAAATTCTGCGCGATATAGCTTGCCATATAATGGATGAGGCGGTCATCGCTCCTTTCCTTCACATAAGCCCAGTGCTCTGCCGTAGTACTGTTTGGCCTTTGCTCTACAAGCGTCAGATTTCCAGCTTCAACTAACTCATGAAGTGACGCAACGTCCCCTTCCTTGTCAGAATTATCAGGTAAGTGAAGTGAAGTAGTGATACCATGTCTTCACTGACCTCTGTGTTCCCTGTTTGCATTGCCTTCTCCAAGTTATAAAAAGACAGTCAATTCACGGCAATCATAAATTGAGGCGGCGTTGAGTGATCGTTGGATCCGCACGACTGCCCCACAATACCAAAGAAGTTCTCCAACATATCTTGACTTAGTCTGGATGTCAATAGGGTCAATAGATATTTACAGCCATCTCCTTCCAAGTATTCTAACAGAGCCAAAGTGCTGCACAATGTCACACGGCGCCCATATACCGTCGACTGGCTCAAGAAGCCGCCATGACATTTTGCATGGGACTCCTAGCCAGACAAAAACTCGAGGAATTCCTTCAGGGTGCTTCAGAGCGAGCACGCTGCAACTGGCCGCAACACACGGAGAACGAGCCTGTAAAGCCCGTGCGACTGCAGCGCCGCCCGGCTTCAAGGCAGTGCGTGGCGCGCTTCGTCGTCTGAACACACTGCCCCCATAGAGTTTCTCACTACATTACCATTATTATAGTGAGAAACTCTATGACTGCCCCTATTCTAGCACACTGTAGCTTGGTACCGCCGTCTGTCGGGCGCCATCACCGACGGCAGCAAAGAGCGGTGATGGCGTAATGCAACGTCAACCCCACCCCCAACCCCCCGGCCGGTTGCGTAGCGGGAGATTTGAATTTCGAAAAAGGTATTCGGACCCTTCAGTTGCAATTTTCTCGTAAACTAAGTCTTTTCTTGGCACGAAACATGCGTTGCGAGGTTTTTTGGAAAGGTATTTAAACAGTCCACGTCAACGTCATATGTGCCTTTATTTGCACTTATTTCTCAGACTCTGGAAATTCTACCTACAGATTAATAGTCAATCTCTATTATTTTTCGATAATGTATGTATTTCTTCTGCTTTTCGCGCTACAACTCTGTTCAGTTTTATTTGGATGATATGTTTACCTCCGTACTGCACAAGTAACAATGATTTGATGTGACGTCTCCAATGCATTTCATATTATGTACCACAGTGCTGAATGCCAATAGGATAGGGAGCCATTTGTCAGGCCTTTGAAGCTTTTTGCTCCTGCTTCCATTTCTGTAATAGAAGCAAATAAACTTTCACCTTCACCTTTAGTGTCCCTTTAAGGCGAAAGCCTCATATGCCCCATGAATCGAAAAATTCGGCGTCCATCGTTAACATCGGATAGCAAGAAAACTCACGTAACCAAGTGATGACACCACGTTCCCGGTGCCGGACCTCCTGCGGCTCGCACTGTGAAATACCACAGTGAACAGCCACAGCGTCTGCGCCCCGCAACCAAAAGTCCGGTCTGGCCCACTCCCAAAATTGGATTAAGGTTGGTACAAATTACAGCAAGGTGGATTAAGGCGGAGTTTAAATGTAAGGTGATGACTTGTCAGACAGGTCCCCCTGCTTTCGCATTCAAATCACGACTGTCAGCTTTTTTGCTCAGACAACAGGATCAATGTGACAGGAAGAGTTTATTTACCACATTCAAAAAGTGCTTGAAGGGCTCATTTACATAGGCACCCCAATAATTCATCAGAGATCACGCAAGCTCTGCAAACACATCCGTATACCGCCTTAAGTTTGTCTGGATCACAAATTTGAAGTGCAAATGGTGCACGAAAATGCAGACAAAAAGTACCACATCCGTTTCTCACTTCTTGCCATTTAAAGACATGTGCCCACCTGTAGCCCACTACCATAATTTAACAGCCCCTGGACCCATCTGGTAACAATTCTAAAGGGACGCTTAAGGTCAACACTAAATGTGCACCAGTATTCTTTCGAAACTCCGTTTAATTCATTCAGCCAGAGAAGGTTGATTAGTAGCAGACAAAATAAACACTAATATTTTCGTTCCTGTCTTTTCAGTTTTGCGTCAAAGCAGCAGCACCGGTACGCCAATGACGTCAACAAATTCAATGTAGTTACTCATATGGGGGTTGTTCTAGCGCAGGAAAAATTCGGAATACTTGCTCATGTTCAATATTTGGTTGCTCAAAACGCAATTCAACGTTTTTAGACTGTTAAAGCGCAGCTTTTAGGTGCCGCTTCCTAGGTTTCGTGTCGTCCCTCGGCGTAACTGAGCAAACGGGCACAACGACGGATGAAAGAACGAACCTGGAGCGCAGCGGGGATGAAATATGGTGATCGAGAAACTTCAAAATGGTGTCGCCACCTGCCTTTCACTTTTTGCACCCTTTCTAAGCAAGCTTCCTCTCAGGGTAAGAGTAACGGATTTGCTATTGCTAGACTGCAATCTACAAATACAGATTAACATACCTATTTAACATCCCTTAAATGTCCCAAAACAACGTACCTGAACCATGAGAGATTCATTAGTGGACAACTATGGGTCAATTTTGACACACGAGGGATTGTTTAACCTGCTCAACCGTCACCTCGTGCTCGCCAGCGGGCTGCTACTTCAGCTCCGTACCCCCATGATGGCTGGAAGTGCACCATCATAAAACACACAGCAAGAGCACCGCTCAAACAAGCACCCGCTCTCAATTTCTAAATGATTTTCAACGTAATTCATTAACTCAGCAAGTGCGTACATGCTGTCTTGCAAAGCTATCAAAGTCCCGAAATGACACTGCAAGCAAAACCACGCCCTCTGCCCCAACAATGTCAAACAGTTAATGACACACCATGACAGATGCTCTGCACGTAGTAGCAAAAAGGCCATCTACTAACCAGCCAAAGGTTTATACACTGGTGAACATGAGCGAAACTCGGTCACTATCTTCACATAGAATGTCTTGTGGCTACCTCCATCACTACCATTGACGTTTCCCATAGACAGGCTCTGCTGTGCCCTTTCCGACTTATGTTAGGATATAAAAGGACATAAGATAAACCAATAGCTTACACATTCAGTTGAATATGGACTGGTGCTACCATGAGTGGAGGTTTGTTACACCGGAAAGCACCCAAAAACTAAACATAGGTAGTAATCTATTAACGAGACTGTGCAGTCTCCTAGCAACGTCACAAATTCTGAAATCATGTTTCAGGTTAGATGCCTGTTTTATGACTAAAAAAAGATTATGCTGCATTTGAAAATAAGACAGACACTAAATGCGACTTCTATTTGCAATTGAAAAAAAAAATGCACAAAAGTATCATGAAATCTACGACTTCAAAACAGCGTCATCAGCAGTGCCTTTGGGAAGTTTTATCTTCATTTTCTCCACCAAGGAATGCTTGCTTACCTCCAATGAAATGCAATGATAGTTATCAGTTCGAGAAGGACCAATTGATTTACTAATTTTTGTAGGCTTACTTCAATGTTTTCCACCACCTACAAGATTCAATGGATGATTTCTACAAAAGAAATGGAGAAAACTTGCAAAGCAGTTTCAAAGAGTGCTAGCTTCAATGGCAAGGTTTATTTATTTGTGCCCAGTGACATGCACCATAAAGATGACCGGAAATACTTGGTATGTGTGAAAAAGGGCTGACATGACGAACTCTGCCCACCCTAGCAATTAGTGCAGTATACACCTCAAACAAGCATCCACACACCTTCACCACTTCCTTGAACTCTACAAATTTTTGGTGGGCTAGGTACTTCACGGCCCATGCAAAACCCCAACAGCCCATTCCCTCCTTGCGATGCAAATGTCCCATTGGAAACAAGGTAAGCAAAGTGTTGAACTCGTAAAGCTGCAGCATGTTTTGACTAGATGAAAACTAAAGCAACTGCTAAGAGATGCAGCGCTTATCAGGTTTGTACAGAACCTTTTCCTTCCTTTGTTTAGCTTTGGCTGACCAAGCAGAGACCCAACATGCGCAGCTCTTGGAGATTAGGAGTATCTGCCAGTAGAAAGCTTGCGTTCACACAAAATTATGCAGGCCGCTAGCAGCCCCTGGTGAGAGAACTAGACACTGCAGCAAGTGCTGCGATTGTTAACTGGTGTGCAACACCTCTTGTACAGTAACGTCTTTTGCAGTTCCACTCTGTGGCCAACAGCACATGGATGTTGTACTAGAAATGCACCTCATGGTGCATTTGTCTAGTTGGCAGTTCTTCATCGTTTTCTCCCTAATACACACATCCATACCAGTTTCCTAGAGCTATGTAGTCATGGTCGTCAAGCGACAGCCCACACAGCTTCTTTGTTCATGTTTTTTTTTTTCTTCAAAAAAACGACATAGCTGTTGAACAAGAATCTGAAAGCCAGCAATCTGTCCCGGTAGGCTGCATACAAAGCAAAAACTAATAAGTGTCAGCGATCACAGCATCGCACAGACATTGCTAAAGGGAAGGCTAACACTAGTAACTGCAGCAGCTACCAATATGGCAGTCCAGCCAAAACATTGAGAACCAAATTTTTTTAGACTGAACTGGACTTAATTTGAATGCACAAGTGGCTTATATTAACTTTCATGAATATAACCTGTATTGTTCATTCATGTGTTTTTCTTCTGCCACCCGATTCATGCCCACAGATGTCACTTCTTGAATATCACCACTATCTTTAACCTATCGCGAATTCAATGCTAAGCAATGAATAATTTAACCACTGAACTAAAGATTGGTCTCTTTTTCAAAGATGGCAACTGAGCATTATCATTTAAAAAATGCCCAATGTGCCACTTTCAGTATGACTATTGTGGGACCATTACAAGCATACATCTTTTGTCATTTTTGTGTAATGGATAAAATATCTCATCTCTGCCTCTTTCAAACAATTATCGCTTATTTGATGCCATGATGACTCTGTGGCAATTATTTCTGGATGATAAAAGGTCACTAAAGGCAAATAAACAACAAGTCTACATTTGTGAGACTATTCTAGAAACCTTAGAATGTTTTTTTAAAGCCAGGAGATGACTTAGTCGCTAAAGAAATCACTAGCTAACGAGTCGCAGAATTCAAACCACCTGAGATAAACGGCATGGCTAATGTGAAAATCCTATCCTTTACCAACACCTGAAGCGGCAATACTCTGCCAGCCTTACCACATGTTCTGATATCAGAGCTCAGAGGCAATCCCCAAACAAAAGATTGAATAGTGCCAACAGGAGTCGTCAGTATGTTTTGTAGAAAAATACAGTAAAGTCACACAAAAGGCATTTCTTTCCATATTAAAGCAAGCTATAACTGCATTACAGTTAAAACTTGATCTAACAAAACCCGATTTTACGAAGTTCGCAATTTAAGAAAGAAATTTCAATTTCCCAGCAAGTACACATAAGATTCCATGTTGTCACAAACCCAAATTAATGAAACTAGCTTGAACTAAACCCAATTTAACAAAGCTTTTCCAGAAATTAGTAAAAAAAGCTGTAATTTCTTTTTAACTTTGATGCAGACGAGTTTTTAACACTATCGCATTAAAACATCTAGGCACCCCAGTCACAGCCCTAGCTTTATTTTGACGAGGCTGCATGCCGTGGCCATGCATGGAACAATGGATTCGGCAGTCGCTAGCGTTCTTACATACCACATGGCGCTAGGGGCGGCGGTAGTAGGGCCGCCCTCACGGACTTTTTACACACACAAGTGTGGGTTAGCGACAAATACAATGCCGCGGTACCTTTTGGGTGTCTCTACATTACGATTTTAGATTTCGAAAGTCTAAAAAATCCCTTACTCGATTTTCCCAACTTCCATATTTAACGAAATAGTTCGAGCGTGGCCATCACTTCATTAAATTCAGTTTCAACTGTATTACCTGTGGTTGGCTATGATATACAAAAGGGACATCATATAAATTTATCTATACATAATGCAAGTGAGTGCCAAATTTTCAGTGGAGCCGCCAATCTTGTCCAAAGTGTACGTCATTTTTTCAGTTACCAAAGTTTTGTCCTCAGTAAAAGTGATTCTTTGGATAAATGTACCACTGATATATCACATTAACTTGACTTCATTTGCCTTTAGTGTCCCTTAAAAGATTTAAATACTCTAAAAAACAGTGTACTAAACTAACAATCTGTTCCTGTTTCAATTTGCACGACAGCTCTCTAAATCTTAAATTCACAGCTCCTAGCATCATTGCATGTTGCTTTTACCCTATGGGTGCCGAGTATTTTTCTGAAGTGCATCAATTTCGCTTTCTAATTAAAACATTAGCAGCTTTTAAGTTCAAACACTATTTATTAGTGATTTGCTGATTCCTTAATCTGGAATTTCAAAGAAAAATGAGGAAATGCTAATTTACAATCTTAATTAAGTTTGAATTTTTCAAGCAACATGGCCTCTTTGCTGTCACTGTCCCTTGAAGATTCCTCATATTCAACATCGAAGGCTTCTAAGAGTTCATAAAAGATTCTTCAATTCAGCATCGTTCGAAAATTTTTTGGTAGTCTACCATGTCCGAAAACAAGAGAGATGAGCAACACTGACTGTAAGCTTTGTTGCACCGTCTGCACAAAAAAACAAATCCTACCATAATATGTTAGTTAACCAGTTTATGTATAGATGGCTCAACCAGTCTATGGATGACTTGTGTTCATGAATTTCCCCGAGCATAGCCAAGGGTGTGTGTTGACAGCCGTATGAGTACTTTGGCATGCATTTAAAGGGTTAAATGAAGCACTAGAGGGAGCCAGAAGAGCGCCCTAAACAAGTCCTATGCACAGGTCAACAAAGATCCCTGTACTGACCATGGTGCTTGCAATAGCTGAATAACCACAATGTCAAAGTTCTCTTCAACAAAATCTGCGTGAAGCAATAGTAAATAATAATGACGGACACATTTTTAGGCACTTTGACAAATGGTGCAGCAAAGATCTTATACAATGCTGTTATTTACTACACTATAACCTTATTAATCAAATTAAACATTTTTTTTTCCATTAGGGCACGTCATGCTGTAGTCATACAGCTTAGTGTGGCAAAATGCATGCAGCTGGCTCTGGTATGGTTCTCCACCAGGCAATATGAAACAGCCGCCAATGTCCTAAATGTCAAATGACATGCATGCTACATCAGTTGAAGTCAATGTTAGCACAGTTAAAAAAAAGCAACACGCTTCAGAAAATCCAATCTACCTGAAATTTGGCCACAGTGTTTGCCATAATTCTGACTCCAGTGCTACCAGCATTATCAATGCAACTATGTCAACAGCAGCAATGCTTACTTTCTCAAGATAAATAATGAAAAGCCTGCAACATCAGTGAAGACAGCTGCTGCTGTTCAGTAAACACAACTGCAATGCCAGAAATAGTCAATACGCTGATGGGCCATTACACCTGGCAAATGACTTCACCAGTTTTAAGCACAAATGACAGATACACCTCAGCAGTGTTATAGGAAGGTCATTTGAACATGTGGGCTACATCACAAGTCATGTTATTTACGCACGCAGATAGCACCCAGGAAATCAACAGCACAAAGGAACCTCCCTTGTTCAAACACATGGCATGGCATATGGTCTCACATCACTGCACCATGAATAAGGGCATAAACCATGAAACCTGGCTCTCAGAAACAGTAGGTGCCAGACCTGTGTAGTTGGGCCCATACACAGAAAATCAGGCACACCAACACTGTGGATGTGACTTTCACATCACTCCACACCTGAAATTAGACCGTGTTCAAGTGCACACTGTCAACACGCAGTGCAATGTGTCCTCAGCACAACACACATTCAGAAAAACTTGAGCTGGTGGTATTACCGAAACATGGTGCTCACTTTCCCGATACGTCTTTCCCTTCCCTGGCCTGCCTGTGGTGGCCTTAACCAGTCCCTTCCTGTCCATTGCCCCATGTTTCACGTTTCAGTTCTAACCCCACTTCTCGCAGTGTGTTTCTGCGGCAGTTTAGACTTATCAATGGTGGACGTCGTGGGCGGGTTGAAAGGGTTCGGCAGGCTAGCACAGAACTTGCACTGTGTCTCACCACCGTAGAGGAGAAGCGGGCATCGGTCGTGCCTCCAGACGCCAGTCTTGTCCAGCCAAGCACGTTCGAAGCGCGCGCCGGGCAGGTCCCTGCGGGCCAGCCCTCCCCGACACACAGTCCTGGCATGAAAGTCCTGCAGCGTCTCGGCGATCTCCTCCACGGTCGGGGGCGGGGAGCCCGCCGGCAGCACGGTGACCTCGACCTCACGGTCGAGCACGTAGCACCTGATGCTGTAGCCGGACGAGGCCGACTGGACGATCTGCAGGATGCGGCGCGTGAAGGGCGGGCCCGACGTGGGGCTGCTCTGCAGCTCCACGAAGCACAGGCTGCGCGCATTCGTGGACTCGATGTCCACATCGTGATGGTTCCACGACGGGCTCGGCAGCAGCACCTGGTCTGCTCCCAGGGCCATGCTCAGGGGCAAGCGGACGGTGCCCGTGCTCGGCTGGCCCGGCTTGGGCGTCGTTCTCGCTGCCGACGTTTTGGCCGCTGCAGTGGGTTCCGCGAAGCTAGCGCCGTCGTCCGACGAGCCTCCGCCGCTGTCTCCCGAGTCGTCTGACAAGACTTCTTCCTTGACCACGACAACGTCGTCGGGCCGCCGCCGGTAGTCCTCGCGCTTGGCAGGAACGACGGCGGGAGACGCGACGGGCTTCTTCGTCACCGTATGGCCAGGACCTGTCACCCTGAACGCCAGGGCGGTCGTCACCTTTCCGGGCGGGTGGTTTCCGGGCAGATGGTTTCCGGGCAGCTGTGCACCGCCAGGCATCACGCGCATCGCAACGCTGGCGGGGCTGTTCTCCCCCTGCTTCGGGATCAACGCCACCGGCATGAGCAGCAGCGTTGAAGACGGCGAGCTGTTCAGCGCCAGCGGAGGTAATGCGCGGTTCAGTGTCAGCGTGGACGGTGCACCGACGTGTGCAAATGGAGCCAACGTGCTCCTAAGCATCACAGGCGCGGACGTGGTCATCGGCGAGACGGGAGGCATCGTGCTCGACAGCGTAAAACGTGCGGGCGAGGTTGTCTGCATAAAAAAAGGCGACGAGCTGTTCAACGTCACGGGAGAGGACACAGTCCTCTTTGGCGTCGACGTAGATGGCGCGTTCTTTGGTGCTGACAAAGAGGACGATAGTGCACACGGTGCTCCAGCGATGAGCTCTCTAAGCGTGCGCGGTGAAGCGTCCGAGTTCTTACCTGGCAGCCCAGGCTTCTGATTAACAGGCGTGGGTGTACTGTCCACTCTCGCAGCTTTCTCAGGAGAGCCTTCAGCGTCGTCTGGTGACTGATCGTTGCTCGTATTGGCGGCCGACATTTCACTCGGCTTGTCACTGCTCCCAGAGCTTTCCGTCTCGGGTGTCACCCCCAGTGGAGGGCAGAGATTCAGGGTCGGTACGGCGTCCATCCCCAGCACCGCCCTCTTGCGGTGGTCAAGCAATATGTTGCCTTTGTATTTGTATTCGACGCACCACTTCTGTGGACTCTTGACAACGCTACTTGGAAAATGCCTCTCGCAGACGTAGTAGTCCGGTGTGAGCTGCCTGTCGGTGCGTCCGATGGCTTTCGCCCAAGCTGTCAGGCGTCTCGGGTCATTTGGCGCCTTGAAGAACCGTATTCGTCTCTCGTTTGGCGCATAACGGCTCTTGCAGTTAGGCACGAAACACTGGCGGCCCATGTCATGTCAGTGAACAGCGTCAGAGAAAACAAATTGCTATGGGAGGTCCACCAGCGCACAATTCAAAAGTCGCGCCAAAGTGAGGTGCCTAGTACCGTGGCGACATCTGGCGGGTGGCGGCCGAAACGGCAACACTCCTACGCGAAACTCCATAGCACGAAAACCGATAATGCACGCGCAGCTCGACCGTTAAGCCGTTTCACTCACAAAGACGTCGAAGACTACCCATGAAATCAATGCGCTGGGAGCCGAACTGCATATCGGCAGGAATCCCCGTTGCTTGTGTTCCTTTCTTTCCGTGAGAACCCGGCTGAGGCTCACGCGTGGGCTACTTCGCGCAGGGATCGATGCGATACGTCGTCCAACTCACGCTACATGTGCGTCCGTTATTTTCGTCGTGGCCAGCGATGCCCATGCTGTCTCCGTCCTCTCACGGCCAAGTTCTACGACGCTTCGTCACTCTAATCGCAGCGATGTTCTGTGGAAAAAGATAATCGACTGTAGCTCCGTTCATACACTGCTTTACCAATTCACCGCACGAACGCTTTCCTTCCGCCATGATTCGCCGCAAGAGTCCGCAACCAGTCTTCACAGCGTTGCCAGATGGATGAAGCTTGTCGCGCTAAACTAAGTTAGCCACTGAATTAACTGTCTGGAAAAAGGCCCTCATCGTTCCATTGTAACTTAATGGAGCGGATGTTTGTTTGAACAATGTCCTATTTTCTCGACAGTCCCATACAAGTTCCAGATTAGGTTCAAGCATAATACAATTTTTAACACCTACTAGGAGTATACTTACAGGGCGTTTTACACTTTTAATTTGTCTTTGTTAACCGAAGGTCCTGCACGTCGAAACCCGTTTCGGCTAAACCGTCGGAATAGGTGCATGATACTGGTGTTAACAGCGCAAAACGTAGACGGGACACGAGACGAGAAGGCGACACCACAAGCGCTGACTTTCAACAACGTTTATACGTGTTCCTTTCAAATAAACGTTGTTGAAAGTCAGCGCTTGTGGTGTCACATTCTCTTCTCGTGTCCCGTCTACGTTTTGCGCAACACCAGGATGAAAAACCAATAAGCCCAAGCTGCTATTCTAGGTGGATATGCTGATTAACCATTATTTTTCATCAATTCTACAGAGACGAGAAGCATAAAAAGTGTCGGAATGGAATCGACCACCATTTCGCAACGGCTCCGGTCGGGTCACCCCGTGTCTAAAAAAGCACGCCATACCCGACAGCCGCACCGCCGGGCATGTCTACGGAGTACTCGTTCAAAGCATATATGGAATAAAGAACTTCAGAGTGTAGCAGCGGTCCCCGCCCTCCAACAGATGGCGCAGCGACGGTAAGAACTCCCCAACTTTGTTCCGCATCCCAGCCTGCGCGTACGCTCCGCCTTCCTCTTTCTCAAGACACACCCTACCATTCTCAAGACACACCCTACTCGTACTGACACTAACACGTGTCCGCACTAACTTGCATTCACACTTAGCGACATGCATGCAAGGGCTCACACTCATACCCGCGTCCATGCATGCACTTCCCCCCATTCACCGGCACTCGCTCTCATATATATGCGTTCACACTCACGTTCGCCAACAGACCCGGTTAACACTGTACAGGTTCCTGCATAAGATTTCACGCTTACCGCTGCACTACTGTTGCTGAAATTTTGCAGGAGGATCGCATTTTGGAGTCTGCGTAGTTCAGTGTAACTCTTGCCGCAGTAATAATTGCCTGGTTTTTAAGTAAAAATTACCGCCCAAGCACTTCGTACATGTGGTTAACCAGCGAAGCTGAAACGTGCGCCGCCCCGGTGTTTATCACTGGGTTAATCCCGACGGTTCAGTTGCTGCTTGCGCTCGGCTGCAGGAGCCTGTTCTTGTGCCCGGGCTGCAGCATCGGCACGGCGTAGACGAGCTCGTTCCCGGTTTTGCTCGCGGCGTTGTTGATCGAAAGCTGCCTGCTCCTCTGGAGTACGTAGGACGCATGCGGACTAACCATTTCGGAGCTGGAGAGATACCGCTGCGCGCGTGATCGGCTGCGACGGTGAGCAACGACGTCACTACTGGCGAAGCCAATGGCGTGCCTCTCTCTCCCTCTCCTTTCGCACATGCGCACGGCGTTGTGCCGGATGAGTTTTCGGAGTACAGGCGACAGACGGGCGGATTGGCTAGCCATGCATATACAGCTTCGCTGTAAAAGAAGTCGCAGTTTCGCACGAAAGGCGAAGCATCGATTGCGATAGCAAATTAGTAGACGGCTATACGAAATTAGGATACTGTTTTATCGGCCGCATAAACTTGGAAACATTCGCTTACTAACTAAATTAACAAGCGTGGTATCAGCGCGCACAAGCAAACACGAACACCTCACATTCGATGAGCGCAGACACTTGCTGTCAAAGCGCTAGCGAGAGCAATTAAGCGCGGCAGCAACAGCGAGCGAATTAAGTGTCGACCTTCGTGCCGTCTATCGCTCCAACGCAAGAGCGGCCAGAACACAGCGCGCACAAAGGTATGAGCCGTCTGCAGGTTTCTTTCAAGATACAGCGCGCGCGACCACGTGCAAAGTACGCACTTGTTGGTGGAGTCCGAATCGCGCATTTACATTCGCTCGCCTGTGCAGCCGGTCGACTGCAGCGCCGCCCTCGCGGCACCAACGAGAACTATATATCGAGGTAACTTTTCGCCCTAGGGGAGCCTAGCCTGTGGCCTAGCGGCCTAGGTGTCGTGTAAAAAACGCACTTAGCTCCTGAACGGCCCAGTCACCATGCGCCCCACAGAAATATGGAAATATACCATAGCATAGGGTAGTGCGCGACCGGAAGCCGTCCCCCACTTCCTTCCGCACTGCCTACCCGCTTTAACCCCATATATGGGGCGCAACATTGAGCTGCGATTGTCGGTTCCCCATGCGCTCGGTCGCGAAATGCGCAGTTGCTACCGGAGCACAATGCGCCCCCCCTCCCTCCCCCAACACCCCCCCTTCTCCCCATGGCCTTTCGCGCGACGGAAGACGGCGCGTTTGCTCTTCTCTCCTTCGCGCGCGCCAGGTAGAGCTGCGATCGTCGGCTTCCCTCGCGTGCTTTCGCTGGCACATAGAGCATACCACGCGCGGCGACGGTGTTATCGCCCTGGGGCTTTATACAGAACATCACGCCGACGGCAAAAAATTCCCAGGTGTCCTAGGCTATCACTTAAGAGACGCGAAGGCAAAGGCCTTGTAAAGCCTATTGTAATCCACGGCGCATCGGGGCACCCCGGTGCACACCGGTGCAATTTGCCGAATTCACCATAAGGCTTTCCCCTTAAAATGCGCCTGCACTGTGCATATAATTGCCATCGCAATAAAAATGCAAATTTGCCTTTGCTTATGGGAATGCAAGCTGCTGCCACGACAGCGCAAGCAAATTTGTGTCACAGTCTGCCGGTAACTTCAGAAAGCAGCATTTCATGGAGGGCTGGAACGTGTTGCCCGCTCCTGGATCCAGGAGCATTTCCAGGAGCCAGCGCCAACGGGGTCGGCAACATAGGTCGGCCTTTTTACACGAATGTCTCGTATCAGGAATTGCTAGACCCTACCAGATGCTGCTAATTGTGGCATCGGCTTTTGGTGTGGGGTTATGCAGAGTTATGGCTGCAAACTTCAATGTATTCTAGACATTTATTCTATTTGCATTAGTTTTCAGGATAAAAGGTAATCACTGAAATGGAATGTATATTCCCAAAAGCCACTAGCACATGGCTTTTTATCCGAATCGGTTCAGTAGTTGTAGGTAGAAAAATAGGATTCATACATTTCGTGCGCATTTCATGGAGCAGAGAAAAGGAAGCTTTAGAGATGGAGCTTCTATCTAAATTCATGGGAACGGAGAAATCATTTTTCGCAGCAACCACTGAATCTACATTGATGAAATTTGTTGCATTTAAAAGTAACAGTTAAAATCTTGTGGAGTGTTCAATTTTTTAAGCAACAATCTTGAAAATCGAAAAATTTGGTGAAACAATGGTACAGTGAAAATCTTGTTGATACAATCTTCAATCGGAAAATAAAATGTCTCATCCGAAAATCGCATTATCCAAAGCAAGCTCCCAAAAGTACGAAAATAGCCGTATTCAGTGGCAAACTCAATAGCAAAGGTTCATATAGCATCTAGTGATACTGCTCCGCATAACACATTATGCAGAGCAGCATCACTCGATGCCACATGAACCGTAGCCAAAGCGCTTTTATCCGGCAATGTTGAAATAACTTGTCAGTATGCGTCAAACTTTCTTCTTTTCAATGTCGGCAAAAAAGTTCTGGAAATTTTCTGAAAAGTTCTGGAAGGAAGCCACCGTTGCCTGACTCAAATGGGCAATGGCACACGACCAGTCGGTGTGGCTGCCCAATGCGTTCACAGCTGCATGAAAATACATTGCTCCTATGGGACGTTGGCCGGAAAAATTTTTTTAAATGTGTTATCCTGGAAAACACACAGATTCGTATCGAGATTCCACTGTATCAAATTTACAACTCGGCAATAAGAAAGGACATCACAATTCTGGAAACTGCATGTGATGATAACTCTAAAAGTAGATCAAATTGATGTTATTATAGATAGCTCTGAAATGTGTCACTAATTTGCGAGTAGGACTCTTGCAAGACATTGCTAGAAATTGTAACGATTTGACGTAAGCTGCAAAATTCATGCATGAAATTTTTCCACTTTAGATGCACTAAGAAGTGCAATTTACAGAACCGTGATATCTATCTTTGGTGCAGATTTAGAGCTTTGTAAACCTGGTGCTACTATTTATTTTTCAAACTTGGCAATCTTTTAGAATTAAAAAAAAATAATCCCATGCCCTGAACTAAAATATGCTTCCTAGCATCACTAGAACGTAACTTTCCCTCTCAAATGCAACACATTTCACTCAAATCGTCCCAGCGGCTGTCTCATAAAAGCATTTCTGCATTTTGCATGAATGCAAATAGAAAAACCTAATAGAATAAACTTATTAAGGAACACTGAAGCAGTTAACGCAGATGTGCTATTCTTTCAAAGATCTATTTTCCTGAATGTTGCAGTAATAGGTTGGCTATTATCAGAGAAAAGGAAAGTCGCCATTTCATTTCTCAATTTTGTGCTGAAACCGCAGAGCCAGTGCACTCAGTATGACGCGATGGATTTCAAACACTTTTTTAATACTTGAGCCGTTGTGGCTCAGCAAAAGTTCTTGAATCCTGCCAAGTTCAGTCTTTGGCTCTTTTTGGATACAATGTGGCCCAAACAGCTGCCACCAAAATCAATGACAGCATGGCTGGCTGATGCACAAACTTCAAGACAGTGGCGTCACCCATTTTTGTTTTCGCATCTTTTCTTATTTACGAAGCATCCTCTCGTAGTAAGGGTGGATTTTTTTTTTTTGACACCATAGAAACTTATATATGCAGGTCAACTTACATTTTCTTTAGTCCCTTTAATATGTCCCAAAGAAGTACATTATGTTAAGTAGCATTAGTAAATTGAAATCCTGCAATAGCAAAGTGGCCACTCTTAGCATAAGAGAACGGTCGATAAGCCAGAATGGACATAAAAATGATAGAAGAGAGCGAACATGACCTTAAAGTTCCTGTTACAGCATGCCATGACATCATGGACGTTGACAGAGCATAACTGGGCCCAGTTAATCACTTATCGGCAAAGACTACAGTGCAGACTAAAGGAATTAAAAATCAAACCCAGCAAGTTTTGATAATTTTCCCTTTATCGAAAGACAACAAAATACTTAGAAATCCACGACATCACACTGGCATAACGGCACTGAGGTTGGGGTGTAACTCAGCTTTGTTTACGAAACAGAAAAAAAAAAAGAAGGATATAGTTTGCGCTTCATTATTTTCAGTAGTAATAAACCATTTTCTTCGGCCAAATTAACAAACATAAGAGTTTTGAAAGAGTGCCAGTCTCAATGGACTCAAACACTACAAATCAAAGGAACCTCCTGGCTTTGGAGTTGTCGGTAGTGTGAGGCGTGCACAGCATTTTTCCAACACAAAATTTTCTCAACAAGTATGACTTTGATGCTTTATTGCCACAAAGTGGGTCAATGGCAGAAGTCTCTAGAAACATTTCCTAATATAACAACAACTTCCGAAAAAGCAAGAAAGTATAAATTTACAGGCACTTTTGTAAAAGCTGTAAAGCAGGCGTCGTATAGCAAAATGTACGCGGATGGCAAGCACCCAGAAGTCACGCGTGGCAATATTTTGCTGCCGAAAGGAGCAGGCATGCACGGTTTCACCTGTCAAAAGTGTGCTGCTAGTGTAAGAGCAACTGTGGTACATCGTCCATCCACGCAACAGTCACCAAATGGTGTGGTAGGCCCATCTCGTTCACCTAACTTTTGTTGGTGCCAATCACAAATCCTAGCAGGTGAACCTCAACATAAGGAATAGGGATATAATGAATTATTGCATATAGTGAAGTAGCTATAAAATTTGGTCGGCCATGCTTTATTTCCTTGAGTAGTATACTGCTATAGCTGAACCAAGAATGTGGGAAGCAACACAGCATGCTATAGCAACAACTGTAAATGAGCCCCTCTGGATACGAAAATAAAGTTTTTAAAAGCTGCGGGCACTGGTTGAAAGAAAGACATGTGCTGCTCACGTTGGCCTTCCACAAACGTCTTAACAACAATCTGAACTTTGAGACAGAAGATTTGAAGAGGCCTACGAGCAACACATGCTGCGAAGACCAGCAGGAAACGTGTTAAGCCTTGCAAGAACCCGGAGATAGAATGGCAAAGCTTTCGATTCCTTGTTCCTTAGAACCAAGTCCGGGTGAAAGGCAACTACTATATACACATGTTTAATTCGAAGCAAGAGTTTTGCAAGCAAGGGTTCCTTAGCGTTATTTGTGTAATCAGTTGCACGGCCTCAACTGTGATTTTGTAGGCATCAATTTTTGTTCATTCTCTTAATACTGCTATAACAAACAAAATGTTGCTCAGAATGCGACTTCATCATTACCGAGGTTCATCAACACTGTTATCAGAATGCTTGTGTCATGGTATAAGCTGTGATAAGCAGTTAGGTGCAGCATTTCAACCGGGCTAGTTACATTACTGTTGGATGTCTCAATAGACGTCCGTTACGTTTGCCGACGTATTTAAGAAAGTGGGAGTGAAAATGACACTTGAACAGTTTCTGTTGGCATACTTCATGCTTCCTTTGCAGATGCAATCCAGAACTTCCAAGTGCTATGTTCAATGCTGCACGCTTGGCACGGATCAACACATGGTCCATACAGCCAGCGCAATGCAGTCATAGCTGCATGATGACTAACGAAGCATCGTGTCTTTTAGCAATGCTTCAAAGCTAGCCCGAACCATAATGCTGTCTCCAGCATCCATCGTCTCTAAACAAAGGTATTGCACAGATTCGTTCTGACCACAAGCGAGCGCATACCGAATTTCATTCAGCCACGACTCTTTCGCCTCGCTTGGCTCCAGAACCTTACAGCAACGGTTTGCAGAAACCACGCAAAGTTCCCCTCAGATCTAAACTACCACATCGATCCTTGACAGAGTGAAATAAAGTCCATTAAATGGTCCTATTCCTCCCCTACAAAAAAAAAAAAAGGCACCATAACAACAGGCCAAGAGAAGTATTCAAGAACAGGGCAAGAACAGGACATGCGCTAAATGTACGTATGGTATGCGCGACCTAAGTCAAGCTGCATTTGAAACTGTGTCAATCCAGGAGTAGCCCATGATTGGCATGGTATACCATAACACACAAACAGCACATGGAAAGCGCCACTATGTCCTGGCGCCAACATTTGCTCACTTGGGTCAGTGAGGTTGTTGCTGCTTGGTGCTTAGCAAGAAACCATTCTAAGTGGTAGCTTAGGTTGGTGTCAATGATGCATAAAAAACCAGCACCGCTCCACTGAAAACGGAACTGAACAGTGAATTCCTGCTTCCTCCCAGCACAGTCTGAGCTCTCGTACAGCAGCTTCAGTCAAATCCAGTGTAAAGGCGTTTCACCATCGCTCCCGGCTGGCTGCATTCCTCCAGGTGTTTTCTCACAGGAGCTCGTCAGGTGTGTCTCGAGAATCCAAGACACGTGCCTTAAAGGCAGCAGTGTAAAGCTTGCACACAGTCAGCACTGCGCCTTGCTACGTAATCAAAGACAGATGATCTCTTACGGAGCTAGGAAGTACTCGGGCACACCAAAGCTCGTTCGTACGATGGCACATCACACAATGCCACAGATGCACAGAGCTGAGTACCTTAGGGAGCTCCACTTTGAGTTTTGTGAGACTGCAAAGACGCTGAGAACTGCCGAGAATGCACAACACTTGCTGCTCTTTGTAGCAACCGCAGGCTCTCTTCCGAGATTCAGTCTCATTGAAGTTGAGGATCATCGCTTGCCCAACACTTTGCAGCGTCACTGCGAGCCTTGCGACATTGGCGAATCGTGGTGACCCGTCACAATGTGCGCTGGCAAGTCCAATCGGGACTATTGGCGGTGTTGCACTTGGGTTATGCAAGACCCGGGTGTTTGGCCAGTCCTTGAAGTATAGGCATCCAGTAGTGTTGCATCCCCAGGTGAGGTCGAGTGGTAACTGAGTCTCTCTGGTTAGCCTACAGCATTGCTGCTATGGCTAGTCGGACGGTGAGGGCTCCTTCTTGGCGGCCTCTGTGCCATCGAGGATCTCGGCTATGAACTCGGAGATTTCCTCGGAGCCTTGAGAGTGACGCTGAAGGAATGGCATGTTGAGTAGCTGTGGGTAAGTCGGCCTCTTTGTCGGGTGCTTTTGTAAGCTGACAGAAAAAAAGAAGAGGGAAAAGCAGATAGGCAGGTCAGTTTACTGCTACTAACCGACTGGCAATGCAATAAAGTGCATATTGCGAACTGGCACATATGCAGAGGCAATTTGTATAACTGCACCTGAGAAGCCACAAAGACATCAGATGGAAAACAGAATTTTCTAAATGTGTACGTTGCTGATAGGCCCAGATTCCCACAAGAACAGAACACCAAATGCCAGTCTGCTGCTCCTGCATGCAACCAGACCTGCCAACCTTTCAAAGCTGAAAGCTACTGTAGCAAAAGCTAGAAAATATTAGAATTTGGTGAGAAATACTACAAAATAGTTTCAATACACAAGATCCTGACAGTATATTCTTAAACTGCAGACTTCGTTCTGTAGGAATGCTGTGAACGGGCACTCTGTCGTAAAATAGCAGCAAGAATTATCCGCACGACAAACGGAAATGCTCATGAAGCTTTTCATGAAAATATTCACGGAATGAAGGCCGAAATATTGGTTGCCATTATGCATTGGTTCCGTGAGAGGGTGACAAAAAGAAAAAGAAAAAAAAAACAAGGTACACTGTGCTTTGTAGGGAGCTACCTTTTTGGTGGTAATTTTCTTGGCACCACTGTCTGCTGTTTTACACGCATCACTTTATTATACAGCACTTTGTTGGAGCGTGGCGGCAGAACCTATGGAAAATAGCAGCAGTGCGTGCCGAGAGCCAACAGCGCCACTTTCGTTGACAAGTCATATGGTGACAACTTATGAGCTGATGGGTTTATGGGCGGAATGATTAATTTTGGGGCTTTCACTATAACGATCTTTCAGAATAACGAACAATTCATTGCAGTCTCTTAAAATGAGTTATGTCGAGATTTCACTGTATACATCGACTCTCCAGCTGGAAGCCGCCCATGAGGGGAAGGGCAAATGGCTTTTGGTTTTGAAATTTAGGCACTTTCCGCAGCACATAGGGATGTAATACTCAGCAGACACGATCGTTAGTGCACGGCGCTTGTCAACTCAAAATGGCCAGACCTGGTGAGGGGCCCTTTAATCTTCAGGTTTACTGTTTCTTCAAACACAGACAGCAACTGGCAACCAATAATAATTTACAATTGCAATGGATGCACTGGCATTTGAGTAATTTTTCTTACCTCGGTACTTGGCTTACGTCTAAGCTTTCTGCAGCAACTCTGACCAAAAGGAATTTTCGCCATCCAAGAATCCAGACCAGAACAAAACAGCACAAATGACAAAGACCACAACTCACCAGGCGTCAATGAAATCTTCGTACTCGGGTGAGAACTGCCCTGTTGGCAGTCTGGGAGGGTCATCCTCTACCACATGCTTGAGCTGCTCAAACGGAGTTCGGAAACTGGGATACGGGAACCTGCCTATAGACAGTTCAATCTGCAAGGTACAAAGTGAGCAGCAAGGTTAGGGACAATCAACACAGTGGTACCAACACGTGAAATAGGAGACACACACTTTGTTACTGCACAGATGCTGCAAAATCGTCACGCAACTTCTTATGTCTGCTGCTGCTACCTCCGAAGCTTGGTCAGCAGAAACTGCCATTTCATCACATAATGCAATTTCCCATAATAATTGACAGTCACTGCCAAGGAAACATGCAGTGCACACAAAGAACAAGTTAACACATGAGCATTCACATTGATTTAGCTGACTGAAGCAGTTTAATCTTTTGAGGGTCGTTGGCATACAAGCATGGCCGTGAAAACAAGCTTGAAATGGTCATGGTTGTACCCGTACAGTGAAAACTGAATGTTCAGAAAAAATGTGCATTTTCAGAATGAAGCACAGCTTAAAAAGACCCTGAAATGATTTTGACGATGTTGTGCAAACGTACCAAGTCGTTAGGGTAGGTCTTTCTGATCATTAATTCATGCATCTAAGTGCTCCGCGTAAAGTGTGTAATTTATCATAAGCTTTCGAAAATGTACATTGCTGCCGATCGCAGCACACTGCTCGGCTGAATTTTCAGCCACCCTTAACCACTTGACTGCCCTAATGATGCTAGTAGGGCGAGCTATCCAATTGGCTACCCAGGGCGCGTCATTGATAATTTTTGCAACTTCATGGTGAACAAATCTTGTTCATAACAGCTGGAATGTTAGTTAATTTGTTTCTATAAAAAGAAAGTAACAGAAAGAGAATGCACTAGAACAATTTCTCACTAGACTTAAGCACTTCCGACACACAGCAAGCGTCGTCTGCTTGTGGTAAAACATGCTCCATTTTGACGAGAGTCTCAGTCTTTTCACAAGCACCATGATTCGCCTTTGCTGCGTTGCGGGCTGCAAACGTAGCGACCGGCAATATGTCAAGCGGTGACATCGCGTCCCTCAGCAAGGCAGCAGACGAGTGGAGCGACAGCAGCGCATCGGACTATCGCTATCCGATCGGCGCCAGGATTTGCGTGCTTGCGGCTGTCACTTTACACCGGAGGATTACTACCACAATAGCGTTTCGCGAGTCCGGTATTCGGGTAAACACAAGCGCAAAAGGGACAGTGCCTGGCAGTTTGACCGTGCCGTTTCACAGGATGAGCAGAAGCGCAAGCGTGAACGGTCTGCACAGTGCAGCCACCTGGTGGAGCGGGAGCGTAATCGTTAACACGTTACCAGACACATTCGGCACTGCGACAGAATGCTCGCAATGCATGCTCCTTCGATAGCTTTCGCTTGGGGTCGACTGCAAGCAGCTGGTGGAGAGGTTAGAGAGGCTTCGCGCGCTCACTCCTAGAGAACCGGAAGTAGACGACACAATATGTCATCATGACGCAGAGCCAGTGAATGCGTATCAGCCCCGATCACTTGGCGAGCGAGTTGAGGAGAAAATCCATGGCTATGGAGGGGAGTAAATTGTAATCGTCCGTTGCTCTCTTAATATGCAACGTTTCACACAAATTGTGGTGTGAATGATTAACTTTAGCTGCACTCTATGCGTCTACAAAATTTTTCCCAACCATTTCAGGGGCCCCTTAGTGCTGCAACCTTTCGTGACTTCTACAAAAATTGTTATTGTGCTGCCACCTTTTGGTTTCTGTCAAAACTTCACTCTATGGTGTCTGCCACAAGCATTTCCACTTTGCCTGGCTATTGCCACGTGCTCACCTCTGTGCCTGTGCACGTTAATCGGCATCATCGTGCGTTTCGTTTCCAGTAAAGGGCATCAGGAAAATTGATCTCTATCTCGCTCGTTGTCATTCGAATTGCTACCGCAAGATGCTCGTTTGTATGGCTCTCCCGCAGGCATGCGGTAGTGCCGCCGTTGTGGACCAGCGCATAAGGCCAACTTTTGTGCCGTGGAAAACAAAGTTCCAGGTGGCCTCAGCGTCAACGAGTGTGTTTGTGCGGATGAAGACGTCGTTGCACAGAAGGGGATGACCGACGAGGCCATCATAAGTAATGTGTGCCAAGCTGACAACTCCGAGGACCACCAAGGACCAAAACATCAAGAGAAGAAGGTGAACCCTGGGAATGTGTTAGATGCTTTGAACACAATTTGTTAGTTTTTCAGCGAGCACGACGACGACGTGGCAGTGGACCACTTTTTGCAGTGAGAAGGCAGAGCTTACAGAGTTTTGGCAATACATTTTTGTTTTGCAAGCCAATTCCCTGTATGTTCTGTCTCATTCTCGCACCAACGAAATTCCCACGAAAGGGAATTTTTTTCAATTTCCCCAGAGATTTTGTTATTGCGGGTTTCGACTGTACCCAACCGCTTGTAAAGCTAAGAAAACCCTTCTGTATCTTGGAGGAAAACTGGAAAGTTCTATGCAATAATAGATTGCCATAAAACCCAGGTCCGCTATTTAACTTAAAATCTCATAAGATATTCAGTGAGACATAACTGCACTACTTCTTTAGCGTCAAAGGGCAAAAAGTGCTTGATTCTGTTCCAACAGACATTCTACTGATACAAAAGATATTTTACAGACCTTCATATAGAACTGAGCTGTAATCAGTGCTGGCATATTAATTTGGTGTTCCCTTTATTAAGAGTAGACCATACTGCACATCTTGATTCCTAGGTACCCAAATTATTGATAGCTTGAAACATTCATGTTATGCAATGCTAGTACAACTGAGTTTCGTTAATTCAACTTTGCTTAATTCGATCCCCACCAAAGGTCCCAGCCCGAACACCATACATATATAAAGGACCAAACTTTATTTATCTTGATACTGAAATTAGTGTTTGCGGGATAACTCAAACTTGGTTGGCATCACGTATGCGCCCGACCCCAATGGTGATTGCAGTGGTGATGCCAATAGTCATAGCATCCGTCTTGGTGGCGCCTAAGGTACAAGGAATGCATAAAATGTGGTCTGTCATCTGCCATCAAAGACGCCCATTGTCGGCCTGCCTCAGGAAGAGCTCAAAGCAAAGATTCTTAGCTCACAATGAACTATTACAGTATTTATCGTAATCTAACACGCACCTTTCTTTCCCCCGCATGAAAATTGGTTCCGAAATTGCTTGGGTGGTGCAATCTGATACAAAACTAGAGACTAATAAAAATTGAACCCACGTTCGCAACAGCCTACCGCCACCATTAGCTTAGCCAGTGTCATCACCATTGCTACCGTGAAATTGCGACCAAGAATGGCGACAGATCACGTTTGGGCACAGCGGATGAGGATGCACCACTTTCAGTCTCATTACAAAAGCACATTTAAACGATAAGTTATTTTACATGTTAAACTAGCAGCAACAAGCCACGTCACATGTTCGTGGTGTTTTGCAGAATTGCACGCATTGCAGGACGAAGTGGCAAAGTCATTTCATAAATGCAGAATATCAAATGTGCTGTAGACTGTACGGAGGACGAGCTGTTGCGGTTCTTCACAGACAGCGCTAGAGTGATGACAATGGACCTTGGTAAACCAAGTTCCATTCTCTGAAGGTAAATTTAGCTGATGTCACTGTTTCTTTTTGCTAAAAGATCTCATAATGTGAATCCCACTTCTACTTTGTTTGGGTGCTCTAATGTAATGTGTAACTTGTTCTTCTGCTTTCAACTCATGAAATGAGGTTGCGCATTACATTTGGGGGGCTCGTTAGGATTGGAGCAAATACTGCCAAATGAATCGGCAGTGCCACTTGTTTAATTCGACCCGCCGGATAAATACGCCGATTCTGCTGGTCCCATCAGGGTCAAATTAATGGAAGTCGACTGTACACTCCCAAGCATGTGGAGCACTGTGTTTTTATTTGCAAAATATTTAAGCATTAAACTTCACAACAAGTTTTCTGTTATTGGACATTCGACTCAATGTTTGGTTTTGTTTAAGCATGGACTGACTTAAAAGCAGTGCAATAAATGGGTCTATTTTGTTTATTTAATAATGTGCATACATAAAAGCACTACACGAAGAAACAAGACGGAAACACAAGCTGACAGGACAAACGAGCTTTGTCCTGTCAACTTGTGTTTCCGTCTTGTTTCTTCGTGTAGTGCTTTTATGTATGCATAATTTTAAATAAATGAAATAGACCCATTTATTGTTCAATACTTGTTCCTTTTTTTTGTTACCCGATTCAATACTTGATTGAAAACCTACTGGAATCAGATGCATACCACCTAATATGGACGTGTACGGGTTTAAGTTCGGAACGCTCGCGTCACCTACTGCAAGCCGGCCTCCGCTACAGTGTGACAACCAGCTATGACCGCTGGATACATGATAACAGATTTCACAAAACACTGCTTCAATTCATACACAACACAGGCCTCACAGCACACATATAATACACATATACGCTCCAACAATTATGCCTTAAGGGCAAGCCTTCATCGCAATAAAAAAAAAAAAAAGAAAACCTACTATTCGGTATTCGCACACCCCTAGTAAATTCCAATGTGTGCCATGAGATAATTAATTAAGATCTTAACATTTTCTTAATTAGTCCACTATGGATTCCAGTTTATTGTGAAATTAACACCTGCCCCTTCAAGTTCAGTTCAAGGATTAGAACAGTGCTATCTGCCATGGGCAACTTGTTAAAATTCTGTAAAGAAAGACAGAAAAAGGGCAGAAAAAACAACAATTGGTATAAGCATGACTGCTGTGCACCTCATCTGTTTCAAACAAGGCCCTCCTGCTGGTCATCAAAATATCAATACATGCGCTGTTTGATTCTTTGCTTGCGAGTATGCATTTTTTTCAACCGTCTTCTCGCGTGACTGTTAGAAATGTTGACAAGTTGAGTGTTGACACAGATGACAGACTGTTCTAGAAAGCAATCATCCCGATACCTTGACCAAAGATCTCTAGTGTGCACAAGGTCACCACAGTGCTTCTGGAAGGCAACTGGATTTGCGACTATACATGAGTGAACATTCATTTACAGGTGTGCACACACCGACTCTCCCTCATGCTTTTCATCTTTCCCTTTCCCCACAGGTAGCGTAGTCAACCAGACGCGACCTTGCTTAACCTTTCTGTAGTAGACGTGCCTGTCTGACCGAGCACTAGTGCGGACCAGTTGAAGCGAGAGTCAGCTGCAAGAGGTAACGGCTGTCCTCCACGAGTTCTCACCATGGTAATGCCCAAGCTCCAAACATCGGACTTGACGTCGTAGCCCATGTCCGAGTGCTCTGGGTTGATCCGTTCAGGCTGCACAAAGAGAGAGAGAGAGACTTGTGAAAAATCACGGTCACAAAAGCACGCCACAATGTGTCCAGAGAGGAGCAGAAAGTATCACGTTTTTGCTTGGAAAGTTAACAGCATTACCTCCAAACTGAAAGTAGCAAAGCCTAATCGATCCAGTAGCTGCCAAGAGCACCCGAACGTCAAGCCAAGCTCAGAACCATCAAGCAGCTTCAAATTGTGCTAACTCAACTGTTGATGCATGCGCCAATGAGGCGGGCAATGACTGTTGCAAATAAAACCCACGATCATAACGTGGTTGAGCTCTGTTTAAGTTGACAAGGAACCAAGATTTGGCAAATGCACTGACTGTACTTTAGCCTAACTGTAGTAACCGCGTGTCAGTGGTCGAAATAAGGATTGAACAGGTCACATGCAACCGTACATGCATGCAGTAACGCACTGACAAGCCTTTCTGGCCACTTTTGGAATAAAGACACTTACTTTCTGTTGGGTCCATTATTTCAGACTTTTGATTATGCTGAGATTTCGGCAGTCCCACAGAGTTTAAATTATCGGTTGGCAACTGCACGTCAGCATTATTGTAATGGTGCATTGGTGGTGGTAATGGTGCACCATGGTGCATGGATGGTTTTTAGACACACTCTCTTGGAAATAAGTGTTTGCATTAAAATCATATAGCTGCGTAGTCCATTATTTGAAAGACAAGTGCTTAAATGAAGCACAAGGATAAGAACGACATGCACATTGCGCCGACCAGCAACAGTACGAATTCATTCCTTCTCGCTTTATGCAGTCAAACCTCGTTATAATGACATTGCATCTGACATAAAAATGTATTTGTTTTATCCAGTATTCATCATAAGCATGTACAGTCAACGACCGATTGTTTCAACACCGATAATTCGGAGATGTTTGATTATTCAAACAGTCCCATGGCACAGCCACCAGCCCCATAGACTTAATGTATAAGGATGACCAAAATGTTGGACACCTTACAGCACGTTGTGCGATATTTCGGACTCTGACTGCACGACCGTGCGCTAAATGGCCACCGAGTCATGTGGAAATAGCGTTATTTGCATTTTGAGACATCGCCAGCACGCTCGTCAGCCATGTCACCGGTGCTCCGCGAAACTGAAACTCGCAAGGCCTCTCTTATCTAGTAGTCGCCGATGAGAATTCAGTGCACACATTGACTCCACTTTTGTCTACCTGCAGCGACAGCATGCAGGCCATTTTGTAGCTTGTAGCATTTTGCAGCTTGTAGGCCACAATTTTTTAGCCACACCTTCCCCTTGATTCTATGCCCCTCTTATCATCCACTATGCCCGGTCAGCTGATCCCATTGACAATGTGTGCACAGCATCGCTCTGACCAATGAGGAAGCGCGAAAAGCATGAAAAGGAATAGCACAAAAGACACTGCTACAATATCACAGCCACGATATGTCTAGGTCAAGGGCAAGCATACAGGTGGGTGCAGCAACAGGCATTGACAAACATGGGACGCATTCATGAATGATTACTTCCTAAAGATACTTTAATTTTCACATTATTTCGTGCAACTAGCATATTCTGTGTCGATGGGGGGCAATGTTTCCACACAGCTATAAGAAAGCATGCTTGGCACTTCGCGAAGAATGCCGTCGCTCCTAGACGCCGAAGCTAGCCAAGTGCAATTGAAGGCACCTCCGAAAGCGACGATCCGAGAATATGGCACATTCTTTATGGCCACTTGCAGGATAAAGTCACATATTTTTGAGCAAATCCGGTATCACGGACTGCCGATCATGCAGACATTTGGCGGTCCCTACTGAGTCAGAATTACGAGTCGGTGATTGTATTCCTCGAGTGCTGATAATGATGAGAAACATCTTCGATTTAATTCGTCATATCAAAATAATTCCTGATATCAATGTTCGTTATAATGTGGTTCACCTGCATTTACACCATTGCTAGTCAGTGTAATGTGCATTTCCTCCTTATCCTCGAACTTCGTCCAATAAGTGCTGCTCTTTCAAAGCACGGTCTATGCTACACTAACTGGCCCAAGTTTCTACCCTACAGAACATGAAAGCGGCATTCTTGTGGGTCACAGACACCTTCAACAACCGCCGTCAAGCTCGCTTGCAGCATCACCAGCTGCAGCAACTGCACCACCGAAGAGGGAGAGCCACTCACCGCCATGTACGGCTTGCAGCCAGCGTTGACTGTCTTGGCCACCGAGTCGACCAGGTAGCCGGAGATGCCGAAGTCGCACATCTTCACCTCTCCGCGTCGGTTCAACAGGATGTTGGACGGCTTCACGTCTCGGTGGATCACGTGCAGCTGGCTCTGGAGGTAGTGCAGGGCGCTGACCACCTGCACATTGCAGGAGCAAACAGCTGAGCAGGAAAGTAAGAAAGAAAGAGATTGTGTGCTAAGGTCTACGTGGGTGCAAACTGTGCTCCAGCTGATGCACAGGTGCTGCCATCGAATAAATTAACCTGCAAAGGACTGGTAATGTGAAATGTTCGTTAAACCCCTTCCGTGCCACACTGCTATCCTGAATTCTAATCAAAAGTTGCCAAATTATTTTTAAGAACCCCAGTTGCCGACATGTTTTACTTTCTCGCCCAACGTAAACTTGCTCCTGCTTGTGCTGCCCCATGAATTGTGTGCTGCCATCTACCAGAAGCACAACAAAGCATTGGTACGAAACCAGTTCGTCCAAGGCATTGCTATAGAATGAAAAGTACCGTCAAAGAGCTGGGCTCGTCGTTGTATGTTTTTTACTGGAAATGAGTGGACAAACCCAGCTCGTCCCTAGCACAGAAGGGGTTCATTCCTTTAGCAAAGTGACAATGGAAGATGAGAGATTTACCAAACTACATAAAAATTCCACAGCCTGTTAACTGCAGCACGTCATAACAGCACCTAGTTCGATGATAACTGCAGTTCTGAGAAGTCCACGTGGCCCAAAAAGACTATAGCGACTATAAACTTGGCGCACATATAGGTGAAGGTGTCCACTTCACCTGCTCCCCACATGTATCTACCCCGTGATGCCCACGGCACGATTCTAACACAGCTACCGATCTAAGAAAAGGCTGAAGCGACCACCGTCACACTTCCCTTGCAAACAACGCTCAATTGCAAACCACAAGGTGTCCGCAGACAAACGGCAAGTCTATCTCTTCGGTTTCTGTGCTATGGTCTGCATCAAAACATGACATCAGATCGGGACATGACGATGTCAGGGCAGTCAATTACAGTGCCACTCACCGAAAAGGCAATTGTGCCCAAGATGCTCTCGGGGACGGTCTTCCCTTTGCTGAACACCTTCTGGTAGAACTTGTCAAGCGATGTGTCCATCACTTCCATGCAGATCCACACGTCCCCCTGCAAGGTAACAAGGTCATCGCAAGGTAACACGAAAGCATTGTGACATACCGCAAAAAAAAGAAAACAATTCCCGATTTGACTTTGCACATTTCAACTATCTTCCGATCAATGACTTGACCAGGGGCTGCATTTTGTAACAATTCACACAGGGCCAATAGAATAATCCCACAGGTGTCTCAGCCAATAACCAGGGGCGAAAGAAATGGGAAATGAAATAAATCACCACAGCACATGGCTCCTGGTCAAACCACTAGTGAGGTACATTTACAACTGCAATTCAAGCTGGCAGAAATGCTGTGCAATTGCAGCTCATCGTTGCCTACCCAAATTCCCAACAAACACTGCAAGAACAACATGTCATAACCATGTCGCAACCATGGTGACATATGACATGCACACTGTCACAACAGAGCTGTTTTTGTACACGCACGAATATCAGACAGTGTGCAAAATGGTCTTGTGCGTTCTTCTTTCACAAAAATAGCTGAAACATGCACAAATAATGTGAAACTACACCAGGCACATCGGTTGACATACCTTCTGAAACCTGATCTGTCAAGCAACAACTGTCTATGACGACATACTACTATAGGACTACAAGCCATAATGGTGGCTCGGTGGCTCCGGCATTATGCTTGTAGGCACGAGGACCCAGGTTTGGTCCTTGTCACTACAGCCATATTGTGATGGGGGCATAATACAGAAACATTTGCATGCTTAGAGTTCATCTTTTCCGTGCCGAACGTTTTCTTTATTCCATAAAACTACCAAAATTTCCCAAATTTTATAACAGATGATTATAAATAGCTTTTCATATAGAAATGTTAGCAGTTCATTTCTTATTTTCTGTTGTCTGTTAATGTAAATTTTCTCATGATTTGAGTGTTGATGAAGCTTGACATTTCTTGGAGGCAAAGTTAAGTGTGCTCTGTTGACTTCAATGTAACGCGTAACACAGTTGAGCCTCGCAATAACGAAATCGGCGGGGAACATGAAAAAATTCGCTTTTGTGAGAATTTCGTTGTTGCGAAAAGAGACAGCACAGATAGGTAATGAATCGCAGAACAAAGCTTTACCGTCGAAATTCCGTTAGCTTACTTTGGCAAGCTTTGCTTGAGGATAAAGAACCGCATGTGTCAATCAGCAGCGGTAGCACTGCCATGGAGCAGGATTCTCGGTCAATTGCTTTCGGAGATACGATCACTTTTGCTAGATTTTACTTAACTCGGCACTGGATGCAGAGCAACAGTGCATGCAGCAGCATCTCTCCAGCGCACGCTGTCGCTCGTAGGCGCCGACACGTCCAGTTCCGAACACAAAAGTGATCGTATCTCATGTACCCAAAGGCAAACAATCACAATTATGGCCCCTTGGAGCAAATCTATGTCCGGCACCGAATCCGCACGCGATGCCTGTCAGGTGGCACCAAAACCAGCATTCTTGACGCAAGGGATGCGTATTCCCGGACGATCGCTCAATCACGGCCCGATGCATGGCACTCCATGCTACGACCGCTATCTCAAATGCCACAAACAATTCAATGTCAGTGGGACGTGGGTTTCCTTGTTTTTGCTGCATTTTCCTCACTGAGGCGCACATTACGCAGCACACTGCCGTGATCGGCGATCGTTGTTCAAAATGCATGTTCAGTTTGCGTTCAGTTTCGCCTGACGCGATTGACCTAGGCCGTGCCGAGTAGTTAGCCACGGGGAAGGCAAACAATGTGCACTTTGAACAACAATCTATGATCTCGCCTAGTAGGTGTGCAAAACCATTGTCACATGTCACTAGCAACATGCGTGCCACTTCAAACAGGTGATCAACAGACAATATGGTGGCCACGACGTGTTTCCAGTGCAAGTGATCACTTCCGGCGCTTGGTTGTTTTTGTAAATCAGAATGGGGACGTCCATGCAAGTGTAATGTGGTGGCATTTTATGCAAGTATAGTGCAAAACAACGCATTTGAGCATATTTTGGAGCCTGCTAGCCCTACACGAGTAGGTAATAGGCGGGGTTATGCTCCAGTGAATTTCGTTGATGCGGGATTGCAGTACAGTGACATTTCGTTGCCGAGAGGCACGAAATGCATTGAATCTTATAGGCGTTCGCCGGGGATACGAGAATATTTCGTTGCCGCGAGAACTTTGTTGTAGTGGGATCTCATTATCGCGGGTTTCGAGTGCATCTGGAGCTGTGAGGAAAGGAGATAGCAGTGGCAAAGTGTTTTCATCAAGCTGAGTGCGTGCGAAAGAGGCTGCCAGAGGCTCAAACTGTTTCGCGCAATCGTTCGTACTAAGTTGAAACTTCAAACACGATTTACCAGAGTTTTCTAGGTCAAATTGTTTACTCGAGTTGAAGAAACATCCAAAAACAGCACAATACTGGCTTTGAAAAAGGCGGCTGGTGTTACTGCAGCCTCTTAACTCCACGCCACCTTTTTTAAAAAAACAGGGGAGCCATATTTAAAAACCAGAGGATTTCTTAGCCCGAGTGCTGCTTCAGGACATGAAGTGCCAACAATCTCCAATTCTGCAGTGCATGTCTTCATAGTCAAGTCAGCAAATGGAATAGTGACATACACACATACCTAAAACATGATATTTTTAGTTCATTCATCACTCTGCACAATCAATGTGGCTCACTGATCACCAGCAAGGCATGTTCCACAATATAAGGGCACCAATCTACCCTGCTCATTAAAATACAAACTGCAATGCCAACCTAACCTTGAGAGCCAATAATCAGCCACCTACCAGCAAAAATACTTCGTTTAGAAAGTGCAACGTAGTATGAAACGCGACCAAAGGAGGAAACATGACAGGACAAGCACTTAAATTCGCACATTCTGAAATTGTGCGGTCCCACATCTGTTTCGTTGTACTTGTGCAATCTTTGCACATTCTGCAATTTCTGGTCGTACAAAGTCAATGCTGACCGACCACTGTGCGCTGAGCCCCTTACTGTGGTGAGCCAGCACTTTCAATGACAGCAATGCACGTGATGATCAAAAGGAAGAGAAATGCCCACCTCTCGGAAGAGTGCGCCATAGAACTGCACCGTGTTGGGGTAGTCACTGGTGCGCATGGAGACGTCAAGGTCCATCAACAATCGTTTCTGCTCCTGGTTGCACTCGGTGAAGGTTATCCTCTACAACATCAGAAAAAAAAGGGGGTTAAACGGCGGAAGAGAATGGCGCAGTGCACTGCTGCTTGAGGAAGGTACTGTGAATACAGAATATCAATAAATCAAAGATAAGCTTTAATACATCATCAGGAAAAATCTGCACGTAGATGTCAGGGCTGACAGCCTAAGCGAACAGTGACCGGTTCGATGCAAACAATGACTAGCAAGGCAGTTACTAGCGATAAGATACTTTTACAGTCAAACCACTATATAAAGAATACGGATACAACAAATCATTACATGTAACGAAGTAAACCTAAAGTTTTTCTTGGTGATATCAGAATGTCATGAATATACGCTTAAAACAAACATTCGACACAGTGAAGGTATATTCATGTCTGATCTGACTTTATTATAACGAAGTTTGATTGTACAATTACTATGCAGAATTACTAAATAGTAAACAAGATGTGTTTATTAAATATACCCCGATATAGACGGCACAGGACATACTGTATCAACCGACAGCATTTTATATCTCGAGAACTTGTCAGACAAGGTGTCACAATTGCTCTGTCACACATCCGCAGACCTTTGCAACGCGTGGCCCTTTCTCAAGTGTAAGCTAGTGCTCTTATCATGTTCACCTCCTCTCCACATCTCACGTTTCACTCTCCCTCCCTCATCAATGTTAATAAAAGCCATCTAACCTTGACAGCCATGATGGTGCCGCTGGGTACATGGACCATCTTCTCGACAACGCCATAGGCACCTCGGCCAAGCTCCTCAATGACCTGGAGGTCATCTGTAGAGACTTCGACTTCCTGGCCTTCCACAATGAGCCTCGCGTGGGAGTCCAGGTTGCGCGGAGGGGTGCTGTGTGCATGAACGGTAGGGTTAGCTTGTGCCTTCTTGGCATCGGCAGAGAAAAGCCACAACAACGAGCAATCCTTGATGCAGAGAACGCAGACACTGTCTACAAAGGTAGTGCCAGCTTCCTTTCAAACTGTCCAAAGCTAGCGCCTGCTGAGAAACAACAAAAACAAGCGTTGTTGCTAGTACTTTCCGTGCTGCTTGCTCCATCCATTTCCAGAGGAATGGCAGCACAGCACCGGCCAACTGGCTGGGTAGAAATTTTCCCTTCAAATGTAAAGCTTTCAGCGTCTCTTCCCCCACTTCACAGGTGCTGGCTGCGGTCATTTTAAGTAGAAGGAACCCACTGCCCAGCACCAATTGCCACACTACCCACTGAGCCACGGCACTTCCTTTTATGTGATGCTAGGGCTCCATAGATTAGTGCCACAATGACACAACCATGGCGCGAGACGAAATGAAATTCACCAGAAGCATCGCCAAGGCAACACAGCTGGTCTAAAAAAGATTGACAATCAAGAAAAACTCCCCTTCCCAGAATTTTCATGCTTACAATAGTACTACAGAACCACTTTTCTACTACAGGTAATTGCAAGAAGCTCTACGTTGCCCTCACTCATTTAAAGCCATCTTACAAATTGCACCTTACGAATAGGCAGACATGTTAGATCTGCCCGAGGTGTTGAAAAATGTTCATGGCCAAACAAGGACACAAAAAAGGCCGACTCTTACACTCTCTGTTGGAGATTCTGGTTTGCCTCTGGCATGATGATCTTCCCCACCATCCTTTTTCCCGCTGAGAAGAAAATCAAAGAGAAACAGCATTTTAACAAAACTAAGCTTTGGAGAGGTGCTTTCAAACAATGCATTTATCCAACTATGGGTAGACACAACTGACCAAACTAAGTACAGAGAAAATGAAATGCTCACAATACAAAGCTCACAACTAGCAGGTGGTTACAGCTATTGTACGTACGAAAGACAACCACCAAAATTATAGCACTGCATAAGCTGACAAGCCTTCTTGCAAAGGAAAACCGTAGAAACATTCTTCAAGTCTGAAAAAAGAAATTATGCTGTGTTTTTATGCAAGTTTAGCCTCAAAATACATGCTGTGATAATCCGTACCTAAACGTGCAAGACAATGTTATCTGCACCTGATAATCGCAGCACAATATAGATGACCTTAGTGTTTCACAACACAAAATTAGGGGTTTTCATTATCAGTGCATACCAGCATAGTGCCAGAAAACAATCTTGCCTGAATTTAAGCTAATTGGAGGGAGGTTTCTAAATAATCGAGAGCTACACAGGCAGAGAAGAAAGAATAAATGTGCACACAAAACCAGCACCACAAAAGTAATAGCAAATATCACTTATCAAGAAAACACAACAAAACTCCACCAGACATGTCCCAACAGAAGTCGGGCAATTTAAAAGAAAAGATAAAGTGCCAATACAGATAGCGCACTTGAGACACAAGTTACACAAGCAACTCTGACCCGGTTTATCAGCACGACAGCCTGCAGCCAAACATTCTCGTCGCACCTTTACAACCGCCCAAAGCAACAGCGGACACTAAACTGCCTCACAGTGTGGGCTTATAAAACACAAACTGCCTTCACAGGCACTCCAGTGACTGCCAAATATGCATCATTTATTAATAGGGTTCAAAGCCCACGTGAAAGTGCAGCCAAAGTCAAATTCATGCGTGCATTTTTGATGCTCCAAAATCTTTGGAGGCTGAGATCGAAAGTGTAATGTTTATTAGCATGTCATTTGCATGATGCATCTATACATTTGGACAACTACTTCTTACTGTATTTTAATTTTCCTGTATTGGGTATTAATTGCTTATCCCACATTTCTTTCCCTTTGAATGTTGCAGCCCACTAGGATTTTCATGTATTCTGTCAATCCAACTTTCAACTAACCTCTGGCTGTAGGTGCATATTTCTGTATAATGTTCTTGTATTATGATGAATAAAGAGAAAATTTCAATTTAATGGGCTTTCCAACCTCCCTATATGTATACCTGGGTGATGTCCGCAATAGAATGTCCAAATTCCAGCTGGAAGGTGGACAGCTAAACTAAAGTCACAAATTTTTTTATTGCTCTGAAGGCTAATGTATGAAAGTGAAGCACATATAAAATACCACTTCTAAAAATAGTGTCAAACTTGTTCACACATTCCAACATGCAAAACATGAAAATGAAGTTTTGTTCGCTACAACGCATAATTTAAGATAGAAGTAATAAATGCATGTCAAGTATGCACATTTTGAACACGCAAGCTGGCAGCCCAAATTTATGCATCCCTGAACAGCAAACCTCTGTTTCTGAAGACTGTCATTGAAGAGGGGGCACTTTCTGCCTGAAATGTCTAAAGCACGACAAATTCAAGCAAGAATTCACTGCTTGTTGAGGCCGCCCTTGCCAAATCGAAAAGATTTTTGTCAATTGTCACCCAACATGCAGGCCTTAGGCCTTGGCCATGCACGGCACATTTGAAAACGGTTTCAGTTGGTGAAGGGAAACACACTGCAATAACCATATAAGGGTCTTCAAAGGGAATTCCCAACACATTTATTTAATCATTGGCATTAAACACTATATGTGTTATCTTTAACTACTGGCTGCATGCTTGCTGCAATCCAAAAAGAAAAGAGACGCGGTGAATATGATATTAGAGAACTGCATATTAATACAGAGAGGTGCCACTCCAACTGGGGCAACGCCTTGAAATGTGAACACATGCCCCGCTTGCAGCAACCTACACATACACACACGCACAATCAAATAAAGCTGATGCCTGCACAGTAAATGAGCTGCTGCTAACGTGTTGTGTGCTTCCTCCCTTGTCTTCATTTTTTTCTTCGCACAGTAATAACCCGAGTACTTCTAAACAAGCAAGTTTTTACACGCAGAGGCTACTACAAGCTATATCAAAAGCCACCACAAACAATTTTTGTGACATTGTCCACCGATTTCACTCGAAATTACCTCTCGCAACTGCTCCGGCATGAAGACGCATGGAAACCTGCAAGTTCCAGTACGGTGTTCAAATGTAGTGCCTGCACTTATGGGGCTTCTCGCTCCCTAATCAGGTTTAGTAATTGCATTTGGTGCCCTACGCTGGCCTACGTCCACTGTCCGTGCATAACAGACACAACAAGCAGTGACATCAGCACCTTAGGTGGCCAGCTTGAAAGATCGCGTTACGTGGTTGCACAAAGCTCATGTTCGCATACACGAAACTCAACTGCCACTAAGCTTGCATGCATTTACACTCAGGCTGAACAGTAGGACAGATGGTGTGCACATGCTGTGAAACATCCATTGCAAAAAAAAAGAAAGAAAAACAAAAGGGAGGGGGGGGTTGCATTTTGCCAAGGACAAGCTCGTCTCAAATGACGAATGGGTTGCACTAACGCCACAAAGCGGCATTCTTTCGACATACCCATCTTGCGTTTTGCGGTTCCCGAGGGCCGATTTCAGTGGCCAACTATGATCTCACACCCTGCGCCAGACCGCTACTGCGTTCCAGCTTCGCCTGTTTACACGCAAAACGGTTAATTGAACTGGTCATTGTGTGTGTCGATTCCTTTGACTATCCCCGCAGTATAAGATTAAAAAAAAAGTCGCCAGCTGGCCCTAGATAACGTGTTGTCGGCACAAGCCACATATCAATGCGATCGCGACAACAAGCAAAGCACACAGACCCTATCTTTCGTTTTCTCGCTCACCTAATCGCTTCATTTTGCCGACTGTCCACCACGGAACGCGAAAAAATAAAAAAAAATAAAACGGCGAAATGCGTTCCGCGGAGCAGGCCGCTGAACTTTTGGGAGGGACACACGAGGATCACCACCAAAGTCGCCCCGAAGAGGAAACCCAGCGACCGCCGGTGAAGAAGAAAAGGAACACGTCGGTCACAGCACGAAATGCTATTCAGGACACGTCGGGAAACGTTTCCGCACTCACGGCTGCCGCCGGCGAGCTCCACGCGACAAGCGGCTACTACCTCACGCACACCACACCACACGCACAACACGAGCACGGGCGCGCGCGCGATAGCAGATCGGGCTGTTCTTCCCTTCTTCGGCGGCTTTTTTCTTGTTTTCTCTCGCTCACTCCTGCGTTTTCTTCGTCACTCGCGACGCTGAACGACACCACCACACGACTTCTCTTTCTTGCTCCACGACGAACGACGAGCTTTCGGCAGCCAGAAAACAAGCCGGCTTGAATTCACACAGAACCGAAGGTAGCGATCTCTAATTAGGCTTAAATCCGGTCTCTCTCTCTCTCTCTCTCTACTGCTCCAGTCTCTTTCCGCAAGGCTCTCGCCACTGCTGCAGTCGTAGATCACAGTGAAGAATTTCGGTTTCGGGAGCTCCGGTCAGCTGGCTCGTCGAGCATTCTCGGATGCGACAGTCGAAAACCGCGGTGCCCCGAACGACGGCGACATGATCGCCACGTTCTCTCCTTTTTTTTGCGGCGGAGCAAACTGTCGGCAGCGTTCTCCCGCCTTCGCTGCTGCTACGGGCTCTCCGCCATGCGCGCACACACACACCGCACGCTCCCGACCACCGCCGTACCTTTCTCTATGGCCGTATTCTCTGGCTCTGGCCGCCGTCGATGCGTCGAATATTTCTACTACACTATCGTCGCAGGACACCGGAGCAACGCGTTCTGTTGCTCTCGCGCAGTTGACGGCAACGCGTTTAGGATCCGCTGCAGCGGATGCAGCTCGCCTCGAGCGTTGAGCCAGCTCCGACCGGCGGCTTATTCAGTCCGTATGAATCACGCAGCGCAAAAACAACCGACCGACCAACCGCAGCACCACAACTAAACTCTGGCCTTTTCCAGAACAAACGTTAAGCAAGAATTATTTACACTTTTATAAAAAACATTACATTAGACATTAGTTTACTTGTACATACACAGACTTTTTATCATGAGTAAAAACATGAATGGTGGTGCTAAAGTTGCGAAAACCAGCCTCGAAGCACAACCTCCGAGATCGACTCAAGTTTGCGACCTGTAAGTCACATTACGTCATGGCCGCCATTTTAGACACAACACTCACGCATAGCCGTTTCGGAGCACACGCATAGTACTCAGTTGCTGAATGGTCCAATTTTGTTAACTGGGTCGAAAAATGGGGTGTCCAAAACCCGACGTGAATGACGTGATACCAGCTCCTGCGATCGCTTCCGCCGCATGCACGCAGCGAACGTATAGCCTTTGCGATCCGCACATTTATCTAGAGGGCGTCACCACTTGGGCTTGAATTTGGTGTCCAAAATCTGACGCTCATGGCGTGCTTCTGGCAATTTCTGCTTCTGCCGCGTGAAGCGAAAAAAAGAAAAAAACACAGCCTTCGAGACTGGTATTTGTAACCCAGAGGCGCGGTCTTCGCTGGTACGCCACCTTTAATTGAACGCCAACTATTCGGTACAAGCCATAGAAAAGCAGCACGCACATAACTCCGGACTTGCCTGGCTTGCTCAATCTTGAAAGCATGCTTCCTTCATGGTTGAAAGCGTGTTTAACACATGGCGTATATGACGCATTTATTGCTTCCAAACTGCTTCCGGTGCATGCTATTTGCAAAAGCATGGCCTATGATATATATTTTTTTTTTATCCAGGGAGAACGGTTGCTGTGGTGTGGATTTTTAGACACCACCTATTTCACGCAAAGGTGCGACGAAGCACGGAAGTCGGCGACAAAAGTTAGCAGACCATCGAAACCGAGCGCAAACCAATATGTATAGCTGACTTACCTGAACGATTTGACTTTGTAAATAGTCTTCTTTTCCCCTCCTCCCATACTACCATATCGGCTCTCCCTTGCCTTTGGTCATCTACACCACCCCGCTGCGCTGGCCGCCGTTTAGGTTTTAGCACCCTCAGCTTAGGCATCTGCAGTACGCCCAGATGTTTCCTCATTTCTTTTTTTAACTGAATATACACACGGAAAGGACACAAAAGGCGCGCGTACCCATAGCTCAGTTTCTACCGCAAGCAAACTCCACTTGGAAGCACAAGCTGTACAGTACAATATTTTTTAAATACTAAATTAATTAAATTCTGGGGGTTCAGGTGCCAAAACCCCGATCTGACATGGGGCACGCCAGAGTGGGGGACGGCACACAAGCGTTAGTTACCCCCCCCCCCCCCCCCCCCCGGAATGGGGCCGCCGCGGCCGAGATCGAACCACGGAAGCGATTTTTCTCAGAGTGCAGAACGTCACCTCACATTGACTGTGACTTGCCATATAATACCCAGCATACCATTCTGGTCCCAGAGTTTTTTTGTGTGTGTGTTTCGTTTCGTTTTTTATAGCAGCTCCCTTGTGTTTTGGTGCCCTAAAGAGTCAACCAACTCAAGTGTCCAAACAATAAACCACACACACAAAAAAAGCAAGCGTGGTATGATGGAATTATATGCCCTTGTGCCATTAACTAGCAGCATATGCCGTACTTAGAAGGTTGGCCGAAACTCCCGAGAATATGTTTTAGGAGCTGATGGTGCCGTCATGTTGTAAACCTAACAATTGTTCTGCAAACATCCCTGATATACGGTCTTCCTACCGATGAGAAAATCTGTAATGAGAGCTAGAGGAGTTAGCGTAACGAAACGCCTAGCTGGCATGTTAGTACAGCCAGGGGCGGATCAGGGGAATATAGCATCACAGGAGGGGTTACACTGCTCTATTAACAGCCTGATAGGGCCCGGGAACCCTTACAAGGCAGATGACCAAGATGACAGACATGATAACACATAACTTCTAAAGTACAAACAATAACTGCACTGATGACCGCTACATTATAGTGTAGCTGTGTCTAGACATCATGCAATGAATTAACAAAAGCTGCAGTAGTACGACATGAAGCTTTGAAATGTGAAAACGAAAACAAAAGAAAGAACTAAAGGAGATCAAAGCAAGAAACACCTCAAGTGAAAAAAAGTATAACAGGATAGAACCGTGCGTTGAAACGTGACACAAACAAGAATACTATTACTCTATATATGTTCACAAAATACAAGTGCAGGTACTTCAACATAAAATTTATTACATACTTATAGCGATAAGAGATACTATAAGTATGTCTGTAATTTGTATAATTATTTCGAAACTTTGTAGCATATCAGTTATAACTGTTTCGATTACATGAGGTAGTACGTGTCCCCAAGCTTGAGGCAAGCTGTATCTCTTAGGACTGCTTAAAAGGAACATGAGCAAATTAAAATGAACGCAAAATATGAAACCCGTGCATGCGTTTAGAGATACCGTGTCTCTTTAATGCGGAAATTGTGGACGACGCGTGATCAATATTATCGATATGAGGAATATTTCTGTTTTGTAAAATCTGAAGTTTTGCTGTGCTTGTTTTAGTCATACTTGATACCAGACTACAATAATTTATTTAAGAGATGAAAACGGAGGACTCGTCGATAGCGAGTTAGTGCGCCAACTGCAGAATATGCTTCCTCTACACGCATATTCTTCTTTACACGCATAATTAACACATGCTGATCCCAGCTCAGGCGAGTAGAAAGGGTCACGCCGACAATGTTGCACGCTTTCTCTCGCTGACAAAACCAACTTTCTTAAATAAATGTTTAAGAAAGACAAGGAAACAATCTGTTCCCGGGAGATGCATAGGTTCACCGACAATTACGATACTCCTAAATGCGAAATTTAAGCGCAGCTTCGTACGTGTTTTCATTCTGCGATATACTGGCCGGCGCGGACAGTCTCGTGCGGCACGTAGCAAGCGGAGCGAAGTGTGGCGCGACTGCCTCGCTAACCTGGAGCTCGCGAGAGGCAGCGCGTGGGTGACGCGTGCGTGCGATTCACAGCAGCCGCTGCCGACAGACCTTCCAGACGACGCGCGCTGCTCTGGCGCCATCTCGTAGCCGTCGTCGCCGCACCACGCTTTTCCTTCTCACCCTTTTGCCATGCCCTCCTCCTCCGCTTTCCCCCTCGTTCTTACGCCGCATCCTCCTCCTCTTCCGCTTTGCTTTTCGCGTCTTTCATCCCCCGCTGCGCTGTGCGCCTTCGCTTTCGTATCTTTCGCTGTGCTCGGTTACGCCGACGCCGATGCTCGCCACAGAAACGGGCTCCTAACAGCTGCGCTCTAATATGATTACACATAACTAAAGCTACTTTACTACTGTGTATTAGCTATAGGTTCCGATTCGTGGCGAATGCATTACTGAAATTTACGATCTCGCGTACAGTCAACAAAAACGTGGTCTATAAATAATACCATTAATTAAAAAAATGATTGCTTGAATCACGTCCGGATAGTAAAAGCCCGGCTACAGTAAGGCTCCTGTTGCCCATCGCTACTCACTGAACAGCGCGCCATGCACTCGGAACCTGCAGTACGCCGTTGAAATATACAGGAAGAAACGGCGCGCACTGAAAGCAAAAATCTCATATCCCTACAGGTTGATTTAAAAAAAAAAAATCTTCATCGCTTAATTGCCGTACGGTTGTTCTTCTCTCTCACCTTTTGTCAGCCTGCGCATGCGCATCGTGTACGAGAGACGACGTTCCGGTCGAGCTGCCCTCCGCCGCAGCTTCCTTGGCTCGCTGCACCTCCGACACAAATTTCGCACTCCGGAAAAAAAAATGATATCCCTCCTAAAGTGCGACCAGCAGACGTATGTATACCGATCCGAACGTCACACGTACATCGCACTGCCAGAACACAATTCACACGATGTCCCGCGCGGAGCGATGTGAAGTCATGCGCAAACTTGTAAACAGCGGTAGGCGCGCTCCTCGGGAGTGCTCGTAATGGGGCTCTTGCATTGCCCAGGGGGCGCTGCGAAAAAGGTGCTAAAAAGCGCCCTCTGTGCTAAAATGGGTCGTACCAAGCTCGTTCGTCTGCTTCGGAAAGCACGTTTACAATATGGGCCCGCCACTTTCGGTTGTGTTGTTTCACGGCCTGCAGCGAATATCAGGCGCCGAAGATTTTTTTCAGGGGTGGTACGCTGCGTAAAGGCAAGAAATTATGCAGTGCCGAATACGTGTACGCCGTTCAAGAATTAGGCGGCGAAGTTTTAGCACCGTGTCAATCGCAAGTGAAGCGAGTAGCGTACGAAGTGGAACTTCAGGTAAGGTTTGCACGCTAGCTGCTAGATTCAGGCGCACAAACGCAAGGAAACGCTTGCTATAAATGAATCCACAGCAGCGATAAGCAGGCATAATGTGTACGGAACTGCTCGAGCACACGACGGTACGCGCCGCGATGTACGAACTGCTCGAGCGCACGATCGTACGCGCCGCGACGGCAGCGGTCTTTCGACATGCTGCGAAACAGCGGGCCTCCTGTAATCTTTGTTGACTGCATGCCGCTAAACAAGTAGTTATGCCTGCGCTGTAGTAGCGGCCATCTGTCCCTTTAGTAACTGGTAATAACTGATGCAACGCATGTGAGCTCGCACGTACGTGCGAATCGCGCTGCAGCGCGAGCTCGTACGCTGCTCGCTTGATATAGGTTTTTAATGACAGCGCTCGAACATCGATGTGCTGCAATCGGTACTGCCTTGCTGCGCTGCCTCAACGTGTTAGCTTGAGATGAAGGATGAGCGCATTTAACTCTCTTAACCTGTGCTGCTCGTAGTGGAGTAGTGAATTGTCATCGAATGAGCCCGACCTTTTGTGCTGATTTGCACACACCTGGTCACTTCACCACTTCGCATCGGTCGAATTGTTAATTGTCGCTGTGGCCGGGTCTCGAATCGTGAATTACCAGCCATGCCTGCTGCTATGTCGGTCTGCCGTCGGGACTGAAGGTGCGAAACACTGAACTTTAGAGCGCAGATAATCAAGCAAGCTTCAAGACAGGCGAAGCAGTCAGCATGGCGCGAAGTTTCGCTTACTCAGCGCGAAGAACTGCAGCTATGCAGCGTTCCCGACGCTCCACTTCGTGAGGCCTTGAAGGAAAACGGTAGAATCTGATGTTGGGATTCAGGCTTCTTGTTCATGGCAGCCCATGACGGAGAAGTAATGACGGTGACACCTTTTCGAGGCTCGGCTAGGTCTCTCCGGATCGGCGTCACCGATTCCTTCTGCTCCTGGCATTACGTCCCAGGGCACACGGAGAGTCCGTTTTAGTTAAACTAGAGGCTTCGGCGAGCTCGCAGCGTGGTCTGTGAGAAGTGAGGGGCCTTTTCTCACTCGCAACAGGGCAGAAAAAAGTGCGAATCGGCGCAAAACTCGACCTAGAAACGTGATTCGCCATAGCCTGGGTTCAATACGACCCAAGCTGGTACGACCCAGATGTCGTTTCCCGCGCCGCCACCAGGCGCCGCTACTATACCTCAAACTCCAGCGCAAGACTCCCATACATTTGCCGTGCTCGTCGCCTGCCCTTCCTCTTCCCGCTCGACTCGGTCAACGGAGGCAGCGCCCCCTACAACCTGCCTTTAGCGTGCATTGAGGAAGGAAACTGAGCCACCCAACGGTATTGCCTCTGTGCGTCGTAAGAGAAGTGAAAATGAAAACACGAGGATTGCCAACCGCTTCGCAATCGTCGAGTTCCCTCCAAGACTTCTCGTCTGTTAATTGTGGGCGTTTGCCTCAAGAGAGAGAAGACAACAAAATTAAGTAGAAGATGAACAGCACATCTCCAGCGACCATGCAGATCCCCAATTTCCACTTAAATCGTTTCTTCTTAGCAGTTGCGTTAACGACATTTTCAAGCCCGTAATTAAGCCACATTAGAAACACTTTGCGCGCATATGACCCACGAAGTTGACCTAATTTCCTGCAAATTTAAACTCGGTGTGGCATTTCGTTCTCCTAACTATACCGGCAAAACGCGCCAAAAACGCTCGTACTATACACAATACGCCTTCTAGCGGTGCAATAAGCAATTTATTGCAAAAGGCGAATGAACTCCTGCACACTGAAATGTGTCTGCTCGTTAGACATAACGTGGCCCCCGTGTGAAGTCGTTAACACTGTGCAGTACGTTCTCCCAGCACACTGCGTTGGTGAGCATTTGCGTATAATGGCTATACGACTCCTTAGAGCACTCGCATTATATACTGCAAAAGCCGAGTTAACACACAAACAAACACACACACACGCGCGCGCGCACGCACACACACACACACACACACACACACACACACACACACACACACACACACACACACACACACACACACACACACACACACACACACAGGCACACACGTACACTCAAGCACATGCACGCAAACACACGCACATGTACATAGTACATACGCATGCACACACACAACATTTGTGCACATCAGCCATGATGCCTCTCCCCCGAATTTACAGCAGTTATCAGGCTCTCTCACAATAGCCGGAAACATTCTTGTGGTTCGTAAAACACGCGTATATAACGCATGGCTGCTTCCATAAATAATTTTCTACAAAATCTGTAACTTATCCGCATGCCCGAAACTTTGCTACACATCACCAGCCAGCACCTATTTTCACCAAATATAAACTATAGATATACTCCCTTTGGTTTACAGAGTATACCGGGTAAACTTCCGATACGTGCTTCGCATAATGCCTGCAAATGGAGATCGAGAAAACTAATATGCAGTAACTATCAGAAAAGCCCATGGTTATACGGAAACTCTTTACTTTAGGTCACGCATTACATAAGATATGTGCGCCCGGTTTCCCACAAATGTGAACTCTGTGCAAGATTCAATTCTGCCAGAGGTCTGAGAAACATCGTGTATAGCGAGCGATAAGGGTCACAGCAAAGGGCGTAATTAACTCGCATATACCTTAAACATTTTCAGCACATTAAACACAACGCATGCGCCCATTCTCAACAAATTTGAACTCCCGCGTTTCGCAAAACTCATTTATAAAGCTCTATAGAGCACTCGAATCGGCATTCTACCGGAAATGCCACAACTAACCCACAAACTTTAAACTTTGCCTGCAACACCCTCGACCAAGTGAAAACACCTCTTCGGCGGTAGGACCTTCAAATCGCGTCCCAGTGATGCATGCACCACAACGAAAACAAACAGGACATCTGTCGCATGACCACTTTTGGATATCCTACGAAGGACGTCGTAAGAACGTTGAAGGTTTAGCTTCCGTACTAATCTAACGTTAACGCACACGTAATACGGAGGTTGTTGGTTCGGCTCCCAGCGGCGGCAAGTTATCTTTTCGTCCACTTTCATTTCCCTTTTCTGCATTATTTAATAAATTTCAATACCAACCACAGCTAATACCCCGATGCTTTCCTTGCCCTCATTGTTTGTTGGCTGTATGTCATATATACAGAAATTTATTACGTATACGTCGATCCTCGCCTGCATGTTATCATCATCGTATGTTTGCCCTCCTTCGGCTGTGGAGACGCATCATCAGTGTGGACTGTGGTTTTCAGTTTCAGTAAAGCACGGCCTAACTTCTACGTCACACGTGGTCGAGGCATAGAGTTTCATACAACGGGTCGAGGTGCGGGTTTACTGACCAATTGCCTTCACCCAAAAAAGTTCACGTGCTACAGTGCGGGTGCGAACGTGTTTGATGAGTTTTTGCGCGTATGGTGTGTCTCTACGAGTGCCCTTCTGTCGCGTTTGAGCTGGCGCAATGAAAACTGAGAAACCATAGCCAGTAATTGTAAAAATTTGATCTTTTTTCTTGTGTATCGAGTGTGCGCTCAGTTTTCACGCTGGTCCTCTGCACGACACCTGCATGCGATGTGAAAAACCATTTACACAAGAAACCGGTAAAGGTGTATCATGACGTTATATGTATTAGGCGCTGAGAATAACACAAGTTCGGAATTATTTAAGCTGCAGATTAGAATGATACACTGCTATACCAAACGCAATCTTATAAAATAAGCAATTAGTACCTTTATGAGCCAAGTCTATTCTCGGTGACGTGATATGTATGGCAGCCATTGATTCATAAAAACAAACAAGAAAAGGTATGTCAGGAGTATGAAAATAAGGTGGCATTGTAAATAATGTGCAAACAGGGCAAGTTCACGTATAAAAGGCTTCACTTCAGAGGGCGGAGCAATACTCGGTCCTGAAAAGGGCCTTATCCTGCTTGCAGTTAAACAGCGACGCGAATTCAGGCACATTCGTGACTGCAATGTTGCACTTCAACTTGGGCCATCTCGCAGCGTCGAAGGGATCTTCGGCACGCGCGCAGAGGTGGTAGCAGTAACGCGCGAAGAACGCCTTCAGCATGTCCGACTCCACGACCTCCCGCGGCGCCCTGGCACGCTCGAGTTTACTGGCCGCTAGCGCGAGCCGGAATGCGGTCGCCCACGAGATCACCTCGTCCAGGAGCGTCTGTCGCTCGCGCGACGTGCCGCCCTTCAGCGCAGACCCGGGCAGCGATGCAATCTCCGCGGCAAAGCAGGGCCTGACGGGGCGGACGCCGCCGACGCCCGAGGCGGTCCTCGTCGATGGACGTGCGCCAGCGTCCGAGAACAGCCCGCCGAGTGCCCTGAAGACCTCCAGCGCCACGGAAACGCCGAAAGTGGCGTAGTTCAGAAATCTGAATGCGCCCTGGCAGTAGGAAGGCGGCGCGAGATCTTCCACCGGGACGCGCAGTTGAGCCTGGTCGCGTCCGATGGCGTCCGCATTCGTGCTGTTCACGCTGTCATCTCGCGGCATTGACCGCCTCCGGAATGTGGCAATCTCGATGATGTTCCTGTAAAGGCTTCGAACATCCATGCTTCCCAGGGCCTCCATCGATCTCGGTTCTGCGGAGTTCTTGTCGCGCGACAGCGACGCCAGAAGCTTTGCGATTTTGTCCGCAGTAACCGACGCGGAGTGGCGGTTGTCGCCGCGACGCGTTGACGCGTCTTTCAGCGTCGCCAGCACGGCCTCGGTGATGAACCGCGCGTTTCCGGTGTGGGTGACCGCAAGGGACACGCGCGTCGCCAGGAATCCCCACACGTCCCGGAAAGCGAACCGGAGCAGCTTGTAACAGATGGCCTTGTGATTTCTGTTCGCGTACGTCAGCAGCAGGTCCTCTGGCAGAAGCATGTAGGCGAGGAGGTACGTGGCTGATTCGGCCGCGTTCATGTCCACAAACAGAGCGCGCAGTGCTCTCCGGACGGCTTCTAAATCGCCGACTTGAACTCTGTACTTCGGAGGCGGAAGAAAGGTTTCAATGACGTCGCCACCTGCTGAAGAACCAGAAGAATCTCGCCTGCTTTCGTGGGGGCTTGAACTCACCTCCGCGCCACGACTGCCGTTGTGTTCTTGACCGTTCCTCGGGGATACATTGACGTGCCTTCTGGTGCCAGTAGTGCCCCGTTCATCTTTTCCTGGAACAGAAGTCATTGAAACTTCAAAGTTGCCCAAAGGTTCTCTTTCTTGCTGGCTTGGCGAAGCCCGGTCCTCACGAAGGTCGCGATCTATTTCCAGGAGTCTCTGCACGGTGTGTGCGGCGACGTCGTACGCGAGCTGCAGCATCTCAACGGTGTCGACCAGCACCAGGCGCAGGTCGATATCGTCGAGGTGCGTCGACAGTGGAGGGCGGACGGCCACCAGATTCCGCGTCTCTTTCGGACCAGGGGCGAAGGACAAGGACCCCGAGATGCCGTACTTGAGGGACACTACAGCCAAGAGTTCTAGGGTCCTTTCTGGTGGTCTGTCCGCTTGTCGAAGGAGGTCGACGCTCACCTCTGGGACGACGGCGAAGAGCACGTCGGCATGTTCTTTGACGTAGACTGTGGGCGCGGCGACCAGGCGTCGACACGACCTGAAGAATCGGGACGCCTTGTTCTCCACACCCTGCCTGTCCGTTTCCCACGGGACACTCATAAGCTTCCATTGAATATCCTCCCAAACAAACGCCGTGCCTTCGCCGCGTACGGGGCCTTTGAAATCCCTGCAAGGCGAAGGTGTGGACATCGTGAACGCTTTAGGGAAATTTACAATGAGTGCTACACGATTGAGGAATCTGGTGCATTCAAATCTGAAACTGTCGTAAAAGGAATCAGCGACTAACGAAAAAGCTTCTTTTTTTCCCCCTAAGCGACTTGATTCATCTGCGAGATTTGGCGTCCGAAAAGAACGTATACTGGCTACAAGAGCCACACGCTGTGGTCACCGGAAGTAGGGGAAGAAATAAAGTGCGGGGTTTAAGATTCTTAAACAGCAAAGCGAATTACGAGGCAGGCCATAATTTAGGGCTCCGGATTAATTTTCACCCCTCAGGGTTCTTAATAGTGTTCCCGAAGCACTGTTCTCGTGCGCTGGTGCCCATTCGCCTCTATATACTCCCGTCCTTTCAAAGGAATGCGGCGGCCGCTGCGGGGACTCCAGCACGCAAACTCCTCTCCAACAGAACCACTGAACCATCCCCGCAATTGTTTGGAATAATCCCGATCATGCACCGGCATATCCTCAACTTGCACAGGAACATCAGTGCATAGGACATAATGGTGCGACAGCGAATCGAAATCGCGCCTTCCTGCATGCCAGCATGAGCAGCGAGCAGTAAAATTTGCTATAACCGGATCGCTGGCTTGATAACTGTGTGACTGACTGCATGCATTCATTCAATCCATTTTGACGCCTACAAAAATTCTTACCTACGCCGGCTGCCGCTGCATTTGCACTTCTCGAGGCAAAATATGTGCCTATGATTTTTTTTTATGTGGCCCCGATTGAAGACCAGCATTTCCGGCGGGTGCTTCAACATGGATCAATGTATTTAGCATTATAGCTTCTGAGTCAGTACGGCCAGCTCTAGGTCATCATCGTCGCCATCTAAACTATTCAGATCCACTTAAGAAAAACGGCAAAGGCTGTCCGTAACTACTCCAGTCCTGCGCCAGCCGAACGCATGCATACTATTCCGACGAGTTTGCTTATTCTATCTAGTGCTTATCCACCCTTGACTGCTCTTCTGCCCTCCCCCCCCCTCCCCACCCCCAAACACACACAAACACGACAGTTATTTCGTTTTTCAGCGAGTAACATTTGTTTCATAATTAGCTGTACTTTCCAGAGTCCATTGTGCTAGCAACAGAGCAGAGGTTACTCTGAATAAACACATACCTATTAAACGTACTACATGCACCGGAATTCTGGAAAACAAATGAAGTCAAAAATCTTCGTAATTGAACTCCGCAAACCATAATTGCGCACGCGAAATGCGGTTACTCTCGCACGAAGGCCTTGCTATTGCACTCTGCGTCGTCTTTGCGACTCCAGCACCTGCAGGATTATGCATGATTGTGCGTGGCTTCAGCGGCCGGCGCGTATTCGTTCGATCAGTCACCAAAAAAAGCTCCCACTCGCCTGCCTTGCCGCTCCGCGAAGTGGCCGCCCGCACTGCAGACGAACGAGTAGAAGTCGTCGCAAGGATCGACGGTGAAGTTGAGGGTGGCGCGGACCTCCTCGGCCGCCTTCGAACAGAGGTACAGGGACGGCCGCCCAAACAGCTCGCTGGGGTAGAAGATATCCTGGCGGAAGCAGGCGAAGACCAGCACAGCCGCGGCCAACAGGGCCAGCGTGCTGGTCAGGGTGCACCGGCACATCCAGATACGGTGTGTCTGCAGCCAACGGCGCATGTACACCACCGACGGCGACTCCCAGCCAGCAGTGGCAGGCTTGCCACTGCTGGCTGGTGCACCGTGGCTGGCGTCCGGTGCTGAGACCTTACGGGCTTTCGAAGGCTTCACTGGTACCGGCTGAAGGGGCAGTTCGGGTGGCGATTGCGAAGGCCGCTTAGACGACGAGCTTGGCGGCGATTTGGGCGGCGACTGTGGCGTTGAAATGGGCGGTTTCAACGTCCTGGGGGTCGAATGGGTGGGCGATATGGCGGGTGAGCCTGGCGGAAGTGTAGACGCTGACCGCGGCGGTGGAGAGGACGACGTGGAGGACACCCCTTTGAAGCGTGTCTCGGCGGCCTGTTCCGACGACGAGCACTGCGGTGGCTCTGGAGTCGGACGCTTGGCTCCAGGGCCAGCGGCGACGCCGGCAACTTCCGCTGGCGCAAGACCGTCGGTCATTGGGGCCAACGTTCAGTCAGAATATTAAAAAAAAAACTTGTCTTCGAAAGCGCAGCTGCAAATGGCCTTCCCTCGGCAGAAGCACCTCTTCTTCTTCCCCGTCTTCATCTTCTGGTGAGGACGATAAATGTCGGTCATTTGGCCACGCCGGTTATTTGACGTTTCTTCTGGAATTTGCGCATCTGCTTATGTTCATCTCCTTACTTTTTATTTTTATTCCGTCGAAAGCTGCATTAAAGCATGGTAGAAAAAGCAATAAAAACGACAGAACCCACCTTACGGTGACTGTCGACTGTAATGACTTAGAATTGAATCGATATAAGGACACAACCAGGCACGTGCCCAGAATTCTCTTTCGGGGGGGGGGGGGGAGGCGAGGAGGGCAACCCAAGGTAACTTTTCTATGCAAGTGAGGGGGGGGGGGGTACGTTTACTAGTACAAATGTTAATAACGCCCGCCATTAGCCATAAAGACGCGTAAACCCGCAAAAGAGAAATGAAATAAGGTGTATCTCACATGTAGGCCTGCGAGATACACCTCTCCTTTACTAGGCAAACAAGGGACAACATCAAATGGACTCGCGCAGGAAAGAAGCGCAGGAAGAACACTGCCAAAACAATTCTAAAAAGCGAAAGTGTAAACTAAAGATTTCTTTGATAGCCTACAACTTAAAAAAAGCAGTTGACAATCAAGGCACACGGGCCACGCGGGTTTGTGTTACTCTGCCAGCCAATCACAGAAGCAAACAAAATCGTCGTCATGCGGACTTTTCAAAATGGCGTCCTACTTGATACCTCCGGAGCGTCTGGTGTTCTTGAAGAGTTTTCATCGACGGTAGCAATGAGCTGTGCAACAGGCATGGAGAAAGTGCAAAGGGTCTGAGCATTTCACTCTTCAAAAGTCTACCTGCCATGGTTGCTTAGAGGCTATGATGTTGGGCTGCGAAGCATGAAGTCACGGAATCGAATTCCGGCCACGGCGGCCGCATTTTCGGTTGGAGCGAAATGCGAAAACACCTATGTACTTAATTAGGTGCACGTTAAAGAACCCCAGGTGGTCCAGAGTCTCCCACTACGGCATGCCTCATGGTTTCGGCACGTAAAACTCCATAATTAATTAATTAATGTCTGCGGTACAGTTCATTTCACTGCTGAACCCGTTTTACTCATGAACTTTCACTGCTAACTGAAAGGGCCCCTGAAACGGTTCGGACAAATTTTGTAGGCGCGTAGGGTACAGCTTAAGTAGAACATTCGCACCACAATTTAAGTGAAGCGTTACGTATTAATGGAGCTGCAAGCAATAAGAAGTTACCCTCCTCCCTAGCTATGCTTTTCCTCCTCAACTCGCTCGCCGAGCGAGCGGCGCTAAGCTCCGCCTTCACTGGTTCAACGTCACGATGCGACGTCATATCGTTCACTTCCGGTTGTTTAGGAGCACGCCCCCTCCCGGGCGAGACCTCTCCGCTAGCCGCTTGGCCGTCGACCGAGAGCTATCGAAGCAGCGTGCGTTGCGAGCATTCTGTCGTAGCGCCGAACGTGTCCGGTACTCCGCTAAAAACAGGCAAGCTGGTCATTTCGGCAAATGACTGGAGGCATAAACTCAAGCTGATGAAGGAACTTTAGCGTAGACGTACGTGAGCAGCCTGATCGGTCTGCACGGTCCAGACACTTGCTGGCGCAGCGCTTAACCAGTCAAACAAAGCGCTAATATTGCTCTAACGAAGTGTAAAGCATTTTAAACATTTATAAATCAATGTGTTGATGATTACACTCCTGCGAAAAATACACACCAGCAGCAAAGAAGAATGGCCGGCGCTGGGTGCACGCGCGTGGCAGCAGACGACCCCAAGTGGAGTCCGCTGGTGCCACGCATGATGACGTTACAAAAAGAAAACTTAGTAAAAAATACATGAAATGCTAACGTTATCGTTTTGTTGTTAAATACACTACGCCTAAATAAATAAAGCATTTATTTTGTGCTGCGTTTCAAAATCGAAAATGACTGTCGGCGCTTACACACGCGTGCACGCAATGGGAGGACCGTTGCGATTCCTTGTGGCTGTGTGGTGTGTACTGTAGTATTGAATCACTGTGTAATATCGGCGAGCACGAATAACATTGCCGTTACGAAGCTACAGAAGCTTCGAACGAACTGTGCTGCATCCACGAAACAGCACGACATGTCGCATCATTTGGACTGTCGGTTTCGAAGAGTCGTGGTAGCACAGCGCCGACTGCATATTGGGCCACTGTGTAATATCGGCGAGTACGAATAATGTTGCCGTTACGAAGCTACAGAAGCTTCGAACGCACTGTGCTGCATCCACGAAACAGCACGACATGTCGCCTCATTTGGACTGTCGGTTTCGAAGAGTCGTGGTAGCACAGCGCCGACTGCATATGATGTCGACACGGATCATGCATATTGCAGGGTGTGTCGTATGTAGCGATTCTTTAAGTTGTGTGTACGCCTTCTGGCAAAGTCGGATGTCTGTTTGGCCTTGGACACCACGTTGACACACTGCTCTCGAGCTCGAAAACGCAGAAGTGGTGCGCGTCGGCATTGACGTCGATGTATTGAGCCACAGTAGAACTATGAGCGGCTGGGCCACGTTCTGCAATATTTGTCTTCATAGTTAACATTGGGGTTGCTCAACATGTTCCTTTAGAACTGTGGCGAGCAGGTGCTCAAGCAAGTCGCGATTCGCTAGCCGCCAAAATCCGATAAACAAGGGAACAGTATGAACATGCAAGACAAGAAACAGTACAGGTAAATGCGACATCGAGTGCCATATAAAAATTGCAACAGCTCACTTACTTAGGCAATATCTGCAACAGCAATCCTACGAAGGATGAAACATTTGTTGTTTTTTTTTTCTGCGACACAACACTAAGCGGCAACTGCAGCAACAAGCATTTGGAACGAGTTTAAACGTTTTTACCATAACAGCAAAAAGTTCTGCCAAACTGAGAGCCCACATATGCTCCATTCACATCAGTAAATTCAACAAACAAGAGCAACAGCACTGAAAAACGTAACACGGGCTGCACAAGACCATACTACCAACCATAAACGCGCTCCAAGGCATAAAGAAACGAGCTGCTCTAGCGTTGCGCCGAAGTGCCGCTCGAGATCGCAAGCTCGAACACCATCCGGTTCTTCCAGCGCAACTAACTAGAACAACATTCTATCACACAACACAGTAAGAAACCGTAAAATTATGTTTTAGCTAAGCTGAAACGCTGAAGCAGCTCCAGCAGCGCGCGCAAAACTATAAACCGGAACACGCCATACTTGTTTAAACAACGTCATCATAACTGTGACGTCACTTCCGTGCGTGGCAGCAGCGTTTTGGTATGGCATTTTGCTTCTACCACGCGCGTGTCACCAGTTACCGCCAAGAAGAATACACTTCGTTGCTGCTACTGTGTATGGTTGAGCTCTGTGCCACCAGGTGGCTGCACCGTGCAGACCATTCGCATTTGCCCTTCTGCTCATCTCGTGGCTCATCCCGGCACAGTCAAGCGGCCAGACCCTGTCCCCTTGCGCTTGCGTTTGCCCTAATACTGGACTCGCGAAACGATATTGCGTTAGTAATCTTCCGGTGTAAAGTGACGGCCACAAACGCGTGGCGCCGATCGGATACCGGCAGTCCCGTGCGCAGCAGCCAGTTCGCTTGTATACTGCCTTGCAGAGGGACACGATGTCGCAGCTTGACATATTGCCAGTCGCTAGGTTTGCAGTCCGCAAGGCAACAAAGTCGAATCATAGTGCTCGCGAAAAGACTGAGACCGACTCTGACCGCGGAGCTCTCGTCAAAATGGAGTACGTTGTAACACAAGCAGACGACACTTGCTGTGTGCCGGAAGTGCTGAAGTGTACTGAAAAATTGTTCTTGTGCATTCTCTTTATGTTACTTTCTTTTTATAAAAACAAATTAACTAACATTCCAACTATTACGAAGATTATTTGTTTACCATACAGTTGGAAAAATTATCGACCACGTGCCCTGGTCAGCCAATCAGATAGCTCGCCCACGTGACGTCATATGGGTTATTTGCATCATATGGGTAGGGGCGGCTTAAAACTCCGCCGAGCAGTGCGCTACGATCGGCAGCGATGTGTATTTTTAAAACCTTATAATAAATTACACGCTTTACGCAGAGCACTTAGATGCATCAATGAATGATCAGAAGAACCTACTCTAACGACTCAGTACGTTTGTAGAAAATCGCCAAAATCGTTTCAGGGTCCCTTGAAGTGCAACTTGACAATATACTGCATAGTTGCAGCGAAGCAAGCACTTTATTTCAGTTAAAAAAAGAAGAATTAGGCATTCGCCATTCCACTATAATAGGTGAGGGAAAACGTATAAATTTACGCGCTAATAAATTAATTTTTGTGGTTACCACCTGATTTGGGTAACAGGAAAAGTTTGATGTACGAATTATTTGCAGCCTCTTGGAGGAACGGTGGCTGGCGGTTATGAGGGCGTGTGCAGGGCTTCACTTCAGACTTAATTGAGTTGTATCCGATTATCACAGCGTTTTTTTTAATTAGCTCTGGAATATACATTTGTGGAACAATCGTAGTTCTTTTGGATCCCTCGTTTACTGCTCTACCAAGTGCCACAACCGACTCGTATTTGGGAAGTTGCGTAACGATGCGTGGCCGCCAGTCTCGTACAACCGTGTATAGCGCAGGACGCTGCGGTTCTAGACACGTGTACTGAGCCCACCGCGGAAGGTTAGAAAAACACCTATACATAAGCACAGCAGAGAAGTGGATACGTCAGGCGGATCGACTGATAACTGTAGAGGCGTCAATCAAAACACACGGAATTGTTCTCAACTTCCGGCGGCGTTTTCTATACTTCCTTTTTAAATAAAAAGATGTTGATCCGTAAAGATTTTCATAAACAATGGTTAAATTTGTTGATATTCGCTTTTTCTGCCTTTTTGACTGTTGCCTTGGGTAGATCGCTTAAAGGGACCCTGGGACACTTTTTATCGAAGTGGAGAAAGGCATTTGAAGTGAAGATAGGCTATTTCAGAACCACTTTGCCGCAAAAAGTACTTCAATGCGTTCAGTAGAAGCGGTAATTGGCAATCAAACACGGCCTCAGCTATGCTCACCTTCCTCCTCCAATGCCTTACACTGCGAAGGCTAGGGCGGGCACGTCACTGTGGCGCGCAGTTCAAATTTCCGATTTGGTGTCTATGCCGTGCTAAACCTAAGCCAAACGCGGCTGTCTTCAGAGAGCCGCAGCGCGCAGCCACTGAACTCGTGGCAGCACCTAGCGGCGGCATAGCCGCGGTGTAGCCGCGAGCGCAGCGACCAATAGCAGCCGCGTATTGGAGTGTGCTTTATGACGAAATAGAACACGCAGAAAAGAGCGAGGAGCACGGAGTTTTTGAAACGAGAGCGTTTGGGAAAAAGGTGACTTCAGTGACTTCGCGCTCCGCTTGAGAGCTCCACGGACCGCGTACGACAGCAGAGCTTGGCTGAGATGTTCACAACAGCGTATGCTACCCGCGGACTATATTTCATCAAGCCCGAGGGGTGGTTAAGGGCCCCTTTCTCAACTACTTGCGACTCTTGTTTCCAGTTGCCAATTTTGCACAAAAAGTGCTGTACAATTAGGGAAAAACCAGACATTCATATTGCTTATAGGCTTAAGAGGAACCTTTAGCTCGGGTGCTCCTATCTAAACACATGTAAAATTAGAATTTGTTTTCTCGGCAACCACTGCACCAAATTTGACGACGTTTGTTGCATTTAAAAGAGAAACTTAAAATCTAGTGACTGTTGGTTTCTAATTTTTGATTTAGATCGTCAACTTCTTATTTAAGGATTGGGAAGAAATCAAAAATTTTCAGAAAACGAAACTAGTGTGTATGTGAGAGCGAGTGCCGGTGAATGGAAGTGGACGCGGGTAGGAGTGAGCTTTTGCATGCGTGCCGCTAAGTGTGAATGCAAGTGTGGACAGGTGTTAGTGTCCGCACTTTATTTCGGAGAGGGGGGGGGGGGGGGGTCCCAGCCCTCCCTTGGGTACGTAGCTGGACACAACATATTACCACCGTGGGAACGAGTTATGTATGAGTTATGCATTTAAAAATTAAAATTGAATTATGGTGTTTTAGGCGCGAGAACCGCGATCTGATTATGAAGCACGTCGTAGTAGGGCCCTCCGGAATATAATTTGGACCTCCATGCTTGCAACTATGCATTTCGTCCTCACCGAAATGCGGCCGCCGAGGCCGGGATTAGGTCCCGTGACCTCGGGCTTAGAAGCAACCACGGCGGGTCTAGTGAGATCGCAAGGCATATCGACTGTCGTCAAAGCTGCGGTAAAAATGCACTGCTCCGCTAACCTTTTTAAAGAAAATGACTGTTTTATAGACTGGAGCGCAGGAACGCCGACGCATTTGTTGGACACTGACTTTGAATATGTATATTTCGAAACTGATGGAGTCCTGAGAATTCGTTCTAAGTGATCATATACCTTGCGAACTATATATATATATATATATATATATATATATATATATATATATATATATATATATATATATATATATATATATATATATATGTATATATATATATATATATATATATATATATATATATATATATATATATATATATATATATATATATATATATATATATATATATATATATATATATATATATATATAGTTGAAGGAGGGGAAGGGGTGGCAGTGGCGGGCGAAATATAAATTTATGGCTGCACCACTGGCCAGGAGTATTCCGGCGTCCTCGTTCATTACCGTTCGTAACAGCTGGTTACCACATACAATCAAGTTGCCCGTCGAGTCGCCAACTTTTCGAGTCAAATAAGACTACTAAGTATATTCTATATTAGCGGCGAGAATTAGGAGTGGCGCCCTCTCGCGAGTGACGTCACGGCCAGGACGCCGCTCGCTCCGGCTCGCTCGGCTGCCGCGCGCGCTCGTTCCCTTCGTGTATGCTTGGGGTATGGGTGGCTCGAGCCGTACGTATTGAAGAATACGTCGGCTTCTTTCAGCTGCCATACCTTAACCACAGTTTCTTCTTCAAAAGCGTGTGAGTCGAGAAACTTTGCGGCTTGGATATCGCAAGCTAAGTAGCGTTAAGGGGTCTACTAGGTTTTGCAATGCATATATGCGCCGTGTCTATCGGTAAATTCTGACTAAAAAAAGAATATCTGCAAATTCAACGCGCGAAGTTGTGTATGATGCTTCGCTAAACATTTAACATTCCTTTAGTATTTAGCTATGAGAGGCATTGCATTTTACGTGGAAGAAGAAATTGGTAATTGGCGTCAACATGTTATCCGATGTTAGAAAGACACTGCCCAGCGAAGCTGTCATCATGATTCCTATTACTCTGGTGTGTTGTTCTATTCAGATATGGCCATTCATTAATGCGTAAAAAAATAGTTAGGCGCGCATTTCTTTTGAAAAAGTTTGCTGCTACTTTCATCCCGCTCTGAAACAGGGCTCCAAAAAACGAATTGCTCAAGGCTGCTAACACGACGGCGCGTCATGTAGAGTATTTACATAGTTAATTCACAAACACCATGCATAGTAGCAATCACCTGAGAGAAAAGTTTCGTTGTTAAGGTCGAGAGCCACTCAATTGAAAGTGAGGAAATGTTTCATAGTGGCCCTCAGTAGCCTTTATCGACAATATGGCATACCCCTGATCACGTAACGGTAGCAATCGACTGTCCGTATGGCGAGGCACGCTATGTTCGCGAAACCCATCAGTTCACTACAACTTCGAATTAAAACCATAAAGCATTTTTTTACAGCGCCAACTGGAATGGCTAAAGTATTCTCGAGCTACTACATCGCAGCTTAGATTGCTTACAAAAGGAAAATTCAAGCACCTTCTGTCTCACCATGTCTCGATCCAGCATTATCTAATTATACAAACGGATAACTATTCGCTTCGTCGGTACATAAAAGAGAACCATGCAGGCTAAATTAGGTTTGCTCCAATCCAATCGCAAACATTCATAAAGAAAGCACCACAAGCCTTGCATATACTTTCACATGATTTCTGACCCTCCACCGGGGGAATTTCGATATCTTCAATATGTCCCATACTACTAGTCATTGACGCTTCGACTTATTTCTGGCTGCAGCTATGCGGTCCAGCAGGCATACTTCACTAAAAAAATTGGGCCGAGCAGCCTGTGTCAGTTCGCCAAACAGATTCGTCATGTATACTCCTCAAGCAACAAGCACCAGTAAATTTCTCAAGTGAGTTTGATTTGATTTATTAATTTCCATTTACACACACACATGTACAGAGGAGTGGTAAATGGAGGTGGATGAGGGAAAAAAGCCGCACAGACGCGGCTTGAGGTAACCTCACCCCCTTAGATGCAATATGGCTGCATGGAGTAACACATCAAGCGCCATATGAATTACATTTATATAGTGGCCATAAAACATTGCAGTTATACAATATATGAAAGGACAGTGAAATATTTCCACAATAACAATGCAAAACACACTGCGGCATCGAAATAAATAAATGACATACACTTGGTAACATAGACAAAAAAAGAGGAACATAACATACATTATTAATCTTAACAAACGCGCTCTAAAGAGGTGAGTTGAACGTGTAGCACGGCAAAGGGAATATATATTGGTACATTCCTATTTGTACTCTGTAAATAGCTGTAAGCCTTCATTAACTTTACTTCAAATTTTCGCCGCTTCAAAAAAATAAACACGTGCAGAACCGCCTAATGGTGACAAGCAGTTAAAGAAGCAAGTGAGGCGTGTAGAATCTAAGCTCCAGTATTAGTTAAGTCACCGTGCTACTGCCGAGCGTTTCTGTGAGGAAATATAAAAATTCGATATTATACCATGAACTACTCGTCGTGAGCAAACCTGTTTCAGCGGAATAAAAGCAACGTAACTGCTATAGAAGTCATATATAGCCAGCTTTGTGACATACTTGTTGCACCGCGGCAGGTATGGTATCAAAACTGGATTCTCATAGGCTATGCTTCTGCGATTGTCTATCCGCGTATGAAAAACCCGCAAATGGGCTGGTCTGCGTCGCTTCGGCTGGCGCTGTAGCGTTGCCCTCGAGAGCTGCATTGTTGTCTAAGAAATTAGCTCTTTGAATAAATGTTCGCAAAGGAAGACGTCGTAAAAATATATTTGAGACGACCACCATAAGTATACAAGCAGAGATAACGAGGGCGAACAAACGAAAACACCGCAGAAAGCGCCCGGACAACGCCCGAACTGTAGCAGACGACAGGCGCGAGTCCGTGCCCTGACGTCACGCGAGCGGCGCTTGCAGCGCCGCTCGCGTTCGTTCTCGGGGCTAATACTATACCACTCAACGTTACTAGTAGTGATGATACCACTACTGTTAACGGTGTACACTTGCTCACAGCTAATTTTTGAACCGTCACAGCATTTTGACACGTGGAAGCACAGGTAATTTTTTAATTTTCATGCTGCGCGCATATCGCGCCTAAGAGCGCTCGCGCGTTGCAAACCCTGCAGTTTATCAGGATTTTAATATATTTGAGATGAATTTCACTGCACAATGAAACGGCGCTGGAGCGAAATGGCACCGCTCGACCCCTGCGTAGCAGACAAGGTGCGACTGCACCACCTCTTACTCCAGCGATCACTTCTCGGGAAATGGTTTTCTGCTGAGCTGTGAAACTGAGTTGTTGGTTCTAGTAACGTTGATTACATTCTAGTTTATATCTCAGCTGACAAAATAAAAACGAAAAAAAGAATGTAACAATCCTCGCAAGCTCAGACAACGCCTCCTTGGCTCAGTAACTCTATGGCTCAGACGATGGCACTTGCTGACCTGCCACACAGCGGCGGTTGACTGAAACGGCCTAACCGTGAGCTCGAGGAGAATGCGGCGGTTGATATAAATGACGACCTGTGAAAACCGTGGCGACTTCTTGTTTCAGCGCTTCTAGCTCGTCACTGTTGCTTAGCATCGGCTCATTTCTTCGAGGAATCCCGAGCTCCAAAAGCAGAGGTGCGTTTGAATTGCTGCTGTAGGCGAGCGACACGGCTGTGCCTTGGTTTCGCCTGTTACGGGAGAGTCTGTTATTTGACTGTTTGGTGCTGTCCCTCGGAACTCGTTGCCAGGTTGTTAAGAGCCCAGATTTCACGTTTTCCAAAGCATTAGACTCAATCTGCCGGGGGTCATAGCAGTTCGAGCGTAATTTTTGTTATCCGTGGATTCTGTAGGGCGTAGGGGGCGCGAGTTTGCGTTATCGAGCGCTTGTTTTCTTTCCAGGGCCATGTTCGTGTCACCAGGCGATTCGCAGCTTTCGTTGGTCGCCCAGTTTGACGACCTCTGTCGACGGCATACCGCGTATACCGACACCGCAACCGAAGGTGCGTTATTATTATTTTTTTTTTCAGCCGATAGTGGCCAGCTTTAATTAAGAACAGCGCTTATGCTAAGCTGACCATGTAGTAACTCGGGAAGTGGCCGTTGAAGTATGAGTTAAACTGTTATAAAGCTAAAGGGCGTCAACGTGGTCTTTTAACACAGCCGACGTGACCGCGCAGGATACGGTTAACTGTTCGCGTCGTTTCTCAGACCGTAATGTACACTTTCGTTCTTTGGCACAAATTGTATTTCGTGTGTTCTTGTGTGTCTTTCGTAGAGTGACATTGTTTTTGTGTCGTGTATTGTCCTACGTCCTCGCATCCAACTCGCGTATTTAATATGTGGTCTATTACTTTATATCTACCTGCCCATACACAATCGCTGTATGCTTAGGTGCAGCAGCACATGCTAGAAACTTTTTTGTTGACAAAGTCTTCTTAATATGAAAAATCATTAGTACTGATTTGCACTTTCAAAACCACTTCTGTAAAAGCTTTTGGATTCTTTGCATTCAGCTTTACAGGCAAATTATGGGTCAGTTAGCATGTATTTTTGATGTGCCATAAGGGCATATGCAGAAGTTCTTATAGTCTTTTTGTCAATGTAGTTAAAAAATAACTTGACTGCCAGTATCAGGTTGTGAAACTCTTGACCTATGCGCAGTGGAATTTTTTGGAAAGTCGAGTTCCTCAAAGCTTAGTTTTACCTCGTCTGGTTATTTATACACTACAATGACATGCCTGAGGTAGCATTCTCCAAGTTAACGACTACAACCGGTGGAACTGTGCTTGTATTGCATTTGATTCTGACAACTCTGCTGCACTTATGGGGCTGCAAAATGACACTGTCCTTCATCTTCACCAATGCCGCAAGTCGCTTGCATTTACTCCACTCATCTGGAGTGTCTACTGGAGACTGCTACGACACATTCAAAGGGGCTCTGAAACACTTTTCTAACTAATCCTAGAATGGCCTCGCTATTAAAGAACACTGTCTCTAGCATCTCGTGCCACGAAACTTTTTCAAATCCTTTAATTATAAATATAGTTATCGCACCCATACAGGGCTTTCTCTTTTTGTTTCTGCTAGCGTGCTGGAAGCTGCACAGCAGAGAAGCCAGAAGAGCAAAGTCCTGCCTAAAAGTTGAGTGTCGTGGCGACGAAAGGGCTCGTCACAGCACCCCGTGGTGGCTGCAGTAGACAACTCTACGCAGCAAGCCGTGTATATCTCTGAGGCCACGCGCAGCGGATACAGCTTCGTGCAGTTGTCATCTTTTGACTGGCAGTGCAAAAATTTAATGTTTTTTCTGCCTTTTTGGTAACTCGGAGGCGTATTTATTTCATTTAACTCAAAACTTGCAATTGTGTATTATTGAGAAAGCTCTTGCAATTGCAAAATCAGCCATTAGTGTTGGTGGGTCCAGCTGCTTGCGATGATGCTGCATGATGACACTGCGGAAGCAAGAGTAAGAGAGAGCAAGTGATTTATTGCTTATTTTTGACATGAGATTGCCAATTTCCTGCTGCATGCACTGCAGCCATATTTGGCTCATGTTCACAGCAGCCTCTATTGCTGATCAGCAAGGTTTTCTTACTATGTTCAAAAAGCGTTTCACGGCCCCTTTAAGAATTCACGGGGTGGGTGTCATTGCCCTTTCTCCCCATTGCACACACAGAATGTGGCATTCGGCATGTTTCCAGCTGATACTGTGAAATCCTATAGTTTTGTGGCCGCAATTGTTTGTGAATCAGGTACTTATATTTACGGCTACTAAACTTCAAGATCTACTGTACAGCTCAATTAGGCCACAAGAACTCCTTTGTGCATGTTTTTTTTTCTTTTACTCTTTCTTCTTCTTTCAAACACTCGTCTGTTTAACCCTCTAGGTAGCTCTTCATTCTTGCATGTTCTTGCATACATCTTGTGCTTCACTTGTAATCTGAGGGATGCATCAGCTTGCCTGCTCAAAATCTGTTGGTGTGTCTGCACGCACGATCTTGTTCCTGACATAATGTGAGCTTGTGCAGCGAAGTAAATCAAATGCGCAACATTTTACGGGTTACAGCCAGCACAGCTAGCTGGCAAAACAACTTAATTTTTAGCATAGTGTCCCTATTTCTTCCCTAAAAACTTGACATGGCCTAAAATTTCGCGACATTTTCCAATGCGGAAATTAGTGCAAATTAAGGCTGTGCGAAAAACGTGTTACAAGGGCGTATCTTTACCGCTGCTTTTTCTTCATGAGAGGGCAATAGTTTTGACTCTTCAGCTTGCTGCTTGACTCAGAGTTATTTTGTTCTGTATTTTCCAGAACTGATGTTGGAATTCGTGCGTAACCAGGAAGTATGCCGCAGACAGTGGCATGCAGTCATTGTTGAAAACGCTGAGCTCAAGAAGCAGGTTGCTTCGTTGACCGAAATGAACATCGAACTTGAGCGAAACCTTGCCCACACCAAGTAAGCGTTTTCTTGCCATGTGATGCTGTCGCTGAGGTGACATGTCCGACCCTCTTGTGAATCGGAACATTGTGTAACAGCATGCAGACGCACATCATTGAAAGCATGCACCCATCATAGTAGCCCATTACCACTACGAAACTTTCATGTCTAGTATGACAGGTAGGGAAAAAAAAAACGCAGCACCAACTGGGAACATGGCATTGAATGTGTTTTTTTTTGTTTTGTTATCTAATCTGCAGTAGTAGTTCAGTAACTGTGGCATTCCACTGTTGAGGTCATGGGTGTTATTCTCGGCCACAGTGGCCACATCCTAATTGTGGCTAAATGAGTGAACATACATGTACTTAATTTTATGCTAGTTAAAGAATTGTCCAAAATAATATAGAGCCTTTGTTACAACTCTTCACATATCCCCAGCGTTGCTCTGAGACAATGAAGCCAATGAATAAATCGATCGAGGCATTTTAACTGACTGAAAAGCAGATTAAGAAGAACCAGATCAAGCAGCCCATCTCCTTTAGAGGGACACTAAAGGTAAATATTAAGTCAAGCTAAACTGATAGATTCATGCTCGAGAACATCTAAGGCATCAGATTATAGCGAACAGAGCTTTAGTGATTGAGAAATTGAGGTAAATGCAGGACACAAATAGACTCCTCCGGGACATTCAAGTACTAGCCCAGCAACAAAGACACTCCCCGTTATAATCTGTCACTACTGCTCAACCACTTGTAATAAAAGGATAGTTGTATTACATTATAAGATGAAAGAAAATGCTACTTGTCCAGTTTTGCTTTATTTTTAGACAAATGAACTTCTTGACGTTATGCTTGACAGTGATGCGGGTTGTAAAAAGGTTTCGTTTTCACCACGCTGCTGCACCGTCCCTTTCATGTTTCAGCAGTTTCGTTACCGCATAATGTTTTGCTGGCACGTGAAACTTGCACGAACTGCAAGTAGCAGAGAATGCCACGTCCATGTGATGTCGCGGGATTCCTGGATGGTCCACGTAACTTGACCAGGAGCAGCTGCAGTGGCAAATCCAAAGCCCTGCCCCGGTTTAGTTTCTCCATGGCAGTGTGTTTGTGTTTTGCGCAGAAAACCGTAGTGCCATCTGCTGGGTGCCGTTTTACTACCAGACCACATTAAAAGGCAGTGATGGCATATGCAATGTCAGCACTCCCCACTCGGGGAGGCAGGTGTTATCAATTGCGCTAAAGGTATGCGGACCCTTCACACACAGTTTTCTCGTAAATTAAGTGTTTTCTTGGCACGAAACAATCGCTACGAGGTTTCTGTAATTATACTTTAATAGTTCACATTTACTTAATATATGCCTATAGTGCCCCTTCAAGGAGAAATGTCAATGGTCTCCATAATTCTTAACCAGTGTTTCTGATCTCTCGCTTGGCAAGGTATACTTGAAACGTTTTAAACCTTTGGTGGAAAATGGTAAAAACTTACCTAACGTATTTGTAGTGACTTGAGCAGCCACAAGTTGTGTTTCGATGTTTCATGATAAAATGCGAGATTCTATGCGCTAAAACCACAATTTGATTGAGACACCACAAAACATTTCAAAACATTTCATATTGCAAGCTAACCAAATCTATTATCTTAAGCATTTCTGCATATCCAAAATAATAAGCTATACCCCACGTACAGTTCTTCTAGATGTGTCCAATATTGCCTCCGGTCACAAAGTATAAGAACACCAAAAATTACAACTACCTATGGTCGGCAGCATATTCTGCATCAAATACCCAGTCTGCTTAATAAACTTGGCAACATTTTAGACCTAAATAAACAAATTTCAAAAAATAGGTTTCAACGAATTCTTCTTGAAAATTGCATTGAATATGTTTAATTACTGTTTAAGTGTTGATTACAACCTCCATGTGTATTGACTTTTTTTTATCTTACTCAATGTGCACTGTTTTATTTCTTAGCACACATTGTTTCTTTTTTTCTTTTTTTGCTGCTTGTTACAATACATGTATGTCGATCTGCTTGTTTTCTTTACTCTTATATTTGTTCTTTTTGTTTTTTTTAATAACTAGAGACAATTTAGATTGTTCAATGACTATCTTTTGTCTGCTTATGCCTGCTTGCTGAACTGTATCTCGGAGCAAAAGCCTCTGTCAGGCTGTATAGCCTTTTGATTTTGCTTCGATTTCTGTTGATGTACAGAAAGAAATCAATAAATAAACCTCAAACCTCAGTGGAGGACTGATATAATAACCACCTGGGGTCAGGGGCATAGCCGGAGGGGGGGGGGGGGGGGTTTATGGGGCAGTATGCCCCATAAGCCACTATGCGTATGGTTCTCTGTGGACCAAGCGTCTCACGTTTTCTTCGATATTCCTTCGGTAGCCACATTAGGTGCCCAACATAGGCCACTAACAGTATGCATATGGTTCTCTGTGGACCAAGCGTCTCGCGTTTTCTTCGATATTCCTTCGGTAGCCACATTCGGTGCCCAACATAGGCATTCGATTGTGGACAACATGCTTTCCTTTGCGTTTTCTTTTCCAATTCGGTGCCTCCGCCCCACAAGAGACATTTTTTGCGGTGCACTGAATTGTCGCATGCTGAAAGTTCGATTTTGTTACTTCTTTTCAGGGAAGTAATGGGCCACAGATCGCTTCAGTTGCCAGATACTCTTGCTATATTATTGTGATAGCAATTATATGTGCACTCCAGCCACATACTGCCCTTACCGTCGCCCTCGCGTTCCGTATGAACTTCTATGCGATAACATTGTGACCGTGCGCCGCATGCTGTATGTGTGAGTGAAAGCGTAGGAGGGTGGTGGTGATGACATGGGTGAGCTGACCATGGTGGCGCAGTGTTGTGTGCACAAGGAAGAACAGCGGGGAGGAAGCGCGCCGCCTTCCATCGCGCACGACACATCAGAGGGCGTGGAGGGAGGGCCTTAGGATTCTGTGATCGGGGAATCTATGATTACGCAATCTGTTTATTTGCCTTGTTTGTTGCATTATATGCCATGATTATGCAAAAACGAGGTGAGGCATTATATACCGTGACCTTTTCATAGATATGTCGATTTATTGGAGACTTATACATATATTTATAGATCTTGTTGCGAGGTTTTGTGTATACGTGCAGTGAACTTAGTTTCCAGTGACACTTTTTTGCACTTTATCAACTGCATCTTCGCATTTGTATATTCCACTGTATCCTCGCATTTCTAATGTACGAGGGCGAGTCAAATGAAAGTGCGCCAACCCACCCCACATAATAATGGTGCGGTTTATTATCTGCCAGGCATGCACATAGCACACACAGGCATCTCTCGTTTAGAAAAGTGACACGCAGGTGTGAGGATAAATGTTCTTTAATGCTTTCATGCACTGGGCTGAACATGGTTGCGTGACATAATGGATGCTCCAAAAGTTTAACAGCATGGTATCGTAAGGTTTTTGACAGCTGAAGGTGTTTCCCAAAAAGAAATTAGTCACCGTATGGCTGCCATGTCGGTTCAACATTGAATTTCATTCGCCACTGTGGAGCATTGGAGCAAACTGTTCAAAGGACGATATGAAAGTTGCAAAGACGACCCAAGAACGGGCCAAGACCACTGTGCAATCACCCTCAACACAATTGCAAATCTTGATGAGCTGATTAGACAAGAACGCAGGATAAGCATCGATGAACTGGCAGAGCGTGTGAACATAAGTCATGGTTTGTTTCATATCATAATTCATGAATGTTTCGGTCATCTGCTTTTGTGCGCGCAATGGATGCCCAAGATTTTGAAGCACCGCCAGAAGACGGAGAGGTTCGGCGCTGCCTTGACTCATCTTATCCGGTATCACAATGGAGGTGATGACTTGTCTGCAGTTGTGACTGGGAACGAATCATGGTTGCCACTACTACGAGCCTGAAACAGAACGCAAAGCATACAGTGGAAACATTAGCATTCATGCCACCCCCAAAGAAAGCGAACGCCGTCATTTCTGTCGGAAAGATGTTGACTTTTTCAATCCTCAGGGGCCATTACTGATCGAATTTGCTAAACCTGGAGAGACTATTAATCACTTCATATATCATATGCTTCATATCTCTTCATATCAGAGGCATGCACTGCTTTGCTGGTTTCGAACTGATATAGTGCTGAAGGTTGTGTGATATTTTCTTTACCTATTTTATAGACAAATAAACATTGAAGCATTGATATCACTTATTTTGGGCAGAATATTTGGGAAATATGAGTATATTCCTTTATGAAAAAATACATATTTTACTTGTCTTGACAGTGCATAGCATTTAAGGATTCGTTTGCAGCCTATTTGGCAATGACAATGCAGTTATTAATCATGTATTTTATCCGTTGTCAAATTTTATAAGAAGGAGGCAGAGCTGCAACGTGAACAGCCCCCCCAACGAAATTTCTGGCTACGCCACTGCCTGGGGTTTCTTAATGTGCACCTAAATCCAAGTACACAAGCGTTTTTTTTTTTTCATTTCACCCCCACCGAAACGTAGTATCCATTGCTGGGATCAAGTCCATGCTCAGCTCCTGCTCAGCCTGTGCTTCATGCTCAGCAGCACAGCACCATAGCCACCGAGCCACTGGGGCGACGTTAATCCTCTGCGCCTCTGCGATAGAAAAGCCTGACCAAACTACTACAAAAAAAAAATGAAACATGAATGGTAAAATACAAAATAAAACACCTGTTATGATTTACAGCCCTGAAAATGATTTAGCACATTGCTTTGTTCCTAGTTGCCAAGAATAAAAGCATATCAGCCAGAATCGTAGCAACACCACAACGAAGTGGTGGAAAGGAAATGCGTCTTAACTTTCCACATTACTGAATTATCATATAGTGTGGATGACGCTGAACAGCAAAAAGTGGAGAGAACACAAGGAAATGCAACACTCGCTTTGTCCTGTTCATTGTGTTGCTTCACCCATCAGGTGTAGTCTCTGTACTTCCTTGCATTCCATTCATCGATGCTAGTACCACGTACAACCATACACATGGAAATAGCCCTTTCGCTAACTGTAAAACTCTTTATTTCATGCAGGGAAGTGCTGCGCAAAGAATTGCTGCGCAGAGAAAGGTGCGAAGAAGAGTTGCAGCAAAAGGTAAAGCTCGGAAATAAAACATTAGAATTTAAGAGACCACACATGCACATGCTGTGTATGTGTGGTCTCTTAAAGGGTACCTGACATAGTTTTTGAATTTAGAAAACATTGCGGATTTGTCGTAGAGGCTGCTGTGAACATGTGGTACAAATGTTACTGCACTAAACGTAGCAGGGAACTTACAATCTTGTGTCAAAAGCAGCGAAAAATCGCTTGTTCTCTCTTCTGCAATGCCACTATGTAGCATCGTCGAAAGCAGCTGAACCTAACAACGCTATGAGCCAATTTCGTGGTTCCAAGAGCACTCTCAGTAATACATAATCGGTAATATTGAGTTAATGAAAGATCTATAGATATCTATGATCTCGGAAAGGCAGAAGGATCGTCTAATCTTTCCACTGCACATGACCTCCAAGATGGCAGCGGCGTGCTGCATAGCGTAATCTAGCGCAGCCACCATGGGCTGCTGCGTTGAACCCTTTTGCTGCATTTCACTACCGAGATGCTCAACTTTTGGCCAGGGCTTTGTGCTCTTGGCTTCTTTGCTCTGTAGCTTCCATTGCGCTAGTGGAGACGAAAGGGAAAGCCGGGTATTGGTGCAATAACTCCACTTATAGTCGAAGGATTCGAAAAATGTTTGGAGCATGAGATTTGTAAGACATCCTTTAATAGTGAAGCGAGTTCATGATTAGTTAAAGGGACCCTGAAACGATTTTGACATTTTTCTACAAACGTACTGAGTCGTTAGAGTAGGTCCTTCTGATCATTGACACATCAAGTGCTCCACGTAAAGCGTGTAATTTATTATAAGGTTTTAAAAATGCACATCGCTGCCGATCGCAGCACACTGCTCAGCAGAATTTTAAGCTGCCCCTACCCATATGACAGAAATCACCCATATGACGTCGGTGGGGCCAGCTGTCCGATTGGCTGACCAGGGCGCGCGACCGATAATTTTTCCAACTTTATGGTAAACAAATGATGTTCGTAATAGTTGGAATGTTAGTTAATTTGTTTTTGTAAAAAGAAAGTAACATAGAGAGAATGCACAAGAACAATTTTTCAGTACACTTAAGCACTTCCGGCACACAGCAAGTGTCGTCTGCTTGTGTTGCAACGGGCTCAGTCTTCAAGAGCTCCGCTGTCAGTGTCGGTCTGCCTTCTCACGAGCGCTATTATTCAACTTTGTTGCGTTGTGGACTGCAAGTGTAGCGACTGGCAATATGTCAAGCTTTGTTGCCAAAAATGGTGAAAAGCGGTCTTTGATTTTTGTGAGTCCGAGTTGTAAACTGTGCCTCCCTGTGGCCAGTGCCAAGTGCTATGTGTATGGCCTTGCACCATTGGCTGTTCCATTCGTTCTGTGGTAACTACAAAACTGTTCTATGTGCTGCAGCTCCGAAATATATTGGATGGGGCAGGGATGTTATTTTGGGCACTGTCAAATTCTGCCATAATGTCAGCTTTGGTAATGGTAGCATTTTGAGCCAATCGGAGAAATCATAGCACACCTCTGGACCTGCTTTGGCCAATCGAAGTTGACAATAGGTAAATCTGACAATATGGTGGAATCTGTCAATGTCCAGAATTTGAACCCAAGGTTTATTAAAAATAAATAAAAAAAAGGCAGTTTTGCTGAGAAATGACTGAGCTCGTTACAGGCCTTTAAAGGGACACTAAAGATAGCAAGAATTTGAACTGTATTACTAAATTATTCTACAATACCAAAAAAAAAGTTCACTCTTACAGGGAGAAATGGCTTTGGCAAGACAGAAAAGGTGTAAAAACGCAAGACTCGTGACAATGGCGCCTTGAAATTTCCACACCAGCCACCAGAGACGCCGATTTCAACGGCACCTGCTCAAGCCTAGTTAAGTTCTTGGTGGTGAAGATTGTCCGCATTGTAATTGACAAAGGGCCAAAGACTGTGCTTGCCTAGTCTGGAGAACGTTTACTACACTACAACCTCTGAAATTCAAGAAAACTCGGAAAACAGTTTTGTCGCACTAACGTGCCGACACTGGATTTTGGTGCAAAATTCAAAACCATTACTTTGACCTTCATTTTCTCTTTTAATGATGAACCACTTACTGAAAAATCAAATGGGGGCTCTGAAGAATGTCTCGCAAGTTTAAACTGCTTCATTCTTTCTTGTGAAATGCATGCTAACATTTCCTTTGCCCATCCTTTTTCAGCAACGCCAGCTGGATCAGGTTCGCGACCTCCTTGCCAACAATGCTGAAATCTGTGACGAGACAGCTGAGAAGCTCTCGATTCTTATGCCTGCTGACAACGGACTGCAGGATCCCACATCCAGGTTAAGAAAGACCACTTTAAGCATGTGCATTGAAATGGCTTGTATTGTATCCCATCGCTCGGGTGAAAACAAAGTGTCTTGACAAAATGACATTTAACCTCTTAACCTCCCATATTCCTTTTTGTAAAAGCTCATTAAATTTTCGAATTCTTTCTGGCTTGCCAAGTTTTTTAAAAATTCATAATATTGTTGTATAATCTGGTCCCTTGTATTCGATGGAAACACTGAGTAAGGTGTCTGCAGGGGTTTTCTAAAATGTGTAAACATTAGAAGTTCCCCGATTGATTTTAGACTGTCACTGGAGCAGCGGTGGAAATCTGGAGCTGTGGCCTTTAAATCGCCAGTGGCTAGTTTTTTGACGAGAAAACCAGCTCGGAAACTGTTTTCTTCACCTTGATATGCCGATTGGATGGAGCAAGAAGTGGCAGCAAGTACGAGGCCTTAATGGGACACTGTATAGCAACTTGTTAAAGAGATGCTATGGAGAGCCACTAAACCAGCTTAGCCTGATAAATTGTCCTTTCAAACAACATTTGCATTAATTTCATGATATTGATTAGTGAAGTGATCAGTGATTTGACCTTCATTGCAAATGAAGATCAAAGTTCAGTTTTTGTAATTTCATGCCTAAACCCCAGCAATTGTACATCAGTGCGACATCCGATTTTGAAGTATTTTTATTGTATTTGTGCCACGTTGGCTCGGTGAAAGTTTCTAAACTTGCCGTGTTCAATGCTCCACTCCTGTAGAACGCAATGTAATTAATTTTTAGCGATGAGCAGTTAACGAGGCTATAGCAGATGCTGTTAAAATGCATGGAATCACGACTAGCTGGTGCGGGAACTTCCCGGTGGTGTTGCCACCCGTTCTTTCTTTATGCGCCTTTTCTGGCTTGCCAAGCCTCTTCGGGCACTAAGAGTGGTGTTTCTGGTATTGTAGGAGGGTAATTTGCTAGTACTGGTGAAATTATTTTTTTTTACTTTAGTGTTGCTTTAATGGCACGCTGGAGAGCAACCTATTAAATTGGTTTACACTGACAGGGTAGCCTTTCAAATTTATTTGCAGGGTGTTCATACAATTCCAATTCGCTGGCCAACCTAATCGCATAGTGCTTGTCTGCTGGCCAGGCAGCTGCTGTAATGGAACTACAGGATAACCGTTTTCAAAACTGTTTGCCCATTGCAGTTACTCGGTCGCTGTGGCATTGAGCATGAGGTCGTGGGTTTGAATCCAAGCTGTGATGGCTGCATTTTCATAAGGGCAAAATGCAAGGACGCACTTGTACTGTGCTTTTTGTGTACATTAAAGAACCCTAGGTGATCACAATTAAATTTCAAGATTGTTTGCATTTACTTGGTGGGTAAAAAAAAGTTGGCTTTAAGGCAGTCGACTTCTGTAAATTCGACCCTGATGAGACCGACGGAACTGATTGAATCATCCGGTGGATACAATTAAAACGAAAAAATAAGATAAAAAGAGAAAACCAAAATGCACCACCGGTTCATTTGGCAGTGTTGTCATGAAGCAGTGACAGTCAGGGATTCGGCAAAACTAACTCTTTATTGGGTGAACCTGTGCCCACAAAAAACAGGCTACACCCAAAGTATGATAGCGGCAAACACAGTCAGCTATCATCAAAAATCTGATCAGCTGGTCAAGCACATCGGCTTTTATACATGAGTCACCGAAGGTTCCAGAGTAATAGCTGGTAGCTGCATGTCTTCCAGAACTCGCATCGCGCATACAGTCAGATTACACAAGGTGCAGTGACAACAGAACAGATAGAACCATCGATAACATTCGAAAAACATCCAATACATGAGGGCACGTCCTGCACTGAGCGATAACATTTAAGATTTGTTAGCCGGTAGAAGGCGGTGTCCCGAGAAAGATACGCAAGTACACATGTCAATATTTCCCCAATTCAAACACACCTCCAAATCAAACGTGTACCCACTTTCTATGCGTCCAAAGTAGAAAAAAGAATAACCGCCCCTTCCAGTCTATGGAGGTGGTTGAACGGCAAAGCTGTGTTAGTTACACTGACTGTGACTAAGTGCAAGAAGCGCAAGCCAAACTTCGCTAGCAGTCTATATTGTTAATGTTTTGTTACACCATTCCTTCACCTCATTTTCGCTTTTGCATACTTCACATGGTGAGCATACGTTAGGAGCGTTGCCATTTGAACTCTGCATCTCTGGCGCACAGCTCGGGGTCGGCCGTACGATGTCGAGCCCGTTCACGAGCCAACTATCACTGACTCATGGTAGGCAGCTTCGTCCTCAGGAGTACGCACTACTCGTGGTGTTCCCATAGTTGTAGCTGGGCTGGAATGTGCAGAACCGCTAATCCAAAGCTCTGTATATTGGGTGCAAGGCCCACCACTGAATATGCGGGCACTGCAATCGTTTTGACGATTGGTTGGATTGGTTTGATGATTGAAGTGGCTGCCGGCAATTCTTGTTTGTGCAGGAAGTGCCGACAGCCACGCACTCCTAGTATCGCATTTCAATCGCTGGGCACTGTTCAGTGGCCGCAAACCACCAGCATAACATTTGTTTCTTTCGCGGTAGAGTGGAATAAATCGTCTATAAATTCGATGCTGATCTGGCTCGATTGCTGAAAATGCACCGTATGACAACCGTATCAGATTTGCGTGTAAGGTAGTATTCTCACGGGGGGAAAGGGGTCACTCCAACCCCTTCCCCCTGTTGAGCTTCTCTTTTCCTCTCCTGCTTGGTCACGTATGTGGCCCCTTCTTAGCGAAGTCCGAGAACGACGGCACAGAGTCCACATAAACAGCTTTGCTGTAATAACTTAGAAATGACATCAAAGTTCCTAAGCAATGTAGATATCTAATGCGCACCCAAATTTTTAGCAAGTAAAATTGTTGCTCAGTGGCAATGAGTCCTAAAGTCAGCAAGTTGTTTTTTCATCCACTTTCATTTCCATTAATTTATCTTTTCTTTGTTTCATTTATTAAGCACAAGTAGTTTCCTCTATGTTGTCCTTGGTGTCAGTGTTTGTTGGCTTCTTATGACATAACAGTAACTTAACTTGCACAAGAGTAGACGCTGCGAAAACCTACATCTCTTGAAGGTAGTGTGGGATCGTGAAAATGGCGTTGCCACACGTCTTGCTTTTGCATCTGTTCTGGCTTGTGAAGCCTGCTCTCATAGTAAGACTGACCTTTTGGCAGCTAAAAAGTCATTTAGCAATCTAGCCCAACTTGGTGTTCCTCTATAATATCCCTTTAAAGGCAGTAGACAAATTTTTCAACTATGTACATATTATGACTCACTGCTGTCACTTTCCACTGCAGTTGCCTTGTAGCTATGGTAACCTCATGTATAGCTAAAAGCTAGGCAAGGAAACAGCTTCTGCTATTCACAAGGGAAGCAATGTGGCCCTTCAAGATAATTTTTGTCAAGACTGACTTTAGACGCTCTGTGCGCTTCAAAGTTTGCGTGCATTTCTGTCTGATTCGTAGTCGTTAAACCAAGGAAAGTCTCAACTTGAAGTCGGCGTTTCAACAAGACTCTTCCCTGTGACGGCAATGATGTCCAACGAATATCCTATGCACATCCACTGCCAGGACATTGACATCCTAAGGATGTGTCGAATACATCCTGTGAATGTCCCTCGCATGATTGTTTGGCCACACTCTGTCCTGCAGGCATCGCTTGCATGCTCGCGAGGGACACCATCGGGACGTACTGCATACATTTCACAGACAGATGCCAGGATCCTTTCTACCAGTGTTTGCTATGATGCCTATTATGTTTGCAGCCCACACTGTGTGACATATGCAACGGGCAGACTGCCCATGCATCATGAACAGATGCATTGTGTGTACAAATTTGGCGCACACACACTCGCTTGCAGAAGTGCAGTATACTCCTAATTTTTCTAGGCCTTCCGCCAAGGGCAAGTGGCTTATTGAAGTCGCTGAAGTTCCCAAAGTAAATTGCATCAGAAAATTTGAAAAGTACGACGTACACACGAGCAGCAGACATGATAGCTTCAGATCGTATTTCGAACCCGCAGGAAAACATACGTAATACTGTTACGAGGAGACTTGGACAAAGCCTCTTGGAGGACAAATTTCAGCATGTATGCTGAAAAATGTACATGTGCTATATCCTTGGGATGTCCATATCACGATATCCGAAACTGGACATCTTATGGATGTTTTAATTCTCTGAAATGGTGTGCTGAGATTGGAACACGATTCAGATGTCCTATGGACAATGTGTTTTTGCTGGGTTGTCTTGCCAGTCAAGCCAAGTTACCCTGACAACTTCTACAACAATGCTGTCAAGGGGACTTCCACAACAGTTTTCTGGTGGCAGCGTGCTCGGTATTAAATGTCAAGGAATAGCCATCAGTTCAGCCCTCATCTGTCTCGAACATATGCGTTGGAGGGCAATTAACACTAATTATCAATGATTATGAAATAAGTTACCTTGTTGTTACTCGAATAGATATGAACTTCCTTGCGCAGTTTCTTTTAGTCGGCAATCTGTTATCTTTGTTTCTCATGTCGTGTTTTACTAACCCCGTGTAGGAGGTTAGCTAGCTAGGAGGCCGTATGGCTGTGGCTGCGAAAGCTGACTTCGTGGTCCGACAACAAAGCCTACGCTCGAAACACGAAGGGGGCGTATGACCAGGGCACCTGCGAGAATGTACAGGCAGCGTCAATGATGAATCATCCCTAAGAATTGCCAGCAGACAGACTCCTAGTACTTTCAACAAAGGATGCAAGCACTCACTTCTACAGCTTCACTGTCTTGATGGATGATTTGCTCAGTTCAGCATACGTCTGGGAAGGTTTAAATTTTGTAAGAACACGAGCAGACTGCTTGAGCTGTTGCGCTGACAAAGATGAGCCTCTTTGTCAAAATGTTGTCGTCCAGGCTGAAGCTTTCTCGTTGATTGCTTCATGTGTCCACCTTCCTGTGAACACTTTGTCTTGTGTGGACTTCTATCGCTGTAGTAGACGAGTAGTTGCATTGTTTACACGATGGATGTATATCTGCCTTGGTTAAAATTGCTTTCGGAGCTCATTACCTTGGGAGCCTGCCCAGCAGTGTTCCTGTGGGATTATTTTTACTGTGAAGGTACTGCTTACAATTATCCAAAATAAAACCCAGCTTTGCAGGAAAAGCATTGTTAAAGATATTATTGCAGGCATACTTAATCTATCTCTGCTTAACTTAGCCACCTCCACATTGTTACTGTGGAGTTGTATACAGGCAGCTAGTTTGTGGGAGTTGATGAAGGTGCTCTTTAATGTTGGTATTTCAGGCTGAGCATCATTGACGAGTCTGTAGGTTCTGTGCTTTCACCTTCCGGAGACGACCTGGATGTCACCGATGATTCTGCCGATTTCAGCATGCGCCGCTCACAGGGCAAGCGGCGGCACTGTTTCTTTGAAGGCATATCGCCGGTTGAAAAAAAGTCCAAGGTTAGTGTTTGCGCTTCTTTTTAAAATTCGTTTACACTCTCAGCATGGACCTTGATGGGCCCTTTAGTTGATTTGGCACCATTCAGTATTTTTTTCAGCCACATTTAAGACATTTCCAATGTTTAATCGGGAAAAGTAATGACCTTATAAGAGAAGATTGGAGCACATTCTTGGTTTGAGCTAGTTTGTGGGTCATCATTCAAAGGAAATTCGTGGTGTGAAGCAGACGAGGATAAAGAACATGACAGTTGTGTTCTTTGTCTTTGTGTGGTTATAAAAGATTTCTCATTATGAGTAAACTAGGGGGTGCGAAATCAAAATTTTCTAATACAAATTGAATACGAATACTTAGTATTGAATATCGAATAATGATATGCGCATGCATTGATTCGCGAGTTGGTTTATCTTGACATGTAGTAGCATTGCATTTACATTGTCACTGGTAAAAAAATTTAACTAGTAAGCCATTGTACTAAAAGATATGTATTTGGCTCACATTGACTTTGGAAAATGTAATAATTTCTGCTAGTTGTCTGTTTTCGCCAACATGTGCCTTATTGTACCGCATCGATTTCTCATAAATTCGGAGTCATTTCACCCTGTACCAGTCGTCGCTCATCGCATTTGCTGTCAAAAAATAAGCTCAGTACTGGGAACGGAACCTGCGAAAGAGCACACCTTTGCTGTTCACTAACTTTTGCCTCTTGCTGTTGAGAAGCTGGCTTTTCAGCAACGTTTATACGTTCAGTGGCTAACTGTGCTTTACAGGCGAAATTTTGCCAGCAGCATGAAATTATTGCTAAACTCGGCACAAAATCAGACACACTTTCTTAGGCAGAAATAAACGTTAAGAACCATGTTTGCTCCTGCACAGCCAGCAATATATTTAATTTGTTTCGTATATTCGCATCCAATCGAATATCCAAAATATTTTGAATATCTAGTTTTCGAATCGACTACGAATATTAATAATACAATACAAATATAAAAATATATTAAAATAGAAATATATATAGTCGAAATTTTTGGATATTCGCACACCTCTGGAATAAACTCAATTGAAATTTCGGTGCCCATCCTGTCGTTTTCTTTATCCTTGTCTAGTTTGTGCCGTTGATTCTTTGAACAGGAAGAGCGATCTAGGACGCTGCATCCTTCCTGTTCTCTTCGTATCTTTAAGCGTTTCTTTCCCCTTTCTGAGCTTTGAAGTTGTCTCAAATATCCACGTTCCAACTAGCCCAGCCTTCTGACTTTGTTACTTTGTGACTTTGTTGGTTTTTGATGTTACACCTCCTTAGTCAGTTGGTCAAGATGCCACCAGTGTTAGCATGCAGGAGCAGGAGATGTTGGCTTAACACATCTCTGTCCTCTTGTATGTCTTATGTCTCCAGTTTACGCACATAGTAGTCTATCAAATAGACTATACTTGCCCGCCAAGAAGTTTCATTGCAGTAAGTGTGGATTGTTGACACAGAATGGACACACAGTTCCTACAGCAAGATCCTACGCTTGTATTCCAGGCAAACGATGAACTCGACCGCTCTTGTCCAAACGTGGTGCACACAACTGTGACAATCACAGATGGCAAGGAATTGGTAGCAACTTCACGGGTGGTGACGCAGCCATTGCCACCGATGGCACCGACCCCGCCACCACCACCACCGCCAACGCCAGCTTCTTCGACACCCACGATGGCACTGACACCCACGACAACGCCCAAGTACTCTAGTGGTCAGTAATATATTGCATGCAGTGCTTTCAGCAGCCGGGTGTCATGCATTGTTCACTCCTGGCTTGTTCTGTCATTGAAATGTCATAGTTGCTTGAGTAATAATGGCAGTAGCCACATGTGTTGTCTACTCGTTCCTTGTTCCGTCATTGAAATGTCATATTTGCCTGAGTAATAACAGCAAGATTTTCAAGAGAATTGACAGGCTCATAATACGCTGCATTGCATTCATGCTAACATAGTACTTCTGTGCCTTGGATCAGTTCAGAACTCTTGATCAGTTCTTTTCCGCAATTACCCTCGTTCTGTATGATGTAACATCCAGTACAACGGCATGCTGCAACAATGCCAGTCCGTTGACATAGCAACATTTCTGATGCCTGTATTTTTTTTTAGCTCAGTCTGTCTATGAAGCCTGTTCACAATAACTGGAAATGTGCCTACTCAAAGGGCCCCTCACCAGGTCTGGCCATCTTGAGCTGACAAGCACAGTGCACACAATGCATGCTAACGATCATGTCTGCTAAGTATTGCATCGCTACACACTGTGGCAAGAGCTGCAATTTCGACCCAACCGCTATTTGGACTTCTCCTTGCGAGCATCTCGGTCCCAGCCAGAGAGGTGACGTATATGCACAAGTGCGCCTACGGACAGTCGATCGATTCTTTAGCAGCACCGCACGAGCATCGACTGGCCGGCACAATCAGCGCCTTCTAATCGTATGACGCAACAAGATCGGCAAGAGCAGTGCATGCTGGAAGTTTACTGGAAGCCGCCATCTCCGATAAGCCGGGGAACTTGCACAGGGGCAATCGTGCCCGGGGCAATGTCGTGCTGGTGGAAAGAGCCTAGCAGATGAAACTTGCGCTTCCAGTGAATTTGGAGTGCATGCACCACTCTTGCCGATCTCGTCGCTTCACACTTTCAGAAGGCGCTCACCGGCTGGTCAGTCGACGCTTGCACGGTACTGTTAAAGAATTGATTGACTGCACATGTCTGCGCTGTCACATCGCTCATAGTGACACGGGACTATGAGAGTTATTCGAGGCAACATCTGTTATTTGTGCAATCTGTTGCTTCACTAGACGAGTTAAAGTTTAGAGAAATAACACACAAACCGAATGTCTGCATGTTTTTGGTTTATACTACGCTTCACAGCAAAAGAGATGTATTTGCGTTTTGTCTGCTTGGTCTCGCATCGTTCAGTCACGTACGTAGACAACATAACTGTCATTTTCTGCAGTGTTCCAATGTGCGATCATGCTCTATGAACCACTTCAGTCTGCCTCGGGGTTAGTGTAGCACTGGCTTATACCGCTAGTTGGGTGTCCTCATGCACTGCCCGCAAAATCATGTGCTGCGTTAACGGAGACAAACTCAACAGCTCGCGCATGACGCCATTGGCGGAAGTAAAAGGGGAGGAAAAAAATAAAAGAAGCGGGGGGTGGGGGTGGGTCACTTTTACGTCACGTGATCCACGAACTCCAGTGCGGGAGAACGCAGGGAAGGGATGTCACTTGCAGTGGCTAGACTCGGCAATCGGAGGAAGTGTTATGTTGGCGGTGACACTCGCCTCCTGAAATAATTGGTTAGCAGAGCTGAAATATTTCTCTCGGCTATTAATGAACCGATTTGAAAAATTCTTGCGGTGAAACACTTCCTAGAAGGCCCGTAACAGCGTATAACTGAAATTTCCTATGTGGCTTGGTGAGGGGCCCTTTAAGTTTTGTTGACCATGCCTGCTCTCCCACCCATGGTATGTACAGAAAGTAACACAGGTCAATTTGCAAAATATTTCTACAAATTTAGACATATTTAAGGGAGAAGTCTGCCATCTTACATTGTAGGCTTTTGTTCATTTCTTTCTTGTATTTCTCATTTTGTTGCACTCACTTTTTTCTTACTCTTTCAGAGATCAAAAATTTCTTTCCCATGAAACTCCCATCTGGTACTTCTGATCACAGTGAGGCTTATTGTCTTGTGGATTGCGGGCTCAATCCTCATTTGTGACGACTGCAGTATGCTTGTGCGCCTAATTTAGGTTCATGTGGAAAAACTACAGGTGGTCAAGGCTAATCTGGAGTTCGCAGGGGTCTAGTATCTCGCAGGAGTACCAACCACCACAGTTCGGGCTTAGTGAGCCACAGAGCTCCCTCAGCCATCGCCTCTTGTAATCTAGTGCACACTCGGGCCACTAGAAGAGGCACCGAGTACTGCGCCTGCATAAGAACAGTATTGCCCTGAGTTAGTGGAAACTGTTTGTTTGTGTCTGGCGACACCCAACACTGCACAAACGCCCGGGCTGGCGCAGGATTCACAGGGCTCCCTCGCCAAGGGCGAAAAATGCAGAAAGGGGCGCAGCTGGCACGTTGCTGTGGGAGGATGACTCCCCTCAACATGCCACTGCAAAAAGTCCCCGCTAGGCTGCTTGCTCTCACAATAACCAATGGGTCCACTTGTGAAAGCTCGGGCAATCTCTGTCCACTTGGGCCTCCAACAGCACAAGCACTAGGTGCAATGCACAAGCACCAGGCGAGGCTCTTTGGCGTAGCGTTTGGAAAAGGATCAACACACGGTGTGCGCTTGACGTAAGAGCAATGCAGTGTAGGTGAGCTCAAGACTGAGACCCTAACAAAGGGGCTGGCGGACGAGAGGAAAACATACACGTACCTGTGCTGTCCTGGAGAGATCTTGCTCGCTCTAACCGTTGCACTGGCCATACTGTGGCCACCACAGTCAGCTGTGCGAAGCACCACTGCCGGAAACTGTTCGTGGCATAGGCCACCGTCCACGACCCTCGCAAGTGGAGGAAAGGGAGAGGCATAGGAACAACAGAATAGGTGAATGCCTGCACAGAGGTGCCAGGCATACCTCAGTCCCCACAATTCTCCAATACAGCACCCCTCACAGCCACATTGTTGCTTTTGTACTTAACCTTGTGAATCTATCAATCCATCAGCAAAGAGATATCGAGCACACAAGCAGGACTGAACTCTTTCTTTCTTCATTGTGGGTTCCTTTGATAACCGTACATTAAGATAGGTAGACATTGGTTAGACTCTTAAAGGGTCTAAACTGAAATTCTGTGACGAGAAAACTGAAAGGCAAAGTCTCTGGGAGGAGCAGTTGTCTATGCATGGGCTGAAATGTTCAGACATAACGTCCCTGCGATGTTTTTGATCGGATATCCAAAGTTTGACGACTGGCGGAAGTCATATTTGTCTCCAGAATCATGCACATATATTGGAATATGATGTAGAAGTCCCACAGATGAAGTGTTTTCGTTGGGTAATTGTTTGTGGTTGCCCATGTTACTGCACCAGATTGTTGCAAAACGATTGGAGTGGCAGCGGATAGAAGTTTATCTTGCTATCTATTCTTTGTTGTCGTCTGGGCATCAAAGGATCTGCACCGAACACTCCGGTGGCCCAGAGGCGTGGGAAGATTGCAGCGAGTGCCACCATGCCGAGGCGGAGCAACTCGGCCGAGAAGCTGCTGTCCCGACAGCACACCTTCTGCCCCAAGACGGTGATCAAGACGGAGACCTGCGGTCCTTGCGGCAAGCGCGTCAAGTTCTACAAGACAGTCTACCGGTGCAGCCGCTGCAATGCCATCTGCCACCCGGAGTGCAAGTACCAGGTTAGTCGATGCTGTTTCAGGCACATTTGTAACAGTTTGTGACATGCATCTTATATGTTCGAATCCTGAAATGAGACTTGGCTGCATGAGCTAAGTGTGTGACAAAAAAGATACTTGGATGAAAGAACACATATCACAATACCGACTCTAAAAGAAGTTTCTGTTTGTAACTGACAAGGGTTTTTAGACTTTTGATTAGCTCTGTGGAAGTGATTATGTTGGTCAGGCATTGGTTCCAGGTTCAATTCCTGGACTATGATGACCTTTTCCTCAGCTGTGAGGTTTAAGTCTCTGGGAACCACGTCCATTTGCATTGTGGAATCTATCTTCATTGTGGTATTCAGCAGAGATCATTTCATCATCGTAATGACTGCACCAAAGCCTTACCTGGAAGTCTGCATTTTGCATGGAGTAACATAAAGGAGTGCCCACTTGCCGAATGAGGCAGTCCAACTAATGTTTTGGCAGTTCAGCACTACCCCTGCATTGGACCACAAAGGCATGAATTGCAGTAATTGGCACCTAACATAGACTGAGTTGTGCAGTTCCTACGTTTTTTCAGTTGGCAACATTGTGCACGTTCAAGCAGGATAGGTTGATGGCGTTTTCTTTTTTTTTTTCATCTGCACTTAACGAGCAATTGCGTAACTGCAATGACATTGTTCTTTATAGAGGCCACCATAATTAACAATCCTGGTGTACTCCTACATTCCTATCGGCACCTTTCAGCCTAATATGCTCCAGGTACTTACTTCCTGCATTGTCTGCACATTGGTGCACACATTTAGTGCTAAGAAGCAGAAGGGAGCACAGTGGACAGCTCGGTGCAATGCTTTGCTGACGCATTAGATGGCGTTGCACTGCTGAGCTTGATTTTGCTTGTTCGATTCCAACTGTGGCGGCCACATGTAATGCAAAAACGCTCGTGTATCCTGCATGGGGCGGATGTTAAAGAGCCTTGAGTGGTCATAATTATTACAGAGTCCCCCCCCATTACAGCGTGCCTCATAACTAGACTGTGGTTAAGGTGCGTAGAGCACCGGAGTTTATTTCTAACGTTTTGAAAGATGGTGGAGTCAATTCTCCCGTCTACCTCGCTCCATGCCATCGTGCATACTTATTCTCACTTCTTTCCCGTTGCGTTTGCTTCACTCGTGCAGTATTGGCAAGCCCAAACTCGTATGTTGTCGCTGCGTGTGCCTAATTGCATGCAAAACCAATTGTCTGCACCAGGTGCCGCTGCCCTGCATCCCGGTGTGCGAGACGCCCAAGAGTGGAGGAGCGGGCAGCCGTCGGGGCACGCTCATCTCCGACCACGTGCCCTCCACGGCACCCATGGTGCCTGCACTTGTGGTCCACTGCATCCAGGAGGTGGAGCGCAGAGGCCTGGACTGTGTGGGCCTCTATCGGTCAGCACGCATTCGTGTCTTCACAGGATAACAGTCGAGGGACAGTGCTGCAGTCTTACTTCCTTTCAATGTGATTCGCATTATATGGGAACTGCATGCACTTTCACGGGGCTGTCCGACTTTCGGCGTCTCTAACCGTTTTCCCATCAACTTGCGTCACTATGCAGACCATGGTCTAATGTTTACAGCGTCAGGTTGTTGTGCTGAGGGAACTAGGTGCAACTGAGAATGTGCCACACTTCAATGACAAAAAAAAAAAAGCAATCCTTTAAAACTTATTCAGTGCTGAACAGAATTGAACCCACATCATATATATATATTCAGACAATCTTTATTGAATATTATTCACACACGCCATGCACAGACATTGCGGTGACGGCGCTGTATGGTGCAGTGTGTATAGAAAAATAAGTGGGAGAGGGGCATGTCTGCATACATGCCTCGTACATGATGCATTTTGGCGGTGTCGATGCAGTGTTTTGATAGTGTATTGATTCGATTATGATGCAGTCATGGTTATAAGGCAAGCAACCTAAGAAAAAAAGGTGAAGTATTCACACTAATATAGGCAATATACAGTAGCTGGCAGATTATTCAGACTCTGCGGGGATTGAATGAAGTGCCGAATTACTAGCACCACGAAAATGTAATATGGCGACCATGAAATAGGGGGTATGAAGCTTCAACATGCGGAGTGTGGGTTATGTACAAATATTGCTTTAGTTGTGACTTCACGGCAGCTTGAATTTTGCTTTATAATGTGGCTTCACGGCATGGCGACGCACGCTGCCGTAAAGCCACACTATAAGGCAAAATTCGCGCTGTCATGAAGCTACACGTAAAGGTGATATTCGCATATATGGTGAGGGTAACTTTGACACTAAAGATTCTGAGGAAAAAGACCTCGCCTTATATTCGAATAAGTACAGTGCATTCCTTCAATGCTAATTTCATTAACGTCAACATTCATAGTGAGATGGGTTCTGCTCAGTAGACCATTACGCAAGAAACAGTGAAGCAGACACAAAAAACACCCTGGCCATCCAAGAAACATTAATTTCAAATGCACATGCGCACTTCGACACTGAAGTTAAAAGGATATCATATGAAGGCACCCAAGAGGCACACAATAATAAAGAATGACTCATTTTGCCAGGTTGAAACTATAAATGCAAAATTAGAAGCTCAACTTCTACTGCCATCAATGTCAGGCCGCTATCTGCTCTTAGCTAAGATAATTAAGAGAAAAAAGCAGATAGCATGCTGATTCTACTATTTCCCAGTCTGACGGTTTCTGCCGCCTCAACGATTTCTTGTGATATGTGTGTTGTGCTTCATCCTATTGCAGTGTGCTGCTCTTAACGCCAACATTCATTTTTTCTTACAAGCACACATCTTTTTTTTTTTTCGCAAGAATATTGTTAAGCGGCATTCAAACTCTCAAAGATGTGTCATGCGTTTTTTAATCTAATCAATATTCTTTATGAGAAGCTTCAACTGGAAAGAAGATGGAGTACATAGTAAATAGCTACAGTAAAACTTTGTTAATTAGGATATCGCAGGACCAAAAAAAAGTCCAAATTAACAGAATGTCAAATTAATGAGGTTACCTAGAAAACAATAAAAAAATGCTATGTCAACACACTTTTATTTACAGAATGACTTGGCAAATTACATTTCTATTTCACAGAAAAGCAGTGTGGAAGCTGCAATTCTCATCTCGAGACTGATTAGCACTTGCAGTTACGAAGGCATTGTGACTTCCTTCGCAGCGTGGCCACAGCGCGTGTCATTTGAGCCACGCTTTTCACTGCCGCGCGCAAATCCAGATTATTTTGAGGCAGTTTGCTGATCGCCAACAGATCGTCCGTTGATCACTGACTATCCAAGCTCATGGATCGACATGATCGGCTTGGCATGGATCACGGCGATCCATGCCAAGCTCCGAGAGTTGTCTGAATTAACCAGTGTGTGGCCAAACATGTCTGAATTAACGAGAGTTTGCCGGGACCAGAGCACGAGTCCGAATGATCAAATTTCCCAAATTAACGAGGGTTAAATTAACAAGGTTTTACTGTAATATCTTTAAAGCCTGGAAATGCCTCTTATTGTGGTGGCAGTACTGCAAGTGCAGGAAATGCTTATTGAGTTCCTTTCAAAATGTGCTTAGTGTTTTATAAAGTGTTCCAGAAGAAATTCACAAATATTCGTTCTGTCGCAACATCCAACAGTGAGAGACAGGCACTGCAGATCAGTGTTGTCATTCTGCTAAAACACAACATGCAAAAGTACGCACTATTCTTGGTAGCCTGATAAAAATGTTAGAAATCTAAATTTAAAATGCAAATTTACAATCCACACGCGTTAGTTTCATATTGGCTAAAAAACATGCCATATTTGCACGATTCTATTGTGCCCCTGATTGTAACACTGTTATGTTACCGCCAAAATATTTTTTAAAACTTCGTACAAATTCTACCACGCACATCAAGTAACTCAACCTGAGTCGACGTCTACCATGCTAAAACAATTTTGTGGAACATACAAAGGCACACAAACACGCACACAGCTTAATCTTGGCAGTTAGTCGCTATTGGAGTCCAAGGACACCTCCTTTTCGTTGTCTACCAATCACAGGTGGTCCTCTGCAGCTCCATCTAATGCATTACAAATGCCACATGTACAGCAAACTGGAAAATGGCGAACGTAAACAAAGGCTAAAAAAAAAAAAATTTCTTTTTGCTGGCAGTGTGGCTAGCTGCCTTGCGTGTAGTTTTTTTTTTAAGGTAAGAATTGGTTTTTGTTTTTGATTTCGAGTAGAATTAGTTACCATTGTAATGCACATGCGAATTTGAATGCACTCCAAAAAGAAATGTGCCTGTTAGAATCATGTAAATATGCTATTTTCAGTGCTAAGCAACCCATGAATTTGCTAAATTTAGAGAGGGACGTGCTAAATGGAGATGCTCATCAGTTTCTTATTTTGTAAAGTTGCTTATAAAAACATTTTCTTCATTTTCATTTTCACCTGAGACCTTCGTCATTATTTTTCAGTGCTTTTGTGATAAAAATGTCCATGGTAGACATGGTTTTTACAAACGACTTGAGTGTGTGAATATATTAATAAGATTTCAAAAGCTGTCAAGCTTTAGCTTGTGTGATGCTCTGCTTTTATCGCTTCTTTTCTTTGTGTGCTAAGAACAACCGGGACAGCCTAACTGCATGTTTTACTATCCAGGGTATCTGGTTCGGAACGTGAAGTGCGTGAGATAAGGGAACGCTTCCAGCAAGGCAAGGGTGCCCCAAACTTGGTAAGCTCTTAAGTATCCGAATGGAATACTTGCAATGCGTAACTACATGCTGCAAATGACATTATTCACTCTGGCGTCTCAACACAACACAATGGCACTTGATCAAAGGCATATTGGACGGTAGTCCAAATAGCCCCAAATCTCCAACATTTCAGAAAAGGTATACAGTCAAGTCTCAATGAGCTTCAGGAGACTGCTGCAAATCGTTCGTTATTCTGAAAGTTCGTTGTAGTGAAAGCCCAAAAATTAACCATTACGCCCATCAGTTCATAAGTTGTCACCATATGAGCTGTCCATGAAAACGTCGCTGATGACTCCCGGCCCAAGCTGTTTTCAATAGATTCCGCTTCCACGCACCACCAAAGCACCGTATAATACGAATGATGTGCACAATACAGACGCAGACATAAAAAAAACTACCAACAAAGAGGGAAACTCCATGTCTCTTCCAAAGCGCAATGTTTCTTGTTTTTCTCACGTTCCTTGCCGTAGACACTGCACCTGTCTAACTCGAGGTAGACACCTTAACTATTCCAAAGCGTAAGCATGTGCAAATGACACGTCCAGAAAGTGCAAAGTGCGACAATGTGGCATCCCTGCGAGTACGGAGGTTACATCGTCACATCTCTCTGCATGTGTAGCTAGTACAGCCACAGAAAGAAGCACAAAAGAAAGAGGAGTGTGCAGAAAAAAGGTCAAAAGAAAGGACATGCCTCTGTTGCTAGGCGACACTTGTCTGGGCGGAGCATACGCTCACAAAACCTGTTGTGTCGTCGCCTCCACAGTAAATAAAGAAAAAAATGTTCTCTCCCACATTTTTTTTTTCTCTGGCGCCGTCAGCTTTTACGAAGTCGTGCACTGTGGCTTTCATTTTCTTTGCCTCTAAGAAACTCCAGTTTTTGGAATATTAGTTTGCAGTACTGAGGCGTTGTTAACATGTCATGGAAACTGAACAACAATCATTATTCTGAAACATTTAGTATTCTGAAGTTCGTAGTACTGGAATATCTTCACATTAGAACTAAGAAATCGGCAGGGGATTTCTGAAAAGTTTTTCAATGTGGTGTTCGTAGTAACAAGATTTCACTGTAGTATTCAATAAAGCACCCTGTAATTGTGTACACACAATATGCAGAGTGCCATGCGCTCAAGATGGCTAACTGGCACCTCACAGAGGCTTTCCCTCAGACATAATCTTAGTTTCGGTGTCTATTGCAACCATTGGCCAAGTGTCGCACGTTAACCACATCTTGACTAATATTGTGGTCGTGCATTTTGCTACTTGGCGTGCACCATGGTGGTGTCACACTGTGCACTGTGTAGATTGATTAGCTGACACTGATGTCTATATCGTGCCAAGAGTCTACAATATCTAGTATCGGCAAATCAGTAATGATGTTCCTGCACATTCCTCATGGAACACAATGAATGATGCAAGTACACAACTATCGGCGCATTTTATGACTAAGCTCAGTGGTGTGAGCAATTTTTCAACTACAGCTTATTCAAGGCAGCAGCAACGCCAGTGACTGTAATGCTCAGGTTCTTTGCTTCCTTACAAAGTACATGCTTTTCAAGATGCAGCAAGATGTGAAGGGCTGGTTATATCACATCTACTCTAAGCACTGTACACTTCTTCAAAGAGAATATTGAGCTCATTTGTCTGGCCACCTTGACTGTGCAAAACAAACAGGATGCGCATCTTTTTTTGTTGTTGGTCTTATTGCACTCGGATTTTGTGCTGCCAAGATGTACAGCCGACAGCAAAAGATTGTGGAGTGCTGAATTTGCAAATAGGCAATTTCCTCATGACATAGCTTATGCACGTGTACTGGTTGTCATATGGGGTGCGTCCACTGCCTCTATCGATAGCAAAGGTGGATGGATTGGCTGCAATGAAATAAAATTGTTTCTAGGATGGCGAGCTCCGAAAGCTTTTGCTATTTGGGGTACACTCTTCACCAATATGAAATGAAGCGCCAGTTTTGTGTTAAAAGCTGGTAAATTTCATTGTATGTGTGATTCTAAGAAGGGAAAGTTCTATGAGCTGGATTTTTCAACAGGGGAACAACATAACAGTGCAGTGAGTGAGATTCAGACTTGCATGTTTGCAAAAATTTCTGAACATGAAGTGTTCCCTCTCATATTGACGGACAGTGTACTATTGCCATCAAATGAAATTCGAACAGTGGAGCATGTGGCTGAAGCATAACTGAAGGTATAGCGCCCGCTGTCCAGTCATCACCATTAACAGGCGTGCACATCCGGTTTGACAGCACTGCACGAAAGTGGTCCCTCTATGCTGCAATATTTTTGTTTCTGTTCTGGTAACCTTTTATTTGAAAGAAAAAAAAAAATGTTCCTGGCGCAGTAATGGTGACAGCGCGAGCTGTATCACGCGCTTCACTGTTTGCATTTGATGCCGATGGCACATGCAGTTTTGCTGTACTGTGCCTTAATGCTCGCCCTCTACTGTGATATTCCAGCTTCTGTTTTCTTCAATTTTTCTTGGCTAGCTTTCAAATAAGAAAGAACTAGAACAGAATTGAGGATGTCGCAGCGTAGAGGGAGTATCGTCGTGCAGTGCTGTCAGGCCTGATGTGCACGCCTGTCAATGGTGATGAGTGGATGGCACGCTCTCTGCCTTCAGTGCTGATTCGGCCACACGCTCCGCTGTTCGCATTTCGTTACATACCCTAGTTTACCTGTGTGTGTTGTGCTCACATAGTTGTTTTCACCCTGACTCGAGGAGGAACAATCTTCGCTTGCAGTGTGGCATTGAATTGCATTGCCAGTTGTTCGCCCATGTTTTTTTCAGTCAAAGGTTGACATCTACGCTGTGTGCGGAGTCCTCAAGGACTTCCTGCTTTCGCTCCGCGAGAGCCTCATCACCAAGTCACTGTGGCATACTTTTGTCAGCGCAACAGGTGAGCCTTGACCCCTTGAGCAAGTCTCTGGCGGCTCTTTTTTTTTTTTGTTCCTTTTGAAACATTCATTTCCTGCACTTCTTTTATTTCGATTGTAATTATATGGCCACCCCAGGCGAATTTCTGGCGTCAGTGCTAGGAGGTGGGGGCCGAAGGGGAGCGCAGGGTAGCTTGTGTGTCTGCTTCTACTCCGGTTGCAGTTGCTCATCGCGTGACTGAGCGCATCCATCCATGTCGCAGGTGTTATCTGGGAGGTAATTGGAGCTGGGTTCGAAGGGTAACGGACCCGAGATACCCGATAGCTTTGTGTGCACTGTGTTCTCGCATGCCTGGTTGGTGTTGAAGTGAGAGGCAGCACGAAGGGCAGTTCACTCACCACTGCTATCGCTCTTCATCACGCCAGCGTTCCGACAGCTAGTGCCAGCAGTTATTGAATGAGATGTTTGTGTTTGCTTGTGCGTGCATGACAACCTCCTTGTTAAATGAGTTGGTAAGCAAATGTTTAGAGCAGTTCGTCCAGGTGATAAAATTGCTAACCTTGCTTTATATAGCTGCCTAATAATTAATGAAAAGCAGCTTTAAATCTGTATTACAAGCAGGGTATCGAACTGGAACTGAAAACTGGAACCGAACCCATATTTTTTCCGCCATTTTGGAAATGTACTTGAAGCGGAACCAATCAAAGGAACCGTTCCAAACCAGTTGCAGGAAGAGATTTCGAGCAGAGCAGTCTGGTAAAGAAAGCTTTATTTGCTCGAAGCATTGCTGAGAAAAACTGGAGACGCTGCCGTGAGATGCTGTGGCAGCATCGTCCGTCCACACTCTAGATATCCTGATAGAACCATCATGAGTCGTAATAAACAAGTTGATTTTTATCAAGTTATTGGCCTCTTGTGGTTGCCGTTTGTCACAAGAAATTGGTGCACGTATGAAAAAGCCTACACGGCTCGAATAAACATGCTGGCATGCGCCGTAAAAGCCTCCAGAACGATGGAGAGAAATTGACTCGTGGCACACAGAGAGGTGTAGCCTTTTAAACAGTGCCTGCCAGAAGATTGTGGTGAGGATGCATTACTTGGAGACAAGGTCGGCCCGTCACTGGTCGGCGGCGAGCAGAGTGGAGCACAAGGGGGCACCACAGCGACTGCGTATAGCCATTGTTTTCCTCAAGAAAACAACTGCAGGTTTATGAGCCAAGAACAAAATAAAATGAAACAATATTAATGAACTAAAATGAATAAAAATAAACACGCGGCCATAAAGAGTGATGTTTTCACATTCACACACTTAAGCAGCCTTAATAGGAAGCTTTAGCTCGGGCCCAACTCCGACGCGGCCTATTCAAATACATGTAAAATGCAAAAACGTTCTTCTGAGATAACCCTTGGACCGATTTTAGTAAAATTTCTTGCATTCGAGAGAGAAAGTTAAATTTTAGTGACTTGTACGCGGAATTTAGATTTAGGGCCTGAATTTTGTTACAAGGATTTACAAAAATTTGAAAGCTTGAAAAAAATAGAATCGCGAATCTAACAAATTCGTACCTCTGCATCAAGAAGAGATATCATGGTTCTGTAAATGGCATCCATTAGATCATTGAAAGCGGACAAATTGAATGTGTCATTTTATATTTTGCTAAATTCGTTACGTTGTTTACAGGGGTTCTGCAAAAGCTGCATTTCCATATTGCTAAATTTTTTTAAATTCATGTGTAACATATCAATTTTGTCCGTTTTAGATGTACCATAGATGCAATTCACATAATTGTGGTATCATTTTTCGTTGCCGAGTTTGAGTTGTAAAGTTGAGTTTTGCTTTCTGAACGTTTTTGATTTTTGCCAATTTTTAATAAAACATTTACGACCTAAATAGCAAACTTGAAAACAAGTCACTAGATTTTGAGTTTTTATTTTATACAAGCCAACCTCCCCAAATATGGTGCAGTGGTTGCCGAGAAAAAGTAATTCTCCTTTTACACGTATTTAGGTTGGAGCACCCGATCTAAAGCTTCCTCTTAAGTGTCCCTGAGGACCTTTTATTTCACTTCAGTTAGTATTGTAATCCTTAGCCTCCCATGGAGAGCAAGTGGAATGTACAGTTAAGCTGGCCAAGTCACAACAGTTACGAAAACAAACCTACATTATGAATTTGTTTTTATACAGAGATGACAGAGAAACGAAAACGCAGCACTAAAAGATAAAAAAAAGAACTGTTTTTTTTTTCCTCTGAACCCATTTGAACTGGTTCGAACCAGAACAGAATGGTGCTCAGGAAACAAACCCCGAGCCGAACCTGAAAAAATTCTGGTTCAACACCCTGAAAACAAGCACTGAGTGGCTCAAATATCTAATTTCATGTTGTGTTATTACCATTTGAGCCCACTTAGGCTTGCAGTGAAGCTCAGTTGCTGTGTTGCACAATGCTTGAAGTATTGCCAGAGTGCTCTGCAATAATCATTTGAACGCAGTCGACTTTCATTAATTCAACCCTGACGGGACCAATGTAAGTGAACTAATTATTCGACGGGTTGAGTTAAGGTGCAGAAAAAATGTCAAAACACACCGCTAATTCGTTGTAGTACTTGCCCTATTCTAACATGCCCCTGAACACCAAACACGCTCCCACTTTGTGTGTGTCCAAAGTAGGAACCCAACATGCACCCGATTTTTCATCGCAATATATAGGCAAGGGCCTAATAAGTGCTGCACAATGATGGCTGGCTTCTTAAGTTTGCCGCACGGTTCTCTAGAGCCAGCTTTGCCGCTATACATTTGTGTTATGCGGTAAAGAATCCGACAGCCATGAGTGCAGTTTTGGCTTTGTAACTGGTTGGGTGTTTCACGGCAAAAAGACTCTCCTTAGAACCGGCTAAATACTGCAATTAGACATTGTAGGGTATCATTATTGCTTGAAAATCCTAGGGCAGGCTGAATAGCCATTTTCGATGGAAGATCACTTGCATTCACTGTCCCTTAAGTTCCGCTGAGACTGAGACATGCTGCCATTAAAATGGGTCACTATCGGGGTTTTCATAGCGGTCAAGTGCATGCATGGTGACGGGTCAAGTCTTAATTATGAAATTAGCAGAAGTCTACCATATTCCATTGTTGTTCTTGATAAAATGGCATTACTCAGTTTTATTTTGTCCATCATAGCAGAGAGTGAGACAGACAGTTACTAAAGAGAAATAGGTGAAAAAAGCAATAAAGACAGAGGCAGCTTCCAAGTGGGTTTCTGATAAGGTGCCTAGGTTGGATCTATTGTTTAGCTTCTGAACGGGTACCATAGAAATTTGGCCTAAATGGCATCTATCTGTAGGAAGCTCTTCAATCAGCTGGTGACCTACATTTTTCACCAATGATGTAGTTAAACCTCACTATAACGAAGTTGTATCCAGCACATATTCCTTCGTTATATCTAATATTTGTTATATTTGTTACATGCTGAATCGGTGATAAACATTTAAGCTTACTTCGTTAGCATGTCTAACAGCTTGTTGTATCGAGGTTTGGCTGCGCTGAAACGTGGAGCTCATGGAGAGAGTTTTGCAACTGGTACAGTTGAAAAGCTGTGGATGTTGTTGACTCCCCCGTGTAAACCCGTCTCGCTCTTCGTTCCTCCTTCCCCGTGCAGAGCTAGAGCACGAGGACCGGGTGTGGGCCATGTGGCAGGCGGTGACGCAGCTTCCGCCGGCCAACCGGGACACCCTGGCCGTGCTGGTGCTGCACCTGCAAACGGTGGCCGCCCACCCCGAGGCCAAGATGCCCTTGAACAACCTGGCACGCATCTTCGCCCCCACCGTGGTCGGCTGCTCCGTCAATGACGTGGCCACAGTGCCCAACCTCTTCGTCGAGATGGAACAGCAGAACCTGGTACGTTGTTGATGCGTACTTGTGAATGGTGTAGAAGGCGCAAGACAGATGAAAGGAACAGACGCAGACGCACGCTCCCAACTAATATTGGATATCGTAGAAAGCAACGTGCCCTTTTTTACAATGATAGCTTTCATGGGCACGCTTTTCCCGGCGTTGTGATGTCTACCGGTGATCGGGTCCACTGATGGAGCCAGTGACCGTTATAGCAGTTCCAAAGTGCTTTGCAATAAATTTATAAAATGATAAATAAAAAACAATCGTAGTTCATGGAGGGTTGGAAGGTTTCCTGAGGTGCACAGTGCATTGGCTGCAAAAAAAAAAAAAGACAAAGCCAAGTGGATGTACGGTCACGCTCATCTCGGTTGGCTGTGCCGGAGCCAGGGCAGCATTCTGGCTTTCACTGCAGGCATGAGTGTCGCACGCAAACACACTAGTGTTTGTGCTCAGCACCTGTGGGCACAATACCACATTGTGTTGCAAACATTGGTCTGAGCAGAAGGGAACACTAATCAAGCCAAGTTTATCTGAGCCTTTCATTGGACACTGACAAAAGCTGGTGGTTTCCCACTGGTCCCTTCTTGACGTGCGAGGCCTGCAAGTTTGCTTACTGCCTTTCCTCACCTTGCCAGCATTGTGACACGCTTGGTATCTGCGAAGGGTGCCTTTCCTGCTCCATAGTGGCAGTTGTCTCGCGTGCTATGTCGTACCGTGTTGCCTGCGCATATTGTTAGAGCACCGTGTGAGAAGTTTGAGCGTAACGCTAAGCCTTGCTTTTGCTTTGAATGTGTGTTGACTTTGGCTGAAACTGGCAAATTTCTTTGAAACGGAATCCTTTTTTTTTATTGCCTGGAAGTGTACATAGTGCAGTTCAGCCTGTTCGGGTGTTCACATGTTCACGTTTCCACATGTGGGGAAGTGACCTTGCAGAGAAGCTGACTTTAGGAAACCAGCCACCATGGTGCAACATATATTAAAACCTTTGCTCATTTTTCTTGCTAAAAAAATCGGGTGCTTGTTAGATTTCAACTTTGTTTAGGAGCTTTAATGTCATATCTACGTTCTCCTCTTTGGGCTTATAAAATTTGGGCGCACATTTGATTTGGGGGCATGTTAGAATTGGGTAAATATTGCCATGACTCAGTGGTGTTCTGATGTGTTTTTCTACACCTTGTTTAATTCTACCTGCCAGATAATTTGAACAGTTTTAGTGGGTTAAATTAAGGGAAGTTGACTGTAATTGAGAATTGAAGCCAAGGAGTCATGTCTACGTGGCTTTTTTATGACTAGCACCGCTTTTGAAGATCCCCATTCTTGAAGCGGGCTGCAAATGTAGTACATTGGCATTTTAGCTTAGCTGTTTCTAACATGTCTCCCTCCATCAGTTTGGAATTAAACTGAAACATTTTTAGCATGTTTGAGGGGACGGTTATCTCGAAAGTGGCGATTCTGCTGGAATTTCTGCTTATTGGATATGACATTACAATATGTAGCTTCACTTTTGCGGTAGAGCCCTAAGGTGAATAGTTACAAGTCATTTAGTGACTCTTCTTAATTGGCTTCTTGGATGCTACAGGTAATTTCTGCCTCTCGCAAGAAGTTGCCTGCACAGGTAGAACAGCAGTATTCGTCGCAGCTGATTTTTATGTTGTATAAATAAAAATATTAACAATAAAACGGGTGGTATACAGTAGAACCTCGTTTATACAATCCCACTATGTACAATTCCCCACTGCTAATGTTCCAATCGAGAACCCAAAAAATGGCCCAATACAGCTGAGCTTTTTTTACTGGTTCGTATGTTCTCGGAAAATGCAATCTTTCGGAACCAGCGTTCGGCACATCGTCAAACTGCGATTTATGACACATTTTCGACCCGCTAGGTCCCACGTAAACAAGAAAAGGCGCGAGGCGCACATGATCAAGGACAGTAGCCGTCTGCCGCTGCAGCTTTCCTGCATTACTCGCCTGCCCATCTCAAGTGCAAACACCGACATACACTCGGTTTCTTATTCCAGTACCACTAAATCTCCTGCAGGTTCATCACCTATCACATTCACAGCATTGCTGCCAACCCTATAGCAATAAGCATCTTCACCTGTTTCACAGTACGTGGGGTGTAGTGCCATTGGGAGCGTAGTGCACGCCTTTAATTGGCAATAACCCAAACGCACCACCGTTCCCTGCTGCACGCGGCATCAAGTGAGCGTCATGTTGCGCTCTGGCGACATCGTGCCCCGGCGTTGCCCACCAGCCCGATTTCAGTTCTGGTTTCCCGTCGCGGTCTTAAAGTACTATGCAATGCTTTAATAATGCCACCAAGAATGTGAGAATGACAATGTGCTTCTTGGGTTGTTCGGGCCCAGCAGCTTGATATGCACTGTCACCTCGTGCTGCAACACTTTGCATTACGTAGATGTCGGCTACAGTTGAGTCTGTCAAATTGTCTTCTTTCGACTTCGAATCGTACGTTTTTCTAATTAGTGCATTTTTTTTCTGTTTCTTTTTTCCCAATACGTACATATGAATGAGGTTCTACTGTATTTATATTGGTTCACAGACAATCGCACATACGGCACACGGCTTTCCACATTTTCAGGTGATGGAAGCCTTGCTGTCGGTGCCAGCAGATTACTGGAATCGGCTCTTGGATGTCTAGCACAGTGAAAGACCTTGGCACTATGAAACCGGTGTTTGGTGAGTGCTGTTTTAATGGCCTACATTTTGTAAGCTTGTGCAAATATGCGATATTTTGAATATTCAATCGAATAGCACGCTATTTGATTTGAATGAATATGTGCATTTTCCTGCATATAAGCCGCATACCCGATTACAACACCCTGGAAAGAAAACAAAGAAAAAAAGAAATAACTTGCATTTCTGCATGAAATTATCCCAATGATGGCACTTTGAAAATGAACTGACTCCAGAGATGAACCCGTTTCTCTTTTGCAAGCAAGGAACCAACTTTTCTTAGATCTGTCAATACCTGGCTCTTGGGTCAAGGTTTTATGGCAATCCCACAACTATTCACTTCGAAATTATTCGACACTGATTACTATTCGCTTCGGTACGAACCAAACAATTTATATTCGCCTAACATTTTGCCACTTGACATCATTCATTTTGTGTGGAAGCAGCATTGGGACATGGCTGTGTTATTCCATAAGGGCTTAAAGGGACGCTAAACAGAAACACACAATTAGTCTGGACTGATAAAAGTAATGTTTGAAAACTCTATTTGCATTACTTTTGTGCCAATAGGTTGATCATCTAAAAAAGAAAATGGAGATGAAATTAACATTTTCTAAGTTGTCCACTAAAAAGCTGCAGCACTGGTATTTCTAATAGCACAAATTTCTAATATCCTTTTACTTTTTTAATTGGGCCATAGTGGGGTTGAAGTCCTCGGTTGAAGTCCTCGAGACTTGCTCGCTTGATTCTTTGGCTCCTTCAGAATACAGGGCAGTCCACTTTTACTCACCAAAAAACTTAACTTGACTGGAGTAGGCACCACCAAAATCGTGACGTCGCAACAAGCTGGTATGGCAATTTTTGATATGGCACTGCGGCCCGTCTTTAGTTTTTGCATCTTTTCTGGTGCCACACCTGTACCTGAAGTTAGAGTGGCTGTTTTTGATATTGTAGAAGGGTGTCTGACCAGTACAGCCGCAATTATTTTTCTCTTGGGTGTACCTTTAAGGGTTGTCATTCAACATGTGGGCAATAAGATTATTAATGCATGGTGTACTCTGTATCTACAATAACCTCTAACAATATTGAAAGAATGTAACAATTAACAACCCTGTAATAGTACTGTTAACGTGGCTCTCTGGTCCTAGATCATTTGCCCATCATGAGGGTGAGAATCCCTGCATTTCGCTAGACTTTGCTACTGGCTTCATTGAGCATGTACTTGTGGACTTCAGGCTGGGAAACTACGTCGGTACACGGTGGACTAGTACCTCAAAGCTGCAAGCACAAACAAATAATTACAATGAAAACATGTTGCAGATGTTCTAATACACTTCTGGTTATCTGTGCTGCAGAATTCGGGCAATATGCCCGAAGCGTGCTCTTAGCATGAAGCACTGGAAGAAGCACGTGTGGGCAATTATGGCTGGCACCAGTAGTTCGTGTAGTGAGTTCTGTTCATTTCTGATGATGATTTATGTCTGGTAAATTCCTAAACAGCTTAGTGTTTTATTCATATTATGTATAGTATATAAAATACTGCAAACAGGAAGTCAAAGCATGGAAGGCATTACAAAATACAAGTAATTGAGAATTGCCCAAAACTGTTATTTTGTGGATAAAAAATAAAGTTTGCATTTATCTTTTGTTGCACTACACTGTTCACGACAATTTTTAGTGCCTATTGTCACATGACCTTCCCCTATGCCATGCGACAGGATTAGAGAATCGGCCGCTGTTAGCAGGTTCTTCCAGGAGCATCAACGTCGTCATGCTCCTATCAAACTCTTTGAGACAGTTCAAGAGTGAAGAAGTGTGAGAGGCAAACTTTAAAACTTCAGATATAAAGTGCTTGCCAATGTGCTTACAGGTTCATATTGTTACGCGTGAAGAAAACGAAGATTGGTGAACATGCTTGCAGTCCCAAGTGGGGGAAGGAAGAAGAGAACAACGCTGAGTTGATAAACCAGCTGACCGCTCTTGCACTCGCATTCGTGACCTAAAGTAAACAGCCCCATTCACCCGTACCACCCGTAAGGGTGATAAACGGTCTTGTTCGCGCGTGACAAAGTGGTGGCCACACGGCGCCCCGTGGCCAGCACATGTATCATCTGGCGATGAGTATTGGCCGAGCAGCTCCCGGAATCGCTCCCCGGCATCTGACAGGAGTTTGACACCCCCTCACCTCCACCATTTTGTTAGGCGCGAACGAGACCATTTATCACCCTTACGGATGAATAGGGCTGTTTACTTTAGGTCGCGAAGGTGAGCGCAAGAGCGGCCAGCTGGTTGATCAACTCGGCGTCGTTCTCTTCTTCCTTCCCCCACTTGGGACTGCAAGCACGTTCACCAATGTTCGTTTTCTTCATGCGTAACAATATTTCTGAGCTAGTGCTCTTTTTGCGTTTTGTAAATCTAAATACCATTGCATCATTCTTTTTTTTAGTACTGCCCATTTTCATGCTTTTGCCATTTCTAGCCTGGCCAAGTTGCTGACGTTTTATGAAGCTTGACATGCCGCAAACAATTTTTTTGATTGCCCCCACCTTCCAACTTTCAGACAGCCTGGCCTGGTGTGAGGAGTCGCCCGCTGATCTCTTGTCCCGGCATAAAGTTGCGGCACACCAGGACATGCTTAGTTCCTTCTCCTCATTTTATTTATACACTTTGACAATCTCTGTACAGTGCAGAATTTTAATAAATTTGTGTAAAAGCTCTCTTCCCCGCCTCACCTGGAGTGCCGCAGAGTGACATTATTTTTGGTTGGTTGTCATGCTTGGTTCATTCACACTTTTACTATCAAACTTCATTACAACGAAGTCTTATCCAACACAAAAACACCTGTGTCATGTACAAAATAACTGTTGCGATTATACATGTAAAGACTAACCAAATAAGTATATAGTAACCTAATTTTACTTCAGTGTTCCAACAATATATCTAGGTTCGACTGTTCAGTTGGGTGCAACAAAAGCATAGAGAATAAAGAGTTACGAGGTCACGTTACTGTTTTGGTAGTCCTATAAATGTGCTACAATGTCTCCCCAACAACCAAGCAAAACCAGCATAAATTAAGCCAGGATGAGTAAAAGGAAAATTAACCCTTCAATTTAAATATAGTTGAACATTAACATAACGAACTCCAATAGAACAAAATTCTCAATATAACAAAGTACTTAACTTTTTCATAACCTCTCTTCCATAGAACATCATGTATTTAAAACCTCAACCGAACAAATTGGTATGCGATTTCAATGCAACGAACTTTCACTGCCACTGCAAAGAAATACAGAGACAATAAATGGAAACTTCCGCGGACGCAGATGGTCAAATAATTGAATTGCAAGCGGCCGCTCAGAGGTGCACTCAGAGGTGCTCTCACCTTGGAGCTGGAAGTGCAACCAGTATCTGGCAAAATTCTAGTCACGTGGCGCCTCCTATTACTCTGGGAGCAGCCGAGCATTTGGCTCAAGCAGGATTTATCCAGCTCCACTATGAAGCGCACTCCACATCACTGCAAATCAAGTTGCGGAACAATAGGATCCAGTCGAATGTACTGTTAAAACCAATTGCAGTATACTTCCGTCAATCCGACTCTGAATAGTTCAATCCCAATCTGAAGGTTGTGGCTGAAACCCATGCATTTCTACAGACCCAAGCTTTTGTTGTTTGAATCCCTAAAGTTGGCCTTCAACGGATAATTCGAACTTGACCAGTCAATATGCATGTGCATGACTCCTATGGCAACCCCTATAGCGGCCTCTTTAGTGGCGGCATGCCTTGGCAAAATTTAGGAGGCAAGAAGTGCACTGCCAGCTACAGTCAAAAACTCATATTTTCGGCCTGCTCTTGGAAGATTTACACGGAATGATGGTAGCTCACAATGTCTGATAATAGTATTTGCCCGATTCTATCGCGTACCCTTTTCCCCCCTGAAAATTGGATAGGAAAATGACCTGCACGCTACAATCGGATACGCAAATAAAACTGCATTCGCAGTGTTTTTATGCTTCACCGCATAACCGGGTGTATTGCGGCGAAGCTGACTTTGAGAAACTGGTTGCCATTGTGCAACACGCATTATACCCTTGCCTATTTTACAGCGAAGCTGTATATCACCAGGGTCCCGTGCATTTTTGTTCGGTGAACAAAAACTATCATCATCAATGGCTCATACCTCGTAAGCATTCATGCCTGTAAGGCAGAGGCTATAAGCACTCGGTAAACTGAAGTGAACAGTGCTTAAATTCTTTCTAATCATGCGTACAGCACACAGAACAGCATGTCGAAAACTGTCATCATTGGCTCTTACCCCCATGAGCAATGGCTCATACCCCGATAAAGCAAAAAATGCAATGACTCATCAACCTATAAGGTTCATGGCTACTCGCTTTGCATGAATTAGCTGTGATGACACTACCCCTGTTGTTGTCAGTGATTTCAATGCAGATGTGTCGGTACCGAAAAGGGAGTGGTTTACGTATTCCATGTTGCAGACATATCCCTAGCGATGCCACACCAATCCCGCCCAACCGACCACCCAGCGGCATATATGCATCAATTTGACATTATCAAAGAATGTGATTGCAGTTGCGAGTGAAATAATGACCACCTATCAAGACAATAAATGAGTGTGCATACTTTTCGTCACGCTGACCATCCATCAAAACAATAAATTGGTTCGTATTTTTGTTCAAAATTATGTGTCACCTCCGTGTCGTGTACTAAACAACTTTGCTGGTCAACCACCTTCACAGAGTGGAATGGCTTATTTTTCTTGCTAAAAGATTGGGTGTGGGTTAGATTTCTACTTGCTTTGGAGCTTTAATGTCATTTCAACTTTACTTTTCTGCTTTGGACACAAAAATGGGTGTGAGTTTGATTCGGGGGTGTTAGAATCGTGCAAATGCTGCCAAATGAATCAGTAGTGTGTTATGGGCTGTTTTTTTATCTTGTTCAATTTGATCAATTTTATTCGTTCCATCAGGGTCCAATTGCCGGAAGTCGACTGTATAATGATGGTCGTATGTGCATCATCAGCAGTAGTAATGATTTAATCAAAGACTAAGCCTTGAAAATCAAGTGTTAAAAGAACAATGAGAAGAAAAAGAAATAAAGTCACTCCATGATCTGAAAATGTGTTAGCTTTACACTTCAATGCAGCATCCAGTGGTTCATGCTTTTTAGGTTAGACTGTAGTGACAGAGGTTGCATTCTGATGAAACAGAAAGAAGCCCTTGTATGGAAGAGAAACTTAACATATTTATTTGTCCAAGGCAATGCTTAGATGTGATGGCTTGTCAAGTACTGTCTCTGAATGCCAGAGCTGTAAGTGCCTTCTGGTGGCCACTGTATTCCCTCTTCACCTCTGCTGGGGAGACACTCCACAGCCTGGCAACAGTGTCCGATGATGCTGGAAAGGAGGACATCACATAGACAGCTTTCAAATGGTCCAGTTAAGCACTGTGGCAGGACAGAATGATGAGCTAATTGGCGAGTGGCAATGGTTAAAAAAAAATGGCACAAAATAGGGACAAAGAAAGAAATGAGACAGCACTATGTCTGCATCCTTTCATTTTTTTTTAGCATCCGACTGTTTATTTTTTTTTCCTGTGATGGACCATTAAGCTGGCCACAGCGGATCTGAAAGAAACCAGGGAAATGTGCAGGTGGAATCTTTTGCAGCTACGCATCGTAGACAGTGAACAGCCATTATGCCACAGGCTGCACTAATGACACACTAGTGATTACATGGTAATATTCCGAGTCCACAACTTTGCAAGTCTTAAAGGGACACGAAAGAGAAACATCAGGTCAGCTTAGACTGATAAAGTGATAAACACGACCTTAATTTATCTTTCAAAGATAGTTTGATTACTGGATGAGAGGCAAGATGGGCAAAACCTCCATTTCCAGAACTTAATGCGAAACACCCCAGCACCAGTACGTCACTATGATGCCATGGATTCCAAAGTATGTGTTTCATATTTGGACTACTGAGACTCAATGAAAGTTCTTAAAACTTGGTAAATTCATTATGGTTACTTTAGGACACACTGGTGACAGCGTCCATCCTTACCAATAGTGAGTGAACTAGGCCCGAGCAGGCACCATCAAAATACACGATGTCGTGGTGAGTGGGATGGCGATTTGGCAGTGCCACTTGTCTTTTGTTCTTGTGCCTTTTCCTCTGGCTTACCGAACCTCCTCTCATGGGGAAAGCTTCTCTTTCTTTTTTTTATTTATAGTAAGAGGGCAATTTAGCACGTACAACTACAGTCAACGTCCAATTTTTCCAACTCCTTAAGGGCCGTCAAAACGCCAGAAAAAATATGGCAGTCCAAAAAAATGAATGCATTCCTTTTACTGCCTGCCATCCAGGGGCTTGAATCACCAGGGGCACATCCGAAATAGCTCTCAACACAGATGTATCGGTGCTCGCACTGCGATGAGACACGCCGGGTGGACGTGTGCATAATTAAGGAATAGACACTGTGCTCCGTGACAGCGGCTCCTTTCCACTCTTAATATGCTTCACTGCAAAATATCATGTATGCTTCGCCGCGTAACGTTGCTGTACTGAGGCGAAGCTCACTTTTGGAAACCAGCATCATGCAACGCCTGATTCTTGCCGCGCTTTCCACACTGTGAAGCTATAGGCGAGGAAGACAAAGGCAGAGTCGGTGCCATTGCTGACAGCAGCAAATTTTTTCAATGAAGAACCGGGCAGCAAACGTCTAAATAGCTAAGCCTGGCGTCGCTGAAGTGGTGGCTACCGCTGCTAGTGGGTCAGCGTGCAAGAGTGCTGCTTCGAGGCTGCGAGATAGTCAAAATGGTGGCGGTGATGGCTTCGATTAATGCCATTTTGGACCTGTGGTCACAGCAAAAAGTCCAGAAAATTGGACAGCAAAGGGTTTCAGCATCTAAACTTTCAGGCGTTCTTATACATTGGCACTATGGAGTTTGTGCCAGTGCCACAAAGGCGTCCGAATTATCAGTCTTGGACTATAAGCTTACTTCCATCTTTAGTGTCCCTTTAAAACTGTCTTGTGCTTTGCAGCACAAACTACAATGCGTCTTAGCAATTGTGATTCATTGAAATGGTCGTCACAGTTAGCTGGCATGTCAATTTTCAGAGGGACAAAAGGCACGCTTCCACATCTGCTGAGACATGATCTCTTTTTCAAACTTCCACATTTCATTTTATGATCACGATTGTTTTTATTTATTATTGGGGTTTTTTGTCGTGCAAGACATGGCTTGACAGCTCTGGTACCAAGTATAGCACTATCCCCTTAACCAAAATGGTGATAAAATGGTTTAAGCAGCCATAAATTATGCCTCTGTGGGTATAACGGCTTGTCAGAATGCATACCGCCATCTAATGATAACTGTGAAACTGCCCTCCCACACTCAATTTATCAAAAACCCTACTAACAGCTCCAAAACATGCTCAATGAAGCATGTTTCTGAAAAGCTTTCCCCACCCCCACCCCAATATTAAAAAAGAAAGATTAAAAGAAAAAAAGGGAATTTGTTATATACTAACTGAGCTTGTCTAAGGCCTCGAAATGGTTAAACAGTCATCCACTGGAAAATCATAATAAGGACTAGCAACTCGCCTGTAATGAGGAACTGTGCATCATAGCTGAATGCAATGTCCCACACCCAGCGCTGGTTGATGTTGCTCATCTCGCACATTGGGGGGATGTTGGCCACCTTCCATGCGCGAGTTCCCGTCGATGACTGCGAAGAGCTCCGTCGGACTAGTCGCTCCGGCCCATTGTCATCACCAGAAGCAATCAGGTTTGACACCCTCCAGACGCGCGCTGTTGTGTCGGCCGACGATGTCGCCAGCAGCCTGCCACCACAGAGTGCGTTTGTCAAGACTTCACAAGACCAAGCAAGCTGAATAATACACTACGTGTTCGCTACAGATCAAACTATTATCAAGTGTTTACGTCAAATTTGCGGCTCGTTTTGGATGGACAGCATGTCAATCTAAACAGAAATTTGGCAACGATAGATAACATTTCACCAAGCAACCAGTGCATACTATAAGTTATGCCTCAATTGTGAATCAGCTGTAACTACAACAAAAAAATCTGACAGCAAACTAGCTGGTTACACAAACCTAAATTTGTGCACAGAAAATTACAAAAATGCCACACCAAAGCTCTCACAGACACAGGGCACCAAGTGCAAACTATCAGCTGTTTATCTCTTCAGAAAAGTGGGAAAATAGATGCCAACACTGCATAAGCAGTTTGCGCCTGGTGCATGGACAACTTTTATTTTTTGTAATCTTTAGCACACATATTTATCTGCAAGAGAAATCTATTGACAGTTAATCATTTTTATGAGAACCCATATTTAGGCATAATTAATGCCCCTGCAACAAAAATCAGAATTGTAAAATGACCTTCCAAAGTTGGGGGGCCGACCTATAATTGGGGTCCTTCTCTCAAGCGATGACGAGTTGTGTCGCAAGCGGTGTCTCATGGACAAATAAATGTTTCTTTGCGTGACTCGCTCTTTTGAAAAACTTATTGGTGAGCTAGCGCCATAGCTTGAGGCTGTGTTCAGAGTCAACCTTTCTCTTTTTTGCCTAGAAGGGGTTGCAAGTTCGGGGGTTGACTTATAATCGGAGGCGACTTATCATCGGCAATATACAGTAACTGCTGTACCGAAGGCGTCATTCTATTCTGATATATGGGGGGAAGGGCATGTGCTGCCGAGGACTGCTCAACTGCCCTGGTCAAATTGGACAGGAAGGCTATTCCACGACAGAACTAGAGCCTTCACGGTTTGGTATGATCTCGGCTGGCCTGCCAGGCACTAACCAAGCACAATGCTGGTTAGCTTCAGCGACCTGACAAGAACCAATGCATTTAGTATGACATGGCCACGTCAAGAGGTCAAGAACTGATGATGACCGGCACAATAATAAGGCCCCAGCTATGGGGTTGGTCCTGCAAGTAGTCGCACAACGGCACTCTGGCACCACACGTGCTCACTCGGAGTCGACGCTGAAACGGCACTTGAGGCCATAGCGCTTGTGCGCCTCAAACTTCAGCATCCGCTCGGGGCTGGAGATCTGGTTGTCACTTCCACTCCCCAGCAGGAACAGGTAGCACACCCCCTGCGAAAGAAAGACAATGTAATAGACGCGCTAAATAACATACAGAGGACAAGAACTACGCATTCTCAAAATGCGGCTGTCTCCGGTAAAAAGCATTCCACTACGCACTGACACGTGCACTTGCTTTTGTCTTTTTCCGGCGACCGCACTTTGCCGGCTAACAAATGTTAAAAGTTACCACTCAGCACAAGACATGCCTTTCTGTGTCGGAAGTATCTCGAATGTTATCGCAGGTTCTATTCGTTCTCTGCTGTCACCGAACCTTGTGTAATCAGATTGCGTGCGTGACACGAATTGCGTAGTACTTTCTGGAAGGCACGTGGACACCGGCAATTACGCTGGAGTCTGCAACGAGTCATGTACAAAAGCCAACACGCTTGACCCACAGATCAGGTTTCGACAATCGACAAGCTTGCCCTCCACTATAACTGTTCCATGTTACTTATATTGATGGGCACAGGTTCGCTAAACAAACAGTCAGTTTTGTGACTTGTGCTGTGCTACTGTGGTTCACTATCACTACTATCACTACTACATAACAATATTAAGGCCCAATTGTTTCTTTAATTCATCACATCATGTTTATGTTCATCAAGTGATGGGCACATTCTTCAATGAGGCAACAAATGCACTGTACCACTGTAGTAATGACATCACTCCTTACTTTATAGGCACAAAAGTTTGCTTTCACCACAAAGCAAAGCACTTCCACCACGAACAATCATGCTTGACAACTTTGGACGACGACTGTGGGTGAGACTTCAGAGCTAAAAAAATCTAGCATTGTATAAGAATGTGAATGTCGTATTACATCAGATTAAAATATATTAAGGGTGTTTGAATAGCTAAACTTTCTAATCGAATGCGAATATACTTGAGAAAAATAACCTTCACATAACGAATCAAATGATTTTTTTATTTCAAATAAAGAAGAGGCTTTTGTACCTTATCTAATGCCTGTAATGGCGTTCATTACTGGAGGTCCACTCAACTGCGGCACTTGTATATTAGAAAGAAAAAACTGTCTAGAGGCAAGGCATGCTTGTTGAATGACTGGAAAGTATTCAAAATAAGTTATCTGCTGCAAATATTTTCTCAAGAACTGTAGCCTCTGCGACACAAACGCAGCTCTTGAGCAGCAGAATCACTCAGAACAGGCATTATTTGCACCTGACCCTGTCCCTGGAAGCTCCAATAGGTTTTATTTTCTTATGCTAGAGCAGAAAGGCCTGTTCAACAATTCTGAATAGCGAATTTTTGAATAAAATAGATAGCCGAGCAAGGACTACATTCGACTAGCATTCAAAATTTTGAATATTCGCATACCCCAAGAAAATATTACAAAAATTAAGGGTGCTTGCTATAAAGGGAAAGTAGACAAAGAAAACACAGCTTGCCTTATTGTCTATGGCAGCCAGGTACTGGCCAGTGGAATCGATGTCCAAGTGTTGGACAGACACGTCCAAATCTAGGGTCTGTTTTGCAAGGGAAAAGAAGAGCCGTTTTGCACACACTTATGCAAAGTTTGTTTGATGTATGCAAAATAATACACTCTGCCAATAATGAACCCTGCCTTAATGTCCTTTTGTAACAGCCACAGACCTTAGCGTAACTTCAGCTTAACTGTAAAGAAAAAAAAAAAAAACACTGGAGTACCTTGTGGCCTAAGCATGCATACTCGTAGTTAAGGGCTACACAGTGCAAAGCTGACACCCACATGCACAATGAATCCATTGAATGGAAGCTACATGCCAAGGCCACAAAGAACTTTACGAGTTTCAGAAATTCTGCACGCCAAAAACATTACCATGCAGGTGTACATACATACAATGCATTATACTTGGCATGTGCATGCAATGTACTAAATAAACTGCTCGTTTTGCCAGAGTAAACACATCTTTGAGTTGTGAGAAGAACTGAGCCTTAAGCGTTGCCACTAAGTTAGCTTTAGGACATGCGAAGCTCTAGTGCTTGTGCCGCCGGATACTGCAGTGGTGCAAGTTAAAAAGCACAACCATCCAGCATGGAAGTGACCAAAAATTTAATTTTGAAATGGAGTTGAAATTTCTTTGTTTTCAGCCCGAGGCTGAACTAGCTAATAGCAGCATGTTTCACAATTTCATCCTGCATGTTGTGCCCGTTTAAATCACATCAATTTGAACCAGGGAACAACTCATGACAGCTGTGAACGTAAAACAACAGGAAGGATGCAAGCACTCGCTTTTGGAAAATCATTTGCACTACTTCATGCTACATACAGCTACATAGAAGGGCATTAAGGCGTCACTTGATTCAAGAGTACCACTGAAAGCAGAGCAGTGTTGAAAACATCATGAATCAATCTAGCAAACCTCTGAACCAAGCAGGCTTTAGAAGAACAAGTAGTGTCCACATACCAACTGCTCATTGTGGTTATTTCTGAGGTCCCAGACATAGATGCTGCCAGTCTGGTCACCAATGAAGAGCTCGCACTGGTTTGGATGCAGGCAGGCACAGTTGACTGGGGCATTGGTCTCAAACACTCGCTGGCACGTCTGCGCCCTCGCTCTGGTGTGCACAGTGACAGGAGGGAAGGGTCACTTGTGATTACGAAGGTGGTCACAGTTTACACAAGTTGGTATACTTAGTCAATGCTGTTCTAAACATCAGCATGAATTAGACATGGACAAAGAAGGAAATGCACAGATGGTGCTACTAGTAAGACACTTGGAGTGGCACCATCTGCGTGGGCATGTGTTGTACTCTGTCTACACTACCTTGTCCTGATTTTGAAAGAATTATTTTTTATGCTTTTATGCTTTATGATATGGAAGAAATTGTTCAGGCATTTTTAGGCAGCATTCACACAGATGACTGACAGAGGTCATGGAATGGACCCCGACTGATGTTTACACTGTCAAGAGGGACCTGTCTGTTGGCAGACCAAAACGTCTGTTTGCGCCGCCATCACCATGTAAAATAAGGGTAAGCATATAGAAATGACGTTCTTTGTCTCTGTTGCTGATTGGTCCAGCTGTAGGTGTGCAACTCCAGTCACAGAGCTGAGAAACCGATCACGTTTGGTCTGTGAGCAGCTTCACAAAATTGGTAGCTTTTTGACCAAAGCAACACTGCGACCATTGCGTTGTGGGAAACTTGGTCACATGGTCTCTGCCAGTTGCCAGTCTGAATGCTGCCCGAGTCTGACTAAAATTTGCCTGCGTTAATTTACACATTAAAAATTGTCTTCTAAGCATTTCCTTGTGTAATGTGCCACTCGGTCACACTTTCACCCCCTTTAGCCACATCCACCGATGTGGATGTTTATAAGCATGGAAGCACCACCTGTACAGTCTACTGACTCAGCCTCACACTTCTAAAAAATGCATTTACGAGTCCAGAGGCTGACATGCGTACACATTATAGCACAAAGAATGGCACTTGGGTATATTTTACAGGAACACAGGCATTCAAATCAAAAGCTAGTAGGGGACGTGCTCGATGAGGATGATGGTCTTCTCACTGCGCTCGACAAGACATACGTGGGCTACACAGTGGAATCCATAGCAAGAGAATACCAATATCTATTTTTAAATGCCAGCGGCACTTCAAGTGTTATGGATTTGTTTAGTCCTGCTTGTAGAAAAGCAGACGGGCCTGGTCTGCACAATAAAGTAAACTTGAAGAAAGAGCCAGAGTCCTGACAATACTTTGGCAATATTCTTGCAAGCAATAGTTCTGATAAGCATGCTTCACAGCTGATAACTGGCCACACTCGGAACACCAAGAGATTCTCATGACCTCAGTGTGCTCTCTGTCTTGATGTTCTCTGCACTTAATACTCAATAGTACTAAGTACAGTAACAAGTACAACTACCAAGTACAGCAATAACATTACCCATATCCTGCATTTCTTCGTGAGGTCATAAACCATGACAGTTGACTTTACCTTGTCTTGCGGCTAGGGCCACTTGTTTTGTATCCTGACATACCGTGCCCAGTTGACTCCTTATCTGTCGCAGTGGCTCAATGACTATGGCATTCTACTGCTGAACGCGGAGTCACAGGTTTGGTTCCTTACCACAGAAGCTGCATACTGATGGGGGCGAAATGCAAAAACACACGTGCACTTGGGTTCAGATGCATCTCAAAGAACCCCAGGCGGTCGAACTTAATCCGAAGCACTCGATTGTGGCATCTGACGTAGTACCAGTGTTCCCATGCGATGTTGAATGAATGAATCAGCTGGTCTCCGCTTAGCCTCCAGCAAGGACGGTTTGCTCCCGAGCGGGCCTCCAGTAGAGACCAGTTGATTAAAAGATCGAACCAGCCGATTACCAGATAAAAATCATTCGAGTTCCCAGTTCAAAATTTTTCACTAGGACGCACTTCCACGGTGATGCATTCTGGAAGTTTCGTTCCTCCTGGATATGGTCTTGTAGATGATCGAGAGCCGTCGCAGTCAGTTGAAAAGGAAAACTCCCATTACGCTCCCATATTGCGTCACACAAACAGTGACACGGCACACAGTTTGAGGGCTTGCGCATTTGTGATGGACTAATCAGAGCAATTATGTGCTGCGCAAAGGACCAAGCTCTAGGCTACCACGCTGAATCTCACCTCGAGTCCCAGATGCGAGCTGAGAAGTCTTCGCCGCCTGAGTACATCCATAGGCCATCCTCGTGGAACCCCAGGGCAGTCACATTTTTTCCAAGCCCCTCGTAGTTGATCACGGGGTTTGTGTTTGTCGAGTTGATGTCATAGGTGCGGATGTGCTGGTAGCCTGAAAATGCCATGTACATAAACACATAAAGAATGTCTGTTTAGTGATGTCTCGATTGGATGGGTTAATTAAAGCGCCACTTATGCAAAATTACTATGCACTGCTGCAGTTCGCGTGGAATTGAGAGGTGGGCAAGTTAATTGAGGCATGTTCATGATTGAAAACAGAAAGTGCGGTTTATGTAGGCTGACGAAAGGAAGTGGACAGGGTGTGGACACCATTTCTTTCCCAGCATGTGCATTCTTGACTCATGCTATCATATCCGCAGGATCATGCAATGCGTATTATTACCGCAACAATACTTAATTCTGTAAGGAGGTTGTCACAAGAAGTAACTAGGGGATGTCCATACGACGTCCCATAGTTTCGTATTATAATTAATTAGTTCAATCTGTGATTGTTCAGAAATATATTCCGGACATTCGCTGTCAAAAGACACGAATCAGTCAGTAGAAGCTAGGCAAACTTACACTAGCATGCTTACAGGCGACGAGCGAGCAAATTAATGAGGCAAGGTTCTGAGTTGTGTTGCAGAAGTCGCAGGACGTTTTTTTCGTTGCCGGATGTATGTCGAACAAACTTTATCGCGCCTGCAGCACTTGTGCTCAGTCAGTCATGCCGAATTATACCTTTCTCCGGCCTTACGTCGGCTCTTTGCCTTCAATATAACATCACTGATTTGCCCGGGGGAGCTCTATAGAGTCCGTAGTAGGTGAGACCGGGCCTACTGTCCTGGAGAGGGATATATCTTCACTCGTGACAGCCTTTTCGTATGCTGCTCTCTGTGACCTTTCGAAAGCATTTTTTAATGATCCGCTTTGCGTTAAATAAATGTCCTTCTGCAAAAACAGTTAGCGAAACGGAAGCAAAAGCAGGTACGCGTGCGACATACGTACTTAAATTTAGACACAGCGTTATAATAATCTCAGGTGTTTTCCTGAGAACTCCGTTTGCTGGTAACATGTACTTGTCACGGACTGCCTGGTGCAGTACTTGTAAAAACTTCAATATATCGTCGCGACGAGAAAAGCACTCAGCAACCTTGCCAAATGACTATATTTGAATACATGACCGCTGCTATATTATTTTACGAGCGTCGGAGTAGAAGGCATCTACGTTTCACGAACTCACCTCCGGCAGCTATATGTTGGCGATCGGGAGTGATTTCAAGCACGTTCACTTGCTGAATGACTGGGTTAAGGCAAAAAAGCAACAAACTCATGAAATATAAAGTCGTTTACAGCCGGAGCTGCAGGGAACCAACTCGTAACCCAAATTCTACATCATGCATATCTCGAGCAAACAATCAATGCACGAAACGCAGACTGCCAAATGTCGCTTTATGACACCGATCAGGACAAAAGAAACCTTCAAAAGCGTGCAAAGGATACAGAGTCGGCATGCTGAAGCGTCCGCTGGCACAATCCGCTGTGCGCTTGCCAGAGACGAATGCTATGGTCGTAGCCACCCGTCGCCAAGATGACCTGATCGCCCGCGCCATCGGCAACCATGTCTTTCATTACGGCGAACGAATTATACCATAGTCGCCGCAATGCGGAACGAAACTTACAAAACAAGGGCAGCGAAGCCGAGCTACACAACCGAGTTTCACGCGTTTCGTCTGCCTCCTAAAAACAACAGCGGTATCGCAGCAAATGCAAACTTGCGATTTGATTGGTCCCTCGCGGCCCGATACCGCAGTTAACTTTTCCTATTTTTCCGATTAGCCAGCATAGTTTGTTTAGTTCAATCGCAGGTCGGAGGAATGGCAGACGGCTTTAGCGGCGTGTTGCGAATTACAGATTTAAATGACTTTATCGGGCCCTCTCAGGTAAGTGTCACCGCATGCGGAATACAATTATGAAGTCTCCAACGCCGAGACGAAGCAAGCGTAACTAGAGTGTCGCGATTACGACACGCGGAAACACGCAAAGCGCGCACGCTCGCGTTCCCCCAAATAATGCCGTCTTCGCAACTCTTCGCATACTTTTTTTTCAGGAATGCATCAAGCCGGTGACGGTAGAGAGACGTCCCGGAAAACTTGGGTCTATCAAAATCGGCGACGATGGCTCCTACCTCCAAGTTGACGAGGTGAGAGAAGAGCGCATTTTTCGAAGTTGTGTATGAGAAATGCGCAAAAGGAAAGCGGATCGAGTGATCGCCGTGCTGGTGTTCGATCGCGCAGTCCGGGCAGGCTTCCAAACTGGAGAAGGCGCAGATAACGCTCACGGACTGCCTGGCGTGCAGTGGGTGCGTGACTTCGGCGGAAACCGTGCTGATCACCCAGCAGAGCGCCGAGCAGCTTTACGGCGTGCTCAAGGAAAATGCGGAACTGGTAAGAACGTTTCGTGCAGACTTGTCTGTCTGTTGTCGTTGCTGAAGTCACAAAATCAGAACATTAGAAATGCAGAGAAGAAATAGGCTATGAGCATAGCTCATCAGGCCTTCCTAACTTGAAGCTGAACGTTTCGCATGATAACATGCGCATTATCCAGAAAGTTGCGACATGATACCACTGTTATTTCTAAGAGTTCAAAGAAGCGGAAGTGTTTTACAATGCAATTTCAAGCTCATTTACTCGCCTATCGAATCATCTGAGGACAAAGACCTTCCTCCTTGTTTCGTTGCAAGTTTGCACTGTTCTTGTTGTATCAGGTACCAACTAGCTAAACAGCAAGTTCTCTCGGCAAAGTTGAAAACTTTCGACAAACGCAGTCAATTCACATCCATAACTACTCAGTGTGATCAAATATACCGGGTTGTAAATTTCTGTGAGCTCAAGTAATTAAAGGCGTGTAATATGTGCATCCCAATATCTTGAGGTCTGAAGTGTGGCTACACTGGTTATTGAACGACACGTAGTGGCCATGGCAGCACATGTATTGCAGAGTTGTAGCTTGTAAGCTATTATAGTGTACTTGGACAAAGAAAAAGTCGTCGCCCCTTCCACTCTGTGAAGATGGATAAGCGAAGCTTGACCCTTTGTATACCTAACCGTCCCCTTTGCCATCAGCTTTATGTTTACTTGAATGTGCCCTTGTGATTAACGAGATGTGCATTGTATGGATACTGGTGACATCAATGAAGACAAATTGTCAGTGAAACACGTTTACTGAGCATCAGAAACTTCACCAGTAAATTTTTTGCAAGTGAGCAGAGTAGCCTTGTGATCGCTGCGGTATACTGCAAGGGATTTGGTCATCTCGATATCACACGTGTCGTTTGTAAATGTCAAAGCTACACATTTACTTCTTATAGCAGTGGGTACGTTCACCTGACTGCAACACCGAAGCGATAAGCATTCAAACATGAATGTAATCAGCCACTGTCCTTGCTTTGTTGGCAGTGAAACACATGTTTATTAAACAGCAGAAACTTACGAGTCAATTTTCTACAAGTGAGCACAGTAGCCTTGTGATCAGTGCGGTTTACTGCAAGGGGTTCGGTCATGTCGATGTCGCACATGTCGCTTGCAAATGTCAAATCTACACACTTGCGTCTTATAGTAGTAGGTACGTTCACCTGAGTGCAACACTAAAGTGAGAAGCATTTAAACATGAATGTAACATGAAACATCCATGTTAAAGTCTTGTAGCCACTGCTTTACAGGTGTATGAGTCATTGCAATTTTTGCTTGCTTACGAGGGTATGAGCCATCGGATTTTTGCAAACAGACATGAACATTCAGTCTAAACATAGACCTGTTTCGCTTGTAAAACTAACCTGGCTTTTCTTACAGTACCTGGGACATTATGGATATTACAGCGAAGCTCTATAAGGCTAGGGTATTCCCGTCATCTACAAACAACCCGCGAACTAGCTTGTCGGTGCCCCTCGGCTCAACCATGTGAATGCGCTCGCACTACGGTTCACGCATTAGTTGTTGTTGTCTCTTTGCACAGCTTCCTCCGTTGCCGCTCATTGCTTAAGGGGGTATGAGCGATGAGAGGAAACTGTTGTCATCATCAACAACTATTATCAGCAGTTTTCAATAGAATAAGCGCCAAAAAATGACAGCACACAAGAAGAAAACCAGACAGGACAAGGCGCTACTTGCAACTGTTTATTGAAATGACAAGTGGCTGATTATATAGCCATGAGGAGAGGAGAATGAAAAAAGAGGGACACTGAATACTTGAATGTGCACGTGCGAGAACACTGAAGATATAGGGAATCACGCTTAATCTAAATAGAAAACTTGTCTAAAAACATGCATTCATTCGTGTATATATTCAAAGACGGGGTACTGACACAGTTATCCCCTCTTTTCTTAATCTCGTTGGCCTCCAACAACTCCCGCGCAACAGAATCTTTACTTTTATACATGATTGTCGTATCTTGAAGCCTTGCTTCACATACCCATTCATCCTCATTTCCGCAGGCCTTGCAATGCAGCGGCAAGTTAGAACCATATCCATTTTTCAATGATAGCTTATGCTCGCGCAGGCGTTCATTAATACATCGGCCTGTTTGGCCGATATACTCTTTTCCACACTTCAATGGAATGTGGTATACTACCCCTTCTTCACATTTAACAAAAGGGTTGTATCGCCTGTTTGGCCGATATACTCTTTTCCACACTTCAATGGAATGTGGTATACTATCCCTTCTTCACATTTAACAAAAGGGTTCGTATGTTTAATAGCAACAGTATGTTTAATAATCAGCAGCCATGGCTCGAGGATCGTCGTCTTCTTCCACAGCTGGCTCCGTTGCCACTCATCATTCCAGCGTAGAATTTCATTGCTCTTCTGTCGTCGTAATTAGGAGGCCGCATTAATTTTTAAAAATTTACAGTGGTATGAACTATTGCTTAAGGGGGTAATGAGCCATTCAGTGTCTTACGTGATGGACACATTTAACAACAGAGGTGATGCGAGAATGTGTGTGCATACCTATTGTCATGATGACCACCAATCAGGACAATTAATATATTCTTACCTTTATTCGAAATTCTGTCACCTCGGTGCCATGTGCTAATGAGCTTCGCTGGTCAGCCACCTTTGCAGATTGGAATGGCTCATCATTTTTAGATATTACGGACTATAGTCAATATTGGCTGCACCATAAGCAATGCTAACTATCACTGGGTGCCATGAGTACCATTAGTGTAGCTATATTCTCTTGCATTCTCATGAGACGTGCATCATAAATGTCCTCACAAACAGGTTATGGCATGTTAGTGGCACACAGTTGTGCACATATAGATGGTTTATTTAGTAGCCTTCAAATTGTAGTATTCTATGTAGCAGCCATGTGCTAAATTCACATGAACTCTCGTTGTAGTTGCAGTGCAGCACATGCTACCATTCAACGACAGGAGCAATAATTGTAATCTGTGTCTTACAGCCTGAAGAAAAACGCAAGCTCATCGTCATCACCGTAGCCCCTCAGGTGGCCGCCTCATTTGCTGGGAAGTATGGCGTCGGCTACGAGCATGCTTCAGCAAGGCTGACTGGCTTTTTCAAGACATTGGGTGGGTCTCACTAGCTGCTTTTGTCTCCTCTATCATGGCTAGTCAGGCATATTCTGTTGAATGTTATCAAGTTCATTATTCCTACAGCACACAAACTTTGAGAAACACATGAAAAAAGGTGCATAAAGCTAGCAGCAACAAGCAGCCAAGGCAGTTTGCTCAAATCCGTGACAGGTGCCCACTGGTAAATGTGGATAGCGCTGGCTTTAATATAATGGATTGTTATACAGCTTGTTAGTGCCACAGTGACTGTGGTTTTCTGCTGCCAAAAGTGAAGTTGCGGCTTTGATCAGCAGCTGTGGCAGCTTCAATTCTGTGAACCTGTTTTTCTTGCCACTTACGCTGATTTCTGTGTTTTATGACAACTGGGACCCCAACAAAGGAATGTCACGGGGCACTGAAGTTGTTTGCATGGCACTGCAGGAGCCCACTATGTTTTGGACTCCACATTTGGCCGGGAGTTTGCCCTCATCGAGGTGCTACGAGACTTCCTCGAGCGGTGGGCGCGGAGGGACAGCGATCGAACTGCCCTCCCTCTTTTAGCATCATCATGCCCAGGTAAGGATACCAGAAGGTGAATACAAATGCTTGTGTACTTCGATTAGGCGTGCATTAATTCTAGAACTCCAGGCAGTTGAAATTAATCTGGAGTTCACCACTACGGTCTCTCTCATTGCACCAGTATTGCTTTCAGACAATTAACTTAATCAATCAATAAATCACTTCCCCAAAAAGAGCAGCAGAACTGATTTTGAGATTGTGGCAGTTTTATCTGCCGTACTTAATAACCTAGTCTGCGTACCGGGCCTTGCTGAAAAACCAAACAACAAGAGTTGCGCTTTCATTGATTCTAACTAAAGCTTGGTTGAGATAGGAGGTGCACTACTGTGCTGCGTTTTAAAGCAACTGTGTCATTTATCCAGGATTCGTCTGTTATGCGGAGAAGACTCATGGCGACGTATTGCTGCCGCACATCAGCCGAGCCCGTTCGCCACAGCAGGTCATGGGGTCGTTGGTCAAGAAGTTTCTGGCCGGTAGGCTGGGCAAAAAGCCTGACCAGGTGAGTGAACCGGATGTTCGGGTCGAGCATCTCATCAGCGGCCTGTAGAGAGTGACAACACAAGGAAACAGTGGAGCTGCTGTCACTTTCAGTGCGAACGAAAATATCTGCAGACATCAGTGATTCCTTCAATTCTGAATTCATTTACTGTAGGAACAGCAAAATCTCAGAATGCATTGCTGTGTTTTAGAACCGCTGTCTCTTTAGAAAGTCTTTGCAATGTGCACATCACATTTGACCCGTATAGCGTAACCAGCTGTGGCCTCCAAAACACATGCACTGACACCACTCTTAGGAGCTTGCATGGTGCACAGAAGTTTGCTCAAACTGGCAAATGCCAAACGCTATTTGATCGATCAGTGGTTAGAGAGTCTGGCTCCTGAATTAACTTTGCCACAGGGGTGCAACTTCGATACCCAGCGATAACCTACCATGGTAGCTTAGTGGCTATGACATTAAGCTGCTCAGCTCGGGGTTGTGGGTTCACTTATGGCCGTGGCAGCCACATTTCAAAGAAGGTGAAATGCTTTGAACAACTCCTGCTAGTGAAAATTAATCTGGAGTCCCCCACTAAAGTGTGCCATTTTTATGTCGTAAATGTCGCAGGCATTCCTAGAAGGACAAGCTTATCTCGTCGAATTCTACACAATGCATGTAGTAAGTTCCAAAATTACTGCTCACCATGGGTTTCACCTAGAATGGCCCATGAAGCAGCTAAAACTGGCAGCCTGTTTAAACTGTATGTTTCAATTTGACAATTGCCAACAATGTTGTCACTGTCACCATCTGAAGTTGCAACATGTGTTTAGTGCGTGCATGCTTGCCTAATAATGAGCTTAAATTTCTTTAGCTTGTTGATGCCTGTCTGCGCTTCTCATGTCCACATGGCAGCGTTATGTGCCACAGTCCTAGTGTCCTGGTTTAAAATATTAATACAGTTAAACTTCAATATAACGAACTTCAATATAACAAAGTATTTAACTTTTTATAACCTCTTGTACATAGAACACCATGTAACTAGAACCTCAATATAACGAAGTGTATGTGCATGCAATTTCAATATAACGAAATTTTGCGTCTGCATCAAAGGAATGCCGAGACAATAAATGGAAAATTCCGCAGACGCAGATGGTCCAATGATTGCATTACAAGCGGCTGCTTGCAAACGCACCTCTCAAATAGCGTGCAGCACGACAAGAGTGATCGCCAAGTGAAGCCGGGTGATGTTCCGTATAAAGTCCAAGTGCAATAAGATCCTGTCACGCCCTGTGCACTTTGTGCTTTAGGTGCGAGGGTGAGAAAAAAAAGATGATAGCTTCACGCACGAGTGCCACCTCCTCGCGCAAGCAAAGGGAAGGAGGGGGACGGGAGCCAGCTCGCAATAACGCATTTAAGCACATGTGGGGGGTGGGGCGGCGGGGCGGTGGGGCGGTGGCAAGTTGGTGCACACCGCGATTTCTGGCACACGTATCGGTTGTGGCTGAGCATGGCTGGAAGCGCATATGCAGCTGTGCACCCTGCTTTAGAGATAATCTGCTGCGTGTGTAAAACGTGAGCATGCCGAGACGGCGTGGCATCGTGTAAGCTGTCTTCCCGCACGTTTAGTATTGAAGGTTGCATAGTCTCAAGTTTCGGTGATCCTTTGCAGCTAGCGGCAGACGAAGCATTCGCTCCCCGCTGCTGGCACTTTTCATCATAGCGTCGTCCCAGTGTGGGCGATGCTATAAGTTCCGGGGGTGGAGTGCACGTGAAAGCGTGGCTGGCTTCGCTTAATTCGTACCGCCTATGTGAAGATGTTGTCGACGTGGCATGAAAACGTATCATTCATCGCCGACTCCCAAATTCACCAAAATGAATTGTTTGTCTCATTCAAATTTGCTTTTTCCGATTGCCCGATAATTTGGAAAATTCTGTGGCCCCTTCCCATGTAAGAAAAACCTCCCTGCCTTTCCTTCCTCCCTCCCCCCCTCTCTCTTTGTCAGTTGACTATACTTATTTACATAAAACGTCAAATTTCAATACAACGAAATTTTGGTACAACAAAACTAATTGCCGATTTTGCCTACTTTGTTATATCGAGGTTTAACTGTAATGGTAATGGAAAACATTTCAAACGTCATGACTATTAGCATGCAAATCGCCTTCAAATATTCTTTGCTTTTTGTTTTCCATGGCCAGATTTACCACGTCAGTGTGATGCCCTGCTACGACAAGAAGCTAGAAGCATCACGGACGGACTTCTATGATGAAATATACAACACCAGAGATGTGGACTGCGTCATCACGTCTGGTACGACGTGCTCTTTGCACATTGCCTTGACTTTCCTGCTTTTTCATTTTTATGGGAACGGCATTTAGATGTTCAGTGCAGCAGAGAACATGTCACAGCTCAATAGTTTAATATGGTCTCATATTTTTACAGCGAAGCTGTTAAGGTCCTCAGTGGTTTTCATGTAGCAGTGAAGGCCACTATGTGACAGTGTGGTCAACAGCAAATGTAAATGCAACACAATGCATGTCGCAGCTCTGAATTGGTATTAAAGGGTAATAATAAATTATAATACAGAAGTCACCTTGCATATATCTCAGTAAAGGCACACTTGTACTTAACGAATCACATTGTAATTAGTTGCTTGTAATCAATTACATTTTAATAGTCTTGTGGTTGTATGGTTGCATTTTACTCAGTAATGCTCACTGTAATTCATTAAATTTTTGGTGTAACCAATTAGTACATGTAACGAGTTACCTTATTGAAGAGGAAGCTATTACAGGCGACGCAGCTTTGAGCACTTGACTAGACCATGTGCAAAAGTTCGTAAGCAGGCTTTCCCACAGAGCTAGCATTGCCTAACCAAGATCGCCATGTTCCTGCTAGCAGCACTGTTAAAACTAAGAAAGGCATTTTGAAACCTTGGGCAGTACAGGGAATGGATGGTGGCAAGAATGATGTCACTGACCCACGGATGGTTACTTCAATTAGAAATCTAGCTCGAGGTCCACCATCTTGGATGTGTCGAAGAAAGTGTGTGGAGAAGTGCACTTCTAGGTTTTGCATATCGTTTATTTGGCGGGACCTACACTATGAAATGCCTGTGGTTGTGCCAGGCCCTATGGATGACATCTTGCCTCACAGATCTTCATATTCAGAGAGGCAAACCCAGGCACTCAGTACTTGTTTCATCCCAGTGCTCTACCAGATGTTGGGCAACGAATTAAAAAGGCTCTGCTATAGCTTGATAACGATGGCCACTTCAGACATTGATGCCAGGAAGTCAGCTATGGACAATTTTTTTCAGCTATTCATTTGTGCTACTGGGAGTGCCTCCTCTGAACCTTAGCAGTAGTGAAGTGCCGAGCTTCATAGAGGAGCCAAATGCGAGCATTGCGGCATTGAGGAGCCATGCTCTTGTGTGCAAGACGTCTGTACGTTACCCCGCTGTCCTTCCCTCCAGCGAGTGAGTTGCAGCATTGCTGCTGATGCATTCACAAGAAAACAAAGGAAGATGAGTGATGAAAGTTTCGAAATGCAATTGTTAGTGAAAGTGAATGACTTGTGAACGGCCGAAGAGGACACACTGAAACGGCCAGGCCATTTACTGTATTCGTGCAATGTTTATCGAGGTTGGGAGGAAAGTAACATAAATCTTATCGGTTACATTTTAGTAGTTCCCCAGTTACTTTACTGGAGCCTGTAATTGGTCACTGTAATCAATTACATTTTTGAATGAAGCAGCTGTAAATGTAATCAGTTACATTTTTCCTGTAACGAGTTTGATTGAAATAGATGACAACTTATAAGCATGTTTTCTTTTATCCAGCAATCCATAATTTTTTTCTTCGTGTCTCTTTATACTGGCTCCATGTTGTAGGTCAGATAGGAGTTTGTATGGCTGCGCGGCAGTGAAGCCTGATGCCATGGCGCTGCAGTGCAGCCAGCCTCTGTAAGAGTCACCACTAGGAACAGCCAGCCATTACTGTTCTCGAGCACAACTGCTGCTGCATTCAAGCAAGGCTGTGAGCGAGCAAACAGACGCTTAGTACTTCCAGAGAGCGTGAGAACTCGCTTAGACAGCTTCGCTCTCTTTGGTGTGCGAGTTCTTCATATTGGCACACATCTGCAAAGGATTTGCTTTCTTGCTTTAGTTGTCAGATTTGATTTTTCTTTTCTGTACAATTTGAAATAGCACTTTAAGCACAGGTCACTAAATGACTATAAATTAGCCTTATTGTTGGAGTCGAATTTCGTTAATTCGATCCTGGTAGGACTGACAAAATCGATAGAGTTCTCTGGGCGGTCAAATTAAACAAGATGCACAAAGAACGCCAAAACATGTCGCCGATTTATTTGACAGTATTTGCCCGATTTTAACAAGCCCCCCAATTAAAACGTATGCCCACCATGTATGTGTCCAAAGTAGAAAATTAACGTATAGATGACATTAAATTTAGTAAACAAAGTAGAAATGTAACTCGCACTCGATTTTTCCAGAAGAAAAATTGTCAGGGGCATGTGCTGCACAATGTCAGCCAGTTTCCAAAAGTCAGCTTTGCCGCACGGTACTTTAATGCTAGCTTTGCCGCAATGAATCTGCGTCATGCGGTAAAACACGTCACAAAGGTGGTTTTCGCTTTATATTCACAGCGCAAGCAATTTGCAGCCCAATTTTTCTGAAAAGGAAAAGTGTGCTTGTTAGAGTCTGGTAATCATGAGCTATGGTTGTTTGAAAAGCTTCCTAGGGTAGGCTGAAGCTAGGCATTTCCAACAGGAGGTGACTTGTCTACAACTCATTCACTGTCCCCTAAGGACCGCCAAGACAGATGCTGCCACTAAGAGGAAGGCTATTGGGGGTATCATACAGCTGAATGGTCAAGCTTGAATTACCCAGCCAAGTTCAGTTTTAAGATTGAAATAACGAAAGTTTGGGCCCATAGAAATTCATGGGTGCTGGCCGGGACCATCGTTCTGGATCAAATTAACTGAAAAATCAAATTAACCGCAGTTGAATTAACAAAAGTCAACTGTGCTAGGTCATAAATTTATGCTTGTGGTTCGCAATATAATTTCTAGACATTGCATACATTACGTAGGAATGACGTACTAGTACAACCTCATTTATGCATTCCCAGTTTATATCATTCATAAGTTCATGATGGAGAACATTGAAAATACACTGCAGAGGGGTAGTGAACTGTGCATGTTTGTGCATATTTATGTGAAATGCCTCTTGTTAGTTGGTGCTCATATTTTTCCATTTCTTTAATGCAGTTTATAAGTTATGGCACTTGAGGCAAAGATAGAGGTGCTAGGAAAGGCAGTACTACAGCAAGTGCAACAAATGATGGCTGACTTCGAAGGCAAACTAGCAATATGGGGACCGCAAACAAATAGGGGAGATCGGTTAAGACACTAGGATCCCTGTAGCTGCCCAGGGATTGAAAAACCTGTAACGCCGCCATGGACAGACGAAATAGATACACGATTTGGCAACGGAATTGTAGAGGATACGATCAAAAATGATACATTCTGCAACAACACCTTAAAGACAAAGAAAGCTCAGATATTATAATGATGCAGGAAACGCACAAGCTTGCAAACTTGTCGGGATACAAGTCCTTGGTAGTGCCAAAGGGGAGATGAAGGCACTAACGATGTTGGCAAAGCGAAATCACATGGTCATGCAACACAACACGGAGGTTAAGTCAATCGATCACATTCTCCTAGAACTCATACCCCCACAGAAAACAAAAGACAGTCTCTTTGTATTAAATATTTACAGCAGTCCAAAATGCAGACACCATACATTTCGAACGCTCTTTAGAAAAATCCTTGCCATAGTGGACAACCGAGCAGTAGTGATCGGAGGTGATTTTAACAGCCAACACGTGGCATGGGGCTACAATAACGAAACTCGAAAAAGGCAGGAACCTCTGGCTAGATGCGCAGCAGGAAGGCCTGACTCTCATGACCGACCCATCCCACGAGAATAAGTACCAGCGTTTGCGCAAATACTACGCCAGATTTAACATTCACCAAGAACGCAGGAGACACGCAGTGGACAAATATGCAACCCGACTTTGGGAGTGATCACAATATAATAGAAATAATGGTAAGGGCAGGACTGCGCAAGAAAAAGGGTAGACAACTTCAAATTGTCGACTTGGCCAAATTCAGGAATATAAGGGGAGGCCGACGACACGACACGACACAAGGTATTGAGGAATGGACTGAAAAACTATAGGGAGACATGATGGCAGCTACAAAAACGAACCTGCCGGAAGCACAGTTAGAGTCATATATATATATATATATATATATATATATATATATATATATATATATATATATATATATATATATATATATATATATATGACAGTGATGAAACACCATCAGTTGCGCTTCGTTCCTGCATGAGGCAGGATGTGCCTCGAGTGAGTGCCTGAACAAGACTGTACAATTTGGTGAACACAGTTTAAGTCGTGGATCCTGGACCTGAAATAGGTACGACATAATGCCAATGCATTTCTCTTGCATCTACTGCTAAATGGCCACTGAAAGTTTTCTCATGTGTCATTTTTTTTCTAAATGTAGCAACTGGACTCTGCTTGTATTTATGTACAGTAAAACCTGGTTAACAAGTACCCGCTTAATAAATAATTCTGGTTTAAATATAGTCGCGATGAACCCCCTGCCCTGTCACCATTTAACCTAATGTATTGGCTGAACACTTAAGCCATAGTCGCTTAACACATTCGAAACGGTTAGTATGTAGTACTTCATTGGTGCGTACAAGCATGGAATCTGTAAAATGCTGTGCATGCAGACTATAGATAGCGAAATTATGGTATACAGATCTTTCCCAGACTGCAGTCGCCATTGATAGTGACGTCAAAACATGGTAGCCATGACATGCTTCCTGCTGCCATAACTTTTAGTGCTTCCACGTCGTCGTCATGGATGATGGCATGGATGATGGCATGGATGATGGCCCTTCCGTATTCAACATGGCTAGTGCGTTGAATGTCATAAGGGCGTTCGCGGAGAAGTCGAATTTGATGGATAAACTGGCTCGTGGCCTTTGCCGAGTTTGAGAATGCCATCGCCGCCGCAAGGCCGCCATGGCAGCAAGTGAAAATCAGATTTTTTGCTGCCTGCTCACAAATAAGACTTGTGTGCATGTGTGTTTGAGTGAGAATTAACACATTTCTTTGGCCAGTAAGGCTATAGCTGCTTATCTGTCATTGTCAGGTAATTAATGCATCATTTAGTGCGTACCTGATTCACTTTCCCTGCCAACTGTGTACTAACAAGATTTTACTGTAATAATTTCAGGGAGGGGCTCGCTTGTTCAAAGTGTCAGCAAGCATTTTTTTTTGTTTTCTTTTTCAGTTGAAGTTGAATCCATGCTGGTGAAAGAAGGCAGGTCTTTTGGTGAATTGCCCTCGGCTGCATCAGATTCGCTGTGAGTGGAGAATGGCTGCTTGTGAGGAGCCGATTGTTGCTACGCGGTATCTTCTTCACTTGTACACCAGTCGGAGTTCTAAAGCCGGCGCCTTGAGTTTGTGGAAACTACCTCAGAAATTTTGAATATTTTGGGAGTGAAGAAAATGTTCTCTGACAGCAGCTGTTGTGTTCACAGCACAGTGCCTGTGTCCATGTGTTGTTCGTAGAGGTAGACCAGTAACACTTCATTTGGGTCTAGTTGGTACATAATTCTGAACTAAACGTAACAGCGCAAACACCTAAGACGAGCCACAAAAAGAAAGACACGACACACACTGGCGCCACTGTGTGTTGTGTCTTTCTTTTTGTGGCTCATCTTAGGTGTTTGCGCTGTTACAGTTAGTTCAGTACAGGTAGACGCTGGAGCGCTTCAGCAAACAACATCAGTGCATTTTATCATGCTGTGATTGCACAGCGGTACACCACATCTGCACGTGCCTAACTACCCAGGCACATGCGCATGTGGAATCTCATTGCCTCGCATCATGGCAAGTGCAGGCGCCCTGCTCAGACATAACTTTTTTTCAATGTGGAGCCCATTTCTGGCGTCGTTTACCTAAGGTTGACAATTGATGCACTGCATTTTACGTTCAAAAACAAGGCAGGAGTTAAGAATGAGGCGACAGTGACGTGCCCCAAATTAATTTTGACTGCCCTGGTGCACTGTAAGTATGGTACATTCTGCCCTCATTAGAATGCAGCCAAAATGGCTGGGGAATCAAAACCTGCGGCATCACATTCGAGAGCAGTTGAATAGCATAGGAACCGAGTCACTGTGCTGGGTAATGCTTGTATCCTCAGGTGGAGGTTCGGTGTTAGCCTTGTTCTTTGAAATGCCCTGCAGGTTCCGTTGTGAAGTTGGCGGCAGTCCCTATAGGCACCCAGGATCTGGATCCGGTGGCTACTGCGAGTACGTCTTTGTGGAGGCAGCGAGGCTACTCTTTCACAGCAGGCCTGAAGAGGTTGCCTTTAAGACCCTCAGGTGATGAAACAGGGTCCCTGCCAAAGCAGTGTTACGTGATGCTTAACCCTATATTTGGTGCAGCAATAGCCAGTTGTTGGTTGATTTATGCCACCTGCACGATGGCATACAGTGGTGTCATCTGCACAAAAGCTTTCGGAGATGTGTTGTGTGTGTATGTGTTTTCTTTTTTTTTTTGATATTTCACATTTCTTCACTGCTTCTGTCAGTTTTACATCTGCAGCAGGGTCAGTAGTGGTTGCTTCTACCGTTTTAATATAGTTGAAGTTTCGCATACTCAAGTTGCATTGCATCGTGCATTGTGTGCTTGTGCATTTGAAATGACTGCTTGTGTTAAACATAGTCAGGGTTGTCGTAATAAATTTGTTATCATTGGCAAAAAGAGCTAGCGGAGGTCACGCTAACATGCTTTTTCGGCATAATGACATAAACAAATATTGCACTCGTACTACGCTCACATCTCGTTGTAATGAAGTTGAAGGGAAAGCTGAAATTACTTCGTTATGTCCATTATTTTGTTATATGTATTATTGCCCAGTACTACAGTATATGCACAATATCGTGTGTCTTTCACAGTGACGCTGCCAAATGTCAAGCAGGAACGCTCTCAATAACGCTGCATGCTGTACTGCGAGGAGACAGTAGCAGTGCCAGCGAGCAGTGGTTTCACGGAATCTCTATAAATGGCAGCAGTGTGGGTTCTGAGGTTTTCAGGCTGAACACAGGATGACACTAAGCGTGAGGAGTGTGGCAAAGACAGTGGGAAGCAATGTTGGCATGGAGTAAGCAGTAAAGCATTGTTGCACATGCAGTACGTGCCGTGCCGTTGTTAATAGTAACTGCGTAGCCCGACATCGGTCGCCAATTTCTGCCGCTCACTTACAGCGTGTCTGGGCGAATTTTCGTGGGGTCGAAAGGTTGCACAGCACGGTTCTGCTACTCCCACCACATCTGGCACCTGGCGTCACCTTCTCCAGCCTGCTGCATATTGAACTGTCGTAAATTTCGCAAGCATTGCGACGAACTATAAGAGCAAGATGAAGCTCTGCATCCTACTCGGCGGACATTGTTGATCGAATCGTGTAGGCAAAGGCTTCTTTGTTGAGAAAGCGTTCGTTGCAAACTCAACAATGAAAGATGACTTGTTTTCTCGTGGTTTATCAACCAGATTCTTGCACCTTACCAGCAGCTCAACGTTATCCTTGAAAAGAAGTCTAGGATCACTGTGTTCTACAACTACTAATCTATGTGGCAGAAACTTGGAGGTTAACGCGAAAGTTCGAAAAGAAGCTAAGGACAACGCACCAAGTGGTTGAACAAAAAGTCTCAGGTGTAATGTTAAGAGAAAGGAAGACAACTGTGTGGGTTATAGAGCAAACCGGGGGGTAGTGATATTGCAGTTGGGATTAAAAGGATGAAATAAAGTTGGGCGGGCCATTTAATGCTTAGGGCAGATAACCGGCAGTCACAATGGGTGCCAAGAGAAGGGAAGCGCAGTTAAGGTTGGCACAGAACTAGGTGGTGCTATGAAATCGGGAAACTTGCAAGCGTAGGATGGTGTCAGCTGACACAAGACGTGGGTAGTTGGAGATCCCCAACAGAGTCTTTTGTCCTGCAGTGGAAACAAATTTGTGCTGATTATGGTGAAACAGCAGCAGCAGACAGTAGTACCGATGCATACTCAAATGGTGGTATCATTATTGAGGCACCCTGAGTGTGGTCACTCATTGGCACATTCTGATGGGCGCAAACCACCGCAGGAACCAGGACTTCCGAGAAGTGACCCTGGAGGTTGGCGGGGAGACTGTGTTGCGCTTTGCCATCGCCAACGGTTTCCGCAACATCCAGAATGTGGTGCAGAAGATGAAGCGGGCAAAGTGCCTGTACCACTTCATCGAGATCATGGCCTGTCCTGCCGGTAAGCCCCAGCTGTCCATTAACCTTCTTGCTTTGGTTCACTCAAAAGTAATGCAAGCTTCATTAAAATGTGTTTTATCCATTGGTGATGTACCCATTCAATGGCAGTTCCATTGAATTCTTTGGAAACTGCTGAATCCACACAGCGAATAGCTGTGAACTGATAACTTACCTGTGAACTTTATATCTGTTGTTACTCTTTGCTCTGTAGTAGTAAATTGCTTGATTAAACATTCAAACTTTTTCAACAATTCTTTGTAATCTACTTCTAAATGGAAGGGCTTCATTTTCTTTGTTTTTGTTGCTTCTGCCTCCTTTTTTTGACGTTCAACGAGCATACTTTTTTTGCCATTCTTATTTAACGATTTTACTAACATTTAACCCATGTGAACTTTACTTTTTTACCATTTCAACATTGATCCCATGATTTCTTCTTTTTTGCTCTTGATGTAAAATTCCACTAAGCCACTGCAAAGGTAATGTTTTCCTAATAAGCACTTGCTAGCTGCTTATGCTCCAATTTGTCAACACATTTTTTTGTGGAATGTAGCCACCATTGCCTTTTAATTTGCTGGAACAAGTGCCATCACAGCTAACGCTGCCAATTTGTGTGGCACATTACGAGCTGAGGATGTAGCTTAATGGAAGAATGCCAATCTGCCACAAGGTGGACCAAAGTTCAACGCCTTGCCGAGCAGAGACAATTTTTCTTTACAGCCTGTGGCTAATGATGATATTTCTAGCCTAGCACCTGGTCTGACGTTTAGCTTGGTAAGGACGTGAATCAAAGTCATCAACTCGCCCCAAAGTTTTATGTTACTCAGTGATAGGGAAATGAACTTTACTCAGCAGACTAAACGTCATATGCAAACACCATGTTTAACAATATACTAATAGTAATATTAATAATACACAGCAATAAAGTTCATCACTCTATGAGTATATTATACATGCACTGATGGTAGTGTATAAAATAAACATGGCAGCAATGCATCTTGATTATCAAAAACTTTGTTATAGGGTGCGAAGTGCTCTTGGTAAAAATTGTAAATCGGAACACTGTAGTACAAACCCAAAAATGGTATTTTTACAGGGTGTTGGAACAAAATTTTTTTCATTCTGTTTTTGTTACATTCGGCTAAAACATGTTCCGTTCCAGTTCTGCTCCAGAACTAAAAAAATTATCTGTAACGGTTCATAATGGTTTTGGTCCACATGCAAACATTTTCAAAGCAAAGTAATGATAAACACAGTATTTCTTTTTCTCAATTAGTAAATTATAAATTCTAAGATTATGCTCAGTGCCTTGAGTCAAGGCACTGGGCATGATCTCAGAAGCAGCACATCATCAAGTGTACTCGCGGAAACGCAAGACCGCTATTCCAATAAAACGAACTTAACACGAAGGAGAAAGCTTTGATAACAAAGCGTTGTACCGGTAGAAAGCAAAATGGCAAGCTCTTCAGCACCCAAGCCCTGGGCTTTGCTACAATGCCGATCTGCCAGTGCACTAAGTGACAGGCGTAGGTTAGTCTAGCGCTCTATCGGCTATCGCTCGCACTATCCTTGCCTGAAATACGGGCGCTAATTTTGACGTTGCCTGAAGTTGGTTGTTTTGGATTGCCGACTTTCCCCTCAAACAGAAAACCGATCAAAAATATTTCGCCTTCACTCTAAAACAAAGTAATAAATAATGATTCCGTTATGTTTTGTGTCGAGCAAAAATATTGTTTTATTTCTCGTTCTTTCTTTTTTTTTATTCGTTCCAACAAACTGATTTATTGTTCTTTTTTATTCAAAATTCCAGCCAGCCTAGGTACATACAAGGAATAGTTCCTCAGTGAAACACGCTGAGAAAACGAGAGAGTTCAACTCACCACCCAAGGTTACTAGTGAATGTTTGGCCATAATGAACGCAAATCGAGGCCTAAGTCATTCGTGGGTGCAGTCCCACGAATGACTTGGGCAGCTGAAAGATGGCAGTGCATGTGGACTGACTGTGCGGTCCACACGCACCTCGCAGATGAGGAGGAAGCAGGTTCCTTTCATGCCTGAATTACCCACGCTGTCAGATGGTGCTGGCATCAGACCACTCGCCAATCTTTTGTCGTGGCTGCATAACTAACTGCGACAACAAGTCCCACCCACGACCTACTGTAACTCCAGATCTGCGCAGATATTCGGCTTCTATGGGAGCCACTTGCGCCCATTCTCATTCAACTGTTGCCCGTCGGTGTCCCTGTTACGACCTGTTCGTCTGCTACTCTGTGGTCGACTGGGGTAGCGTTGCAATCAGAATGGGGGCTGTTGTGTTGTAACGAGCTGCTTGCATGGTTGGTGATTTTTGCAAACACAGTGACAGTCATGTCACAAGGCTTTGATCGGTCACTCGGCTCTCAATGTTTACTGTCCGAAAACGAAAAATTTTTGTGCGTGTAGACCGCTGCTCTCTGAAATAGCGTTAAATAGCTGCTCGTATTGCCTTTTTCACGCAGTAAGAAACCATGCAGATCTTGCACATTGTCATGTTTATAGAGTTCACAGAGTTCATAACAGTTACATTGTTTACATAGTAAAGTTCACTTCTGTGCTTTTTAGAAACTGGAAACCACCATAATGTTCGACGACAGAATGATTACCATTAATTTTAACTCTTAAAGTTGCATGTGAGTGTGTCACGAGTTCAAAAAGAGAATTACACATGCAGTTTCACTGTGTACATATTTTTCGCACCGCCGTTGTGCTGTTTCCTTAACACAGAAAAGCTAGCTTTGCAGTTTGGAAAGAGTTCGTGACAATGACTCTTTACAAACTGCAAAGCTAGCTTTTCTGCATGGTAAGGTGGCAGCTTAACGGTGGTGCAAGAGATACGTACGCAGTGAAGCTGTACGTGTAATTCTCTTTTTGGACTTGTGACACACTCACTGGTAACTTTTAAGAGTTAAAATTAGTGGTACTCATTCTGTCGAATGCCTGCAGTGCAGCACGTTTTAAAGCACTGGAATTGCTGTTGCAAAGCTTTCAACTCACTTTTCCGTGAAAAAGACTCGATCAATCTCTTGCAGACATCAGGCGCAGGAATTACTTGTGAAATCTTTTACCACATACCCTCCCTTTCATTATGGCACACAGTAGTAAATCTTAATGTCATCTGTGACATTAGGCTATCTGTAATCAACTCAAAAAAGCTAGTTTATCTATGAATCTTTTATAACAATTTTTTCAGTCTCTTATGGAGGCTAGGAAAGGGAAAGTTATGCCATCCAGCATTGCATCTGCCATCTGTGCTCGTTGTTTATCTTTCTTGAACCGTACCTCTTCCTCTAATTTCACTATTGTAATGCAAAACATTTGCAAATTTCATTTTCTTTTTATATTCATGAATTTATTCATTTACCACCAATACAAGCACTTTGTGCCTGCCGAAATGGCAGCACGAGCATTAGAACAGATCGCAGAAGCAGATGACTGCAAACAGGTTATAACTAGTTCCCCTCTGCCTGTACGTTCTGTCCCTGCCAGCAAAACAATTGAACTAGACCAGGCCTGCTGGGCAAGGGAGATCTGTGCAGGTCTGTAGTTCAGTAGGCCGTGCTCCCACCATTGCGTGTATGTCACGCGGGGAAGCAGAATGTCGGATGCGAGAGCTGTGCAGGCAAGACGGACATCAAGGGATGTGAGAAAGCCGAGTGACCCCATGATATGTAAGTTATGGTGGAATCCATTTCAACCATTTCATGCATGCAGGGTGCCTCAACGGTGGAGCGCAGTTGCGACCAGATGATGGTGACTCGAAGGCTCTGTTGAGGCGTGTCGAAGATGCTTACAACGCGGTCCAGTGTCAGCCACCTGGCATCAACAGGGCCATGCTGGACGTGTACCAAGACTGGCTCGGCCTTGAGGACCCACTCAACGGAATTTGCAGTAGTGGTGATGCAGCGCTGTTGAGAACTACTTATCGCGCCTTGGAGAAGACGACAAGTGCACTCAACATTCGGTGGTGACGATGCTGTCGTTCTCTGTGTGGCGGCATGGGTGTGATCAAGTGTGTCGTGTATGAACATCATGTGAGACTGATTATGAGGTGAACTTTGTTCTTAAGACAGTACTTGTTGGAGACTAAATGTGTTATAGGATATACACTTGTGAGCTAAATGAGAAGGAACAATGAATTAATATTCAAATAACAATTACAGTCGCCTTCCATTGGCCGATCGACTGTACTGTACCGGTGCTACGAAGCATGCAGACTCCGGGTTTGCACAGACGTCATTGAGCAGGGCTTCAGGGCTTCACCCCTGGCCCTCTGCGTCCCCGCATTGTGCTGCAATTGCACGCTGCAGGGAAAAGGAGAGACTGTAATGCAAGGCCTTTACTCCTTATTAAGATTATGTTTGCGTTCCTCTTGTAGAGCTGCACTACACCCTTGGGCGGCTAGGGTGCTCCTGCCCGCGGCCGAGAAGGAGAGCCTGGCCACCTGAGCCATACGCTGTGCCTTGATTACCTCTTCCAATGTGTTGTGAATACCCAGTTGCATGAGCGGGTCCTTGCTAGTACGCAAAGGGGCCCCTAGCACTCTCTTGATGCTCTTGCAGATCAGGAGATTGAGCTTAGCCTTTTCATTACTCTGCCAGCAGTGCATGGCCGCAACATAGGTAATGTGGCTCATTAAAAAAGTGTGGAACAACCTTAGTAAATTGTTCTCCCTGATGCCACCTTGAGATTTGGAGATTCTAGTGATGAGCCGAACCATGCTTTCTGTTTTAGCTGTGATTTCGTTGATGGTCTGCACATTAAATGTGCCATTAGCCTCTATAAGCATGCCAAGAACTCTGATGAACTCTACCCTAGGGATGAGATGACCAGAGCTGGGCGAAGCTTTATAATGACGTCCGAGAGGGAGACCCAGCCTCTAGGTTTGACACCCCTTCTCTTGGGTCTGTACAGCAAAAGTTCCGACTTGCTAGGAGCGAGTCGGAGTCTGGTTCCACTAAGGGAAGCCTCGGTGTAATCCACAGCTTGTTGGAGTGCCTCCTCTTCTCTACCCTCGCTGTCGCCCGTGCACCAGACGGTGATGTTGTCGGCGTAAAGGGTATGATGTATGCCCCCACTTGCGAGAACCTCTTGGAAAGCCCACAGACAGCAATGTTGAATAAAAGTGATGAGACCATCGAACCTTGTGGAGTACCTTTGGAGCCAAGTACAAGGGGTTCTGATTCGAGATCTCCTATCTTAATCATGGCCCTTCTGTTTTTGAGGAAGGAGCTGATGAATGCATGGAATCTATGCCCTAAGCCAAAACTAGAGATGGATTTGAGAATATGCATGTGCGAGAGATTGTAAAAGGCTTTCTCCAGGTCAAGTCCCAGGAGTGCCCTGACATCTCTCGTGTGAACGTCGATAATCTGATGTTTCATCAACTTCCTGACGTCCTAGGTCGAAAGTGCCGGCCGGAAGCCAATCATGTTGTATGGAAAGAGACTGTTCTTCAATATGTTTAGAACTGCAGGTGTTAATGACGTGTTTGGCAACCTTGTCTATACAAGATGTAAGCAATGTGGGCGTGAAATTAAACAGACCTAGGGGGCGCCCCAGTTTCAGGATAAGGAGGACTGATGCCAGTTTCCACGCTTCGAGGACGGCACCCTGTTCCCACACCCTGATAATCTCGTCCATGAGAGTTTGTATGGAAGCATCGTCCAGATCACGAAGGAACCTGTTAGAGATCCCACCCGGGCACAGGGTCAAGCGGCCATTCAGTCTCATGAGGGCCTCCCTCACTTCAGCCATGCTGAAAGGTTCGTCTAGAGGCTCCGCGTGCGAACCCTTGTAAGGAGGACAGTCGGCGCTGCATGAGAGATCAACTGGCAGATATTTTTGCGCAAGTATTTCGTGGTCCGAGTCTTCCAATTTGTCCACATGGAGAATTTTGTCGATTGCCCCCCTTCAATTGGATTTTGAGTTTGATTTATTGAGCAGGTGCTTGAGCTTGCGGTGCAAGCGAGCTACAAACCGCGTCCCTCTGTTGCCTAGAGAGGGTCTGACAGTGTTCCTCAATCTCGTAATTCAGCTCGACAATCTTTTTGCAAAGCCTACAATTGAGCTTTTGTCCTTTCCACCTGACTAGAAGGGCGTTTTTAGTTTCGAGCAAGTGCGCTAGACTCCTGTCAGTATCTAGGGACTAGATACTGACAGTAACTAGGGACTTGGTGGCCACAGCCACATCCTCTTTGAGTTGTGCTACCCAGTGGTCGAAAGATTCCGGTGACTGGCGGTCCTCAGCAACCTGCTCCCTAATTTTGCTATAAAGGTCCCAATCCCTGAATTTGAATTCCGTTGGGGGCCTGCTCTGCACTTCCATCAAAGTGGCGAGAATGTAGTGATCACTACAGATACTTTCATTAAGGTTGTGCCAGGTTACCGACCCCGAGTTGGCCACAAAGGTGAGGTCCGGAGTGGTGTCTCTGGAGCATGAATTTCCAATTTTGGTCGGGAAGGTGGGATCAGTGATTAGAGTGAGGTTGTGGTCCAAAGCCGCCTGCCATAGATATCTACCCTTTGCGGTAGTGTGGTGATATCCCCACCCCTGATGTGGGGCATTAAAGTCCCCGTCAATCATGAGTGGGGCCCCGCCTGCCTCATAGCAGCTTTAGTTTTATGTCTGATTGCACTAATCAGACAATTTTCGGCCGAATTCTTTTTTAAAAAAATATAAGAGGCGTGCATTAGAAACGGTTAAATACTGTAATCAAACATTGTGAGCTACATTTATTGCTTGAATATGTTACTAGGGCTGGCAAAAAATAGGTGTTTTCAACGAGAGATTACTTGTGTTCAATGCATTCACTGACGCTATAATCTCCACCGAAACGCACGCTGCCACTAAATGCGTTGCTATCGGAGTCACTATGATAAGGCCCTAAGGTCCATGCGTGCTTACTGGTCAAGCTTGAAATAGCCGGCAAAGGCCCATTTTAGGATTGAAATAATGAGAGTTTGGGCCCATAGAAATGCATGGGCACCAGCTGGGATCGAATCAGGCGAAAAATCAAATTAACCCGAGTTGAATTAACAGAAGTTTACTGTACAAGTGTGAGCATGACGTTCAAATGTATCTGCCAAGTTGATTTCAAGTTGAAGTTTTGGCATTGTGGAAGTGTACTACATCTGATCCAGAGTCACCGTGGGCTCCTTGAGTCCGAAATCAGGCTTTCCCTGTCACATTGCTCACCACTGTACTTTGCATTTCCTCTGAAATGCTGATGCATATTATATTTTCGAAATCATAGAAATTATACCTTTGGTGTCTGTTGCATTAGAGGGATGATGCTTAGCAAGTGTGAAGGCACTTGCTAAGCATTGTATCTTAGTTCGGTATTAAAGTTGGTCTTTACATACAGGCCCCAACGTTACCAAGATCATTATTATGTCATTACATGGCATCATTTGCCGATTTTGTGTAGCGGTTATACTAGATGCAATGATTCTCGCGAAAACGTCAACAATAGGCCTACACACTTTCTCTTCTGGCTGCGCCGCATTTGGCAATCTCTGCAATCGCCTTGCTGAAACGGAGAGAAGCATTGTACCACGTTGCATGCACCTTCATGGTACTGAAACCAGAAACGAAAACTGGCTTGCGAAAACAAGTGATGCCCCTTTCCTTTTATTTATTTTTTTATTTTTAAGGGTTTAGAGGGCTTGGATCTTCCTTTAGGACGTCAAAATGTTGTGTCCATATGCTACTTTAAGATGACCTTAGTTAAAAGCCAGCTGCAACGAAATTTCACTTCGGCTAAACTTTGTTATAAATGAGCAGTGCATACCAATGAAGCAATCTTGGCAAAGCTAATTGCTCATTAGCGGGAATAAGCAGGAATGCTAATTGCATAGTTTTCTTGTTGGCAACACGTGCACTTAGTGATTGTCGCTATAATGCAAGTCCCAGCACGCCGCCTATGGTGGCAAAAGTGCCAGCACATCAGCGTAGTGACAACTGACCGTTGTGACCTAACAGGCGAAAAAATGCACACGCGGGAATACATTTTCCAGATTATAGTCAGCCACTGACTTCTCGAATACAGTTACATGTCATGCAGTTGTGTGCTGCAGTGAATGCGGTTGCCTTGAATTCAAAAGAAAATGAATGCAGTTTGGCCAGTGTTACTAGATATTCCTATTGAACAGCCTACTAGCAATGCAGTGACCTGCTTTCTTTTTCCCTTAGCTAGGTATAAAAAGAATTTCACTCACTGCTGGGCAGTGTACAGCAGTGTATATCTTGCTCAGATTTATGCAGAAGTGTCACGTTTTATGATCCGATCCGAATAATTGAAAATAACTTTTGACACTGTTATACTTGCCTGCTTTGTCAAGAAAAAAAAAAAAGACTAATTTTTTTTTGTCTGTGACCCTCGTAATGTCCACATAGCAGTCGTCGTTTTCCTCCCCGCCCCCACACACACGTGCACACTTTTCGCCTTTCTTGGCCAGCAAATAATAGAAATGGATCTTCTCGAAGGCCGTGCTTGGCTTTGCAGCAGATGACAGAGGCGGCCAAGTGACATTATGGCCACTGTGTTTTAGACACTTGTTATGGTGGAGGGCTTAGATGAAGGAAAATTTGTAAAATTTTCTTTTCAGGACATATTGGGCAAGTAACAGTTCAATTGAGCAGTCCATACCACAAGATGTGATATCCATGTGGAATTTTAACAATAATGATCATCAGCAGTAAGCACTAAATCATGTTTTGAAGTTGCTAGGGGAAAAATGCGCCTCACTGTACCTCTCCACACTGCTTTGCTGGTGCTTGTTATGGGTTGCTGTTGCCACCTATGAGTGGGAGTCTGACCTGAGCATTGGCACCTTGCAGAGCATGACTTCCGAATCGCCAGCACGAGTGTGTAAAGAAGCCCAATTGACCACAAGCAATTAGACTTGCGGGAGAATTGCGACACTCATACAGCCACGATTTTCTTTGTAGCTAGACCATCATCTCCTGGCACGAACCAAATTTCGCAAGCTTTCTATAAGTGTAACACAGTAGCCGACCAATATTCCACACACTGCGTGGGACCGCCAGAGCGTGCAAATAATCGGGAAATCCGGCTAAAAACTAATCTCGACAGTAGAGTCAGTTCGTCGTTTTTTTACAATGCCAGCATAGCAGAAAATTTGTTTGCAAGCTTGAGCTTGATGTTGTGCTTCATTGAAATAACACCTACTTGAGACGTGATGGTCGAGTCCATTCCACGTTCTGCCATTGCTCAGCCTGTTGTGCATTGTTGAAAAGCGCAGGTATTGCATGTGCAACCTTGCCTCTGTGACACTGTCAGTTTATGCTGTGCTGCGCAAAATCAGCTTGGAGCTTTCTTGGCTATATGCCCACATGCCAGTTTACACTGTTCCGTCCAGCAAGTGCCCACACGAACTGGGTAGGCATTCACGGTAGTTGCCGCAGCTTGTCGCCCGCGAACCAAAACTCTGCATCACACATACGGCCATCAGTCCAGCCTGTGCTCGTTACCTCATGCCCAATCTCCTGGTGCTAGCATATCACCTGGTGCGAACATATCGCCTGGTGTAAACATATCAGCTGGTGCGAACGTATCAGCTGGTGCGAACAACCAAGGGCAGGAATTTCACGATGGCCTGCTACCCGCCACCCCAACACCCGCTAGACGAAGTTCCAGTCCTGCACATCACGTGACGTGACATCTGCTGCATCACTACACGGCAGCTGCTGCCTAACTGGCCGACTCCGTGTCCCTCCCCGACAGGGCGACTCGCGCTACTGCAAGAAGAAAACTGGCCCCACTTCGCTGTCCATAATGTACAGAAATTGTCATAACAAAGGCACATCGTAATTGGAAGAAAACTGGGGCATTCCTGAGGCAACACTGGTGCTAGTTTATCGAAGCCTTTGTTATTACTACATTGCAATGGCCTGAAGTGGATTACTTCATGCAACCATCACTCTTTGATAGACATTTTTACTCATCTTTATGTACTGTATATGTTTGAAGATCGCATTGTAAAAATTTTCAGCTACAGTTCCTCACAAGACAGGCAAGATGATAACATTTATTGCATACGAAAACTCCTAATGATGCACGAAAGTTTTAAGAAAAGCAGAACTATAACGTACTTACAGAACCCTTCAATGCAAAGCACAGAGAAGCATGACAATACTGAAAATGGAAAAGCCCTAGAGTTGCAGGACTCCACACAGCGTACATAATTCTGTGTTAGAGCCGCTACACTCTTAAGCAAAATTACACCCTTTTGCCACACAACAATAATCGTCATCTGTCTTGTCCACATTTCCTTTCTTTAACGCGGCGTGCCCGGTACTTTCCAGTAACGAACGGCATGCGCGTTATCAGCGTGACATAGCATTCCCGACAGGAAGGTAGCAGGCACGGCGTTTTCAAGAAAGGAAACGCAAGGAAGGCAGATGACGATTATTGTTGTGTGGCAGAGATACACTCCGAAGGGTGTAACTTTGCCTAAAAGTGTAGGAAACGGCACTTGATTGTGAAAACACAACGTAGTGAACGATTGCACAAACAAGGCAGCTGTGTGTACGTAAAAAAACTATTCGTCAGCAGGTATGCATGGTTTTCTTTCCTTGCCATTCTCCCCCTTTCTGTCGATACACTGCAGAACATTGTCACCTCATGATTCAGGAAGTGGAGACAGTTGCAGAGAGGCAGACATGTTCCTTGCCATGCTTGGTTGTGGCAGGATGAGTGCATTTGTTCCCCTTAAAAATTTGTAGGCATGGGCTAATGCAGCATACAGTATGCATGCAGTCGCCTTCAAATAGGGGCTGCACTAAATTTTATCTCGAAGCAGAAAAGCTGTTTGTTCCTTTGAAAATGTTCCAGTTTTCTTTTTCTTTTGTCTCTCGGAGTGGGCTCGAGTTTATTGGGAGAAATTATTGTATCCAGCAAGTGACGGCACTTTGGTTCTGGTTACGTAGCATACCGATGGCATCTAAAATCTTCATCAAACAACTTATATCATTAACAGTATTTGGGACACTTCCTCGCAGTATTCGCCTCGACAGCAGGTGCTTGATTTTGGGGCTCTCGTGTACTGTCCCAGAAGCTTCTAGCCACAGTTATTGACATTTCACATGTCGCCGACGAAAGACATCGCAGGTGAAGGCGACGAAGGGACTACTTCGGTTTTTGAGAGACGGGCTTGGACAGGTGGCTGTGACAGTGATGTCACGTGCCACGCAAGAGTGACGGACTCTAACTGACGATGTGTGTGCTGTTCTATGTGCTCTCTCTCTCCCCTCCCCATCTTTCATTCCTCCATCCCTCTCCCATGTGTAGGATAGCAAACCGGTTAAGCTAAACTGGTTAACCTCCCTGCCTCTCCTCCTTCACTTTTTCCTTCCTTTTTTTGCCAACAGTGGCGATATTAAGTGAAGAACCATCCATACCTTGCAGTGGCGTAGCCAGAAATTTCGTTCAGGGGGGCTCACATTCCAGCTTGGCCTGCTCCTTACAGAATTTGTCGAGGGATAAAATACATGAATCATAATCATTCGATTCATCTGCACTTCCTGACCTAGTTCATGGAGTACTGCACTTTGCTATTTGCTTTATTAGTGTAACATGGTATTTGCACATCACCACTCAATTTATCTACATGATGCAGGCTTCATAGAGAGCTGGTTCTGCATGACCATGTAACTGACAATGAACCGCAGTGAATGAGTTTGTGAAGTATAGGGCAAATAGAATGGACCTAAATAGTATACGCACGTTTATCTTTCGTAAAAAGCAGTTTAGAAAACATCCCTCTGTTACGTTGTATTTATTATTTAATATTCGCTGTCTTTTTCATACAATGTTTATGCATGCTTTTGCTTTGCAAATTTGTCATTTGAAGAAGCAAAAAAGAAAACTTGTTTTTTCATGCACATGCAATTTTTGACCTATTCTTAAAGGGTGAAGGTGTCAACCATGAGAGTCGGGCTTACATAGGGTTTATCACATGCAAGGATTTAATCACAGACATGGTGATACTACAGATGAGGTTACTGACAAGCAGTGTATATATAGCTTCAGGGTGTCAGCACGCATCAATGTTGAGAATTTAAAGGATATTGCAGTGCAATGTCTAAGAAGATAACAGAGATACTTGAAAATTCCATGAGAAGTCTACAACTCTACACCACGTCTATGCCTCTCTTCAGGCCACTTTGACAGTCTGCAGTCCTTGTTGCTTCATTAAGTCAACTCTTAAAAAAAAGTTACAGTAGTATTCCACTTCGTGAACGCGGGTGATGCGCAAGCGCACGGGTGCTACAGCACACGCGAAGCCATTGACCGTCGGTGTGCCTAGACTGCGCGCATCGCAGATTGCTCTCAAGATGGGGCTCGTACAGTCATGCCATATGCAGCCGCTGCTGGAGTAGAATGCCTCTCCTACCCCCCCTACTACGGGAAGATGCCGTGCTTGCCCCCTTGCACGCGTGAGATTAAGCCGCCATCGTCGACTCACCGTTGCACGCTTTCACTTGCACATGCACCATTCATCACTGGGCGATGTATCACCAGAGTGAAACAATTGCAGGCACAGTGCAACGATACCTTAAATGCATCGCTGGATGCCAGAGCATATGGAGCAAAAGGTGTCCAGAGCCGTTCAAGTTTTTTTAAAGCACCCATGAAACCAAATGTGTGGGAGCCGAACGTGGGACGAAGGCATTGCACTCTTCAGTGTTGGTACTCTGAACAGAAGCGCTACATGTCCTGTCCACGCATTCTCGCTAAATTTGGTTTCCACTAGAGCACTCGCACAGTGGTGGACATGCGCCCTTTCGGCGCGGCCACCACGTGGTTTCAAAGCAGGTGATACAGCAGTGGCCTCGCACGTATGTTGTGTAAGCCATGCCAAAATGGTGATCACTGCCAGTGGTAGGGACTACAAACATAAAATTTCTAGTTAAAATGTGTGCCAAGCGCCGAGTTTCTGTGTGTTTTCACATTGGTTCTTTTACTCTCAGCTGCAATGATAAATTGTGAATAGCTGGACGACGACACCGTAGCAAGCCGACACCGTAGCAAGCGAAGGGAACGCTTGACAAAGCTGGCTATGCAACGTAATGCTCTCGCCTAGCTTGTTTCCTTCCTCCACGGAAGTAGACAGAAGCCCAGTATGATGCAGTGATTCCTTTTGCCAGATTCCCTTCCTTCTTATCGTCCACTCTTCACCACTATCCGACCGTGGGGACAACGTAGACAAAGTACCACTTGGACAAATTGCAGAATACATCTTTATTAACAAACAAAAGACGACATATTGCACCGTACAACAAGACAATGTCCTGGCACAGACTAGGGTAAGGCACAATGCTTGAGCAAGCAGGAACATTTACACCGGGAATGCAAGCAAACACTTCAATGTGCCAACATTGTCCGACAGCTGACAGTTAGGCACAAAAACGTGTAAGGAATACTTTGGAGATGCCAGAATTAAGGAATGCAAATCAGACAGGAATGCTGAGAGGAAGACGCAAAAACATCTAACAATCTTACTGTCTTATCACTGATGCACACTTTTCTGGCTGCTTGAATTGTGACCAGGCTGTGGCGGACACATTTTCGTAGAAAGTCTGAAAGTTCATGAACACACAGCAAGCATACATGAGAGAACATTTCGAGAAACAATAAAAATCGTCTAAAGGCTGCCTTCATCTGGCATGTGGCCAGCATTTTGGAGAGCCATGCAATGAGCAATGAAAAAAAGAGAAAAAGAATGGTAGACGCAAGGTTAAAGGGCCACTAAGGAGAAAAACAAGTATGGCTGTATTTGTAAGTTACTCTCCTGCAAATAAAAGAAGCCAGTTTTACCATGAGAAGAGGCTGAGTTACCCAAAAACAAAATTCAAAAATGAGATGGGTGCCGCGCCACTTTTGAGACTGTTGCACCAGTTTGCCGTGATGTCATGGATTGTGACAGGGTCTGCTCAGGCTCACTTAATTGCCTTATCGGTAAATATGGACTACATTGTATTCTAAAGGAGCCAAACACTGAACTTATCAAGTTACATGAACGTTAGCTGCGCCACAGAGGCCTGAATGCGAGAGAACACATTGAAATCCACAGTGTCACACTGACATACTAGCAGTGGAGTTTCAGTGCAAAATTTTACAAGTGGACGCATCGTCCTTATTTTTTCTTTCAGCAATCAAAGAATTAATTATCCTTTGAAAAGTATTTTTGTTGTCGGTATAAAGCGATATAGAGTCCCTTTCAGAGACTGGAAGACGATGGTGTGGATTAGGCAAGTTTAACTGATATTGTTGTTTAAATTAGGAAGAAAAAGCAGAGTATGGCGGGGCAGGTAACATAATGTGCAGAATAGATAACTGGCGGTATATAAGTGTAAAGAAATGGGTGCCCACCGAAGGGAAGCACAGTTAAGATTAGCAGAGGTGAAGGTTTGCCTGGTAAGACCAGGGTAAGACGGATAAAATTAAGATCAATCTGAGAGCATTTTCTGAATGGTTGTTTGTTTGCATATTGACAAAGAGCGGTTTGTCTTAGTGCCAAGGCAAAAGGCGGCACTAAAAGCCACCTGACTAGGCCTGGCTAGAATGGTTGTACTTATTAAGTTCACTTTCATCCAACATATCTATGAGAAAAACAGTGGCTCAGGTCACGATAGGTAAGCACCACTAAGCAACACGATGCTGATTGTTTCTGAAAAAATACTGCAATGTGTCACGACCCAAAGTACTTTTCGTGCACTTTCACCGGACGGTAATAATTCGTGACAGAAAGCTGCCAGGAAACAGACATCACAGCCACATTTGACACTGGTCTCTAAGGCAATGGCACATTAGGAATGTAGTGAGAGAATATTTGCACTCTAAGGCTCTGTGCTCTTCAACATAACCAGTGGTCTGGTGCAGCAATGAAATGCACCGGGCTATGAAAAATGCGTTCAGTAATGGCCGAGCAATAGGTGGACTGATGACAGGAACTTCTTGGGTTGCAAGAGGGTTCAGCAGACCCGTGCCAGGTCTGATAGCTTTTGAGATTTGTAGAAGCTTTTGTCCTGCATTGGACCATTTCGTACATGGCAGGCAACACCATGAAGGCTAGCGAGTTTTCTCACACAGCTCTCATTCAAAACTAAAAAAAATTGTGCATTAAGTGCGGAACATATAGGTATGCGTCATGTAATTTGACATTAAGGGTGCGATCTTGTACGCGTTCCAAAATAGAACGGAGGCGGTTCGTTCTTTACGTCATGAAATAGGCGGTATGTTCCGTTCCGTTCGTCCGATAGCAGACGACACGGAATGATTGACAGCAGATATCACGTCACAATCGACGTCATGGCGTTCGGCGCGGTTCAAATTGACGAACCCTATTTGGCTCGGTGGAACGAACCGCCTCCGTTCTATTTTGGAACGTGTACAAGATCGCACCCCAAGTTTCATTGTTTTGCACCACTATACATGACACACTTACAACACGGCCAGACCTGAACCTATTTACCACCCAACTAGCAGAGTGACACTTTTCTGCGAGCGGCACACCATTTGTGCTCACAATCAAAACACAGGATGCAGCACAATAGAAGGAACAGGTAATGTGCCATCTAATGTAACCCGATGTTCACAAAATAAAGCGTTGCTGTAAAGAACAACTGCACTGCAAAAGATGTGGAGGGGAACATCTACGACTGCACAACCTGCATAACTTATACAGTGCTGCCTGCTAATCATGAAACAAGAGTACGATTGGATTGACTGTGATAATAAACATCATAATTTCAAAGTTCTATAGAGTATTATAATAATCGAGTTGGAGCAGCGTCGTCAAGCCTTGCACAGTTTTTTCGTGCGAATGAAGCACCATTACAAACCTTCGCAACATGTTCACAACCTCGCAGACTAACTAAAACACAGTAGCAATACCATGCTCGGCAAAATATAACATTTTCATCAACAATCGGCACCAAGTTTATGGAACGCAGGAATCTGAGGAAATGAAATTTTCTAGCAGTTTGTGACCACTTCCAGTAATACCGGTGTCACATGAACACTTTCGATCGCGATTAAACCCGATACGGATCGAAATTTTCGAGTGCGAGTGGCTTGCGCGAAGGAGCCAATCACGATCAAGAAATTCGATCCGGATTGGGCTTGATCGTGAACAAAAGTGCACCGTGTGGTATAAGATTGTACAGTACTATGCACACAACCTTGGTTAGTGGAGGACTCGGTGAGCCCCAACTCATGGACCAATCCGGGCTCCACCTTTCGTAACCCCGTTGCCTGTTTTGTGTCTTGAGAGGCCACCATAGTAAACTAAAATAGTTTACACCGAGTACTCTCACAAATCCTAACTTCCCAGTGGCCGTTCTGTCATTAATCCATCGTCCTCTTTAATCTGCCCCCTCCCCCGTTAATTTAACTGCTGATTAACGTGACACGACCGCCCATCAACTTCGCCAACCTACCCTGCGCGTAATACGGCGTACGATCTTACATTTGGCCCGATATGTGCAAGCTGCTGCAATGGCACAACGTTTCAGATATCTGAAACGGCGTCCGTTGCAGCTACTTTTTATCCTCACAATTCGTCATACAGTACTATGCAGTTCTTGCGCTCCTTGGCCCTCGTCAGGGCTTCGTTCGCCCTATTGGTGAGTGCTGTCACACCTGCGTCCGCCTCGACGCCGTCTACAAAATCGGCGTCGAATCGACATGTAGCTACACCGATGGACGCGCTACAGCCACCCAATTCGCGAAACTTGGCAGAAAAAACCTGAGGGTCAGCGAAATTGGGATTCAAACGCGGGAAGCTTCTTCGTACGCGCCCCAAGACGCGTCGGGCAAACTCTCCGTCCGCGTCGAATGTGAACATAAACTCGTCGCCCCCCCACCGACCCGCCACGGCCCTATCCCAGTAATTGCCAACGTAGTCACGGATCAGGCGTCCCACACTGGCGATGACCTCGTTGGCCTGCACGTAGCCAAGCTGGGTGTTCAGCTTCTTGAAGTTGTCCAAGTCCAGAATGGCTATCGTTATGGGTGCACGACGCACGCTAGCCAAGACGAAGCGCCTTCTGGTCTCCTCCTCGTAAGCGAAGCGGGTTAGTAACGAGCTCAGACTGTCCTGTACGGCGCACACGGCTTTCCTTTCAACGTCCAGCTGACGCATCCTCGCGGCCAGCTCTCGTAAGGCAAGCTTCAGACGCTCCGGGAGTTCGGGCACTGGCGGCGATGGCGTCGTCAGCATGACGACGCCGAGACCGGCGATGCGAAAGAAATGGAGCGTCACTTCGCCGCAGCTGTAGTGTCTGGTCGCTTGTTTCAGCATGACGTCGGACGGCAAGGGGTCTCTGTTGTTCAGGATCTCGGCGGCCTTTCTGCACTGGGCGAGTTCGCAGCACAGTTCATGTATGTCCGATTCTTCGGGCCTACAGTGGGTGTCGCCGTCGCGCTCGTCAATTTGTGCGTTGAGCTGATCGTTGAGAGTTAAGAGACCGAGATACAGTATGCGGGACTGTCCGATGATGGGCGGCAGCAGGCCGGCAAAGATTTCGACGCAACGTCTGACAGACTCTGCTCGCCGGAGTTGGCCCATTGCTTCGTTCATCGTGATCGTGGCGTAGTAAGTTATTTTAGAATGAGAAAAGAAGAGATAAGTGCAGTACCGTAATGATCGTGGCGATGCTCGTTGCAGTGCAAGTGCGGCTGGCGGTTTCGGAAAATCGAAATGGCGGGAATTTCGCATTCTATGATTTTGTTTCCTGCATGGAGAGCGGGAGAGATGGGGAGAGCCAATGGGAGAGCACGCATGATGGAGAGAGAGAGAGAGAGAGTCTAGGTGCTAGAACATTCTAGAGTGTGACTGTGAAGAGAATGATGATGATAGTTATTTAGAGAAAAACGGAAACGCGTTTGAAGTGCTAGAACAAGGCTAAACCTGACACCCGTGCGCTTCATTAGAAAAGCAAGTACCACTTCAATAAAATATTGAATTAACAATGTAAATGTACTCGTTTACTGTGAGCGTACTACGCATAAACGCAGCTTTAAGAAATATTTTCCAAGCCAAGTTGGAAAAAATCCAGCATGGCCGCGTACTCGTTTGAAATTGCCTTCTCTATGTAAAAAAAAAAAATCGTGTAAATAATTATGGAGATAATTCTACACTGAAAATGCTCTAGAGAGACTGATCTTCCAAGCCTTGCGCTTCATTCGTAGCCGCATGTGTTTGCCACGCGTCGCCAGAGATGAGCGAGGACTTCGCTCCCAAGAATGTCGTGCGCGGTGCACCGACTCCGCGGTGCCGGCGCGCGGTCGCGGCCGCCCTTCCCGGCGTGCTGTGGACGGCGCGCGGTTACAAACCGGGCTACCTGTGGGACGTGAACGAACCGACCGAAAGTACCGTCGCCGACTGCCTGCGCCTCTGTGGGGCGACGGCAGACTCCCGCAGCGACGAAAATCTGCTCCTCGTTACCGGAGACGACGTCAGAGCGGTCAGGTTGGGACGCGATGTGCTGCTCTGCAACGTTCCCGAGACTCTTCGCAGGCTCGAAGACGCCAGCCTCGACGTGAAGTTCGTTGACGTTTCGGCAGGGCTGCGTTCCCCGAACGCTCTGGCATCGCCGCCCCCGGGCGTGCGCGGAATGCTGTCGTCGCTGAAGCGACGACTAGCCGATGTGGCGGCTTCGCCGTGCCGTAGCGACGTGTTCGTCGATATGGAACCCGCCGACGGCGAATGGAACCTTTGCACGGCGTTCGGCGTTCTACTGGGGTACCCGGTCGTGTACTGGTTCGAAGGCGGTGCCGACGCCGGCAACTGCCTCGCCATGGAGGAACTGAACGTTGTCAGAGTGCGATCCGCTCCGACCGCAGGACGCCGAGACGTGGCGAAGGGGACAGCGTCGTCCGCGGCTGGCACGGAGGACGACGTCTACTCTTTCAGCTTCCCGGTCGCTCTCGACGCCGATTTGCGACCGCATGTGGACGCCTGGTGGCACCGACTGCGCGCCAGGGCTGCCGGCGATTTCGAACTCACCCGAGTCGATGAAGTGACGTGCCATCCCGTCGTGGCTCTGTGATCGTTACACATCACTTGATTCCAAATCAATCGGTTCGCGAGCGAGTAGCGATGTGCTCCGTGCCACGTCGTACTTTTTTTTTTCCTTTTCGTCGTTTTGCGCGGTATTAGCACTATTCAGTGACTTTCGTGTTTTGTAATACTTTGTAAAGCTGCACGCAACGCTGCCGTTCATCAAAGCCCTGGAAAGATGACGTATCATCGCAGCCTATGACTATAGCGAAAAACCAAAGGGCACTTGCACATCATGCTTTATCGTATTTCACATTTTTCTCAGTCATTGTTAGCTTGAGTAAATGCACATGTGTACTTAAAATGACATGGGCACAATGTTACATTGTAGAAGGCAGCCCTGCCTTTTATGTGAGAAAATAACAAGTTGCTGTAAAGAATAGGGATGGGAACACTGTACCGTCATCCCGCCAGCTCTTGTGATACTTATAGTATAGTCTGGAAAGGACTCTGGAAAGGATGTGCATTTATGCACAAGAGAAGTATTTTTTATTTTTATCATTATTTATCTTTTCAGAATGAGCCAGTTTGAGTGGACCAATGTATTTAATTGGGCGTTATTCGAGGTATGTAATGCATTGTGTTTGCATCATTTCTGAAGGGGCGCTCATTATGGCCTGCAGTGTTTGGCTCCAAATTCATATTGTATTCAATATCGGGGAGAATGTTCCTACTGTGTTCCAAGAAGTTCTTATGAAGGTTCTGCAGTCGAAGCCTCAACAGATTTGTTGAGAGTTCAATTTTCATCTTGTTGGTAGGACATAATTTCTAGGGATTTAGTGCAGAAACTTGAGACAAAATGGACAGAAGTCGAGAGACACACACACACGTTTCTGCACTAATCACTGGAAAGTACTTTATGACCCCTACATCATCTGGCGAGCAGGAGGTCGAGGAGTGTCGGTGTCCTCAGATGCTCGAACAACTAGGCAATGTTTTGCTAGTGTGAATAAAAGCAGCATTGCAGTGAAGGGACCAAACACCTCTTGAGCGGTTTCGTTATATGCTGTGTATAAGGAGAGCACGTTGTTGGGCGAGTCGGTCGTACATACTTAAAGAAGGGAATTGCGCTAAAAAAGACACGGACGAGTTAGGACATGGACGGGCGCAAACTCGCGACTGATTTTATTCAGAAGAAACACGAATATATATACCTAGATCCTTATTGCTTAATCATTGCCTAAGCGCACATGCCAAGAACGTTTTTTCTTTCTTATACAAATTTATACTGGAATCACTTACACAATCATCACCTGACTTATCAATGTAAAAAGCCTCTGCGAGTTCACGTGCGACCTGGTTACGACTGCGCCTTAAGATTTTGGTTCTACACAGGCACACACAGTTTAAGCTGTGTATAACAAATGAAAAGCTGAAGAGAAAGATCTGCTGTAAAAGCTTGAATGCACGTTAGCATGTTTGAGTGGGCTGGATGCCACTATTGTAATTGTAAGCTTGTGGACAGGTGCAAATGAGAGGCTAGGAGCAGAAGCATAATTCGACATTCAAAAATTTGCTTTCTCCAAAATAGAGGAGGGGCACAATGCCAAATATCTTTGCAGGACTTGTGAAAGAAATCGTGGAAAGTCTGTTTTTGGTAGCGATTGACAACTTGGGAACTGTTCAAAGATATTTTATCAAGGTAGTTTGCAGCACTCTGCAGTCACATGTGTGATGCTTGCCATTTGCAAAGTACTGAAGTATGATCGTTAGACCTGTGTGAAACTCCAAAGGGATGCTAGAAGCAAACATGATGTCAAGCTAGGCCATACGTAGCGTTTATAAAAATAACTCTCAGTACGTGTTCGGTGCCAAGGGATGACTCAATCTCCAAGAAAATTGCAATTAAGAACAATCAGTGTCTATTTCATTTCAATTGGTGGTGACCAAATCCACACCACAGTAACCACCCTCACTTAGTGAAAAAAACTAATCTTGAAGGCTTACACTTTCGCTGGTTTTATGTGCCAAAAGCAATTGCATGAGTTGGAAACGTGATGATTGCCATGTTTTGGATACCACCTACTGGCCAGGGAATTCAAATTATGCACCAACAAGCCCAAAAAGGTACGCTGCTAAATATAAAGATATCTGTTAGGTTCCCGCAGTACATCGAAGGTGTCTTGAGGCCATACTTAACAGCCATCTTGAAAAAAAACTTGTCGAAAAGTTGGCTCATGCTTTTACCTTGTTCTCGGTTTGCTTATCGTCTTGAATTTTCATCTCCCGCCTTCCCCGTGTTTTCCCTTAACAGTCATCTGCCACTCTGTATAAGTCGGAGGGTGGGACAACCTTCTAAGGGAAACGCTCGAGCACCATCTCATTTCACATGGACGTCAGGCCACGAAGCATTTTAATGTATGAAAAGTGCTGTGCTTACTGTGACAACATGTTTTGTCGATCAGGCCTCTTGGTAGCTCACAGGCCCTGATATATCCTCCCGCAACCCCAAGTTAGTCGAGAGACAAAAAGGCATGTCAAGTTGGTTCTTAATCTATTTGCATTCGAACCACAATATATCAAATGTGGATATATCGAATTATGCGATACACCGAGGTAAGTCTAAATTGTTTTCCACGAATATCGGCATGTAGCAAATACATGCTTATAATGATACATGCTTAAATGTGGTCCAACTGAACAAATGTGAAAAAAAATTTTTTGTGTGTGATAAAGTACAGGGTTATATGCTGAAAGCAACATGTACATTAACAACACACTGTTTCCTTATGTTTGGTACTGCAAAAACCGCTTTCTTTGTCACAATGCATAAATGAAGATGCAACATCACATGCACATTGGTGCTGTGTGCTGGATTGTCATGTGATCTTGTGGTGCTGCAAACATGCCTGTCCAAGTGAGTGTGTTTCATTGCGTGTGATGCAATGGTGTAGATGAAATTAGTGTCTATTGGAAGCTGATGGCAAGAACACACTTAAACAACTTCCACACAGTTCTGCGTGCACCCAAATTGATATCTGGGATGGATATATAGAGGGACACTAAAGAAAACAATAAGCATAGCTGTATTAGAAAGTTACCTTTCTACAATATCAAGAAAGCCACACTTACTATGGGAGGACACAGGTTAGAAAAGAAACAAAAAAGGAAAGATGCTTGGCGATGCCACTGTGACGCCATTGGTTTTGAAGGCATCTGTTCGGGCCTCATTAATATTTATTGGTAAAAAAGGCCTACCTTGCATTCTAAAGGAGCCAGAGACCAAATGTAGGCATTTTTGAGAAAATTTACTGCATCACAGCAGCCCAAATGTGAGAAAATACATTGGCACGTGCGACATTACACTGATGCACTGGTGCAGAGGTTTTGGAGCGAAATTTTAAAGAATGTGAATTTGGCCCACATTTTCCCTTTTAGTAATAAATCTTTTGCCGTGAAATTTATAAAAATGAAGTTCCAGAAGTACGTTTTACCAGTTGCAAGTGATTAGTGTTTCTCATTAGCGACACTCTTAATGAATAATTTTGAGAAGTATTGAAGACAATGTGCTAGGGGTCTTGGGAGCATAAAGTGCGTCTGCATCTCTCGAACAGCACCACCCCATTCTTGACGATCCTTGTCATTAATTGGCTGGTGTGAAGAGTTCAGATATGCTCCCTTATTCTTTTTACTTCGACAGAAATGACAAACTCGAAACCAGGTTCGCTGTGTCCACCTGCTCATCCTTTCTGTCGCAATGACACCGTCAACTATTTGGTCACCTCCTCAACTTCATACTCGCCGCTTGGCAAAAAAACAACACTGTAACTTTGCACATCATTGCCACTGGCTGCTAAGCACACGCCCGTGTGGATGTTGAAAGCTAGGCCAAGCTGTACAAGGACCAAATGTCCGTGCAATGTACCTGAAACTGCGCCATGGTGTAGTTTTTTTTTTTTTTCATGCTAAGCATTCTTGGCGAGTTCAAGCCAGTTTTCTGTAACAACTACTTGGTGACTATTTGGCCATTTCCGTGGGTCAATTTCGAGCGTGGTGCAGTCTGGAAGTATGGGCTTATCCCAGTTAGTGGCTAAGCTATACAAAAACCAAATTTTGCCTGTGCAATGTACCCAAAATTACTGAACGTTGTTTTTAGGCTGCAGAGATGCATAATTTACTTCAATGAACTCTTCAAAAAGACTGATCTTGTAAACCCTCATTCCATGCAATATCTGGTACCAACTCGTAACGACGTTTATACCACTTTTTACTCGTAGGAATGCATAGCCCGTGGAAGACATGCACGTCGGAGGGAAACCTGAAGCTCGTAATTTTTTAAGCAACTTGTTTCAGTCAAATAATCATCCAAGTAAAGCATCTATCTGGTATCAAAATAAATTTCATCCAAAGTAGTGTTTTATAATGGCAATGTATCTATTCTCAGTAAGGTGTGCATCAAGGTAAGGACTGCGCAAAGAGTGATGGAATGAAAAATATTGGCCTTAACGTTGAGGGACATGAAGAGAGTGGTGTGGGTCAGAGACCAAATTGGGATAGCCAATATTCTAGTTGACATTAAGAGAAAAACATGGAGCTGGGCAGGCCACGTAATGCATAGGGTAGATAACTGGTGGACCATTAGAGTTACACAATGGGTGCCAAGGGAAGGGAAGTGCAGTTGACAATGACAGAAGACTAGATGGGGTGATGAAATCGGGAAATTGGCAGGCGCAAGTTGAAATATGCTAGCACAAGACAGGGTTAATTGGAGGTTTCAGGGAGGCCTTCGTCCGTACTACAGTAGACCTAAAAATAGGTTGATGTTGATGATTATATATCCTCGCCACTATTTTAGTGTTTCTTGTGATGTACCATGGTGCAGTTTTGGTGCCTGGTGATTTATGTGGGATTTCATGTAACATAGTAGACTCTCAAAGTCTGTACTTGCATTTCGGAGAACACGGCAAGCAGTACAATAATGTACGAAAGCAATGTTGTCTGCGTTGCGATTAAGTTGTTGTCGAGAACATTGCAGCGCCCGCTGTGAGAACTCGTTGCCTCTGTGGCAGTAAATGAGCATTAATCACTGAAGTTTTCTCATTTTATTTTTCTGTGTGCGCTGCTTCTTTAATGACCAGCAGGCTTCCGCTGTCTTATGTGATGGTAGTATTGTTGTGGGAGTAAAAATGTAAGAATAAAAGTTGTTTTAACAAGTGCTGGCAGCAGCCTCGTAATTCGGTTATGGCTACCATATGCCTGGTAGTTCTGCGGGGACATTTACAATGGCCGTGCTTCTAAGAGAATGAAAATATTGAGGAAAAGAAAAGGAAGCTCCTTTGGAAATGAAAACAAAAAGCACTGTGCTACCTGTCTTTTTTTTTTCAGTTTTTTTTTTCAGGGGCTTTAGCACACTTGAGACACATTTGTGCGTTTCAAGGCTTGTCTTGTTCCTCAAACATTAATCATGATTTATCTTGCGTGCCTTTCCTTTCTTTAACGCTACGCACCCTCTGCTTTCAAATCATGAATGGCATAAGTGCATCAGTTTGAAACTGCGAGTGCAGTTGCTCAAAGGAATTGTATGTGAGATGGGTGACAATTATTGTTTGGGGACAAGATATAGGTCCAATGGGTGAAAATTTTTTTATATCACAACCAGGATTTACTATAAAGTGGGTTAAGGCAGAAGCATTGATGAGTTAATTCGAAAGAAGAGCACGATACTATTCGCAACCTCTGGGCTAGCTCAAGTCATTCCACTTCTCAGCATGAAGGTTGGAGGTTTAATTCTTTGCTGTTGAGACCACATTTTGATGGGGGTATGTGCCATGAAAAAGAAAATGCCGATTTAGACAGTTTTGGGTGCCGCATTAACCACAGGGCTAAATCTGATTCAGAGACCCAATATGGTGTTTCTGTAGCCAAATTGTGGCTTCGAGACATAGATGCCCGTAACTGACCTTTCTTCCTCTTTTCTTTTTTCTTTTCTTATTTTTTTTACTACATGCATATATCAGTGCTTCCACATGAGGAAATGATAAGTTCTCGAGCAATTTAGTTGGCGTACATTTATCTTCTATCTCAATGTCCAGAATACTGATAGGGGATTCAATGGAAACCCATGCACAATAGCACAGATATGACATCAGCACTGGCTGAGGCACTTATCTAAAGTGTGTACTGCATACGCATTACAGGCGTTTAGATTATGGAGGGTTCTGCTTGTGAATGATAGAGGAACAGCTCTGCATGGGACTAAACAATTGAGCTGATAATTTCTCTGTAAATAAAGTATATGCTGATTGTTAATGTGGATGTAATGCCAAGGAAATGCATCACTGATTGACACCCTCCTTTGTGCACACTGCTAATCTTAAGTCTTGTTTCAAGCTAATTCTCTTACGCAATAACCACATCTCTTGAATACCATGCTGATGCGACACATGAAGCAACCTTTTGTTCAGTGTACTACATTGATTTAGGAGTGCCATAGCTATAACTCTCAATAGTCACCAGAATGAGATGAGTTGCATGCAACTTGTCTTGCTGAATGCCGGAACCTGATTTTTTCCCTCTAGAAATGCTTTAGCACACTTCTGAAAGCGTTTTCTGAGCTGCAAACAGCCGTTTTCGTGTTTTGTTGTCCTGGTACGTCTTGAAATTGGTGAAATATAATTTATGCATGTAAGAAGAAATAGTTTTAGCCACATTTCCATCAGCATATTTACAAAAGCTGGCACTGTCTCTAAATTATTTCACTACTAGTAATACTACCGATTCACAACATTTTGATACCAATCCACAACTTTATTCTGAATCAGCATATCATGCATTTAGCCTGGCGATTTATTTGTGGAAGCTAGTTTAAAGGAGTGTAGTACTGAGATGACATTCTCGACTCATTTTTTTTTTTTGCTCTAAATTAGTGGCTATGCATTTTAAACCCTAGAAAATATACTGAAAACTGTCAGATAGTAAGTTAAATAATTTACTCCTATTCTAGTTTATAAGCAGTTTAGTTCAGTTTCAGCAGTGGGTGGGTAGATGCATCATGATTAGAGACTGAAACTTTAGGTAAAATGCAACTTTAGATAAAATGCCTGTTGTTTTTTACGTCCGTACTGTGCCCATTTAACATATAAGCATAAACTATGGGTCTAGAAACATGTTAGTGGCAACTCTGTCGTGTGCACAAATTCCTACGTCATAGCTTGTGCCTATATTGAATTTTTTATAGCCTAAAAATGCTTTTTTTCCCCGTGTTTTGTCTTGTCTCATTTTGTTTATGTTATGACCTGATGGGGGGCTTCACTGTAGGCAGCCGGTTTTTGCCACAAACACTTTGCCACTAAAAAGGCTATTATCAACAGCTTTGCTGCTGACTAGCGCTTCACTGCAAGAAGCGCTCATACTGCTCCATGTGACGATACGCTTAGCTTGTGCACTCACTTAATTTACGTTTATAGCCAACATCATCGAGAAACTTCGATGCTCGGGCTCAATTGGAACGTTCAGGAAAGGTTCGATCGCTACCATCCCCTAATGACATGTCGCTCATATAGTTCTAAACTTCTGTCTTGGACAAGAATACCTAATTTTCCGTACTGAAAGAACTGTCAAAGGTTTTGACCGATGAATATTTTGCAATTCCAGAGGGCAGTGAATTGTTGAACACTCAGTAGTACACGTATATGCCACTAACTTCTGTGAATATTGAGCATTAATATTCTGCAGATGAAACCCAGTGAACAAAGGCACAACATACGATACCCAAAAATCTTGATGATGAAACTTGTTTAATTGTCACTGCTTTCACAACTTTTCTGTGGTGTGCAATATATAGTTACATTAGATTTTAGGAAAATCTCATAAACTATGCAATACGCCTTGCTCAATTTCATCGAGAAAATAACATGAATTTTACAAAACAGGGATTAAGTTGGCTGTGTTAGAAAATCGTAATTTATCCTCAGATGCAAAATGGAAGTTCTTATTAAGTGAGCCTTATGCATTCCTAAACTACAGTATTTGCTGCCTATATATGCCTTAAACAGTTATAGTGTGCTTATAGGCGGCCAAAAAATCATATTATGGTGCCCAACTGTCTGGCCTCTAATCAGGACACGCATCAGATTGCTCCAATCTTGTCATTGCTTCTTTGAGGAGACAGCTGGCTGTCTTTGAATTTGTCACTGCATGGTGAAAAACGCAAGTGCAATTTATTATTATTAAGTACAAATGTGCTGTCCAGGCACACGGATAGGGCAGCCTGAAGTACTGTTGATTCGCAAGATATCTCGATGATATATGTGTGTTGCGAGACCTTCTGTTTCACAGCAGTCTAGAAATAGATTACCTGCCCGCATATGGTACTAAAGTAATTTTTTGGTGACAATTGCCACATCCGCTGCTCTGTGTGCAAGTTCTGTTTGTTCTCATTTAGGTTCATTTAATATTTATCACTTGTGTCATCACTTCATGCTGCCAATTTGTCGTTATAAAGCACCAACTTGTCTGGTACTACCTATCTCTAAAAAGTTTCTACGATATAGTAAAAGCATAATAATTCTATACTGACCTGTGCAGTACCCAGAGCAGCCACACTACCTTCATTTGAAGTACTGATGAACCGGATCAATAGAGAGGCTCCTTCTATAACTGGCGATGAAGTTAGAAGGGCTTTGCAAGACACGACCCGGGAAAAGCGGCAGAAGACTAAAAATAGGTTGGAGTGCATACAGCAGGCATTGCCAAATCCTGACTGGGAGCTTACCAGTGTTGTTGAAAAGAAAAGTGTACAATCATTGTATTTTATGGGTGCTAACATATGGGGCACAAACTTGGAGGTTAACAAAGAAGCTTGATAACAAGTTAAACATCTCGCAAAGAGCAATGCAACGAAAAATGTTAGGCTTAACGTTAAGAGACAGGAAGAGAGTGGTGTGGATCAAAGAGCAAACAGGGATAGCCAATATTCTATTTGACATTAAGGAAAAAAAAAAAAACCTCGCAAGCATCGATTGCGATAGCAAATTAGTATACAGCTATACGAAGTAAGGATAGTAGTTTTATTGGCCGTATAAAGTTGTAAGCATTCACTTACTAACTAAATTAACAAGCATGGTGTCACGCGTGCACAGGTAAACATGAACACATCGCGCTCGATGACCACGGAAACTCGATCTCAAAACCCTGGAGTGACGAAACGTGGCAGCAGCAGCAAGCGAATTGGCCTTCGTGTTGTCTCTCGCTTCAACGTGACTTAAAACGTCGAAAGCACAGTGCATGCGAAGCTACTGGCACTCGGCGTATGCATTTTGTCCACATCCCAGATCGCTTTGAAGATGAGGCTCGCACGGGCGCGCACTTTGTCCACAGAGCAGAGCTATGGTGCCTGCACAGCCGTGCCGTAAGCAGCAACCGCTGGAGTAGAATGCCACGAGATTGAGCCGCAATCGTCGGCCGACTCTCGAAGCTTTTACTTGCACATACACCATACGGCACGCGGCGACGATGTTACCGTGTTTGGGCTTTATAGAGAACATCACAGTGATGGCAGAAATATGCTTGAAGTGCCTGTATGATTGCTATCACAAAGAAATGTAGCTGGACAGGTCATGTAATGCGTAGTGTAGATAAACGGTGGATCATTAGAGTTACAAAATGGCTGCTGACAGAAGAAAAGCACATTTGAGGATGGCGGAAAATTAGGTAGGGTGACGAAATGAGGAAATTTGCAGGCACGAGTAGAAATCGGCTATCGCAAGACAAGGGGAATTGGAGATCGTAGGGGGAGGCGCTTGCGCTGCAGTGGACATAAATATAGGTCGACGATGATGATGATCTGATAAATTGCTATATGTGTGTTCGCCATGTCAAGGTTCGACCTATTTGTGTGTAAAGATTAGCCCTAGGACGTCACTCAAGGCCAATGTGGCGGACATGAAACACCATTTCCTGTGCACATCATGCCTGGAGATGGTTGAAATAGTGTCAGTACACACACATTGCATCTGCAGCATTAACCAAGATGCACTGCTGGTGAAGAAAAAAATGCTTTATTGCCAAAGTTGCCTACAAAAAGTGAACTTTGGTACAGGTGTTTCACCATGCCAGTTGTCAATTCTCCTTTTTATTTGCACTGCTGCAAGTGGAAGTGAAGAAGCGTCTGAAAGACCAGTCAACTCCAGTGGTACTCCAGAAGGGACACATAAAACTGATACGTTAAAGGTGACACCGTGGGACAGCTATCTTTTAAAGTACTTGGCCATCCTTTATTCTCGTATAGTATGAGCAGCAGCAGATATCTCACTAGGCTTTTTTTGAATGTGACATTGAGAACAGCCAATTAATAGCGCATGTTGTTAGGTGAATCAGTCGTACATCGTTAAGCAAGGTGCTATGCAATACAAATGTTTGTATTACGTAGCCAATTTATGCCAGCAAATTGCTGAACTGATAAGGTTAATTTAAGCTTCTCACTTTCTGCATCATTTAAATGTCACTCTACCAGAGCATGGAACGGCAGAATTCATTTGCATTAGAACTGGCAACAAATAATAAAAGTATTACAGCACCGAAACTTAGAGTGCAGCAAAAGACGAAGAAAGGGACACACAACACAAGCACTCAGTTTTGTTGACAACGAAACAACAGGGCCTAACATTCGTCCTATCTACAAATCCACAGTTGCTATCACTTGAAGAGAGACTAGAACTTATATGACAGAGCTTACAGTATAGCCAACACTTGTTTGCTCACAGCCCAAGATACGTATTCTTGTAGCACAAATGGCGAATTCCAAGCAAGAGAAAATTGCAATGGCATCAAGTAAAACTATTCAATGCAATATAAACAAAGCAAGGCACAGTAATGACAGGAACGAGTGCTTGTCCCCGTCGTTTCAATGTCTTGATTTGTCCCCGTTATACTGCGCAGTTTTACTTGAAGCCGATGTGGGCCAACTGGCCTGATGCAACATTTTACTGTAATGTCAATTTTACAAACATCTTCTGGGTCATCCAATGTACAAAACTTCACATTCGAAATGTGTATGCATATTTTGGACAACGGATTGGCTAGGCCAGCCAAAAACAATGGACAACCAGCATGTTGATCCTGCATGATCAGCCTGTGTATAGTGCCGTCGCCACTACTGTCACATAGTGTCACATGGTTTTGTGTTCGCAATAAAGCCATGTGCATCTTTGTGATTTAGCACTGCTGACATGCCATGTTTCAGCATCATTTGTTTGCACTTCTTTCACACCCACCCAATTGCAAGTGTTTTTTTGTCGATGCCACTGTGTATATCCAAGCAAATGTAGAACATAATAAAAACATGTTGCAAAAGAACGTCGGATATAATAAAGGCTCTTTATTCCTAGATGTAACTGAATTATAATCAGACTCAGCCGCACAAGAGGGTCTAGCTGCCACTATCTTTATTATTCAGCCATTTCCAAGAGTTATGTCAGCATTAATTTCAGCACCACCATTTCGCAGCATGAAATGCAAGCAACAATTCTACGTGATGCCACATTCAAAATACAATTGAAACAAGGTTTTGTGTGGTTGCCATTTCATCGTTAACAAAGCACATGCAAGCAATCTACGCTTTTCTAGTGCTCAAGAGCGGCTTGCCAGCACTATCGGACTGTTTGACCACTATGCCACCAAGCTCGGAACATGTGCGGGCAATTGCCGGGTGTGATCCCGAAAAATCAAGTGGCACAAAACATCCACAATGCACAATGTCAAGGGTTTTGTCGTATTTTCGTACGGAGCAACATCACATTATTCACGGAGACATTAGTCACCAAAAGGGAGCACTAAGTACCCTCTTGCAGAAGACGCAGTGCTTACGGTCATCGATCCTACGTTTTGGTCCCTAGAAGCAAAAGCAAAGTTAACAGCTGATGGTAGTACGAAATTCCTTCTTTTCACCTGCTAGGATAATTGCTTCACCGCCAGCTGCGTCCCTACACGTCATTTGCATGAGAACATGCACAAAGATTGCACAATCTGCTCCTGCTTTCATTATAACAAATGGACGCGTTGCATTTACATTACTTCTCATAAACTCTGGGTCACCGAGAAAAAGGTGCCATTTCTCTACAAGGCTCGAGAGCTACAATGACTATGTAGTCAACAAATATACGCTAGCGCCTTCAAGAATGGCCCATCTGTGATAACTCCAACATTTTGTAGACACAACATTAATTTTTCAGCTAGCACTGGCCACATTAAAGGGACGCATAAAGAGAGTTGTGCATGACTAAAGCGCTTGCAGGTGACGGCGAGGTGATCCTTTCCAGTCTCTTAGTCTGTGTTTTGCTGGGCTACCAGACAGAGCACCATCATTAGATTTGTTGTTGTGCTTCGAATTTGATTCATTGGGGGACGCTGTACAGCTCTTGTGCGGATGGCACTGACATAATTTTTTTCCCGAAAAGTGAAAAACTTCTGCGAAATTGTCAAAGGCTGGACCATACTTGAAAGCTACATGGCACCTACAGCTAACGATATCTTCCTGATAAAAAATAAGAGTTTATACGTACCAGGGAATGCCATTAGCATAACACAGAGCTTGCATTGCACTACATGTCACGTACTGACAACAACTAGGAACACGGTTGGAACATAAAAGCACAATAAAGTGACACAGGTCAAGAAAGGCACTTTTCTGTGCAAATATTGGAGAGAGCATACAAAGAGCCCACAACACACCAGTTTACAATGAAAATGAAGCCAAACAAGGCTAAGAAGTGAGAATGCAAATGCCGGCAACTTATCTCTTTCTGTGGCAAAAGTTAATAACATTTGTACACACAGTAGACAACTCTGCAGTGAAATGTAAAAATAAAATGAAGTCAGTCATGCAGTCTGTTCGTAAGAAAGCATCAGAAGAGGTGCTAACTTATCTGTCATGTAAAAAAATGCCAGTAGAGAGGCGAACGGGTTATCATAAAAATATACCACATTGAATAAAGTTATGCAATGTTGGTTCTTCCTTGTGACTAGCTGAAATGAGCATTAGTTTGAAAAAGGAAAGAACCTCAAGTGATGAATGCATAGCAGTTGCTATGAGACAGTTGTCGTCAATGAGTTTTGCATCGTCCGCATGGAACTTCTGCTCGGCAGCAGTCATCTGCCAACACACCACTGCGATTAGACGACCACAGAGCAATGATCAATGTCACTATCTGCACAGAACAGTGCTATGAGGTAACGTGCGCTCTGAAGCGGCACAGGCGGTAGCAACTACGAAGACACCAGACTATTTGGAGATAGTTGTGAGACTTTTGCCACAACAAAGTGCTCCACGGAACTCTCCCTGAAAGGATATACAGCTCTGGCCACAGCCTTGAAAAGGACCATGTCTGACAACCTCATGGTTCATTCAGCCTTCTGGAAGACTGAGGCAGAGAAACTAAATTCTCTATGCAAAATTAAACTCTTCTAGTAGCTGCCCAGAGTGCATCCAGGATACCATTGCTGCATTGTTGAAGCAGTTTAAAACCTGCACTGTAAGTAGCTATGTGTCAACTTTGGGCTAGACAGAGCAAACTAAGACAAACACAGCACAGCACATAATGTTAGTTGTGGTGTCAGTGTCAGTGGTCCTGAGAATTGTGAATGCAACAGCCCACATCAGATTCACAAGCAAACACATACAAAAGCAAATCGCATGGTTGAGACATCCGTCAAAACACACACATCTAAACATCACAAACAAAAACTCCTGTCATGCATAGTTTGAACTCCGATATGCTATGTACAAAATAAGTTGCTAGCGTGGTTTATGTACAATCAAAAACATGCTGCATGGCAGAAGATATGCTGGGGTCTGGGATCACAACCTATCACATGAGAGCAACAGTCATGGGTCGAAACAATGACACGAGCGCCGAATGGCCAACATATTTTCATGCTGTGCTCTGTAAAGCACTCGCAGCCTGGCTTGAAATATAGACAAGTGATAAGCTTATTTCGAACAGAAAAATTGTCTTGCCTACTCAGAAATAGCTTAGTTTAAATTGAAAACAGTGCCTGGCAAATTACGCACTTTCAAACTGTCAAGCCACGCATACTTTATGAGCTGGCTTCATTCTCAGCTTGGGACCAAAAAAAGAAACAAAAGAGGAAAAGGAAAATGAAAGAACCATCAGGAATTCAACATTTACCTTATGAATGCTTGAATCTATCGGTTGCAGAAACAAATATTGGTGAACGTTATTGGAATTCAAGGTTGCTGTCGTAAGGAATTCTGTGCCCAATAACATTAAACTGATGCATAATTTTAATGAGACCTCTACGACCTCTACGACAAAATTTTCATTTGGTACATATCACTCACTTCACAAATAACTTTCTGCATATTCTGTACTTGTAATATAGTATAAATAACATAGTCAATAATGCACTTCAACATTCAACCTGTTGCTAGCCATTGTGGATATAGGCCCGAACAAGGTTTGACATATCTTTATATAATTATTACTTGTGCATTAAAAAAAGAAAAACAACAAGAATCGAACACCGATGAAAACAGAGGCTTAGGAAGTGTGCTAACACCCTCAGTCCACGCTTTCTCATTGCTTTTCTAGCAAGTTCAGCCTTTCTTGCTCCCTTGGCATACAAGGGAGTCTGCCTTTACAGATACAAAACTTGACCAGGCACAAACAGGTTCTGTCAAAGCCCATGACATCATAGTGGGCTGACTCTGTTTGTAGAATTTTGCGCCGTTACCCGAGCGTCAGTGCGTCGGCGTGACGTCACAAATTTCAATGTACTTTTCTTACATTCGGGACCGTTGTTGCCCTGCGGAAGTTTTTGAAATTTGCAAAGTTCAGCCTTTTACTGTTTTAGAATAGGATGCAGTGCCTCATTCCAGACAATAAGTTAAATAGGTCCCAACACACGACATCAAAATCACTGATGCCATGGCGAGCTGATGCGAGAACGTTAGGCATCGCCACTTGTCCTTCCATTTCACGACTCTTCCGGCTTACCAAGCCTCTACTCATGGCACAAGCAAACTTTTTTGGTATCACAGAAGAGTAATTTACCAACACTGCTCACATTATATTTCTCTGTACTGTCCCCTTTAATGTTTGAGAAACTACCATTTGGACTAGCCAGATTCCGTTGATTTCGATGACATGAGGACAAACTGCAGGACACAAGCGAGAAGGCACTCAGTCACAATCGAGTAAGCATCAGCTATGGGTGAGTGCTTTTATGGTTGTTTTAATATTTGTGTTGTTGTCCTACAACCTTTATGTGTTCTTTTTGTTATGAACGGAGTTCGAGGTTGAGCAAGTTTTCCGCCACTTTCCAGCATAGAGTTGCCTGAAAGGGAAAAGGCAACAAATGTCTCGGTCAAGATGCTGGGGACAAAACGTAGGCTAAAATGAAACAAAATTAATTTACTACAATAATCCACATCACGTAAACCCCGTACGTGGTATGAGGGGTGATTTTGGAACAGAAAAAAAATACAGTAAAAGCTCGTTAATTCGAACCGCAAGGGGAAGCTGCTTCAGTTCGAATTAACGAAAGTTCGAACTAACGAAAGTGAAGGAGAGCAACAGTACACTGCGATTTGGAAGCAGTAGGGCATGTCAGAAATTTGGCGTGTCAGAAAGTGATGGCGTGTGCTGCGGGCACACGCCATCTTCAAGTCGAAGCTCTGGGTCCGACAGTGCCACACCACCGATGTCCACCGAAACGAACGTTAGGGGTTTAACACTGTCACAATGAATCGCGTCGGCCGATACCTCCTAAGCTGAAAACAAAGGTGCACAACCGATGAAGACTGCCGAGACAAAGACGCTGAACATGTGAAGGTGGCGAAAGCCCCGATTCGTTGGTTCTTGATTGCAAGCGCAGCTGCGACGTACTTGATTCGCTGTGTTTTGGCGCTTGCCGTACCATCTCCGCACAGCATTAGCACCTGTACAAGATTTGCTAAGCCTCCGAGATTCGCAACGGGCAAGAAGTCTCGGAGGTTACGTAGAACGGAGAGGCGGCAGCCGCCGCTGCCTTCTGGCTGACCCCGCGTCGGTTAGATTTTTTTCCGATTTTGCCTTCTCTCGCCGTTCTCTCCGTTTAGGAGGCAATACAGCCTTGTGTGTTGGCAGTAGGCGCGTTTCTCTAGCCGTGTGCCAGGCGAGCGTAGTTCGAATTATCCGTGAGGGAACCTTCTCGCGTTCGAATTAACGGACTTCTTTATACATAGACTACTGTGGAGCTTGGCCGGACCAAATCGTGCAGTTCGAATTATCCATAAATTCGAATTATTGAAGTTCGAATTAACGAGCTTTCACTGTAATTATAAAACAAAAATAAAATAATAAATAAATAAATAAGAAGTGCCGTTCATATATTGTTCGATGAAGAGAAAATTGCTTTGCACAAATTTATACACTCTGCGCCTTAAGCAAACGTAATGTCAATTCCACTGTCCTTGACCAATATCTTGCCCTGTATCTCTACCTACAGATAGCCTGTAGTCGTTAGGACTGTGATTAGGTCCACTGCACAATGCTTGAAAATGTTTGAAATTCACACATAGTACAAAATGAAATTTTACATGAGAAATATTTTTAAAATACGGAGGAAAAACAAAGGAAGAACCCACGCATTAGAGATGAATTCTCATATCAAATGGCACAGTGTAAACATAGTGTGTGTACAAGTTTGAGCACAACTGGCCATAACGTTTGGTTGAAAACAGAATGGCCACCTGAAACTTAAAGTCTCGCAGGACCATTTGTCTGAACAGGCTTGCGGGCAAGTTGTAAGGCGATATGCGGAAGCACATCTCTAACTCAAAATCTTTCAGTGCCTCAAAAGCTACCAAGACAAATAAAAGCAATAGTGAGTGGGTGTTGCGCGTAGTTACGTGCAACAGTGCCTTTTCGGCAACAAACTGGACTTGTGTTTTCGACAGCAGACTACTCCGACTTTCGCGCTTCTAGAGCTCGCCGAACATATTTAGAGACCCAACTTACTGAAGCCGACAGCAGCACATTACCTTGCTAGTAGTTATCTAAGCTCACGATATGGATGCCGTCCTGCAGAGCACATTTTCGTCTGTCTGCCACCGAAAGGAAGACAAAAATAATGAGTGCACTTCTGAAAATTAATGCGGTGGCAAGGACAATTGTGATTCCATTGTGTTAACACATCTCAAATATGGTTTTCGCCATCGCTCGGGCAACATGTTTTCACACGTGCCAACAAAGACTGTTTTGGCCATGCTCAAAGCCACGAGGGCAATCCTGCCGTAGCGCGCATCGTCAACTGGACAAGACTTGGCGGCTGTTCACTTTGAACTGATGCTAAGATCGCCAGCCTCGACAGCTATGGCTGTGTAAAGAAAGCGTCTTATACGCAACTTGCGGTTGGCCAGTGCCTCGGCTATCAAGCTGCGAACTGCTGCGACTGGCCAATGCAAAAGCAGGGGAAAATTGCGACGCTATCAGTCCCTACCCTTACTATCACATCATTTATTCTGATAAGTCGGTGCATGAGCGCACGCCTCTCGTGGCTGACCGGTGCCTCGACCACCGAATTTATTGCCACGATTAGCCAGCACGCAAGTGCTGGTCAACTGTGACTGGCATGTGCCTTTATCATCACATAATATGTTATTATAAGCCAGCATACGAATGCTGTCCAGCTGTGACTAGATTATGTCATTGATATCACACTGCCATCCCTCATGAAATGTTTCTGTTACAAGCACTAGCCAACCCGTTATTAAAAAGTGCTCATACACTGGTTAATTGCAAGGTGCAAAGCTTTAGGTATCAGGCTATATTTCTGGTTGATCCCTTTTAGGGAAACTCAGTCTTCTGTGACATGGCGTCAAATGCAACGCCTCAATGTAGCGACACGTGCTCTGCCCGCTGGCTTAGCCAATCAGCATTCTCTGGAAGTGATACCTCCGAAAGCTATTGACCGAGAATACCGCTCCTGGAGCAGGCCGATGCCAAGCTTTATGCCGCATGCATTCGTACGTTCAGTACAGGATGGTTCCATTCACACAGTAAGCCGACTTGGCAAACGCGTTCTGCGCTGGCATTGACCCTCCGCTACCGTTGGGAAGGTATCCCGGTGGCGAGTTGTAGCTGGCGCCCGAGAGGAGGCCAGCGAGGTGAACGACAGGGTTTAGGGCAACGCTCGCATTCCCACCCGAGACAGTGGGCAGCGCTGGATTTGGGCTTGGCTGTGGCTTTGGCTGGACATTGTCCAACACCAGTTCAAGCTCCTGGTAGTCGGAGAGCCTCTGCACCTCCTTGTCCTTGCGGAGGATGGTGTTGGGCAGCTTGCGAAGCTTACGCACCTGCAAGGAACATTGGCAGAATACACGAGGTGAGATCACGAATGTCATGGTATTACACTCGCAGATTTTTTTCAAGTCATTTGGAACAGGAGATCAAACACATGCTCGAGATTTTAATGAGCTGCATCAGGAAAGTATTTTCTATGTGTGTATATAGTATCCATTCTGGTTAATAGAAATAGGAGTGTGGTGCACAGCTTTATAACAGTAAGCAGCAGGGAAGAAATTTAGCATGCAATATTCAAATGAAAGAACATGGCTGAATACACAAAATTTTTTCAAGAAAAAAATAATGTACATGTAGTGTGCAAATGCGACTGAAATACTATTACGCGACATAGCCTTTACACAGGCCTTTGAAACATTCGAATTCTGTCAACATAGATGCTGCACTCATTGCTGAAATGCTGGTTGGTGTAGCATATCTGAAGATAATTAAAAGAAAGCATTAAGGATGACATGGTGAGGTAAAAAGATGACCGCATGAAAAAAAGAGACTGAACACGAGTGAATGACATTCTAGTTGCAATTACGAGGACAAAAGGGAGTTGGGCATGTCATGTAATACACATATCTAGGAGATCACCGGCTGTCTATCAGAATAACAAAAATGACCTAGAGGAAAGTGAACAGCAGCCAAGAGAGGCAGATGAATGGGTAGGGCAAATGAGCTTGCACAACGTACTGGCGAATGAGAAATCGCACTGCTTTCCGCACTCAAATTGTGCCACTAGCCTGCCGCCAAAAAAGACGCAAGCGCATCTATGCAGCAAGCTGGATGACAAGTGTTGCCCTCTCTGTCGCATATGGCCCCTCACATGTTGCAAGGCCTATCTTTGTGCATTCTCATGTATGCCGGCTCCTACGTCACGGTGCTAGCTGTTATGGAGTGATCGGACACTCTGGCCATTAAGAGAGCTACCTACAGTAATGAGGCACCGTCTATGAAAGTTGTGCCATACTATCTAATTCATGTGACAGCCATAGAGCGCCAGCAAGTGGCAAAGATCTTGCACATAGCTGACTCTTGCGGGTAAAAAAATTCTGCACATAATGATAGCAAACGCCAGACTTTTATGAATGCATGCTGTAAGGCATAAAAAATATGGCAGTCTGAGCTTTCTTTCTTCATAGTTTTGACACAAAAAAAGATGCTTGCACTGACTTTTCCATAAAAGCAGACAAAAGGATTGCAATAGCAGGCCAGTTAATGACCATAACCAGAAAAATGTGATAACAACTGACCCGTTTCAAATCAGCACAAAGCTCATCACAGCAGGTACGCAGGAGGTTGGCAAATGTCAGCTCTGTCCTTGGGAGCTCCACCTCGATGAAGTCCGGATCATCAAGGTATGCAATCCTCACTTTGAGCACAAGGTCTGTCTCTTCTGTCAGTGTGAGAAAAAGACCTCACCTCAGCACTTGCCGCATCACATACTTAAGAAACCTGTACTCAGCCAAATAAGAGAAGACAGTTTGTGATGGTATATCTTTTTCATGAGGGGAAAAGCAACTCAATGCATCTGTAATGTCTGGTTGATGACAGCATAATTTGGTGTTTTATGGAAGCCCTCCTGGTGAGGCAGATATATGGGCAAGCTAAAACAATCATTAAAAAAATAATAAAAATAAATGACAACTCTTCAAGGTACTAGAGATTAAAACATGTTATGTCAGTGCAATGTACAATGTAAATTCTCAAATTGTCATGCTCGCTGATCTAGAATGCGTAGTGGCAGAGCCAGGAATTTTTTTCAGGAGGGCACCCACTTGACCGGGGACAGAGGAAGGGAGAGAGAAAAGGTGGCCAGGTAGGCAGAATCCTGCTCTACAGAAATTTCAAGAGGTGGCAAGAGGGGCGGGGTCTTGTGCCCAGTGGGCACCCCTTCCCCGTGGGGGAGGGGGTGCCCTTGCCTATAAGTCCGTACTGACTTTAAGATGTCCAATTTCATCTGATAACCTCTCATTGAGTGTGCTGTCAGTATTGCCTACTATTGCAGCCTAGTTGTACTAATTGTACTTTCCTATTGCAGGCATAAGTTCACTCAATAAAAAACTTTATAACTGAAGTTTACCGCGATCTGACTGCCTGTCAGTGCCAGTAAGTTCCATTTGATCACAGTTTCTTTGTGAACTGCATACAAACAGAATGTAGGCTCAGTTCCATTTGATCACAGTTTCTTTGTGAACTGTATACAAACAGAATGTAGGCAATCCAGTGGTTTAGTGGTAATGAACATACCATCAATCATTACACAGTACACAGCCGTGATTGGCAGGTGCACAGATAAAGAAGACTGCAACAACACACAGTAACACTGCTACAAGGTAGGACATTTGCACAGATGTGCTATGTGCATACAGTTGCATTCAATGTGAACTGAACACGGTGTCAGAGGTCGAAGGGGACTCGCTACACTGCACGATGGCACTGACGCATGAGAAATGAAAGTACTAAACACTGTTCGAATTACTTGTATTTATGAAATATATGTTGGCACCACCATGCAGTCTTGGAGTGCCTTTGACCACAGGCACCGTGCTGCAGCTCGTATTGAACTTGACTGCAGAACTACACTGACGTATGAGGCAAAACACCTTTATCAAGAACAAAACCAGTAGAAGACCACTATTGAAAGCATGCCGTTCTCTGTCGATGGATAACACTAACAATGCCTTTAGACAAATGACACAAATCACACCATAATAGTATAAAGAATTTTGAAAATAATTTAGGCAAGGGATTGTCCTGATTTTGCGGCTCAACTCACCTCCTCACCATTCCCCGAGAGCATGAGCACTGAAGTGCCAGCCCCAGCGGTGAGTACATATTACTATATACTCATGAGCACATATTACATATATTACTCACATATCACATATTATGTACTCATGAGTGCATATTAGCACTAGAAGAAAGAAAGACTTAGGAAGGAGGGTGAATAAGGAAACGGAGTGGGATCTTTTACTGAGCTAATACTTCTAGACATGGGTTTAGTTTCTGCCTAACAGGCAATGGACTCTTCTCCACTTCATAAGGTGAAATGATTCCTGCCACAGTGATGCCTGAGCAAGGTAGGCGAGAGAGGGAGGGGGGGGTGCACGAATAGCAATTAGAAGTGCTTTGACGGGAGCTCGTCTCATACATAGCAGGCAATGCAAGTCATAGAAGGCTATAGACAGCAGGCAACCTGGTCACAGATGGAGCACTCTGTGCATTTCGCAGCGAAGTTTCTTTTTTGACCAGCAATGTGTCCTGCAGAATAACTACCGTATATATCAACTACAACTTGTGGATGCACATTTACACCAGACTGCATACTACTTGTTCACATGTGTCTTTCGAGCAGGCAGCATAATATGTTTTGGTCGTGAGTGTAAGAGATGTACCGTCGCTGGTGGTCACAGAAACGTGTCACTGTGCTCGTTTGGTAGTAAATGGGTTCAGACTTGATGCCTTTCGTGTAATAAATAAGACATGTTTTGCAACTTAAATGCAGGAGACTTATAATTTTACATTGAAATAAATGGCGCATGCCCGTATATTTCTTTTTCAAGTGTGTCGCACAATTTTTTGGTCACGGAAGCAAGCAGTGAGAGAAATCTCTCTAGCTTTCGAAGTGTTGTTTGCTGTGTATGAAACATAGCATGCTGTATAACCCACAATATAGGTCGTCCCCTGACTTTGACTTGGCCAGATGACTCGCAATGAGCTAAAGGCTGCTTATAAAACGAGGGCAACTTCACCTTTTTTTTTTTCATGAAAAACATCTTGACCTATATTCCAGTTTATACAGTAGCTGGTTTGGCATGACTCGATGATGTGAGTTGCGCCTAGTTGCACTACTCAGGTGACACACACACACAGGGACACTGAGACATAAATGGGAAACGTACACAGTGCAAGATTCGCATGTGTTTCATGTTAACATGTCAGTGTTGCCATGTCTGTCAGCTTAGCAGCACAACTTGCACTATCAAGCAAAGAATAGTGAGGAGAATGAAAGAAAGGCAGACTGTCACAAGGCGGCTCGCTGGCACATGTACAGCCTATGTTGAAAGTGTAAGGGCTGCTCTGTACCTCCACCATAGACATCGTTCAGCTGTGTTCAGCTGGCTCCTGTGACACTCCGGCGCTCCAGGCCTCTGGACAGTGAGCACGAGAGTTCTTTTCATTTGCCTGGCAGTTTAAACTTAGGGCACACAGGAGGAACGCCTTTAAAGGGACACTAAAGGAGAATATTAAGAAAGGGTAAGTTTCTATAAGTACGAATTTGACATTTGCAGAGAGAACAGAGTTTTGGTAAGCAAGAAAATGACGAAAACGGAAAATTGAAGTGGTGCCGCCTATTTTGGACTAGGGAACCTCTCGTGTGATGTCAGAACTGAGCAATTAACAGAGTGGCACAGAGGGAGATCACAGATTATGTAAACTCATCCATTTTGGTGTGGGTGATATTTAAAATAAGGTGCAGCAGCATCGGTGGCTATTTTCTATACAAAAAAGTCACATACTGGCACACAGAAAACAGTGACAGACTTTTAGGCAAATAACTGCTGATCTAACTCGGCTTAATATTTTTCTTTAAGCATCCTTTCCGAGAGCCTGCAGTCAGCCTGGTGGTTATAGGCAACGTAGCCCGCTAGCCTCTGACTAAGAGTGGGCACATGTTCCTTGTGAGCGGCATTTGCTGCTGCAATCCTGACCAGTTGCTCAACTATAGTGGTGCTGTACCTTGATGGCCGCTAGAATAATCTGACTGGCCATTGTCGTGGGGCAGGCTGTGCTTTCCCGGAAGGTCTGCATCGACGTTTCTGGTGCTTCGTGAGAGTTCTGAGAGGTCCACCTTGTACTCGATGGTGGGGTGACTCAGAAAGTGAGGGGTGATTGGCAGCGATGGAGTTGAGCTGGTTGCGTCGCCCTGTCCAACCTCTGCATGGAAGAAACGCACAGGCTTTCTGGTAAGGTTGTGTCAAGTACTGTTTCAAGCAGGAAAAAAAAAAAGAAAAACGGGAACAGCTTTTCAGCTTCTGTGGACTTAAGAACACCAACTGTGCAGTGATTGTGGGACTGGATCAGTAGCCTCCTACAACCCTAATTGCTTTTTATGCTGGTGTCACACGGTTGCTTTTGATCGCAATCAGGTCTGAACCGGATCCATACAATTGCAATCTGTGCATTGCAATCGAGCCTCTTGATCGCAATTGCACGCGGATGACCATGTAGTTCTGAGTTCTGAGAGTTTCCAACAACCAGCAGACGATAATAGCCTTACCCATAACGACAAACAAAATAATACTTTCCTGAACAGAAATAAAAGCATTTATGTTACACTTTTTTCAGCTTATCAGGCAAGTTTTATAAGTGCTGTGGACCCCACTAACGACAACAGGTGCACCAGCTTGACCTCGGCCAAACTGGATCCAGATCGTTCGACCGTGTAGCAGCAGTCATTGTTGATTGCGATCAAGTAATCTGATCCAGATTAGACCCGATTGCGATCAGAAGAGGTTATGTGACACCAGTATATCACACTACTTACCCCCAATCTCCATTACTCATTTGCTACATATAGGCTTAGACAGAAAAGCACTAGACATTCGTATGCTATACATAGTCTGTGTGATTTAACTTATAAGTTGAAAATTGGAAAGAATATGTGCGGCTTCTCTCCCACCAGCCATGCGCTCTTACTGCGGCTGCTGCACTATCCCACACAGCCTACCCCTCTGTATACTACCCATGCAGCATAGTGACGACCCCTTAACCCATCAATTGCCACGCCCATGTATACATGTCTTGGCATCAATGCATGCCTTTGGCTGTGCTCAAGCAAAACTGTATCATGTTTCCCGTACCCTCCCTGCCGTTTCCGAGGCTATTCGTGAAGGTAAAACATTCGTAAGCTAATTGCGCGATCTACACAGAAGTGGATAATTTAAAATTGTACGACAAGTTTTGCTTTTTACAGTAGTAGTGGTGGTTTCTTGTATTAAGGACAAAAGGAAGAAGGAAATGAAGGACAATACACATCGTAACTGTCTCACTTCCACGTTGACACCCGAACTGGCCCGCAGCTGTGAAAAAGATACAGGCTAAGAGAAAACATAGATAGGTCAGGGAAAGGTTACAACAAAATAAACGTAATGAAGATATGAAAAAGTGAAAAGGGGATATAACTACGAATATATGGCTATGAATAATAAAAAAAGGAGTGCTCAAAGTACAGAGAAAGATATGTGCGACAGCGATTCATAACACAGTGTTATGCACAGTGTCATTTAGCCAAGCAGTGCTGTTATGTGCAATGCCAGGCTCTTCTCCTCCAGGAATTTCGCCAGGCTGACGTGAGCCCTTTCACGAGACCACACAATGACTTCAACGAAAAGCTGTGCAGTCTCGGAGCCTGTTGCGAGCCAATGGCATGACAAAGCTTACCTGTCGGCGTTGCTCGTGTCTCCTGTTTACCAGCATGGTGGATCGACAAAAAAAAAATCTTGTGTTTCTTCTGAACAATGAAGAAATTCAAGTGTGTCTAATAAAGCTTGATTCAGAGGACCTTGATGTTGATTACGGGACATCTTACAGTGATGAAGAGGCCAGATTGCCTGCGAAACACTAATTATCCCAATTAAAGTACTTAGCATAAGCCAATTTTTTGTTTACATTTTCAGACAAGATTTCGTAAAATATCCAATCGACCAAACCGGTCAATGACACATGGGCCACGCGGGTTGATGTGTCAATGAGCACCCATGGGAAGATCATAACAATCGGTATAACAACTGCAATCACCCAGAAACATTTGTGCACATTACACTAGTGTGGTTATACTGCATTGTTTGAACAGGCTTCAATGTGCGAAAATAATGAAAGTGGGAGACAAGGCTTTCAGATGCTGTCCAGTGCATTTGGAACATGCATCAGCACATGTTCAGTAGTACTGACCGACTAAGAAATAATGTCGCTTCAGCTAGACAAAACCAAGAAGCAGGACTGATTCTGAAGGTGCATGCAATTTTTCACACTTTTTGCCTTCTTGTTAAGTTTTTTATTTAGTCTTCATAGACATATATCCTATATATTCTGGCTTGTGAATGTGAGTGAAACAGCTATTGGTCTCTTCATCATCATGTGTGTGTGGTGGTGCTTCTTAGTTTATGCCTCCTGAGAGCTAGGCAGCACAACTTCACATATGAAGAACTAACTAGCCTACGTGCAACCTTTCACTGAACCTACTATTTATCAGTAGCAAGAACAAAAATAGATGAAGACACAAAGTAAAGTGATGTGCATATTGTAACAAACGACATGCAATACAATTTGTGCACAGCATGCTTTGTAGCCGCAATAATTAAACCTCAGTTTCCGTCAATAGCTCAAGCTGACGGGCCTACATGGCTGCTTGCATAACAAATGTGAAAACAGCAAAAATATGCATACAGTGAAATTTGTAAATGCTTTACAGGTGAACAGATCAAATTATAACCACTGATGCGCAAAGTTATCAAATCTTCTATAACTCTTTCCAAGTCTGCCATGGTGGCACTGCTGATATGACATGGCTGTCGCTGAGCACAAAATTAAGGGTCCCATGCCTGGCCATGGTGGTCGCATTTCAACAGAGGCAAAACATGAAACCGTTAGCGTACTTGAATTTAGGTGCGTGTTAAAGAACTGAAGGTGGTCAAAATGGTTCCAGAGCCTCTCACTACGACATCTCTCTTAGCCAGACTATGCTTTGGATGTAAAAAGCCATAATTTAATTTTTAGCACAATAGTCCAGCCTATACATAATCAACACAGGCATAATTTATCAGATATATAACAAGGCAAACCTACAATGTTTCTGCCGATATCAGCGTGTACCACATATGCTTATGACGAATATTGGATATAACAAAAGGATTTTTGCGTTGCATGTGATATTGTTATAACGAGGTTTGACATGTATACTGCCAAGAAGTATAGTTAAACTGCAGTGCATCACAGAAATTCTTCCTAGTGCCTATGACGATGGCCATTCATGGCCGCGAAATCTCATTGTACAGTACTGAGCGTCTCGAATTCGGGAAGCTTCGATGCCTTCAGGTCAGGTAGCATATGGAGGTTTATTGGGGTGCCTTCTCCTAAGTTCACGTACTATGGATGTTCTGCATCTTTTGCCATGGCCAGAAGTTGTGGTGCTGACTAACACTTCTAGGGCTAGATCTAGCATGCACACATATAATACCCGTGAATGTGGTTGGGTAAATTGCGCTGCGGTACATCAATTGGTAAGAGCATCACGCACGTAACTCGAAGATGTGAGTTCAGTTCCCACCTATGGCAAGATGTTATAGTGCTCAATTTCATTTTCTATTTACTTTATCATTTCTACATTTCAATGAAAGAGAAAGTAATTTTTTTCCTATGCTTTCCTTGCTGTCATTGTCTGTTGGCTTCATACAATTGCGACTATGTACAGTATGCCACACTGTTAAAGGGAACACCTAACCACTAATGAAGGCAACTAGGTAATTTCTTCACCTTTACTGAACTTTTTTTTTCAATTGGCAGATACGATCAATTGAGCGAATATTTACGGCACACAAAAAGTTAGCCTGTGGTACTTTGTGCCTATCTCAACGATGATTTCTGGTAGAATAATAGCTGTGTTACCTTTAACAGTGGACCATACTGTGAAACACTTATGGTCCACTGTGTGTGCATAGGGCTCACCTCCAAGCAATGCTCTGATGTCTTCGTTGTCAGTAAGTGCAGCTGGTGTCTCTCCCTTGAATGTCGTTATGGTGGGATCGGCACCTTGGCTGAGCAGGTACCGCACAATGGCAATGTGACTTCTCTTACAAGCCCAGTGCAGCGGTGTCCTGCAAATATAGCGTTGAAGAAACCATGTGATTTTTCATTTCAAATGCTCTTCCTTGACAAGGGAAGATTATAATTGGCATGTCACAATTATGAGGCATGAACAGTGAAAAGTTTAAGTTGATTAAATAGAAGCTATTATAAAACTGGCTGAATACCAAGCACAACACTGCAAAAAAGTACATGCTCTCAATCAGGCAGCATTCACGACATACCATGTTTGTACGCTTGTACAGACAATGGAATGAAACGACTAAGCGCAATCGTATAGCATGGAACCATGGACATACGTGTACCAATTTCAGTTATTTGATGCCAGCAATGAGGTCAATGTTGAAACTACGTACATAAAGAATAGCTGTTATAAGTGGTATGCGGTAAGCACGCAAGTTTAATTCTTGAGTTATGTTTACATCACAATTTTACTAAATAGCCAGCAACTATATTTAATGTACGGTTTTCAGTTAATTAATGCAAACAATCACTAGTATGGAAGGTACACAAATTTATTCCTAATCTCCCTCAATAAGCAGCACCCCTAATTACTACGTTGTACAGATAGCCCTGGGTTTCAGTAAAACAAAAACAATATCACATTTAAAGTTTATATAATCCTATACTAAGCTAACAAACGCATTTATCGCGCAAATGTAGCGTCACAATTGAGAAAGTAACGTACACAATCATGCAGCCTTCGAAGAAAAATAACCGTAACCGCCTGTTCACGGTTCTACTTATATGCAACAACAGCCTTAGCACGTTTGCGCTCTCCGCCCACTCTATGTAGAGCAGCTTCTTTGCTCTACGTGCAAGTAACGTGGCAAAGGTGCACTTGTATATCAACCGCCCCACAAAAGAATCAAGTGAAATTTGTCATTACTTCAGGGCGAAACAAACAGATGGAAACACACAGCCTGAGCAAACAAATGCAAGCGAACAAATATATACATGAACTCCAGATTGCGGCATATGTAATCACTATAACGGTACGTTAGGTTGACGCCCCTGCAAAACACGCGGTCGGCTTCATGGCGCTGCACGAAAGCATCGCACTGAAGACGCACGCTCAGGACACCGCAATACTGGCTTTTTCATTTTCGATCATTGCCTATGAACAAATTTAGAAGTCTCCTCACCCTGAGAATTACATCACTGCGCATTCGTTCGATAACTCACCATCCATTAAGGTCGTGCTGTGAGTTAACGCGTACGTTCCGCTCGATGAGCGCGATCACGCTGTCTTCGTCGCCGTAGCATGCCGCTTCTCGAAGCTTCTCTTCGAGAATTTTCGCCTTGTTTATCTCCATACGCTGGATGCAGGCTGTCAAGGAATCCGTCGCGGCGGTCAGATTAGAGAAACCCCAGCCAAAAACACCACGGTACCGCCGGGCGGGATTTGATGCCTCTGCGATACGAGCACAAACAGATACAAGTTTCGCCTGCGCTGCACATTGAACGTCCGCGTGCAAAAAATAGTTCGGAAGTTTTCTGCGAAATCACAGCGTCGCAGGATTGCAATGGATTTTCATAATGCGAAGACACTTAAGACAAATAATACACCGTATATATGTGCTACGCTTAATGAAAAGTTTTTGAGCAAGGGCAGGTTGAATTGTAATGAACGTCAACAAACATTGTGTCGCTCCACTGTCATCACGTGGGACTACTTTCTAAAAACTTTGGCGTCGGCTTACGTGATTTGAGGCCGCTTTGGGAGGTGTGTTTTTGAAACGATGACACCTCGGAGTACTCAAAAAGTCACTACCTGATCATGGATGAAGCTAGCCCCTTAGGTGTATACTTAGTTAAATCGGGCAGTAAAGGTGATCGGCTTCTCTTCCGGTACCCGTACGCCGTCGACACGGAAAGCGACTCGCATGCCAACAGTGAGTTAAATGACCTGCAATGCCGGCGGCGGCAGCAGCTGTTTTTAAGCGTGTTCGTCAGCTGCGCACGCACTTGTAAATACCACGTGGAGTATTTATGCACTCGAATTTGCACTTTTTCAGGGAAGCGGACCAACCCGTACTCGCTCGCTGTGAACGAAGACACGCTGAATATAACGAGGTGCGAACCAAGCTTTGCAACCGCCGCGAACGAACGTGTTCCTGCTCTCCCGTCTCTGACCAAACCTGACGTCATGATTTTCTTTTATTTTCTCATTTCAGAGCCAGGAGCTGTTCTGAGATTTCCGACAAAAACTTAGTTTTGTAAGTATGTAAGGCGCAGTGCCCTTGTGAGTTATGCTTGAAATGCACGAATATCGTACTGCGATGTTTAGGCCAGCTTTGGAACGTTTCACTTACAATTTTTAACATGCCGAACACTTAAAGATAACTTAATTGAATCGGCAGTACTTGCTTTCTTCTTTTTGATGACACATGAATTTTAAAAGTGTTTCGTATAAGTGTAGCACACACGTTCATACCAAGAAGAGCTGATAAGTGCGAAACAAAATTCTCAAGAGGCAGTTACTGCATAGGCACACAGGTACTTCGTTCCATCTTCTGTGAATGTTTTAGTGTTTTGCAATGTGTTTTGAACGAAATCTCTGGCCTTTCACTTGCTTTGCTTTAAAAGCATTGTTGAGATAACATATCTTTCTCTCTGTGCAAATTTACGTGGTAAATGTTTTCTTCTTGTCTTGTGGCAGAATCTCGGACAAAGCCCTCTCGAATCTCTTTGCCACCAAAAGTGAACTCTGCAACAGAAAGTTTGAACTGAAGGTGAATGATGTACGGTTTGTGGGCCACCCCGTCCAGCTGTGTTCGAAGCGGGAGACTTCGACATTTCTCATGTTCAATGTCGTCTTCGCCCTCAAGGTATAGCTAATATGTGCGAATCTGAATGTATGCGGACTTGTACTTGGCTAGTGAGAGATGTCAACATTTTAACAGAATTGTAAGCTTGGAAAGTTGGTATGAATGCAACGCAAAAAGCAGTGAAAGAAACAAAACAAAAAAAAAACAAACATTGGTATGTATACAGTGTAGAAAGCGGTGGCCAATGTACTGCAACTTCACCCGCTTGTTGACTAGTCGTCGAGGTGTCGTTAATACTGTGTACTGGTGCTTGCTTTCTAACTACTCATCGCAACGTATCATTGCACAAACTTTAATAGTTCTTTCACATCTTTCTTCCGCGCCCTGTGTAGGCCTATGCCAGTCACGACATTGTCAACTTTTACCACGACTTCACACACAAGATTGCGATAGCCCTGTCTTCTGAAGAGAATCGCTGCAACTATCTTAGCTATGAGCTCAAGGGCATGCTGCGAGCCCATGACGACACTGTGGCCATGCCTGAAGGTGAGCTCTCTACTCGTTTCCCTCATTTATAAAGCTGCTCATGGTGATTTTTGTTGGCACTGTCTGTGGTGTCGGAGAGCTTTCTTTCAAGGTGCCTTTTAGCATCGGCAATAGTATCGGAAATGAATTGGATCAGTCGAATTCACATAAAAGAATGTGTTTAAAAAGTGGTTTTTCTTTAGAGACGTGGAGGGTGGGGTGCAGAGGTGGTGCATTCTCATGCAAGCCTTACTTACTGCGATCTGACATGGCCAACACTTCTGCAGAAACATTGAAAGTTGAGCTAGTTGGTATTAATTCATTGTGGCTAAACTGCGCAAGGAAGCATGTGCTCGGGAAAAACGGGACAAAATGGGGCGCTGACTGTCAACTAAAGCTTATTGGCATGTATGTATATATATAAATACGACAAATACATGAGCAGGATATCACCGTTATCACATAAAAACATTAACGACAAGCAAGAAGCAAAAAAACAGGGAGTTGTAACATATCCAGCAAAGCCACCTCCTTCGGCGACAACATGATCGAAGCCTGGCTTATGCACTCACCACCCACGTTGATAGTATAATTAGCCTAAATTATCAATCTAGTAAGAGCATGCTTATCCTTAACCCCTTAAGCGTTTTGGATGAGCCTAGTTTGTCCTCTATGCCTTTCCCAGCCCGTTTCTCTCTCTCTCCTTTTCTAGCTCTTGTCAGCGCGATACTGGTAAACTTTGCTCTAAACGAGTTCAACTCATCCATGGCAATATATCTGTTCTCAAAACAATTTGGACAAACAGAATGCGTTCACTTCTACTGCGTAGATAACAGCACTAGCACTTTGTTAGCGCTCAAACATGGACTTCATGGAATTGCGCTCTTTGGGGGCTCTTTGGCAGGAGCTATTCCGAGGTGGTATCTTCCACTGACAGCTTGCCTGTGGGTCGCGCAGGGCCTGGTGCAAGCCACCTGGTAAAGGAGCTTCATAAAATTTCACGCCCTTTGTGACCGGCTTAGCAGAAGAATGGGTGAAAAACTTGCTTTTGGTGCCGAACTTAGCTTCACATAGTAGTTGATTTTGAAGGACTGTAATGTAAAGCCTCCTCCTCGTTTCAGACTGTGCCGTTTGCGGCAATGACACATTTTGAAATTGCTTAGTACAGGTGTACTTAGTTGAAATATTACTTGTTCTGTTGAGCCACATTTTTGTAACTTTCTGTTACAAACAGACACGGTCTATGTACTGAACGATTTTCCACTCCTGCTTGGGCCACACCTTGCACTGTGGTAGCTTGTAAATAATAAAGTAATATAAAAAGCATTTGTATAGTTTAGTGAAGAGTTAAAATGAGGTTTGCAGCATAAAGCGGGAAGTGAATTCTTTTTTTTAAGATACTTTGTTAGTGTTTTGGAGAAATTGATGTTTGAAAATGTGCCATAAGAAACAAGCGAAAAAAGGTCACTTGTCGTCAAAGAAATAAAGTGCTCAAGGTGTTAAACAGCTTCGTAGTTTCCTGAAACTTAAGGTAGCACTGAGATTGGCTGTGTGTGGCCAGATGGACTAAATCTCTTGTTTTTATTGCAGGCGCGTCCTTGGCCCAACGTTTGTTCAGGCACCTGCCCGTCTGCCCTATATATCACTTCCCACGTGACAAAGGTAGGGAATAGATGAGGCCTGTTGCACAGCTGACAAATAATGTGTTGATGTAGCTGCAAAGGCAAATGGTAGAGGGAAAAGGCGGTTGCCTTTGGGTCCTGTGGTAATCACCTTTTATTGGATGGGCTCACACGACTGAAACTGGATGAAGAGGGTTTCTTTGTTGTTTCCAAAAGCGCATTCTCAGAAAACGCACATGATGCAGTTGACAAGAACTTTGAGCTTGTGGATGCGAAGGTGAAGGTGCAGGCAATGACACTGCTTAAGCATTAATAATTTAGAGAACCTAGTGGCATCCATATGCAAACCTAAACAAGTGAAACATTAGGTGTTCTACACCATTAAGACATATAAAACTGGAATGCCCCTTGGCACCATAGTTTTGAGAAGAGGCACTTGACAACACCATGTTTCCAGCTTCCTGCCGTTGCATGTGGCCTCGTTAGAAGTCAAGGATCCCTTCCTGTTGTATAGTTTCAATGTGTTAGTGGAATTCCTTGGGGAGCACAATCCGGGAGACTTCCAAGGCCATGTATATTTAAATGGGAGACCTGTTTTATTCTATACCGCATACTGAGCTTTTGAAGTCTCTGATGAAGTGTACCACAGAAGAGAATGACAAGCTTGTGTCTATACAAAAGTGCGGAGTGCCTGTCGAATCTTTTTCAAAGTTGCTTAGTTTTGTTCAGATTCTGCCTCGGTTGCACGGGCCAACAGTTTCATCGTGCAGGAGTCTGGGATCTGCATAGGGTTTAAAGAGACACTAATGGCAAATATTAAGTCAAGCTAAAGTGATAGATTAGTGCTTCAGAATCTCCAAGGCATCAATATTATCGTAAACAGAGCCTCAGTAATCAAGTAATTGAGATAAATACAGGACACGATTAGAGACTTACCTGGCACATTCAAGTACTTGCCTGATGACAAAGGCACTCCTCATTTAAACTTTGTTACTAGTACTCAACCACTCATAAAAAAAACATAATTGTATTGCATTATAAGATGAGGTTGCAGCGGTGGCGTAGAGGTAGAACACCCGCCTCGCGTGCAAGAGGTCCGTGGTTCGAATCCCGGTGCCGGCAATTTTCCACCGGATTAAAAAAAAAAAAAAATCCGCGTGTTGATAAAATTGCATAAACAGGCCTGGAGTGTGGCCTGATCCCGGTGACCAGAACCGGTAACGCACTCCCTCACCAGAGCAGGATTGGCCACCCTGGTGCAGTACTTGGCCACAACCTCCTATATGAACAACACAATCAAACCCCGGCCCTCAGTCCCCAGCAGCTGCGAAGCAACTGACCACGGCGGCGGTCAGACCTGCGACGCTGCAGAGGGTGCTAAGAATCACTGGCTCCGGACAGGCCGCCATTGGAATATGAACCTGGCAACGTTTAACGCTAGAACGTTATCTAGTGAGGCGAGTCTAGCAGTGCTATTGGAGGAATTAGAGGGCAGTAAATGGGATATAATAGGGCTCAGCGAAGTTAGGAGACCAAAAGAAGCATATACAGTGCTAAAAAGCGGGCACGTCCTGTGCTACCGGGGCTTAGAAGAGAGAAGGGAACTAGGCGTCGGATTCCTGATTAATAAGAATATAGCTGGTAACATACAGGAATTCTATAGCATTAACGAGAGGGTGGCAGGTCTTGTTGTGAAACTTAATAAGAGGTACAAAATGAAGATTGTACAGGTCTACGCCCCTACATCCAGTCATGATGACCAGGAAGTCGAAAGCTTCTATGAAGACGTGGAATCGGCGATGGGTAGAGTGAAAACTAAATACACCATACTAATGGGTGACTTTAATGCCAAGGTAGGCAAAAAGCAGGCTGGAGACAAGGCAGTGGGGGAATATGGCATAGGCACTAGGAATATCAGGGGGGAGTTATTGGTAGAGTTTGCGGAACAGAATAATATGAGGATAATGAATACCTTCTTCTGCAAACGGGAAAGCCGAAAGTGGACGTGGAGGGGCCCGAACGGCGAGACTAGAAATGAAATAGACTTCATACTCTGCGCTAACCCTGGCATCATAAAAGATGTGGACGTGCTCGGCAAGGTGCGCTGCAGTGACCACAGGATGGTAAGAACTCGAATTACCCTAGACCTGAGAAGGGAACGGAAGAAACTGGTACATAAGAAGCCGATCAATGAGTTAGCGGTAAGAGGGAAAATAGAGCAATTCCAGATCAAGCTACAGAACAGGTATTCGGCTTTAACTCAGGAAGAGGACCTTAGTGTTGAAGCAATGAACGACAATCTTGTGGACATCATTAAGGAGTGTGCAATGGAAGTCGGTGGTAACTCCGTTAGGCAGGATACCAGTAAACTATCGCAGGAGACGAAAGATCTGATCAAGAAACGCCAATGTATGAAAGCCTCTAACCCTACAGCTAGAATAGAACTGGCAGAACTTTCGAAGTTAATCAACAAGCGTAAGACAGCTGACATAAGGAAGTATAATATGGATAGAATTGAACATGCTCTCAGGAACGGAGGAAGCCTAAAAACAGTGAAGAAGAAACTAGGAATGGGCAAGAATCAGATGTATGCGTTAAGAGACAAAGCCGGCAATATCATTACTAATATGGATGAGATAGTACAAGTGGCTGAGGAGTTCTATAGAAATTTGTACAGTACCAGTGCCACCCACGACGATAATGGAAGAGAAAATAGTCTAGAGGAATTCGAAATCCCACAGGTAACGCCGGAAGAAGTAAAGAAAGCCTTGGGAGACATGGAAAGGGGGAAGGCAGCTGGGGAGGATCAGGTAACAGCAGATTTGTTGAAGGATGGTGGGCAGATTGTTCTAGAGAAACTGGCCACCCTGTATACGCAATGCCTCATAACGTCGAGCGTACCGGAATCTTGGAAAAATGCTAACATAATCCTAATCCATAAGAAAGGGGACGCCAAAGACTTGAAAAATTATAGACCAATCAGCTTACTGTCCGTTGCCTACAAACTATTTACTAAGGTAATCGCAAATAGAATCAGGAACACCTTAGACTTCTGTCAAGCAAAGGACCAGGCAGGATTCCGTAAAGGCTACTCAACAATAGATCATATTCACACTATCAATCAGGTGATAGAGAAATGTGCGGAATATAACCAACCCTTATATATAGCTTTCATTGATTACGAGAAAGCATTTGATTCTGTCGAAACCTCAGCAGCCATGGAGGCATTACGGAATCAGGGTGTAGACGAGCCATATGTAAAAATACTGAAAAATATCTATAGCGGCTCCACAGCCACCATAGTCCTCCATAAAGAAAGCAACAAAATCCTAATAAAGAAAGGCGTCAGGCAGGGAGATAAGATCTCTCCAATGCTATTCACAGCGTGTTTACAGGAGGTATTCAGAGACCTGGATTGGGAAGGAATGGGGATAAAAGTTAATGGAGAATACCTTAGTAACTTGCGATTCGCTGATGATATTGCCTTGCTTAGTAACTCAGGGGACCAACTGCAATGCATGCTCACTGACCTGGAGAGGCAAAGCAGAAGAGTGGGTCTAAAAATTAATCTGCAGAAAACTAAGGTAATGTTTAACAGTCTCGGAAGAGAACAGCAGTTTACAATAGGCAGCGAGGCACTGGAAGTCATAAGGGAATACACCTACTTAGGGCAGGTAGTGACTGCGGATCCGGATCATGAGACAGAAATAATCAGAAGAATAAGAATGGGCTGGGGTGCGTTTGGCAGGCATTCTCAGATCATGAACAGCAGGTTGCCATTATCCCTCAAGAGAAAAGTGTATAATAGCTGTGTCTTACCAGTACTCACCTACGGGGCAGAAACCTGGAGGCTTATGAAAAGGGTTCTACTCAAATTGAGGACGACGCAACGAGCTATGGAAAGAAGAATGATAGGTGTAACGTTAAGGGATAAGAAAAGAGCAGATTGGGTGAGGGAACAAACGCGAGTTAATGACATCTTAGTTGAAATCAAGAAAAAGAAATGGGCATGGGCAGGACATGTAATGAGGAGGGAAGATAACCGATGGTCATTAAGGGTTACGGACTGGATTCCAAGGGAAGGGAAGCGTAGCAGGGGACGGCAGAAAGTTAGGTGGGCGGATGAGATTAAGAAGTTTGCAGGGACGACATGGCCACAATTAGTACATGACCGGGGTTGTTGGAGAAATATGGGAGAGGCCTTTGCCCTGCAGTGGGCGTAACCAGGCTGATGATGATGATGATAAGATGAAAAAAGAATGCTACTTGTACAGTTCTATTTCACTTAAAGAAACAAAAAAACTCACATACATTACTTTTGACTACGATGCGGGTAGTAAGGTTTTGTTTTCACTCGACTCTTCGCTGCCAGCGCTGTCGCGTTTCAGTAGTTTTGTTATGGTGCAGTGCTGTGCTGGTTTTGCTGGCTCGCGAAACTTGCACAAACTGCAAGTAGCATTGAATTCCACTTCCATATGATGTCGCAAAATGCCCGAACGATCCACGCCACTTGATCAAAAGCAGTTGCAGCGGCACATTCACTGCTCTGTCTTGACTTGGTTTCTCCATAGCTGCACAGTTACGTTTTGTACAAAAAACCGTACCGCACCGTCCTTTGGCCATCATTTTACTCACCGGGGGACCCACCCTGCACCGCTCCCTTCCCCCATTTCTTTTTTCCTCGTCAATAAATGTTTATTCCTCCTCCTTTACTCACCAATGGCAACAAAGGGCCATGATGGCATATTTCAGCGTCACTATTCTCTGGTAAAGTGGCCGGAGATTTAAGTTGCAATTCGGACTCTTCAGATGAAACTTTCTCCCCCAAAAAAGTCTTTTCTTAGCATGAAACAAGCGTTGCGAGGTTTCTGGAATGGTATTTAAACAGTCCACATTGGCTTAGTATTTGTCTTTAGTGTCCCTTTAAATTGGCACCCATTTTGAGCACTATCTTCCTCAGGGATGTCAACAGGTCTATTGAGTGCAACTCAAGTCGTTTAGCTCTTGGAGTGTACTGGTACATTGAAGATTACTTGCTGTCTCTGGAGAAATTTGAACGCAACATCAGGGCCACAGATGTTCTCAAGATGTTTAAGGAATGGTGTCTTGGCCTGAAGTTCACCTTTGTGCTGCCTAGGGAAAAAAATGTAATAATAAACATCTGTGCTCAGTGTACTCAGCCCACTCGAAAAGCCACTTCTTAATTATGTGTCAGCACAATGTGAGGTTGTGAAGAGTGCCATTTGTTTTTTGTGTGTCTGCGCCTAATAATTGTGTGCATGTGCTGAATGAAGGTTTTGCTAGTCATCTGGTGAAGGGCTGCAGGCTATCCCGAGCACTGTGTTGTGTCCGCTTGTAAAAGATTTGTAAATATAGTCAAGTATGGCCAAGGAAGCGCAGGCCCGCGCACCATCACCTGCATGTGTAAGGACAGCCGTCGTCCTGTATGTGCATAAATTCTCGCATGGTCTCTAAAAGGTGTCCAGTCGCTATGGCGTAGACCCTGTTTTCAGCCCCTCTGCATTTGGGCAGTTTGTGCTTTGCAGTACAGCAAAAAGTTGAAAACGATGCGACTGTCTCATGGAGCGGCTGTGTGGGGAAGCATGTGAAACCCTCTGTCAGGTGTGCAACAAGCCTCATCTATTTCATGCCTTTGTCATGTGGGAAGCAATACATAGATATGCAATAAAAAAAAGAGTGATTTAGCCCATCTGGCCTCGCACTGCTGCTCGTGCTAATGCTATCTTGAGTTTCAGGAAACTACGGAGTTGTTTAAGGATAAGAATGATCTTACTAGATCGATAATTGAGGCTTGTCATTTGTTAATGCTGGTGATGAGTGTGTAAGCCAGGCTTCAGTCATGTCGCCCAAGGAAGGCTTTGCTGGATGCATCATGATTTTCTGTTTTTTTTGCTTGTTGTTTGTTATTTTTGTGTGACAGTGCTCATATCCTGCCTATGTATTTGTGCACGTCGCAATAAACTTTAGTTGAAAGTCAGCACAGTGTCTTGTCCAATGTTCCCTGTGTGTGCGTTTTCTTGTGCTGCTTAGCTACAGAGGATTTATTCACTGTAACATGCCATCGCACTGTAAGTATTGGGCTGTTGAGCCATTAAATTCTGTTCACAGTAATAGTTTGTCCTCTTTTAGTTCAAGGGCAGCATTCTCGGTTATTTACTTTCAGGTAGGCAATTACTTTTGCAAGATTTCAGATGACTAGCACTCAGTGGCGCCTACGGAGCGTGTTCCTGATGCAGGGCTAAGGTGGCATGCTTGCGACTGTGCTTGGAATGCTGTCGCCAACAGGTGGCGACGTGCCGGGAGCCGTAGTCATGCAAAACCTTGTGAAAATTATTGTGACCCTGAAAGGAAACAACCAAGAGCACCGCCTTCAGTTGCGCATGATCCCTTAATGTGAAATGTGTAATTTGCGAAATACAGGGTGTTTCTGTTCAAAATAAGCTCGTGCAATTTTTTTCTAGTTGAGCCAACATATATCTGCTACACTGAATTCTATACCTAAAAAATCTTATTTATGCATGGGAAACATTGCATAGCCTGTTGTAGCGTTTTTGTTATGCTGGACTGAGATTTCCAGTTGAAAGTAGTTCGTTAAGCCAATAATAATTGATTAGTTACTCTACTAAACAAGTTATAAGTCAAGTGAAATTTCATTGTTTATCATGCGCACATGCACTCCATGGCCAATAATAAACAAGTTATAATTGTTTTGTGATGTGGAACTATGTTTGGGCATTGCAGGGTTATAACTTGCAGCAGAAATTGATTTCATCTGACTTGCTGTTCAAATTCACGTAGTGTTGAAGAATCGCTGCTAAATCTTTTTAGCAAATGATTTATTACTAGTTAGCGTGTAAATTTTGTAAGTTTGTTGCCCAGTCTTCGGTTCCGGACTGTACGTCCAGTTGGCTTGGATACATTTGCTACCAAAATGTATCTTAACATACATTGGTGTTCTACATAGCTTTGTACCTGTTCTGTGTACAGCCAAGTCTTTCGAGGAAAATTAGGGCTGTGCCTGTGGATTACCATATTTACTTGAATGTAGGCCAATGTTTTTTTCGGAAAAATATGCTATGAAAGCTGTGGGTCAGCTTAGATGATAAAATTCAGACTAAATATCATCTTTCGGCCACAGTACAGTCGAGACAACAGAAGGGTCTTCTCAACTGTGCTGGGAAGCACAGGGCTTTTACTGTACTGCAAAAAAATTGGCACCATGACGTGGAAAAACATGTTTACAATTTCTTCAAAACACCACGAGAAGCGGAAATGTCTAACGTTATAGGAAGGTGAGTGAGGTTGCAAACATTTGGGGAATCGCCCAAAGCAAGTTCAGACAACTGTATACTTCAACATATCGACAAAACATAACAAAATGCATGTTCTTGTTGCAGTCAAATGAATATTTTTTTTTTGCATTTGGCTTGCATTCTAGGAAATATTTTTGTATTTTCTGCTGATCTTCCCAATGATCGGGTTCGGCCTAAATTATAGAGTACATACGATCCAGGAATTTCCTGGAAGTTAGGAGCAGAACACCAATGCATTTCACTGCAAATTTGTAGACAAATATGACTTGCTTATTGTTGTCTCTTGTTATCTGCACTTACCCAGACAGTGGGGAATCGCCATACTACCTGATCCTAAAACGCAGTCAGCTGGCCCGGGACTTGCAGCGGGCATACAACGAGTAAGTTGGCCTTGTTATTTTTATTACAGCTCAATGACACATTGTGGCATAAATCACACGGAAAAGAAAGAAAAAAAAAATTGTGCCCAAGCAATGTGTTACAAGTGATGTTAGAAGGCCGCTGGCAGCTTGACTGGGGCTTACTAAGGCATCATACCTTGCTGGCGAAGCAGCACACTGACGCTGACACAGTGAAGACGCACAAGAAAAGACGACACTCGCTGCACTCGCAACTATTTTATTTCAGAACACATACTTCATATTTATATACCTGCGCGCCCTCATGCGTCCGTATATAAATATGAAGTATGTGTTCTGAAACAAAATAGTTGCGAATGCAGCGAGTGTCGTCTTTTCTTGTGCGTCTTCACTGTGTCTGTGTCAGTACGCTGCTTCGCCAGCAAGGTATGATAGTTAATCACCAACTAGCCCAACTTTCTACATTACTTACTAAGGCAGACTTCTTCGAACAATGACTGGGAACTGTGTGGTGAATGAAGAAGTTGTGGTCACTGATCAAGCCAAGGTGAAAAAAAGCAGTTATTTTGAAACTGTACGAGGTTTCTTGGGCACACTTGAGATGAATAGGTGCACTCGGATTTTAGTGGATCCCGCAGAACTGTAATCTTGTTTGCCAAGCTGACCTCTGTGTGGTGGTAACGGTGGTGCGAAAATCTTTCATATCTTCTATCTGAAGACGCACTTGCACCTTGTCCGCAGCCAATACTTGGTCATAATCTGTCAGCACGCACTTTTCCCAATTGTAATGCTACCTTTTGTGCAAGGTAGTTAGTGCGCATGTTGAAGGTAATTGCCATGCGTTAAGTGTTTGTGCGTCTTCTCAGATGGAAAGCGTAAATTTGTAGAAATGTAGAAATGAAACGTAGCTGGGGCTGCTGCGATGAGATCGCGTGTGACAGACACTTACCACCATGCATGGCTTGTGCTATAACCTGACTTAAATGGTGGCCCGTGCCACCCTTGCTTCGGGAAGTGGGTAATGCGATGAAGTGCACTTATGAATTATGAAGTGGGCCTGTACATAGGCCCATGTCCTTATGATTAAACAGCTGTGTCATTTAGCCTGTTATAGTGAGTGCCAAAATTAATGTGGTAGCAGTGATTGTTTTGCACCATTAACTTTGCATGTGCACGGCAGTTTTAAAATGATGTGCTTGGTTGCCTTTGGGATCTGCTTGACAAGGTGTTTTGTCCAATTTGATTTCTTACTGTTGACCAGTAAAGGTTTGTGGAGCCCTCGTGATGGGCACAGAAAGGAATGTATGGGGATCATAATACGGGGGTGCGCCCCTTTGTCAAGCCAGTCTTAGGCTTTTTGGGTGCTCCCCTAACATCCCGCGCTATAAGTGAGTGCCAAAACGCGCTATAAGCCTCGCGATGTCTTACCAACAAGCTCAAATCACTGCTTTACTAACATCCCTGATGTTGAAATAAAGGTATTTGTATCTTGCAGTGTGTACACATACGGGCTGTTTCAGGGACAACTGTCTCTAATATTATATAAAGCAATATCAGAGCAAAAATAACTTTTGCTAGCCCAAAGTCGTAGCGTTCGCAAGCTTCAGAATTAATGCAATGTTTGCCAGTGAGATCTCGATAACTAACCTTCACTAATTACTAACCTAAGTGCATATATTGGTACTGCAGAATCGAAGGTGCCCACGTCTCAAGGCATGTCTACTCAATAAGAATCCTGAGACTGACACCAGGTTAAAAATATATGCCCAAGGTTGTGGTGAAAAGCGTTGGCATTCTGCTAATTGTTTTCCCCGAAAGCCTTCTTTATGCACTGTGGCATCAAATAATGCAGAACTCATACCTGCAGGCGCATTTCATGGAAAAATACCGTGCCAAATTCAAGGGTTGTCTTACGATTACTACTGCTCAGTATTTATTTAAGAACAACTACTTGCACTCGGCAGCAATTGCCAGACAGCAGAGAATAAGCCTGTGTTTGCCACAGTGTCTCGGCTGTCTCCGCTCGTGCGTGGCATGCACATGTGATCCAGGCATGAGTGCACTTTTAATTTTGCCTTCTTTCTCGCTGCATTTACACACATAAGAGCAGATGGTGGCGTTTATATTTTAGTGCCAGATGATGCTCTCACTGTCTCCCTATGAGTCATGTGGTGTGAGTTGCTTGCTGTGCGGCAATGCCCACCTTTGTGACACGGCGCAATATTCAATTATTCAACACCTACTAGTGAACAAATCCTGAGCACTGATTGCAAGTGTTATGTGTGCGCAATGGTAAATAATTAAAGAACAACTAGTGAAAATTAGTTGATTAACTATCCAACTGGCTGCCATACACAACTTTCTGTTTTCTAATGAAGTTTCTGATAAATAGCTTTTAGTTTTTTGGCAGCTTGCAGTGATGTTGTGGTCACGTTGCAGGCTGCACAGCAGTGGTTCAGTACAGCTGCACATCAACCGTTGGATCAACGTCTCCTTCTGCCTACCACACAAGGTTCACCGGCTGCACCTGGCGAGAAGCTGTGTCAAGGTGACTTGCTTTTTTTATTTTGTGCCATCGTGCACCAACTCGAGCTGTAGGCTGCAGGGTCGAAGAGCTCAACAGCTCAGCAGTGCAAGCATACAAAATGGCATTTATTGTTCCTTCCATACTATAATGGTAGCTAGCCAATATGCAAGAAATAGTCCCTCATTGAGGCATGCCGAGGAATTGAGGGAGTTCAACTTATCATCCAAGGACACTGAACGAATCTGTTTCCCATACTAGACTTTGAGGCCTAAGTCATTTGTGGTCGGGGTCTTGCGAACAGAGCGCATCCGAGTGAACGCGTTCGCCCACGGCTGCGCGACCCTTCAAAGTCTATTGAGAAGCCTTCTGCAGGATAGTCCTGTGGAATTCACTGGTGAGTAGTCGCCGGTTGGTCCCAGTGTGTAGACAGCCACTGCCAAAAAGGGGATAGTAATTGCCTCCTGCACCTAAGTTACACTCAATGTCAAGTGTCGCTAGCATCCGAACACATGCATTATGTTTTGTCATAGCTGCAGAACTACACAGACTCCCACCGTCGTGTGCTTGTAATGTAGGAAAGTTGACCGTTAGAACACATGACAGTCGTGTGGGGAAGACGAATGTCAGGGGAAGCGAGAGGAGTCGTATGATCCTTTAAGGCAATATGTAGTAGTGTGCCAGTCATACTTGGTGTCATTGCAGCATTTTGCATTAAATGATTAAGTCATGCTGCTGAAGTCAGAAACAGGAACACAGGCACGTAAACGCGAGACGAACACAGACCATGCACAATAGCAACTGGCCATTTACTCGACACTCGTCAAGCAAGTGAATCAAGACGTGTGGAACCGTCTAGCCACACTGTCATTTGAATAAAAAAACAACTGGAAGTTTTGTACAAACGTGCAGTTTTTACGAAATGGATGTTTAGTGGTGCTTTGCCGTTAAATATCTTGGCTCATATACTTTTGAAATTGTGTGAATAAAATAAACTTGCATGCACATGACAGTTTTTCTTCGGTCAGACAAGGCAGAAAGGAACTGCTCTAATAATAGTCATTTGTACAACTGTGTTTTGTGTGTGTTAAGTCAAATAGCAACAAATCTCTTAAAAAAGCGAGGGTGTACCAGTTTCTATTATGCTTTCTTTATTGCAGCTAGTGCTTTGAGATGCTGTGCTTTGCCGTTTAACATATTGTACTAGTCATTTCTGGAAGACTAAATGTTTGTACAAACCTGCCAGCTCTTTGACACGACAGTATCTTTGTTATATTCAACATTTGTTATAAGCATAGACTTTGATATTTGTGGGAAAAAAATTGCAGTCAGGTTTATGCGGCAGAAATGCAAGCAGGATACCTACAATAAGCCAGCAAAGGCTCTTATGTTACTTTCACTCATTCGTCGGTGGCTTGCTGTGCCAATACATGGCACGTGAACAGCAGTAAGCTTTGATGGGCTTTGTGCCTTTGTTAATATGTGAGCGTGTGATCATTTTGTTATCACATGGGATTGGCATATTAGCTTGCTGGCAGTGGGCTACCCAAGTGACACAAGACACAAAGTCTCCTTTGGCGTACGAGACAGACTGGTGTCGGCTGTCATAGCGCTCTTTCGATCGGTCTTGCGATGCCACAGTGCGAAGACGAGCGATACGCCTGGCTTCTTCGGCAAGACAAAGCGTCTTGGCAACAGAGTACTCGCTGTGAAAGTCAAACGGTAGTATAGTGTCAATGCAGCTTAGCGGTGAACGTGCGTAAAGGAGATAAAAAGGACTGTAATCGGTCGTCTCATGCTTTGCAGTATTATAAGCATAGGTGATGAAGGGGAGTACGTCATCCCAGTCCTTGTGATCGGAAGATACGTACATGGCCAGCATGTTAGTTAGAGTTCTGTTCGTACGTTCCACGAGCCCATTTGTCTGAGGGTGATAAGGCGTTGAATGACGGAACTGCGAACTGCAGAGACGAAGCAGTTCTTCTACGGCGTCCGCAACGAACTGACGACCGCGATCGCTAATGATGACACGGGGGGGACCATGTCGAAGAATAATGAATCGAAGCAAAAACGTCGCAACGGACGCAGCTATTGAAGATGGTACGGCCGCCGTTTCCGCGTAACGGGTCAGATGGTCGACACATACGATCACCCATCGGTTGTCGTTAGATGATCGGGGAAATGGGCCCAGAAGATCGATACCCACTTGTTCAAATGGCAGGCAAGGTGGCGGCAGAGGTTGGAGAAGACCTGGCGGAGCGGTCGTAGGGCGCTTGTAGCGTTGACATTGTTCGCAACTGGCGACGTAGTGCTTGACTGTGGCCTGCATTTTGGGCCAGTAAAAACGCTCCTGTGTCCGGTTCAAAGTTCTTACGAATCCTAGATGACCAGAGGTTGCATCGTTGTGCATGGCTCTCAGTATGTCCGTTCGCAGACTTTGCGGCACCACCAGAAGGAAGCGTGCTCCTTTAACCGCATAATTGGTCTTGTAAAGCAGGCCGTCACGGACACAAAATCGACCGGTGGCTCCAGGACGCGATGCGGCTACAAATAGAGGTTCCAAACTAATATCATTTTCCTGCTCTGCTCTGAAAGTCATCGAATCTGGGAATGTAGAAGAAATGAGAGCAAAACAGTCATCAAAATTGTCTTCGTCACACTCCGTCGTCGTCAGAGGAAGGCGGGAGAGACAGTCCGCATCTGCGTGGCGACGCCCGGACTTGTAGGAAATAACGAAGTCGTACTCCTGCAGTCGAAGAGCCCAACATGCTAGTCGTCCACTCGGGTCACGGAGATTCACCAACCAGCACAATGCGTGGTGGTCAGTAATGACAGTGAACGGGCATCCATAGATATAGGGTCGAAATTTGTGGACAGCGAAAACAGCTGCCAAGCATTCTTGCTCGGTCACAGTGTAATTGCGTTCCGCCTTAGTCAAAGAGTGACTAGCATAAGCCACAACGTGTTCAGCTCCTTGATGACGTTGCACAAGTACGGCACCGATGCCGATGCCACTGGCATCAGCGTGCACTTCCGTAGGTGCGGATGCATCGAAGTGACGCAATATGGGCCCTGACGTTAGCAGAAATTTTAGCTGGCGGAACGCGTCGTCGCAAGCCGATGTCCAGTTGAAAGGGACGGCTTTTTGGAGCAGACATGTTAGGGGGTACACCACGTCGGCGAATCTTGGGACGAAGCGACGAAAATACGAGCACAGGCCCAAGAAACTTCTCAACTCCCGCACTGACTTCGGTGCTTCGAAGGAGCTGACTGCCTCTATCTTCCGTGGATCTGGCCTCACACCGTTTTTGTCGACCAGATGCCCAAGTACTAACGTCTCGGTTTCCCCGAAACGACATTTCTTGGAATTTAGGATCAAGCCGGCTTGTTTGACACAATCCAGAACAATACTGAGACGGCTGTTATGCTCACTCAATGTGCTGCCAAAAATCACCACATCGTCGAGGTAGCACAAACAAATTTCCCATTTAAGTCCTCGGAGGATAGTATCCATGGATCGTTCGAATGTTGCTGGCGCGTTACAAAGGCCGAACGGCATAACGTTAAATTCATAAAGACCGTCTGGTGTCACGAAGGCCGTTTTCTCCTTATCGTCTGGGTGCATGGGTATCTGCCAATACCCTGATCGCAAATCCAGTGATGAAAAGTAGGCAGCGGAATGTAAACAATCGACGACATCATCAATTCTAGGAAGTGGATACACATCCTTTTTGGTGACCGCATTCAGTTCCCTGTAATCGACGCAAAACCGCCACGATCCATCCTTCTTCTTTACTAAGATCACTGGTGCTGCCCACGGACTAGAAGACTCTTGAACGACATTATTCCGCAGCATGTCTTTCACCTGTTCAGCAATAACTGTCCTCTCGGTTGAAGAAACGCGGTAAGGCTTTTGCCGAATGGGGTGCGCAGATCCGGTGTCAATTCTGTGGCGAGCACGAGAACGCGGGAGTGAAGCCTGCTTGTCGCCTTGTGTGAAATCGAACACAGAAAGATGTGCCCACAATACTTGTGCGAGAGCGCGGCGCTCATGTGAGGGCAGTGCCTTGTTGATCATTCGTAGGATCTGCTCTTCAGGAATGTTTCGTTGGGGATCGCTAGTATGAGACTGCTCCTCCTCGCTTAGAACTGTAATGGAGCTATAAGTAATCTTGTCAAATTCAGCAAGCTTCATATCACGCGGGAGAACGGCAGGGACACAAGAACAATTGAAAGCCCACAAATTTGAGGTGCCATCCACTACTCTCACGACAGAGCGTGGTACAAGTACATCTTTCTTTGCGCAGCTCGACGTAAGTGGCTGGACTTGCGCGTCAAACGATGAAAGGTCGGCAGCAGCGAAATTGACAGGGATACGGGAGAGCGACCAAGTTGGTATCAGCAAATCGTTCGAAACAACACAATAGTTTTTCACTGGTAAGGATGTGTCGGCAAGGGTGGCGAGAAGCGCGCTATTCAAAGTAATTTCGCCTGTGCCACAGTTAACGGATGCACCACAATCCTGAAGAAAGTCAATCCCGAGAATCACATCATGAGTGCATCGCGGTAGTACGAGGAATTCTGTTTTAAGATCTTCTCCTCCGAATAAAACACTTGCAACACAAATACCAAGGGGAACGAGGCACTCTCCACTGACACCACGAAACGTCACACCATCATTCCACGGGAACATAACTTTCCGACCCAGCCTCTCCTTGAAAGTCGCACTCATGACAGAAACGGTAGCACCAGTATCCACTAATGCTGTTGCAGGTATACTATCAATTAACACACGCACTTTGTTCTTCACCATCATAATAGGCAGAGGAGTATTTCGCAGAGACGCAGACTGTCCGGCGACCTTACCTCCATCGGCCGCGCCGGCTAGTTTCCCGACGGCTGTGGTGACGCAGCATGTCGCCGTGGTGACGGTGAACGGCGTTGGCGACTGGTTGGGGGCGTCAGGCTGCGGTCTGAAGCTGGCGAGCCACTGCTTCTACTATATTGATGGAAGGTATTCCGGGGTGGCGCGCCTGTGGCGTTTGCGCTATCAGGGTCTGTCGGCCAACGGTCGCCATAACTGTCACGTTCAAAATTAGGCCAAGTTGGTGGTGGGCCATATCTTGTTGTCTGTCGGCGCCGGCGACAAAAACGAGCAATGTGTCCTGAGGCGCCACAGCTGTAACACACAGGCGATGCGCGACCGACGTTGTAAACCTCGGGGTCAACCCTGGGACGCTGAGAATAATAAACGCGATCTTCCGAATTCCGATTCGTGGTAGTAGCTCGACGAGTTCGTTGATCGTGCATCGCGTCGTCGGCAAAGGTACATCGGTGCTGTCGCAGTTGATCGACTCGACACTCTGCAACGCCTGGCATGGCAGACAATGCGGACACAGCAGATGCATGTTCTTGGGGTTGGTTGGGAGCCCAGCCAAGCAGTTCGACATCCGCCCCTTTGGTGTGTCTTTCAAGTTCTTCGCGGACAATTTGCCTTATAGTTGCCGCAAGGTCACATTGAAAACTGTGGTTGTCATTGTCTTCAACGCTTGCCACCGTTGTGACATTTGTCAACCTGCCGAACTTAGGCGTGATACGGCGCAGCTTCAAGGCCTCAAATGTGCGGCAATGCTTGATGAGGTCGGCGACCGAGGCGAGACTCTCCTTTCCGATTAAATAATTGTACACATCCTCGGCTATGCCTTTGAGAAGGTGTCCAACCTTGTCCTCTTCGGACATTCGAGGATTGACCGTTCTGCAAAGCTTTAGGATTGCCTCAATGTACGTAGTACAGGTCTCACCTGGGACTTGAGCACGCTGAAGCAATGTCTGCTCCGCCCGCTTCCTTTTCGTGGCGGAATCGCCGAAGCACTCGGTAAGGTGAGTAACGAAGCTGTCCCACGTTGTGCAGATATCTTCATGGTTCTCGAACCACACGAGCGCAGTGTCTGTGAGGAACAGAACCACATTGTCGAGCTGAGCCGTGGCGTTCCAGCCGTTGTACTTGCTCACACGCTTGTAGTGGGTGAGCCATTCCTCCACGTCCTCGCCGAATTTTCCTGAGAAAGGGCGGGGCTCCATCTGATGCATCCAGGCGCCGGTTGTTTGCACTGGAGCTGCCAGAGAAGGTTGTTGGTCACCGCTGTGGGACATCAGGATCTCAAGTGGTGTTGGGAGCAGTCGAGCGAGGCGTCGGCTCCGGCGTGGTACTTGCTGCAGCAGCTCCGTCGTCTTGGTCGAAGTACCCAGCACCTCCACCACAAAACTGTTACGGTTAAAGTTAAACAGGCTTTATTTAAGGACCGAGATTGATGGTGAAGTAAAGATGGCGTCCCGAGGCTGCACACGCAAGCACACGCTAACGTCTTCTTCTTCTTCTCCTCGCCCGGCTCATGCCGTAGCAATATATATATATATATATATATATAGTTCACGCAAATGTGTATGAATAAATGTGTGTTTGTACCTTTGTTCAAAATTGTATCACCTCTGAGCCGTGTACTAAATAGCATTGCTGGTCATCCACCTTCACAGAATGGAATGGCTCATGATTTTTTGCTTTCATAATAGCTGTAAAATTGTTATTCAAATAAAGCATCGCCAACCAAGTTTTATATTTACTTCTTTATACCCAGTAATTCATTATAGTGTTCATCATATCTAGGTTCGACTGTATTGCATGGTGGAGCTGGAAGAAGTCGGTGTAGCAAAAGCAAGGGCACACCTAGAAGGGTGTCTCACAGACGAATTTTGTGCTTAAGAGGCATCGTGATCTTTTCGTGGACATATTGACACTGCGGGTTATTAAATAACTGGGAACTCCTTTTCTGTTTCAACAGGCTGAAGCTATACAGAAGTGCCTGACACAACTCAGGTGAGCATTTGCATTGTATATTCTTTTTTATGCTGTGCATACTGAAATTTTCTATTCCAATTAACTGTGGTGACTGGCAAACGAAGTGCTATTTTGTTTGTGGCTTTGCGTGTGCTTCTTGTACACTTGTAGTGCTTTACTAGAAACATGCAGATATTTAATCACATATTATGCAGAACCTGCAATGCTATATGAGCATTATAGATGGGCAGCATGCTGGTTTAACATAGGGACGTTCACCATGCAAAAAGAACAATGCATTGACATCATTGTTAGATTATTTTTTCGAAGTGCTGTTTGAGAATATGATGGCAGCTATTAATCTTGCCTTCTGTGAATGTTCATACCGGTAGACCATTTTGAAATTCTTCCTGCACAGAATATGAGGGTAGTGCTGCTACATTTATGACTTCGTACTCTGCAGTTTCTCTCTTGGAGAGGGGAGTAGAGTTAGGGGGTAGGTGCACATGCACAAGAAGAAAGAAAAAACAAAGTTAAAAACGTGCTGCAAAATTCACCTGTGATTATGAGAATGCATTAGCATTTCCAGGACATGCCATACTTTCCAGGCCATACCATTCCCTTCTGCTTTTGGTGGACCCGAGGGAGCTGGTGGAATCTCTACCTACAGATGCATCATCTGCACTTGTCCGACTCATCCACATGGCCAGCCCAATGCGTAGCCTGGTGCAACTGGCTGCAGATACGGATCTTACCCTGCGACAGGCAAGTGTGGTGTTCTGACGTCTTTGAAGTTGCTGGGGGAACTTAATGCAGCTGGTTGAGCAAATTATGATTAATCGCTGCTCCACCTTTGTGCAACTGGTGCTATTACAGGGGAAATAGTTTTAATTCTTGTGTGCTACGGCCAGTCTGCCTTCTCTCTTTTCCATTTCTTGAATATATCTCTTTTGTCAATCAATTATCTCTATAGTTTGCAAGAACAGCTGTTGAGCCTTTGCACTGAGGACCTTAAACAACTATGGATAAATGACAAAGTGCAAATATAAAGGCAAGCAAGCTGCAGAGAAAACATGTTTTTTGTTAATACCTCTGTTGTTCTTCTATGTTTTCTAAGAATATGTTTTCTAAGAATCATAAGAAGGATAATGTACTGGCTTGTTAATTATACAACGCTATTGACACTGTAGCATACTGCAGGCAAGGAACTCTGGAATACAGTCAATGACAGTTTTTCCGGACACCCAATTTTTCGGGCATGCCAGGTAATTCGGATGCCTTCGTGGCACTGCCATGATACCCCATAGAGTCAATGTATTCAATGTCTGAAATTTCGGACGGAAAAATCATTGCCGTCCGATTTTTCAGATTTTTTGCCATGACCGCAGGTCCGAAACGGCATTGATTGAAGCCACCACTGCCGCCATTTTGATTATCTTGTTTCCTCGAAGAGGTGCTCTTGCACGCAGATCAACTGGCAGTAGCCACCACCACGGCAACGCTAAGCCCAGCTACTTCGATGTTTGTTACCAAGCTTTTTGTTATGCGGTGCAGTGTTATGCATTAAAACAATTTGCCGCTAATATCAACGGCGCCGACTCTCCCTTTGTGATTCTCGCCAATGGCTTAGGAAGTGCAAGGCGTTGCATAATGCTGGTTTCTGAAAGTGAGCTTCGCCTCAATACAGTGGTGTTATGCGGCGAAGCATACACCAAGTATTGCAGTGTAGCACACCAAGAGTGAAAAGCGGTAATTGTCACGGGACCAGTATGCATTCCTTAATTATACACACATGCTCCCACCTTCTCCTGTCACAGTACGAGCACCAGTACACCTAATAAGTGTACTAGCAGGCCTTCAGAGCTATTTCAGACGTGCCAGTGGTGATTTGAGCTCTTGGGGGCAGTAAAACATGTGCAATTGCTTTTTGGACTGCCCGGTTTTTCGGATGTTTTCGTGGCCCCTAGGAAGTCCGAAAAATCGGACGTAGACTGTATATCAGAATAAGCAGAATACATTATCAAAGCAAACCCAATTTATTATTGAGAATTAAAACAGTCAAAAGATCAAGAAATGAGGAGTGACGTGGCATACACAATGACTGCCGACCAGTCGTTGTGTGTGCCACATCTCTCATCTGTTTTTCGTCTTTTAACTGGTTTAATTCTCAAGAATATGTACCAATTGACCCAGCTCACGACTCTACTACAATTTATTATGTCCACTGTGGGCCTCTTTCTGCAGTCTCTATTTATGCCTTTGATGTAGCTTCCACATTTATCCTATGCCTCTACAAATTCCTTCATCACATCACCTAGTTCTGTGCCAACCTTGACTGCACTTCCCTTCCCTTAGCAGCCATTGTATAACTCTAAAAGACCACCACAAGTTATCTGCTCTACGCGGTGCACGGCCAGCTAAACTTCATTTATTCCTGTTACTCTCAACTATAATATTTGCTCTAGGTATAATGCACACAGTTGTCTTACAGTCTTAATGTTACAACTATCACTTTTCATTGTTCATGGGGTGATCCTTAGTTTCTTCTCAAGCTTCTGCAGAACACGTACTGTTAGCTTTTTAATCAAGCCACAGGCTTAAGTGAGAATTTTTCTTTGCTTCATGTGTTCAAAAAGGAGTAAAGTTTGATGCTCCTTTACCATTATTTACTTTAAAAAAGATTGTCTGCGGGCTGTGTTTGGCTGGATCGCTTATAGGAGGATTCATTACCTCAGGTATTTCAGCTGTCAGCGCATCTAGTCTACTGGGCCAAGGCCACCATTATCTACCCTCTGTGCGAGAGCAACTGCTACGTCCTTGCTCCCAATGCACCGACCAATCTGTGAGTTGGTTTGATTGCACTGGAACCTTTGCTTGACTGCTCGATGGAGAGAGAGAGAGAGAGAGAAGAGAGAGAGAGAGGAAAGGTTGGGGAGGTTAACCAGGTTGCGTCCAGTTTGCTACCCTATCCTGAGGGAAGCAGGTAGAAAAGGGAAATGGATAACGCTCATGACAGTATTCACAGCACATTTAAAGGAACGCACTGAGCCCAGTCTTGAAAAAATGCAGCAGGGCTCTGATGGCCTTCTGGGTGCATGACTTTCGAGTCCATGGTCCCCAATTTTTTTCTTTTATGAACTCTCTCGTCAAATCGGCTCAAAGCGGTATGCAAAGTTTGACTTTCATCATTGAATGACAAAAGTATGGCCCTATAACAATCACAAAGCTTACTGGATAGTGATTTTCGAATGCTGAAGGGGTGTATAAGTAAAGATTGATCTTCATTTCTGCACAGATCAATAAGATGACACAGCATGGTTAGCCACTAGCCTGCGACTGTCACGAGTCACAGTGTGTATTTTTTTATTATATGCGCATGCACCTGCCATCTCCTGTCGCAGTAGGAGCACCTATATGCCTAGTAAGTGTACTAGCAGGCATTCAGAGCTATTTTGGATGTGCCTGTGGTGATTTGAGCCCTTAGGGCCACTAAAAGGCCTGCGCTTTTTTTTTTCAGACTGCTCAATTTTCCAGCTGTTCCTCCACTTGGCTTTTGCAATGGCTTTGCTTTATGGCCTTTTGCTGTGTCTTTTTGCTATGATTACCTTGTTGCTATGAGAACCCTATCTGTGCCTTGAAGCCAGCTGGGGAAGCAGCTTTCTCTGCGAACAGTGGTGCCAAAAGTCTGCATTTGGTACTTGGCTCTCGATAAGGTTTTCTTTTTGTCAAACTGACTCGAAACAATGTGTGTATGGGGAATAGCTACTGTTCCTTCAAGTTAGGGCAGTGTATTCACCTAGTTTGCAAGATCAACTCAATCTGTTCTTCCTGTTTTCTTTTTCTCAGTGGCTGCTTGTTCGCTTGGCAGCTTGTCCACGAGACCGGACGGTGAATGACGTGCTCTCAGTAATCGTGGATTATGGTAGTGCAGCTGGTGCATAATTATCCTCTGGTTGTTGACATTCCTTCTAGTATTTCCTTTTGAGCAGAAATCATTGGCTTCGTTCTATGTATATGAACGTGGTACATTTGGGGTGGCTAAATACTTGTTTTCAAATGCTCTGGTCCATGCCATTTGAGCTTCGTTGTAATGGAGTTAACACGACTGAAACAAATGTGTTAATTCACTTCCAGAAAATCTCCGGTGCACGAGAGGTTTGCAGAGATGTTTCCCGGAGTCTCCCTGCCGGCGTTTATGTCCAAGTTCTCGTTGCCAACATCATTGTCCCAACTAAACGACCCCATGGACCTGAAGTATGAGCGGGTATGTCTCAAGTGTAGTTTGTACATATGTTTTCGGACGTTAGCTGCATTCAATGCTGCACTTGAATTGGTGTACAGTGAACGACCGATCTTTCAGATGCCATGTTTTTTGGAAATGCCCAATAATTCGTATGTGTTTGTGGCACCATCCTGTATCTCATAAAGCCAATGTATAAGGACGTCTGAAATTTCTGATGCCGAAACCTTTCGCCATCTGATTTTTCGGACGTCTTGCCGTGATTGCTGGTCAGAAATGGCTAAAATCGAAGCCATCACGGCCGCCATTTTGATTATCTCGCAGCATCGAACCAGCACTCTCGCATGATGGATCCCTCTAGTGGCCGTAGCCACTGCGGCAACTCTTGGCCTAGCCGCTTCGACATTTGCTACCAAGTCTTCATCTGTTCGGTGGCATGTTTTTCATTGATAGAATTCGCCACTGTCAGCAGAGTCAGCAGTGGCGCCGACTCTGCCTTTGCCATCCTTGCCAGTGGCTTCGAAGCATGGAAAGTACGCTAAGGTTCAAGCGTTGCATTGTGTCAGTTCCCGAAAGTCAGCTTCGCACAACACGGCGATGTTACGTGGTCAAGCATACACAGTGTATCGCGGTGATGCATACTAAGAGTGGAAAGGGACGACTGTCACGGGCACAGTGTATATATTTTAATTACACACGCATGCACCCGCCATCTCCTGTCCCGTCCTGTCACAGTATGAGCACAGATATGCTCAGTAAGTGTACTAGCTGCCTTCAGAAATGTTTCGAATGTACCTGTGGTGATTTGAGCCACTGCATTCATTTTTTAAAAATGTTTTTGCAGCCCCTAGGGAGTAAGAAAAATAGGACGTTAACTGTATATGTAGCTTTGTAGCTAAACCAGGTCAATAGTGACACTTACAATATAAATGCAAGTTCTGGAAATTTGAGTTATATAGCTTATGTTGGTTTAACGCAGGCCAGGGTTGGTTATATATTTCTAGGAGGGGTCTGTGTATTGCATTGAAATTAGACTGATGATGATTGCAAACAGCCCTTGGATAGATCTCACTAATTAGGTGCTACCATAGTTAAAAGCACTTTAAGCATTTTATATGTAATTCATATATGGACAGAACACAAAGCTTAGCTTTACTGAAGCTCTTAATGCTACTGGAATTGTTTATAAGTATGTAGAAATAAGCATTTCCAATAAGTATGTGCACACAGCAAGTGTTTCTGTCCTGTACAAGAGTACTAAAAGCTGTATTGGGATGAAATTTTCCAAGCATACAGTGATAATCGCATGTGATAAGTAGGGAAAACAATAAAGACCTGGGTTAATTCCAGGAGCCTCAAGTAACTATTTTCTTGTAATTGAATATAACATCCATTGAGATATTTGAAACCATTGCTGTAGGCAAACTAAAAAGCCATACTGGGCTGAAATTTTGACCACACAAAGCGGGTACATTGCAAAACATATTGTAGAAGTTATTACACTAGAGGTTATTGGTAGAGTCATAAGACATAGTTAAAGTTGGTCTAATTAGCAAGACCTTGATGATGATGATGATGATGATTATGATGATGGTGATAGGTAGATCAGCACATTTTTCTGAGACTCCTCATTTTGTTGGCATTGGTGTAGTTATCATGTAGTGTTTGCAGCTGCGGACAGTGGTAGGCAAATCTTCTGCATTGTCTTTCCGATTTATCTATCTGCAGAAGCAGCTGTTGCAGATCCTGGTGTGGATGCTTCAGGAGAGGATTCTGATGCAGCTGCACACCTACGTCTACCTTGTGCCAACGGAGCAACCTTCTAACGGGTACCTCGGGTCGCGGCCGTACCTGTCGGAACCTCACCTAGGTCACCGACCGGCCACCAGCCAATCGGACTTCAGTGGCTCAGGTCAGAAGTGAAGCTCATGGCTTTGCAGTGAATGGTAGCCCTTGCGGTGCTCGGCAAATACGCTGTCCACTTTGTGTCATTTCCTCGGAAGTGCTTCTGCCATCCTTTGTGACTTTGCAAGTGTGTTGTACGAGGTCCAGGCCTTTCATTGCAAAAGCAATTGCGTGGAGGCTGGAGCTGCATCCATGCTGTCGGTGCTGCTGCTGTCGTGCTGTCATAGTACTGAGAGTGCGGGCACAGCCCATACATGGGAGGTTTAAGGTTTTTATACATGTAAGCGATGCACAGTGTGTTTCACTGCAAAGATGACGGAAGCCAAGTGGGCGCACTCTCATGCCTTGCTTGCTTGGCTCTGCAGTGCTGCGTCGGGTCCTGTTGCCACTTCATATTGTTAGAATGCCATCCGAGGAGCTGGAGTGCAACACTAAACCTTGGTCTTCCTTTCATTTCTTTGCCCCTCAGGCAAGACTAAATTTTTTCCCCCTCGGAATATGAAGAAGCACCGTACCAACAGTGCTTTATTTGGTGTTGTGGGTAATGAAATGATAACAATAATAATAATGAAAAAATTAGCAATTTTGCGGTGCACGAGAGAGTCATAAATGAGCTGCCATTAAGTCAGGCGAAACTATTAGGTGACCCACTGCTGTGTCTCAGTGGCTATGGCATTCTGCTGTGGAGCATGATGGCCACTTCCTAGCCACAGTGGACAAGTTCCAGCGGGAGTACTATGCAAGAACTCTTGCATACATAGGGTTGGGCATGCATTAAAGAAGCCCAGGTGGTTCTTGGGTGTCCGTCATAGCTGTTGTGTTGGTTTTGGACATTAAACCCCAAAATTTGAGTTGACTTTGAAGCTGTTGGGGAAAACAAATGAAATGGGGGAAGGAGACTGCTCGGGAGCCGCAAATTGGCCCAAATACCTTTCCACATTCCTTTGCTCCAGGTTTGTGTGGAGAATTTATTACTTTTGCTTGATTGGACCCCGGCAACATCTCTCATTGATTTGGCCTTCACCACAAACAGGTCGGGAAATGTTTTATTTCATTTTATGGAAACCGCATTTCTGATGGGGTCACAGTTTTGGAGTGATGATATCTCTGGTTCTACATAGCCGTTTGCTATAATGATTTTTTGCAAGAAAAATAGACAATTAGAAAGTGTAGTAGGCCTATAATATTGTTACGGGGAGAATAGAGGTTTGTACATGTTTACAGGTACGAGGATGAATCAGAAAGTCTTTGCCTTTATTATTGTATTAGGCAAAATAACGTCCATACAGGTAATGACAAATATACATACTATTCTATGTACCTTAAACCATTTTTCCACGGAGTCCTTGCTTCAGACATTGCACTAAACTTGAGATGCCCCTGTGGTAGAATTCGTTTGGCTGATTGTGGAAGAACCGTCGGTCTTCATGGCCTTTTGCAAACTCACAACACCACCACCTCGCACTTCTCAAAGCGAGACACCTTTCCATATATGTGGGCTGCATTTCCCTGTGGATTCGATGGGTGCTCCATGGAAAATAAATAACACTTTGTTGCTCGTACACCGTGGACATGTTAAGCACAACCGCCATCTTCAGCAGCAGCAGCGCCGTGCCGCGTACCTATCGGCAAATCAGGCCGGGCCGGTCCATCAAAGGGTCCACTGCTGGTAATGGATATGTTGACTTCGCATTTACAGCCATAATTTGGCTAAAAAATAGGGGTGAAGACTTTCTGATTTGCCCTCATATTTACAACGCACTAAATGGCATACAAGATGGAAGACATTCCGCGTGACATTCGTGAGCGTTGTCGTCTGCTGTACTGTCCTCAGCTTCGTCTGTGGCTGTGCTTGGTAACATGACCCCCAATGGCGAAGGTGCCATCCCGGTGCTTGCTAGATCATACGAGTGGTATTGCTTAAGGCGGATGACGTAGACAGCATCGGTGGAAGGTCAAAGCATGGTGGAATTGAGAGGCGTTATTTCATATGCCACGTCGGTCACTTGGTGCAAAGCACGGTATGGGCCCGAGTAAGGCGAGCTCAACTTTTTGCAAAGGCCCACTCGCCTTGACGGTGTCCAAACAAGGATCATATCACCAGGGTTGAAGTGGGAATCGTGATGGTGGGCATGATAGACGTGTCGTTGCTTTTCCTGCAAAGCGGTAAGGTGCCGGTCGGCAATCTGCCCTGTCTCTACAGCTCTGAAGATGGCATCACGGGCATATTCTAACAACGTGTCAAGAACGGTGGGAAGGAGTGTGTCAAATGGCAGCATAGGGTTCCTTCCGTACAGTAGGTAAAACAGAAACGCCCGCAGAGTTATGTCAGGAGCAATTATAAGCAAATGTTATGAAGGGCAAAGCGACGTCTCAGTCACGATGGTTGGCAGAAGCATACATAGCAAGCATGTCTTTGATTGTTCGATTCTCTGTAAGGCCATTGGTCTGAGGGTGGTACGCCATTGTCAGCTTGTGCTTTGTAGGGCAGGCGTGCAAGAGGCCCTGGACAACCTTTGATATGAAATTTGAAATGAAATATGAAATATAATTTCGATAATGAGGATGAGCGTACGAAATTCGTGGTAGATCGGGTATGCCAGGTGAGTGGCAGTCAGGTCTGTTGATGGGGCAAAGTGACTGGAATCCGACGTTGGTCAATTTTTGCTGTACGATGGTCTGGATGAGGGATATGTTGCATAGGAATTGTCTGGGGCACGAACTTGGGGATGAACTGTAGAGGCAGCTTCAATCTCCCAGCAGACGATGCGCACAGTACTGTCGGATGCAGCTGGCATGGGTGGGAGATGGAGGTTCTCGCAGGTAGATTTGCAGCCGTGTTAGGAACCTGAGAAAATTGCGGGCAATGCGACGGCTTTTGGCTTCTTCGAAGTGGCGGCATTCAGCATTGATGGCCTGCACTGTCAAAGAGTTCTTAAAGACTAGGAGATTGAACGCATTGTCTGCAATTCATTTGAGGTATGGGCAACCTTTTCTGCTTCTGGCATTTTCTTGTCAACCTTGCAACAAAGTGCAAGCATGTCCTGGATATATGTCACACAGAACTTAGTGCAAGCCTGAACTCTGCACACAGTCTTTCTGCATGGCACGGTGGGGGCCAACAGGCTTGCCAAACAAATCAGTGAGGTTCTTTTTTTCTTCGGTTTCAAAACAGATGCATGCCATTCCCATGAAGTCGAAGATAGGTTAGCGAGCATGACGGTCTGGTCCCAGTGATTGCTCGTGTTCACCCATTTGTATAGTTGAAGGCAATCTTCAAAGTCAGTATTATGCATGCCAGGAAAGGTTCCTGGGTCGTGCGATTGTGCTACAGTGATAGTGGGCGTGGGTGGTGACGTGCTCAGAGCAGTGACGCCTTGAGCTGGCATTACCGATGTAGCCAAGGAATGCTCGCTGCGTAAATCTCTCGTGCATATTGGAGAGCCTGCAACCTCCACCAAAATGTTATGGAGCTAAGAGAGCGTTAGATATGTTTACAGGTATTTACAATGCTTTCGCTGGCGTACAAGATCGAAGACAGTTTGCACAACATCAGCGAGCGTCTTCGTCTTCTGTAATATCCTCAGCTTCGTCTCTGGCTGTGCTTGGTTACAATATGAACAAATATTGTTACAGAAATTTTTAAAAAGCGATGCAGTCAAGACCGATTATACGGACACCGATCATTTGGACAGCCCCGCAGCTCCGCCACAAACCCATAGGGAATGTATAGAGATGACCAAAATTTCAGGTACCCTGCAGGGCGTCATGCAATAATTCGTACTCCGCCTGGACGAATTCTTAGGGTGGCGACCTAGTCAAGCTGAAATAGCCATAGTTTCGTTTTGAGACATCACCGGCATAGTCATCAGCCATGTTGCCGGCGCTCCGCAAAACCGAAACTAAGTAGTAGTCGGCAATGAGAATTCAGTGCAAGCATTGACTATACTATCTGTAGAGACAGCATGAGAGTGGTCGAGATGCGGGCCTCGGTTTTGTAGTGACACCTTCCGCTCGATTCTAAGCCACTCTTCCTGATCGGTTGATGCTGTTGATAACAGGTGTGGAGTGTCGCTCTTACCACCGATGAAACATGAAAAGAGCGAAAAGGAATAGCATAAAAATAGGGGTGTGCAAATATTCGCAAAGTTCGAATATTTGGTCGGATACAAATATTTGAATAAAATCGAATATATTGCTGACTGTGCGAAAGCGGACATGGTTCTTATCGTTTGCTGCTCTCTAATCTAAGAATATTTGCGTAGAATTTGGCAATGATTTCGTGCTCCTAGCAACACTTTGTAAAGCACATTTTGCCATTAAATGTCTGAACTGAGTGGGAAAGCTAGCCTCTCAGTAGGAAAAAAACATGCTCTGCTGCCCTCTTGTGGTGGCGCTGACGCCATATCGCATGGCTCTGACGGTAGTCTGTTGTCATCACCATGAACACCATTTTGGTTTTGTATGCGGTCTTAATGTGCAGGCAATTTTCGGACTCACTTTTTCTGAAAGAAGATTTCTGCAAATACATTATCATAAGTTACCATATTGAAATACATAAACTATTTGTGTAAATACAGTATCATAAGCACATTGAAATACATAAACTCGGCAAGTCTCATCAAAATCTACACAGAAATAATGAACAAAATTTGGAAGCACACAGTCACCCCTTAAACAACACTGGCAGCTGTGCGCAGTTCATCATGTACAGCCACTGAAATTTGGAAAGATCTGCCCAAATTTTCTTGAATTAACAAGCCCTATTGGTCATAATCAGGCCATGTCAGAAGTACACGTCAGGTTACGGGTTGTGAGCAGTTGCATTTTGTACAGTAATGTAGCCTATAGGGCTTTTAAGGGGTTTTGTGTATGTTTTCTGTGGGCATCTTACAGGTGCCACATCACGTGAGCCATTTAAGAAAGAAAATTAAGAAAACATTTATTTAGAAAGAATTTTAAGGCTCCTTATAAATCTGTTTGACTTATGAAGAGTTCAGCCTAATCAATATGCCATGAATGGATAGTGGGATTTAAAAGATTACCTTATTGTTAAGTTGTTCCCAAGAAATCCATCTTAATATAACTCACTTTAATGGCACATACTGCCGGTTTCAGATTCAAAAGTGCAGTGTAATGTTATTATTAAAACGAAATAGTCTTCACACATTTGTATGCATTTTCTATGGAACATATGACCAGTTTCCTTATAACAAGCGCATGACTTTTACCTGGGCTGAAAAATGGCCTGGAAGTATCTTTGAACATTTGCAGATCACAGACACTTGAATGTGCAATTCTGGTATTTGTCTTCAGGTATAAAAATCCCTGTAAAAAAAAATAGAAACACAGTAAATGCATAAGTAGGTACACAGGCAAGTGCGGGACAATTGGTGAGAATTGGTGGCTTGAATGTGCATCTGCACCTCTTGTAGAAGTGGCTGCATCTCAGCAAGCCAGCTGTAATCCTGATGTTGTTGTCCATGCAGTGCTCAGTGAAGATTCCATGATTGGCAGCCCAAGTCAGTCCAGCCAGTCTTCGAAGTGCGGTTCCGACGAAGACCTCTCGCCGGCAGAGTCTGATGGCCGCTTTGCGCTGTCCTGGGACGAAAAGGAGGCCGTGGCCAGGGTGCCTGCTTACCGGAACCTTGAAGACCGCAAGCTCTTTCTCAGGTGCTCAAAAATTCCCAGCTCTCAGTATTTTACCAGGTGTTTCCTTAGAATTAAAAAATTTTTTAAGAATTTGTCTGTAGGATATAGTGCTTATCTACTACTTGAGCTGGACTACTCAAATAACAGACATTACTTGCACAAGAAATAAAAAACACACGTTAGTAATTTACAAAGTTTTTGTAATCAGGTTTTAACTAATTAACTTAGTGCGCATATTACAACTTAAAAATTGAAGCCACTGAGTTTTCAATCTCAAAGCACGAGATTTGAAGCAAATTTTGAAACTAGTACCAGCTTTGCGACAAGCATAGTCAAATGTGTACGAAAAAACTTTCCTGTTCCACTTACTTTTATAGCATAATGCTTCTTTATGCATTGAAACACAGAAATACTGGAATGCCAGTGTATTTCATCGCAGTTTGGAGACGCATATTTAGAAACTAGCGTCATCCTCCGAATTCATTACAAATGGATATGTCTTCCGAGCTCGCCTTCTACAATTAGTCAATTGCAAATATGTGTGCAATAAACTAATTAGTTTTAAAGTTAATTAGGGAAATTTTGGTAATCATTTCCACATTTTTGATTCCTCATGCACATTATGTTTGCATAATTAAGTAATCCAGCTCAAGCACTAGAATTGTCTGCATGCGACAGGTAATTTAAAACTTGAAACGTAACTTAAAAAAAAACAACACCCTGTATGTACATAGCTTACTTTATATATTGTAATATGATCTGTTGATTCATACCAAGAGAATCTGAAAAAGACCATTAGCCCCCTTATTATCAATAGCTGCTAAGGCATTAAGGCATATTGCTTTTTTAAATATAGGGAGCCCATCAACTTACAAGGCAGCCACCTGCACTGAAGCATCTGTAGCTTGAAGACTGTTTAGAAGCTGCAACGAAACTTGGAGTGGCATAATTATTTTTGGGCGGATGTTACTGAGCGTAGCCATTATAAATTGTGAAATGTGTCAGTAGCAAACAGGGGAATCACGGTGCCATAAAACAAATTCCCAAATGTGCGTACTATATTACATTTTTTTCATTTCTGTGGCTCTTTAGAAGTAATAGATCGATTGGGTGCTTGACATTAATTGAAGTTTGTGAGTCTGTACTGTTTTTTCTTTGTTTTTGTTTCTCATGCCAGTCATGAGTTTTATATGAAGGGGGTGGAGGCAGGAGAGGGCAAACACACGAGAGCTTTAGAGCAATATTTCTGTATGTATACTTGAAACTTTTTACTTTTTTGCTGCTGTAGATGTAAAAAACCATATTGCATGTGAATTAGTATTTGGATATTGAAATATTACGCTTGCATTATCTACTCTTGGTAACTGTAGCTTTATGATTTCGTACGGCATTTTATTTTTATTTTCGGTGGTGTCTTATTTGAATAGATAATGCCACTCTTGTTTTTGATATATTATTTAAGGCATTTAAGTTGCATGGTTGTGCCACATTTCACGCATCACCGTGCACTCTGTAACGTGTTTCTAAAATAAAGTCGTGCCACTCATTTCAGGTTGTGCCCACGCTTCAAGGGCAAGGATCACCTCGAGGAGATCATGTACTACGAGAATGTGCGCCGGTCTCACCTCCTCGCTCTTTTGGACAAGTTCCGTGAGGTGCTCTTCACTGTGCAGCATGAAGACCCCACAATAGCGGTGTTCTACAGCTGACATAGTGGACATTAGGTCTTTTTTTCTCTTCGAAGAGTGTGCCCACACATTGGCTCTGGACATTGCTGGTAAAGGCTCTGGCTAGTCTATTTTGAGTGCCGTATTCTGTTGCAGTTGATACAAGGAATTACCTTTGCCTGCTAAATGACCGAATGACAGAATGCTCGCTTTAGATTTCCCGTTGATGTTATGTTCGGGAAGTTGTGTCATGTGTACTCCTCAAACCACTTATCATTGTTTTTAAAAAGGCAAGAGCACAGCCAAATGTTATGACCAGGATATTTTTTAAAAAGTGGGTTGCATTAATGTAACCATTGTATTGTGTGGAGTTATGAGATCTGCAGCCTTTCCTGTTCTGTAGAATGTAGAAAGTTAAGATACTGTTGCTGTTTGTGTATACAAGTACAGGCTGGAAATCTGAATGCGAGGCTGTGGAATTGCGCATGTTTTTCTAAGATACCTCGCTCCGCAAACTATTTTTATGCCAACTGTGCATCTTGCATATTTCAAAAGTGTGAAGCCACTTGTTTCTTTTGTGAGAATGAATGCAGGGAGGCAGCCAGGGTGCGCGATATGGTCTCTTATTGTTGGCATTTGCGCACAAAGGAGACTGTGCACTGTAGTTAGAACTCGTCGGAGGACAGGTGAGTGCTCTGACTGCAATGTTTTTGCTGAGTGTGGTGCAGCTAGTGAATGGTGTTTATCTCTGGGCCGCAACTTTTAGTACAAGAAAATGCAGGGAGATGCACACAACTGCGATCGCCAACCCATCATAGGGAGCAGCTATTGGTATTCCTTACTTCGCCATGGTGTGATGCGGTGACGGGTTAGTACTGTGCTGCACTTATTTGCCTTCGGTAATGAAGGTGCGTGTAAATTAAAGAAGGTGCGGAATGTAGCAAAGACAACTTTCCACTGTAAAAACAGTGCAGCTTTGCATGCGCTGTGGTTTTCAAGCCTTGAGCAGACTGTGTTATGCATGGCATTTGAAGCATGCATTGCAACAAAAGTGCAATGCATGAAACGCTTCCCAGTCTCACATTCCTATGTGTGCAGCATTCTGCTTTGCTGGTGTGCAGGCCCCATGGACTGTAATGAGCTTGCCATGGTTTGTCGAAAGCAGGCTGGTTTTAATGTGGGCAGCTGGCCTAGAAGTCTTTAAAAAAAAATCAGCTTGCTCTTTTTTGTGGAATCGTTTTCTCTAGATTTTGTTTTGTCACAGAGTAAGCCTCGTGTGAAAACATTTCAATTTAATGCCAGGCACTTTTCTCTTAAAGAGCACGCTATCAGTGTAGTGTCTAGAAAGTGCATGCTTCTGAACCTGGTTATTTTGGGGTTCTTTTGGAAGCATGTTACGGCTACATTTTTGTCCAAGTGTTCATTGATCACACTGTTTTAGTGTGTGTGAAGCAATGAGAGACTGTGGTTTTCTAGCCACCAGTGGCTGGACTTAGTGCACAGGTGTAAACTTCCTCCATGTTGGTTTTGTGCAGTGAAAAAATTGTGCAGAACAATAAAAGAAGTCATAAAGACTGTTCTTTATGAAGCCATTGAATAGATCTTAAAAGCTCTCTGTGCTGTCAAACCTGATTACAGCGAACCTGGTTATTGAAGCCTTATTAGAATTATTATTAAGTGGACTCTTATTAGAATGATTTATGAACACTGTAAAGCTGCCGTGACAATACAAAGCTAAATGTACTGTTACATCAAATGAAAATTGTATCGTCGCCTGGTCAACCAAACTCCATGCAATGCCAAACTGAAAGAGCTCCATAAGTTGGTTTCCCTGCACCACCAGGCTCCTACCACCTGAAGGGGGAAATAAAAAAAGCAGACCCCATGCACTGTAGGAATCATGTTATGCAAAGCTATTTGCGAGTAGCTGACTATCTAGCCTCATTTGGGGTTCTGCAAAGTGTTAATTGGTGAAACGTGTCTGTCTCTTTCCAAAGCCATTGTGTGTATGTATGATGACACCATGAAGACAGTGGCGATGCTTGCAGAATCACAATGGCATGGCAACGATGGTATGATTACAACGATGGAATGATAATGGCAGTGGTGTGGTGACGACGGTATGACAATGGTATGATAATGACGCTGGCAACGAAAGTACAACAGCAATGATGATGATGGCAACATAATGATGACATGTAGGTAAAACCACCTGTATGATGATGACAACAGCATCGCAATCACAACAGTGACATTGTGACAACAGGAGCCAATCCTGATGATTATGCACTGGGAGTCGAAGCAAGGTAGATAGCAGGCTACCTACTGCGATGTTGTGTGAAGGAATCTGCATTAAACTTTTCCCAAGACGTGCCATGTTAACAGCCCCTTAAAAATATGGTGTATCTTATGGCAGGGTTCCCACCCGCCGTGGTTGCTCAGTGGCTATGGTGTTGGACTGCTGAGCACGAGGTCGCGGGATCGAATCCCGGCCACGGTGGCCGCATTTCGATGGGGGCGAAATGCGAAAACACCCGTGTGCTTAGATTTAGGTGCACGTTAAAGAACCCCAGGTGGTCAAAATTTCCGGAGTCCTCCACTACGGCGTGCCTCATAATCAGAAAGTGGTTTTGGCACGTAAAACCCCAAATATTATTATTATTATTATGGCAGGGTTCCCCAAAGTAAGATTTAATCAATGTCTCTCCTGGCAAAGATAGCGCCTTTAAAAATAAAGGTGCATGACGTAGTAAAATTTTATGGAAGTTTACATCGAATTAAAAGTTATGTTGCACTCACAGACACTTTCCTTTGGGAGTTTGATATAAATGGGCTTGCCTGCCTTACCCCTGTGCCTGCAACCCTTACCATGGTAGAATTATTGTTAGGGAGCCTGCATAAATGGTTATGAATGCTCCCTAATGATTGTAATACCAGACTGCCATCTGGCAGCCTGTGTGGGACTCAAAAGCAGCAAACACTGCCATTATAAATGGTGTTAGTACTAACGATGGCAGCTGCAGGTGGATCTAGCCTTGCATTGCAAGGATTGTGGCATTTGCTCTGACTTGATGCTGCTCTGAAAATGCATCTGCGAAGTGTTGATGAATAATTGTTCACCATGAGCTAAGAACGCTTTGGAGGCCGAGGGATAGGACAAGCAAGAGCAAAGTGGATGAGAAAGAAGACGGGATAGCAGTTCAAGTCCTATCAACAGTGCTTTGAGCATCACAAGGCTGAGCTGTCGTGTATAAACACTAACCAACTGCTACCAACACTTTTTGTGTACGTAGGTCTAAAATTGTTCATCATCATCATCATCATCAGCCTAGTTACGCCCACTGCAGGGCAAAGGCCTCTCCCATACTTCTCCAACTACCCCGGTCATGTACCAATTGTGGCCATGTTGTCCCTGCAAACGTCTTAATGTCATCCGCCCACCTAACTTTCTGCCGCCCCCTGCTACGCTTCCCCTCCCTTGGAATCCAATCAGTAACCCTTAATGACCATCGGTTATCTTCCCTCCTCACTACATGTCGTGCCCATGCCCATTTCCTTTTCTTGATTTCAACTAAGATGTCATTTACCCGCGTTTGTTGCCTCACCCAATCTGCTCCCTTCCCATCTCTTAACATTACACCTATCATTCTTCTTTCCATAGCTTGTTGCGTCGACCTCAATTTGAGTAGAATCCTTTTCGTAAGCCTCCAGGTCTCTGCCCCATATGTGAGTACTGGTAACACACAGCTGTTATACACTTTCCTTTTGAGGGATAGTGGCAACCTGCTGTTCATGATGTGAGAATGCCTGCCAAACGCACCCCAGCCCATTCCTATTCTTCTGGTTATTTCAGTCTCGTGATCGTGATCCGTGGTCACTACCTTCCCTAAGTAGATGTATTCCCTTACCACTTCCAGTGCCTCACTACCTATCGTAAACTGCTGTTCTCTTCCGAGACTGTTAGACATTACTTTAGTTTTCTACAGATTAATTTTCAGACCCACCCTTCTGCTTTGCCTCTCCAGGTCAGTGAGCATGCATTGCAATTGGTCTCCTGAGTTACGAAGCAAGGCAATATCATCAGCAAATCGCAAGTTGCTAAGGTATTCTCCATCAACTTTTATCCCCAATTCTTCCCACTCCAGGTCTCTGAATACCTCCTGTAAACATGCTGTGAATAGCATTGGAGAGATTGTATCTCCCTGTCTGACGCCTTTCTTTATTGGGATTTTGTTGCTTTCCCTGTGGAGGACTACAGTGGCTGTGGAGTCGCTGTAGATATCTTCCAGTATTTTTACATATGGCTCATCTACACCCTGATTCCGTAATGCCTCCATGACTGCTGAGGTTTCCACTGAATCAAACGCTTTCTCGTAATCAATGAAAGCTATATATGACTCTCCATTATATATGACTATATATGACTCTCCAAAATGGTTACCTCTCCATTAAGTTCATTCTATCATGAGGCTGAAGCAATATATCAATTGTTTTAAAGGAAAGCTGTTTAGCTGACGAACCTATATGAATGAGCCGTATGCGTGGTCTCGTAAGGGAAGTATCTGGGCTGGCTAACGTCCGTAAAGTGAATAAAAAAGATATCGACTGATAGTACGGCGCATAAGAAAGGACACTTCATTTCACCGCGCGCTGCGCCTGCGCAGTGGGGGAGCACACCCGCGCCGGCCGCCGTTGCTGCCGGCTACGTCTGCGTTCGTCTGCCATCGATACTACCGCGCGGCAGTTGTGGCGGGCAAACACGGGGATGTGCATGACGGTAGCTGCCGCAGGGCATAAGAACGGAATTGTGCATTGCAGAGGTAGACCATTGGTCTTCTTAGCCCAGCGAACCTTCCAGCATATTACCTGGTAAATAAATTTGAACTGTTGCAACTCCAACAAAAATGGGAAAAGTGGGAAGATCACGCATTGTGCGCATGGCTGAAGAACAAGCCGAGTACGAGGAGAGGCGTCGACAGCAGAGACGCGACTATATCAAGCGACAACGTGCTTGTGCGAAAGCGAAGAATGCGGCCAGCGACTTTGCCTTCGAAGAACGTCAGCAAGAGATGCGAGAGTCTACTCGTCGGCGTCGCAGCGAGCTACCGATGAAGACCGCGCATTGGACGCTGCTAATTAAGTGTCTTTCGAGTCTACGTCCGAGCGGCAGAAGCGTGAGTTGCCGTCTCATTCGACTTTCACCGGGGCGAGTTCCATATTCAAGAGAATGTTTGTGTACACTGAGTTTGGCCATAGTCGCTCGGTCGGCGATTGATAGCTTCGCTAGCTAATCTGCCACCATATGAATGTTCTGGCACGATTTTTTTTTATCTTGTCAACGTTTCGTTAAGAGGAAACTTTAGCTCGCGCCCAACTCTGACGCGGCCTATTCAAATACAAAACACAAAAACGGTTTTCCGAGATAACCCCTGGACCGACTTTTATGAAATTTGTTGTATTTGAAAGAGAAAGTTAAATTCTAGTGACTGTTCGGAGTGGCATTTCATTTTGGGCCTGAATTTTGTTAAAAATATTTTCAAAAATGCGAAAGTTGAAAAAATAATAGAAGCACGGAATTTATAGTAAATTGATAGCTCTGCATGAGGAAGAGAGATCGCGGTTCTGTAAAGGGCATCTACTAGATCACTGAAAGCGGACAAATTTTATGTGTCATTTTATATCTTATGTGACTTTGTTACATTGTGTGCAAGGTTTCCCCAAGAGCCGTATTTACGTATCACTAAATTTTTTTTGACTCATTTGCAACATGTTTTGTCCTCTTTAGATGTACTACTACATGCAGTTCACATATTTGTAATATCATTTTTCATTGCTAAGTTACAGCGTTGTAAACGTGATACAAAAATATCCGCCATGCAGCCTGGAATTACCGAGATTAAGCACTCTGCTGGAATGATCCCCTATTCTGTTCTTTAATTCAGGGTTTTATGTTCATATTGAATTGCTTGTTTGTATATTTTTCTGCACTCTAGAATTATCTGACTTAAAATATTTTCGCTGGAAAAGCGAAGCATCGATTGTGAGAGCAAACTAGTAGAAATACGAAAAAATTGTTTTATCGGTCTTATAAACTCCTAAACATTCGCTTACTAACTAAATTAACAAGTGCGATGTCATGCGCGCACAGGCACACATACACATCTCACTCGATAACCGCGGACCCTCGTTTTCAAAACGCTGGCGTGAGGAAGCGCGGCAGCAGCAGCGAGCGAGCGAGTTGACCTTCGTGCTGCCTCTCGCTTCAAGGCGAACAAAGTGGCGAGAACACAGCGCACACGAAGCTATCGGCCCTCAGCGCACTTAGACTTTGTACCCATCGCAGGTCGCTTTCAAGGTAGTGGCCGCGCCATACGCAGCCGCCGCTGGAGTAGAACGCCCGCGCTCTTCCTGTGCCGTGCGCACGATGGAAGACGGCGTGCTTCCTTCCCTCCTTCCTCCCTTGCGCACACGATATCGAGCCGCCATTTTCGGCTCATTCTCGTACGCTTTCACTCGCACCCACAGCATACGGCTCGCGGCCACATGTTTTCGCACTTGGACTTCATACGGAACATCACGGCGACGGTGGAAATTCGCCTGGAGTGTCCGTATAATTGCTGTCGCAATATGTATTTCCGTTGTCTGTTTCTCGTAACCGCCCATGGCCAATCCCTAACTGTGGGTATGTGCCACAGACCTTCAGGTCAGTAACCTTGTCTCTGCTAAATTGTGTCATGTGTCGCAATCCACAGCATGGGGTACTTCAGTATGCACAGCAATGCGCGATATTTGCTTGGAGCTTTGTATAATAGTGTGGACCTTACCATCAGCTTATCATGTGGTATTCTGAGGAATAGTGCTGTGAACTATGCCTATGGTTACACACTGGAGCTGCCGGTTGAAATGTGGATGTGGCCATAGAGCTTGAGCTTGGCTGTGATACAGCTTGCCGGGTCCCGGAAAACTGAGCAATGGGTGCTTCGAGAGGTATGGGGAGCACTCGCAGCAGATATCAATGGCTGGGGAGTGCCCCGTAGGAGAAATGAACGAGTATGAACGCAACTTTCAAGATCCGTAAAGCGAGCACTGCACTGCGCCTGCAGTGTGTCTTCCCATGCAACAATGTAGATGCTTAGATGTCTTCACAAGAATATGGGCATCTTGTAATCTATGTGCAAATGTGGTCCTATGCTTCCAAAGTTGTAGCGAGCACTAATCCAAGGTATCCATCAACCCAGGGAAATCGGGAATTCTCAGGTTTTTTAATAGTCAGGAAATAAGAAGGAGAACTCTGGGAATTTGTGCTTCTATCAAGGAAAATTACCTATAATTTTACTGAAAGGGAATGAAAGTCGCACTAATGCTGGCTCGAGTAACATAGGAATCGTAGCGAATCGTCTTTGACGCCGTGTCGTCGGCTGGAGGAGTTGCCAGTGTACAGTTAACGACCCGATTTTCCGGGTGGCCGATTTTTGGGACATGCCCGAAAATTCGGACGGCTTCGCGGCACCACCACATACTCCATAGAGTCAATGTATTAACGTATGAAATTTCGGATGCAAGAATCCTTCGCCGTCCGATTTACCGGACTGTTTGCCGTGACCGCAAGTCCGAAACTGCATTAATCAAAGCCGTCACTGCAGCCATTTTGATTATCTCGTTGCTTCGAACCGACACGCAGATCCGCTGGCAGCCGTAGCCACCACCGCAGCACCGCTAGGCATATCTACTTAGACATTCGCTACTGTTAACAATTCGCCGCTGTTAGCAATGGTGCCGACTCGGCCTTTGTAATCCCCGCCAATGGTTTCGAAGCTCGGAAAGCACAAGGCGTTGCATTATTCCGGTTTCCGAAAGTAAGCTTCGCCTCAGTACGGCAGTGTTGAACGGTGAAGCACACGCAAAGTATTGCGGTGAAGCTTGAGAAGTGTGGGAAGGGGCAGTTGTCACGGAACCCAGCATGTATTCCTTATACACGCGTGCACCCACCGTCTCTTGTCACAGTACGAGCACTGATATGTCTCATTAGCGTACTGGCAGGCCTTCGGAGCTTTTTTGGACATGGTTGTGGCGATTTGAGCCCTTAAGAGCAGTAATAAAACTCATTCATATTTTCGGACTGCTCGATTTTTCGGACGCTTTCGCGACCCCTAGGAAGTCCGAAAAATCAGGCGTTGACTGTGCAACTGACCAAGAGGGTACTTGAATAGTCTGTGGGGCGAACTCGAGGCGGAAGGAGGGCGAGAACAGAAAAGACCGACGCATAGAGGAGTGAACGGAAAACGAAGTGTGCTGCCGCTTCTTTGAAGGAGCCTGGACTGAAAAAACAGTGTTCGCTGACACCCAGTTGCAGCTGTGCCTCATCCAAACCAAAGCAAATTCTTTAAAGTAGCGAAACGCAATACTGAGACGTTATGTGCGGGCTGAGAATATGTCGGGACAGCTGAGGCTGACTTTCCAGCTGCTGAGAGAGAATCTCACTTGTGAAAAGTTCGGGCCTCATGCCAATGAGCTTGCAATAAGTTGATAGAAATAGCTCATGTTCTAAAATATTTGCTTCTGTATGCATCTCTTTTTATTCGTATTTGAAAATGTTCGATTCGATTTGCATTGGGCTTTACCATTCTTTCGAAGATATTTTATTCGCTGTGCATTTTACTGACCCCTCTCTTCTGTTTTCTTTTTGAATATAAGGAACACTACTCCTTGCTATTCAAACTGCAATAAGTCGTTTAACAGCGAAGCTGTGAGCCTCTGGTTGGCCGGAATTTTTCGTGTACGTCAGCACACAAAAAAAAGACGAATAAAAGTGCATATCTCCTTTGGAATCAGGCATACAACACACAGCTCAGTATTCACCTCAATAAAAAAAAAGCACAAAAGCGTCAAAACCGCATGATGGATGATAACGTGCCTTTGAACAATGCGAGGCACGTTCTTTCTCCCCGCATGTGTTTCCCGGTAAAGATTACGGTTGCATAAGCTGCTTCGGTGAGAAAGGGGAAACAGCAGATACGAATCAGTGAGTGACGTCACCAAACTTTATATATAAAAAGGAGACCTGCCTAGCAACTCATTCAGTTCATTGCACAGACCTGAGTAGACCACGCAAAGTTAAGACTCACGAAGAGCAGCGTGAATACGACGAGCATCAAAGAGTACAAAATCTTAATGCTCGACAATGGTGCTGTGCTAAGACTATAGGCAGAACAATAAAACATTTCGTATTCCTATCGATGGCGTGTGAATGGCTTGAGCGCTAGCCATCCACATTCGCAAGGTCGGGATGGCGAGTCAATTTTTAAATTTTTTAACATGCCTACTAGAGAGTGACTGCATCGGGCGAAATAGTCTCAGCCCGTCTTGACGTAAAACAAAGTTCTGGGTAACCCAGGGAATTTCGCAAAGGCACTCACAGAAAACCTGGAAAACTCAAGGAATTTGGAAATCTCAACTTGGTAGACACCCTGAATACTTCACTTGTAGGTATCCTATAGATCCCTTTATAGGAGCACATTTAGACGTCAGTGAGAGAAGCATTATCTTGCGTTTCTCTTTAGCGTTTCTTTAGTGCATATGTGAACGGTTAGTAAGAGCGACTAACAGCAGTTTGAGCATATTTACCTGTTATGAGGTGTCTTTCAGCCACCCTGCAGCGTAGGCCCATATTAAATGCTGTATGGCCTAGAGTCCGCTATATGGAGAGCTTTGGGATTATGTTCTTTTCTTGTTTCTTGGTCACTTCAAATCCAAAACGTGTATTTGACGTTTTTGAATAGACGTCATGAAATAGTCTATAAGCATCGTGCGTTTGACCAAGATCTTTTTAGCTGTTTTGAGATTAACTTTTGTGGTGTCCCTTGGGTATATATTAACGTGGTACATTGCCGGGCTAGTTGATGCGTCGACTGGACCCGCCGCGGCAACTTAGTGACTATAACGTCGCGCTACTGAGCTCGAAGTCGCGGGTTCGCTCGTGAGTTGGATCCCGGCCGCGGCGGCCGCAGTTCGATGCCCGGGAAAGGCAAAAAACGCCTGTGTACTTAGATTTGAGTGCACTTTAAAGAACTTCAGGTAGTAGAAATCAATCCGGAGTCCCTCACAATACGGCGTGCCTCATAAACAGATTGTGGTTTTGAGACGTAAAACCTCAGAATTTCTTGACTTGAAGTCTCTAAACGGGGTCGCTTGGTAAAGCCACATGGAACGCAAATATCTTTTTACAGCATTGTCGCTAATATCTTTCAACCGTACTCCCCACGCGCGTTACTTTGGTGTCGTTGTGTAGACGCAATCGGAGCTACATTTAGCCTCTCGTTCGAAGTTCAGAGGCATAGCTAAGCAGTACGTTTGTTCATCTGAGCGTATGTAGTCGCGTTTGAGAGAGCTCACTCAGGCATAGCAAGTTTGTATAATCCATCAAGCCCGAACGTTTGCTGATCAGGAGTTAGAGGGCTGCAAGTGTGAAAGTTTTGCAGAAATTTCACAATTTCTCGGTTATGGCGAACCCGCGTTCGACACGCACGGTCCAGAAATAGCGTGAATTGAGGCACGGGCAACAAGGCGGAGGAATGCCGATTCGCACATTCCACCTTTGACCTCAGAGAGCCACTATATATGAATAGGGAGTGATCAAGATTGCGGGATTACACCGTACGTAGGACCCCCACTACATATGGCTGTGACGTAAGCTGAACATCTAAGCTGTAGAATTCATGAATAAATGTCATGCACTTTGGTAACGTTATTAACAGCAAAGAAACCATTATTCGATCATGCATGCGTGGCGCGCGCAGATGGCACTCTAGCGCGCCACGATGCGGTACTATCGAGGCACCTTATAGCCACGCATGATGCAATCGGAGCTAAATTTAGCCTCGCACGCGGCGTTCAGAGAGGCGTAGCTCGGCAGTACGTTTGTCAATTCGGAGCAGAAGCGTTCGCGAGTGCTCACTACGTCATGGTAGGGATAATTTTTCAAACTCATAATGACGCTCATGAAGAGTTTTAATACATACAAGTGTGAAATTGCGGATATGTCTCGCTTGCGCGGCTACGCGTCCTAGCCCGGGGCAAGCGCGGGTGCCCCAACCATCGAGTGCGGCGAGCTCTAATGGCCCAGGGCTGTCTCGGGCGCCACCAGTAGGGGATTCATTTCTGACCCTACAGAACCCAAACAACATCTGAAAAACAAACGGGCCCGCTACGAAATGACAGCGAGCACGATTGCAAAATTAGACCGTAAGAATAACGTCAGGCATATGTAACCTTTCTAATGCATGAATGAACGTTACTTATGTAATTTTTTTGCGTCATTTCTACCCTGTAGGGCCCATACACGTACACCGCCTTGCTGTACGCATAATACTTCTCACCTACCCCATCTGCCGCTGATTTCCCTAATACAGCGCCGATTTTTTCGTATCGACTGGTCTGGTCAGCATATGGCAATACAGACGACGCAGTTTTTATTATTGAGCATTGCCATATAAATTCCTGCATCCCTTGAATAAATTTCAGTTAGCGAGTGTTGTTGTTTCCTTCCTGTAGTCTCTGTGTTGCGTTATGCTGGCCGAACCAGCAGAGTATGGCAGAGCGTAGCGGTGCTTATACACAGAGCGACACGACACAAAAAAATAGCAACACCGTGTATTTGCTCAGGCCTTGGCCTTGTTGGGCGAAAGCACAGCGATGGGCACGACCCGCTCCTTGAGCGTGGCCGGCTCGGGCGTCTTCTTCGCTGCACGGATGACCAGTACCCCCTCTTCGTCGGCCAGGAACTCGGAGCTGACCTGGTCGGGGTCCGCGTCCGGCGGCAGCATGTACCGGCGCGTGAACTCGCGGGACACGAAGCCGTGCTCGTCCTGGCGCTCCTCGTGCTTGCCGTGCACCAGCACGCAGTCCGTGCCCACCACCTGCGTCGAAAGTGGCCGCGCGCAAGATCAGGGTTAGGAGGCACCTTGTAGCGAAGTAATCTCCGCAAAATTTCGCACAACACGATGCCGCACTTGTACAAATGCGGCATCGGTATTTTCTCGCGCATCAACCTTCGTGTGACGGCGCACGAAGTGAGCTCGTGCCATTTGCGAAGCGCCGGCTCCTGCGTTGAGCGTCGGCGTTCCTCAGCGTAATTGAGCGAACGAGCGCAGCGAAAAATGAAAGAGCGAACGCGAAGCGTGGGATGGAAGACGGTGATAGCGAAGAGAGCGCGAGGATGAAAGTGGTGGAGGAAAATGTAGCAGGACGACGAGGAGGAAAGCGGAGGAGGAAGGTATGGCGAAAGCACGAGAAGAAACGCCTATAGTGCCGCGCAAGACGCCTCTGCGGTGACGACTGCTATGAGATGGCGCTAGAGTGGCGCGCCGTCGTCTGTTCGCCGATGGCATGCGGCAAGCGCGTCCACCGATACCATATATGGAAACAAAGCGCTGCATGAGCGGAGGTCTGTCTGCCGCGGAGGCTGGGAATCGCGCCGACGCGCTGCCTCTCGCGATCTGCCGTTAGTGAGGCGTCACGCTACACTTCGGTCCCTTTGCAACGTGCCGCATAAGACAGCCGCGCCAGCCAATATAACGCGCGCGAGAGGCGTGGTTCATTGTGAGAACGGAACGATTGACGCTATCTTCTACAGACCTTGCGGGAGCACGGACCAGCGCCCGAACGCGAGATGAGAACGCGTATAAAGCTGCGCTCAAATGCCGCATTAGGAGTACTGTAATCGTCGGTGGTTTTCTTAACGCGACAGCGTTTAGGAGGTCGTGTCCCAGAAAAGCCGGTGTCGGCGTTGGCCGTGAGCGAAAAATCCCGGAAGGCAATTCATAAATAAAAACAACTTGCAAGATGGGCTGGGTGGGAATCGAACCAGGGTCCCCGGAGTGTGAGACGGAGACACTACCACTCAGCCTTGAGTTCGATGGTTCAAAGCGTGACAAAAGCGCCTCTAGTGAATGCGATGTTGCCTTAGAAACGTGTCGTAGAAAGGTATACTGCAGTGTATATCGGTAATTATGAGCATGTAAATTACAGAAGTCGCAGTTAAACGAGTAGCGAAGTACGTTTCCGCTACATTTCGTCTGCGCTTGGCGCACACGCAGAGCCATCTTGCGGCAAACACAGAAGACCCCCTCCTCGCAATGTACGGCGCTGCCCCGACAGGTGGCGCGCCACTCGCCCGCTTCTCCCCTTCGTCTCGTCAATAGCATCCCGAGCGAATGAGTGGGTGGTGCGAATGGAGTGCGATAACGCTATCGCGTTCCATTCTTGAAGTCGAAGCTTAAGCGTCCTCCAAGTTTTTGGCTCTTCCCCCGTTTTCGTGGTCGGGGTGGAACTTTCTCCACTGATCGATATAATAGGCAGAAGGTAGCGCAGTGGGAGGAGGGGAGGGCTGCCATGAAGCGTAGCCAGCAGTGAAAGGGAGAGGGAAAGGCGCTGGTGTCTGCGGACCTCGCTGGTTGGTCGGAGCGCCGCTGACGTCACGCCCAGAAGCCGGTGAAACTGATGGTTCAGCGAAGCGGCGGCCCAGAGTGCTGCTGTAAAATCTGTGTCAGGAAAGTAACGCAAGTTGGAAAAGCGACGCCAGGCTCAGCCTCAAGGAAAGACGCCACGACCGCCGCGGGAGGAGGAAGAAAAATTGTGCCAACGGCGCGAGGCTCAGCAACAACCAGCGGACGCCATTACCGCACAGAAACCGCAACAAATGCTGCTCCTAGCACTTTACCTGATAATTCTGGATTATATATATATATATATATATATATATATATATATATATATATATATATATATACATATATATATATATATATATATATATATATATATATATGTATATATATAACGAGAAGAAAGGGGTTAACTGAGGGGCCCGAGTTTTATGAGTCATATCAGAAGAAGCCAACAAACACTGACACCAAGGACAACATAGGGAAAATTACTTGTGCTTAATATATATATATATATATATATATATATATATATATATATATATATATATATATATTGCCACCTGGTGTTTTGAGCCAGCGCTGCGTGCCCAGCAAAAACGGGGATTGAAGACGACGAAGTCAAGGATCTTGCGCCGGCTGGTGAACCGTCCTCCTTGTGTCTGACATTTTCGTGTCTGGCTGCTGATCCTGCTGCTTATTCTTGCCTTAGCGCGTGACAAACTGGTGGAGGTGCTGGGTAATCTAATCTATGCACCAAACCCCTCCGGGCAGCAGGAGCTCCAGCCCCGTACCGCTGGTTACGCCTGTACACCGCGCCAGCAGAAGGATCCATGGACAAGCCCCTGAGTTTGGACTCCTCCCAGAGAAAATGGCAGCTCCGACCACGCCAACCGGTATGGAAGGCACAACGCCGATTCATTGTATGCTACTCAATCCGCGAACGCCGAATCCCTTCCACGGCGCCATACATGAGGACGTTGAAGATTGGCTGTTGCACTATGAACGTGTTGCCGCGTTCAACAAGTGGGATGACGCAGACAAGCTGAAAAATGTCTATTTCAGCCTTAACGATGGCGCACGTCTATGGTATGAGAACCGTGCAGATGCCTTAAGCTCATGGGCAGAATTCAAAAGGCGGATTCTTGAGACATATGCGAGCCCTGATCGCCGAGAGCGAGCTGAGCGTGATCTCCAGTCCCGTATCCAAATGCCGAACGAGAGTGTCGCAATGTACGTCGAGGACATGACGCGTCTCTTTTGACGAGCCGACCCCAGCATGTCGGAAGAAAAGAAGGTGCGGTACCTGATGCGCGGAGTGAAAGAGCAGCTGTTCGGCGGTCTCGTGCGCAGTCCACCCAAGACTGTGTCAGAGTTTCTTTCCGAGGCCATCACCATGGAGCAGACTCTTCGCCAGCGGACACCATCATACGACCGTCAAGTGAACACTGCCTCACCTACGGACTTCTTCGGAGCTCTCGGGGGTCACGTCGATTTCTTTCGAGAGCTCATTCATTCCGTGATCCGCGAAGAACTCCAGAAACTGTCGGTACCTTCACAGCCGACGCTCAGCTCCTTGTCCAGCGTTCTCCGTGACGAAGTTCAGCATGCGCTAAAAGAACCACCCTTCAATAGAGAAGCTCGACCGCTAAGACATGACAGCCCACATATGTCATATTCGCAAGCTTTGAGGCAACCTGCCCCACCTCCCTCCCCGCTTCGCGCCGCGCGCCCGGCCATGCTCGAAGCCGTCCAAGCTGCCTCGTATTACCAGGACCACCGACAGGCCCCGAGGAAATCAGACGTGTGGCGGGCACCTGATCGCCGTCCCCTTTGCTTTCACTGTGGCGAAGCTGGGCATGTCTACCGACAGTGCTCCTTTCGAGAGCTAGGACTACGCGGATTCTCAGCGAACTCACCGCGACCTAGGTTCGGCCAGCGTCCTACTGAAATCAAAGAACACGTTGCCCAGCAGCGCGGATCTCCATCAGCTCGACACCAGTCACGCTCCCCTTCGCCGCGGCGGTTTTCTCCGACTCGCCGTACGTATGCAAGCGTGGTGCAGGGTCGTTCGCCCAGCCCACGACGGGAAAACTAACCATAGCGACCTTTGGGGGCGAGGCCGCTCAGTCTGGACGTGCTCAAGGACCCCCACTGACCTGTACGCGGACCGACGATACATCGACGATGACAGTACCTGCTGATTACAGAAAAAGAATTTCCTTGGACATTCCTGTACTGCTTGACGGTCGTGAATTGAGTGCTTTAGTGGACACTCGAGCGGATTATTCTATAATCAGCGAAAAACTGGCCACTCTTCTGAAGAAAGTGACCACGCCTTGGAATAAAACGCCAGTTCGTACAGCTGGCGGGCACATCGTCACACCACTTGGCATGTGCACGGCACGAATACAGATTCGCGGCTCTACGTTTGTTGCCAGTTTGAGCGTTCTCCCTCAGTGTTCTCGAGACCTAATCATCGGCATGGACTTTCTCAGGGAGCACGGCGCTATAATCAACATTCGACAACGCCTCGTCACTTTCTCGACAAAAAGCGCCACAGCGACGACCAACACCATCCACCCTCGAGCATCTCTCCGTGTCATCGATGACGCTGTCACGTTACCACCGCGTGCAAGTGTCGTGGTTCAAGTGGCATGTGACAAGCTCATACACGGTGAAGCAGTCGTAGAAAGCAATCGGTCTCTCCTGCTTTCTCATGGTGTTTGCGTAGCAAGAAGCCTTGTCGATCTCCATGATGGCCACTGTGAGGTTCTTGTCACCAACTTCAGCTACGAACACCGGCACCTTTTCCCCGGTACTGTCATCGCCTACGCCGACCCGCTCGCCGATGTCACTGAGTGTTTTGTTTCCGAGGCAATCGGCACTGCTGACGCACCTCTACGCAACGTCGACATTAGTCCAACGCTTCCTGAAGAGAACAGACAACCCCTGCGCGAGCTGTTGCTTGAGTTCCACTCTTGCTTTGCACGGTCGTCGAAGGTACGTCAAACATCGATTACGAAACACCGTATCATCACCTATGACGACGTGCCCCCCATACGGCAACAGCCTTATCGTGTTTCCCCGACGGAACGACATGCTATTCAAACGCAGGTGAAGGAAATGCTTCAAGACGGCGTAATCCAGCCTTCATGCAGTCCCTGGTCATCGCCAGTCGTTCTTGTTAAAAAGAAAGATGGTACGCTTCGATTTTGTGTAGACTACTGGAAGCTAAACAACGTCACAAAGAAAGACGTGTACCCGTTGCCTCGTGTCGACGATTCTCTGGGCAGGCTGAGGCACGCGAAGTATTTCTCCTCTATCGATCTGAAAAGCGGCTACTGGCAAATTGAAGTAGATGAGCGTGACCGCGAGAAAACTGCTTTCGTAACTCCGGACGGCCTTTACGAATTTAGAGTACTCCCTTTCGGGCTCTGTTCCGCTCCAGCCACATTTCAGCGAATGATGGATACCGTTCTCGCTGACCTCAAATGGAAAAGCTGCCTCGTCTATCTCGATGATGTCGTTGTCTTTTCGGAAACTTTTGACGAGCACCTTCGACGCCTTCGGAATGTACTCGACGCCATTCGATCGGCTGACCTTACACTCAAGCCAGAGAAATGCCATTTCGGTTACGAGGAACTGAAGTTCCTTGGTCACGTCGTAAGCGCGGCAGGTGTTCGGCCTGATCCTGAGAAGACTGCTGCCGTAGCAACTTTTCCCGCTCCAACCGATAAGAAAAGTGTGAGACGATTTTTGGGCTTGTGTGCATATTATCGCCGCTTCATTGAAAATTTTTCGAAGATTGCAGATCCGCTATTTCGCCTTACGCGTGACGACACGCCATTCCTCTGGACTGATGCACAACAAACCGCCTTTGAGGAGCTACAACGTCGCTTGTCTTCTCCTCCCGTGCTCGGTCATTTTGATGAGGATGCCGACACAGAAGTACGCACTGACGCCAGCAATATCGGTCTCGGAGCTATCCTGGTGCAACGACAAGACGGCACTGAACGAGTCATAGCCTACGCGAGCCGCACTCTGTCACGCGCAGAGTCGAATTATTCTACCACAGAGAAGGAGTGCCTCGCGGTTATTTGGGCTACCACAAAGTTTAGGCCGTATCTCTACGGGCGGCCATTTAAAGTTGTGACCGACCATCACGCTTTGTGCTGGTTGACCAACCTCCGAGACCCTTCTGGACGATTGGCACGTTGGAGTCTGCGACTCCAGGAATTCAACATCACCATCGTGTACATGTCAGGCAGGAAACATGAAGATGCTGACACGTTGTCACGGACACCTATTAAATCTCCGAATCCTGACGAGGAAGACGACAGCGCCTTTCTGGGAGCCCTCAGCGGGCCGGATCTGCTCGCTAAACAGCGATCGGACGCTGAGTTAAGACCCGTCATCGATCACTTAGAAGGCGGCATCGCGTCCATTCCTCGCCCACTTTCGCGATGGTTGTCGTCATTTTGCCTACGAGGGGGCATCTTATACAAAAGAAACACAGGTGCCGGCGACAAACCACATCTGCTAGTAGTACCTCAAGCCCTTCGCGACGACATCCTATTAGCCTGCCACGACGAGCCGACATCTGGCCACTTGGGCTACTCAAGGACTCTGGACAGGGTACGGCAACTGTACTACTGGCCTAGACTGACTGCTTGCGTCAAACGCGACGTGAAAGGATGCCGTGAATGCCAGCGCCGCAAGTTACCACCCTGCAAGCCTGCAGGCCTTCTACAACCCATCGACCCTCCGCGTACGCCGTTTGATCAAGTTGGAATGGACCTTCTTGGACCATTTCCCTTGTCTTCCTCCGGCAATAAGTGGATCATTGTCGCAACTGACTACTTGACGCGTTACGCTGAGACGAAGGCACTACCACGCGGGACAGCATCTGAAGTTGCCCAGTTTTTTATGCATCACATTGTGCTTCGGCACGGCGCACCGTCATTCATCATCACTGACCGAGGGACGGCATTTACGGCGAAGCTTCTGGATGACATCTTCAAGCTGAGCTACACGAGTCATCGAAAGGCCACTGCATACCACCCTCAGACTAACGGCTTGACAGAAAGACTAAACAAAACACTGGCAGACATGCTCGCTATGTACGTGGATGTGCAGCACAAGACGTGGGACGAAATCCTACCGTACGTAACGTTTGCGTACAACACTGCCACGCAGGAAACTACACGCTTCCCGCCATTCCGCCTCGTTTATGGTCGAGATGTCCAAACTATGCTAGACGCCATGATGCCATGTGAAGATACCGACCAGCTCGACCAGTTAGCTCCTGACGTCGAGGAGTACATTCAGCGCGCCGAGGAAGCGCGTCAACTGGCCGGCGTGCACATAAGACAGCAGCAGTGTACCGATGCAATAAGGTACAATCTCCACCATAGACAAGTGACCTATGAGCCTGGTGACCAAGTTTGGGTTTGGACACCCATTAGACGGCGAGGTCTCAGCGAGAAACTCCTCAGCAAGTACTTCGGACCATACACAGTACAAAGGCGTGTAAGCGCCGTGAACTATGAAGTGATCCCAGATGGAAACCTGCCATCGTCCAAGCGCTGTTTACCACGCGCAGAGACTGTACATGTGGTCCGCCTCAAGCCGTATTTTACACGGTGAAGTGTACTAGTGAAACAACCTTTTTTTTTTCGCTGTCGTCGCGTCTTCCTCCAAAGAACTGTGAAGCGTTTTTTTTTTTGTTCCCGATCACAGAACACATTTTTCCGTGTGCATTTCCGTATGTGTGCTAGCGCGTTCCCCCCCCCCCCCCCCCGCATTTTTTTTTGTCTTACCTAATTTGTGTAGTTTCCATGTACGTTTTGTCTTTGAGCATCGAGTCGATGCTCCGTTGGGAGGGGGAATAATGCCACCTGGTGTTTTGAGCCAGCGCTGCGTGCCCAGCAAAAACGGGGATTGAAGACGACGAAGTCAAGGATCTTGCGCCGGCTGGTGAACCGTCCTCCTTGTGTCTGACATTTTCGTGTCTGGCTGCTCATCCTGCTGCTTATTCTTGCCTTAGCGCGTGACAATATATATATAAGAAAGACCGCAGCCCTTTACCTAGCACGGCGAAGTGCAAGCACCAACCGACCCGCGCTTTCGCTCTTGTCCCTTTGATCGGTGCCCTATTAAGCTACCCCCTTCTGGCAAATTGAGGCGATTAGTTTTGTTAGCGTACCACCTCCTTTAAGTGAATGTGATGCTCTAAATAGGTTCACGCGATGTGCCACTGTCGCATTCATGTAGGCGCTGCTAAGGAAGAAGTCTATATCGTCAATGACAGGTCAAAAATAGAGTATACCAAATGGACCTGAAAGAAGCGTGTGTACGCCTCTTGCGCTGTCTTTCGGCTCAGACACGTGGCGCAACCGGCCGTTATAGTAGCGGCGAAAAGGCTGTGTTCCTACTTGGCGCGTAGTCACGCATGAACTGGGCTGGCAACCGGTGTATAGTCAGAGTTGTCGTGAAAAAGCAAGCATCGCTTCTGCATGCGTCTTGTGGGTATACTAATTTCGTCAAAACAAATACAAAGACGAACGTTTTGGGGGTGTCAAAGGTGAATGCTTTCTGGTGGCACGGATGGACGGAAAGCAGGCGCAGCATACACTTTTAGAGCGCAGCTCTTTGGCGTCCGTTCCTGGGTTTCGCGTCGTCGTCGGCGTTGTCGTCGGCCTCGTAACCAGCTCCGCCCCCTTTCATCCCCCCAGCGCTAGCAGCGACCGACTGATACCGCTGGATGCCGCTGACGCCGCTAGAGAGTCAAGATAACGTGACTGCATAGAACACCGTCGCCGCCATGCAGAAAGAGGAGGAAAGGGTCCCCCCCCCCCCCCTGTTCTTGTGTGGCGGATAGGGTGCTCTTCAGTTGCCGACGCGCCGGTTATTTCACGTAGGCCCCGGCACGTCGACGAATACGTGACCACCTTGCCACGGCTAGACCTGGTTCTTAGCGCTGCGGAAGCGAGGGTATCATATTGTTTGTGTCGGCATCGGCGGCGTTGTCCCTGAAACCAACTCCGCAGCTGGGGTTGACTCACTATCGGCGTCAGCGTCATCAGTCAGTCGCTGCTATCTCTTCCCTCCTCCCTTTATCGTGTTGTCCGCTTGCTGCGCGCGCTTCTGCCCCCATCGTTTGCCGCTGGGTGTACACGCCGCCCCCCTCCCCCCTCTTCCTGCGAGTCTCCGGTTGTCAAAGCGCCGGCTCGAACTTAATTCCTTTCTTCGCTCCTCCTCCAATGCAACCCCTGTGCGGTGGCAATCAGAGAGCCAGATCGGTGGCGGCGGATCTGTATATGTGCACCGCCCGAGCCGAAATTGCCGCTGCCGTTCGCCACTGCGAAATTATCTGCCAGTTCTTTCTGAGCCATGAGCGAGACGACCGATGGAAGTCCTCCGTCTGCTGCTGCTGCTGCTGCTGCTAAACGAGCTGCCAGAGCAGAGGCCCAGCGCCGTCGCCGTCAGAATCCAGAGGTGCGTGCCGCCGAAGCAGAAGCTTACCGTCGCCGCCGTCGAGATGATCCAGGAGTACGCGTCGCCGAAGCAGAGGCTAAGCGCCGCCGCCGAGAAGACCCTGCCGTTCGTGCCGCCGAAGCGGAGGCTCATCGCCGCCGTCGAGAGCAACCAGCAGTAAGCGAGGCTGAAGCAGAAGCTCATCGCCGCCGCCGAGAAGACCCTGCAGTTCGCGCCGCCGAAGCGGAGGCTCATCGCCGCCGTCGAGAGCAACCAGCAGTAAGCGAGGCTGAAGCAGAAGCTCATCGCCGCCGCCGAGAAGACCCTGCCGTTCGCACCGCCGAAGCGGAGGCTCATCGCCGCCGTCGAGAGCAACCAGCAGATAGCGCATACATGTGTTGCTCGATTTCTTTGCCTCAATCTATCGAAAAGGTGAAACAGCTTATTTGCTGCGCTCAAATTTCGCATTAGGAAGTAACGTAATCGTCGGTAATTTTTTTTATACGTGCAGTTACAACTGCGCTCAGGAAAATGAAGTTCGGTTGTAAGTTGAACGCTCTGCGTGTCCTTCTCTGTCGCCCTTGGATAATGCGTCGCGAAGGATCTATCATGCAGCACCAACTAGTCCAACTTTGGTGAACTATTGTAGGACAAGCCTCATTTGTCGTTCTTAAAGCTGCCCCGATTGTGAATAAATGTTGCGAGATACACTAATAATATGGCAGTTCAAAACGAGGACCGTTATTGTGAACACGCATAGAGCAAACCTACCACCCAGATGGTCTTGTCATTGTTCTATATCACAATGCGTGCTCTGGCTTTGAGTCAACATTGGGAGAGTGGTACGATATTAGTTCCAACTCCAAGAGAGAATTCCACTGGTGTGTATAAGGACAAGGACAAAGGTTCACATGTAACCGTAGAGGAGAAAAAAGAAACTGTCTTTGCTCTAGAGTAAGACAGAATTGATAGATGATAACCATACAACATATCCACTCGAAACCCCATGCGTTCCGCCGCTTTGCTTCCATCCGACGACTCTGAGAACCTTGTTTGACACGCCTTTACTCACTTGTGTACCGCTTCGATATGCTAGATATATTGCTGTGTATTTCGGCAAGCTTCAGTCTCGACCATGAACAAAAAAAAAATATAGCCTGCAAAAACTGGACACACGGAAAGATGCATGGCGAAGTGCTCACAGTCAACTTAGAAGGCCTTATTGCGAAGATCGCATTATTACACGAGAAAAAAAAAGAATGCGAAAACGTACAAGAGAAAGGACATGAAAGCAAGGCAACACATGGAAACAGAAGCTTACCTTTGATGAACGCACAAATTTGCGGAGACAGCCTATTGTATCTTGGTACAACCAATGTGAGCACGTGAGCTTGACGCTGTTGGATTGTGTTATGCACAGCCTATGGTGAACACATTATAACGAGAGAACAATGCATGATGCGCTTCTCATTCCTAAGAGTATTGGGAGACTTAAAGCCTCTGTACCTACGGCGCCCAATGCTTAAAGTCAGGGCGGGCTCAGAAAGGGGGGGAAGGGAGTCCGGCCCTCCTCTATTATTTAAGGTGGGGCTCGGTTCCCCCCCCCCCCCCCGTTTGGCAGGTCAACTGTAGCACTGGGGGCATCTATTCGACAAGCGCTGGAGGTGAGTTTATCGCCAGTAGTGCCCCGTGCGGGGCAATTCTATCTCTCAAAATTTTTTCGATTAACGATTTAGTCGCGATTAATCAATTGATGTGTCACGAGCAAAAACAGGAAAACAGGCATCGTCGTACCGCTGCATGCATTTCCCCTAGGCACTGCACACGACGGTCACCACCTTTGTTCGACGGCTCATGAAACAATGTTTCATGAGCCGCCTGAGCGTGAAGCTACCTGCTCGTGAATTAGTGAAGGTTCACTTTGGTTTCTTAGGTTGCCAGTCAATTTTAATTCGTTTAGTCGTGCATGATGAGTACTGTGTTATGCCAGAGACGCATGTATTTTGTCCACTTTTGTAGGCAAGTAGGTGCGAAACGATAGAACATGTTGTAATGCCTGAGGTTGTCAGCGAAGCAAAGCAACCAATATTATGTGTTGCAGCTAGACTTGTTTGCTCTGAAATCACGTATCTGTAATCCTTTACCTCCCGACTTATTTTTGAAGAAAAGAAAAAAAGGAAACGTTTCCAGAATGCCAAATTCTTCCACTGCTTGACTGAATGTGCACATTAAATAAATGGCAGAAATACGCTCAGAATAATATATTTATATGTAGTACACCCATAAAATTTGTTTGATTCTAGATAAAGTTGGCTTCACTATACCAACTAGACGTCGGGTTTTTCAGCGTCAGTAAAGTAAACAAAAAGTGAACGCTTCATACAGAGCTCCTGAGGCCTTTGAGAGTTGTGACGAAACCGACTGTCAGGTAGAATCACATTTAGTCAAGTGCACGGAGCAAGAAACATTGAGGAGTGGAAACTCCGCTGTTTGCGGCGACCAGAAAAGGTCACAAGCCCGCGGAGCCGTTATCGTGCTGGCGGCACCTGGCGGCCTGGAAAGAAATTACCACCGTTGAGAGCGCGCCGGAGCCGCCGGCCCAGGTGCTGCATTTTTTTTTTCGCTGCGGCTTCTACGACGCGCCGCATGGCGCCGCCACTGTATACGGCCCCGTCGGCGCATACAACAATTGTGACCTTATCTGGTCGCCTGCGCTCGCTCGCGCTGACGGGAGTTTCACCTCCTAAATGTCTTACTCCGTGGTCAAGTGGGAAGGCCCTAGTACGGCACTCATTAAAGATAACTGTAATAACGTTTCGGCATGTGGTCCTGCCTTCCTCAGAGTATCCACTCTTACTAAGGCAGGACTATATGAAAGGAATAAAATCACATAGGAAAATGTACCACGACGTTACGTTCGCATTGAAGCGGGAGGCAACAGGAAGGTCAATTCGCTCGCTGCTGCTGCCGCGCTTTCTCACTGCAGCGATTCGATGAGTGTGCGCGCCCATCCAGTGAGATGTGTTCGTTTGATTGCGTGCACTTGAAACCATGCTTGTTAATTTAATTAAGTAAGCGAACGTTTACAAGTTTATACGTAGGGCCGATGAAACTACCAACCTTACTTCGTATAGCTGTCTATTAATTGGCTATCGCAATCGATGGCTCGACTTTCGGGCGGAACTGGAACTTTTTATTCGAATTCCGCCATTACTCCTTTGTGATAGATCAGAATGACTCGGGCCCAGTCCACTTGAACGCGGCGCCCGCCCATATATGGGTAGGGCTCAAGCGATTTGACCTATGCACGGAGGGCTGATGGAAGATTTGGAACAAAAAACAGATCGGAATAGTTTTACGCCATCTCGGCCCAAGTGTACTCTACTTCGTTGCTGGTGTAAATTTTCGGAAGCGGCCTAATCGTAAACACGTTAACTTTTTTAGATGTCTTGCTTAATCAGCAGCAAAGTAGAATACATTGGTTCTGTGTTGTCCGGGTGAGTTCTGTGCCACCGGGTGGAGCGACCCATTCGGCAGACCACGTTTACGCCTCCTCTCATCAGGCAATCGGCCTGCGTATACCGGAACATTGGGCACGCTAAACCTCTCTGTTATTCACTCGATGTGCGTTACGAAAAGGAGTGGAGTAAGCCTTAGCTTTAGGTGAAATCAGATTTCTCTACTCAAGTGCATGTAAAACGGGGAAATTCTTTTACTACGATAGCAACTATACGGACACTCCAGGCAAAGTTCCGCCGTCGCCGTGAGATTTTGCATAATGTTAAAGTGCGAGAAGGTCGCGGCCGCGCGCCGTATGCTGCACGGCGAGGAAAAGCATTCGAGGGTGAGCAGAGAACGATGGTAGCTTGATGCGCGGCGTCTTCTCGCGCTTGCAAGGGAGGGAAGATAGATAGATAGATAGATAGATAGATAGATAGATAGATAGATAGATAGATAGATAGATAGTACTTTTATTAGTACTTTTAGAATGCGCGCCGTCCCCTCGCACGCGTAGTGGGAGGGGGAATGGGGAGGAACGCGGCGTGCAAGCTAGGAAGGGGGTGACGAGGACAGGAGCAGGTTAGCGCGGGTCTCCTCTTCTAGTTCCGCCAAGGTTGCGCATGGCACGGCTGAAGGCGGTCGCGCACCCTATCTTGGCGGTAGCCTGCGGTGGGTACAAAGGCTAAGAGAGCGCAGGTGAGTGATGGCTTCGTGTGCGCCGTGTTCTCAGGCGCACAGTTCGCGTTAAAGCTGGAGGTAGCACGAAGTGAAGATCGTTAGCCGCTGATGCCGCTCTTCGTCACGCCAGCGTTATGCGGAGTGATCATTTTTCAGCTTTCCGGAATTTTAATGCGTAAGCATTAAGGTACTTCACGCAATTTCCGGGGGTTCTGCGTCTATCTATATATCCATCTATCATATATGTTTTGTTTGCATCAACGTATCTATGTAAGTTTCTATCTAACCGTTTTTCCGCCTATGCTGGCCTCGCGGATCGCACTTGACGGGATCAAAGCGTCCGCTGTCCAGCTAGATAACGGGTCGAACGCAGTTGAACATTTAAAACAAACCTTAATTACACTGAGAAGGTCAAAAAAGCAAGTTAAAAATACACAAAACGTTCAGTTTTAGCCCCGTAAAAAGTGGTCCGGTCTCTAGGGCTGGTGGGGCGAGTCTGCCCGTCCCGCGCTTTTCCAACTGCGGTTTCCATCCCCGTCGCCGCCCCCAGGCACGGGAAACAACAGCCGACACCCCGAAGCGTCGTCACTGGGTGACTTTCAGGAACCGAACGGAGGGAGCGGGGTCCTTTCTCTCGCGCACAGCTTGGAGTCCGCGGGGGACCAGTGAAAGAGAAAGCCATAAAAGTAAGGAAGGCTCGCTTCCCTCTTGAAAGAAAAGTCTGGCCGTGCATTCGCGACGCGCACAGAACACTCCCCGTCTGGTGTCTTTCGTTGTTAAGACGCCACCACTATATCACGGTCACAGCAAACGCACAACTTCTGTTGTTGGTCGGAAGAATGTTTTCACAACCCCGTCTTTGGCTGTTTTCAGCTCGACCTTGCGCACCCTTCCATCTGCGCTGGGCAGGCTTCGTGTAATCACTCCGACGGGCCAGTCGTTGCGGGTTGCTTCTTTATCCCTGAGTAGAACGACGTCGCCTTCTTTGAGGTCGGGTTTTGCTGCTTGCCATTTTCGGCGTTGTTGCAAAGTAGTGACATACGTTGTGCGCCAGCGCTTCCAGAACTCGTCAGCCAGGTTTTGCACGAGACGCCAATGCCGTTTGTAGAGGTTGCTTGTATCTAACTGCCCAGTTGTTACAGATGCGCTTCCGTGTTTTTGGGTTAAGAGTGTCGCCGGAGTTAGGATTGTGGGATCTTCGGGGTCAGACGAAGTAGGAGTTATGGGCCTGGCATTAATGATGGCCGCAACTTCTGCCAAAAAGGTTGCAAGAATGTCATGCGTGAGTCGTTGATGACGTGACTGCATGAGCATTGAGTCAAGAATGCGGCGTGCAATGCCGATCATCCGCTCCCACGCACCACCCATATGGGACGCGTGCGGTGGATTGAATATCCATTTGCAGCCGTTTCCGCTGAGGAACTTGCCTATTTGTGAGCGATGAATGCCCTCTGCGCTGATTCCAAGTTCTCTGCAGGCTCCGATAAAATTGGTCCCGCAGTCAGAGCGTATTAGCTTGACGGGCCCTCGCACTGCTAGGAACCTTCGGAAGGCATTAATGAAACTCGACGTATCCATTGATTCGATCAGCTCAATGTGCACTGCGCGAATGCTTAAGCAAGTGAACATGACTGCCCAGCGCTTGCTGTTTGCAACACCACCTCTCGTTCGACGAGAGACAATCATCCAGGGACCGAAAACATCGATTCCAACATTCGTGAAAGGAGGATCTGTGCTGATTCGGTCTGCCGGAAGGTCAGCCATCTTCTGGTCGTGAAAGCGCCCTCGCAGCTTCTTGCATGAAATGCATGCTTGCAGCACGGATGAGATGCACCTTTTACCTCCGACGATCCAATACCCAGCAGCTCGTACGGCTCCTTCTGTGAAGTGTCGGCCCTGGTGTTGCACGCATTCATGGTGGTGGCGCACGAGAAGCGTCGCCACATGGTGCCGACCTGGCAATAAGAGAGGGTGTTTCTCATCGTCTGGAAGGTCGCTTCTGTTCAAGCGGCCGCCGACGCGGATCAAGCCGTTGGCGTCTAAGAATGGGTCAAGCTTTCGAAGCGAGCTTGTCTTGTGAACCTTCTCTCCTCTCTGGATACAGCATATCTCTTCATAAAATGCGTCCTGCTGTACTGCGCGAATGATGACGAGCCTGGCTTTGGAGAGCGCCTCAACGGGAGCTACCTCTCCTTGTGATGCGTTCTTTGCGCGATGGGCAACCTGGATCAGACTTGCTACAGCACGAGTGAGAGATTTCCAGTTCGAGAGTCTATGAAAGCGTTCAGCTCCGAGTCGCTGTCGTTTGTTCACCTCCGTCGCCAGAGTGCAGACTTCAGGGCGTATTTCTTTGTCTTCGTCAGGATTTAAGAGGATGAAGCTCGACGACCGTGCTTCCTCTTCTCGTCGTGAGAGAAAATCAGGTCCGCACAACCAGTTCGTGCTCTTAAGCTGTGCCGCTGGAATCGCTCTAGTGGCGTGGTCTGCTGGATTTTCGTCTGTGTGAACGTATTTCCATTGTTCAGGTTGCGTGCTGCTACGTATCCGCTGCACCCTGTTGGCCACATACACGTAGAACCTTCTTGTTTCGTTGTATATGTAACCCAAGACCACTTTGCTATCCGTGTAGAACGTGACCGAGTTCGGCTGGAAGTCGAATTCTCGCAGTATAGAATCGGTCATCTCTACAGCAAGCACTGCTGCACACAACTCAAGCCTTGGGATGGTGTGTTCTGGTTGTGGAGCAAGCTTGGCCTTTCCCATGACAAATCCGACGTGTCTGTTTCCTTGCTTGTCAGTCACGCGTAGATATGCCACAGCTGCGACGGCCCTTGTGGACGCGTCTGAAAATACATGAATGTCCCTGCTTTCGGCTTCAAGCGTCGAGACTGGCGCATACGTTCTTCGCACGTGAAGGTGTTGTAGTGTCTGGAGAGAGTTCTTCCACTCGTCCCATCTCTGCTTTTTCTCGTCCGAAAGCGGTGTGTCCCAGTCATAACCCTTCGTCACGAGGTCACGGAGAAGGTACTTGCCTTGAACCGTTATTGGAGCCACAAACCCTAGTGGATCGTAAAGGCTGTTGACGGTCGACAGGACTCCTCGCCGCGTATATGGCCTGTCCTGACGAGGAGCTCTGAAGACGAAGCTGTCGTCGCCTATGTCCCACAGCAGACCGAGACTTCTCTGCGTAAGCGACGCGTCTGTGCCGAAGTCGAGGTTCTTCAGTCCCTGGGCGTGGTCCTCTCGAGGAAATGCATTCAGCACATTCTGCCTATTCGAAGCTATCTTGTGCAGCCTTATGTTAGCCGTTGCAAGCATTTTCTGTGTTCTTTGCAGCAGACTAATGGCATCTTCTTCGCTCGGAAGAGACTTAAGTGCATCATCGACGTAGAAATCTCTTTCAACGAACTTCCTGGCATCTTCGCCAAATCGTGGGGCAGCTTGTTGGGCAGTCCGTCGAAGGCCATACGTTGAAACAGCTGGCGATGGGCTGTTGCCGAAAACGTGAACCTTCATTCGGCACTCTATGATTTCTCTGGAGATATCGTTATCCTTAAACCAGAGGAACCTCAGGTAGTTCTGATGGTCCTCGCGAACCATGAAACTGTAGAACATTTGCTGGACGTCCGCTGTAACCGCAACTGGTTCTTGCCGGAAGCGTATCAAAATCCCCACAAGGTTATTCGTCAGGTCAGGGCCGGTCAGGAGAACGTTGTTCAGAGATACCCCTTCATACTGAGCGCTGGAGTCAAACACGACTCGGATTTGATCAGGCTTCTGGGGGTGGTGAACGCCGAATATGGGCAGATACCAACATTCTTCGTCCACGTGAAGTGGTGGAGCTTCCTCCGCATGACCCTTGATGAAGAGCTCGTTCATGAAGTTCACGAAACGTTCCCTTGTTTCAGGATTTTTTCGCAGGGTACGCCGTAGTGAGAGCAGACGAGACAGAGCTTGTTCTCTGTTGTTCGGAAGCCGACTTCTCGGTGTGCGAAAGGGGAGAGGGGCGACCCAATTATTTAATTTGTCTTGGGTGAATTCACTATTCATTATCTTGAGGAATGTCTTGTCTTCCATGGAGAGAGCACGCTGGTTGTCAAATTCTGTTGTCTCGAAAAGATTCGGGGCCAGGTTGTCATCCAATGTTGCTGCCAATCGTAAATCTTTTGAGACCTTATCCGCAGAGTAGAGAATCGGCGCCTCCCTAACAAAGAAATGTCTTGGGCATGGCTCAAAAAGAGATGGTCGCCCACTGTCCAGCACATGGGTCTTGAACACGTTGACGCTGCCCGTTTTCCGCGTTCGACCAACGCAAACGTCACCGACAATGACCCATCCGAGGTCGAGCTTCTGAGCATACGGCGCGTCGTGGGGTCCGTTGATTGTCTGACGAACCTTGTGAGCTCTTAGGATGTCCCGGCCAAGAAGGAGCAGTATTCCAGCCTCCTCAAGAGGCGGAATGTGATTTGCTACTGACTTCAAGTGCGGGTAGTGCCTTGCAGCGTCAGGTGTCGGAATTTCCTCTCTGTTTTCTGGAATTGCCTTGCACTCGAGGAGAGGTGGAAGAGGAAACTTGACTTCGCCTGACATGCTCTGCACGAAAAAACCATGAGCGACTCTTCCAACCACTTCAGTACTGCCGGAGCAAGTGCGGAGCGTGTATTGCGTAGGCGTCCCCTTCACTCCGAAATCGTTGAGGAGTTCTGGCCTAACCAACGAGCGATTACTCTGATCGTCAAGAATCGCGTACGCTCTAAGTGTCTTCTCAGGCTGAGTCTCATGGGTGACCTCTACGAGGCAGATTTTGGCACACGACCTTGTGCTGTTGTCAGCGTTTGCCACTTCAGTACGCCTAGATGTGACTCTTCTTTCTGAGTCATCTGTGGTACTGTCATCAGACCCACTAGCCATTGACGGCTCTGAGGTTGGCGGTGCTGGGTGAAGCGGTGTGGCGTGGTCGGCGCTGTCGCATATGAGGCATATCACAACTGCCTGACATTGCCACTGCATGTGGTTCTTGGATGAGCAGCATCGTAGGCAGATCCCTTGCTTCTTTATGAAAGATTGCCGCTCTTCCAAGGTTTTCTCACGGAAGGCGCGACACCTTTCCAAAGGGTGAGGTTTCTTGTGATATGGACACCACCTTTTCAAGTCCTTCGATTCCGGTTGCTGTTCGTTAGCAGTGGCATCTCGATTAATTTTGTCAGAAGCAGGATCCACTTCTGTTTTTCTCGCTGACACAGACGATCTTTGCCGCGTGGTCTTGGTAGCATTGTCTTGCTTCCTCTGATTGAATTCAGACGGCGCATTTTGTGCACGCAAGATGAAACTCGGGTCGTTCCTCATGCTGGCCTGATCTCTAACGAATTTGCTAAAGAAAGAAAAGGGTGGAAATGCAGTGTCGTGATCTTTCTTGTATTTCGACCCCGCCGAAATCCAATTTTCTTGAAGTCCAGATGGCAACTTTGAGACAATTTTGTTGACCCCTCTTGCGGTATCCAAATAGCCAAGACCGGCAAGATACGGGTCAGTTTTCGCAGCCTCGAGTTCTAGCAGGAGGTCGCCAAGTTCCTGGAGTCTGGTATTTTCCCGGTAAGCTATCTTCGGGAAGTCTTCCAGCCGCTTCAGTAGTGCATCCTCAATTGCCTCAGGGCGCCCGAAGACGTCGTCGAGCCGTTTCCACACAACATTCAAGCCCGTTGAAAAGTCATCCACGTGCACCGATTTCAACCTCCGAGCCTGATTTGACGATTCAGGGCCAAGCCATTTGATGAGGAGGTCTAGCTCTTCTTGGGCAGAAGGACCTAGATCTCTGACGACACCTTTGAACGATGATTTCCAAGCGCGAAAGTTCTCAGGTCGATCATCAAACTTGATAAGACCGCTTGAAACAAGGTCTTTGCGGCACAGGAATTTGAGGACATCGGCTAGCTCTGAGCTTGAACTGTTGTGTGTCGGGGCGTGCACAAGCGGCTGCGGACCAACTCGTAAGTTCATAAGACGACTCGTAGCTCCAGCATGCTTACAACTTGGGTTGTTAGGGGCAGCATCGTAGTCAGGTGGACGTTCATCAGCTCGCAGACACATCGAATTATTCGCGGCTGTGTTGGCCCTCGGCGACGTGCGAGCATTGTTTACGTCGTCGCTTGAGTTGGTAACGGCCTCCTCAGTAAACACGAGCGCAGAGTTGCGTAGGGCTTGCTGCTCATCGATATAACTCCTAGTCTGCAGCGTTCGGTCCACAGGAGGGAGCGTGCGCATGCGCTCCCCGCCATCCTGCTCCACGGCTGCCTCGAGCGCATTCGCCTGTGCGTTTGCAGCTGCCGCTTCTTTTTCATGCTGCAAAATATCCAATTCAGCCTCAATCCTTGCCTTTTCAATACGCATCGCGGCCTCTCTGCGACCAAACTCTGCTCTGGCCCGGACGGCTTCAGCTTGTGCGCGTGTTTGTACGGCGGCTAGGCTGATTGTTGACGAGCCCGATCGTCGTGACCTCGAAGAAACGCTTGAGTGGGCCGATAGAGAGTGCTGCGACGTTACCTCTTGTAAGCGGTCGCGTTCTCGTTCTGTAGCCTCACGTAATTTGTCGCTTACAGTCACATAACGATCTGCGTCGATTGCTTTCTGGAGTTCTAATTCCTGCTGGGTTTCCGATCTGCTCGTTTTGGCGAGGAAGGTAGAGTATCTGGCGGCGACGTGCTCGTAGCGCTCATAGCTTGCGCGAAGCTGCGTTGCGGCGTTGTTAACGTCTTCCTCTTTCGCACTTGACACTTTGAAAATAGCTGTCTCCACGCTCTTCCAGGCAGCGTCTATTCTCCGGCAGTGCTCTTCGCGACTCGTTTCATACGTTTCTTTACCTTTCATGGAAAACGTAGTTGCTCTTTGTGGTCGAATATTTGCCGTGGAAGCTTCATGCTCTGCTGTCATAATTTGAGACGTTTCAGGCGTCAGCTTGTCCTGATCCATTTTGGCGTGCGTGCTTCACGACGTATCTCACTCAAAGCGGACGTATGCCGTGAAGCCTGCTAAGCTGCGCGATGAAATTTGAAACGAGCCCACCTTGTCGTTGCCCTGTGTGCCGTCAGCTGCTCAACTTGCAGGCGATGCCGTGTCCTTGCAGTAGGCGGATGTCATGGTCAAACCGGAGGTCTTGCCGTGCGACGTATCCCACTGCAGCGGATGTTGAGTTGGCGGCCGATGGCAGTCGACTTCACTTTTTTACTATGCTGGCCTCGCGGATCGCACTTGACGGGATCAAAGCGTCCGCTGTCCAGCTAGATAACGGGTCGAACGCAGTTGAACATTTAAAACAAACCTTAATTACACTGAGAAGGTCAAAAAAGCAAGTTAAAAATACACAAAACGTTCAGTTTTAGCCCCGTAAAAAAGTGGTCCGGTCTCTAGGGCTGGTGGGGCGAGTCTGCCCGTCCCGCGCTTTTCCAACTGCGGTTTCCATCCCCGTCGCCGCCCCCAGGCACGGGAAACAACAGCCGACACCCCGAAGCGTCGTCACTGGGTGACTTTCAGGAACCGAACGGAGGGAGCGGGGTCCTTTCTCTCGCGCACAGCTTGGAGTCCGCGGGGGACCAGTGAAAGAGAAAGCCATAAAAGTAAGGAAGGCTCGCTTCCCTCTTGAAAGAAAAGTCTGGCCGTGCATTCGCGACGCGCACAGAACACCGCCTATACCTAGGTCACTGTGTGTCCATGGTCGAATATTGGCGCATCGGGCAGCTGTGCTGAGGTAACAGGGTTTGGAACCAACCGTCGGACCAATTTCGGACACTGAGTATGTGTCAGTGTGAACGTATATACGGGCCACTTTGCAACGAACTTCATTCACACGGACATTGGCCACTGTAGATGAGGGACTGGGCAGGCACCACTGTTAGAAAAAACTATTCGATGCCGACTTGGAGCACTGGGTCTGTGTTGATATTCAATGAGCTTCTTTGACGCCAACTTTGGTCAATGGGTATGTTCCAGTAGGTGTGGGTCGCTCTTCAATGAAGTCTTTGACGCCAACTTGAATAACTGGGTTTGTGCCGCTGGGGAATGTGCAGCTCTACACTGACCAAAAAGATCCCTTAAATTTATCTGATGCTGAGCGGAACTAAACCCACGTCACAAGGATTCCTCAAGGCCAGCAACCCGATCCATAGCAGGCTGCGCCACAAATGCACTGGCTATGCGCCACTTTCAATGAACGCCTTTCACGCCAACGTTTTAGCGAGCGGTACCATGAATGCGCTGAGTATGTGACGCTCTTCAAAGAACCCTTCGCAAACTTGGGTCACTGAGTACGTGTCACCTGTGCAGTGAGCGAGTGCACAATTCTCAGCGTTCGCAGGCAAGGGCGCGCTGTGCTTCTCGTCTCGGAGGACACGCACGGACTTCTTCGGATTGCCGCTAGATGGCGCAGCGTGTCCAGTAAGACGCGCGAAAGAGGAGCACGGTTGCCTCATGATGCGTTTCTCTCGGTTCGCAAGCATCGGCGCGCCATGCATTTCGTAGGCCACGTGGATGCTTCGCAGCAGCGGCACCAGATGGCGCCGAGTGAAGCGCGAAAGAGGAGTCCCGCTGCAGTACACGCCTCATACATAACTCGTTTCAATGATGGCAATAACTTCTGCAGCTATACTGATTCTGTACTACCGTCAACAGTCATCGTGAGATTGGCTCGGCCGCAACTTTTTGAATATTGCCTGGTGCAGATGACATAATTCTAGTCCTTGAGCTGGATTATTCAGAGAGGGGGACAGTACTAGCACGAGAAATCGAAACACATATTCAACTAATTAACAGAAATACATTAATTAATTACATTACGGAACATAAAGCAATTGAAGAATTGTAGCCGGTGAACTTGGAAGGCGTATCCCTTGGAATGAGTCTCCAGAATGACACCAGTTTGGGGATATGCGCAAGCAAACTCGTCGTAATAATGCACTGTTGTTCCGCTTTTTAACAATAAGCTCGTTTATGCATTGAAGCACAAAAGTAACTAAAACACCTATGTATTTCGTCCCATAATTTGGGAAATAATATATGGAAACTGGTGTCAACTGGAGATTTATTTGAAGTGGATACGTCTTGCAAACTCACCGGCTAGAATTCGCAAATTACAATACATGCCGTAAGGTAATGAATGAAAGAGTTAATTAATACAGATAACTCTCGTTAACACGAACTCGGTTAAGCCAATAAGCGCATATGATGAACATGGGAAGGCTTGTTTGGTTTTCCACAGAACCAATGCCAAAAAATTCGCTGAAGGCTCAGCTTGGTTAAGCCTGGAAGATTGCGAGAGCAATACCCTTGGCTGCGCCTTGGTTCGGATAATGGTGTGGACATGGTTGCCCTTTGTTAAACTTATGACTATACAACATCCGATATAGCGCAAGGCAGCGCGCCGACCACTGCAAGGAGCCGAGCTGTAGCCCCATTTATCCACCTAGCGTGACGTCACACCAGCGAGCGCCCTCTCTCGGTAGCGCCGCAGCAGCGGCGCGCAAGGCTTCACCCCCACCATCGATGCCGCGAGCTGGGGCCCTGTCTCTCGGTCTGACGTGACGTCACACCAGCGAGCGCCCTGTCTCGGTAGCGCCGCAGCAGCGGCGCGCAAGGCTTCTCCTACACCATCGATGCCGCGAGCTGGGGACCCCGTCTCTCGGTCTGGCGTGACATCACACGGTCACGTGACGCGCAGCTGTGTAAGGAGGCGCCACGACCACCGATGGGCCGAAAGTGCGAGCAGTATTGCTTTCGCAATAAAAAGAGACAGTGACGTTTCATTTCGCGAACGCGGGTGAAGTGCAAGCGTATGGATGCTACGGCGCACACGAAACTATCGGCCCTCGGTGCGCATGCACTGTCTACATCACAGTTCGTGTTCAAGACAGGGCTCGCGCGGCCGCGCCATACGCAGCAGCCGCCGGAGTAGAACGCCTTTCATTCGCTTACTGCACTCTAAGTTTCCACCCTTCGAGTCAAATCTGGCCACATAACAATGAACGTCATTTGTCTTATCCGCATTTCCTTTCATTAACGCTGCGAGCCCGGTACCTCCCAGTAACGAACGGCATGCACGTTATCAGCATGACATAGCATTGCCGACAGGAAAGTGACGGGCGCGGCGTTTTCAAGAAAGCAAACGCAAGCAAGGCAGATAACGATTATTGTTGTGTGGCAGATATACAGCCCAAAGGGTGTACACTTTTTTTTAGAGTGTAACTCAATTGACAAGCGTGGTGTCAGCGCGCACAGACAAATCTGAACACAACACACTCGACGACCGCGGACGCTCGCTGTCCGAACGCTGGCGTGAGGAATCGCGGCAGCAGCAGCGAGTGAAATTATCTTTGCGCTGTTTATCGCTCCAAAGCAAACTGAGCGACGAGAAGCACGCAAAGCTACGAGCCATCGACCCATCTAGACAGTGGATCCAGAGCAGATCGCGTCCAAGATGAAGCCCCAGGCAACCGCGCGCCGCCGAAGTACAACGGCCCCCTCCCTCCCTCCCTCCCTCCCTCCCTCCCTTTCCCGGTGTCACGCGCGCGACGGAAGACGGCGCGCTTCCCTACCCCCATTTCCTCATTTGTACACGCGGGATTAAGCCTCCATCGACGACTCACCGTCGTACGCTTTCACTCGCACACACAGCGTACGGCGCGCGACGGACGATGTTATAACGAGACGAACCCGGTACGTCCGTATCGCAAACAAAACCTGTAGCAACTGCCAGAGCAACTCTCAACCCCTCACACCTCCGCTTGCCTTCCTCCTCCGCGATGCTTCGCTTTGTTTCTGCTTTCCCACTTCCCTCAACGTCATCTAGACTTTCCTTGAGGTTGCGTTGCCTTGCCGCGCGCACAGCGCGCTGCTTCGTACTTACGCTAGCTCAGAGCCCGCACCGACGACCTGTGAGGCGGCAGATGCCTGCTTGAACTCCAGAGGGAAACTTTTCTGGCAGCACGATGGCACAGAAGGATTTTTAAGGTCGTTAGGTGAGATGACATCGTTTGTGACTGCTCGCCCATTTGCACAGAAGCACCAAACATCCATCATGGACTGAATGAAACCAAGCAAGAGTAACACTTGAAGACAGTTTTCGATTAAGTTCAGCTAAATAAATACATTTTATGTCATTTCCCCCCTGTTGTAAGTCTACTTCATTTACCGCATTGAAGTAAGATATGCGGATGCACCTGGTCATGTGGCCAATCATTCTTCTAATAAGACGAACGAATTTTCATTGTCCCTTCGAGTTCGCCTTAAAGGGAGTCTACTGTATCTTTTTCGGCAATTAGTAGAATGTTCGCTTCCATTTCTCGTACTTGTAATGTCTGCTCTTTGAATAATCCAGCTGGATGACCAGAATCATGCTCTCTTCCAAAGGCGAGTTTAAAAAAAAAAACGTGGAAATCTTAAAAATAATCGCCTCCTATACGATGGTGAGCGTTCGCGGCCTCGCGTGAGATGTGTTCATGTTCGTGCGTGTGGGCGTGACACCATGCTTGTTAACTTAGTAATCGATTGTTTACTGCAATTTATGCGGCCTATAAAACTACGAATCATGCTTCGCGTAGTTGTCTAATGCTTTGCTATCGCTATCTCCGCTTCGCTTTTTGAGCGACACTGCGACTACAAGACAACCGCCGGACTAATTTGAATGAAATTTGTTGCATTTGAGCGAGAAGTCTTAAATTTTAGTAACTCTAGAAAGTAGGATTCGGATTGATTTCCTATAATACTTAACAAAGTTTTGCGAAAATCAGGAAGGTTAAAGAAGAGTCTAACCATGAAGTATTCAAGTCTGTAACTCCGCACCGAAACAGGTATCCCAGTCCTGTAAACTACATCTGTTAGAGCATAACAAGTGGACATATTTGATGCATGAATGTTCCAGCCTACATGAATTTGTCACAATGTTTACAACGGTATTGCAAATGTACAAACAAATTATTACAGTTCATAGAAGTGTATGATACATCAATTTTGTCCGCTTTACATGTCTTGTTAGGTGCAGCATACAGAATTGTGATATCGTATTTCATTACTGAGTTACAGAATTTTACTCTGTTACTGCGTTGCTCTTTTACTAAGTCACAAAGCTGAAAACTTGGTATTTGATGTTTTTAATTCTTCTATTGTCAAAAACATTTGTAAAAACGTCGATGGAATAAATTGAATATTGACTTCCTACGCTTACTGTATATTTACTTTATTTGTTTTAAATGCAAGAAACCTCATCAAATTAGATGAAGTGGTTGGACAGAAAATCGATTTCTTCCTGACGTAGTTAACTTTGAACGGCGCACTTTTGTTGTGCACTACGCGGTAAGCAAATGTTCATTCGTGTGTATTAAAAAGTTTTAAGTGTGCTTTAGTGCTGCTAATTTATTTTAGCGAAGCACTCCGACTTTCGATAGCGGGAAAAGCACGGCGGAGCTCGGCGAGAATCGGTCTCGCACTTTCTGGCTGAGGGCTCTGGTGTGGCTCTAACCGACGCTTGCCGCGAGCCAAAAAAACAGTAGTGCAACCTCACGAAGCACTTGGCCAGAGTTTACAACGTGGTTTGGAAGGCGTGGCGGACCAATTTCTCAGAGTGTTTGTCTGGCACGAGAAATCTGCATGCCGCGAGCATCTATGAGCGCCATCCCACTGCTGCCATCGTTGTCGCAAGAAGCTCCGTTCTATGCTTTAGTTCTATGCTCAAGGGTTTCACGAAGGCTCAGCGTCTGGCGAGGGAGGAACAAGGTTGGAGGAAAAATGTACTCTCCAATGAAAAAGAACGAAAGAAAAAAAGAAAAAGTTTTTTTTTTGTGTTGCGGCGTCAAATACTGCTACCTTGTTCCGAACAAAAGAAACGCGTGGCGTGAATACACGCGCTTCCTGAGAGGGATAGACGCTTGCGTATCACTCAGGTAAGAGCCTCCGTTTGCGGTTTAACGCGCGCGCTCTACATTATTCGCGACATGATAAAAAAAAAAATCAAGCGGGATCATAATATATGCTTTTACGTTGGCGAACGTAAGTGCTCCTTTCTTCTTCCACCAAGCTTTGGTTCTCGTCCCTCTAGACAAACTATTAAGACGTCCACCTTCTCCCGAAAAAGCGGCAGGGCTTATAAATCGGCGAGTTCTCGTCACGACTGGTCCGTTGCGCTGCTCTCAGTTCCCGTAGGTCCACCCACCTTGACGGTGATGTCGCTGGGGTTGAAGAAGCTGACGTCGAGGCGAACCTCGAACTTGGAATCGTCGTTGAGCACCTCCGAGATGCCCGTTGACCGTGGCACCACCTCGCACACGCCGCCAGACACCTGCGGGCGCCGTGCGCTGTTTTAAGCACCGAGGTTTCGTTGGGCAACACGCGTAGACTACGTATGTCCTCGTCACATTTCCGACAGCGGGAGAACAAGGTAATGTTGGCCCACTAGCCGTTGATCAACTCAAATGTGCATCTTCCTCTGGGCACATCATGGCGCTCTTTGGCCATACCTGGCCCTTGCGCCATTAAACCTCAAACATCAATCAATCAATCAATCTGGGCATATTGTATCGTATAGATGGTCCTGACGTGGTTCATCATCATCATCAGCCTGGTTACGCCCACTGCAGGGCAAAGGCCTCTCCCATATTTCTCCAACAGCCCCGGTCATGTACTAATTGTGGCCATGCCGTCCCTGCAAACTTCTTAATCTCATCCGCCCACCTAACTTTCTGCCGTCCCCTGCTACGCTTCCCTTCCCTTGGAATCCAGTCCGTAACCCTTAATGACCATCGGTTATCCTCCCTCCTCATCCCTCCTCCTCATCCTCCTCTTCCCTCTTCCCTCCTGACGTGGTTACCTAGAGGCCATTCTAGAGATGATCGTTGTTGCGTTGCGTCTGCCACGCACTAGCGGGGACAAGAGGAACAGCGACCAGGAAGGAAAACAAAGTGGCACGATCGAAGATGCGCACGTGATTTCGACGTGATCTTGCGCTTCTTCGCGTCAGGTTGTGTTTTCCTTCACAGTCGGTGTTCCTGTACCGTTTAGCGCGTGCTGCTGCCCGCAAGACAATAGCAATGAACTTAACGTACGCCAACTGGCCCAATTCGTCGCTCCATTAGCGAGTTCCTCGCTGCACGTGCATTTGGTTGACTCGGTCGAATCCGTAAGTTGAGTGGCCGTACACGGGTGCGTTAGGTTAAGAACAAGTTAAGGACAGCGCAAATAGCGATGTAACGAAGAATGTTAAACGCGATGCTAAGAGATAGGAAGAGAGCGGTGTAGATCTGAGAGCGAACGGGGATAGCCAATATTCTAGTTGACATTAAGAGAAAAAACTGGAGATGGGCAGGCCATGTAATATGTAGCGTATATAACTGGTGGACCATTAGAGTTACAGAATGGTTGCCAAGGGAAAACATAGGCAGTAAACAAGGTGGGATGATGAAATTCGGAAATTTGCAGGCGCAACATGGAATGAGGTAGTGCAAGAGGAGATCGAAGGGAGAGGCCTTCGTCCTGCAGTGGACATAACGATAGGTTGATGATGATGATGACGATGATGACTCGGGTGTGGTCGCCCGGTTTCGGTGGGTTCTAAGTAGAGAAGCAAGATACGTGGCGCTCTATACCACTATACACCACATCATCATCATTATAAGCATCATAATCAGCATCATCATCATCAGAGAAGGAAGGTTAGAAAGCGTACACGCCAAAAATTTGTCTTACTGTTAGGAACATGTCTGGCCGGTAAAAGTTTACGAGAAGCTTCCATTACAAAATCCACCACACCGTGCGATTCAGCTTTAAGGCTAAGTCTATTTCATGACAGGAAAAGATGAACAGGAATCTTGAATACGAACGCAAAGCACGAATGTTCCGTGCCTTCGCTGTCGAGCTGACTTTGTCGGCAGGTCGACGGCTTCACCCTAAAGCTGGGCGATTGATCGAGTAACCTTCAAATTAGTGAACTATTGCCTTAATTGCTGCTGTTTTTTTGTTTGACGGCGATTAACAGGTTGAGGTAATATGAGCAAAAACATTCACGTAGGAACTCCTCTTGGAGTTGTCTAAGTATGCGCAAGCATTTGGCATTTGCTCATCTCCACGAAGCCGGATGTCATGATCGATGTTATGAAACCTGATCCGACCAGCATAAGACCTTATCTATCCTCATCGGTAGTTATCAACCTAATTGAACATGGTCAGGCGGTTATAAACTCTTATCGGTCCTTATCAATTTAGGTATCCAGCGAAGCTGTCGCGAACCGCCACTACAATTACTGAGGGGGATATGCAATGCTTTATTGATGGTTGGGATGCTTGTTTTGAGCTTGTTCTTTATTGAAACGTATGCTGTTCTGTGTGTTGTGTGGGTGATTTCAATGAATTTATGCACTGTTCGCTTAACTTCGCTGAGCACTTGTAGCCTCTGCCTTACGCGGGTATGTCATCCATTGCATTTTTTGCTTGCTTACGGGGGTATGAGCGATTGTTTAGGAAGGTATGGACAATTGCATTCGTCTTACGTGACGGACGGACAAATTTCTCGTTCGGTAGGCACAGAAATGTTTCCGCATTAAAAAAAGTCAGGCAACAACAATGCCTCCTTCGCCTGCTGTCAGCTGCAAGGAAGGGCGCAGCGGACTGATTTGCAATGTCTCGAACTACATTATAAGATGGCGTCTGTGCCTCTCTCAAGCAAAAAGCACCCATGCTCGCTGCACTTTAAGCCAGCTGGAGAATACGAACAGGTGAATATTATTGCTGTAGCTGGACCTACGACTGCATCTATATGAGCTTGGTATATTGCATATTGCCCATTCAAACAGCAAATTGTGACTGACGTTACAATAACGGCAAGTGTAGATCCGAATTTCCCCTTTTTACTTTTCTTTTTGGTTGAAGTACACGCGCAAAAATGTTCAGCTACGATTATTTTTAGTTCACGCACACAGAAATCTGCGTGTGAGTTTACAAATCAGTCTAACCAATAAATATTCCATTGAAAGCTTTAGATTAATTCGGCTCAACATTTTAATCGATGATAATAAACCTTCAAACCGTTTCAACGTAGCGCTATACTGCTCTAGTCACCTGCCAGCTTTCGCGCATGCTATATATCTTATCCGCGCCGCGCGTTAACCTGACATGGATTAGTAGGTGCGCCGATTGATTGATTGATTTGCTGATACTGTGTCAAATGTCAAATTTCGTCGCCAACTGAAAAGCTGGCCGGAGTGGAGCGAGTGTCCGGCCAGAGTGCGCTTACCTGCCCTCTTCGCGGCGACGACAGCGATAGCGTGGACAACGGCCTCCTGGCGAACGGGTCTCGGTCGAACAGGTCCTCGTCCCTGAGTGCCACGCCGAACTTCTGGTCGAAGATGCGCGACGGGTAGTCCCACGCGTCCCACCAGTCCTTGTCCCGGTGGCGGCCGAACAGGCTCCTGTGGAACGGCATGATGGCCTCGGGACCTGCACGTCCGCCCTAGGGTTCAAGGCCACGGTTCGCACTCGCAGGTGTTCGGCTTTCGAAGTGCGTCACTGCTGTTGCACATTTCTCTTAAGAGAATGATGACCGAGTGTTCTTAAGGCTCGAAAGTTTATATATTCTTGCATTGCAGAACAAAAACATTGCAGAACAAAAAAGTTTCGAGCCATCAATCAGCATGAAGATTCAATTCACATCAGGACAGCCATCATAAGAAAAAAATATTTGCTTGCGAACACTTGCCTTTTATAGGTGGTGCGTTATATTGTGAAAAAGAAAACTGAAATACTTGTTACAAGTAGATGCGCCGCTTATTATAGCGTACAGGGCCTTCTGATGCAAGAAAGAAAACCAACGAACAGCAGTGAGGCTGAGCGACGCGTCGAACTTCTGGTGAAACCTTGCGGTACACATATTATGATTATCATTGGGTTTTAATGGTGCAAGGGCCAGTTCAGCCCAAAGGGCGCCAAATACCTCTTAAGACACCATTGCTTTGCAGTACTTTCCTACCAACAGTGACCGGTCAAAATGTTTTTGCTTAGCAGCGGGTTGCGTTCACATTGAATGTAATGTTCAAGATTCGTATCTTTTCGACGTTAGCAAGAATATTAAACAGAAAGTTGTGTTTTCCCACGGAGACGACATCACTGGGAGTGGTACATGCGAGGATTTCGCTCAATTGCAGTTTATCCAATCTTGAAAACTTTGGCGTTAGTCCACGAGTGAATGCCTTCGACGTTCGTGTCGCAAGTAGGAAATTAGACTAACTCTCTGCAGCGCGTACTAGTTTTACGAACATACCAAGACGAAATACGTTCGCCGCAGTTTAAGAGCGCCCCCTGTGTTGCATTTCCTTTTTAGCAGCACCGTGCCTCTACGTACCTTTCCTCCTCCTAACCCTCCCAAGACTTCTCAACGCCCATATACCCATCCCTCTATTCGACGATATGCCATTCGGTCGGATAGGATGCTTGAGTACAGAACCTTGCATGAACCAATGGGATCCTATTTAGCGATTGATTTTCCGCGCACTCTAACGCAATTGCACTCGATGTTATGGAATGTCGTTCCCTCCAATCCATAATGGTGCTATACTAGCTGTCACACCAGACTGGACGGCGTCAATCCCACGATCTGATTTTGCGTAGTTCCGTAGTATTTTTTCACATTTCAATTTTTTTTCAAATATATTTCACATTATATCTGATGCGATACTGTTGGATCTCACTATACACAATGCCGACAGAGCCTACACTGTGGCCGCTCTGAAAGGACGTCGCAGGTAGTAACAGCGCTAGAGATGACCCAGTCCAAACCATGTTGGGTAAGGCCGAGGTTTTCCGGAAACGTGCCGTTTCCGCGACGCACATGTCTAAAAACCTGAGCAGGTGCTACATGGACCCGGCGCCACATCAGGTTATCTACACCTACCTGCCGCCGCGCTCACCCACGCAGCATCGCAACTGCGGCCAAAGTCACTAGAATTAGTGCCAAGTGTTGATGGACCCTGAAATATCTCGGTCTTCACGGGTCCCCTGCACGACTGAGGGCTGCCCCGAGTAAACGCCCGCAGGCTAGCGAAGTGGCTTGGTTGCTCTATATTGAAGGCAGAGATGATATAACGCTTTCTATTTAGCTGAAGATGATAGAGATTGAGTGCACCACCTGCTATGGGTGTTCGTCATCTGCAAGCAAGCGTGCGTCTTTGACAGAAGTGCCAGAAAATGCGAAGCTCGGTGACTACAAGTCTGGGCAGTATACCAGGTGATGTATCCTGTGACTGAAACACTGACACCTAACGCGCATTTCAACCTATGCAAATAACACTGTTAATGAAGTCGCCATAACAAGAGAGAGAAAAAGCTCTTGAGCCCAGAACAAGAGAAGGCTTTGCAACGCTCATCACCAAATTGTACTGTCACCACCAAAGTTGGGTTGCTGCGCAACAGATGACATGCTGTGACAACCGGTACCGAGTGGACCCGCTACAATCTAGACAGCTCCCTACTTCAGCCACAAGGAGTAACAGCACTGTAGGGGCGTTTACAGAGACGAAATTTGTCCCTCTTAGCAAGGCTACGCTCGGTTCTCCCAAAAACTCAAGAATGAATCAACGTTCCACTTGGGGGCAGCGGTTCTAAAAGGAAAATCCTGTTTGAACACTACTTTTTTAGTTTCCAGAGATATGGCTTGGCAGAACTTAATTCAGACCCACGTTGCGAAGCGATAAACTGAATCCGACGCGTATGAGGTCAACACATCGCTTCTGGACGTCTGCATATAACCGCTGAACGTGAAGCGATTTCGGGAAGTGAAACTCTACACCCGCGAGCTTGCAACCCAAAATCGGTGGCGGGGGGCAACGAACGCAGTAGGAGCGATCGGGGCTGCTGCCTCTTGACACGTTACCTTTCCGGCCAAGCGGTTGTCGCACGACAGTCGTTCAGAGACGCTGGAAGCACGCTAAGCCTACTCGATGCACCGTCTCTTCGTCGTAGTCACTCCGTTAAAGTAGCCCCTCGAGTCGACGTCGTCGTTCGAATGTTTCAAGCGTCGCGAGGCAGTTACGTCGTAGGACGGGCGCCAGTTTCCCTCCCGAAGTGTATACAGGCCTCGGTTCGAAGACACCGCTGCGGGCTCTTCTTTTCTTTTTTTTTTCGTGTGTGCAGGCGAGGAAGAGCGCACGCCGAGAGCGAGGGAAAGCTCCGCGGCGTCAAAAATAGTCCCAACAGCAGCGCGCGCGCCGCCTCCTGGCTTCTTTGAATTGAGCAGAGTTGTAGGAGTTGCGCGCAGTGTATCGCGATTCCGCGCTGCGTCTTCTGGTCTGACGAGTAAAACGTAACCGGAAATAGTGCACGTGTTTCCGCCACGATGCTCTTGATTGTGCACTTCCAGGTGCCGCAGCACGCGATGCACTGCTTGTTGTAGAACAAGGTTGCGGCATATGGCAGGAACCTAGAAATGGACAATGTTCCTCTCTCTCAAGCTCTCTACTTTCGCTTTGCTGACATGATGTAATCCAGAAGTTGCACTTGTTGAAATTTAATTCGTAGTTTATGGTTACTGCAGATGCACAGTTCTTTATGCACAAAACTCGTTATTGACCTTCACCCCTAGCATGCTCGACACGTTCGGAATACTTATCGTGGAACGTCGTCGCATAAGCTGTGTAGCATCGAAATAAAGGCAGGTACACAGTTGTGAGGTTTCAGAAATCAATGTAAGCCCAAATTAAACCAATCGTTCTAGCGGTATCTATGGCAGGGCATTTGAAATGTGTCCCGAATGTTCCCACAGTCAGTGACCGGATGACCTCCCATTATGTAGAGCGTAATGCGCATTGGTTTCGCCTGCACGAGGCACGAACACTGGTACATCAAAAAGAAGGGCCCTATCCCCCCCTCCCTCCTTCGATACAAGAGACATGCTGGTCACTATTACTGTGCTGAACAATAATTAAGCGCCTAAAACATTCTAATGCTCACATATGAATTTCGGCGGACCTGACTGATGACTGCAAATGCCCCAACATCAGCTATGCACAGATCGTGAGTTAACATCAGCTTCGGCTGACACCGTTCTTAGTTGATGCCAACTAAGGGTCTTTAAAGAGTCGCTATGCACATATACATTTTCTTCGGTTCTATAACGCTGTGAATGGGAGTTGAGGCGGACCCCGTTTCTCGGGCTCGGTTAGCGCTGCACCAAAATCGGGTCCCATGGAGGAACGGGCCTCGTGTTGGGTGCTCCCCAAATTCCGCGGCGGTGCTGCCGTGTGACGCCAACAAAAGAACGAAATGGTGGCTGGCCTGGCGAGAGTTTGGCAGACGCGTGAGTCAGCGCGTGTGCGAGTCGCACGGGCACCGTTTGACTCATTACCGAGGCACGCGCCGCGTCACGCTGCCCGGGGCTACCTGCTGCCACCGCGGGACGGCTTACTTCGTCGTCGGGCTATTTCGACGGCTTGGACAAGGTGGCTACGCGTGCGAAATGGACTGCGGAATTGCAAGTCGGGCCTGCTCGCCGGTCCGAGATGAGAGGTTCATTATGATGGAAAAGCTGAGTGGTCGGCCTAAATTGAACCAGCTGTGCTCAGCCTTGAAGGGAGATGGGAGTAAACAGAAGAAAGGAAAGGGGCGTGCCGATGAGGAGGTTGAAAGTTAGGGGCTTGAATGAACGCCAACAGAGAAGTCTATTCCAAGACGATCATCTCTTATCTCTGTGGCTCCACAATGCGCCGCATACATGCAACGAGTTTGCGATTCCCGTAACAAACGTGAATGGTCGACTTGGAGCAGCCGATCTCTATTCCTCGAGCAAACCAATTAAGGAAATACCGATGCTAACCGTGCTGCTATAAAAAAAGATAGGCAGAACCCGTCTCACGATGATTGTCAATGGCAATGCGTTTGGGATTCGGACAATACAGCGACACAAGGTATTGCAAATATCGAAACGCCTTATGCATGGGGCGTGTACTTCAGCAGGACTCCTATCTAGCGCTTCCGTGTGAACGCTCTACGTCGTCTAGCAGGCGCCGCCACGAAGCCTGCGCGTGACACCCGGAATGCATGACGTGCCGGTACGTGCGAACGCTGAGAAACGCATCGTGCGGAAGGCGCTTTTGTTTTCTGTACATGTCGCGCCACCTAGCGGCGCTGCTGAGAACTCCGCGCGTTGCCTCCGAGACGAGCTGCACGGCGCACCGAAGCGTTGCGAACGCTGATAATAGTTCCCTCGCTGACCACTCGCTCAATGTGGCACACATATGGCAGTGAACCTATTTGGCGAGAGGCTCATTGAAGAGGGCCACACACCCAGTGCATTTACGGGGCAGCTCGCTAAACCGTTGAAAGACGTTCGTGGAAAAGCTGCACGTGCCAGGTGCACTTAGTGTGGCTGCAAGGCCACAAAGATCTAGCCTTAAACGAATATGATGATGCTCTGGCAGTAGAATCCCACGATGGTTCTATAATCCCCATTTTACCTACGCCAGCTTTTATCACTGAGGCACGATTCGGAAAATATTCCACTGCAAATAACTTCGCGCAGTCATGGTTCTCAGCATCTCATTTCCCGCATCTCAACTTTCCTGGGAACAATAAATGCTGTTCCACTAGAAAAAAATGGCTGTGGCTTAGCTAAGGTTAAGCCCAGGATGCGAAGCGTACTAGCCTTTATTTTAACGCGACAGCGTTAAGGAGCTCGTGTCGCAGAAAAGCCGGTGTCGTCGGCGTCGGCTCAGGCGTGCGGCGCTTGCTCAGGCGCAACATTTCGTTGTCGCGCCGAACGCTGCGTTGTTCGACGCTCACCGCGTCCGATGCGGGGGGCGACGCCGCGAGCGACGGCGCGAGTTGGAGCCGCGTTTCTCCTCTGTCATGACGTCACGGTGTCACGTGGTATTGAAGGCGACACCGCCGCGCCTGAGGAGCTGGGTTGAGCTCTAGTAATATGCTTCGCATAAAACAACTCATGCGTTACTCTGCTTCGCCTTCAAGAGTGGAACGCGACATCGTTCCCGTCGACCCGCCAAGGGGTGTAAGACAATGAGCTACGGCGCAGCGACTACGCGCCCCGCATTGGACGCGGTGAGCGTCGAGCAACGCAGCGTTCGGCGCGGCAACGAAATGTGCGCCTGAGCAAGCGACGCACGCCTGAGCCTTAGAAACAGCTCGTTTCTAAGGCAACACCGCATTCACTAGAGGCGCTTTTGTACCGCTTTGAAGCATCGTACTCGTGGCTCAGTGGTAGCGTCTCCGTCCCACACTCCGGAGACCCTGGTTCGATTCCCACCCAGCCCATCTTGCAAGAGTTGAGCCAAAGCCACTTCTCCTCTGTCGTGACGTCACGGTGTCCCGTGGTATTGAATATCCAGCGGTCGTGGTACAGGTCTAGTCTGGCTATATTCCCTTTGTGTCCTATATGTAATGAGAGTGAATCTCTGCAGCAATTCTTTTCGACATGCCGCTGGTCCATCATACAAAGCAAAATATTTTTACAAGAACCCTTCCAAAACCTTGGCTTGAATTTGACTCTTCAGTAATTCTTTCTGTTGGGGCTACCGTACTAGGCTACAACCACAGGAGCGTTTGTGAAGCCCTCTGCATCTGTCTGCGCGAAACAAAAACAATTGCATGCTAAAATGCTCTTCAATATTTATTATGCTCGCATAACGTTTTTTCTGTAATACTTAAATATTTTATCATTCACATCTGTAATAGTAGTCACTGTAAATCCCATTTACCAGATACTTATTTCGGTTCTCCTTACTTTCCTAAACAAAATTTATAACAGTTGTTTCCCCGCCCGGTTCATGGCCGATCCCCCAGAGTGGGTTGCGCCCTTTCACCAGAGAACCGGAACAATGTGTATTTGTGGCGCAGCTTGCTAAAACATTGGGCTGCTGTCATTGACAAACCCTTGTGAAGTGGCTTTGATTCTGCGCAGCCAGAGATAAATTTAAAGGGTATTATTGCGATAGCATATGTATGGAAACTCCAGCCGCATTTCTGCCGTCGCGGTGAGGTGTATGATGAACTTGGTTCAATTTCGCGTGCACGAGCGAGGAACGCGGCCCGGATGCGCGAGGCAGGGGGGGGGGGGGAGGCGACGGAGGAGGTGCGTTCTTCTCCGGCAGCTGCTAGGGAGCTTCGCCCGCCGCTCCGTACAGAGGGGAGACAACCGCGGTGTCTACTGCGGCGTTGCATAGAGTTTCACACAATAAGTACTAGAGGGAACTCTGGCGCTAGTGTCTACGAGAGCTGCAGTGAGAACGGTTGTGCTAGCATGGGAATTATGGGAAGTACATGGATTTGCCTAAAGTTCGTCTTTTCGGCTTCAAACGACTTTGTGACTTTGTAAACTCATTTTCAACGATGTGCTGCGTAATAAATAATCAAATAAACATCATTAAAATTGTCCGACGGCGGGATTCGAACACAGGAACTCTAGCAAAGAAGCCTCACTTTGAAACCATTAAGCCACGGTCGCATGTATGGACGAGCGAATGAAACGGCCTTATGAATTTATCACGGGCATGCCAGTGCCTTGAGACACTTGGCGCATTTCGACTTGGCCACCTGGACAAGCTCAATTATTGCAATTGATTGCAATTGTGCGCGTTCGCGGCGTCGTCTGCACTTCTAAAGGTATAGATTGCGCTGAAATACACGACAATAAGATTTATATAGCGTAATATACAAAGCAACAAGAACGTCTGAATCCACAAGCACGAAGATCAGACAACTCCATGTACTTCCCATCGTTCCTATGGTGGTACAACGACTGCGGCGCCATGGTACCCTCTATAGTTATTATTGTATGACATTCTATGCGGCGTTGGCCACGCGAATCGCGGACGCCGTAGTAGACGCCTTTGGGAGATGCCATAATGACGCGGTGCTGTCGTTCGTGTGTCTTGAAAGCGATCTGCGATGTTTGCACGAGTGCGCGTAGTGCCGGTAGCTTCGTATGAGCTGTGCTTTCGACGTTTCGTACAAGTGACAGATGCACGGAGGTCTATTGACTCGAGGCTGCTGCCGCGATGCCTAACTCCAGCTTTTCACAGACAGTTTCCGGCGTCATCGAGCGATGTGTGTTCATGTTTACCTGTGCGCGCGTGACATTGTGCTGGTTAACTAAAACACGTTGACGGGCTAGTTGGTTTGAATCCATTATAGAACACTTAAGCGCGACTGAACAAGGGCGTAGAAAGAAGCAGACACACGAGAACATAGGTGTCACCGCGTGTCTGTTTCTTCTACGCCCTCGTTGAGTCACGATTACACATTCTATCGTTGTTAATTTAGTTAGTAAGCGAATGTTTACAAGTTTATACGGCGGAAAAAACTACTATCCTTACTTCGTAGAGCTATCGAATAATTTGCTATGACAATGGGTGCTTCGCCTTTCCGGCGTAAATGCGAATTTTTAATGGTAGATTGGGCTGGTTGAAATTCCCGATTGCGCAATCGGCGAGCCGGAATGCAGTGGGGCCCCTCTCCCGCGCAGTGACGATGATTATTATTATTATGATTTCTTGGCATCCCCTTTAAAATGGGGCGGTGACAAATAGCCGCCTAGCCTGCTTGAGCTAGTTCTGTATGCTATACATGTCTTACATTCTACCATATTTGGTATACATCTCCATAACCTCTTCCTGAAAACTTCTCTATCTACCCCGTATATACCTATGATTGTAACGGATCAGGCCTTATCACTCTCTTCCCTGCTTCTTTTCAGCCAATACTTTAAACGTCGCTTGCTTATTTAGACTGCTGACCGGTTGGTGCTCCCGTCCACTTTAAATCCAAGCGCTTCTGGAAGGTGTGCGTTACCTACGGTGCTCACTGGGGCGAACTTCGTCGCATTCCTTTAGGGTGCGCTAAGTGGTCTCCGGATTTTACCTGTAGCATACGCATGCCCCATCTTGTTGCGAATATTTGTTCCAGTATGTTTTTGTCTGCAGGCAGCCAGCTCAAGCCTCAAATAACAAGCTGCTCTTTGTGTTATTAGCAAACTGTCTGCCACCCTACACCGGCACCCCAAACGAGCTCCTAGATGACGACATCCATCTACATGAAGTAACAGGGGCAATAGTGGGCTTGAGACGCCACACAGCCCCGGGAATGGACCAAATTACCAATAAGGCACTTGTCAATCTTGACAACCCCTCATTACTAGAGCTTACCGCTCATCTTAACTAAGTATGGAGGGAAGGAATCCTTCCCGAGGACTGGAAAATGGCCGAGGTTCGTCTGATACCGAAGCCAGGCAAGCCACCAGCCATTGAGAACCTACGACCGATCTCCCCCACTTCGTGGGTAGGAAAGCTCCTAGAGCACATCGTTTCCAGCCGGCTATAATCGTTCCTGGAGGACTCGGGGAAACTTCCAACAACGATGATAAGATTCCGTCCATACCTCTCAACTCAAGACATCCTACTTCAGCTGAAAGAGGAGGTGATTGTACCAGCGACACGCAACTCCCCCATAGCTATCCTCGCCTTAGATCTTAAAGGGGCGTTCGATAACGTCAAGCATACAGCAATCTTACACAGGCTAAACACGGTTGGCTGTGGGGCCAGGACGTATTCCTATGCCAGAGATTTCCTCTCAGATAGAAAAGCCATCCTAAAGGTCGGGGACCAAGCCACAAACGCCGTCCTACTGGGCGGGCGCGGCAGACCACAGGGCGCAGTGTTATCCCCTCTCCTTTTCAGCATTGCCCTAATATGCCTTCCGCCACTCCTTGATAACATCCCGGGGATCCGGTACGGCCTATGTGACGACGACATTACCATCTGGTCGTCCACAGGGTCGATCGAGGCAATGGAAAGTAGCTTGCAGGAAGCGGCAGACGTGGCGAGTGACTATGCTAAGTCACGCGGCCTCAGCTGCGCCCCCCAAAAGTAGGAGCTACTCCTGGTCTCACCGCGAAAGAAGCACGCATCCGACTCGCCCACTATCAACATATAACTGGAGGGACACACCATCGTTACGTCTCAGAGCGTAAAGATATTGGGAATGGTTTTCCAGTCGGATCGCACTAACACAATTTTAATTCACAAGCATATGAACACAACAGCTCAAGGTACCCACATGATCCGGTGAATAACTACCAGGACAAGAGGCATGCGGGAGGCGGACACGCTTCAACTCGTCCAAGCCTTCGTCGTGTCTCGAATAACTTACGCTATTCCATACGCACTACTCAACGCGAAGGAATTCAAGAAAATCAACACAATGATCAGAAAGGCATATAAGGCGATGGGCCTGCCGATCGGTACGTCCACAGAACGCCTACTACGACTAGGAGGGCAAATACACGGCTGAGGAACTGATCGAGGCACATTTATCCAGTCAGCGAAAAAGACGTGGTTACGGAAGCGGGGAGGTCCATCCTCTTAGGCCTGGGGTTCTCGGCCCCTCTCTGCCATCCGCCACCTCAGATTGTGAGCTTACTCCATGCCATCCGGAGCAACATCACCGTACGTCCTCTACCTCGCAACATGCGCCCAGTACACCACGCAGAGCGAAGGGAGGCCCCGGCCCTGGCCATACACAAGCAATACGATACTTTACCCTCTACAGCCTACACGGATGCGGTGTCTTACCCCAGACGCGCAGCCACAACAGCCTCCATAGTCGTCAACAAAAGAACACCGGAGCAGCATTTCGCTCACCCGAAACAATCCCCTCCAAGCCGAGGAAGCGGCCATAGCCCTCGCACTTTCCAAAACAGATGTTGAAGTCATAGTGACCGTCTCCTAACAGGCATGCAACTGTGCTAGCGGCAGAATTCATACCACTACGCTCCAGATCCTCAATCAAAAGCTGCCAATGAGATCATTCATGATCACCTGGGTGCCAGCTCATCACGGCATTCCTGGCAACGAGGTCGCCAACCACGTGGCTCGAGATTTGACCCACCGAGCCGACGCCGAGGAATCTGAACCCGAGCGCATGCGCACTCTAGTCTCGTACCGAGACATCACACAACACTAGAAGCTAACCCACAGAACATATGCACCCCCACACAAGTCACTACCTAGAGAGCAGGAGCTATTACTCCCCGCTCTACAGGTTAATACATTCCCCCACCCAACCAGAAATCACATCATAGCCCCTACACAATTCTCTCCGCAACGCCGCTTCTGCGCAGAGCCCGGATCCCTCAGGCACATAGTAGGGGGTTGCAGAGCGGCACCATTATATCCTCCGAACCCTTACCACACCAACGAGCTTTGGGAGAGAGGCTTGGCCAGCTCTGACCTCGAGGATCAGCAACGGCTGAGTGCGAGGGCCTACGACGCGGCCCGAGCTCAAGGCATTCTGGAATGAGGACGCCTCTTCAAAGCTGCAGTTACCTAATAAAAATGTTTATTCTCGCTCTCTCCTTTTTGCTATAATACAATTTTTGTTCTAATTTGTTTCTTCTATTCTTATAAATTTCTATGGTATGTTTTCTTTCCATTATGTGCATGCAATTCACTGTCTCTGTTTCTCTCAGTCTCCTTCTGATGGTTCCTGGTCGTCTACTTACACTTTCAATTACCCTGTACTGGTTGCCAACTTACTTGACCTCTTCTTACATTCTGTGTCCCCGCTTTCAGGGACAAATACTTGTGCACTTTAGCCGCCCATTTATTTTGATCCATGTTCACGAGTCTTTCTTAAAAACTTTTGTTCTGCGCTTCTCTCACTTCAAGAGAGGCCCAACCCATGTCACCCTGCAGTGCCTCATTTGTGTTTTTACCTTGGGCTCCCAAAGCCAATGGGCCTGCCGATCTTTAGTTAACTTTGACCCCAAGAAGATATCCTATTTTAACCACATAATGTAATTTGTCCTGGCATCAGTACTCTTTTGCAGATTTCACGCACCCCCTCACACTTAATTGTGGCCCCACAGTGCTAAATTGTGGCCCCACAGTGCTCTGTGTTTCATTATTCCAACCTCCCACTTCCCCTTTATTTTCAGATTCGCTTGGTGGGTGTTTGAGCAAGTCTTCAGGTCGGCATGGATCACTGGATATGTGGCACGGGGTATGTTCCCATCCTCGATCAAAGTGAACATGATGCTTAAATATTTTTTATGCGTGTCGTGCATAGCTTGTGAATGAAACCCCGCATAAACATGGACATTGCACGAGTGTAATGTCGTGACATGTGCGTTAAAACACCTAAACATTTCCCCAACGGAGAGCAACAAATCAACCGTTATGCCACCGCCGCAGTAATATTGTAGTCACAGTCGTTGGCACCTTGCTGCTATCGAAGCGCACATGCTCGTGTCACAGAAAGCTGTCAAGTCTTCCACAAACATGTTAGTCCGTTCGGTAAGTGCGTGTAGAACACCAAACGATGCAGGATTGTCTGCAAGATGCCTTAGCATAAAGTCGATTGAAGTCGATTCCTGCAGTGCGTTGGATAAACACAATTTGTGTCGTATGCAATTCTTCGTGATGCATGGGTACTAACAGTAGGCGTTGACACACGCGCGCATCTTGGGACCCACGTCGGCGCTAAACGCTGAACATTCATGCGTTCTATATGTGGCTGCAACTGCTCGTTTGGTAAATTAGTTTTTGGGAAGCCCGCGTGGTGGATCACGAAAGGAAACATCCTCGTGGCCTGTAGAACAGATCTGCTCTGTGAGCTGTCACAAAATTGATTTCTCATATCCACACCCGCATTCTCAAATGCGGGTGTGGATATGAGGTGACAGGATATTGGCCTGAAGCTCTTCTTTTATGCCACCAAGTTGAGCACAGTGTCGCTCCTCGACCGATGACTTTTCAAGGATTGCTGTGGGTGACCATGAAGCACAATGGCTACCTCTGTTGAGGGGTGCCCAAACGTTGTAGGATATTGGGGTCAGTGCCCTTCGCTTCGAATTGTCGATTCAGCCTCGCTATACAATCTAATAACCTCCTGGTTATCCGAAACAGTAACATAGGAAAGGCGTTGGCCCCGCGTTCGATTCCAGGACTGGGACAAATGTTTCAAACAGAAAACCTTTTTTTAGAGATAACCACATGAATTTTCTTTGCAGCTCGGAGGGATTGAGACGACTTTGCGTGCCTAGTCCCCCAGCTCGCGCGTACTATGCTGTAGCGGGGTGGACGAAAATTTTCCCTTTAATCAACAATGAGTTTAGCGGTGTCTTGAAAGGCTTTTCGACAAGTTGATGAACACAGGAATCTGACCTCAGCCCGAGGTCACCGTTTCAAAACAGTCACAGTCAAAAGGTGGCCGTTAAGCCAACGTAGCTTTGTCGGAACTCTATGGCGAGGTTTTGTTTGTTGTCCCTGTTCAATAATATCTCCATCTTCCTGCGACCTTTTGTTTTGTTTGCAGCCTCGTTCACAATTTAGGAACATATTCATGACAGAACATCCATTTGCATGCACGACCGATGGAACGACTCGCTGAAGCTCAAACATGGAGTCAGTGTCTCTGGCGTGCGCAGTTTAATGGTAATAACGCTGTGCTCCCGATATTCAGCGTCTTCCAATTACCGCTAACTCTGCCCGAAAAGCCGCAAACTCTGCAGATAGTTACTGTGTACGAGTACGCACGTGCGTATGACCAATTTTACTTGAATACGTAAATGGAGACATACGAAGAAAACATTCTTGACCACATCTTCGTCAATCTGACCACACGAGTACACATAAACGACAGCTTACGAATCAAGCCTACCTAAGTAATGTCCGGCACTTAGTCGAATTTACAGTTTATAATGAAATTCACTTAAAAAAGGGGACACCTTCGGCTGGAGCATCGCGTTATTTATGCATGACGTGCTCAGTGATGCTCAAATGCTCGAGGAAAAGGATAGAATCTGAGCAATCAGGGCAACAAAATAAATGAAGACGCTATATATAGAAGCACATGATGATGCAGACCATAATGACGCGGCCAATGATAGAGTGAAAGCATGAAAAAAGACATTTCTTGGCTCATGTTCTACGAAGTCCCGTATTCCGCACAAATATTGAATTGCAGGCCATACACATGCAAAGATAAAGCTGCTGTTGTGAACTTCAACGTTTATCACTGCTGGCCATCTGATTCGGGGTCGTCCCGTTCGTCGCTTGTTTGCCGCCCCTTCTTCGAGCGACGGGAGTGGCGTTTCCGCAGAGCGCTGGTCTTCGCGGAAGCGGCCCGCGATTCCTTGAGACTCTGGACGCCCGCAGAACGTGCACCGTCGCCGGGCACCGCGGCCTTTGCCTTCACGCGAGCCGCAGCAGCGGTGGAACCGCGCTCGCTTTTCTTGGCGAGCGACGACGAATGGGGCGTCCCACTGGACGTCCCGCTGGACGTCGTCTTGGCCGGCATCTGTGAGGCTGACTTGTGCACGACGACGGTGGGTGGAGGATCCGCGGCAGCCCGCTGTCCAGAGGCAGTGGTCCTGTCCCACTGCTGAACGAGTCCTGTCGCGGCTTTGATCTCTGGCGCTTGGGGATTGGTGAACTGCGCCGCCGACGTTCCGGCCACAGAAGCCACCGACGCCGAAACCGGGTTGCCCGGTTCTCGAGCGGCGCTTTCGGCGGACACTGCCGAAACGTCGGCGGCCCTGGCAACAGCTGCGTCCTCGATGCTGCGATTCGAGTCGAGACACTTGCGGGAGAGGAGCGGCCGACGCGAACGGCGCCTGAGGCCGAAGGCGAGCTTGCGAAGCGACCGGATCATCTTGCCACCGGGTCGCTTGCTGTGGCCGGTAGCCTCCGGCTGTGAGGCGGTGGTCACGGTCCTCGTATCTGGGTGCTGTGCCTGTAGAAGAGTGCGAATGAGGACCACAACGGTATAACGTCTGCAGGCACCCCAAAGAGTTTACAGAAAGATTATGCGTTGTGCAGGAATAGAATTGGGGAAGACGTGCTGGCGGCGAATGCGACAAGACTACGTCGAGTACATTGGGGCATAAGGTTTCATACAACAATTACTTGAGGAAACTCTGGCGCCAGCATCTGCTGGAGCTGCATTGGGAGCGGTTGTACTAGCATGGGAATTATGAAAAGTACATGTATTTGCCTAAATTTCGTCTTTATGGCTTCAAACTGCTTTGTGGCTTCGTAAACTCGTCGTTTTCAACAATGTACTGTGTAATAAGGAATGAAATATTCATTAAAATTGTCCAACGGCAGGATTTGAACGCAGAACCTATAGCACAGAAGCCGGATATTGTAACCATAAAGCCACAGACGCGGTTTTAAAATTAAATTAGATTTAGAGCGATTAAATTTAGAGGGAAGAAGAAGAAGACGACGCTGTTCGATCTGTTGTCACCTCAGCTCTGTAATTTTTTCTTAAGTTTTGCTATTCATTGAGTGAGTTATTTATATCCTTGGAAGACGGCCGCATCTTTAAGGCGGTACTGTCTTTATGCAAAGGGTACGGCTTCTCCGGCGCCGGCATCTTTAAAGGGACAGCGCCATCCGAAGGAAGCCAGCGTGGTGCAGGCGGCCATGGCCTCGCAAGGCGTGGAGCTGCCAGTCATCAGGGACGATCAGTAGTCCAGTGCGTCATCATCGCTCTGTGGAGACGACTCAACTATCGTCGACCCTGACGAAGAAGTGCCTGATATGACGGAAGTGGACAGCGACGGCTTCAAAGTGGTGAGTCATCGGAAGCAAAGAACGGTCGGAATTCCAGTGGTAGTTTTACCAACAGAGAAAGGTGTTGATTTGGGAGAGCGGAACCCTATCAGGCTCTTCGAATCCATTAAAGTACTGCTGGGATGTGCTCCGATTCGCAGTTGCTTCACAACGCAAGGTGCTCTTCATCTAGATATCGCAACGGAAGAGCAAGTTGACATTCTTCTCCGGTGCTCTCAGATTGGTGACATAAGAGTTAACGCCCGGTTGCCCCACTCCTACATGACTAACACATGTGTTATTAGGGGAGTACCAGTGTGGTATTCGGAAAGCGACCTTCTTGACTACTTGAAACCGCAAGGTGTTTTGCACGTGAAACGTATGATGCGCCGGGTGGACACTCAAGAAGAAGGATGGGCAGCGAAGCCTACTAACTCTGTTGTGCTAACGTTTGGTCCCGACACCGAGCGCCCAGAAAAAATTGACGTCAGTTTCACCATGCATGCAGTCAAAGAATTCGTTGAAACTCCTCCCACATGCTTTAAGTGCCAATGCTTTGGGCATTAGCCAAAGTTTGCATTAAAGAACAACGTTTCAAACGATGTGGTGGCGCCCACGATTACAAAGCCTGCAAGGCAGATTTTGCTTGCGCTAATTGTGGGGGTGACGATCCAGCGAGTTTCGGGGGCTGCCCCTTCCGTGTAAGAGCCTTACACCGTCGAGTGTCCTTCATTAGTGGTCCCAAACCACAACCTACTGAGAAGCCGATACCTGGAAGTGACAAATTCCCTGCGTTAGAGTCGGAAGTTGAGTTCCCTGCGTTAGAGCCAGAAGTTCGTGGCGTGGTAACAAGCAACGTCAGTGAGCGACCTGACCCCAGCAAGACGGCAAAGTCCTCAGCGGGTGAGTCGGTTGTTCGATCTGCTTCAGCCAAAAGTGTCCAAGTTCATCAGCGACCAGATCACAGCCAGACTCAAAGACAAGGAGGACATTCCCTTGCCTCAAGAGAGACGAAGAAACCAGCTGCAGCGGCCAAGAGTGTGTCCCAGTGCACACCTTTGTTGAATTTGTGAGGCAATGCGTCCAGCAAAATAAGGAGCTCAAAAATCGGGATCTGTCTGACCTTCTGCGAGTTTTGTTTGAAGTCCTCCGTTCATATGTTCAAGTGATGCAGACTGGCACCCTGAAGAACTTTCTACAGCTTGTTCTTTCCTTTGAGTCCATGATTACCGCTTTCGCAGTGAACTTTACCTTATAATATGGCTAGTTTTCTTCAACCTCGAGCAACTAAACATCACCGAAAAGTGCTGTTTATTATGCAGTGGACCTGCGCTGGGATTATAGGTCGATTAGCAGAACTTTAATTATTCTTCAAAGAAACTTGTGTTCTAGTATTGGCCCTCTCGGAGGCTGGCCTACCAAGGGGGAGATCTTTGACTGGATATGTTGCACACAAGATTTGCAGCATAAAGTCATTTCTCGCAGGAAGTGCCACCCTTTACATACGAAGAGAGATTTCTCATGTGGCTGTGAACGTCACCGATCTTTGCACCGATGGTATTGAGGTAGCGGCTGTGAGGATACGACTCGGCTTCCGAAATCTTTCTGTTGCATTCGTATATGTGTCTCCGCGAAAGAAGGTCGAATGGATTTGTTTCTCCAGCATCTTTGTGACCGTTGCCCAGCGCCCCAAATTATCTGCGGTGACTTCAACGCCCATCACTCTGTCTGGGGTGACAGGAACGCATTTGTACGTGCAAGCTCAGGAATTCATCCATGTGCTCTGCCTTCAACATCTACGTCTGTTATGGACGGCCCATTCACACTTCGAGAGCTACAGACAGCACTCAGGAGCCTGCGGCGTTGATGTGTACCAGGTCCTGATGGCATTACCAACCATATGATTCAGAACCTACCTCTAGAACACCGGAAGATGCTCCTAAGCTATCTCAATCGAGTATGGGAGACTGGCGACGTTCCTCCTTCATGGAAGGTGGCTTGCGTTGTCCCAGTGCTGAAGCCCGGCAAAGAAATGACAGACTTGGCCTCGTATCGTCCTGTATCACTGACAACGTGTGTGGCTAAGCTCATGGAGAAGCTGGCAAGCAAGCGTTTATCATGGTGGCTCGAAGATAGCAGGGCTCTGCCAGCATGCATGACTGGATTCCGCGCAGGTTTAAGCGCGCAAGATAGCGTCTTGGACTTGATAAGCCACATTGCACATCAAAGAGCTTTTGGCCTCTCAACACTAGCTATTTTCCTAGACGTATCAAAGGCTTATGATAGTGTCCTTCAGAGCTAAGTACTAAATAGCTTGCAGGCCATAGGCGTACAGGGTTATCTTCTGCGATTCATTCACTCACTTATCAGTGATCGTAAAATTCAAGTGCAGTTAGGAAGTACCATAAGCACTGAAAGGGCGGTATCGCGAGGCGTACCTCAGGGAAGTGTTCTTTCCCCGACGCTGTGTAATGTTGTAATGGCTGGTCTTGCCGCTGAAGTGCAAAAACATTGTAGGCATACCCATATATCGATATATGCGGGCGACATTTGTGTTTGGTTAAGCGGATATCAACACAAGCGTTTAGCTCTGATAGCTCGACAGGCATTACTTTCATTTTAAAATTTCCTTCAAGGTGTTGGGTTGACTCTCTCGGTGGAAAAATCTGGCTTCATCATGTTTCCAGGTAGTGGAAGCCGGTATGCGCGGCTGAAGATAGACCTTGATCAATCGTGCCTTCGTCATTGAAGCACAAGTGCTTTTTGGGCGTCATAACTGACTACCTTCTATAGTGGCGACGAGCTGTGGACTGTATTGTGACATCACTATCTCCGTGCCCTAATGTGATCCGTAGAGTTGCAAGTGAGCAATGGCGAAATCACCCTTCTTCAATGATCAGGCTGCACGATGCATTAGTGACGAGTCGAATAATGTACGAGCTCCCTTCAATTTCTCCCTCACGATCCCAGCTGGAACGACTTGGGGTTTTGCACAGAAAGGGCCTAAGGAGGGCTCTTGGCGTTCCGCAGACTGCTCCTAACAATGCAGTACTTTATGAGTCTCTTTCGAGACCTCTTAGCCTAGTCGCTTCACAAATGTTATTGATGCAAATTGGCCGCCTCAAACAGACGATAGCCAGGCAAGCCCTTCTACAGAGCCTTCGAAAGAGATATGAGTCCGGAGCGTACTTGGCCCTTAATACTCTTGGTTACCTGGGTCTTGACGCTAGAGGTCGAACTAAGAGGTCGAAACCACCTTGGCCTTTCGCGAGCCTCGATTGTTCGTTGACAATTCCTCACGTTCGTGCTAAGCGGAGTTCCCCTTTGGCGGCAACGCGTTCGCTCGTACTGGAACATCTTGAAACTGAATATGCACGTCATCTTTAAATTTTTACTGATGGCTCTGTAGACAAGGTCAGAGGATCTAGTGCAGCTGCTTTTCACATTCCCCCTTTGAAGTATGATTGGTCGGTTCGCTTCACTGCAGTCGTGTCCTCCATAACGGCCGAAAGCGTTGCCATTGAGGCCGCCCTAAAGAAGCTACGGTTTTGTACGCCTCAACCTGTTGTCATCCTTACAGATTCGAAATCCACCCTTCAGAGGTTAGAGCAAGGGTTCCCTACTGATGCCTTATGTCTAAGCCCCCTACGCTCGGTGTACAATCTCCACATCAAAGGCTTCTCCATACGATTCCAATGGGTGCCCTCGCACACAGGTGTCATAGGCAACGAGATGGCGGACAGCCTGGTCCGTAGAGCGCTGTCTGGGAATCCATTGAGAAAAGTGCCTCAAGAGGACAAGAGACTCTTCAGAGAAGCGGTGTTATGCCACTTCAGTTTTTTGTGGAGCTCACCTCACAAGCCATGTGAGACCAAGGGTGTCAAAAGAAACCAAGCCACTTTAATGCTCCGCATTCGCACGGGCTCTGCTCTTACCCCTGCGTGGATGTATAAGACTGGCCTGGCGTTGTCTCCATTATGTTCAACGTGTGGTGTGTGCGGTGGCATAGAACATTACCTTATGTGCTGTACTCTGTATAACGCGCAAAGGAGTGTATTATTCGGATCCCTCAAGAAGACAGCAATTCCCCACAGTTCTCTTCAGGACATTGTTCTCCCGCGCGGGGACCAGTTAGATAGGAAGGAGGTTTCTCGCCTTCTTTTATATTACCTGTAGGACACGGATTTGGCCTCCACATGGTGACCTTAGAAGTGACTATGTGTAGTTGTGAGGTCTGTGTATGATATGATTTATGCATTTTAAGTGTCGCTACGGTGGAGCAATTGCCGGCAGCAACTGCAAGGCTAAAACCACCAGTAGCCTACAACTACTCAACTCAACTCAACTCAACTTAAAAATTTATTGCCTCTTTTGTACTACTATATCAAACAACAAGTGACATTTGAGAAAACAAGATAAATTAGGAAGTTTTTAACACCAAGTGTCAGCCTTACTGGGCTGACTATTTTAGAATTCTTTGAGCGCGGTCAAAGGTTCCACTCTTGACACCCACGCAGGTACACAATCTTGTGCTTTCTGAATTTCTACGAACTGGACATGAATTCTCGAAAAAGCATTCGTGCAGGCCGTGCATCCGGATCGCAGTGAAACTCCGCCATACGGGCGCGCCATAGACAGTGAAGGCCAACTAGCATAATAAGGTCAAACGGCAGTACATCATCGTTTAATTCTATCAATAAATATCTAATACCCTGTGGATCTAAAGGGAAGTCTTTCTTGATAGTCCTCTGAAGTACATCCCAAAAGAAGACACCCGCCCAAAATCTAGAAATACATGATCTATAGTTTCAGGTTTCTCACAGATCAAGCAATGTGACCCCAAGGGTAAAAAAAAACCGCAATCTTCTAAAAAGATTTTGACAGGCAACGCACCCGTGTGAAGCTTAAAAAAAAAGATTTGGTCTCTGGCGTTATTTGCATTCTTTTCACCCCCTTAAGCTCGTCTTGCCCTTGACCTCGACTTTATATGGCCCTGTACATTGGAACAGGGAGAACTACATCGCATACATCTTTGTACAGAGTTTTACGTTTCACAGAAAAAATGCACTCGTTTGAAAATCTAATGGACAAGAACCATACAGCTAAAATAACTTCTTTGATGGATCTGACATTAATGTGGTCTAGAATGGCAAACAAAATACCATGAGGTACACATTCAAACGCTTTCTGAAGTTCGAACTGTACAATTACTACCTCTGTTTGCATTATCTCACAGCACTCCATCACACACCGCATCTTATGTATATTAATCACAGTCAAACGCCCCATAATGCCACATGTTTGGGGGGGACCAACCAATTCCTTAATTACTTTCTGTAGCCGCCTTGCTAGCATTTTCATCACGATTTTATAATCGCAGTTAGTTAGCGATGTAAGCCTGTATGAGGAAACAAATTTTAAGTTCTCTGTCTCTTCTGTCTTTGATATTAATACAGTATGTGCTTCCCCGCATGACCGGGGCAGGACATCTCATTCGTAAGCCTCAATAAAAACAAAAAACCATGCTAGACAATATTTTTAAATGCCTTATAAAACGAAGCGCTCAGACCGTCAGGCCCTGGCGACTTGCCGAGATTCAGTTTATCTATAGCCTTTCTACTTCCGTTTGTAATATGGGTGATTTCAACACTGTTCTGGTGTCATAGTGCAGCCGTGGCATTCTCTAAAAAATTCTTTAAACCTCTCGGCATTCACAGGTCTAGAAGCAAAAAGCGCTTCTTAATGTCGAGTAGATGCACGTCTTATGCTGTCATTTTCTGTCATTTCTGTCCCGTTATCTTCAATAACGTCTATATGGTTCCGCTGGGCGCGACTTTATTCTAGAGTCAAAGTGCGCGTTTTGTTGGACATTCATCTATAGCTATCACATCTACTATTACTCTCACTAGCGCTCCTCGATAACGCTCCTCAAGATAAAGCTCCAGTTTCTGTTTGATACTACTGAGATCTTCGGCATACACATCTGGCGTTTCACATTCAAGAGCTGTTAGCTTTCCAAAACTCATCTTAAGCCCTTTCTCTTTCTTTTTGGCTTTAGAAAATAAAATGCTGGATATTTCTATCGGTTTAATTTTTATATGTTGCTTGAAAAGTGCCCACTGCTCTCCTATTTTGTCTCTACTATCTCCATGGATATTCTTAACTGCATGTATCACTGCTTCATTGATTCATCCCTTACATAATTGTCATTCGATTTCCATTGCTTTCATGAAAAACTCTTGCTCTATTTCTTTGATCCGATTTGACATTTTAGAAGGCAGTGATCAGTAAACGAACTCGGCAAAACACCATGACTGCGACAGTTTAGGATTGTTTCCAATGACAGGTACGGTGGGTCTAGCGGGCATGGCTGCTGCCCTGAAAATGAGTGTACTTCACAGCTCGGGAGCCCTCCAAGCACTTAGCAATATCCTGTGGCTCATACTCTGCGATCAGGAAGGGGGTGATTGGGGGTTAGTCTCCCGACCCCCGCCACCCCTTAACCCCATCAAGGGCACAATAAAATTTTATCTCTCTCTTGTGACAACACTTCACTGCTTTTGCCTTTAACCATTCTACCACTTGACCTATCCCTTGAATTCAAAACGCAATTAAAATCTCCAACCAAAACAAGCTGCTTATCCATGCACAAATACTGTATCAGGTTAGAAAATAAATGTACGCGTTCCTGTGCCACACTTGGAGCATAAACACACTTAAAACGCCATGCAATATCATTATATGGGAAATCACACAGCGCAAATCTACCGGAAGAACATGAAGAACCATTTTGCACTGACAGTCCTGGATTCCTTCGAAAAAGAGGACGCACCCTCCGGACCTGCGAATAGCGTGGCTCCGAACGGCGTGATGCCGTGCTGTGAACCTCCGCGGCATGATCGCCGTCTCCTCCTCTCCTTCCACTTTCGTCTCCTCCACAGCAAAAAACTTAAGCTCTTCTTCCATTAACAACCGGTACAGTTGATTTTGTTTTTTCTTTGAGGCCAGACCTCGAACTTTTAAAGTGGCAAGTGTAAGTGACGTTTGAGGAGCCATCGTTGATTTCTGGTAAAGGTGGGCTCGGGGCGTGGCGCTTAATTTGCGGGTCCAGCTAAAGACCGTTGCGACGGTCTCAGCACTTTGCGAAAGTGGCTTGTCGTCAACTTTCCTATCCCCCGTGCCCCCAGGCCTTGCCCTGAGGTTCGTGCGCCTACCCGTTGGTGTTTTCGCAAGCATTCCCTCGATGCTTTGCGCGCCGACTTTGTCTCTTTCGCTTGTGGTCTTCCAGGGGTCGTTTAACTGCCGAGCTGACGCAATTACTCCCAGAGGTTCGCTGGCGTTCGGTGACACGCCGACAGCGTCCAGGTCCGCACTAGTACTACAAGAGACGCTTTTCACGGCCCCCCGTTTAGACACTAGCGTAGACGCTTCGGCTACTCTTGCAGGGTTGTATGTTCCCTCAAACGTTTTTGCTGCAGAGTCCGGCGGGCTGTGTACTGCCTCTGATCGATCTTCACTTGCTGGAGTTGAGGCATCGCAATGTGGCCCAGTTGTCACATACCCGCCACCTTTCGCTGCGTCCTCTGCCTCGGTCACGTCCATAGTGTCCACCGTTGAATCCTCGTCGTCGGCTGTTCCCGTCACTGCGGCGTAGGAACGAATGCACTCGGCGTCGACGTGACCAAAACGCCGGCAGTGTGGGCAACCTGGCACCTTGCACTCACGACGCACATGTCCTGAACCATGACAGCGCAAGCACTTCATTGGCCGACCTGGTGCAACCAACAGGGCTAGTTCACGGGCGACGGGAATCTGGTGTGGCTGTTCATCAACCTTGAAACCACTCTTGTGCTTTAGGAGCAGTCCGGGTTGTCGAAGCTTTCTCGTTCACTCCCTCCACACGCCAGCTGTCCCGGTAACCTCAGTCACTTTGCCATACGCAGTCAACGCCGTACGCACGTCGTCGTATGCCATGCCGTGGAGCAACCAATGAAGTCGGAACCTCACCTGCTGCTCTTGCGGGTCTATGACGAGACAATGTCGCCCCTTGACCTGAAGCTCTTTCAGTCCAGCAACCGCTTCGTCACCTCCGGGCTTTTTAACGCGACAGCATTAAGGAGCTCGTGTCGCAGAAAAGCCGGTGTCGTCGGCGTCGGCGTCGGCGGCGTTGGCCATGAGCGACAAATGGGCGACAAACTATGAGCGACAAACTTTTAATGTCACGGCCCACACGTGGTTGATCTGGTAGGCACCCAAAGCCACATCGTCAGGGAGGAGCCGTTCATTGTGCAAAGCGTCCCGGAAATCTTCGACCGTGAAGGGCCGCGCTGGAAGATCTCCGTGCAAGCACACTGTCTTTAAACGACGCGTCCTGTTGGCAAATGCGGCAAAATAATCTAAAAATCCTTATCGACTTCGGCTACAATCCCGTTACCGCGGCCAGGGAGGGCCGCCGAGCGCGCTCATGAAGAGCCCGACATTCCGCGTCCGCTCACCTCGGAGGCTGAAGAGGTTGTGTAAGCCACGGACGCATGTATCGACAAGCGATGTGAAACGCCCTTATGAATTTATCGCGGGCACGAGACGCCTTGAGAGGCTTGACGCGTTTCGATTAGGCCACCTCGACAAGCTTAACCGTTGCAACTAGTAGCAACTGTGCGTGTTCGCGGCACCTTCTGCACTTCGAAGAGCATAGATTGCTCTGAAATTTACAATAAGATTTATATAACATAATATAAAAAGCCACAGGAACGTCTGAATCCGCAAGCACGAAGACCAGACCAATTCATGTACTTGCCATCATGGTAGGACAATGACTACAGCGCCAGAGTTCCCTGTAGTATATCGTAGGAAACGCTATGGATTGGGGAAGGCCATAGAAATGCCCGAAATTTGCGGGCCCACCTATGTATGTGCTTTCAATGGTAATAGAAAAATTAATGAATAGGACCATAAACAGACAAGACATTTATGAAGCATAATAATAACAGAAAACATCTACCGTTGTTAAACACGCTCACCGCGAATGACGTTTAACATAAGTGACACTACTACAGCCACTTTCTGCACTGCGTATTCAAAGAGAATAGTGGTGTCGGTTCTCGAAAAAAAAAAGGAATCAAGGTAAGCGCTGTCTCTGCTAACGTCACTTACCTTGGAACTTTCGACACCTTTCGCCCCATCTTGTCGAGGCTCGGACAACGATGGCTTGTGCTTCCCAGGATGTTCCTCGACGCCCACTGTGTGCTTTCCCGTCGACCTCGCGGCTTCAGATGCTGCTGCCGCCGTGTGGAACGTCTTACCGGTAGGCCCTGGTTGCGCGGGCGATGGTTCATCGTGCACGGCCTGCTTAACCTTGCTGCTTGCTCCACCAATGTCTGAAGGCCCTCCGGTAGTGGCAACGCCAACGGCAAGCGCCGCTGGCGTTGGCGGCAAGCGCCGGCAAGCACTTTTACTTAACTCGTGGTCCTTGGCCGACTTCAGGTCACCCGACGGCGGCTTGCCGCTCGTCTGACTCAGCCTGGACACCTTCCGGCGTTGGCTGTGCAACAGCTTTCTGGGTACTGAGCCGGGAGAAGGCGCTTTTGCTGAGGCGACCGATGAGGATGCCTGCGTAGTCACCTGTGGCACCTGCGCCATGCGTTGGCCAGAGGTGGCGAAGCTGCCCGGCTTCTGAGAGGTCATCGATGACCTTCGCGACATCGATCGCTTGCGCGAAGCTCTCCTGACGGGAGTGGGTCGCCCATCGGGCGGCACCGATGGCGCCTGACGCTCTTCTCTCCGGCCGGATGCGTCCTTTTCGGCTCGTAGCGCGAGCGGGCCAGAGGTCTCGCCGTGCGCTAGAGACGTCGGAGCACCGGCTCCAGCAGGGATAGCAGATGCCGTCGCCGGAGTATGCGTGGTGACGGGTAAGTTCCTCGTCGGTCTAGCGGGCCCCCCTCGGAACGCTGGTTCTGGGCCCGACGCCGCGTTCTGGTACCGCTGTAGGAAGTCCGGCTTGCCCTCTTTATCCTCGAACGACTTCACCGTGACCGCCATCCGCTTGGCCGACGGCTTTGGAAGGACGGCATCCGTTAAAGGTACCGGAGCGTACACTATGGGCACGTGCGCCGAGTCGACGACGAAGTCCATCTCATCGAAGCTGTCGCCACTTTCGTCGCTGGCTTTGTCGCGCTCTGCAGCCGTGGGCATGATCTTGTCCACCGGTTTTGGAGGGGGAACTGCGGCTATTGCGGGAGCGACGACAGGGGGAAGAAAGTAAAGCGGCTTGGGGGCCTCTGCCAGTACGGGCCTCGGCATCGATACGATAGAGGCGGCCGGCTTGCCCTTCGTCGGCTTGGCTGGCTTCTCTTGAGCCCGCCTCGCTAACCGCCGCAGCGAGCTCAAGTTTCGGGACTCGTGCATCGTTCCCGTTTCGTGGACGGACTTGCGCGACGCTCGCCTTTTCTTGGACTTCCTGGCCGGTGGAGACTCGTCGTCGATGGAGAAGTTGCGCCAGTCGCTCGGCGACTTGACGTCGCGTTTTGAGCGATCGGATGCCACGTACAAGTCGCTCGCCATGTGCTCCGTACCCGAGTTCGGGGACATGTTGGAGTCGCGCGTTTTGCGAGATGGCTGTCGACCGGGTGTCACTGGTGACGCCGCCATTAGCGTGCTCCGTTTCTCGAGCACCTCCCGGTCGTCGATGACTTCGACCGCGATCTGCTGCCGGTAGATCATGGCTTGCTCCCAGCTCGACGGTACCCGCACAGGCAGCGGGGCGACGCTCTGCTTGGCTTTCTGGAGGCGCGACAAAATTGGGAAGCAACGTTGAATCTTTGAAGGGCAATGTTGAAAAAAAACTTTTACGTTGAACAGCAGTTTATGTGCAGTTACGATGTGGCCGAATTCGCCAAACGTCTCGTTCCTAAGTGCTGCTTGCTATTGGCCGGTCGCCCTCAGTAATAATAAATCCAACATCATGGTACATTTTCTTTTACGAAAAACTTAAGGCTGAAGTATTATTTTTAGTGTAAATAAAGACCAATGTTTCTGGCAAGCTGCGAACGATGGCACAGCCACAACATTGGGCAGACAGAATCATATTCTCACGTAGTTACTTGAGTGTCTTCTCAAAAGCTGTTACTTTTGGTGAGCTGTGTATGCTCACGCACACCTATAACGCGCCAATAATCCTGCTATTATTGCAGCCGTCAACGCGCAAAGATTTTGTGGCAAACGTAATTTTTGGCCAGCGCCCTAGATTACGTTATTAGAAGATTAGTAGCACCGGCCTCGGTTGCTTAGTGGCTATGCCGTTGCGCTACTAATCTCGAGGTCGAGGGTTGGATTCATTTTGGAGTGGCTGCATTCCAATGGAATCGTAATGCAAAAAGGAAGATCATGTATATTTCGGTGAACGTTCCCGAACTCAAGCTGATCAAACTTAATCCGAATTCTTCCACTTCGGCGTGTCGCACAATCAGATCGTGGTTATGGCACTTAAGATCCCAGAATTATATTTCTTATTTTGTACTTCAGAAGCGTAATTCACTAATCCAGCTTAACGTGTGAAATAGTTATCTTTGGTGTACCTTTTGACTAAGCGTGACGGCCGTCACCTCAGTTAACTCAGCACGTTCGCTCGTAGTGAACGCGGTGTGCTCACCAGCTTTGTGCACTCCAGCAGGGTAACCGCGAAGACGGGTATGAAGCTGAACTCGAGCGACGCGAACCCGACAATGATGAACGTGAGCCACATGGGGTAGCCGTGCCACGAAGTGCTCGTCACCTTGCCGCATATGATAATCTGCGAAGTGCAAATAAAGTGTCCGTACATGTCGAACTGTTCAGTATGCAGCTCAGAGATTGATCGTATCAATTCAGCTTGCTTTCTAGACAACCTTTTTGAAGGAATTATAGGTAATCAGGTGTTTGAAAAGACCGATAATCCGAACCACTTGCTCGCGGAGCTTTACTACAGGATATATATATATATATATATATATATATATATATATATATATATATATATATATATATATATCCATCGTGCGAGCAATGCAAGCGGTTATCGGTTTCGTCATGCTTTAGTTATCATTCAGAGCTATAGGAAGCATAAGACATTGTTGAACAGCTCCAGATGCCCTTCCTTATTGCCGTGCACAATTCATATATATATATATATATATATATATATATATATATATATATATATATATATATATATATATATATATATATATATATATATATATATATATATATATATATATATATATATATATATATATATTCATGTATATATGGGTCTCTGTCTCTTAAACAATACTTTTTTAAATACAGGCATATTGCGTAGGGGCTGTCGAGTCCCTCGGGTGGCGCCGGCTTGACCAGGTCATACGCGGACCCCCTCAAGGTATCGGAGCTTGACCAAGTGCGTCACCCGAGAGAGTCCAGGAAGACACGGGACAACGTAACGAGCAAAACGTTCGCTACGTAAAATGTGGTCAGCTCCACAAGCTGCTCGTAACGATGGGCAAAGGCTCAAGCTGCTGTTCGTGATGGGAGCTGCATTTTTATAGATCTCCGCGGACGCTCTCGTCTTGGTAAGGGAGGGAATCATCACTCTCCGTGCTCGCGTCCTAACGCGACTGTCGTCTTCTTCAGGCCTAATCGGTTTGTCTGACCACAAGGCTGAGTGCGGGGCGAGTGGCTACGTGGCCAGCTAGAATGAAAACAAACAAAAATGATTACACATACACAGAAAACTAGGAGCACAAGGGACGACTGCCAGGTACAGCTGTCAACACAAGGGTTCCTGTATATTTGTTTCTTTCACTTTTCGTCTCAAGTTGGTCAGAGGCGCGCGTGAGGGGGCACTGGGGCATAGCGATACGCGCAAGCTCATATTCACAAGCGCGCGCGCGTGTTCGAGTTATGCCTGCTGGTAATACTGGGTTTCTGGAGTTCTTTAACTGTACAAATTGCCACCATTGCTCGAGGATATAGCTGGAAGAACATGGGGTAGTTTTTGGCAACGCGATACGAGGGTTCGTCACAAAGGCGGGTATAATGGAAGAAGACCGCGTGTGAAGGACGAACTCCGAATGAGCTCCGGGTCTTGGAACACCTCACAGCTGATCTTTTGTTTCTACAGCGTGCTTACCACCACCAGTCGACGGATCTTGACGGGTGAAATCTTTTGAGACCAAGATCTGCCAGATCCGGTGAGACCTCGGCCCTTGGACATCTCGAGGCGAGCAGGCCGCAGCGCTAGGCCTAACGTAGGCGCCGCGATTACTCCGCAACAGCATCGCGTGCCGCACATGTCCATTGCAGTGCTACCGTGACGATGGCTGCCCGAGACCCCCTGCCTGCTGCAGCATTGGATGAAACCACACCAGCCGCCGCTATGGATCAAGAACCGACTCAAGACAACGAAGACGGGACTTGGTTTCTCGTGGCCCGAAAGCGCAAGAAACAGGTCCAAGCTACGTCGAACTTGCCACCCAACACCAAACCTGCACCGCAGGACCACCTACATCTCACATTGCGCAATAAGAGCTCGCAGCTGCCCCCGCTACCGATCGACGACTTGAAATTGGTCTTCCGACCGAGAGATATATGGACTGAATCTCGGTGAGTGGTCGCAGCACTCTATATATAGCCAGAGCTATAGGCACAGCGGCTCAATTAAACGAGAGCACGCTCCACCAGCTAACCATCCTCATAGGCCGAGAGCAGAACGTCGCAGTGGTCAGCACACCGGACGAAGAACTAGCGGCAAGACTGCAGCTGATCAAGTCTATATGCCTGGAAAACAAGCCGTACGAGGTTCAGGCCTATGTGGCTGCTCCGGATGCTTCCTGCACAGGAGACATCTCCGGCATAGAAAAGAACACAACCCCGACAACGCTGATGACAAATATCCGATCACCGATGGCTCAGGTCCTGCATGCAAGAATGATGGGAAATTCAGCCACGGCCATCATCACGTTCTCTGGCATTCGGGTTCCCCGGTACATCTAATATTACGGAGCAGAATACCGGTGCTACATTGATAAACCCCGACAGCAGCTGTGCAGCGTGTGCCTCTCCACGGATCATCGAGCAGATGTTTGCCCAACCCCGGATAAACCCAGGTGTGCTGCGTGCGGAACTTCCAACCCCTCTGAAGGACATGATTGCACGCTGAAATGTTTTCATTGTGGTGGTGAGCACCCCGCCACTGACTCTCGATGTCCTGTAAGGCAACGCAAACCCTTTAAGAGCCACGTGTTCCGAGAGCGGCAGAAAATGGCGGAGCAACAACTCCAGCACGACAAGAAGTCCAGCAAGGTAACGACATTCAACGGTGCGGCACCTGTGACTACTGATGCAACACGTGGTCGTCCTCGCTACCGATCCCGGGGACACAGCCAGTCCCAAAGTCGCAGTGGGTCCAGGGTCCACAGGCCGTCCAAGGACCAGAAGCCACCACGTGGTCGAAGCCGATCTGGGAGCCGCAGCCTGACGCAGCAGAAACAGCCACCGAAGGAACCTCAGGCCGGGTGGACGAAAACGCCCGACCATCACACCAGGAAGGCAACAGCGGTGAGTTGGTCAGCGCAGTTTCCCCCTGTTTCTTCCTCCCTTCCTTCACCTCCGTCCGCACAGCAAACAAACAAACAATACAGTCTCCCACAGCGACGCTTTCACTTACCCAGACACACACACTCGCACCTGAGAAACTCCTTCACAATTCCTGCATCAAACAAGAAGTGTGCGAAATGATAGAGGAAATGGCGACTGTTTTAAGTGCGGAGATGCACAAAATGAAGGAAGAGATCGTGGCTGATGTCAAGCACATGCTACAACAGGTCATACAAGAAGCCATGACTGACATGAAACAATTCATCAGTGCAACTTTTAGCTCAACTTTCAGCCATCAAAACGACTCACTTCCACATGACACTAACGCTACTAGAGAACCAAGAAGGTCACACCCTTATACCCGTCCGGCTCGTACAACAACACCTGCCCTCACCAGCGAGACAGTATCAACCAATCATGGCCAGCAAACCTAAGAGGTGCACTACCACCACCTTCCGGATGTGGCAATGGATTTGTAGAGGGTACCGAAGGAAGAAAGGTTCCCTCACACAGTTCCTAGCCACACGTCGTCACCCACCAGACGTTATAGCACTTCAAGAAGTACATTGAGCTCCCACACTCAGTGGATACAATGCATACACCGACAAGCATGACACCACCAAACAACCACTAGCTGCCACCCTTGTGTCCAAACAAATCACAGTGATAGAGCACACGCTCGACAGCTCCCACATTCCGCATGTGCTCTTAGAAATTGTACCTTGGAATCGATATGAAACCAGCTTGTTTTTACCTAATATCTACAGTGCACCCAAATCGCGACGAGACGACTTCGGACAACTTTTTTCGGCCGCCAGTAAACAAGCCCAAAAATTGATTATTCTGGGAGATTTCAATGCGTCCCACCCAGCCTGGGGGTACCAAACAGAAACTACAAAAGGCCGCTGTCTAGCCCACGCCATGAACCTTTATCAATTCACTCTGCTGGCAGAACATGACAAACCAACCAGAACAGGTAACAGTGTAAGCAGGGATATCTGCCCTCACCTAACAATGGTCAAGGGGTTGACTCAATGCTCCTGGAACAGCCTAATGGAGAATCTGGGCAGTGACCACAGCATTCTAGCCACAGACGTCCAACTGGTGGTCATACGCACCCCAGAACGTTCAGTTAAAATAACGAACTGGGACACTTTTCGCCGCAACAGAAGCAAATCTGAAGAAGACGACCCGCCATCTCTACGCGAATGGACACAACAGCTACAAGCAGATTTTAAAGCAGCCACTAAGCAAATTGCTGCAACAATGGAGACACCGGATGTGGACAGACATCTGCTCCATCTCTGGGATGCTCGAAGAGGCCTGACCAAACGATGTAAGAGGCAGAGGCACAACCATAGACTAACCGTAAGAATCGCCCGGATCACAGCAGAAGCTGAAGAATACGCCACCAGCCTCACTAATAGCAATTGGCACAGCCTCTGCGACCGCCTTAATGGCACAATAAGTAGTTCCAAAACGTGGTCTCTCCTCAGAGCACTACTCGACTCAACGCACACAAAAACGCACACAACGAACACAGTCCGCACTATCATCCACAAAGAACAAATGAATGATGACGCGCTCCTCCAAACACTGCAACAAAGATACATTGCTACAGGCCACCGACCGGAGTACAAAGACTATCCACACGATGAAGACCCCCAATTGGACGGTCAGATTACAGAGACAGAAGTGAGGGCAGCCCTGCACGGCATAAGACGAAACACGGCGCCCGGAGCAGACGGCATTCGCTATGCACTGCTACGCAACCTCGACGACCAGGCCATACGGCAACTCACTGCATACTACAACGACAATTGGCAAAACGGAATGTTTCCACAGGAATGGCGACACGCCGACATCACCTTCATTCCGAAACCCGGGAAACCGCTGTCCCTCCAAAATCTCAGACCCATTTCCTTGACTTCGTGTATTGGCAAACTCTTCGAGCACGTAGTTCTAGATCGCCTCCAGGCTCACCTCGAAGCGAACCAATTCTTTCCCAATACCTTATTCGGCTATCGACCAGGTCTGTCTGCGCAGGACATACACCTAGAACTTAAGGAGGATGTTGTGGATGGTCCAAGTAAAGCGCAAACAAGAGCCATTCTGGCATTGGACCTCAAAGGATCCTTCGATAACGTCTCACATGACTTCATTCTAAACAACCTTGCATTCTCCCGATGAGGAAAGCACATCTATGATTATGTCCGAGCCTTTTATCTGACCGAACAGCCACCATCGCCCTAGGTGATATTCAGTCGGATATCATAAAACTTTCCGGCAGAGGGACTCCCCAGGGTTCGGTTCTCTCACCCACCCTGTTCAACGTGGCGATGGCAAAGCTACCACCGCTCCTCGACAAACTTCCGAACGTGCAGTACGCCCTGTATGCCGATGATATTAGAACCTGGGTGACCACAGGGTCAGACGGCGCCATTCAAGACGCACTACAGGAAGCCGTAAATATAGTTCAAGAGTATGCAACAGCCGGAGGACTCACATGCGCAGTTGAGAAGTCGGAACTTCTGCTTGTATTAAAAAAAGCAATAAGGCCGACATTCCACCAGCCACCAGATTGCATCTCAATGACAACGTTATTCAAAGTGTAGACAGACTACGTGTATTAGGCCTTCACATACAACACAATGGGAAGGCCCCACCTACCCTGCACATACTCCACCAACAAATCACCCAAGTAACCCACATGATAAAGCGCATTACAAACCACCGACAAGGACTAAAAGAAAAAGACATACTCCGAATAGTGCAAGCCTTCATAATTAGCCGATTAACCTACCACCTCCCCTATGATAATCTGACTCAGACTGCGATGCACCAGATGGACACCCTCCTCCCTACGGCACTAAAGGCAGCGCGTCTACGCGTCTACACAGCTCCTACTACGACTGGGGGTGCACAACACCATCCGCGAACTTGTTGAAGGTCATTTTCACAGCCAATTGCAACGTCTGCAACGAACAATGCAAAGGTGCCACATTCTACCCCGGCTAGGATACCAAATACCAAGAAACCCACAACAGGAAAACTGCACTCTTCTTCCGCTTAGCATTCGCAACACAATTCACGTGGCCCCAATTACCCGGAATCTGCACCCTGACCGTCATAAAGGTCGACGAAAGGCAAGAGCACAAGCCCTGGCTCGCCTATTTGGCGATGACAAATCAAACACTCCAGTCCTATACACCGACGTCACCCACTACCCACAGAAACATGCCCTATGTCTAGTCCGTACTAGATAGTGCAGACATTCTAAGAGCGTCGGCCGCGCTCAACACTGTGGGCAGTGGCACGGCGGAAGAGGCTGCTATTGCCCTAGCCATCGTACACGCTTCAACCATGCCGGCGCTGGATGGACCTATCACAGTGGTCACTGATTCTCAGACCGCCTGCAGGACTTTGGCACAAAGGAGGGTGACACCCTACATACACCGCATCCTTACATCATTACACCCCACAGTGTTACACAGGGTGCGTATCGTCAGGACACCGGCACACGCCTCTCTCCATGGTAATGAACGCGCTAATTCGGTAGCCCGAGAGCTCGCTAACCGGGCGCCATCGGAAGAGCTGTCCAACCCAGACGACGCACCGACAGAACCAATGAACTACACTGAAACTCTACAATATTACAGAGATACCAGGAGACACTTCCCTCTACCACATAATTCCCTTAATCAAGAAGATGCCGTCGCGTGGCGACAGCTTCAAACTAATTCATTTCCCTGCCTCTTTTATCTTCACCTCTTCCACTCCACACAATATCCCTCATACTGTCCCTATTGTGGAGCAAAGCCCACAGTATATCATTGCACCTGGGAGTGCCCACACCCTCCGGGCTACTCCCCTTTTCCTTCACCTTCACCTTCCTCCTGGGAGACTTCGCTGACCAGCTCAGACCCGCAAGAGCTGCGACGGCTGATCCGGCGGGTACGCGCAGTGGGGCGAGCCAATGGGGCCCTGAACTAAGGGCTCCACCCTACGAGGAAGTCGCCCAAACTCATGATAAATGAGTGTTTCCTCTCACTCTCTGACAAAGGCGAGCCGTAAGATATACATTAATTGTTCCGGAATGTGACGCTTACATAATCGCGCGGTGTCGGCTCCTACTCGGAAAGAAACTTGTGAAGAAAAACAGTCAGTTGCGGAAACAAACTACGCGCTTGCGCATTCTGCATCGGCGTTCATGAGCTATACGCCTCGCGATGGCCAAGTCATTATGGCGTTCAACCACTCAATACGAGGTAGCGGGTTCCTTTTGCCGGCCGAAATCAGACCGTGGCGGAATGTAAAAGTCCTCGTGTATTCAGATTTTGATGCGAAGTAAATAACCATCGGTGATAGAAATTAAATCCCCACCCCATATCAATACGGGGTGCATGTCATATAGACCACGGTTTGCTTTTAACGTTGAGTGACATCATTCGAGCAATCAATAATTTGTCAACTACGTATAGCATTATCTACATTGTAACATTGACATCCCGTTGCCTCGGAGATGTCCACTTCACGCCTAGATCAGCCGTACCTATCCTCTTATCATCAGCATCTGCGCTAAAAGGTCATGGGACCAAATTTCAGAAAGGTTTTCGTTCGTATAGACTTTGTCGTTGGTCAGCCGCCTTTACTATATATAACTAGACCACTTTGTCGCCATCGTTTTGGTGCAACGTCTTCTTTCATGCACAGTTTGAACAGTAACGTGAACAATAAGATTAGTGTCGTGATTTGTCGGCTCATGTTCGTAAGAAACACTCTCATGTACATGAAAGAAGGCTTTATGAATAAGGGCCCTTACAATAGGCCATGCCACCATCTTCTGCCAAATTACCGATGTGGCATGCACAACTTTTTTTCACTGGCTCTCAAGTCAACAGTTCCCGTGCCATCGACAGCAATCGCTAATTTTTTGACACGTGAAGCATTGCAGTGCCGCTCGCTTGCTGCCTGAGTACACTTTAGCAAGAAGCCTTTAATGCAAGCGGCTGTGCCGAGGGTGGTTCGAAGCACGTCGAAGTTCGTCTATTTTTGCATTGGAGAGTGTGGCAACTGTGCGGGTGCCCCAAAACCACAGGGCCTTCGAATACTCGACCCGCCTGCCTTCGTCTCTGCGACCTGCATACTCACAGCGATGACGAGCGGCACGACTGAAGTCCAGCAGAACTTGACGAAAGTGCTCGGATCGCGATCGGTCATGGCGTGCTCATCGATGGACAGCCTTCGCGCACCTGTGGAAATGAAATATACGTGTTCGAGTGCACAATGCATGGTGCCCGCAAGAGCATCGATCGGCACAGACAGTGAAATTTCAAGGGATTTGGAGCTATAGACTTGAAGTGCCCAGGTTATAATGAAATTCAGTCCCGCTGGCATCCTTGGCAGCAGTGAACGTTCAGTCAGCACTTTCCTAGATGGCTTTGTGAATGATTTAAAAAAAACAAGTTAAAGTTTAACTAAAAGCTGGAACACCAGCTTTGTTTAGTATTTTAGTAATAGAGCAGTTCCTGCCGAATGATACGTGTTTAGGCACTTACCAGTCTGCAAGAAGTGCTCTGGTGCACGATATGGTGAACAAAAGTAGTGAAGTTTCACAGCTAAAACTCGGTCTAACGACACCCAATTTTACGAAGTTCCCGCTCTAATGAAGCAATTTCGATTCCCTTGCAGGTGCCCATGTGTTTCAATGTTGTCATCAACTCGAATTAACGAAACCAACTGAAAGCGGTAATTTCTTTCTAATTCTGACACATACGGGTTTTTATTTGAGCGTGCGTTCAAAAACTACCGCGTGAAAATATCTAGGTGCCCTAGTCACACCCCGAGCTTTATTCTGACCAGGCTGCACGCCACACCCATGCACGGAACAGCACCGCCTCAACACTGAACACCAATACGCACGACCTCCGAACTACACGTGCGTTGCACTACCATTTGTTCTACGGTGGCGGGAAGTTCCCATGTGAACTTGCTTTGGTATTTATGAATGTGTTAAAATGTTGTTCCACGTCTTTTCCTTCCACTCACTTCACTTGACTCTTTCAAATGCTGCACTGGTGTAATCGTTATTTGCTGGGAGTCTGGTAAATATTAAGCACACGTTAGTCTTCGGTATTAGAGGCCCCCTCCCCGCCTGAACTTTCCTCCCGTCGCTATCTAAACACTAAACGAAATTAAATAGTTGTGAGTTTCCCTGAATATCGCCTAGAGGGTATGTCTTGCTGGTACGCGTTGGTGGGTAGAAAGCCAACCAGTGTTCCTGAACAAAGCTACCTCTTCAAATAATGTAACTCAAGGAGTAGCAATGTACAATCTGCCACAGCTCACCTAAAATAATTGTGAAAATTAAATACAATGCGCAACGCTAACTCTACTCAATTATAAGAGCATCCCCGCATTGTTTGCTTTGAAATTATGAGCAACTTGAACAGCGAACACGAATAGGCTGCTTAATATGCACAAATGAGGTCGACTCTTGTGGATGAGAGCTTCTATTTTGGAAACACTGAGATATTATCTATTTCTCAGAGGGCCATCATAAGCGGGCACGCCGCTCCATCTGGAAGGTCATGTAATAACCAAGCTCGTCTCCCATCGCTGCACGAGCCACGTTCGGGCTGCCGTATGACGCCCTTTTTGCGACTATTTCGCTATTCGCAGGTTGGACAGAACGTCCAATTTGGGGCCATGATATCAGAAAAGTTTTGCATTAGTACAGCTGTCCTTTGAGTGTTGAAGTCTGCTATACTAGTCTATATAGTTCCAAGTGCGACAACAAGCACATGAACCTAGTAGGTTACGCTCGCTCACCGTAGAACTGAAGGATGACCACGGACTCAAGCGCTACCATCAGGAGGCGGAAGCCCTGGCCCTGTGTGTGGGCCACCACGGAGACAACGCTGGCGCCGCCCTGCACATAAAGAAACGATGAGGCAAAGGCTTCTCATCACTCAACGGAAGTGTCACTATTAGGGGAAGCTTAAGTGATTAAGGTGAGATATTGCAAGCCCTGTTTTCAGGCGGCCCATTTCCGGCGAAAACCTTACAGCCTGGCCTGGTAATCTGGCGATTACAATCTGGCGAATCGCGTATTCCAGGGACTTAGAATGGGCAGGAGTCCAAACTCTGCCTGCGTAATGTTATGCGCCCGGGGGATATCGTCCTTTTATTGTGGGACCGCTATTTCTAAATCTCCTTGATTTGGGTTCCTGGTCTACTATTCTGGACATTCACATTCCGTCATGTTGTCGAATTCGGTAACGGCGACGTTTTGAGCCGACCAGAAGCTGCTGTGGGCCTCTCTAATTGGCTCAAAATAAAGCCATTTCCCAAATCGACCCCATGGCGGAATTCGGCCATATGTCCAGAATGGTACATCAGGCAACCATTGCTCTCTCTGCGATACCCGAATAAACTAAATCCTTTGAGAAGTTAGGTACCCGGCTGATTATCGTTCTTTTTCGGGTGTTAACACGTGCTTCACTCACGCTGCTGCAGCCCACGGCGCTTATGATGAACATCAGGCTGCAGACCATAAAGTGCGCGGCTGTGCGGTGCCGCAGGATCAACGGGTACGGCGCCGACAGCGCCTCGATGATGATGTCGGGGACAATCAGCTGCACAGAGGAGCGGTACGTGGCGGATTACCGAGATCACATGCACGAGCACGCACGCACACAGACACATTGAATAGAGTAAAACAATATCGGGCATTGTTTTGCAATGACCAATATTCTTGCCATTCATACACGTCCGTCTGCAGAGTGGTGCAAGTATTTCATTTATTTATTTATTTAACGTATCCTAAGGTCCAAAGGCAGCAGAAAGGGGAGTTGGTTACAAATGATTAGGCAATAAAAATGAAGCATAGAAAATTCCAGGTGTCCATAGCTATCGCCTAAGAGACGCGAAGGCGAAAGCCTAGTAAAGTCTGCTTTAATTCGCCTAATTTACGCTAATCTTCCTTCATCCACCTTAACCCTCATTCTACATTTTAATCCACCATGGTCCACATAATCCCCTTTATCCACCTTAGTCGACCTTACTACATCTCAAACCACCCTAATCAAATCCCTAAGCTATCATCAATTTGCTGATCATTAGTCATCTATTACACACGACTGGTCATGCTTAGGTTCATTTCTGGCCTTCCTTGGGTCACGTGATATTTTATGCACCTCACAACGCGACCTTGAAACAAAGATCTAAGGCTTTCGCTTTATAAACTTAAAAAAATTCTAATTATGCAAGGCTACCTAAGGCATTCTTGAACAGGTGGTTGTCTGTGATGTGATGTTTTTTGTGCATGATATGAGTGAAATGAACTATCATTGCGCAGGCGATGTCAACTCAGTGTGCAGGATCATGAAATATGATATCTCAAATGCTCAAACGAGATAACCTAAGACGTGCAAGGGGGTTGACAGTTGAAGGATTTCGTGAAAGATATATGGTCGCTGTTCTGTTGCACTCAGAAATAGTGAAACAGACATAGTTATCTTGAGTTATCTACACGGATGTATCCGTAATTGGACACTAGGGGCGCTATAACGCAAAGGTATTGATAACTGTTTGTGTTCATTCCTGCAATGAGCCTTTTACGATTGGTAAAAATTTCTCTGGCTCATCCCACTTCGCCTGTCTGTCACGCGACATCACGAAAACCGCGAAAACTATATGACGTGTACACATTGATTATGCATGATTAGAGCGAACAAAAGGAAAATAATTATTGCCAATTCTCCTTTTTTGACATGAGCCCGCCGCCACTGGCAAAAAAAATTTAATGCTGTGCCCACTTCGCCTGTTTGTCACACGACGTGTCAAAATTGCGAAAAATGACCACGTCAACGTGACGTGCACGCAATAAAGATGCATTCCTCGCTCCGATAGGAATAGAAGATAGCTGCCTACTAATCATTCGGACACTGGGTACTGGGAGCTACCGGGATTGATGAATTTATTTGCGTATATTAAACGTTTTTGCCGGACGATATCACGTTGTCAAGTCCTTACGGCACGTTTGCGACATCGCTGTGTCAATTCGAGCTCGCTGAGGATCGGCTTCAGTGGCCTTTCTAACCTTCCGTTGCACGCCGCCGCAATCTTCGACCAACCACCGCAAGCTAAGCATGCGTAAGTGGGCCAATGGCAGATGCCGGGACCACCCTCCGCCATGCGGTTGTTTACTTTCACCGCGCTAGCTCGGTCCTACCAAAAGCCTCACTGATGCGTGCTCCTCGCCTTTTGTCAGTTGACTAGGTAAGAAAAACCTGTCATGATAAGACATGCTACTCGTTTTGAAATCAAATAAATGTGACTTCCTATAAACTAGGAGAGCGTTTGACTTGTCGACAACGCAGCGGGTCACCGCCCGATGCTTGCGTCGGCAGTTTTGTCAACTTGACGTCATAAGAGTAGAATAAAAACATACTTGAAAAAGGCTTACCTTACAGGGCCCCATGTGTGCTACGAGTTTACATTGTTCGCCGACACAGACTACGAACGGTGTGCAGGAAATAATTCTAGGGCATGTGAGCAGCTTAAGGTTTCTTAGGCTGGTGCTGTGGGTACAGAAGCAGCTTATGACATACGTTGCGAAACACTTTGTAAAGGTCCCTAAAAGAAAAGTCCTAAAAGAGAAGTGAACATGTATGCTTCTTCAGTCCTGAGCGGCGGTGACGAGAACGTAGGTCGTCGCAGGCTCTTCAGTGTACTCACGAACTTGGGCACCATTGTGGAGAGCAGCCATAGGAGGTGCACTTGGCTCCAGATCTCCGGGTCCGGAGCTAGGCTCACGGCTTGCGGCGTGATGCTCACGATGAAGCTGGACCCTGTGTTAGTCGTCAAGATAAATGAGGGCCCTTCAGCAGGCAGTCATCGTTGACATTAAACAGTTCTTATGCTGGAGGTGCCGTGAATACATTTTTATAGATAAGTTTTAAGTTTTACGGAGAAGCTGTCTATGGCTAGGATCTGAAAAAAAGAAATAAACGTGTCCGAGATGCTGACAAGAACAAATCATCATGTGGGCCAATCCGGGTGATTATGCAGAAAGGGTCCAAGCTCAATGGCACGTACCCCTGTGGGCTCGATGCGTGTCGCAACGCCAGTATATATATATATATATATATATATATATATATATATATCATCAGCCTGGTTACGCCCACTGCAGGGCAAAGGCCTCTCCCATATTTCTCCAACAACCCCGGTCATGTACTAATTGTGGCCATGCCGTCCCTGCAAATTTCTTAATCTCATCCGCCCACCTAACTTTCTGCCGTCCCCTGCTACGCTTCCCTTCCCTTGGAATCCAGTCCGTAACCCTTAATGACCATCGGTTATCTTCCCTCCTCATTACATGTCCTGCCCATGCCCATTTCTTTTTCTTCATTTCAACTAAGATGTCATTAACTCGCGTTTGTTCCCTCACCAAATCTGCTCTTTTCTTATCCCTTAACGTTACACCTATCATTCTTCTTTCCATAGCTCGTTGCGTCGTCCTCAATTTGAGTAGAACCCTTTTCGTAAGCCTCCAGGTTTCTGCCCCGTAGGTGAGTACTGGTAAGACACAGCTATTATACACTTTTCTCTTGAGGGATAATGGCAACCTGCTGTTCATGATCTGAGAATGCCTGCCAAACGCACCCCAGCCCATTCTTATTCTTCTGATTATTTCTGTCTCATGATCCGGATCCGCAGTCACTACCTGCCCTAAGTAGATGTATTCCCTTACGACTTCCAGTGCCTCACTGCCTATTGTAAACTACTGTTCTCTTCCTAGACTGTTGAACATTACTTTAGTTTTCTGCAGATTAATTTTTAGACCCACTCTTCTGCTTTGCCTCTCCAGGTCAGTGAGCATGCATTGCAGTTGGTCCCCTGAGTTACTAAGCAAGGCAATATCATCAGCGAATCGCAAGTTACTAAGGTATTCTCCATTAACTTTTATCCCCATTTCTTCCCAATCCAGGTCTCTGAATACCTCCTGTAAACACGCTGTGAATAGCATTGGAGAGATCGTATCTCCCTGCCTGACGCCTTTCTTTATTGGGATTTTGTTGCTTTCTTTATGGAGGACTACGGTGGCTGTGGAGCCGCTATAGATATTTTCCAGTATTTTTACATATGGCTCGTCTACACCCTGATTCCGTAATGCCTCTGTGACTGCTGAGGTTCCGACAGAATTAAATGCTTTCTCGTAATCAATGAAAGCTATATATAAGGGTTGGTTATATTCCGCACATTTCTCTATCATCTGATTGATAGTGTGAATATGATCTATTGTTGAGTAGCCTTTACGGAATCCTGCCTGGTCCTTTGCTTGACAGAAGTCTAAGGTGTTCCTGATTCTATTTGCGATTACCTTAGTAAATAGTTTGTAGGCAACGGACAGTAAGCTGATCGGTCTATAATTTTTCAAGTCTTTGGCGTCCCCTTTCTTATGGATTAGGATTATGTTAGCGTTTTTCCAAGATTCCGGTACGCTCGACGTTATGAGGCATTGCGTATACAGGGTGGCCAGTTTCTCTAGAACAATATGCCCACCATCCTTCAATAAATCTGCTGTTACCTGATCCTCCCCAGCTGCCTTCCCCCTTTGCATATCTCCCAAGGCTTTCTTTACTTCTTCCGGCGTTACCTGTGGGATTTCGAATTCCTCTAGACTATTTTCTCTTCCATTATCGTCGTGGGTGGCACTGGTACTGTATAAATCTCTATAGAACTCCTCAGCCACTTGTACTATCTCATCCATATTAGTAATGATATTGCCGGCTTTGTCTCTTAACGCATACATCTGATTCTTGCCACTTCCTAGTTTCTTCTTCACTGTTTTTAGGCTTCCTCCGTTCCTGAGAGCATGTTCAATTCTATCCATATTATACTTCCTTATGTCAGCTGTCTTACGCTTGTTGATTAACTTCGAAAGTTCTGCCAGTTCTATTCTAGCTGTAGGGTTAGAGGCTTTCATACATTGGCGTTTCTTGATCAGATCTTTCGTCTCCTGCGATAGTTTACTGGTATCCTGCCTAACGGGGTTACCACCGATTTCCATTGCACACTCCGTAATGATGTCCACAAGATTGTCGTTCATTGCTTGAACACTAAGGTCCTCTTCCTGAGTTAAAGCCGAATACCTGTTCTGAAGCTTGATCTGGAATTCCTCTATTTTCCCTCTTACCGCTAACTCATTGATCGGCTTCTTATGTACCAGTTTCTTTCGTTCCCTTCTAAGGTCTAGGCTAATTCGGGTTCTTACCATCCTATGGTCACTGCAGCGCACCTTGCCGAGCACGTCCACATCTTGTATGATGCCAGGGTTAGCGCAGAGTATGAAGTCTATTTCATTTCTAGTCTCGCCGTTCGGGCCCCTCCACGTCCACTTTCGGTTATCCCGCTTGCGGAAGAAGGTATTCATTATCCTTATATTATTCTGTTCCGCAAACTCTACTAATAACTCCCCCCTGATATTCCTAGTGCCTATGCCATATTCCCCCACTGCCTTGTCGCCAGCCTGCTTTTTGCCTACCTTGGCATTAAAGTCACCCATTAGTATATTGTATTTAGTTTTCACTCTACCCATCGCCGATTCCACGTCTTCATAGAAGCTTTCGACTTCCTGGTCATCATGACTGGATGTAGGGGTGTAGACTTGTACAATCTTCATTTTGTACCTCTTATTAAGTTTCACAACAAGACCTGCCACCCTCTCGTTAATGCTATAGAATTCCTGTATGTTACCAGCTATATTCTTATTAATCAGGAATCCGACGCCTACTTCCCTTCTCTCTGCTAAGCCCCGGTAGCACAGGACGTGCCCGCTTTTTAGCACTGTATATGCTTCTTTTGGCCTCCTAACTTCACTGAGCCCTATTATATCCCATTTACTGCCCTCTAATTCCTCCAATAGCACTGCTAGACTCGCCTCACTAGATAACGTTCTGGCGTTAAACGTTGCCAGGTTCATATTCCAATGGCGGCCTGTCCGGAATATATATATATATATATATATATATATATATATATATATATATATATATATATATATATATATATATATATATATATATATATATATATATATATATATATATATATATATATATATATATATATATATATATATAAGTAAGAAGGCAGACTACAAAAATGCAAAAATAGGGAAGGTACGAAAATAAAAATAAAACATAAAAGAATGCAATAATAAAGAAATATAATAAAATAAAAATGACAAATGCAAAAAATTAAAACAAAGGACGAAACAAGAAATGAAGTTATGTGTTTGTGCCTTTATTCAACCAATAAAGCATAACCACCATACAGAGCTTAACATACCTATTGAGCAATACAGCTTCGCTGGTCTTCAATCTTCACATAGTAGAAGGGCTCTGAATTCTTTTGGTGACGACCATGCTTTGGCGAGTGCTTTCATAGTACGGGGAGAAATGTGGCAGACTCATTGCGTTGCTGTGTGTGTTAATGACGTCGTTCATCAGCATATCGGCGAAATAATGGATAATTCGATTGTCGCCTACGAACCTTAAGCTTAAGCCATGTGACGCGCCATGTGACAGCGAGATTTTAAGCCTAATCTTAACCTTAAGCTTAAGCCTTAAGACGCGCCATGTGACTGCGAGATCTGAAGCGGTGTTCTCGCTACGTGACATTGATTAGAACTAGGTCACGGGCAAGTTTCGAGGAGGTTTTTTCGTTGCAGCTGTTTAGCGCGATGGACAATATTAACGAAGAAATGTAGAGTGCACATGCTGCTCTAAAATGGTGAACGTGGAAATTCCTCGAACTCTAGTGTTGGAGGTTTCAGGGTACAGCTTCTACTTTACATTTGACATTACATACCATGTGATCTATTCTTTGGTCTACGCCAAATTTACGTCGCAAAGAACTGTTTCTCCACTGGGCTTCCACAGCGCACCGGTATCGCGCACAATCAAGATAAATGATTATCTGACAGGACTGTCGGAGCAAATTCATTGTCGGGAATGGTAGTGACTGGATTAGGGAGATACTAAATAGTTTTGAAGCAATATCCCCTGCTGTTGACAACTGTACCTCGGGATCGCATGTAATTATTTGAACCAATATACTACACTCTAAAATATGTTCACACCCATTGGGGCGTACCTCGGTAACAAACAATAAGCGTCATCTCCTTGCTTGCGTTTCCTTTCTTGAAAGCACTGCACTCGCTACTTTCCCGTCAATAATATGGTATGTCACGCTCATAACACGCACGCCGTTCGAGATCTGGAACCATGCCAGTCACGCAGCGTTAAAGAAAGTTACACTGGAAGCATAGCACGGGAAGGACGATCGACAACGACTGGACAGGACAAGCGCTTGTCCTGTCTAGTCTTTGTCGATCATTCTTCCCGCGTTATACTAACGCTTGTCCTGTCTAGTCTTTGTCGGTCGTTCTTGCAGTGTACCTATGTATTACCAACCAGCCCAAGCTGAAGTTAAAAGGGAGTTTTAGAATAGGGGCCCTAATATTTTGGGGCCCCAAAGAGCTTTGCGGGTGTTAGCGTTGGGGCACGCAGGAGTGAAGTGGTTTAGAATAGGGCTTTGCGCTTGCGGATAGCGTCTTGCGCTGACAGCGCCACTACGGCGTCTAAGAAAAACGATTAAAAATAATTAAATAAAATATTCCATTTTATGATATGAATAGTAATTTTGACTTGCGTGTATTCGCGTTTAATTACGATATAGAGGTTATTCTTCAAGCAGCAAACAATTAGTTGTGCGTAGTTTTGAGCAACAAAACCAACTTCACGTGCCTTCACCAGCCAAGCTTAGCCGTGTTAGGCCTACGAGCCATAAAATCCACACTCGAATTCGGAATCAGCGGCGTCTAATGAATCAATCTGCATAACATACGTTAGTTGAGAGAAAGCGATAACTGCAGTCACTTCTCCTAGCTTGCGAACTTCACGCGTTACCGCGAATCGAACCCAGTTTGGTGCTAGGTTAGAGCCGTCGCTTCGATGGGTGCCGCCATGTTTGTTGACACAAAGCTGAATCTCGCGCGGCTTAATGGAGAAAAGCGGGGAGGCAGCTCGGGAGGGGGGGAGGTGGCTTCGACTCCGCCAACAAGTGCGTACTTTGCACGGCCACGTGCGCCGTATTGGGGGCGAGCTCCACCACTGGAAAAGCTGGCGTTACCATTAGAGTGACGTGGCATGAGGGATCACGTGGACACAGCGGCCGCGTCTGCTGCGGAAGAGCCGAAGCGAGCTGAAAACGAAAGTTTAAAGCCCACCTGCACCGCAGTTCTGATTAAGTGGTGAGGCTTTACCGCCTTGGGTGTATGCTTTACAACATTTGAAAGTACTATAATAGGTAGTGGCTGCCTTTGGAGGCGTGCAGAATGGTAGGCTACTGGTCGGTGCCGCATGCCAGACGTACGCAACGGAGCCCGGTGTCAGCCTTATTCACACGTAGGCACAGGGCAAGGAGCTGCGTGAAGCTTGGCTGACGAAACTTAGAACCGGCAGACAGCCATCGGCTACAACACCGGTATGCAGTAAGCACAGTCGCGAGGAACATTTGTGCTACGGTGCTGGGACTGCGCGATGTTCGGTCAGTAGCAGAAAACGCGAAGTGAGACGCTCGCCCGCGCCCGCTTCCCGACTAATGTCATGCCGCTTTATTAGGTCTATGAACTTGTTGATACTAGAGTCTGGCAAGTTCACTGGAATGGAAAGGGAGCGGTAAGAAGCGCTATAAAAAAGGCATGACATATGGTCACATTTGTGTTATGAATTAATGCCCTGGATTACGAAAAATAAGCAGAGGGAAATCGCACGCTGAGAAGACCGATAAACATACAGTGCGAAGCAACTTGTGAAATAATATTCAAATCTCCAAGAATTTAGAAGACAAAGAAACATTGTCGCCTGTTTCTCTCGCTTTATTCCTTGATCCAGTTTTGCCAGTGTAAGGTAGGAAATCGAACGCGTGTCCTGTTAAGCACCCCGAAAATATTGTTTCCTCTATCTAACTGTTTTCCTTCCATCAGAAAATCACCGTGGATATTCCCAAGATAAAAAAAAATAATTGCGGGAAATACGCGCAAAGTGGGGTGCTTAAGTTTGCGTTAATTTGTAGGGGGACCGCTTGTCTCGAAAACAAAAGGAAGTTTCATTGTATTTTATGAAATACGTCATTCTTTTATGAATGTCCTATATTTTTGCTAAGAAGGTTTGTTCTGTTTGCGGAAGTGAGACTTATACCCTGCTGCAAAATTGTCTGAAAACCCGCAATCTGTGACAATAGCACAGCTTCCGCGACAAAGCAATCGTACATCTTAGTGCGTTTTCCAGAAAGTACTCCAATAACACTGCGTACGGGTTTTACTGTGCACGGGTTTCTTTGCACACTCGCACTACGATAGCTGACATTGGTTTATTTCGTGACACTTTTGTACACATTCCATGGCTCGACGCTGTTGGTGACATTAGCTTCGACTGGTCGAGAATTTGACGTCATATCGTGAAGGAATTTTGGAGCAGTATATTAACAAATGTTGCAGAACGCCACATACCGAGGTTTCAGCGGCGGGGAGGAGATTTACGAGAAGCTCGAGGGGCGTAAATCCTGCGCAAAGGCGAGATTCACCTACTCGGACGAGTCTTCGAAAGCTTGACTGCTGAGGTGACGATCAAGCAGCTTACTTGTAAAGCCGAACTTGGAATACACATTAGGTACAGGTACACGCGACACAAAAATATTTATGAGCCCGGAATTTATGAAAAAGTGGCAAATCCTCGCGGCTTCAGCATTTGTGTCTGGATTTCGTCGGTGCAGTTTGGTGCTTAAATAAAGAAAGTGTACCATTTGCGTAAATTGAAACGTCAGCAGAAATAAACTTATCACCACGCTTGTTGCGCGTAATTAGTTGAGAGTGCGATGTGCAGCCGCTGTGCAGAAAATTTAGAGCTGTGGTATGTTACGAAACGCATGCTTCGGGTGCGTTTCGTAGCCTGAATTAATCTGCGGTCTAAGTGCGAGGTGTATCTCGAAACGCAAAAGCGTATTCTAGTCCTTCTCGCCTGGTCATTTGCTCATTTGCTCATTCTCATAGGACATTTTTCGTCAGAAATAACAAATGCAGAAGGTCATTTCTTGGCGGCGAGTTCGTAATTGCCGGAGTGTGGATGCTCGTAATTGCCGTAATTGCCGGATGTGGATGAAGAGCATGACGAGGACAGAAGTGCAAAAAAAAGGAAAGAAAATCTCAACCACGGCGCTTGCGTTCTTATGTGAACCGGAATTTTAGAACACTGGTAAAACGCATTAGGTGCACATAAAGGAAACAAGTGAGATCTAGGGTTAACAAAAACTCGTCTCCGCGGGTATAATCATGGCACAGCTGCTTATACAAATACGGACACCGATCACAGTTATAAAAGTTTAAGAAACCCAAAAGACGTTTCGGCTCCTGCATGGGAGATGAAAGGTATTTGTTTATTAGCTTTTAAACACATGTATTTTTTACAATACTGGTTCCAGACCCACAGGCAGCAAAAATGCATCCGGAGACACCCACCACGATGTCTTTCATAGCCTACTGTGCAGATTGTGAACGTACAGCACCATTTTTTGGTTGCCGTTGTTTGGAACGTGATTGTACATAAGCAGAACCTTTACGTGGGGGGGGGGGGGGGAGGAGGAAACGTTTGCTTTCTGCACTTCGGAAGCAACATGGTTAGGGCCTTAAATAAACAGCAATGCAAGACTACGTACCGTAGTCAATGAGCATCCTGACATCGACGCCCATGCTGGCGGACAAGTGGCCGAGGTAGAGGAAGGCCATGAAGGTGCAGATACCTTTGGAGGCGGTGTCGGCCACGAGTACAGCCATCACGTCTCTGTGACAAGCGGGTTCGTGGCACTGGTTAGCAATCTGCATTTAGTTATAGTGTTCAGCACGGCGTCTATTCTGCGTACTGGTGTAAAAGATAAGGCTACACTTCGCAAGACGAGGCCTACGCGTCATCTGAAGGAAACCGCCACTTCCGGTGCCACTCGTGGTTACCTTATATTATAGAAGAAGATGAACTGTACACACAGAAGACACCTGTACACACCGGGCGTTGCGTCCTGAGAGCAGCGATGTCACGCCTCGAGCCCGACTTATCCATTTTATACGGCATTGCGTTGACATCACTCGCGTGATTATCGTCGCTGTCAGTGTGCTAGTGTATAGCTTACTCGTGGAAGTTGTTCTTGAAGGAGTTGAACCTCTGGATGCCCAAGTAGATGGTTCCCGTGACGCCCACGCTCTCCAGGCACGTGTACAGGGCCTGGGACCACATCTGCGCATTGACATTCCCGGGCAACGATATTAGTCGTGAGGCAAACACAGAACAAGGTCACAATCGATATTAACTGTCTTACTGGGTCAACTATTAACCTTCTAATGCCCAAACCATCATATCAGAAAGAAAGTTGGTAACATTCAACATATAGCCGTAAAGCCACACATATAAAAACAAAAATCAAGTGAGCTCTTCCTAGAAAGGAAGGTGTGCAAGCTGAAGAATAAGCTTTCTGTTCAGGGTATGCGATTGCAGGGTCCATTTCGTGACTGTGGTGTCGCACTACCACCTCTATTCACCTCAAGGGTGCTATTTTAGCGGTGGAAAATCCAAATCTATGATTTTCCTAAGGTCATTCGATTAGGCTTAGGGTGCAGACTGCTGCTGTCGTTTTTATAGGCTTTGCATTATTCAGGGAGCCTTGAAGAAGCGCGACTATTTGCCGTATTTACAGCACTGAATAAAACTCAATATAAACATTTTTCTCGGAAGTTATTCGCGAGGTGGTAGTGTTTCCTATCGAATAGTTTTGGTAAATTGAGCATGCCAAATTTTCTGCATCGTTACAACTGTACACTTTGCTGTGTGGGTGCCGCTTGGAAGGCGAAACTAAGACTCAAATTTTCATTTGTTGCTTGTATGTTTCACATATGGAACGCATTGAAAATTGCCCGATGCAGGACTCAAGTTGTCTATTTTGCATAGCAGACACACTGTCCACCAAAAACGTTCGCGGAAGAAGCGATTAAGCTCACCTGTTTGTTTGTGATTTACTGTGATTGTTCGTATAATTAATGATTACTAAATGTTGTTTGACAGGCCGCCATTGGAATATGAACCTGGCAACGTTTAACGCTAGAACGTTATCTAGTGAGGCGAGTCTAGCAGTGCTATTGGAGGAATTAGAGGGCAGTAAATGGGATATAATAGGGCTCAGTGAAGTTAGGAGGCCAAAAGAAGCATATACAGTGCTAAATAGCGGGCACGTCCTGTGCTACCGGGGCTTAGCGGAGAGAACTGGGAGTCGGATTCCTGGTTAGTAAGAATATAGCTGGTAACATACAGGAATTCTATAGCATTAACGAGAGGGTGGCAGGTCTTGTGAAACTTAATAAGAGGTACAAAATGAAGATTGTACAGGTCTATGCCCCTACATCCAATCATGATGACGAGGAAGTCGAAAGCTTCTATGAAGACGTGGAATCGGCGATGGGCAAAGTGAAAACTAAATACACTATACTAATGGGCGACTTTAATGCCAAGGTAGGCAAGAAGCAGGCTGGAGACAAGGCAGTGGGCGAATATGGCATAGGCACTAGGAATAGCAGGGGAGAGTTATTAGTAGAGTTTGCGGAACAGAATAATGAATAATGAGGATAATGAATACCTTCTTCCGCAAGCGGGATAGCCGAAAGTGGACGTGGAGGAGCCCGAACGGCGAGACTAGAAATGAAATAGACTTCATACTCTGCGCTAACCCTGGCATCATACAAGATGTGGACGTGCTCGGCAAATGCGCTGCAGTGACCACAGGATGGTAAGAACTCGAATTAGCCTAGACCTGAGGAGGGAACGGAAGAAACTGGTACATAAGAAGCCGATTAATGAGTTAGCGGTAAGAGGGAAAATAGAGGAATTCCAGATCAAGCTACAGAACAGGTATTCAGCTTTAACTCAGGAAGAGGACCTTAGTGTTGAAGCAATGAACGACAATCTTGTGGGCATCATTAAGGAGTGTGCAACGGAAGTCGGTGGTAACTCCGTTAGGCAGGATACCAGCAAACTATCGCAGGAGACGAAAGATCTGATCAAGAAACGCCAATGTATCAAAGCATCTAACCCTACAGCTAGAATAGAACTGGCAGAACTTTCGAAGTTAATCAACAAGCGTAAGACAGCTGACATAAGGAAGTATAATATGGATAGAATTGAACATGCTCTCAGGAACGGAGGAAGCCTAAAAACAGTGAAGAAGAAACTAGGAATTGGCAAGAATCAGATGTATGCGTTAAGAAACAAAGCCGGCAATATCATTACTAATATGGATGAGATAGTTGAAGTGGCTGAGGAGTTCTATAGAGATTTATACAGTACCAGTGGCACCCACGACGATAATGGAAGAGAAAATAGTCTAGAGGAATTCGAAATCTCGAAGGTAACGCCGGAAGAAGTAAAGAAAGCCTTGGGAGATATGCAAAGGGGGAAGGCAGCTGGGGAGGATCAGGTAACAGGAGATTTGTTGAAGGATGGTGGACAGATTGTTCTAGAGAAACTGGCCACCCTGTATACGCAATGCCTCATGACCTCGAGCGTGCCGGAATCATGGAAGAACGCTAACATAATGCTAATCCATAAGAAAGGGGACGCCAAAGACTTGAAAAATTATAGACCGATCAGCTTACTGTCCGTTGCCTACAAACTATTTACTAAGGTAATTGCAAATAGAATCAGGAACACGTTAGACTTCTGTCAACCAAAGGACCAGGCAGGATTCCGTAAAGGCTACTCAACAATAGACCATACTCACACTATCAATCAAGTGATAGAGAAATGTGCAGAATATAACCAACCATTATATATAGCTTTCATTGATTACGAGAAACCGTTTGATTCAGTCGAAACCTCAGCATTCATGGAGGCATTACGGAATCAGGGTGTAGATGAGCCATATGTAAAAATACTGGAAGATATCTATAGCGGCTCCACAGCCACCGTAGTCCTCCATAAAGCAAGCAACAAAATCCCAATAAAGAAAGGCGTCAGGCAGGGAGATACGATATCTCCAATGCTATTCACAGCGTGTTTACAGGAGGTATTCAGAGACCTGGAGTGGGAAGAATTGGGGATAAAAGTTAATGGAGAATACCTTAGTAACTTGCGATTCGCTGATGATATTGCCTTGCTTAGTAACTCAAGGGACCAATTGCAATGCATGCTCACTGACCTGGAGAGGCAAAGCAGAAGAGTGGGTCTAAAAATTAATCTGCAGAAAACTAAAGTAATGCTTAACAGTCTCGGGAGAGAACAGCAATTTACAATAGGCAGCGAGGCACTGGAAGTCGTAAGGGAATACATCTACTTAGGGCAGGTAGTGATGGCGGATCCGGATCATGAGACGGAAATAATCAGAAGAATAAGAATGCGCTGGGGTGCGTTTGGCAGGTATTCCCAAATCATGAACAGCAGGTTGCCATTATCCCTCAAGAGAAAAGTATATAATAGCTGTGTCTTACCAGTACTCACCTACGGGGCAGAAACCTGGAGGCTTACGAAAAGGGTTCTACTCAAATTGAGGACGACACAACGAGCTATGGAAAGAAGAATGATAGGTGTAACGTTAAGGGATAAGAAAAGAGCAGATTGGGTGAGGGAACAAACGCGAGTTAATGACATCTTAGTTGAAATCAAGAAAAAGAAATGGGCATGGGCAGGACATGTAATGAGGAGGGAAGATAACCGATGGTCATTGAGGGTTACGGACTGGATCCCAAGGGAAGGGAAGCGTAGCAGGGGGCGGCAGAAAGTTAGGTGGGCGGATGAGATTAAGAAGTTTGCAGGCACGGCATGACCACAATTAGTACATGACCGGGGTTGTTGGAGAAGCATGGGAGAGGCCTTTGCCCTGCAGTGGGCGCAACCAGGCTGATGATGATGATGATGATGAAATGTTGTTTTTATGTTCATAAATTTTTGAAGGTACTGCTGTATTGGAGCTACTCCTAGTCATTAAACCGGTTCTATACACATTTACCGTGCTTCTGTACGCGCTGATATGACTGAACTGCAACGGAGCTCGCAGCATTTAAGGGAGGCAGGAACATTGCCACCTGGTATCACAATGGCCTCAGTTCAAAGTGAGCATTCTGCTTGTGTGTTTGCCAATAACAGGTAGCAATGATTTGCGCTTACTACATGCACGGGCACTTGGAAGTGACGGATTAGTGAGTCAAAATCAATCAATCAATCAATCAATCAATCAATCAATCAATCAATCAATCAATCAATCAATCAATCAATCAATCAATCAATCAATCAATCAATCAATCAATCAATCAATCAACTATTAATTAATTAATTAATTAATCATAACGACTCACACACACACACACACAACAAAAAAACACTTAACTGTTTTAACATTTAAATACCAGCGCAAGGACGGCAGAGGGGACAGAAGAGAGAACAAAACGCTAACTTCTAACAGTCATTTTATTTTCATAAAGCGTAGCAAGATATACCTATAACCACCCACTAGCCCACCAACTATGCGCAGAACGCCGCGACAAAGCCATACAAAATTCATCGTTTCAATTCATCGATAGCCCGAAGTATCTGGCCTCCTTGTCAGCGCGACAGAGTGGGTGCTGATGCACCCATCCTGTAATTAAATAATATATCCCGCTGAGATTATTTCATGCGCAAGGCGATCACTGTGTTTTGCAATTATACCACATTTTTTGGTATCTCGGCTTACATCCACACATGTAGCCATGGGAAAAAAAGCCAACCCTTTTTAGTGCGGTCAACATTGTACTTGTGCTCTTTCAGTATTTCATTAACGCATCGGCCCGTCTCTGATGTAATATTTACCACAGGAAATGGAGATCCGATAAACCACGTTCTTTGTGGAATGTATGAAATTATTCTTGTGCCTTATAAGGCACCCTCGTTTGGGCCTAGATGCTGGGACGGTCACTTTGCAAAGGTTGCCTCAGTTTTCTTGGGCAGAGAAGACAACATCGACGTTAACACTCTCAGCGACCTTTTTCAGATTGCGTACGATTCTATGGGATTTCCCGCAATCTTCTGTCTACCCGCGTTGCTGCATCTGGATTTTCAATTCGCCACGGATGAAAAGCTGCGCAGCAGGCCTTCAGTAACAGAGACTTGTGCAAGAGATCGATAGCCTGCCGAAGTTACCCGTTCCCAGTGTTCACGAAAGCTGTCGATCATTTTATGTTCGCAGTAGTTTCTTAGGGAATTTTTGAAACATGAGCTGACAATGCCAAATTTTATAAGTTTAGAGTGCGCGGAGTTGAATGGAACAAGCGGCTTGTTGCCACGTGGATAGTACATCCAACAAGAACTGTTGTTGTGTAGAAATAGCTTAACGTCTAGGAACCTTATTACACCATTCTTTGAAAATTCATGGGTTAGCTATAGTGGTTTAAAACATTTGCGCACTGTGTCCAGAACCAAAAGAAGCATCAGACTCGTACGAACTGGCATCACTATCAAGAAAAATTTAATAGTCATCCACGTATCTAAAAGCAGCTAAGACGTCAGTGTTGATCAACGCATCCGAGTCAGATGGCATCGACACAAAACTTTAAAGCATGTTTCACGAACAAGCCCAATCCTGCACTCTTCTTAATTACTGAAATGTTCTTTTGGACGAATTGCTTGCACATTTATTTTATCCCTTGAGGTTTTTTGGTTTGTCTACGTTCAAGCGTTATTGATAAATAAAATTATTTTTCTATTCCAACAGGGATGAGTATTTCTGGAATGTGATAGTCTCGATGGATCAATAATTGAATGATGGATCATCATCATCATCATCATCATCATCATCATCATCATCAGCCTGTACTATGTCCCCTTCAGGGTGAAGGCCTCTCCTTGTAATCTCCAATTACCCCTGTCCTGCCCCAACCGATTCCAACTAGCGCCCGCGAATTTCCCAATTTCATCACTCCACCTAGTCTTCTGCCGTCCTCGACTGCGTTTCCTTTGTCTTGGTATCCATTCTGTAATCCTAATAGTCCAACGGTTATCTAACCGGCGCATTACATGACCTGCCCAGCTCCTTTTTTTTCTCTTTATGTCAATGAGAATATTGTCTATACCCGTTTGCTCTCTGATCCAAACCGCTCTCTTTTTGTCTGTTAACGTTCTTATCAGCAATCTTCGTTCCATCGCTCTTGGCGCGGTCCTGAACTTTTTCTCAAGCTTCTTTGTCAGTCTCCAAGTCTCTGTACCATACGTCAGAACTGGTAAGACGCACTGATTGTAAACCTTCCTTTTCAATGATAATTATAAGTTTCCGGTCAGGAGCTGACAATGTGTGCCGTATGCGATACAGCCAATTTTTATTTTTCTATGAATTTACTTCTCATGATCAGGGTTCCGTGTGAATAATTGACCTAGGTAAACGTACTCCTTCACAGACTCTAGAGGCTTACTGGCGATCCTGAACTTTTCTTCTTTTGCCCGGCTATTCATCCTTATCTTTGCTTTCTGCATAGTAATCTTCAAACACACTCTTACACTCTTTCTGTTAAGGTCCTCAATCATTTGCTGTAACTCTTATGCATTGTTGCTGAACAGAACAATGTCATCGGCAAACCGAAGGTTGCTGAGATATTCGGCGTCGATCCTCACTCCTGAGCCTTTCCAGTTTAATACTGATCATTACCTGGATCATTCCTTTAGCTCTGTAACTAATGCTAGAAGTGATGAAAGCAAGCCGAAATCTATCCTCATTATATTGTTCAGAGCATGACAGCGTATTGTATAGCACTTTTTTTCTTGACTGTTCTTTTTTTTTGAATATCCGTTTTACCAAAACCGATATCCAAGTACAACATATAATGTGTGCAAGGTATGCATACATACTCATCACATCATAAAAAATTTCCAATAATCGATGACTCTCGTGATATTCCTTATAAAGCACATTAAGCTTGTTTTAGGCCAACATTTATTTAGCTATCTTGTGCCAATTTTTTGGGGTCACTTTTGAAAGGGGCATCCAGCTGTAACACTCAAACTTATCTGCCACAATGTAGGACGCATTCATTATCGTACTGAAAAAGCTGGCATTGTGATCTCCATTTGTGGAGATCTTTTGTGGAGTTTGCAGCCTATGTCGGCGAAGATTGAGAAGTTATGAACAGACACTGCGGCTGGCTCAATGTTTCTCACTCTTTTCGAAGATGCCAGAAACACTTTTAGACTTATTTAACACATACAAATCTGTCCTAGGAAGGGCTGGCTGTCGAATATGAATGGGACAGCAAGAGTGTACTGCACCATTTTATTTAAGTGTTTGACATATTTTGACAATGACACAATGAAAAATCAGGAGACACTGCGTGACATAATTTTCACGGTTCTTTGCCTGTGTACCAAATCTGCCGAGAACCATAGAGTTGAAGATTGTAATCTGCGCTTGGAAAGCCTTGCGCTCGGAGCGACAAATACTGCTTTTGGCGGCGTCATAGATGAAGTTCTAATTTTTGCGCGTTGTTCATTCGGACGCCTGTCGATGGAAAGATCTAGAGCGAGTGGTGCGTGCGAGGCTTCTGCCTATATGTCCTATATATTCTTTGTCACCTTTGTCAAGCCATCGAAATAACTTCTAACCTCTGTCTTGCCAACAAACTCGTAACACGTGAGAACTCTGATATCCCTATTTAGAAGAAAGCTAGAAGGGAAACCATAATTTTCATCTGAGGATATCGTTAACTGTCACATACGGCCGTTGTGTTCATTAGACAGGAAACATTAGACAGAGGAGATGTAGCGTAAGGTATGCTTACGCGACGTGTCTAGAATTATGTTTTTTACGTTACCTTTCTGTGAACCTATGCCGTTGTAGCATACGTAAATATCTAAACATCACACCATGACCAACAGATCGCCCTTTCTCTAGGCAGGCTTGGCGAACACGTGACTGAAAGCGCTAGCTCTACATGTACGAGCGCTACGACAACAAATTGAAATCGGTTTTGACCGAATTTTGGGCTGTTAAATTTCGTATCGCTTTTAGAGGTATCATGACTCGCATTTCATCCTTACGTCTGTAGGTTTTGTCAAATCGGCTTAAAACGTAACCTGTCAGGCTTAGTTGCACTATCGGCTGGTAATCCATCTAAACTCTTCAACATCCGGCGGAAAAAGCAGTGGTCGTTTATACATGGACGGGCCACTCTTACGATCTGTCAAATCTTCAACCTGCGGCTACCACAGTAGAGTGTCCGTGTATATCTGCACGCACTTCACATATGTTCTCCGTGTGGTACATCCGCATAGCAAGAGCGAATACCTCAAGCTCAGAAACCGACCACTACAGACCTCAGTGTATAACTGTGGTGCCGATGTGCCCCTTTGGATGACGTAGCACCCTCAGTGTTATCTGTTATTTCCCCTTTCCATCCCTTTACTCCCTCTCCACCTGTGTAGGGTAGAAAACCGGACACATGTGTGGTTGACCTCCCTGCCTTTCCTGTATATCAGACTGCATCTATCTCGAATCACTTTTCTTCACGAAATATATATAGGCAACGGCATCTCTACATCGCAGCTCGGCAGTGCATGAAACTAAACTGCTTGCCTCCACGCTGACTACGTGGCTCCAGTCAGCGTAGGCGAACGCGTGGAGTCCTCTGATGGCACCTTCCAAGGCCAAGGCCCGTAGTAGCAGCACGATGGCAGTTGCAACGTGTAGGCCCAGCATCACATAGAAGAACTGCACGAAACGCGGGAGCGTGAAAGAATAGGGTCCGTAAGATAAGCACGCAGAGCGGCAATGAAAATATTGGTCTGGTAGCTGATGAATCTATCGGAAGTCAACGAATGCTGCAAGTATATGAAAAAAAAGAAACATTTTTGCTGATGCGGGTGTTTGTTTGTTTGGGAAAAGATAGATATCGAGGCTGCATTGAACTAGACTGTGAGGAGCGAATGATGTTTCGGAAATGACCGACTAACCTGTATCACGATTTTCGCGGCACCTAAATGACGATGCACCTCGTTCTTTTAAGCACGACCTTCGTGCAGCCCTTTATCTCAGTGCACCCTTCAGGCATATGACTGACACATCGTAGACTGACATTGAAGACTGACACCGCGAAGGTGCCATGACCAAATCCTTGCGACAGCACAGATTGTCTTTTTCACACAAATAGCTACAGATATTCCGAATAAACTGGTGCAAGTTCCTTTTGTTGGCGTTACAAAAAGTTCCAGGTAAGGGCACGCTCTAAGGATGCTGCAAATGACCAGCTTATCATTCGAACTGGAGCCCACAGAGCTGAGCTGTCTTCATCGCTCGGATACCGAAGATTCGAACCGCTTTCGACGATGGCGCAATGACCTACAAATGAACAATGCCAACAACATCAGTGCATTCAAGTCTGGATCACGCAGCTTCACCAGGATGTGAAGGTGGAGAGCAAAATACTCTAAACAACCGCCAGCACTCCATGCATTGACGCTTCCTTGTTCCACATGTGGGAAGCCCAGCATAGCCTGCTGAAGCGTTGGAAAAGGAAACGATAAAATCGGAAGTATAAGAGGCGAATCGCACTACTACCACAAGTTGCTGCGAAATGCGCCACCATGTATGCAGAGAAAGCTGGTTCAGAAGTGAACAATGATCAGAAAGGCTTATGAGCAGATGATGAATCTGTTGAAAAATACGTGTACAGAATACCTGCTCCGCCTACGATTGCGCAATACGGACGAGGAGCTGTTAGAGGCACATCTGTCGGACCAGCGAACAAAGTTGGCGGTCGCGAAAACGGGGAGGTCCATCCTCTCACGCCTGGGGCTCTCTGTCCTATTTCGCCATCCGACGCCTCAGGTTAGGCTTACGCTATGCGATCCGGAGCAACGTCACCATGCCTCTAGTTTCTCGCAACATGCGCCAAGTGTATCGCATGCAGTGAAGGAAGTAGCGGGCCCGGGACGTGCTCGAGCAATACGGGAGTCAACCATCTGCAGGTTACAAGGATGCAGCGTCTGACCCCGGAGGAGCTGTCACAACGGCCACCATAATGGTGAATAAATATCATCGGTGAAGCATTTCATTCCTCGATACAACCGCCACCAAGCAGAGGAATATATAGTTCCTGTGCTCTCCTAGATAGAATTTGAAGTCACTGTGTTAAACAAGCGCAGCTTCGCTAGCGCCAAAATTGAATACCAACATGCTCAGAATGGTAAATCAAAAGCGTCCAACGGGACCAGCCATGATCATCAGGATGCCAGCTCATCATGGCATTCCGGACGACAAGATCGCCAACATCGTGGCTCGAGATTTGACTCGCTGAACAGACGTCGAGGAATCCGAGTCCGAACGTATACACCCTCTAGTCTCGTGCCAAGAGATCAGGCAACATTATAGGCTAAACCACAGAAAATGCCATCCCCCACACAAGTCACCACCATGCAGAGAGCAGGCGAGATTCCTCCGAGCTCTAGGAGTCAGTACGTTCCCCCAACCAAAAAGAACTCACCACATGGCCCCTACACAATTCTTTCAGCAATGCCACCTTTTCGAAGAACGCGGGTCTTTTAGGCATATAGTAGGGGGCTGGAAACTGGCACCACTAAAGCATTCTAACGCTTATGACACCAACGATCTTTGGGTGAGAGCCTTGGCCAGCTCCGACCTCGAGGATCAAGAACGGCTGGTCCCGAGGGACCACGACGCGGCTCGAGATCAGGGCATTCTGGATTGAGGACGCCTGTCGAAAGCTACATCCACATAGTAAAGACGTTTATTCTCTCTCTCGGCAATGGTACTCCCGCACAGGCATCCTTTGCTTGACTCCTTTGACGACAGCACTTTCTAGCGTGTCACACGTGCGCAGAAGTTTTCGTGGGAAGCGCCTTGTGTGACTGACTTCAGGAAAATAATGCAAGTGCGCGGAATGGAGGTCCAGTCACAATAAATTATGAATTGCTTAACTTTATGGGAGGGAGGGTCCAGTCAGGCCCTGTTGCCTTTCACGCTTTCCCTATATGTGCCTAAACTATCGCACAGTCGCATAGATTTCGATTGAAAGGAAGTCGATCCCGCCGTTTTTCATTCATGCATCCCCAAGGCTTGGGTTTATGGCAACTTATGACTTGGCTCGAAATCAAAAGTCACGCGATGAAATCTCGGAGACATGCTTCTTTATTCAGCCTACATCCGTTCGTTAACAATCAAATTAGGGACTCGAGACGCACATTCTTGAGCCTGATGAAACCACCGTGGGCGAGGGCGAACACGAGGAGCCAGATGGCGGCCATCGAGACCAGAGGCTGTGCCCGGATGTGGTCGAACGTGTGCTCCGCCCAACTCTGCTGACGTCGGCTGCAAAAATAAATAAGCAGGAATACTGGAAAGGAAGTTGCCTGGAATACGAAGAAAAATTTCAAGAAACTGATTTCACGGCAAAACACTATGGGCGCACAGCGGACCACACAATATTACGTGACCTTCGTTCCACTTGAGGCGCTTTTTCGCAACAAATTTGTTCAACACATTTATTGATATCAATGGCCAGCTCATTGCCGCTATTGCATCGATGCTATTATCAGTTACTACTGGGAACTGCGAGGCCCGAGCCATAGTTCTGGCACTCAAGATATTTGAAGACCAGACGAGGTCTTTTGGCCGATATTAAAAAAAAGTCGTTACATAATTTTTTTTTGTGCTTGTGGCAGTTGCGGATGAAGGATATTTGCATTACGAAAAATTATCGATAAACCAAACTCAATTTACCAGGCTTCTTCGTTATGTGCCGCTTGGATAATTAAAGCATAGTTTTCCGGAACTTCGCATGAACGGACTGGCCGGCAAACACTCCAATGAGTGCGCTAAACGTGCTTTATCACGCGATAGTTTCACAACTATTACATAGAGGTATAGTTAGTTTACGAGGAGTTATAAAGGGCGAAAAGGAACATTCATGGTCTGGAAACTGGATAAATGAATAAATTCAATCAAAAGTATTCTTGGACAGTCCTATCACTGAAGTGACTAACCGCACTGTTGTAGAATAAAAAAAAAATAGAACATGAAATCAGGAGGAATGTAAGCTAAGAAATGCTTATTTAGGAAAGGATATGCAGTTATTTTGGTACTTACGTATATGTATACGCATCAATTTCTGGTTGTTGGAGAAACGGTTACGCCTGTGGTGTGCATCCGCACATATAAATACAAGACTAGCGTTTCCTAAAACCATAATTTGTTTGCGCTCACTTCCGTGTCTTCTTTTAAGTTTTTACTCACCAGTTGTGCTAAACATATGCAATGTACAAATAACTAGCCTTAGTGGTGGCACTGCTATTTACATAGTTGACGCTGCGCACTTTACCGAAATGAAGCTTCGCTTAAACCATAGAAAATTCTGACTCGCCCACCCCGCCCCTGTAAGCTTCGTTTCGCACAAATCGTGCGAAATATTAAGTTGCAGGTTGATTTGAAATTTATCATAATGATATTTGTCGGCGACTGTTCCCTAGTTCGGCGTAAACATACTAGCTGTCACCCGTAATACATGTGACTAATAATTCAACACGACATTAAATACAGCGATAGCTGGTCCGTCGGCGACGCCAACGACAAACCAATGATAGGAAAGCTGTCGCCGGCAGCATTGTCATCATATGGTTGCTATACTAAATAGTGAGGGCTGACTGCATGTCGAGGGTACCGAGACGGGCCTCACTGATGTTCTGACGTAGCACTGACGAGGCTTTTTGGCCAGTTGTGTGCTCCGAAGTTCAGGTATATGGTACTTGGTACTTGCAGTCAAAATGTATACACAGTTGCAAGGAATATGCAGTTGCAAGGACTACACACTTGAAAGGAATGTGCAGATTGCGCAAATTATTGTCTCACTTATACTAGCTTTTGCGCATTAATAAGGGAACCATGTTCAGTCACGTCCAATATGACCTGCAACACCGGTGCACATGGTCGAAGGGGCTTCAAGACTGTACGGCTGCGCAGACACAGGGTAAGTTCCAGACCTAAACACAGGTTCAATTTGGGGTATTTATTGAGCCGCTATATCGCATGTCAGAGCCACCGCGTAAACTTGGAGTCCCTTCGACCACGAACAAGTGTGTTGCAAGTCCATGTTGCACTGTACATCTGTGAAAGGCGCCTCTAGAGCCTGAAGGAGTGCGGCCATAACACTTATACATGTAGAGCAATAATCTAATGGCATGGGGGCAGCGGTGATATCATCGGCCGTCTTATGTTTCGGCGCTTACAAGTCGTAGGTGGGCGCCGGTGTGTACAAGTCGGGCATGCACCCGGTGGCGTCGTTGTGGTAGGACTTGGACGGCACCAGGACCACCTGGTCGCCGCGCAGCAGAGGCAGGCCTTCACCGAGAGCCACGCGCCGGAACGAGTCCACGAATCGACCGCGCAACAATCGGCACGGGACCTGCGCGAGTCAGCAGAGCACAGGCGACTGCGGTGACTGCGGAATCGTACGATTCTTGCTTAGCACTTCGTAGTGTGACTGCCAGTAAAAAAAAAAGCTCCTGGAAGAGAAGGCAAAGACATGTAGTCAGCACCTACGAAACAGGGGTCCTAGTTTCTTAAGCTACTTTCGGGAACGCCGCCCTATTATACGCAGTTTGGCAAAGCCCGTGGGAAGTGAACGGAAGTAGTGGCATACTTACGGTTAGCGCTGTTTTCGTGTTGCATAGTTTTAGAGTGCACCAACAGGATGACGGGGGCTCCATTGTGGTGCCTCTTTGAATGGCACGTCATTATATTTAAAAGGAAAAGTATCATACCCGAAAAATTAGCGGCTGGAAATAGCGCTTCACGAGCGTGGTGACCAAAGAGAATATATGGCGAGTACTGCGTGGATATCGGCCACACAAACGCGCCGTTAACAAATCTGTTTAAGTATCGCATCGCGAGCGTGAGCATGAACATGACCGTCGCTAAGGATCACATAATGTCATGGATGGCAATAAAGATTGCTGTGCATATGTCATTCAGTTTTACAGCACGCAACCGTTTCACAAAAGCTTGGGTACACAGATTTCAAGATGTGCGCTGGATCTGCATCTACAGAGGGATAATTTCTACGTTTCTACGTTCTAGTGATAATTTCTAAATCGACTGCTACAGACAACATAATTCTAGTCCTTGCACTGGTTTGTTCAGAGAGGCGGACATTGCTTGCAAATGACATTGAAATACCCATTCTAATAATCAACAAAAATTACTAATTAACTTCTCAATTTATTACATTACGGCACATATTGCAGTTTGCGATTTGTAGGTGGTGAACTTGCAAGAGGTATCCACTTCAAGTAAATTTCCAGGATGACACTAGTTTCGAGACATTATTACTAAAGTGTGGAACGAAATACATGGGCGTTCCAGTTACTTTTGTGCTTTCATGCATGAGTGGGCGTTTTGTGCGAAAAATTAAGTGGAACAACAGCGCATCTTTAGGGCAATTTAGTGGTGCATATCTACGAGCTGGCGTCATTCTGTGAATTCAATCTAAGTGGCGGATACGCCTTGCAAACTAAGCGGCTACAATCCGCCAATTACAATATGTGCCGCCAAGGAATTAATGAAACATATTTAGCAGGCCTCCGTTTATTACTTGAATATGTGTCTGTCAATTCTCGTGCAAGTAATGTCCGCCTCTCTGAGCTCAAGAACTAGGATCTCTATCTGCAACAACAGATTTAAAAAAAAATTCCATAAAGCTTTTACGCCGACGACGTCACGCTCTGGACCAAAGCACCTACTACTGGACAACAAGAACGCAATTTACAAGAAGCCGTCGATACTATCGAAAGATACCTCCAAGACTGCGGTCTCCAATGCGCACCCGAAAAGTTGGAGCTTCTCGTCCTGAGAGCATGGTCAAGAGGAAGACCACCTAACTATATCGAACCCGATCCTAGCGTCTCGCTCAATGGAACCATGATCCCTACAGTCGACTCTTTTCGCCTACTCGGACTTAGCATCCACAAGCACGGATCAGGGGCGGCCACTCTCCCGCGTCTCCAACGCACACTGTTACAAGTTACACACCTCGTCAAGAGGATCACAAACCAAAGAAGCGGACTCGAGGAGCACGACACACTAAGCATAATTCAAGCTCTCCTAACTAGTCGTATCACCTACGGAACTCCCTACTTGAGGCTCAAGCCGGCAGAAATAAAGAACCTCAAATTTGTCATTCGAAAGGCAATCACAGTAGCCTTGACGCTCCCACCCATGGCATCAACGGAGAAACTCCTAAAGCTCGGCGTCCAGAATACGTGGGAAGAGCTTGTCGAGGCTCATAAGATCAGCCAACTAGAGCGGCTCAAGCTCACACCCACCGGACGTGCAGTTTTGCGCTACCTCAAATACAGTGAGAGCTTCATTGCAGACACAGACCAGAAAGCAAGAATCCCACCTGCAGTCCGGGACTGCATCAGCGTTGCAAGAATGCCGTGCAATATGCATCCAACTTATCATAAGGAGCGTCGGCAAAGCAGAATCCGCGCACTCAGCAAGAAATACGGGAGAGACCCTGATACGAGGTACACCGATGCTGCCCGGTATATTAAACGAAACGCCTTTGCCCTAAGCGTCACGGATCACCAAGGCAAAGAACTTGCAGCTGTCACCACCCGAGCAAGAGCCCCTGAAACTGCAGAGGAAACGGCAATTGCTCTGGCAATAACAACTTGCCCTGAAGTAGCAGTGATACTAACAGACTCCCAAACAGCAGCTCGCAACTATCAAAAAGGCCGCGTATTAGGAACAGCGCTCAAAATACTGAAAAAGCACATCGCACGCGCCCCGCTCCCCGACACCTACATCGACTGGGTTCCAGGCCATCAGGGCATGTCAGGAAATGAGGCGGCACACGCCGCTGTCCGCGAGCATACCAGCCAGGCTTTCCTGCCATCCCACACTAGACCGGCCACCAACGTTGATGACATCGCCCTAAAGTACTTGGAACTTCTGCAACACCACCGACTCAGCAGAAGAACGTACGCTTTACCACACAAGAATCTGAGCAAAGAGGAAGAAGTCATCTTGCGCCGCCTACAGACCAACACCTACGTGCACGGAATAATCATGCACAGACTGTATCCTACACAGTACTCGTACATATGCCCCCATTGCGACGTTCCAGACACCCTGCAACACATGGTCCAGGATTGCCCACTGCGTGACACACCCACCGACCCTACCTCACAAGCTCCACAAGACGACTCCAAAGAAAGCCGCCCCATAGAAGCACAAAAAGAGCGCCCCAACTCACCGCAGATCCATGCGATAACCGAAACTTGGGAGGTCAAGCTTTCCTCCGATTACCTGGACGACCAACGCAGTCTCGTCGCCCGGGCCAAAGAGGCAGCCCAAGCCAGAGGGTTCTTGAAATAAGGAATCCTCCTACCTAGGGTGAACCGGGTTCTGACTCGGTTTACCGTTTCGGAAAATAAAAGTTTAGTTTTCTCTTTTTTCATAAAACTTAGGAATGATCATCCCGCGTATAGTTTTCTCTGGTGTGTCCATCGCCAGCCACGGACGTAGCGCCCTGAGGACGCCTGGTGTTTCGTTGTTGCCCGGTGTCTGAAGCACGCAGCGTTTTCGCCGTTCGGAAACAGCTGAGCCAACAGGCGTGCTTACCGATCCCCGCTTGATGGCGTAACAGGTGCGATTGTTGGCCGTCCACCCGCCGGGACAGGACCCGCTCCACGGGATGGTGGATCCTCCCATACCGGCCATCTGCAGGAGCACGTCGGACAGGGGCAACGAGTCGGCGACCACGCGCAGGACCACGTACAACGTCAGCGCGTAGCCCGTGCCTGCGTCGCGTGAAGAGGACGCAATGACGCCGGCACCCAAGTGTCAGCATTACGGGACAAAATTTAAACTAAAGAAGCGCGACGTGGACAATGACGTTAGGACATTCACACTAGGATTTGCGTAGTCGATTGAACTTACGGAGAAGTCACGGCTCCGAAGTCCTGGCCAGTAGGCTCAGCCCTGCCAACGTCCGTTCCTCGTATTTCTCTTCATGCCCACGGTGCCATTGAGGCTGCTCTTTCTTGCGGCTTCAGGCATTTATTATTGCGTTAGGTTGTGGGCGCTCCAAATGCATATTTGCTGTCGCTGCCGGCATCACCGTGAGGTTCCGTATAAGGTGCAAGGGCGATAAAACCGTCGCCGCGCGCCGTACGCTGTATGTGGGAGTGAAAGCGTTCGACGGTGAGCCGGCAAACGCGGTTCAATCTTGCGTGTGCAAGCGAGGAGCCCGGTTCGGACGCGTGCCCTCTCCTGTCGCGCGCGAGGCAGGGTGGTCAGGCGAGGGGTGAGGACATTCTTCTCCGGCGGCTGCTAAGGCGCATCGATGTCCTTCTCGCCCGCCGCTTTATACAGAGTGGAGACAACTGCGGCGTCTATTACGGCGTTCGGCATGCGAATGGCGGACAGCGTAGTAGACGCCCTTGGCGGGCGCCGTATACGTTGCCGGTGCTCGTGTATCTTAAAAGCGATCCGCGACGTCTCCGAAGTGCACGCCCACGCGGGGTTCATCTTCAAAGTGATCTGCTATGTTTGCGGAGTGCGCGTAGTGCCGGTAGCTTCGTATGCGCAGTGCTTCCGAAGTCTTGTTCGCGTCGAGGCGAAATATGGCACAAGGGTCCGTTCGATCGCAGCTGCTGCCGCGATTCCTCGCTCCAGCATTTTCACAGCGAGTTTTCGCGCTCATCAAACAAGCTGTGATCACTTTAACTTGTGCGCGTGAGACACCGTGCTTGTTAATTTAGTTAAAACACGTTGACGAGCTGGTTGGTTTGAATGCGTGATATAATTTGTAAGTGCGGCTGAACGAGGACACAGAAAGAATCACTCACAAAGACAACGCTGTCTCTGTGTGCCTGCTTCTTCCTACGTCGTCGTTCAGTCACGCCTACACATTATATTTTTGTTAATTTAGTTAGTAAGTGAATGCTTACAAGTTTATAGGGCCTCTAAACTACTGTCCCTATTTCGCGCAGCTGTCCGCAAATTTGCTGTCGCAATCGGTGCTTCGTCTTTCGTGCGAAACGGCGAAATATTTCTCCCAAGTTTGTGTTTTTCGTTATCCTATGTGTCTACCATTACATGAAAAGTGTTCTTGGATCACCCCAGACAATTGGTGGTAGATAGGTACGCTCCTGCCTCGCCTCGTTTCAAACCTTTCTTATGATTCTTGTTTTATTGATTCTCTGTCTCTCAGTGCAGCAGCTCCATGCTTTATTCATTAGGCAAAATCCCCTTTTTTCTAATACGCGGTTTTTATCCACACTTGCCCACATGCCCCTCTCGCTCGAAAGTAATTTAGCTCTTTTTGAGACGTCTGGCGCGTGTGTCTCCTTGTCTCGCATTCTTCCCTGTCCACAGCTAGTGCATTGAGATGCTGTGTTGAACTGCACTGTCTTCTGGATTTTTCCACATTGCCGAGTATTTTCATCGTAGCAGCTATGTTGAAGATGTGCTACATTTTACTGCCTTAATGACCAGCCCAGGTCGAAGAGTGTTTAACACTTTTTTTTTTGCCGGAGGACAAATGCGATCGTCGCTATTGCACAGGCTGCATTACGTAGAGACGCGAACGTAGCTTGATGAACGTTTAGTCGCAGATGACGTCACAATCTATGTTGCTCTCATACTCTCATACGCCCGTCTGGTACCTAGCATAAACAATGCCGGGCCCGAATAATTGGCATGTTGTCAAATCGCGTAAAACGGCCACAGTAGAAACCATGCTGTCGCCGAGGTACGATCATCGCAAGCATCGTCGTCGTCGTGTAGTCGTCGTCACGCTGCCTCGCGTGGTGCGCAAATGCTCGCCCAACACAAAGACGTTGGTCCGGCTGGCAGCGCTTTGCCGAACATCAAGCGATGCTGGATAGCAAGTTATCTGGAAATTGCTTCGAATAACGTCGATTTCCACAGTGCGTGGAATCACCTTATTTACTACCTGCCTGACATGCACACCATCGTAGCTATAACTTCTTTAACCTTGCCAATGTTACCGTCATAAATAAAATCAATGGAATTAATTAATCGATGGCTTCTCAATGCGGTGCCAAATTTTTACGCGAAGAGCACTAGCTTGAAAAGTGCAGTTTCAGAATTCGTCGATTTAGTAAACATTTTGGCCATTTGGCATATCTCGAAAATTTCACACTTGCGATTGGACGCATCGCCTAAATTATTCGGCGGTGCACTTCGAAGTTTACACACGGGGAAGCACAAACTGTGTACTTTGACTGATTGGGTCGCTGGACGTTAAAACGCAATCTTAAAACGTGCGTGACAGGACAAGAGGGACTGAATTCGTGAGCCCGTTAGTTTATGAAAACTTATTCGTGTGATCGGCTGGTCAATATTAGTAATGCCATGCCCGTGGTCACGATTGGTCGGAGAGTTGCTCAAGGCTTTGAAATGCTTCGACAGTACAGTAACGGACAAATGAATCGGCTTCCTCAGTGGGAATGTGCACAAACTTGAGCAACTTGTTGGAGTCGACTTCAATAACCCCAAGCGATGATAGGTCCGATTTCATTTCTCACCGGATCAACAGCTCCTTATCTTTTGGTCTGGAGCCGGAAGCTATGAATGTGCATCATCTACGTGGGGCGCACAATTGTGCACGAATGCGGTTATACGTTTGTGTGTGAGATAATCGATGCTCTCCACTTGCGGCGCTCACCTATGAACAGCGGAACAGTGCTGAAGACGCCGCAGTTTCCGTCTCCGGCGAACTGGGCCAGGTTGCTCTCCAGCTGCAGCATCGGCATCGCCACGGTCCCGAGCACGACAAGGTACGCCAGCAGGAACGGCACTGCGCGTGCGCGAAGCGGGCGGTTGTGTCAGTGCCCCGTTTAGGACGGCCATGAAATGTGAAGTATAGGAGCTCAGACCGTTTATCGGTCAAATTTAGCTCTTCGACTTGGCCGCTATGATCGGATGGACAAGAAAATGTACACATACGCGCAGCAAATTACCTGAGCCAACAGGGATTGCGAGAGGAAAGGAAATTGAGCTGAATCAACTATCGGTACATACGCTAGCGCTTTGTATGCTACTCGAGATTACTACTTGGTCTATTTTGCTGTATTACGAACAAAATTGACAAATACTAAGCACTCCCGGAGTTTGCGCTGGTGACAGTAAGCATGCAAGCGCCTTCGACACCGCCTTGTACAGGCTAACGCGGCCGCCTACGTCGTAGACGTTGGGCGGTGTCAGCGAACACAAAGAAAGCAGGGCAGCAAATCGAGAGGAGGCAAAATAAAGTTGGAACTTGGCAGTCTTTGCCTCTCCTCGGCTTATTATGTTGTTCTCTTGATTCGTTTGCTGGTGTCATACTGCTCAGAACGTAGAGCCAACTCAATAAGCGGCCTTGATAACGTAATTATCAGGATTGCATACAAAATAACAAAGGCGGTGGGCAGTTCTTTTCCACGAGCTGACTCTTTCCTTGAAGCCGAAGCCGAGAAAGCTGTTCAGATAGGATGCCTGTATTGCACGTTGAGCGATAACGAAGAAACGATAACGAGCATCCAAACGCTTTCTGCTTTTCAAGAAACCACAAAAGGGCCATTGTGCTCACGGCGTCTACATCTCAAAGCCCCGCAGCAATGAAATTTTGGAGAGCGTTGAACGCGTAGCTTAAGATAGCGAAGATATAGAGCAGTCCCCGTGCGAGATCGAACGTTTGAACAAAGAGCTGAATCGCCACGAAACGCTCGCAGAGAAGTCGTTCTCGATATGTTAAATAAAAAAAAAGATGCTCTCATCACCGTTCGCTGAATGTGAGGCGCGACCTTGCAATAACGGCTCCTTGGCATGGCCTCCGAGATAAGGCGGTGTCCTTACCACCCGCGGCGCGCTGCAAGATCTCGGAGGCGGCGTGTTTGGACTTACGTCATAGCGAAAACCACCTGGTGCACGCGTCACCTGCATAGGTGCGTGTTTAAAGGCTGCTAACAACAAAACTATGCAATCATTAGGCCAGCAGGTCTGCCAAGATTGTTTCAGTGACATATACTGCTCACTTGAAAGAACGAAACGAAAGTGAAATTTCGTTTCAGTTGGCCTTTAGTTAATGCGGCACGAATTCGGCGCTTGCCCGAACGCGGTGGCGATTGGTGGCACCCACCTCCTCCGTAGAAGATGAACATCATGGGAAACATGGCCGCGTTCGCGCTTCCCGTGGTCATCATGATGAGCGTGGCCAGCTTGTGAGCGCGGCTGTGGAAGCGCGCAGTGTCGCTTTGCCCCGCCGCCGGTCCCTGCTGATGCGGCGAAAAGAGCGGCGCGCTCGATTCATTAGCATTGCTTCGCGGGCACTTCGCAGGATTAATTTTAATGCAGCCAACACACCGAAAGGTAGGTTGGCTGCAAGCCTATGATAAGTGCAAGCGTGCCGTTGCCGATAGCTCTGCTGAGAATTGAGTGGGAATAGCTTCGCGCGTAGAATACGCTTTAAAACATATTCTCTGTCCTAGGGTGAGGATACGCATATAAAGGCTGCACTGTGGGTAGACGTTTCAATGTAATCGCAGCGTAACGGGCACGTTTCTGTGAAGGCAAAGCCAGACTCGGTTTTCCATCCCAACAGCGGCTTCGTGTCATGTCTCGGGACTCTGCGTACGTCCCGAGGTTTCTGCGTCGGCTGACTCGCGGCGGCGACTTATTGAAGGTGGCTAGTTAGGATGTGCCTCTGTTCAATATGAGTTCGCTGCTTCAATTCGTAGTGGGAGTGGCCGTATTGGAATGCTTGCGGAATGGGAAGTTAAAGAACCCCAGGGGGTGAAGATAAATCCAGAGTCCTGCACTACGGCATCTTTTACAGCACCCGCGTCAATTTGGGACGGTAAAATCAATCAATCAATCAATCAATCAATCAATCAATCAATCAATCAATCAATCAATCAATCAATCAATCAATCAATCAATCAATCAATCAATCAATCAATCAATCAATCAATCAATCAATCAATCAATCAATCAATCAGTTCTCGAAGATCGCCTTAGCGTTATCTGGCACAATTTACCAGCCCCTAATAATAAACGAAACAGTACGATAAAGACTGACAGAAAGCTTACCTCACTTTCCTGGTCGTTGTCGGTTGAGCTCATGAGCTTTGATAACGCCATGGCGATGGTCTTCACTGGCGCGAAAATTGAGGGCAAGCGAAGAAGGGCCAACAGAATGCTTGCGGACACGCTGGAAGGCAGTCTTCTTCTGAGAGCAGGAGAAAAGACCCCGTGGCTTCACGCGCAGGCAGCAGTGGCAGCCGCTGACGATGATGATGAGCCTTTAATTTTGACACGCGCCAGCAACGGTGTGTGGGCCGGGAGTTGGCTGGTTGCAACAAACCCGCCTAATATAGTAGTAACTGCAGGAATGATACTCAAGACAGAAGCAGCAGGATAAAAAAAGTCGAAGCTGGGCATAAAACAGAAGCGCATAATTAAGTAATCAGGTCACATGGCTGAACAATTGCATGTAGATGATGAAGATTCATTACCCGGTTGATACTGAAAGAAATATACAAATGTTGTAATCATTCTATGCTACATATTTACTATTTAGTTATGTGATAAGCATTTCTAACCTATTTAACAGGGATAGGCGGGCTAGTTGGTGGTCGTTATTGGAATGTATCATGTAACCGCTCAAAAACAAGGGACAAAGAAGGAACACACACACAGGCGCGGAACTTCAACCAGGTTGAAGTTCCGCGCCTTTCTTGTTCGGCCTTTTCGTAGGTTTCTACATGCCGTTTGCGAGTCGCTCAAGATGATTGCCGTGTCTTTCCACGTGGCGATGCCGAGGACGATAGCCACTTCCTCCGCCGTATCTGGATTTCTGGACGGTATGGTGGCAGCGATTAGCTCCTTCCCTTGGTTGTTGGTCACGGTAATTGCGTATGCTCTTCTACCTGGGTATTTTGCCGCATCTGTATATCTCGTGTTGGGGTCCTTCGAGTATTTCTTGCTCAGCGCTCTGACTCTTGCTTGTCTTCTGTCTTTGTGGTATGTTGCATGCATGTTGCGAGGTATTGGAGCGACTGAGATAGAGTCACGAAGAAGTGGCGGCAATCGGGCTTTCGCTGTATGAGAGTTTGCGAAGTACTGCTCTACCTGTTTGAGTCAGCTTAAGGCGTTCCAGCTGGCTGGCTCTGGGCGCTTCACTCATTTCTTCCCAGGTATTATAAAGGCCAAGTTTCAGGAGTGTCGTGGTTGAGGTCGTACTGGGTAGTCCTAGTGTGCTCTTGATTGCTTTTCTGATGATGATGTTGAGTTTTCCAATTTCAGCTCTCTTGAGGAGTAGATACGGGGTGCCATATGTGATACGGCTTATAAGGAGTGCTTGGAATAATTGGACGGTTTCTTGCTCTTTAAGTCCTCTTCTTTGGGTGGTTATACGCCAAATGAGATGGGTTACTTGTGTTAGGGTCCTCTGAAGCTTCGGAAGTGTGGCTGCACCAGAACCGTCTTTATGTATTGTGAGGCCAAGGACGCGGAGTGAGCCAACTTGAGGGACATCGATTCCATTGAGTCTGACGTTGGGATCTTGAGCGACGTAGGCTGGTGGTCGTCCCCGGGTCCTTGCCTTGAGTTTAAGTAGCTCTGATTTTTCGGGGGCGCGCTGGAGCCCGCATCTTGTGAGGTACTGTTCTATCTGATCGATTGCCTCTTGGAGGGTAGTTTGCTGTTGGCCGGTTGCGGACGCTTTTGTCCATAACGTTATATCGTCGGTGTAAATTGCATGGCTTAAATCTTCGATTCCTTCGAGTTGTTTTGGGAGCTTAATGATGGCGAGATTGAACAGCAAAGGTGAAATGACTGACCCTTGTGGAGTTCCTTTGTTGGGCATTTCGAACTTGTCGCTTCGGATGTTGCCGATACCCACCGTAGCCGTGCGATCTTTGAGAAAGTCGTGTACGTATTGGTAGGTCCGGATTCCGCAGTTTGTGTCTTGGAAATTTTGGAGGATTGCTTCATGCTTCACATTATCGAAGGCTCCTTTAACATCTTTTGTTAGAATAGAGAACTTTTTGTGGGGTTCTAGGTAGTCCAAGAGGTCTTCCTTGAGCTGTAGTAGTACATCTTGTGCTGAGAGGTGCTGTCGGAAGCCAAACATTGTGTCAGGCATGCGACCTGAGTCTTCGAGGTATGTGGTGAGGCGATCGTGAACCATGTGTTCGAGAAGCTTTCCAGCGCAGGAAGTAAGGGATATGGGCCGTAGGTTGCTGATTTGTAGTGGCTTGTTGTGTTTCGGGGTCATAATGATGTCTGCGTGCTTCCATTCTGCCGGGAGCTTACCTTTTTCCCAGCAGTTATTCATGTAGTCGAGGAGCCCATTTAGGGCCTTGTCTGGGAGGTTTCGTAGGATCTTGTTGGTCACCTTGTCGTTTCCTGGCGATGTGTTACGGGTCAATTTGGCAAGGGCGGCATGGAGTTCAGGAAGCGTGAAAGGGCTGTCGAGGGTGGGATTTGGTTCGCCTTTGTACGGTCGGGGATCGGTAACCTTGGGGGCATTGTCTCCGACAAGTTTACGCTTGATTTCTTCCTGAATTTGTTTCTCAGTTTCTGGATGGGAGTTAATGACTTTCTAGAGGTCATGTCTTTGCTGGGTCTTGTTTTTGGCGGTAGCTAGAAGTGCTCGCGTATATGCCAGGTCTTCTTCGTGCTGAGTGTGCCTTGAAGTTGGTCGCACAGCTTATGCCAGTTCTGACTGCTCAGTTGATCTCCGTATTCTTCTGCTTTCTTTGTTATGAAAGCAATCCGTTTCTGCAGTTTGCGGTTAAGTTTGATCTTTTTGCACCGCCTCAGTTGTCCTCTTCTGGCATCCCAAAGACGTAGGGGGTGAGAGTCTACGGCCGGCGTGTCCATCGTGAGTTGGATGACTTTAGTATGCTTCTCCGCCGCCTTGACCACTTCGGTGAGCCACTCTTCAATATTTTCAATGTTTTCTTCCATGTCATGCTCTCGGAAGGCCTTCCAGTCCGTCAGCCTCGCCGTTCCGGTCCTGCTCGGCTGTTTATGGTGCAGGATTTCAAGCTGAAGGATGTGGTGGTCGCTGCCGAGATTTTCTTCCAGTCGGGTCCATTCTGCCTTGGATATTCCTATTGTAAAGGTGAGGTCAGGATTTGTGTCCCCGGACACACTATTGCCTATCCGAGTCGTTAGTTTAGGATCATTCCAGAGGGTGAGGTGATTCTGTTGCGCCGAATCGTACACTCGCGCTCCTTTCTTGGTCGTGTGCTGGTAACCCCATGTTGTGCGCGGGGCATTAAAATCCCCCATTATTACGAGTTTATGGCCTTTAGATAGTCTTCTGGCTTGGGTGATGAAGTTTACAAAGTCGGATAATGGATCCTTGGGTGGACTATATAAGTATAGTACGTATAGTATTTGGTGTGTCTTCTTCTCAGGTAGCACTTCCACTAGGGTGTGTTCCACGGTTGTTCCCTGGATTGTGTGACCTTGCGTGGTTATATTTTTCTTCGTCAGGATGGCTGTTCTCTGAGATCCGGTGTGCGTATCATATCCCTGTATGCACAGATTGGTGTGATAAGTAGCCTGGGCTCAGGCTACCCGGGCATTATGTGCGGTGAGGCATAGCCTTTCCAACGCTGCCCTGGCCCGCTGGATAGCCCATAGTTGGTCGTGTAGTTCCGAGCTAGTCAGAGCGCTCAGCCATCACACCTCCAGAAGGTCCGGTTCTGTGTTGTCCTCTACATATATCGATCTGATCTTTGTGCACTTCCATAAGATGTGTGCCATGTTTGCGTGTTCGTGCTTGCAGAGCTTGCAGCTCACGTCCGGGTATTGTGTTAAATTTACTCTGTTTAAATGTACGGGGTTTCGGAACGTTCTGGTTTGCAACCTTCTCCAATCTGTTTCTTGAGACCTGTCGAGTTGTTTGTGGGGTTTTTGGTATGCTTCTCTTTGTTTCGTATAATGTGTCAGTATGTCGTGGTACGTGACCAGTGTGTCCCTGTAGTCTAGTATAGCTACTAGCCCAAGCAGGGTAGGTGACAAATAGTCGCCTAGCCTGCTTGAGCTAGTCCTGTGTGCTATACATGTTTTTCATTCTAGCTTTTTTGTATACATCCCCGTAGCCTCTTCTTCCTGGAAACTTCTCTATCCACCCTGTATCTACCTATGACTGCAACGGATCCGGTCTTATCAATCTCTTCCCTGCTTTTTTCAGCCAATACCTTAAACATATCTTGCTTATCTAGACTGCAGACTGGTTGGTGCTTCCTTCCATTTTAAATCCAACTGCTTCTGGAAGGTGTGCGTTACCTCATCGCATTTTTCCTGCAGCATACACATACCCCATCTTGTCGCGAATATTTGCGTCAGTATGTTTTTGTCCTTAGGCAACCAGCTCGAGCCTCAAATAGCAAGCTGTTCTTTGTGTTATTAGCAAACTGCCCTTTTTGTCATAGGACATAATTTTGTTCTAATTTTGAAGTTTCAAGTTTATTTCTGTCTTCGTTACAGAAAGAGGAAACAAGAGCTAAAGGCCATTTGGCCTGACAGCAGCTCTTGCTCCTAAGCGCGTTCGGCTTACATGATGATCCAATGTAAGAAAAAAGCTAATATAACAAGAAACAAGCAAGTACGATGTCGAAAATACAAATAAACAAGATAATGTGTACATTATAGAATGACTATGGGAAAAAAACATTTACGCTTCAGTTTTTGTGCATTCACATTACAGCGCAGATTAAGGAATACATATATAGTGCATAATAAATTTTAGTGCAATAGCATTTTATGTATAAATAATTTGATTGTGTATGAGAAGGTTTCTTTTACATTGCCTAAAGTTAGGCGCACAGAAATCCATTTTTTGCTTAACGATGTCTAGTAGTCTTCGTATTTGATAGTTTATATCATGACGTCCGTAGTTAGTACGCGTGAATGGTATTTTCTTGATTTGATAACGTAATGGGTATCGAGGAGAAGTGGGTATGCTGACAACATGGAGCCTGTGTTTTTTATATGTAACAGTAGTTATAATAAAATACTTCATTTGCTCGGATTAGTAAATGTTTGCCGAAGAGACTGTATGTGCGTAAGTCACGCGGCCTACCATGGTAGTTTTCAAAAATTCGTACTACTCGTTTTTGCAAGCTTATGCGATCTGATAATCACGTGGTTATGTGAAACAGCAACACGGCCGCCTCGTAAAGGCGTTGGCTTCGCGTTCGATTCCAGGATTGGGAGAAATTTTTCAAATATAAAACCTTTTTTTAGAGATAACCACACGAGTTTTCTTTGCAGTTCGGAGGGATTGAGATGACTTTGCGCGTCTAATCCCCCAGCTCGCGCGTGCTGTGCTGTAGCCGGGTGGACGAAAATTTTCCCTTTAATCAACAATTAGTTCAGCGGAGTCTTGGAAGGCTATTCGACCAGTTGGTGAACACAGGAATCTGACCTCAGTCCGAAGTCACTGTTTCAAAACAGTCAGTCAAAAGGCGGCCGTTAAGCCGACGTAGCTTAGTCGGAACTCCACGGCGAGGTTTTACTTGTTGTCCCTGTTGAATAGTATCTCCATCTTCCTGCAACATTTTGTTTCGTTTGCAGCCTCGTTCACAATTTAGGCATATGCTCATGACAGAACACCCATTTGCATGCACGACCGACGGAACGACTCGCTGAAGCTAAAAAATGGCGTCAAGCTCTCTGGTGTGCGCGTTTTAATGAGAATAACACCATGCTCCCAATATTCAGCGTCTTTGAATTGTCGCTAACCGAGCCCGAAAAGCAGCAAACTCTGCAGGTACTTACTGTGCACGAACACGCACGTGCGTATGACCAATTTTACTTGAATACGTAAATTGAACCATAAGTAGAAAACATTCTTGACCACATCTTCGTCAATCTGAGCACACGAGTACACAGAAACGACGGCTTACGAATCAAGCCTACCTAAGTAATGTCCCGCACTTAGCCGAATTTGCAGTTTATCAGGAAGTTCACTTGAAAAGGGAACACTTTCGTCCGGAACATCGTGTTATCTATGTATTACGTGCTCAGAGATGCTCAAATGCTCGAGGAAAAGCGCAGAGTGTGAAGAAGCAGGGTAACAAAATAAATGAAGACGCTATGTATAGAAGCACAGGATGATGGAGACCATAATGAGGCAGCCAATGATTTAGCGAAAGTATGCAGAATGAGACATTTCTTGGCGCATGTTCTTCGAAGTCACGTATTCCACACAAATATCGAATTGCAGGCCATACACCTGCAAAGATGAAGCTGCTGTTGTTAATTTCAACGCTCTTAGGTATATCAGAAAGATTATAAAGTACCTACTAGGCACAATTAATATAGCAATGCTTTCGACGCGCCCACAGATATGGAAGCGCGTTGCTGGCCTCTGCTTCAGATCCACATGACAACTCGTGATGCACAGTTCATGAACACAATGTTTAGCTCGCTTTGAGGATCGCGGCAGTAGTGTCCTGTGATAGGGACAAAAGTAGCGGCGGGGTAAAAAGGACGCATAACTACTCGTGTATTCAAGAGCGTCGATGGCGCGCTTGTCAAGATCTGAATGTGTTCCCAAGAACAAGAACAAAAATAAAAAAGAACACTTCGATCGAAACACAGTGGTGCTCGGGAATGTAGCCCCTCCAAGAATGCAAGAGTTCTCCTTCATTTCCAACTTCTTGGGTCTTTGCCTGAAAAAAAGCTTTACGGGCACTGCTATAGGGCGGCGAGGGGAGCCTCGGGGAGCACGTTCCCGAAACCGGCATCCACTGGCGTATGGTCTCCTGGAACGGGCGCTGAGCGCCGCAAGCGACAAGGATCTCGGAGGCTGGTGCCACCAGTCAATCACTGGTGGCCGTCTGATTCGGGGTCGTCCCGTTCGTCGCTCGTTTGCCGCCCCTTCTTCGAGCGACGGGAACGGCGTTTTCGCAGAGCACTGGTCTTGGCTGAAGCGTCCCGCGATTCCTTGAGACTCTGGACGCCCGCGGAACGAGCAGCGTCGCCGGGCACCGCGTCCTTTGCTTTCACGCGAGCTGCAGCAGCGGTGGGACCGCGCTCGCTTTCCGTGGCGAGCGACGACGACTGGAGCGTCCCGCTGGACGTCCCGCTGGACGTCGTCTTGGCCGGCATCTGTGAGGCTGACTTGTGCACGACGATGGTGGGTGGAGGATCCGCGGCAGCCCACTGTCCAGAGACAGTGGTCCTGTCCCACTGCTGAACGAGTCCTGTCGCGGCTTCAATCTCTGGCGCTTGGGGATTGGTGAACTGCGCCGCCGACGTTCCGGCCACAGAAGCCACCGACGCCGAAACCGGGTTGTCTGGTTCCCGAGCGGCGCTTTCGGCGGACACTGCAGAAACGTCGGTCGCCCTGGCAGCAACTGCATCCTCGACGCTCTGATTCGAGTCGAGACTCTTGCGGGAGAGGGGCGGCTGACGCGAACGGGGCCTGAGGCCGACGACGAGCTTGCGAAGCGACCGGATCGTCTTGCCGCCGGATCGCTTGCTGTGGTCGGTAGCCTCAGGCTGTGAGGCAGCGGTCACGGTCCTCGTATCTAGGTGCTGTGCCTGTAGAAGAGTGCGAATGAGGACCAGAATGGAATGACGTCTGCAGGCCCCCCAAAGAGTTTACTGAAAGATTATGCGTTGTGTGGGAATAGAATTGGGGAAGACGCGCTGGCGGCGAATGCGACAAGACTACGTCGAGTACATTGGGGCGTATGGTTTCATACAATAATCACTTGAGGGTACTCTGGCGCCAGCGTTTGCGGGAGCTGCAATGAGAGTGGTTGTACTAGCATTTGAATTATGGCATGTACATGGATTTGCCTAAATTTCGCCCTTATGGCTTCAAACAGCTTTGTGGCATCGTAAACTCGTCGTTTTCAACAATGTACTGTGTAATAAGTAATGAACTAAACATGTCCAACGGCAGGATTTGAACGCAGAACCTATAGCACAGAAGTCGGGTATTGAAACCATTAAGTCACAGATGCTGTTTAAAAAATGTGTTGCCTGTTTTATACTATTATGTGGCAAAACAACAAATGGCAAAAAACTACAAATGGCACTTGAGAAAACAAGATAAATTAGTAAGTTTTCAACACCAAGTGTCAGCCTTACTGGGCTGACTATTTTAGAATTCTTTGAGCGCGGTCAAGGGTTCCACTCTTGACACCCACGCAGGTACACAATGTTGTGCTTTCTGAATTTCTGCAAACTGGACATGCATTCTCGAAAAAGCATTCGTGCAGGCCGAGCATCCGGATCGCAGTGAAACCCGCCATACGGGCGCGCCATAGACAGTGAAAGCCAACTAGCATAATAAGATCAAACGGCATTCCATCATCGTTTTCTATCGATAAATATGTAATACCCTGTAGATCTAAGGGAAAATCTTTCTTGATATTCGTCTGAAGTGCATCCCAAATGAAGACACCCGTCCAACAATCTAGAAATACGTGATCTATAGTTTCTGGTTTCTTACAGATCAAGGAATGTGACTCCCAGGGTAAGAAAAAACCAAAATACTCTAAAAAGATTTTGACAGGCTACGTACCCATGTGAAACATAAACAGAAAGACTTGGTCCCTGCCGTTACTCGCATTCTTTTCACCCGCTTAAGCACGTCTTGCCCTTGACCTCCAGTGTATATGGCCCTGTACATTGGAACAGGGCGAACTACATCGCATGCATCTTTGTACAGAGTTTTACGTTTCACAGAAAAAATGTACTCATGTGAAAATCTAATCGACAAGAACCGTACAGTTAAAATAACTTATTTGATGCATCCGACATTAATGTGGTCGAGAAAGGCAAACAAAATACCGTGAGGTACACAATAAAACAGTTTTCTCAAGATCGAACTGTACAATTACTAGGCCTGTTTGCCTAATCTCGCAGCACTCCAACATGCACCGCATCTTATGTATATTAGTCACAAGCAAATGCCCCATAATGCCACATGTTTGGGGAGGACCAAACAATTCCTTAATTACTTTCTGTAGCCACCTTGCTAGCATTTTCATCACGATCTTATAATCACAGCGAGTGATGTAAGCCTGTATGAGGAAACCAATTTTAAGTTCTCTATCTCTTCTGTCTTTGGTATTAATACAGTATGTGCTTCCCTGCATGACCGGGGCAGGACATTTAATTCGTAAGCCTCATTAAAAACAAAAAAAGCACGCGAGCCAATTTTTTTAAATGTCTTGTAAAACGAAGCGCTCAGACTGTCGGGCCCTGGCGACTTGCCGAGATTCAGGTTATCTATAGCCTTTTCTACTTCCGTTTGTGATATGGGTGATTCTAACACTGCTCTTGTGTCATAGTGCAGCCGTGGCATTCTCTAAAGAAATTCTTCTTTAGACCTCTCTGCATTCACGGGTCTAGAAGCAAAAAGCGCTTCTTAATGCCGAGCAAATGCACGTTTTACGTTGTCATTTCCTGTCATTTCTGTCCCGTTATCTTCAATAACGTCTATATGGTTTCGCCGTGCGCGTCTTTATTCTTGAGTCCAAGTGCGCGTTTTGTTGGACATTAATCTATAGCCATCGCATCTACTATTACTCTCACTAGCGCTCCGCGATAACGCTCCTTATAATAAAGCTCCAGTTTCTGTTTGATACTACCCAGATCTTCGGCATACACACCTGGCGTTTCACATTCAAGCCCTGTTAGCTTTCCAAAACTCATCTTAAGCCCTTTCTCTTTCTTTTTGGCTTCAAACGAAAATGCTGGATCTTTCTATCGCTTTAATTTTTTATGAGTTGCTTGAAAAGGTTTTTTTCAAGCAACAGATAAAAATATATAAAAATAGGAAAGCATGTTCTCCCATTTTGTTCCCACTATCTTAATGGATATTCTTAATTTCATGCATCACTGCTACATTGAAAGATTCATCCCCTAATAAATTGGAATTCAATTTCCATTCCTCCCACAAAAAACTCTTGCTATCTTTCTTTGATCCCATTGACATTCTACAAGGCAGTGATGAGTAAACGAAGTCGGCGAAACACCATAACTGTGACAATTTAGGGTTGTATCCACTGGCAGGTACAGTGGGTCCAGCGGGCATGGCTGCTGCTCTGAAAATGAGTGTACTTCACAGCTCGGGAGCCCTCCAAATACTCTGCAATATCCTGTGGCTCATACTCTGCGATCACTTGTCACAACACTTCGCTGCTTTTGCCTTTAACCATTCTACCACTTGACCTATCACTTGAATTCGAAGCGCAATTAAAATCTCCAACCAAAACAAGCTGCTTATCAATGCACAAATACCGTCTCAGGTTAGAGAAGAAATTTACGTGTTTCTGTGCCACACTTGGAGCATAAACACACATAAAATGCCATGCAATATCACTATATGAGAAATCACACAGCACAAATCTACCGGAACAACATGAAACATTTTGCACTGACAGTCCTGGATTCCTTCGAACAAGGAGGACGCACCCTCCGGACCTGCCAATAGCGTGGCTCTGAACGGCGTGATGCCTTGCTGTGAAAATCCGCAGCACGATCGCCGCCTCCTCCTCTACTTCCACTTTCGTCTCCTGCACAGCCAAGAATTCAAAATCTTCTTCCTTTAACAACCGGTATAGTGGACTTCGTTTTTCCTAGAGGCCACACTTCGAACTTTTAAAGTGGCGAGTGCAAGTGACGTTTGAGGAGCCATCGTAGATTTCTGGAAAAGGTAGGCTCGGGGCATGGCGCTTACTTTGCGGGTCCAGCTAAAGACCGTTGCGACATTCTCAGCACTTGGCGAAAGTGGCTTGTCGTCAACTTTCCTATCCCCCGTGCCCCCAGGCCTTGCCCTGAGGTTCGTGCGCCTACCCGTTGGTGTTTTCGCGAGCAGTCCCTCGATTCTTTGCGCGCAGACCTTGTCTCCTTCGCTTTTGGTGTATTCCTGGGGTCTCTTGACTGCCGAGCATACGCAATTACTCCCATAGATTCGCTGGCGTTCGGTGACTCGCCGACAGCGTCCAGGTCCGCACTAGCACTACAAGGGACGCTTTTCGGGGCCCCCCCCGTTTAGACACTAGCGTAGACGCTTCGGCTACTTGAGAAGTTACATCTCTTGCAGGGTTGTCTGTTCCCTCAACCGTTTTTGCTGCAGTGTCCGGTGGGCTGTGTACTGCCTCTGATCGATCTTCACTTGCTGGAGTTGAGGCATCGCAATGTGGCCCAGTTGTCACATACCCGCCACCTTTCGCTGCGTCCTCTGCCTCGGTCACGTCCATAATGTGCACCGTTGAATCCTCGTCGTCGGCTGTTCCCGTCACTGCGGCCTAGGAGCGAATGCACCCGGCGTCGACGTGACCAAAACGCCGGCAGTGTGGGCAACGTGGCAACTTGCGCTCGCGACGCACATGTCCCGAACTATGGCAGCCCAAGCATTGCATAGGCCGACCTGGTGCAACCAACAGTGCTAGTTCACGGGCGACGCGAATCTGGTGTGGCTGGTCATCAACCTCGAAACCACTCTTGTGCTTCAGGAGCAGTCCGGGTTTTCGAACCTTTCTCGTTCACTCCCTCCACGCGCCAGCGCTCTTGGTGACCTCAGTCACTTTGCCAAATGCCGTCAACGCCGCACGCACGTCGTCGTCTGCCATGGCGTGGAGCAACAAATGAAGTCGGAACCTCACCTGCTGCTCCTGCGGGTGGATGACGAGACAGCGTCACCCCTTGACCTGAAGTTCTTTCAGTCCAGCAACCGCTTCGTCGCCCCAGGGCGTTTTAATGTCACGGCCCACACGTGGTTGATCTGGTAGGCACCGAAAGCCACAGCGACAGAAGGCAGCCGTTCCTTGTGCAAAGCATCCAGGAAATCTTCAACCGTGAAGGGTCGTGCTCGAATATCTCCGTGGAAGAACACTGTTCATAACGACGCGTCCTGTTGGCAAATGCGGCAAAATAATCTCAAAATCCTTATCGACTTAGCTACAATCCTTTTACCGCTGTCAGGATTGGGGGCTCAATCCCATCGCTCGTGATCCGTTGTCAAGATTGGAGTCCGGCATGAATTCGAAGGTAGCTGGCCCCTGCCGTCGTCCAACTTATCCACGCTGAGGACGTTGATGAAGGGAAGAACTGCTTCTCATCGAGAACGAGGAATATGGGTTTATTTACAGTATTTAGATCAGTCTAACATGACTGCTTGAGAAAAGTGTCTCGAGCATTCGCACCACAGAAGTTTTTAAACACTCGGTCCTCCCGCGATACAAGGTGACGCGAACGTACGTTTACTTCTTGTAAGCTCGCCGCCGCCCCGCAGGACAGTTTACACACACAAAGGCACCCACGGGCGAATGTCCGGAACCGACGTCAGAAGGGAGCCGTTCCGAGTAGCTCGGAGCCATTCCGGGTAGCTCGTTGTCGTGCGTCCCGGTCTGCGCGTGGGAAGCAACAAAAAACGGCTTTCCCGCGGCAGCTCGCGCACGCGTAGGTCCGCGCTGGGGAGTTTGGGCACAATAGTTCGCCCGCCCAACTCATTCCGTCACAAAGCCGATTTAGTCACGCTGTGGCTAGAAGTTCGCGGCGATGCTCCCGAGATGTTGCTTTCCCCCAGTCGTAACTGGGTGGCAATCTTGCATTGTAGCTCGCCATTCTTAACACCGCGGTGAGGGAGGGCCGCCGAGAGCGCTCACGAAGAGCTCGACATTCCGCGTCCGCTCACCTCGGTTCCTTAAGAGGTAGTGTAAGCCACGGACGCATGTATCGACAAGCGATGTGAAACGCCCTTATAAATTTATCGCGGGCACGAGACGCCTTGAGACGCTTGACTCGTTTCGATTTGGCCACCTCGACAAACTCAATCGTTGCAATTAGTAGCAATTGTGCGTGTTCGCGGCGTCTTCTGCACTTCGAAGTGTATAGATTGCTCTGAAATGTGCAATAAGATTTATATAGCGTAATATAAAAAGCCACAGGAACGTCTGAATCCGCAAGCACGTTCTGACAAATTCATGAACTTCCCATCATGGTAGGACAATGACTACAGCGCCAGAGTTCCCTCTAGTATATTGTAGGAAATTCTATGCATTGCGGAAGGCCATAGAAATGCCGGAAATTTGCGTGCGTATCAATATATGTGCTTTCAATGGTAATAGAAAAATAATGAATAGGACCATAAACAGACAAGACCTTTATGAATCATAATAATAAAAATGGCTGTGGCTTAGGTAAGGTTAAGCCCAGGATGCGAAGCATACTAGCCTTTATTTTAGTTGTTGAACCACTGTTTAGCCTGGTGAACTGCTGTTGCTTGGCTATATTTGGTTCGGCTAGACGAAGAAACAACTCATGCGTTACTCTGCTTCGCCTTCAAGAGTGGAACGCGACAGCGTTCCCGTCGACCCGCCAAGGGGTGTAAGACAATGAGCTACGGCGCAGCGACTACGCGCCCCGCATTGGACGCGGTGAGCGTCGAGCAACGCAGCGTTCGGCGCTGCAACGAAATGTGCGCCTGAGCAAGCGACGCACGCCTGAGCCTTAGAAACAGCTCGTTTCTAAGGCAACACCGCATTCACTAGAGGCGCTTTTGTACCGCTTTCAAGCATCGTACTCGTGGCTCAGTGGTAGCGTCTCCGTCTCACACTCCGGAGACCCTGGTTCGATTCCCACCCAGCCCATCTTGCAAGAGTTGAGCCAAAGCCACTTCTCCTCTGTCGTGACGTCACGGTGTCACGTGGTATTGAAGGCGACACCGCCGCGCCTGAGGAGCTGGGTTGAGCTCTCGTAATATGCTTCGCATAAAAGAAAACGTCTACCGTTGTTAAACACGCTCACTGCGAATGACGTTTAATATAAGTGCAACTTCTACAGCCACTTTCTGCACTCCGTATTCAAAGAAAACAGCGGTGTCGGTTTTTGGAAAAAAAATGACTCAGGGTAAGCGCTGTTTCTGATAACGTCACTTACCTTGGAACTTTCGACACTTTTCGCCCCATCTTGCCGAGGCTCGGACAACGATGGCTTGTGCTTCCCAGGATGTTCCTCGACGCCCACTGTGTGCTTTCCCGTCGACCTCGCGGCTTCAGATGCTGCTACCGCCGTGTGGAGCGTCTTGCCGGTAGGCCCTGTTTGCGCGGGCGATGGTTCATCCTGCACGGCCTGCTTAATCTCGCCGCTTGCTCCACCAATGTCTGAAGGCCCTCCGGTAGTGGCAACGCCAACGGCAAGCGCCGTTCGATGCCCAGCAGACCCGGTTGGCTCGGAAGCACTTTTGCTCAACTCATGGTCCTTGGCCGACTGCCGGTCATCTGACGGCGGCTTGTCGCTCGTCTGACCCAGCCTGGACACCTTCCGGCGTTGGCTCTGCAACAGCTTTCCGGGTGCTGCTTCGGCTGGGGTGACTGAACCTGAAGAAGGCGCTTTTGCTGAGGCGACTGAGGAGGATGCCTGCGTAGCCACCTGTGGCACTTGCGCCACGCGTTGGCCAGAGGTGGCGAAGCTGCCCGGCTTCTGAGAAGTCGTCGACGACCTTCGCGACATCGATCGCTTGCGCGAGGCTCTCCTGACGGGAGTGCGTCGCCCATCGGGCGGCATCGATGGCACCTGACGCTCTTCTCTCCGGCCGGCTGCCTCCTCTTCGTCTCGTAGCATGCGCGGGCCAGAGGTCTCGCCGTGCGCTAGAGAAGTCGGAGCACCGGCTCCAGCAGGGATAGCAGATGCCGTCGCCGAAGTGTGCGTGGCGACGGGCAAGTTGCTGGTCGGTCTAGCGGGCCGAACTTGGAACGCTGGTTCTGGGCCCGACGCCGCGTTCTGGTACCGCTGCAGGAAATCCGGCTTGTCGCCTTCATCCTCGAATGACTTCACGATGACCGGCAGCCGCTTGGCCGACGGCTTTGGAAGGACGGCATCCGTTAAAGGTACCGGAGCGGACACTATGGGCCCGTGCGCCGAGTCGACGACGAAGTCCATCTCATCGAAGCTGTCGCCACTTTCGTCGCTGGCTTTGTCGCGCTCTGCCGCCGTGGGCATGATCTTGTCCACCGGGTTTGGAAGGGGAACGTCGGCTACTGCGGGAGTGACGACGGGGGGAAGAAAGTAAAGCGGCTTGGGGGCCTCTGCCAGTACGGACCTCGGCGTGGATTCGATAAAGGCGGCCGGCTTACCCTTCGTCGGATTGGCTGGCTTCTCTTGAGCCCGCCTCGCTAACCGGCGCAGCGAGCTCAAGTTTCGGGATTCGTGCAACGTTCCCGTTTCGGGGGCGGACTTGCGCGACGGTCGCCTCTTCTTGGACTTCCTGGCCGGTGGAGACTCGTCGTCTATGGAGAAGTTGCGCCAGTCGCTCGGCGACTGGACGTCGCGTTTTGAGCGATCGGAGGCGACGTACAAGTTCTTCGCCATGCGCTCCGTATCGGAGTTCGGGGACGTGTTGGAGTCGCGCGTCTTGTGGGATGGCTGTCGACCGGGTGCCACTTGTGACGCCGCCATTAGCGTGCTCCGTTTCTCGAGCACCTTCCGTTTGTCGATTACTTCGACCGCGATCTGCTGCCGATAGATCATGGCTTGCTCCCAGCTCGACGGTACCCGCACAGGCAGCGGAGCGACGCTCTGCTTGGCTTTCTGGAGGCGCGACAAAATCGGGAAGCGATGTTGAAACTTTGAAGGGCGATGTTGAAAAAAAAAAGGTTTATGTTGGACAGCAGTGTATGTGCAGTTACGATGCGGCCGAATTCGCCAAACGTCTCGTTTCTAAGCGCTGCTTGCTATTGGCCGGTCGCCCTCAGTAATAATAAATCCCACATCAAGGTACATTTCTTTTACGAAAAACTTAAGGGTGAAGTTCTATTTTTAGTGTAAATAAAGACCAAAGTTTCTCGCAAGCTTCAAACGATGCTACAGCCACAACATTGGGCAGACAGAATCATAGGCTCAGGTAGTTACTTGAGTGTCTTCTCGAAAGCCATTACTGTTGGTGAGCTGTGTACGCTGACGCATACCTATAACGCGTCAATAATCCTGATATAATTGCAGTCATCTACACGCAAAGATTTTGTGGCAAACGTAACTTTTGTCCAGCGCCCACGATTACTTTATTGGAAGATTAGAAGCACCGGCCTCGGTAGCTTAGTGGCTACGGCACTGTGTTGCTAATATCGAGGTCGAGGGTTGGATTCCTTTTGGGGTGGGTGCATTCCAATGGAATCGTAATGCAAAAATAGCGATCGCGTATATTTCGGTGAACGTTCCGGAACTCAAGCTGATCAAACTTAATCCGGATTCTGCCACTTCGGTGTGTCGCATAATCAGATCGTGATTACGGCACGTAAAACCGCAGAATTATATTTATATTTGTTTTTCAGAAACGTAATTAACTAATACAGCACAACGTATGATACAGTTATATTTGGTGTAACTTTATGTTTTCGACTAAGCATGACAGCCGTCGCCTCAGTTTGCTCAGCACGTACATTCGAAGTGAACGCGCTGTGCTCACCAGCTTTGTGCACTCCAGCAGGGTAACCGCGAAGACGGGTATGAAGCTGAACTCGAGCGATGCGAACCAGATAATGATGAAAGTGAGCCAGATGGGGTAGTCGTGGCACGAAGTGCTCGCCACTTTGCCCCACACGACAACCTGTGAAGTGCGAATAAATAATGGGTCCGTACACGTTGAGCTGTTCGGCATGCAGCTCAAAGATTGATCAAATCTATTCAGCTTGCCTTCCAGAGAACCTTCTGGACGGAATTATAGGTAATCAAGTACTTGAAAAGACCCTTAATCCGAACCATTTGCTCGCGTAGTTTTACCAAAGGATTCACACACACACACACACACACACACACACACACACACACACACACACACACACACACACACACACACACACGCACACGCACACGCACACGCACACGCACGCGCACACGCACATACACACACACACACACTCACACACACACACACACACACACACACACACATATATATATATATATATATATATATATATATATATATATATATATATATATATATATATTTGTGTTTTATGAGTTGTGACCGTCGATAACAAAGAGCACTGGAACTGTTCAACAATGTCATGTTTACTATAGCTCTGAGCGATAAATAAGGTAAGAGGAAACTGCTAACCATGCTTGCATTGCTCACACGCTGTGTTAAATGCTTGCGCTACAAGGTTGCTTCGCGCTGCAAAAATATTTGAGATGATTTCCCAAGGACCCGCGATATCTTAACGATACGCACTATCGTGAGCACCTACATTCTCGTCTTCCTTGTTCTGTTGTTCCTTCTTCTGTGCTTTAACACTCGACCTGGTACTCACTCTCGTACGCTGCCTGACACGATTGAGCTGTTGAGATGCACTCGATCGTGGCGCCGAGTCAAGAACTCGGTCTCTTAAACAATAGTTTTTTAAATAGAGAAATATTGCAAAGGGGCTGCCTGGTCCCTCGGGTAGCGCCGGCTTGACCAGTTAATAAGCGGAGCCGCTCAAGCTTTTGGAGCTTGACCAAATCGATCACCAGAGAGTGTCCAGGTAGGCATGAGAAAACATAACGAACAAAGCGTTCACTACTTAAAATGTGGTCAGCTTCACAAGCTGTTGCTTGTGATGGGAGCTGTACATTGATAGATCTCCGCGGAAGCTCTCGTCTTGGAAAGGGGGGGAATTGTCACTGCTGGTGCTCGCGGCCTGGCGCGACAGTCGTCTTCGGCAGGCCTAATCGGTGTGAGTGTGACCACAAGGCTGAGTGCTGGGCGAGTTGCTACGTCGTCGACTAGGATGAAAACAAACAAAGATAACGCATACACACGAAACTCTTAGCACAAGGGACGACTGCCGGGTATACCTGTCAACTGAAGGCTTCCTGTATGTGCGTTTCTTTCACGTTTCATCCTAAGTTAGTCTGACACATGCGTCAGGGCGTACTGGGGCACAAAGATACGCGCAAACTCCTATTCACATGCGTGCGCGCGCGTTCGAGTTATACTTGCTGGTAATACGGGATTTCTGTATATTTTTAACCGTCCAAATCGCCACCATTGCTGGAGCAATAGCTGGAAGAACATGGGGTAGTTTTTGGCAACGCAATACGAATGCTTGTCACAAAGGCAAGCCGTAAGAGATACCTTAATTGTTCCGGCCAGTGACGCTCACATAATTGCGTGGTGTCAGCACCTACTGCGAAAGAAACTTGAAGAAAAACAGTCAGTTGCGGAAACCAACTACGCGCTTGCGCATTCTGCATCGTCGTTCATAAGTTATACACCTCGCGGTGGCCAAGTGATTATGGCGTTCAACCGCTCAACGCAAGGTAGCGGGTTCTTTTGCAGGCCGGAATTGCACCGTGACGAAATGTAAAAAGTGCTCGTGTATTCAGATTTTGGTGCAAAGTGCAGCAGTGGCGTAGAGGTAGAGCATCCGCCTCGCGTGCAAGATGACTGGGGTTCGAATCCCGGTGGCGCGCAATTTTCCACCGGATTAAAAGAAATCCGCGTGTTTATAAAATTCCTTAAACAGGCCTGGAGTGCAGCCTGATCCCGGTGACCAGAACCGGTAACGCACTCCCTCAATAGAACAGGATTGGCCACGCTGGCGCAGTACTTGGTCACAATCTCCTACATGAATACAACAATCAATCCCCGGCCCTCAGTCCAAGCAGCTGTGAAGCAAATGACCACGGCGGCGGTGAGACCTGTGACGCAGCAGAGGATGCTGAGAATCTCTGGGTCCGGACAGGCCGCCATTGGAATCTGAACCTGGCAACGTTTAATGTTAGAACGTTATCTAGTGAGGCGAGTCTAGGAGCTCTATTGGAGGAATTAGCGGGGAGTATATGGGATATAATAGGCCTCAGTGAGGTTAGGAGTACAAGAGAATCATATACAGTGCTAAAAAGCGGGCACGTGCTGTGCAACCGGGGCTTAGCGGAGAGACAAGAAAAAGGAGTCGGATTCCTGAATAATAGGGATATAGCTGGTAACATACAGCAATTGTATAGCATTAACTAGAGGGTGGTATGTCTTATGAAACTAAACAAAAGGTACAAGTTGAAGTTCGTATAGATCTACGTGCCTACATGCAGTCATGATGAGGAGCAAGTGGGAAGCTTCTATGAAGACGTGGAATCGGTGATGGGTAAAGTCAAAACAAAATACACTATAGTGATGGGCGACTTCAATGCCAAGGTAGGCAAGAAGCAGGCTGGAGACAAGTCAGTGGGGGAATATGGCATAGGCTCTAGGAATAGCAGGGGAGAATTATTATTAGTTTGCAGAACAGAATAATATGCGGATGATGAATACCTTCTTCCGCAAGCGGCATAGCCGAAAGTGGACGTGGAGGAGCCCGAATGGCGAGACTAGAAATGAAATAGACCTTATACTCTGCGCAAACCCTGGCATCATACAAGATGTGCACGTGCTTGGCAAGGTGCGCTGCAGTGAGCATAGGATGGTAAGAACTCAAATTAGCCTAGACTTGATGATGGAACGGAAGAAAGTGGTACATAATAAGCGGATCAATGAGTTAGCGGCAAGAGGGAAAATAGAAGAATTCCGGATCAAGCTACAGAACAGGTATTCGGCTTTAACTCAGGAAGAGGACCTTAGTGCTGAAGCAATGAACGACAACTCTATGGGCATCATTAAGTAGTGTGCAATAGAAGTTGGCGGTAACTTCGTTAGACAGGATACCAGCAAGCTATCGCAGGAGACGAAAAATCTGATTAAAAAATGCCAATGTATGACAGCCTCTAACCCTACAGCTAGAATAGAACTGGCAGAACTTTCCAAGTTAATCAACAAGCGTAAGACAGCGGACATCAGGAACTATAATATGGGTAGAATTGAACATGCTCTCAGGAACGTGGGACCCCTACAGCTAGAACAGAACTTGCAGAACTTTCCAAGTTAATCAACAAGCGTAAGACAGCGGACATCAGGAACTATAATATGGGTAGAATTGAACATGCTCTCAGGAACGTGGGACGCCTAAAAGCAGTGAAGAAGAAACTAGGAATAGGCAAGAATGAGATGTAGGCGTTAAGAGACAAAGCCGGCAATATCATTAGTAATATGGATGAGATAGTGCAAGTGGCTGAGGAGTTCTATAGAGATTTATGCAGTACCAGTGGCACCCGCGACGATAACGGAAGAGAGAATAGTCTAGAGAAATTTGAAATCCCAGAAGTAACGCTGGAAAAAGTAAAGAAAGCCTTGGGAGCTATGGAGAGGGGATGGCAGCTGGGGAGGTTCAGGTAACAGCATATTTGTTGAAGAATGGTGCGCAGAATGTTCTAGAAAAACTAGCCACCTTACTGCGCCATGCCTCATAACCTCGAGCGTACCGGAATCTTGGAAGAACGACAACATAATCTTAATCCATAAGAAAGGGGACGCCAAAGACTTGAAAAATTATAGACCGATCAGCTTACTGTCCGTTGCCTACGAAGTATTTACTAAGGTAATAGCAAATAAAATCAGGAACACCTTAGACTTCTGTCAACCAAAGGACCAAGCAGGATTTCGTAAAGGCTACTAAACAATAGACCATATTCACACTATCAATCAGGTGATAGATAGATGTGCGGAATATAACCAACCCTTATATATACCTTTCATTGATTACGAGAAAGCGTTTGATTCAGTCGAAGCCTCAGCAGTCATGGAGGCATTACGGAATCAGGGTGTAGGCGAGCTGTATGTAAAAATACTGAAAGATATCTACAGCGGCTCTACAACCACCGTAGTCCTCCATACAGAAAGCAACAAAATTCCAATAAAGAAGGGCGTCAGGCAGGAAGATACGACTTCTCCAATGCTATTCACAGCGTGTTTACAAGGGGTATTTAGAGGCCTGGATTGAGAAGAATTGGGGATAAGGGTTAGTGGAGAATACCGATGGTAACTTGTGATTCGCTGATGATATTGCCTTGCTTAGTAACACAGGGGACCAATTGCAATGCATGCTCACTGACCTGGAGAGGCAAATCACAAGGGTGTGCCTAAAGATTTATCTGCAGAAAACTAAAGTAATGTTTAACAGCCTCGGAAGAGAACAGCAGTTTAGGATAGGTAGGGAGGCACTGATAGTGGTAAGGGAATACATCTACTTGGGGCAGGTAGTGACCGCGGATCCGGATCATGAGACTAAAATATTCAGAGGAATTAGAATAGGATGGGGTGCGTTTGGCAGGCATTCTCAGATCATGAACAGCAGATCGCCATTATCCCTCAAGAGAAAAGTGTATAACAGCTGTGTCTTACCAGTACTCACGTACAGGGCAGAAACCTGGAGGCTTACGAAAAGGATTCTACTTGAATTGAGGACGACAAAACGAGCCACGGAAAGAAGAATGATAGGTGTAACGTTAAGGAATAAGAAAAGAGCAGATTGGGTGAGGCAACAAACGCAAGTTAATGATGTCTTAGTTCAAATCAAGCAAAAGAAATGGGCTTGGCCAGGACATGTAATGAGGACGGAAGATAACCGATGGTCATTAAGGGTTACGGGCTCGATTACAAGAGAAGGGAAGCGTAGCAGGGTGTGGCAGAAAGTTAGGTGGCCGGATGAGATAAAGAAGTTCGCAGGGACAACATAGCCACAACTAGCACATGACCAGGGTAGTTGGAAAACTACGGAGATGCCTTTGGCCTGCAGTCGGCGTTGCCAGGCTGCTGCTGATGATGAAATAACCATCTGTAATACAATTTAACTTGCAACATCATGTCAATACGGGGTGCACGTGATACAGAACATGGTTTGCTTTTGAACGTTGAACCACATCACTCAATCAATAATTTATCGACTATGTATACCGTTATCTACATTGTAACACTGACATCATGTTGCCTCGGGGATGTCCATTATACGCCTCGATCAGCCGTACACATCCTCTTATTCTCAGCATCTGCGCTAAAAGATCATGCGACCAAATTTCACACAGGTTTTCGTTCCTAAAGACTGTTTGTCGTTCTTCAGCCGCCTTTACAATATATAAGTTGGCCACTTTGTCGCCATCGTTTAGGTGCAACTTCTTCTTTCATGCACATCATAATCATCATCATCATCATCAGCATGGTTATGCCCACTGCAGGGCAAAGGCCTCTCCCATACTTCTCCAACAATTCCGGTCATGAACCAATTGTGGCCATGTCGTCCCTGCAAACTTCTTAATCTCATCCGCACACCTAACTTTCTGCCGCACCCTGCTACGCTACCCTTCCCTTGGAATCCATTCCGTAACCCTTAATGACCATCGGTTATCTTCCCTCCTCATTACATGTCCTGCCCATGCCCATTTCTTTTTCTTGATTTCAACTAAGACGTCATTAACTCGCGTTTGTTCCCTCACCCAATCTGCCATTTTCTTATCCCTCAAAGTTACACCTATCATTCTTCTTTCCATAGCTCGTTGCGTCTTCCTCAATTTGAGTAGAATCCTTCTCGTAAGCCTCCAGGTTTCTGCCCCGTAGGTGAGTACTGGTAAGACACAGCTATTATATACTTTTCTCTTGAGGGATAATGGCAACCTGCTGTTCATGATCTGAGAATGCCTGCCAAACGCACCCCAGCCCATTCTTATTCTTCTGATTATTTCCGTCTCATGATCCGGATCCGCCGTCACTACCTGCCCTAAGTAGATGTATTCCCTTACGTCTTCCAGTGCCTCGCTGCCTAATGTAAATTGCTGTTCTCTTCCGAGACTGTTAAGCATTACTTTAGTTTTCTGCAGATTAATTTTTAGACCCACTCTTCTGCTTTGCTTCTCCAGGTCAGTGAGCATGCATTGCAATTGGTCCCCTGAGTTACTAAGCAAGGCAATATCATCAGCGAATCGCAAGTTACTAAGGTATTCTCCATTAACTTTTATCCCCAATTCTTCCCAATCCAGGTCTCTGAGTACCTCCTGTAAACACGCTGTGAATAGCATTGGAGATATCGTATCTCCCTGCCTGACGCCTTTCTTTATTGGGATTTTGTTCACACACAGATTTTTTTCACACACGGGATTTTTTTCATGCACAGGATGAACACTAACCGGAACAATATGAATAGTGTCGTGATTGGTCGGCTCCTGTTCGTACGAAGCACTCATATATGTGAAAGCAGGCTTTATGAATACGGGCTTTTACCATAGCCGATGCAACCATCTCCCGCCAAATCACCGATGTGGCCTATACAAATTTTTTTCACTGACTATGAAGTCACCAGTTGCCTTGCCATCGACAGCAATCGCAAATTTTTTCACGCAGAAGTATTGCAGTGCCGCTCGCTTGGTGCCTGAGTGCGCTTTCGTAAGGCGCTTTTACCGCAGGTGGCTGTGTCGAGGGTGGTTGGAAGCACAGCGAAGTTCGTCTGTCTTTGCATTGGAGAGTGTGGCAACTTGGCAACTGTGTGGGTGCCCAAAAAACCACAGGGCCTTCGAATTCTCGATACGACTGCCTTCGTCTCTGCGACCTGCATACTCACAGCGACGACGAGCGGCACGACCGACGTCCAGCAGATCTTGACGAAAGTGCTCGGATTGCGATTGGTCATGGCGTGCTCATCGATGGACAGCCTTCGCGCACCTGTGCAAATGAAATATACGTATTCGAGTGTACAATGTATGGTGCCCCGCAAAAGCATCGATCGGCACTGACAGTGAAATTTCAAGGCATCTGGAGCTATAGAGTTGAATTGCGCAGGTTATAATGAAATTCAGTTCCGGTGGCAGCCCTGGCAGCAGTGAACGTTCACTCAGCACTTTCTTAGCTGGCTTGGTGAATGATTTAAATAAAAAACCCCAAGTTAAAGTTTATCTATAAGCCAGAAAAGCGGCTTTGTTGAGTATTTTCATAACAGAGCAGTTCCTGTGGGTAAGAAGTGAAGCAGTGCTACTGAAAGAGGCTACCTGTTCAAATAATCCAGCTCAAGGAGTAGCGATGCGCAGTCTTCCATAGCTCACCTAAAATATTTGGGAAAATTAAAGACAATGCGCGACGACCACTGTACTCAACTATAGGAGCATCGCCGCATTGTTTGCTTTGAAATTATAAGCAACTTGAACAGCGAACACAAACAGGGTGCCTAAGATGCACAAATGACGACTCTGGTAGATGAGAGCTTCCATTTTGGAAACACTGATATATTAACTATTTCTCGGAGGATCATCATAAGCGCGCACACTGCTCCATCTCGAAGGCCATGTAATAACGAAGTTCGTTATTCCGTTGCGACTATTTCGCTATTCGCCGGTTAAACATGGCGTCATATTTTGGGCCATGATGTCAGAAATGTTTTGCATTGGTAAAGCTGTCCGTTATGAGTTGTCAAGTCGGCTATAGTAGTATATATATAGTTCCAAGCGCAGCAACAAGCACGTGAACCTAGTAGGTTACGCTCGCTCACCGTAGAACTGAAGGATGACCACGGACTCAAGCGCTACCAACAGGAGGCGGAAGCCCTGGCCCTGTGTGTGGGCCAACACGGAGACAACGCTGGCGCCGCCCTGTACATGAAGAAATAATCGAATGCGGCAAAGGCTTCTCATCACACAACCGAAGTGTCAGTTTTAGGGGTAGCTTAAGGATTTAAGGTGACATATTGCAAGCCTAGTTTTCAGGCGGCCCATTTCCGGGGAATAACCTTGCAGCCTGGCCTGGTAATCGGGAGATATTTATAAATAGCGTAATCCAGGTGCTTAGAGTGGGCAAGAACTTAAACTCTGCCTGTGTTATCTTTTACGTCCGGGGGATTTCGTCGTTTTATTGTGGGACCGCTATTTCTAAAACTCCTTAACTTGGGTTCCTTGGTTTATATTCTGGATATTCAGAATCCGCCATGTTGTCGAATTCGGTAACGGCGATATTTTCAGCAGACCAGTGGCTGCTGTGGGCCTCTCTGACTTGCTCAAAATAAAGCCATTGCCCAAGTCGACCCCATGGCATAATTTGGCCATATGTCCAGAATAGTACACCAGGCAACCTTTGCTCTCTCTGCGATACCCGAATAAACTTAATCCTTTGAGAAATTGGGTACCCGGCTGATTACCTTTCTTTTTTCGGGTTTCACTACATGCTTCACTCACGCTGCTGCAGCCCACGACGCTTATCATGAACATCAGGCTGCAGATCATAAAGTGCGTGGCTGTGCGGTGCCGCAGGATCAACGGGTACGGCGCCGACAGTGCCTCGATGATGATGTCGGGGACAATCAGCTGCACAGAGGAGCGGTACGTGGCGGATTACCGAAAGCACAAGCATGAGAACGCACGCAACACAGACACATTGAATAAAGTAAAACAATATCGGGCACTGTTTTGTAATGATCAATGTTCTTGCCATTCCTATACGTCCGTCTGCAGAGTGGAGCAAGTATTTCATTCATTTATTTATTTAGCATACCCTCAGGTCCAAAGACAGCAGAAAAGGGAGTTGATTACAAATGATTAGACAATAAAAATGAAGCATAAAGAACACCAGGTGCTTCAGCTATCGCCTAAGAGAAGCGAAGGCGAAAGCCTAGTAAAGCCTGCTGTAATTCACCTAATTTACGCTAACCCTCCTTCATCCACCTTAGCCCTCATTCTACATTTTTAATCCACTCTGGTCCACATTATCCCCTTTACCCACCTTAGTCATTTCAATACAATCCATCTCAAACCACCGTAATCCAATCCCTAAGCTATCATTAATTTGCTGATCATTATTCATCTAATATACACGACTGGACATGCTTTGGTTCGTTTCTGGCCTTCCCTCGGTGGCGTGATATTTACTGTACCTCACGACGCGACCTTGAAGCATAAGGATATAAGGCTTTCGGCTGAAAAATTTACAATTCTAATTATGCAAGGCTACCTAAGGCATTCTTGAACAGGTTGGTGGTCTGTGATGTTTGTGATGTGATGTTTTTTTGTGAATGATCTGAGGCAGATGAAATATCTTTGCGTAGGCGATGTAAAATCAGTGCGCTTATGAGGATCATGAAATATGGTGTATCGAATGCTCCAACGAGATAACTTACGACGTTGTCCTAGGGTTGACAGGTCAAGGATTGATTTCATGGAAGATATGTGCTCGCTGTTCTGTTGTAGTTAGAAATAATGAGACAGACAGACTTACCTCGAGGTTACCTACACAGATGTATCCAGAATTGGAAAGTATGAGCGCTATAACGCAAAGGTATTCCCTACTATTTCTGCTCATTTATGCAAACAGCCTTCCAAGATCGGTCAAGTTTTTCGGGCCAATCCCAATTCGCCTGTCTGTCCCGCGATGTCACGAAAACCGCGAAAATTATCCATCTATTATGACATGTACACATTGATTATGCATGATTGTAGTGAACAAACAAAAATAATTATTGCCACTTCTTCTCCTTATTCGGACATTAGCCCGCCGCCACTGGTAAACAAATTTCGGGCTGCGCCCATTTCGCTTGTTTGCCACGCGAATTTGCAAAAATACGAGAACTGAAAACGTCAAAGTGACGTGGGCGCAATAAGGATGCATTATGCCGAACAAAGGTGAATTTGTTTTTTCGGAATAGTGGGAGACTTCCCCGCTCCGATAGGAATAGAACATAGCTACCTACTGATCGTTCGGACACTGAGTACGAGGAGCTACCGGGAATTATGAATTTATTTGCGTATATTAAACGTTTTTGCCCGACGATATCACGTTGTCAAGTCCTTACGGCACGTTTGCGACATCGCAGGGCCAATTTGAGCTCGCTGAGGATCGGTTTCAGCGGCCTTTCTAACCTTCCGTTGCACGCCGACGCCATCTTCGACCAACCATCGCAAGCTAAGCATGCGGAAGTGGGCCAATGGTAGATGCCGAAACCACCCTCCGCCATGCGGTTGTTTACTTTCACCGCGCAAGCTCGGTCCTACCAAAAGCCTCACTGATGCGTGCTCCTTGCCTTTTATCAGCCAACTAGATAAGAAAAAGCTATGAAGATAGGCAGCGCCAATCGTTTTGAAACCAAACAAAAGTGACTTCCTATAAACTAGGAGAGCATCTGACTGCTTCACATAACGTAGCGGGTCACCCCCCGATGCTTGCGTCGGCAGTTGCGTAAACGTGTCGTCATGAGAGTGGAATAAAAACAGACTGGAAAAAGGCATATCTTATAGGGTCCCATGTGGGCTACGAGTTTATACTGTTCGCCGACACAGACTAGGAACGGTGTGTAGGAAATAATTGTACGCCATGTGAGCAGATTCAGCTCTATGTTTAGCCGGTGCTGTGGGTACAGAAGCAGTTTAAGATATACCTTGTCAAAAACTTTGTAAAACTCCCTAATAGAGAAGTCCTAAAAGAGAAATGAACATGTATGCTTCTTCACTCCTGAGTGGCGGTGACGAGAACGTAGGTGGCCGCAGGCTCTGAAGTGTACTCACGAACTTGGGCACCATCGTCGAGAGCAGCCATAGGAGGTGCACTTGGCTCCAGATCTCCGGGTCCGGAGCTAGGCTCACGGCTTGCGGCGTGATGCTCACGATGAAGCTGGACCCTGTGTTAGTTTTCAAGATAAATTAGGGGCCTTCAGCAGGTACTCATCGTTCACACTAAACAGTTCTTATGGTGGAGGTGGCGTGAATACATTCTTATAGATACGTTTTAAGTTTTGCAGAGAAGCTGTCTATGGCTAGGATCTGAAAAAAAAAAAGAATGTGTCCGAGATGCTGACAAAAACAAATGATCATGTGGGCCAATCCGGGTGATTATGCAGAGAGGGTCCAAGCTCAATGGCACATACTGCTGTGGGTTCGATAGGTGTCGAAACGTCAGTGTTTATGTATAAAGTAGAAAAAAATTGAAGAAAAAAATAAATTATATAAATTGAAAAGGAAACGAAAAAATGAAAAGCGAAAAAAGTTGAGAAAATACAAAATATAAAAACAGGCGAAACAACGAAGTTATGATGTTGACGAAAACAATGCGCCAGAGTGATACACGCTGTTGCCCAAACGCTAGTCGTTACAAGGCATCTCGAAACGTCGGTGCACACACACACAAACATATATATATATGTATATGTATATATATATATATATATATATATATATATATATATATATATATATATATATATATATATATATATATATATATATATATATATATATATAAAGTAAAATAAAAAGGGGAAAAACAGTAAAAAATATAATATGGGAGAATACAAAAATGCGAAAATAAAAAATATAAGAAAATAAAAATAAATATATAAATAATGCAAGAATAAATATATAAAAGAAAAGACAAACAAGAAATACAAAAAATTAAAACAAAAGGCGAAACAAAAAAATGAAATGAGTTTGTGCCTTTATTCCACCAATACAGCATAACCACCATATAGAGCTGAAGATTCCTATAGAGGCAATACAGCTTCGCCCGTCTTCAATCTTCACATAGTGGAAGGGCTCTGAATTCTTTTGCTGACGACCATGCTTTGTCTAGTGCTTTCATGGTACGGGGAGAAAGGTGGTCAAATCGATGCGTTGCTGTGTATGTTAATGACGTCGTTCATCAGCATACCGTCGAAATAGTGGATAATTCGATTGTCGCCTAAGAATCTTAAGCTGTGATGTATCTCACCGTAATGCGAGCCAGACGCGCCATGTGACGGCGAGTTTTGAAGCAGTGTTCTCGCTACGTGACATTGATTAGAACTACGTAACGGGCAAGTTCCGAGGAGGTTTTTTCATAGCGGCTGTTTAGCGCGCTGGACCATATGAATGAAGAAATGTGGAGTGCACATGCTGCTCTAAAACGACGAACCTGGAAATTAATCGAACTCTAGTGATGGAGGTTTCAGGGCACAGTTTCGACTTAACATTTGACATGACATACCGTGTGATCTATTTTTTGGTCTGATCCAATTTACGTCACAACGAACGTTTTGTCCACCGTGCTTCCACAGCGCATTGGCATCGCGCGTCATCTCGCGCGTTATATATGGAGGAAAGTGGGGAGGCAGCGCGGGACGGAGGGAGGGAGGGGGACGGCTTCGACTCCGCCAAGTGCGTACTTTGCACGGCCGCGTGAGCAGCATCTAGAAAGGGATTTCCAGACGGCTCATACTTTTGTGCGCGCTGTGTTCTAGCCGCTGTTGCATTGAAGGGATAGATGGCGCGGTCACTTCGCTCGCTTCTGCTGCCACGGTTGCTCACCTACGCGTTTTGACAGCGTGCGTCCGCGCTCATACAGTGTGACGTGTTCGTACTCGCTGGTGAGCTCTGTCACTATGCTTGTTAATTCAGTCAGTAAGCGAATGTTTCCAACTTCAAAAAGCCGATAAAGCTACTCTCCTTACTTGGTATAGCCGTCTACTAATTAGCTATCGCAATCGATGTTTCCCTTTTCAGGCGAAACTGCGACATTTTGTCCTCGTTCTCGAAAAAAAAATTGGTGGGTAATTCTTAATAGCGAAGGCTCGTACGCAATTGCCGAATGCGCGACAAATGCCGTACTCACTGGTCACAATTCTTTTTTCATGTCGAAGAAAACCAGCGTAAGCACAACCACGTGGTAGGAACATGGCTGCTCAGTAAAACGCTAACATGGGCACGTACAACGCTCATACCACAGCAGCAGAGTCGTCCGAGTAGAGCGTGACCATGCGTCCACTCAGCTTCGTATCCCTGCAGCCAAGCGCAATGCGCAGCTCTGGACACTACCACGAGACCATCCATTCGGATGGATATCTTTTCTGCAACACTCGTTCATAAAGTGTTAAACATTGCTACATTTACACTAGTATGCGCTGTGCATACCTTCTTTGCACATGAGACAACTCTATTCTTGCTGGTTCTAATTATTGTTTTTTTATGTGTATTGTATTTTGAAAACCCCACTCGTGTAATGGTCGTGCAAAAGCGCTGGCAGCATGAAGAATAGTCGAAAGGCGAAGCATCGATTGCGAAATCAAATTATTAGACAGCTATACGAGGTAAAGATGGTAGTTTTATCGGCTGTATAAACTTTTAAGCATTCGATTACCTTAACCAGCGTGGTGTCAAGTACGTACAGGCACACATGAACACATCTCACTCTATGACCGCGAACGCTCGCTCTGATAACGCTGGCGTGAGGAGGAGCGGCACCAGCGAACGAATTAAACTTCGTGCCGCCTCTAGCTCCAACGCGAACTAAGCGACAAGAACACAGTGCACAAGATGCTATCAGCCGTCGGCGTGCGCCTAGACTCTGTACCCATCCCAGGAAGTTCTGTAATAGGGGTCGCGTGGCCTCGCTCAACCGACATCTGCACATATATCTGCACATCTGCACTACGTAAGTTATGGTTCCTTAAAAGAAAGCTGAAATTCGCACCCTCGCAAACAAAACTTTTAGCTTATAACACGTGTGTTCGTTCTAAGCTTGAGCATGCTTCTATCATTTCGGATCCATATTTAAAGAAAGATATCATGCAACTTGAACGTATTAACAGAAAGGCTGTTAGGTTTATATTTGGTAAATATCGTAGACTTTATTCCCCATCCAACCTAATGCAATTAAACTGTATTTCTACGCTAGAAGCCCGCAGAAAATTTAGTCGCCTTTCATTTCTTTATAATTGTATGTTTGGTAACATAAAAATAGATCTACCTAACTGTATAAAACCCTTAACAACACGACGCACACGCCATGGCCATGAATTTGCACTAACCCCAGTCTTTGCCCGATCAAAGGCTTTCAAATTCAGTTATTTTCCAAGAACTGTGGAAGAATGGAATTCTTTGCCGTCTGATATTTTTGGTTCCAATAATTTTCTCGCTGAGTTGGAGTGTTACCTTCTCTCTTAAGCTTTATTTTTCTTTTTTTCTTTTTGCTTTTCTTTTTTCTTGCTTGTTTTTTTGTTGTCTGTTGCTTTGCACATTCATGTTGGATGTAACCCACACCTGCTTGGGCCACCACATTGGCCTGCAGTATTTTGAAATAAATAAATAAAAACGCTATCATTAACAAGCGCCGGAGTAGAACGATCCGTCCCCTCCCCTTACTCCGGTGCCTTGCGCGCTATGGAAGATAGCGCGCTTTCTGCCCACTCTTTAAAGTTTGAATAATAACGCTAGGACAGAAGGGGGGCATAAGACAGAACAGAACGCTAACTTCCAACAGTTTATGGTCCTTTCAGAAAGCAGGTATGCATTTTCTACGCACGTATGGGATCACCGCAATATGTGGCTATAAAACTCGCTATGCTTTCTGAAAAGAAAATAAACTGTTGGAAGTCAGCGCTCTGTTCTCTCTTCTGTCGCCACTCCTGCGCGGTCCTGTCCTGTCCGCAAGGGGAACATCTCTCCCGTGGCACTAGCGATCCTCACCAAATGCAAATCACCGGGGTGGGCCGTTGAGCTCGTGTGGGTCCCGGCTCACTCGCAAGTGGAAGGCAATGCCCTCGCTGACCACTATGCCCCAGGACTGTCAATTCGGGCCGAGGACGAGCCAGAGCTACCGCACCCCGTGACAAGTTACAATGAAATCGCCAAATTTACAGAAGCGGCAGATGTAGGCTTCCCCGTCCGCATCGGCAAGTCAGCCGAATAGAGCAAACGATCGTGCGACGCACCCAAGCGGGGTAGCACACCCCGTGCTCTTGCACAAGATGTTCCCAAAAGAGCATGACAGTTCATGCCCGTTTTGCAGACGATCAAAAGGCACTCTAGCACACATTTTTGCAGCTTTTGATGTCGGCGGGTCTCTGCGACCGTTTATCGACTTGCTCAGTATCTGATAGCGTCCGCTTTATTACTGCTAGTGGGCTGTTTCTTGGGCGAGTTGCCTACTATGCCAGGGTGTACTTTTAAGACAAAAATAGAGTGAGGCACACAGAGAAACAAAGGGGAGGGCTAACTACTGGAGGCAATACTAGAGCTCTTTCTCTACGTCCGCGTGTTTCCTCTCGTTTTATTCATCAACCAATTTCCCCATTGTAAGGTAGCAAATCGAACGTGTGTCGTGTTAAGCACCTTGCAAACATTTTGTTTCTTCTGTCTGACGGTTTTCCTTCCGTCAGAAAATGGCCGTGGATTTTTCCTAGATAAAAAAAAAATTGCGGGACATACGTGCAATGTGGGGTGCTTAAGTTCGCGTTAATGTTTTTGGGGTTCGTTTGTCTGGAAAGCAAAAGGAAGTGTAATTATATTTAATTAAATACGACATTCTGTTATGAATGCCCTATTTCTTTTTACTAAGAAGGTTTGTTCTGTTTCTGGAAGTGAGGCTTCTAACTTGCTGCAAGAATGTCCCAAAACCCGCAATCCGTGGCAGTAGCACGCCTCCCGTGAACAAGCAATCGTACATCTCTGTGCGTTTTCCAGGGAGTACTCCAATAACACTGTGCACGGGTTTCTTTGCACACTCGCACCACAATAGCTGGCATTAGGTCATCTTGTGACACCCTGTACACATTGCGCGGCTTGAGGCTGTTGGTTGCACTAGCTTCGACTGGTCGAGGCTTTGAGGTCACGTCGTGAAGGAATTTTGGAGCTGTATATGAATAAAATTTGCAGAACGCCACATCCCGAGGTTTCAGCGGCGGGGGAGGAGATTTGTGACAAATCCGAGGAGCGTAAATTCTGCGCGAAGGTGGAATTCACCGCCTAGGATGAGTTTTACAATGCTCGGTTGCTGAGAGGAACATCAAGCGGCTTAAGCGTATAATGGAATTTGGAATATACATTAGGTACAAGTACACGCGACACCAAAAGATTCATGAGCAGGAAATTTATGAAAAAGTGACAAATATTTGCGGCTTGGGTACTCGTGCTGGATTTCATGGGTACAGTGTGGTGCTTGCACAAGAAAGCCTACCATCGGCATTAATTGAAACGTGAAAAGGCAGAAACTGATCAGGAAGCTTGTAGCGCGTAATTAGATGAGAGTGCGCTGTGCAGTCACTGTGCAGCAGGTTTAGAGCTGTGGTACCTTCCTAAACGCATGCGAGGTGTATCGCGAAAGAAAAAAGCGTATTCTAGTCGTTCTCGACTGGTTCACGCTTTTGTTTATTCTGATAGTACATTTTGTGGCCGGCAATAAGAAATGTAGAAGGTCATTTTTCGGCGGCGGGTTAGTATTTGCCGGAGTGTGGAAAACGCCACATTGGCATTATCCACATGGTCGTGTGTATATCTGCCAGCATGCAACACTGTAGGGAGGGGGATTGGGGAAGGGAATGGTGTATGAGGGAGAGCATGACGAGGACAGAGAAATGAAAAAATAAACGAAAAGAAATCTCAACCACGGCACCTCAATTCTGATGAGGACTGGAATTTTAGAACACTGGCAAAAGTATTAGTTGCACCTAAAGAAAACAAGGAAAATTTGGGGCTTTACTAAAACTCGTCTCCTCAGGGATAATCATGGCACAGCTGTTTATACAAATACGGACATCGATCACAGCTATAAAAGTTTAAAAGACACAAAAGACGTTTTGGCTCTTGCATGGGAGATGAAATGTATTTCTTTATTACCTTTTAAACGTATGTACTTTTTACAAGACTGGTGCCAGAACAACAGGTAGGAAAAAGTAATCCGGAGACACCCACCACAACGTCCCTCATAGCTTACTATGCAGCTTTTGAACATAAACACCATTTGTTGAATGCCGTTGTTTGGAACGTGATTGTACATAAGTAGAACCTTTAGGAAAGAAACGTGTGCTTTCCGAACTTCGGAAGCAACGCGGTTAGGGCCTTAAATAAACAACAATGCAAGACTACGTACCGTAGTCAATGAGCATCCTGACATCGACGCCCATGCTGGCGGACAAGTGGCCGAGGTAGAGGAAGGCCATGAAGGTGCAGATACCTTTGGAGGCGGTGTCAGCCACGAGTACAGCCATCACGTCTCTGTGAAAAGCGGGTTCGCGGCGCTAGTTAGCAATCTGCATTTAGTTATAGTGTTCAGCACGGCGACTATTCTGCGTACTGGTGTAAAAGATAAGGCTACACTTCGCACGATGAGGCCTACGCGTCATCTAAAGGAAACCGCCGCCTCCGGTGCCACTCGTGGTTACCTTATATTATAGAAGAAGATCAACTGTACACACAGAAGACACCTGTACACACGGGGCGTTGCGTCCTGAGAGCAGCGATGTCACGCCTCGAGCCCGACTTATCAACTACATACGGCATTGCGTTGACATCGCCCACGCGATTATCGTCGCTGTCAGTGTGCTAGTGCATAGCTTACTCGTGGAAGTTGTTCTTGAAGGAGTTGAACCTCTGGACGCCCAAGTAGACGGTTCCCGTGACGCCCACGCTCTCTAGGCACGTGTACAGGGCCTGGGACCACATCTGCGCATTGACATTCCCGGGCAACGATATTAGTCGTAAGGTAAACACAGTACAAGGTCACAATCGTAGTGGGAAAATGAAGATATTAACTGTCTTACTGGGTCAACTATTATCCTTCTAATACTCAAACCATGATATCAGAAAGAAAGTTGGTAACGTTGAACATATTGCCGTAAAGCCACGCATATAAAAACAAGAACCAAGCGAGGTCTTCCTAGAAGGGAAGGCGTGCAAGCTGCAGAATAAGCTTTCTGTTCAGGGTATGCGATTACAGCGTTCATTGCGTGACTGTGGTGTCGCACTACCGCCTCTATTCATCACAAGGGTGCCATTTCAGCGGTGGAAAATCAAAATTTATGATTTTCCTAAAGTCATTCGATTAGGTTTAGGGCGCAGACTGATGCTGTCGTTTTATCGGCTTTGCATTATTCAGAGAGCCTTGAAGGAGGCCAACTGTCTGGCATAATCACAGCAGTGAATAAAACGCTATATAAACATTTTTGTCGGACGTTATTTGCCAGGTGGGAGTGTTTCATATAGAATATATTTATCATTTTTGGTAAATTGAGCATGCCAAACTTTTTGCATCGTTACCACTGTATTCGTTGCAGTGTGGCTACCACACAGAAGGCGAAACTAAGACTCAAATTTTCATTTGTTGCTTGCATATTTTCACATCTGGAACCCGTTGAAAATTGGGCGATGCAGGATTCAAGGTCACTATTTTGCATAGCAGACGCACTATCCACAAAAAACGTTCGTGGAAAAAGTGATTAACGTGACTTGTTTTTTTGGTGATATATTGAGATTATTCGTATAATTAATGATTAGTAAATGTTGTTTTCATGTTCATAAACGTTTTTGGAGGTACAGCTGTGGTGGAGCTACTCCTTGTCATTAAACCGGTTCTATACACACTTCCCGTGCTCCTGCACGCGCTGATATGACTGACCTGCAACAAAGCTCGTACCAGTTAAAGGAAGCAAGAACATTGCCGTCTGTGATGACAATGATCTCAGTGGAAAGTGAGCTTTCTGCTTATGTTTGACAATAACGCCTAGCAATCATTTGCGATTGCTACATATATAAGGACACCGGGAATCAATCAATCAATCAATCAATCAATCAATCAATCAATCAATCAATCAATCAATCAATCAATCAATCAATCAATCAATCAATCAATCAATCAATCAATCAATCAATCAATCAATCAATCAATCAATCCTTATGGTTCACGTACACACAAAAACCCTGAACTGTTCCTTTCGAGGCATTGCTTGCAAAGTTATTTTGCCCCTTGTGGTGGTTTTTTGGGATTGTTTCTGGTTAAACGTTATTGATAAATGAAATGTAATTTTTCTACTCCAACAGTGATGAGTACTCCTGGAATGTGACATTCTCGCTGGATCCTTAACTAGATGCTGGATCATTAACGGGATTATTCCTTCACATGTGGGATAAAAGCAAGCCAAAGACTATCCTCATTACGTTGTTCAGAGCATGGCGGCGTATTGTATAGCAATTTCTTTCTGAGTGTTCTTTTTTTCAGTATGCATTTTACCATTACCAATATCAAGTACAACAGATAAAGTGTGCCATGTATGCTTACGTGCTTGTCACGTTATAAAAATTTTTCCAATAATTGATTACTCTCGTGATATCCCCTGTAAAGCATATTAAGCTTGCTTTGGGCCAGTATTAATTTAGTTATGCCGCTTCTTTTACGGGTCACTTTTGAAAGGGGCATCCACCTTTAACATTCGAACTTATCTGCCACAATATAGGACACATTCATCATCGCTCTCAAAAAGCCGGCATTGTGATATCCATAGAGCTGAAAATAGCGGCAGTGGGACACGAAAGTTTCGTGTAGTTTTCAGACTATGTCGGCGGTGATTTAGAACTATTGACAGGTGCTGCGGCAGGCACCGTGATTTTTACTCTTTTTGAAGACGCCAGAAACATTTTGAGACCTATTTAACAGCTACGAATATGTCCCAGGAAGAGCTGGTTGTCGAAGAGCAATTGGACAACAAAAGTGTGCAGCACCATATTATTTTAGTGTTTACTTATTTTGACAATGACAGAATGAAAAGTCAGGAGCCACTGTGTGATAGAATTTGCAGGTCACCGTGCCTGATTACTAATTTTGTCGAGGAAAATAGAGTTGTAGATTGTAACGTCCGTTTGGAAAGCCTTGCACACGGGGCAATAAATATCGCCTTTGGCGGCGTCATAGTTCTAGTTCTTGCGCGTGGTTCGTTGAGACGCGTGTCGATGGAAAAATTTCGAGCGAATATGTCCTATATGTTCATTGTCACTTTTGTCAATCCATCGAAATAACTTCTACCATCTTTCTGGCAAAGGAACTTGAAACGCGTGAGAGCTCTCAGATCTCAATTTTGTGGAAAGCTACTTGAGAAACGATAATTTGCTGCTGAGGATGTCATTAACTGTAGCACATGGCAGTCGTTTTAATTGCAGAGGGAAACTTCTTTGTAATGGGTGATATGGCATAGGTTATACTAAAGCGACGTGTTTATAATAATTTCTTTGTATTATTAGCTTTGTGTGAGCATATGCCACTGTAGTGTACGTAAAAATCTAAACATGTGCTAATGACCAGCACACCGCCCTTTCTATTGGTAAAAGAAAATTATGGGGTTTTACGTGCCAAAACCACTTTCTGATTATGAGGCACGCCGTAGTGGAGGACTCCGGAAATTTCGACCACCTGGGGTTCTTTAACGTGGACCTAAATCTAAGTACACGGGTGTTTTCGCATTTCGCCCCCATCGAAGTGCGGCCGCCGTGGCCGGGATTCGATCCCGCGACCTCGTGCTCAGCAGCCTAACACCATAGCCACTGAGCAACCACGGCGGGTCTTTCTATTGGTAGGCTTGGCCCACACGTGACTGAAAGCGCTAGCTTTACGTATACGAAAGCTAAGACAACAAAGTAAAATGAATTTGGACCTAATTTCAGGCTGCTAAATTTTGAATCGCTTTTAGAGGTATCAAGTCTGGTATTTCATCCTTACGTCTGTAGGATTTGTCAAATCGGCTTAAAACCTGACCTGTCAGGCTCAGTTGCACTATCGGCTGGTAATCCATCTCAACTCTTCAACATCCGGCGCAGAAAGCATTGATTGTTTATACCTGCACAAGCAACTCTTACGATCCGTAGCTCTTCAACCTGCAGCAACCGCAGCAGTGTCCGTGTACGTTCGCACGGACCTCACACATGTTCTGCATGTGGCACAGCCCCATAGCAAAAACAGACCTCTACAGACCTTAGTGCATAACTGTAGCGCTGATGTGCACCTTTAGATGACGTAGCACCATCAGTGTTATCTGTCCTTTATTTCCCTCTCTCCACCCCTTAACCCCCTCTCCACCTGTGTATGGTAGAAAAAGCAGACTCATGTCTTGTTGACCTCCCTGCCTTTCCTGTCTATAAGACTGTGCATCTGTCTGGAATCGCTTTTCTATACGAAATATATGTAGGCAACGATATTTCTACATCGCAGCTCGGCAGTGTATGAAACTAAACTGCTTGCCTCCACGCTGACTACGTGACTCCAGTCTGCGTAGGCGAACGTGTGGAGTCCTCTGATGGCACCTTCCAAGGTCAAGGCCCGTAGAAGCAGCATGATGGCAGTTGTAACGTGTAGGCCCAGCATCACATAGAAGAACTGCACGAAACACGGGAGCGTGAACGAATAGGGTCTGTAAGATAAGCACGAAGAGCGGCTATGAAACTATTGGTTTGGTAGCTGATGAATCTGTTGGAAGTCCCCGAATGCTGCAAGTATATGAAAAATAGAAACCTTTTTGCTAAGGTGGGTATTTGTTTGTTTGGGAAAGGTAGATTTCGACGCTGCTTTGAACTAGACTGTGAGGAGCGAATGATGTTTCGGAAATGGCCAACTAACCTGTTTTAAGATTTTCCAACATCTAAATGACGACGCAACTCGTAATTTCAGGCACGACCTCCGTACAGCGCTTTATCTCAGCGCAGTCTTCCGACATATGATTGATACATCGTAGACTGACATTGAATACTGACACCACGAAGGTGCCGTGACCAAATCCTTGCGACAGCGCAGGTTATCTTTGTCACACAAATATCTAGAGCCATCCTGAACAAAGTGGCGCAAGATCCTTTTGTTGTCGTAAGAAAAAAGCTCCAGGTAAAGGAGCGTTCTAAGGATGCTTCAAGTCACCAGCTAATCACGCGAACTCTTACACTATATTAATGTAATTTATATGGCGCTTGATGTGTTACCCCATGCAGCCATATTGTACCTAAGGGCGCGAGGTTACCTCAAGCCGCGTCTGTGCGGCTTTGTTCCCTCATCCACTTCCATTTACCACTCCTCTGTACATGTGTGTGTGTGTAAATGGAAATAAATAACTCAAATCGAAATCAAATCACACTGGAGCGCACAGTTCTGAGCTCTCTTCATCAGTCGGATACCGAAGTTTCGAACCGCTTTCGACGATGGCACAATGACCTACAAATGAACACTGCCAACAGCATCAATCCATTCAAGTCTGGATCACTCAGCTTCACCAAGACGTAAAGGCAGGGAGCATAATACTCGAAACATTCACCACCACTCCGTGCATCGACGCTCACTTGCTCCATATGTGGGAAGCCCGGCGTAGCACGCTGAAACGTTCGGAAAGGAAGTGATTAAGTCGGAAGTATATGCAGTGAATCGCACAACTACCACAATTTGCTGTGAAGTGCGCCACCATGTATGCAGAGAAAACCATCTCATAAATGAACAGTGGTCAGAAATGAGTATAAGCAGGTGATGGGTGTGTTGAAAAATACGTCTACCGAATGCCTACTCCGCCTATGATTGCGGAATACGGACGAGGAGCTGATAGAGGCACATATGTCGAGCCAACGAACAAAGTTGATGGTGACGCAAACGGGGAAGTCTATCCTCTCAGCCACCCGCTGCGTCAGACTAAGCTTACGCCATGCCATCTGGAGCAACGTCACCATGCTCCTCGCACCTTGCAACATGCACCCAATGTATCGCATGCAGTGAAGGAAGGTCCGGGCACGCGACGTACACAAGCTATACGGGAGTCACCTATCTGCAGGCTGCAGTCACCTATCTGCAGGCTGCAACGATGCAGCGTCTTAACCCGGAGGAGCGGTCACAACGGCCACCTTAATCGCGAACAAATAGCATCGGTGAAGCATTTCATTCCTCGAAGGAATCGCCTCCAAGCGGAGGAAACGGCCATAGCTCTCGCTCTCTCCCAAAGAAAGGTTGAAGTCACAGTGATCAAGAAGCGCAGCTTCGCTAGTGGTCTAATTGACACCAACACGCTCAGAGTGGTCAATCAAAAGCGGCCAATGGGATCAGACGTGATCAACAGGGCGCCAACTCACCACGGCATTCCGGACAACGAGATCGCCAGCATCGTGACTCGAGATTTGACCCGCAGAACAGATGCCGAGGAATCCGAGTCCGAAAGTGTAGACCCTCTAGTCTCGTACCAAGACATCACACAACATTATAGGCTAACCCACAGAAAAAGCCATCCCCAACACAAGTCACTACCCGAGACCAGAAGAGATTCCTGCGAGCTCTTGAAGTCCCTACATTCTCCCGACCAACCAGATATCACCCCATGGCCCCTACACAACTCTTTCAGCAATGCCGCTTTTGCGGTGAACGCGTGCCTTTTCGGCATATAGTACGGGGTTGCAAACTGGCACCACTAAAACATTATAGGGCTTATCACACCAACGACCCTTCGGAGAAAGCCTTGGCCAGCTCCGACCTCGAGGATCAGTAAGGCTGGTCGCAAGGCACCAGGACGCGGCCCTAGCTCAGGGCATTCTGGAATGAGGACGCGTGTCGAAAGCTACATTCACATAATAAGGATGTTTATTCTCTCTCTCGACTATGGTACGCGCGCGCAGGCCTCCTTTGCTCGACTCCTTTGGCGACAGTGCGTTCTAGCATGTCACACGTGCACAGAAGTTTGCGTGGGAAGCGCCTTTTGTGACTGACTTCAGGAAAATAATGCAAATGCGCACAATGGAGAACCAGTCACAACAAATTAGTAAATAAACCGATTTCTACACAATAACGAAGGTCCAGAGGAACTGTTGAAGGGAATGTAAATCAGGGCAACTGCGAAAAAAAGGGTAACTTCTTACAGGAGCCATCTTCAGTAAACGTGTGAGGTTACTACGGCTAACATGCATTTCTTTCGTTAAAAATTTTACCAATCTATTTTGCAGCTGCGGTATTTTGTAATATGTTATTGCGTATACGTGTTTATGTATTCATTGCCTTCATTTATCGGTTCGTTTTATATCATGTATGCTTCTGCCCTTGATATGCCAAGGGCTTCCACGCGTTCAAGCGCAATGTTTAACTTCATGAGGAAGAGGCTCGAGTCAGGCACTGTTGCCTTTCACACTCCTGCTATAAGTGCGTAAACTGTCGCACACTCGCATAAATTTCGATTGAAAGGAAGTTGACCCCACCGTTTCTTCATTTATGCACCCCCAAGGCTTAGGTTCATGGCAACTTAACTTATCACTTGGCTCGAAATCAAGTCACCCGATGAAATCTCGGAAACATGCTTTTTTATTCAGCCTACATGTGTTCGTGAACGATCATATTAAGTACTGGAGACGCACGTTCTTGAGCCTGATGAAACCACCGTGGGCGAGCGCGAACACCAGGACCCAAATGGCAGCCACCGAGACCAGAGGCTGTGCCCGGATGTTGTCGAACGTGTGCTCCGCCCAACTCTGCTGACGTCGGCTGCAAAAAATAAATAAGCAAGAACACTGTTGCCTTGAATATGACAAAAAAATAATTGCCAGAAATTGATTTCACAAGAAAGCACAATTGGCGTTCAGCTGACATTACAGTTTCACGCGGCCTTCGTTCCACTTGAGGCGCTTCCTCGGAACAAATTTGTTGAACACTTTTATTGGTGCCGATGGCCAGCTCATTGGCGCTATTGCATCGATGCTATTTTCAATTACTACTGGAAACTGCGAGGCCCGAGCCATTGTTCTGGCACTCAAGCAGCTTGAAGACCATTCGAGGCCTCTTGGACGTTAATAAAACTGTCGTTTTATTCTTTGTTGTGGTGCTTTTGGTGGTTGCGGATGAACAATATTTGTATTTCGGAAAATTATCGATAAACCGAGTTGAATTTACTAGGCTTCTTGGTTGCGTGCTGCTTGGGCAATTAAAGTATGGTTTTCCAGAACTCCATATAACCGGACTAGCGGCAAAACACTTGAATGAGTCTGCACCAAACGTGCCTTATCACGCGATAGTTTCACAACAGATTATAGATGTGTACTTAGTTTACGAGGAGTTGTAATAAGCGAGAATGAAACTTCATGGCACGAAGAACGGATAAATGAAAAAAATCATTCGTTTTCATTTTTTTATTTTTTTTGTTTCAGCATTACGGTGCATTACAGCATGTAGAAAAATGCTGGGGGCCCAGAGTGAAAGCCAGAAGCTTGACGAGGTCTGTGCCCGATAGTTGCACTTTCACAGTTGCAACAGGAAATGTTCGTATGCGATAAGCTCACAATGCCAAAACTATACGTTTGAAAAATAAAACTAAAAGTGTTGAAATTACCATTAGAACGGAAATACTTTACTTTTATGTACGACATCAAAATTTATGAAAATAGCACAATATCAAAATTTAACAGCAGCAGCATTACAGAAAAGAATGCTGGTTGTTTAAAAGAGTAGGCAATGTATATGTAATCATTTGATTGCCATAGTTAGTACGGGTCCGTGGTTTAAACCAAAAAGAGATTTTTCGCATGCCATAAGCTTGCATTCTCTCAGTCAAATTAGCAAGTTCTTTCAAGCACAGATTGTGTGTTTTAATGCCTTGTTTGTAGCGTGTCATTAGAAAAGAATCGTACAAGTCGCCAACAGGTATTACGTTTAGGTTTTTACAGATGGGCCCTGTGTGTGCGTTATACGGAGCATTGACAACCAAACGGACAACATTTTTCTGTAATCTAGAAAGCCTCAGAATGTTGGACATTGTGGTGGTTCCCCAGACAAGGTAGCAATAGCGCAGTTTTGAAAGGAAAAGTGAATTATACAACAACAGTTTTACTTTCTCAGGCAAAAGAAAACGTGTGCGCGATAACATACCAACCGAGCGAGAAAGGCTGCTGCTTCTTGAAAAGTATTCTTGAACGGTCTCATCATTGAAGGTCATCAACCGCATTGTTTAAAAAAAAATAGAACACGATATTAGAAGGAATGCAAGATCACAACTGCTTATTTAGAAAGGCCCATACAGTTATTCTGGTATTTGCGTTTACGTATACGCATCAATTTCTGGTTGTTGGAGAAAGGGTTACGCCTGTGGCCTGCATCCGCACATATATATACAAGACCACAGTTATAATAACTAGCGTCAGTGGTGGCACTGCTATTTACATAATTGACGGTGTGGACTTTACCGAAATGATGCTTCGCTTAAACCATGGAAAATTCTGACTCTTCCAGCCCGCCTCTAAGTTTCTTTTCACACAAATATTGCGAAATATTAAGTTGCACGTTGATTTGAAATTTGTCATTACATGATGTTTGTCATTGATTGTTCCCTAGTTCGGCATAAAAGTAATGTCATTCGCAATACATGTGACTAAACATTGAACACGACATACAGTGATACAGCGATAGCTGGTCCGTCGGCGACGCCAACGACGAACCAATCATAGGAAAGCTTTCGTTGGCAGCATTGTCTTCATATGGTTGCTATAATAAATAGCGAGCCCCTCGATTTTTTTCCTGATCAATCTGGCTCACTGCATTTGCGTTTAGGCATGTCGAGGGTATCGACACGGGCATCACTGATGTTCTGACGTAGCAATGACGAGGCTTTATTGGTCAGTTCTGTGCTCCGAAGTTCACGTATATGATACGTAGTACTTGCAGTTGAAATGAATATACAGTTGAAAGGAATATGCAGTTGCCAGGACTAAACACTTGAAAGGAATATACAGCTTGCCGCAAATTATTGTTTCATTTGTACTAATTTTTGCGCATGAATAAGGAAACCATATACAGTCACGTGCAATATGACCTGCAACACCGGTGCCCGTGGTCGAAGGGGCTTCAAGACTGTACGACTGCGCAGACACAGGGTAAGTTACAGACCTAAACACAGCTTCATTTAGTGGTATTTGTTGAACCACTATTTCGCATGTGAGAGCCGCCGTGCAGTCTTGGAGCCCCTTCGACCACGAACGAGGGTGTTGCAAGTCATAGTGCACGCGACTGTACATTTGTTAAAGGCGCCTCTAGAGCCGGAAGGAGTGCGGTCATAACACTTATACCTGTAAAGCAATAATGTAACGGCATGGGGGCACCGGTGGTATTATAGGCCGTTTTTTGTTTCGGCACTTACAAGCCGTAGGTGGGTGCCTGTGTGTACAAGTCGGGCATGCACCCGGTGGCGTTGTTGTGGTAGGACTTGGACGGCACCAGCACCACCTGGTCACCGCGCAGCAGAGGCAGGCCTTCACCGAGTGCCACGCGCCGGAACGAGTCCACGAATCGACCGCGCAACATTCGGCACGGGACCTGCGTGAGTCACCAGAGCACAGGCGACTGCGGTGACTGCTGAATCGTACGACTCTTGTTTACCACTTCGTAGTGTGACTGCCGATCAAAACCACAGTGTATCTTTAGGGCAATTTTCATTGCGCATATTTACAAGCTGGCGCCATTCTGTAAATTCAATCTAAGTGGCGGATACGCCTTGCAAACTAAGCGGCTACAATCCGTAAATTGCAATATGTGCCGCCAAGGAATTAATGAAACAGATATTCAGCAGATCTCCCTTTATTGGTTTAATATGTGTGTTTCAATTCTCGTGCAAGTAATGTCCGCCTCGCTGAGCTCAAGTATTAGAATCGCTATCTGCAGCAACTTATTTAAGAAAAATTCCATAAGATTTAGAAATGATCACCCCGCCTATATTTTTCTCTGGTGTGTCCATCGCCAGCCACGGACGTAGCGCCCTGAGGACGCCTGGTGTTTCTTTGTTGCCCGGTGTCTGAAGCACTCAGCGTCTGCGCCGTTCGAAAACAGCTGAGCCAACAGGCGCGCTTACCGATCCCCGCTTGATGGCGTAACAGGTGCGGTTGTTCGCCGTCCACCCGCCGGCACAGGACCCGCTCCACGGGACAGTGGATCCTCCCACACCGGCCATCTGCAGGAGCACGTCGGACAGGGGCAACGAGTCGGCGACCACGCGCAGGATTACGTACAACGTCAGCGCGTAGCCCGTGCCTGCGTTGTGTGAAGAAGACGCCATGACGCCGGCACTCAAGTGCCAGTATTGCGGGACAAACATTAACTAAAGGAGTGCAACTTCGACACTGACATTAGGACATTGACATTGGGATTTGCATAGTCGATTGGACTTACGGAGAAGGTACGGCTCCGAACTCCTGGCCAGCTGGCTCAGAGCCCTACCAACAACCGTTTCCTCGTTTCTTATTTCTCTTGTTGCCCACGAAGCCATTGAGGCTGCTCTCTCTTGTGACTTCAGACTATTAATATTGCGATAGCAGTTATATGGACACTAGAAATGCATATCAGCCGTCGCCGTCACCGTGAGGTTCGGTATATGGTCCAAGAGCGATATAATCATCTCCGCCCGCCGTATGCTGTACAAGGTCCTGAAGATTGCGCTGCGCGTGTTCGAAATCAAGGTTTTGCGCTCACCGCACACCGGAACGTGGGTAGGACTAAAGCCTCAGGTCGGACGCGTGCCCTTTCCTGTCGCGCGCGAGGCAGGGTGGTCAGGCGAGGGAGGAGGAGCGTTCTTCTCCGGTGGCTGTTAGGTTGCCTCGATGTCCTCCTCACCTGCCGCTCCGTACAGAGTAGAGACAACCGCGGCGTTTACTACGGCGTTGCGCGCGCGAATGGTGGACGGCGTAGTGTAAACGCCGTCGGCGGACGTAGTAGGGGCGTTGACGGCGCTCGCGTGTCTCCAAAGCGATCTGCGACAAGGCTAACATGCGCACCCGTGCGGGCCTCATCTTCAAATCGACCAGCGATTGTTTGCAGAATGCTGGTAGTTTCGTATGCATTGTGCTTTCGACGTTTCGTCCTCACTGAAGCGAGAGATGCACGAAGGTCCGTTCTCTCGCTGCTGCTGCCATGATTCTTCACTCCAGCATTTTGACAGCGAGTGTTCATGTTTACCTGTGGGTGCGTGACAGCGTGCCGTTTAATTTAGTTAAAACGCGTTGGCGGGTTAGTTGGTTTGAATCCATATAACAATTCGTAAGTGTGACTGAACGCTTACATAGAAAGAAGCAGACACACAAGGACAACGCTGTGTCTGTGTGTCTGCTTCTTCCGACGGACTCGTTCAGTCGTGCTTAGACATTAAATCATTGGTAATTTAGTGAGTAAGCGAACGTTTACAAGTTTATATCGCCGCTAGAACTACTATCCTTAGTTCGTACAGCTGTCCACAAGTTTACTATCGCAATCGGTGCTTCGTCTTTCGGGCGAAACCGCGAATTATTTGTCCAAAGGTTGTGTTTTTCGTTGTCCTGTATCTGTCTACCATTACATGCGACCACAGCTAGTGCTTTGAGATGCCGTGTTAACAGCACCGCCTTCGGCCTTTGTCCACATCCCCCACTATTTTCAGCGTAGCAGCTAATGCTGCGCTGAAGGTGCGCGATATTTTACTGCCTCAATGACCGGCCCAGGTCGAACACTGCTTAAATTTTTTTTTCGCCGGAGCACAAATTTGAGCACTGCTATAACGTAGTCTGTATTACATAGAGACGTGAACGTAGCCTGTAGAACACTTAGTCGCAGATGACGTCACAATCTACGTTTGTCTCTGTTACGCCCGTCTGGTGGTACCTAGCGTAAACAATGGAGGTGCCGAATAATCGGCATGTAGTCAAATCGCGTAAAACGGCCGCAGCAAAAACCATGCTCTCGCCGAGGTACGATCATCGTCAGCCTCGTCGTCGTCGTGTAGCCGTCGTCACGCTGCCTCGCGTCGCGCGCAAATGCTCGCCCAGCGCAAACACGTTGGTCCGGTTGGCAGCGCTTTGCCAAATATCAAGCGATGCTAGATGGCAAGTTATCTGCAAACTGCTTCGAATAACCTCGATTCCCACAGTGCGTGGAACCAGCTTAATTTATTACGTGTCTGACATGCACACCACCGTAGCATCAACTTTGTTTTTATTTAACTTTGCCAATGTTACCGTGATAAAGGAAATCGATGGAATCACACGATGGCTTTTGAAAGCGCTGCCTAATTTTTCCGCGAAGAGCACTGGCTTGAAAACTCCGGTTTCAGATTTCGTCAATTCGATGAGAATTTTGGCCATTTGGCATATCTAGAAACCTTCCTACTTCCGACAGGAGGCATGCCCAAAATGGCTCTGCGATGCACCTTGAAGTTTACAAACTGGGAAACACAAGATGTGTACTTTGACTGATTGACGTCAGAACACAATCTTAAAACGCGCGTCACAGAATAAGAGGTACTGAGTTCGTAGGCCAATTCGTCTATGAAAACTTATTCGTGTCATCGGCGGGTCAATACTAGTAATGCCATGCCCGCGGTCACGATTGGTCGTAGTGTTTCTCAAGGCTTTGAAATGCTTCGATAGTACAGGAAGAGGTAAATGAACCTAAAAAACGTATAGCAAGAATGTTGGCTTCCTCGCTCTCAAGGTGCAAAAGCTCTTGTAACTCGTTAGCATCAATTTGATGACCCGATGTGATGAAAGATCTGATTTTATTTCTCACTCGATCAACAGCTCCTTCTCTTTTGGTCGGGAGCCGGACGCTAGGAATGTGCATCATCTACTTGGGGCGCACAATTGTGCACGAATGCGGTTATACGTTTGTGTGTGAGATAATCGATACTCTCCACTTGCGGCGCTCACCGAGGAACAGCGGAACGGTGCTGAAGATGCCGCAGTTTCCGTCTCCGGCGAACTGGGCCAGGTTGCTCTCCAGCTGCAGCATCGGCATCGCCACGGTCGCCAGCACGACAAGGTACGCCAGCAGGAACGGCACTGCGCGTGCGCGAAGTCGGCGGTTCAGTAAGTGCCCCGATTCAGGATGACCGCGAAATGTGAAGTATAGCAGCTCAGGCCGTTTATCGGTCAAATATAGCTCTTCGACTTCGCCGCTATGATCAGATGTACAACAAAATGTACGCATACCCGAAGCAAATTACCTGAGCCAGCAGGGATTGCGAGAGAAAAGAAAACTGAGCCGAATCAACTATCGGTATATATGATACCGCTTTATATGCTACTCGAGAATACTACTTGGTCTATTTTGCTGTATTACGAACAAAATTGACAAATACCAAGCACTCACGGGGTTTGCGCTCGTGACAGTATGCAAGCGCCTTCGACACCGCCTTCTAGACGCTGACGCGGCCGGCTACGTTGGAGACGTTGGGGGGTGCCAGCGAACACAAAGGAAACAGGACAGGAAATCGAGAGGAGGCAAAATAAAGTTGAAACTGGGTAGTCGTTGCCTCTCCCCGGCTTAATATTTTGTTTTCTTATTTCGTTTGCTGCTGTCCTACTGCTCAGAACGAAGAGCCAACTCGACTAGCAAGCGGCCTTGATGACGTAATTATCAGTATTACTTACACAATAAGAAAGGCGGCGGGCAGTTCCACGAGCTCGCTATTTTCTTCAAGCCATAGGCGAGAAAGCTGTTCAAATAGGATGCCTTTGTTTTACAGTGAGCTACAACGAATTAACGATAACGAGCACCCAAACCCTTTCTGCTATTCAAGAAACCACAAAAGCGCCATTGCGCTCAATGCGTCTAGTTCTCAAAGGCCTAGAGCAATGAAATTTTCGAAAACGTTCAATGCGTAGCTTAAGATAGTGCAGATATAGAGGAGTACCCGTGCGAGATTGCACGTTTGAAAGAAGAGCTGAATCGTCACGAAAAGCTCGCAAAGAAATGGTTCTCGATAGAATTATTAAAAAAGAAAAACGCCGACATTACCATTCGTAGAATGTGACGCGCGACCTTGGAAGCACGGCTCTATAGCATGGATTCCGAGATAAGGCGGTGTCCTTACCACCCGCGGCGCGCTGCAAGATCTCGGAGGCCGCGTGTCTGGACTTACGTCATAGCGAAAACCACCAGGTGCACGCGTCAGCTACATAGCTGCTGTTCAAAGGCTTCTAATAACAAAAATGTGCAATTATGAGGCCGGCAGCTTTGCCAAGATTGTTTCAGTGACATTAATTGCTCACTTTAAACAATTAACCCAAACTGAAATTTCGTTGCAGTTGGCCTTTAGTTAATGCGGCACGAATTCGGCGCTTGCCGAAACGCGGTGGCGATTGGTGGCACCCACCTCCTCCGTAGAAGATGAACATCATGGGAAACATGGCCGCGTTCGCGCTTCCCGTGGTCATCGTGATGAGCGTGGCCAGCTTGTGAGCGCGGCTGTGGAAGCGCGCAGTGTCGCTTTGCCCCGCCGCCGGTCCCTGTTGATGCGGCGAAAAGAGCGGCGTGCTCGATTCATTAGCATTGCTTCGCGGGCACTTCGCAGGCTTAATTTTAATGCAGACAACATATCTACAGGTATGGTGGCTGCAAGTCTATGATAACTGCAAGCCTGCAGTTACCGATAGCTCTGCTGAGAATAGAGCGTGAGTAGCTTCGTGCGTGAAATATCTTTTAAAACCTATTCTCTGCCCTAGAGTGAGAATGGGCATAGAAAGGCAACACTGCGAATAAGCGTTACAAAGTAATCGCAGCATAACGGGCAGCTTTCTGTGAAGGCAAAGCCAGACTCAGTTTTCCATCCGCCACCAACTGCTTCGTGTCATGTCTCGTGACTCAGCGCATGTACTGACGTTTCTGCGTAGGCTGACCCGTGGCGGTGGCTTAGTGAACGTGGCTAGTTATGATGTGCCGTTGTTCAATATGAGTTCGCTGCTTCAATTCGAAGTGGCAGTGGTGGTATTGATGTACCGGCGGAATGGGAAAACGCAGTGCTTTGGTTACACGTTAACGAACCTCAGGTGGTCAAGATTAATCTAGAGTCCTCCACTACGGCATTTTTTACAGCGCCCGCGTAAAATTGAGACGACAAAAATCAATCAATCAATCAATCAATCAATCAATCAATCAATCAATCAATCAATCAATCAATCAATCAATCAATCAATCAATCAATCAATCAATCAATCAATCAATCAATCAATCAATCAATCAATTCTCGAAGGTCGCAATAGCGTTTTCAGGCACAGTTTACCAGCCCCCCACATAATAAAAGAAACAGTACAATAAAGACTGTGAGAAAGCTTACCTCACTTTCCTGGTCGTTGTCGGCTGGGCTCGTGAGCTTTGATAATGTCATGACGACGGTCTTCACTGGCGCGCAAATTGAGGACAAGTGAAGAATGGCCCACACAATGCTTGCGGACACGCTGGAAGGCAGTCTTCTTCTGACAGCAGGAGAAAGGACCCCGTGGCTTCACGCGCAGGCAGCAGTGCCAGCCGCTGACGATGACGATGAGCCTTTAATTTTGGCACGCGCTAACAACGGTGTGTGTGCCGTGAGTTGGCTGGTTGCAACAAACCCGCATAAAGATAGTAGTAATACAGGAATGAAAGTCAACACAGCAGCTGCAGGATAAAAGAGCCAAGCTGGGCATACAACAGGAGCGCATAATAAGGAAATCAGATCATATTGCTGAACAACTGCATGTAGATGATGAAGATTCATTCCGTGGTTGAGACTGAAGGAAATATGCAAATGTTGCAATCATATTATGCCATATTTTTACTATTTAGTTATGCGATAAGCATTGCTAACCTACTACAACCACTATCTATCTATCTATCTATCTATCTATCTATCTATCTATCTATCTATCTATCTATCTATCTATCTATCTATCTATCTATCTATCTATCTATCTATCTATCTATCTGTCTATCTGTCTGTCTGTCTGTCTGTCTGTCTGTCTGTCTGTCTGTCTGTCTGTCTGTCTGTCTGTCTGTCTGTCTGTCTGTCTGTCTGTCTGTCTGTCTGTCTGTCTGTCTGTCTGTCTGTCTGTCTGTCTGTCTGTCTGTCTGTCTGTCTGTCTGTCTGTCTGTCTGTCTGTCTGTCTGTCTGTCTGTCTGTCTGTCTGTCTGTCTGTCTGTCTGTCTGTCTGTCTGTCTGTCTGTCTGTCTGTCTGTCTGTCTGTCTGTCTGTCTGTCTGTCTGTCTGTCTATCTATCTATCTATCTATCTATCTATCTATCTATCTATCTATCTATCTATCTATCTATCTATCTATCTATCTATCTATCTATCTATCTATCTATCTATTGCATGCATGGGGCAATTTGAGAGAGAGAGAAGGGAAGAGTGAGAAGGGAAGAAGGAAAGGCAGGGAGGTTAACCAGACTGAGTCCAGTTTGGTACCCTACACGTGGGTAGGGGAATGGGGAGTGAAAGAGAGAGAAAAAACATGAATATATTGTCACGTGGTCGTGACGTTGAATAACACAGTAGCAGTACTGTGAACGACAAAACTAACTTTTATTGGGCGAACCTGTGCCCACAAAACAGGGTACACTTATAGCACAACGAAAGCGGCGAACACGCTCGGCGATCGTCGAAAATCTGATCAGCGGCTCAAGCGCGTCGCCTTTTATAGATCAGTCGTCGAATGTTCCAGATTAACTGATGGAACCCGCGTGTCTTCCACAAAGTTCTACACCATTCGTGTCACGCGATGAAATCTGATAACACAAGGTTCGGCGACAACAGACACGCGGATAGAAGCGTCGATAACTTTCCAGAAACGTCGGATACATGCAGGCGCGTCCCTCGCTGTGCGATTACAGTTGTTAAGCGGCGAAACGTGGTTGCCCGATAAAGATAAGTACACGTGTCATTACCCCCCTCTTAAAAAGCATCGACCCGATGCTGCAAACAAACGAAAGTAACAAAGAAAAGCACTCGTAGCAAAGAAAACAACAAACTAAGGAAGTTCATCAGCGTTCGTAAAATGGTTTAAGGCGCACCACGTGGACCACTTCAGATCGTGCGCGGCGCCGCTGTGAGTGCGAAATGCCGTCTGGCACGACCTCATAGTCTAGTGCGCCAATACGTCGGATGACCTTGTAGGGTCCGAAATAGCGTCGCAGCAGCTTCTCACTGAGTCCTCGCCGGCGTATCGGGGTCCATACCCAAACACGGTCGCCGGGCTGGTACTCGACGAAGCGTCGTCGGAGGTTGTAGTATCGGCTGTCGGTCCTCTGTTGGTCCTTGATCCGCAGGCGGGCGAGCTGTCGGGCTTCTTCGGCGCGCTGGAGATAGCTAGCGACGTCAACATTCTCTTCGTCAGTGACGTGGGGCAGCATGGCGTCGAGCGTCGTCGTCGGGTTCCTGCAGTAAACCAGCTTAAACGGCGTGATCTGTGTTGTTTCTTGCACCGCCGTGTTGTAAGCGAAGGTTACATACGGCAGGACCGCGTCCCACGTCTTGTGCTCAACGTCGACGTACATCGCTAGCATGTCGGCGAGGGTCTTATTCAGGCGCTCCGTGAGACCATTCGTTTGCGGATGGTAGGCAGTTGTCCTCCTGTGGCTTGTCTGGCTATATTGCAGAATGGCTTGGGTGAGCTCTGCTGTAAAAGCCGTTCCTCTGTCGGTGATGATGACTTTTGGGGCGCCATGTCGCAGCAGGATGTTCTCGACGAAAAATTTCGCCACCTCGGCTGCGCTGCCTTTCGGTAGAGCTTTTGTTTCAGCGAAGCGGGTGAGATAGTCCGTCGCCACGACGATCCACTTATTCCCGGATGTTGACGTCGGAAACGGCCCCAAGAAATCCATCCCAATCTGCTCGAATGGTCGACGAGGAGGTTCTATCGGTTGTAGTAACCCTGCTGGCCTTGTCGGTGGTGTCTTGCGTCGTTGGCAGTCTCGGCATGTCTTGACGTAACGGGCGACGTCGGCGGTCAGACGCGGCCAGTAATACCTTTCCTGTATTCTCGACAGCGTCCGGGAGAATCCGAGGTGCCCAGCAGTTGGATCGTCGTGTAAGGCGTGCAGCACTTCTGGACGCAGCGCCGACGGAACAACAAGAAGGTAGTTTGCGCGGACTGGTGAAAAGTTTTTCTTCACGAGTAGGTTGTTTTGAAGCGTGAACGAAGATAGTCCACGCTTAAATGCCCTAGGGACAACGTCGGTGTGCCCTTCCAAATACTCGACAAGGGCTTTTAGCTCCGGGTCCCCTCGTTGTTGATCAGCGAAGTCTTCCGCGCTTATTATTCCAAGGAAGGCGTCGTCATCCTCGTCTTGCGGCGGCGGGTCAATGGGGGCGCGTGATAGGCAATCGGCATCTGAGTGTTTTCGTCCGGACTTGTATGTTACAGTAATGTCGTATTCTTGTAGTCTGAGGCTCCACCGTGCCAGCCGTCCTGAAGGGTCCTTTAAGTTAGCTAGCCAACACAACGCGTGATGGTCGCTGACCACTCTGAATGGCCTGCCATATAGGTAGGGGCGAAATTTCGCTGTAGCCCAAACGATGGCGAGGCATTCCTTTTCCGTTGTGGAATAATTGCCTTCCGCTTTTGACAACGACCGGCTAGCGTAAGCTATCACGTGTTCATGTCCGTCTTTTCTCTGGACTAGGACGGCACCGAGGCCTAGGCTACTGGCGTCAGTGTGAATTTCGGTATCGGCGTGCTCGTCGAAGTGCGCAAGTACGGGCGGCGACTGCATGCGTCGTTTGAGTTCTTCAAATGCGTCGGCCTGCGGCGTTTCCCACTTGAACTCAATGTCACATATAGTTAGCTGTGTCAGCGGCTCAGCGATGCGTGAAAAGTCCTTGACAAATCGCCTATAGTAGGCACACATGCCAAGAAATCTACGCACTGCCTTCTTGTCGGTGGGCTGCGGGAACTTTGCGATGGCAGCTGTCTTCTGTGGGTCGGGGCGGACTCGAGACTTACTGATGACGCGGCCTAGGAACAGAAGCTCATCGTAGGCGAAGCGGCACTTTTCTGGCTTCAGAGTGAGCCCTGATGATTTGATGGCCTCGAGTACTGTTGCAAGCCGCCTAAGGTGATCGTTGAAATTTTCGGCGAAGACAACGACGTCATCCAAGTAAACGAGACAGGTCTGCCACTTCAATCCTGCTAAAACCGTGTCCATGACGCGCTGGAACATTGCAGGCGCCGAGCACAGTCCAAATGGCATAACCTTGAACTCGTAGAGGCCGTCTGGGGTGATGAAGGCGGTCTTTTCGCGATCTCTTTCGTCGACTTCTATTTGCCAATAGCCAGACTTGAGGTCCATCGACGAGAAGTATTTAGCGTTGCAGAGCCGATCCAATGCGTCGTCTATCCGTGGGAGGGGGTATACATCCTTCTTCGTGATCTTGTTCAGTCGACGATAATCGACACAGAAACGTAGGGTTCCGTCCTTTTTCTTTACCAGGACAACAGGGGATGCCCACGGGCTTTTCGACGGCTGGATGATGTCGTCGCGCAGCATTTCGTCGACTTGTTCTCTTATAGCTTCACGTTCCCGCGTCGAAACTCGGTAAGGGCTCTGGCGTAGTGGTCGAGCGCATTCTTCGGTTATTATGCGATGCTTTGCGACTGGTGTTTGTCGAATCCTCGATGACGTCGAAAAGCAGCCTTTGTATCGTCGAAGCAGACTTCTAAGCTGTTGCTGCTTAATCACGGGGCGACTTGGACTTATGTCGAAGTCTGGCTCGGGAACTACAGTCGTCGGGGTAGATGCGACAGAATCCGAGAGGACAAAGGCATCGCTGGCTTCCACAATTTCCTCGATGTATGCGATGGTCGTGCCCTTGTTGATGTGCTTGAACTCCTTGCTGAAGTTTGTCAGCAACACTTTCGTGTTTCCTCCGAGCAGTCGAGCGATCCCTCTTGCGACGCAAATTTCACGGTCGAGCAGAAGACGTTGGTCGCCTTCGATGACGCCTTCTATGTCAGCGGGTGTTTCGGTGCCGACCAAAATAACAATGCTGGAGTGAGGCGGGATGCTCACTTGATCTTCGAGCACACTCAAGGCATGGTGACTACGAGGGCTCTCCGGCGGTATCGCTTTATCTTCCGACAGCGTTATTGACTGTGACTTCAGGTCGATGATTGCGCCGTGTTGGTTCAGGAAGTCCATACCGAGAATGACGTCTCGTAAACACTGTTGGAGGATAACGAAAGTGGCAGGGTAAGTTCGGTCATGAATGGTTATTCTTGCCGTGCAGATTCCAGTTGGCGTGATGAGGTGTCCTCCTGCGGTGCGAATTTGAGGGCCTTCCCATGTAGTCTTAACCTTCTTCAACTGGGCGGCGATGTGTCCACTCATGACGGAGTAATCAGCCCCTGTGTCCACTAAGGCGGTAACCGCGTGTCCGTCGAGAAGCACGTCGAGGTCGGTGGTTTTTTGTCTGGCGTTGCAGTTGGGTCTTGGCGTCGGATCACGGCTGCGTCGTGTTAAACTGAAGCTTGAACGTCGCGTCGTCAAGTCGTCTTTCGTCGGTGTAGTCTTGGCTTCCTGACTTCGTCGGGACGGCGGCGTGTCGTCATTAGGTCGTCGAGATGGTTGCTTCGCCGTCTTCGTCGGCGGCGGAGGATCTTCGTCAGTTCGACGAACAGCAACCGCACCTCCATCGGTTGCTGCTTTTAGTTTTCCAAATATGGGCTGACGGACCGGCCGCGGGCTGGGCCAGTGTATGGTCGGCGCTGCGGCGACAGGTAGCGGCCTGGTGACGGCGAACGGGAAGCTCGTCGATGGCTCCACTGAGTGGCGGCGAGGTAGTCGGCGATATCGCGAGGTCGTTCGCCAATCTGTGGCCGCGGCGCGTTAACGGCGAAACCTCGCAGTCCCATCTCCCTGTACGGACATCGTCGGTAGACGTGACCCGCTTCTCCGCAGTGGTAGCAGAGCGGGCGGTGGTCAGGAGCACGCCAGATGTCCGTCTTCCTCGCGTAGGTGCGCTGGGCGACGGGTGATCGTGCTGGCGGCGGCCGCGGCGGACGACGAAACTGTGGCGTGACAGGGCCCTGGCGCGGTCGCGGAGGGGGTCCTTGACGGCGTGCGACGGCGGCGTAGGTCATCGCTTGCGGCTCACGCTGCGGCGATTCAGGGGCTACTCCAAGTTGTTGTTGGAGCTCCTCACGCACGGCGTCGGCAATCGAAGCCACTTGAGGCTGTGATGATGGGAACAGCTTTTGTAGCTCCTCCCGAACGACAGCTCGGATAGTCTCGCGTAGGTCGTCGGCGGCGAGTGACTGAACTCCGGCGTAGTGGGTAGAGCTTGTACGGCGGTTGAATTGCCGGTTCCGCATTTCGAGTGTCTTCTCGATGCTGGTGGCCTCGCGAAGGAACTCTTCTACGGTCTTCGGTGGGCTTCGTATCATTGCGCCGAAAAGTTCTTCCTTCACACCACGCATGAGAAGGTGGACTTTCTTCTCCTCAGGCATATCCGGGTCGGCATGGCGGAACAGACGTTTCATTTCTTCCGTGAAGATGGCGACGTTCTCGTTAGGTAGATGCACTCGGGCGTCCAGCATGGCTTCGGCCCTTTCCTTGCGCACGACGCTCGTAAAGGTGCGCAGGAAGCCGGTACGGAAGAGGTCCCATGTCGTCAAGGTCGACTCCCGGTTCTCAAACCACGTTCTGGCGGCATCTTCTAAGGCAAAGTATACATGCCGCAGCTTGTCGTCGGAGTCCCAGTTGTTAAAAGTCGCGATTCGTTCGTAGGTCTCCAACCAGGATTCTGGGTCTTCAGTCGCTGCTCCATGGAAGGTCGGTGGGTCCCGAGGTTGTTGTAGGATAACGGGGGACGCTGGGGCAGCCATTGGGTTTATTTTGACCACGATCTTCTTTGTCGACTCAGGTAGAAGTCCGTGCTCTGGGGGCAGTCCTTGCAGTCTGCGGCTAGCACGCTGGTCTTCGGCGATGTTAGTTTTGTCCTCGGGCTTTGGGCTTGGATCGCGGCTTTGCGGGGGCGTTCGGTACATGAACGCACAAGCACCTCCACCAGATGTCACGTGGTCGTGACGTTGAATAACACAGTAGCAGTACTGTGAACGACAAAACTAACTTTTATTGGGCGAACCTGTGCCCACAAAACAGGCTACACTTATAGCACAACGAAAGCGGCGAACACGCTCGGCGATCGTCGAAAATCTGATCAGTGGCTCAAGCGCGTCGCCTTTTATAGATCAGTCGTCGAATGTTCCAGATTAACTGATGGAACCCGCGTGTCTTCCACAAAGTTCTACACCATTCGTGTCACGCGATGAAATCTGATAACACAAGGTTCGGCGACAACAGACACGCGGATAGAAGCGTCGATAACTTTCCAGAAACGTCGGATACATGCAGGCGCGTCCCTCGCTGTGCGATTACAGTTGTTAAGCGGCGAAACGTGGTTGCCCGATAAAGATAAGTACACGTGTCTCCTCAGGCTTATCAATGCCTTCGTGCTATGTCACTTTGCGTACACAATTTCTATGCACAACTGGCTCAGAGCGGAGCGAGACAAGCTCAACGCTCTCATCAGCAAAGTGGTCAAGAGGGCTCTCGGGCTGCCCATCAGGACCCATACCGAGGATCTCCTCAAGCTGGGGGTGCATAACACTGCCGAGGAGATTGCCGAGGCCCAAGAACGTGCGCAACTCACTCGCCTGAGCACCACAGCGGCAGGTAAACACATCCTCGAAGAGTTGGGTTACCACCCTGCGGGATTCCCGATGGTCAGTACCCCGATCCCTAGGTGCATTCGAGACAAGTTCGAAGTGGCCCCTGTGCCCCGAAACGTCCATCCCGTCCATAACGAGGGCAGACGCAAGGCCAGAGCAGCAGCCATCCTCAAACAGATAAAGCAACGAGACATTAGAGCAAGCTTCGTCGACGCCGCGGAGTACAGCGATGGGAAGACCTTTGCCATCGTTGTGGTCGACTCCAGCGGCAAGATTTCTAATTGCGCCTCCATTCGCACTTCAGACCCCGGAGTCGCCGAGCAAGCCGCCATCGCCCTCGCCCTGCTAGACGGTCGTGGGTCCGAGATATATAGCGATTCCAAAACGGCAGTTAGGGCTTTTCAGAAGGGTTGCATCGCCAAGCAAGCTGCTCGTCTTCTTAGCAACTCGAATCGATATGCTCTCACGCATCATTCAATCCACTGGTTTCCAGCTCACGTAGGGTCGGTCGAGGGTGCCCCCCAGAACCTGAATGAGTCTGCTCACGAGGCTGCGCGTGACCTCACCGACCGCGCTTCCTCTGCAAGAAGCACCGACTCCCCTCCTCCCTACGGCCACAGGGATGCTCCCGCAACTCATAACGAGATTATTAAATTCTTCTACATGTCTAGAAGGGTCTTTCCACCCCCTCACCCCAGGTTGAATAGGGCGCAAGCCGTTTCTCTTAGGCTTCTGCAGACTAGTACGTATCCGTGTCTGTCCGTTCTCCACGAGGCTTACCCGGACGTGTATCGCGACGACGCCTGCCCCTCCTGCGGGCAGTCCTCTACTCTAGCGCACATGCTGTGGGAGTGCGGGTCAACATACCCTAAGTTCATCAAGGAGGAGTGGGACTCGCTTCTGCGTAGCCCCGCTCTGGAACAGCAAATCCTGGCTGTCCGGCGTGCCCGCGACCGGGCCGGTGGGCTAGACCTGCCGGTCCCGACGTGGGACTAGCCGGGTGCGCGACGAGTTCGCGTCCTCGCCGGACCTACAATAAATGTTTCTTCACTCACTCACTCACTCACTCACCGCACTTTCACATACACTAAAATGTGGGATGTCTATAGTTGGGCACTTAAGTCTGTTGCCTTCAGGTAGCGAAAAAGCGCTAGAACTGCCTTCTGGGCTAATGAACTGTGAGGCCAGGCTCTCAAGATCTTTGCTTCCGTAAATGGCCTGTCATCCTGTCTATTCAAGACACACTGGAGACTCTTACGTTGATTATCAAAGCGAGAACAGTGGCACAGAAGATGACTGGTGGTCTCTTCACACTTGCACTTAGAGGAACTTGAAAAAATTCAACAGCATGGTACTCGACGCTTCAACGTTGCGCTGCAGAAGTGAAGAAATTTCAGTTGATGATGATGACGACGACCTTAATGACATTGGCACATGCCCACTCATGGGTATTGGCCAAGAGTCGGGTAGATTTTACGTATGTGTTAAAGGAATAAATTTAGAAATCTATAATGTCCAAGACGTTTCAGTAGACAGTCATCCAATATAAGGAATGTACAGAGCGAGAAAGAGAGCGCGACAACCAGCAGGTGTTTATAAATGAGGCAATAAGAGAATAATTAAATGAATAATTCGGTCAACAACGAAATCGGTTTAATTTTTTCTATGGCGGCACATACATTCCTCTCTGGGTGCCCAAGCACAGACGCTCCGAAAGAGCAGTACCGGAGTTACTACAGCGGCTCTTTCGTCATCCTCGGTTGCTGTCCCAATTGAGCACGCTCCTGCGCCATGCTCACACTCCTCTAGGAACGCACGTGCTGGTGAGAATAAAACAAAATCAGTTCTTCCGTATATAGCAGCCGTGCTAGGCGCCTGCGCTCCGAAGGGGTCTTGCGTGCTAACACAATCGCCTTGAAATGGTCGCATGGTGTGCCGGGACGGGCAGCGGCGATAACATCGCTGAACCCCCTAGCGACTTCGGGCGACAGAGCTCCTGTGCCCAAGCAGGTACTTTGTCCTTTGAGCGGTAATGCATCGAAGGTCGAAAGTAGCTTTGGTAACCGGCAATCACGTTATGCCAGGTTATGCAAGGTTATGCCACACGGCACGGTTATGCGGCCAGAATTGCGGTAGCTTTAGCTGTACCACCGAGATACTTGCCAAGGCCGCAGCTGTTGCCTCGTTCGTCGCTGTGGGCATACGATCCCAGCGCCGGTTGCGACGACATCGCCTATCGTGTCGCTGCCTGACGATTCCGTGGGTGTAGCGTCGATACCCAGTGGTTGCGTGTTTCGGATCACGATCGGGTCACCACCCTTAGGTATAGAAATGAGGCCCTAGAGCCCATGGGGCATGTCGTGGACTAGGCCGACAGATAGACGACCGTCCCTTTCGTGTCGTTATCACGCGTGATTTTCCCGGTGGAATAAACGCGTTATATAAAGTATATTTTTACATCTGCATTGAGTCGCAATGGCTTATTCAGAACTCGCATATCAAGCGTGTTGTATAGCGTGATCTGTTTTCTACAATAGCAATTTGACGCTGTGATCTGGAATAGACAGTATCATCAAATTATTTTTTAAGTGTTAATGAACTTTAAGTGTCATTTCTTTAATTGTAGCTTTTTATCTGACTAACTGTAGTCCTTTCTTGCACATAAACAAACAAACTTTCAAAATATTGCGGACTGCGTATTCTTTATGGCTACGGTAATGGCCCAAACTGGGGCCGGCCGTGGTTGCTCAGTGGCTATGGTCTTGGGCTACTGATCGCGAGGTCGCGGGATCGAATCCCGGCGGCCGCATTTCAATGGGGGCGAAATGCGATAAGATTCGTGTACTTAGATTTAGGTGCACGTTGAAGAACCCCAGGTGGACAAAATTTCCGGAGTCTTCCACTACGGCGTGCCTCATAATCAGAAAGTGGTTTTGCCACGTAAAACCACACAACTTTTAAAATACCAGCTTTAAAAGGTTAATACCATGGTTGTAGAACCACTTCTGTACATGTACTTTTTATTGCGATTGCAGTTACATGGACTTTCCCGGTGCATTTCTGCTGTCGCGTCAGGTTCTGCATCAAGTCAAAGGCCGATGAAATCGTCGTCGCACGCCGTATATACTGCGTGTGCGAGTGAAAGCGCGCGAGGGTGCGCCTGCGAACGCAGCTCAATCTCGCGTATGCGAGCGAGGAAGGAGGGCGGGAAGCGCGCCGTCTCCTGTCGCGCGCGATGGACGGGATTGAGGTGAGGGAGGGGGTTCTTCTCCGCGGCGGTGCAGGCGTCGTTATCCTGAAAGCGATCTTCGACGTGGCGAAAGTGCGCTCCAGCGCGTGCGTAATATTCAAAGCGATCTGCGATGTTTTGCATATTGCGCGTAGTGCCGCTAGCTTTGCATGCGCTGGTCTTCCGACGTTCCGTTCGCGTTGAAGCGAGAGGTGTTCGAACGTCAATTCCATCGCTGCAGCTGCCGCGATTCCTCGCTCCAGCATTTTTTACAGCGAGTTTCCGTGCTCATCGAACGGCATGTATTCCAGTTTACCTGTGTGCGCTTGACAGCGTGCTTGATAATTTAGTTAAAACATGTTGGCAGGCTAGTTGGTTTGAATCCACGAAAAAAATGTGTAAGCGCGACTGAACGAGTACGTTGAAAGAAACAGACACACAGAGACTGCACGCTGTCTCTGTGTGTCTGTTTTTTTCTCCGTCTTCGTTCAGTCATGCTTACGCATTATATCATTATTAATTTAGTTGGTAAGTGAATGTTTACAAGTTTATGCGGCCGATAAATCTACTATCCTCCTTAGAGATATCTACTCAATTGCTATCGCACTCGGTGCTTCGCCTTTCAGGTGAAACTGCGGCTCCTTTAGGTACACGTTCATTATGTATGTATGTATGTATGTATGTATGTATGTATGTATGTATGTATGTATGTATGTATGTATGTATGTATGTATGTATGTATGTATGTATGTATGTATGTATGTATGTATGTATGCATGCATGCATGCATGCATGCATGCATGTATGTATGTATGTATGTATGTATGTATGTATGTATGTATGTATGTATGTATGTATGTATGTATGTATGTATGTATGTATGTATGTATGTATGTATGTATGTATGCATGTATGTATGTATGTATGTATGTATGTATGTATGTATGTATGTATGTATGTATGTATGTATGTATGTATGTATGTATGTATGTATGTATGTATGTATGTATGTATGTATGTATGTATGTATGTATGTATGTATGTATGTATGTATGTATGTATGTATGTATGTATGTATGTATGTATGTATGTATGTATGTATGTATGTATGTATGTATGTATGTATGTATGTATGTATGTGCGTATGTATGTATGTATGTATGTATGTATGTATGTATGTATGTATGTATGTATGTATGTATGCATGCATGCATGCATGCATGTATGTATGTATGTATGTATGTATGTATGTATGTATGTATGTATGTATGTATGTATGTATGTATGTATGTATGTATGTATGTATGTATGTATGTATGTATGTATGTATGTATGTATGTACAGTTCGTTACCATACATTTGGCTACACTGACACGACGAAGTTGATGCTGGAGCAGATCGCTGCGAACAGCTGCGAGCGTCCGCCGTGTCTTCTGGCACTGTATTTCAGTAACTACTATGGCGTACTCTAAAGTAATCCTAATACTTCGAAGGGTTGGTTTAAGTGCAGAACACTGGCATTATTCGCTTGTATTAAATAAATGCCAGCCGCACCATAACCTATATGCTTCCTCATTACATTTGAAAAGTTTTTCGGCACGTCCCACAAATCCTGGAAGCAAGCAACCCTGGGTGTCACAATAACGGAATCACAGGCAGGCATGTGAGAAGTGTTCTCCGAACATCGCACTTGGGCGTTTGCGACCGCACCACTTTTTTTTTATTCGTATTTTTTTGTGCGGCAGTCGCAACATGTGAAATGACCTTTAAGGTTGTGTCTATGATTCATCGTTTTATCGCTCATTGCGCGGTCTTCTCCAACTTTTACGTCATCATTCAAGCTTCAGCCCCGTAATTTAGTAAAGGCCTATTGAGAAGCGAAGTACTGCACTACACTTCACCAATATGACTACAAGTCCCAAGCGTTCTTTCGGCGTTATTGTAGTCACCTAGGCTCGACTAATTCTGCGAAAATAACGAAGCTGTCGACTCTAAAAGCGATCTTGTCCCGCTGCTGAAGCAACGTACCCGTCGCCGCTCTGCACGTGCCTTTTGTAAGACGAGTTGAACGAACGCACAAGCTGGCGAGTGCATGTTGCAGCCGGTGTCAATAAGCCAAGCCAGCTCGACTTGACGTTATATGACACGGACGGCGGGTGGATTTACAACGCTTTAGCTGTTCGTTCAACCGGAGCTAATTGCAGCAACGTGCACATGGCCGTGACCGTAATAACACATTAATCACTCTATCACGGCTAAATGTTTGACCCTGTGCTACCGAGAAAGCGCCACATTGCTTTCAGGCAATACCTCTTCCGGTGAGCAAGGTGATCGACTTGAAAACGAGCTTGTCATTTGGAAATGACATTGACTGGTTACAACGAACCAACGAACATTCAACAATCATAACCTTAAAGAAAAAAAAAGGCGACAGATTAAGAACGCCTGATATATAGCCTCATCTTCTCCACAGATTGGGCACAGAGCGGAGGGCTTTATGACGATAAAATGCCCTATGACGATAAAAGTTTAATACGGTTATTGCACTCCCCTCCGACAGCGTAATCGGGTAAGTTTTTGTGGTGCGAAAGGAATTTTTCTGCCAAGGAAGTAGGAGGTGTGTATGTTCAGAACAGTTAATTATAGATGGGCTCAAGGAGTCTTGAGCAATTGCATATCTCTTGAATCTAGCAATGTAATTAGGCAAGCTGAGCTAGGAAGCACTGATATTATAAGGTCATTGAGGGCCACTCGTTCGAGACTGTCGGCCATTTCGTTCATGAACAATCCCTTGTTCAAGGCACCTAAAGCAATTTAATTAAATTTATGTGGACATACATCAGAAAATAAAGTGTACCTAAAAGCTTAGTTCCACCATTTGCTGTGGGCGATGACCGTAAACGCAAAGAGTAATTAATTATTACCGTCGATATTATTTAATTTAATTTGCGTAATGCTAACTCCACAGCTAAAAATTCAGCCAGAAACACTGATATGAAATTGGGAATCTACATTGAGAATGAGTAGTTTAGAGCAAAAGCGAAGTTTGCGTAAGGCGAACACCCCAGCTAGAATTCCAGCCAGGAGTAAGAATAAGAAATTCTGAATCCTGACTGAGAATGACCAGTCTACAGAAGGAGCGAAAATGCCAATTCCAGATTTTTTTTCTTCACAGTGTGACTTTCTGTAGCACTTTGACCTTGGACACTGTCGACTATAATATTTGTAATATAATATATTAATATTTGTCTGTGGAGTACGACACAAAGCGATAATGTTTGTTTACAGCATCCTTGATAAATTATAGTTCTACAGCTCTTGTATTTTGCTATTTGCGCAATATTTTTGTGGTGCACTTATATTTTTTGGCGCTATAGATTTCAGCTAAATGCGCCTTCATAGTCCTGATTTACTCACGCAGCTTAGGTTCCTCCGCGTGAGCGTCATAAAGCAATGGCTTTATTACAGTTACATCTTTGCGGTTTGTATATTTCTGACCATTCATGTGAGGAGGGTCTACTTTGGCCGCAAGGTATGTGGTGGTTAGTGTCTTGCCAGCAGACAACCAAGGTCACTGGGTGTGTGTCGAACAGACTATGCAGCTTAATCAGAATACCGAAACTCTGCATGCCTCGTTGGGCATGCGAAATCGCGTCCGAATCACATCAGGCATACAGTTAGCGCAAATTACTCCGCTCGCTGTGGACACGTAAATTTCAAATACCAAACACGACAAAAGTGGCAGTGACATCGCCCCGCTCTCCGTCTCTTCGCCTTATCGTTCCTTCACCGGCCACTCGCCGGTTGGCCGGGGCGAACGCTTACCCCAGGGTTCAGAAATGCATCTTAACTGGAAGCCCATCCTTGGCTTAATTGATATAACCGGAGCGTGACATGAAAGTCCTCACGACACTCATTGCGTTTTGTTAGGCGCGTTCACGACAGGCGTCATTTAAATCAAGTCAAGCGCGAGCTTCAAGTTAAAATGCATTTATGAATGCGGGGGTTAGATTCGCTGAGAGAGTGTCGCCACGCGAAGCGTTGGCTCGCGTGTGTCATTGAAGCAGCGTGCCAGCGACTGGGAATCAAAAACAAACATCAGTTTCATTTTAAATACGAAGCAGTTCTTGGCGAACATTTGCCGCTTTGACAGTATCTGTCTATCAGGCCGCCTACGTGCTAGTGCTCTCAAGGTCGTTTCGTTAACTTGGTATGTACAAAAACTGGCACAGTATCAAAAGAGTGTATTACGAACATAAATGATAGGCCATGAGATGAATATCATGACATGTGCGTCATCGAGGTCATGAAACAGCAGCCTACCTCATGGTGCTTTCACGGTCATTTCGTTAACCTTTTATGTTGCACAACTATCATATTATTACAAGAGCGCATGGCGAACATAAATTATAGGTCATGACATGAATCTCATGACATCCGAGTCATATAGGTGATGAAACAGCGGCCTACGTCTTGGCATATACCAAAAGTGGCGTAGTATGACGAGTTTATGCCGCACATGAGTGATAGGTCATGACTTGAAGGTCATGATATGCGTGTCATGTGGGTCATGAAACAGCCGCCTACGTCTTGGTGCTCTCATGGTCGGCTTCGTTAACTTGGTAGACTACCTGCACACTGCTTCGCATATGATTGATTCCCACAGGGCGTGGCGTCTGCCAGTTTTTTTAATGAAAAATTTGAGCCCTCATGAAGAACCCAACACACGTGACACCCTGGAGTAGGGCCTGGCTTCCCAAGAGCCTTTCGCATCTCTGGTTTCACGCACGACTTCAACGTCTTCAGGGAGGCCTTCTTGGTCACTTTCGCGTGGCTCACAATCTCGTTAGCGCCTGCATCTACCTCTAGACTTCACCTTTTCACCTGTGCAAACTCTTGTCTGTGTACTGAATGAACACAGTTTTTTCGGGTGCCAAACTTGCAGACAGGCATTCATGCATCATGTAGCTTCCTGTAAAACGATACTAGCGTATACTGAAAGAAAAAACACACTGAAATTGTACACACTGCGGAAGTAGCAAAGTAACACTTCAACAGAGCCACCTATCCGAAACATGTTTCCCTTCATAGCCACAGAAAGTCGTCCGGCAGTAAAGCTTGCGGCGGAAACACACCGAATAATCGCGTCCTAGCTCGCCAGGAGACACGCGATGGGACATGCGCGCTGCATAGTATCACGTGGTTGTGATGTTAAAGAACACAGTAGCAATACTGTGAAAGACAAAACTAGCTTTTATTGGGCGAACCTGTGCCCACAAAGACAGGCTACTCTTAAAGCACAACGATAGCAGCGAACACAGTCGGCAATCGTCGAAAATCTGATCAGCGGTTCCAGAGCGTCGGCTTTTACACAGAAGTCATCGAATGTTCCAGACTAATTGTTGGGACCCGCGTGCCTTCCACAAAGTTCTACACCATTCGCGTCACGCGATGAAATCAGATAACGCAAGGTTCGGCCACAACAGACAGCGGATAGAAGGATCGATAACTTTCCAGAAACTTCGGATACATGCAGGCGCGTCCCGCACTGTGCGATAAGATTTGTTAGGCGGCGAAACGTGGTCGCCCAGTAAATATAAGTACACGTGTCAATAACATCGATACGTGTACGATTTATATTGCAGTTGCATACTATTACACCAAATGGCACGTCATGTAGCAGCTGCGTAGATAGCGGTACAACGTAGAAAAAGAAGGTTTGAGGGAGAAAAATAATATTTACGAGATGTATGCGCAAATACTAGAATGATAAGCATGCATACTTGTATAAATCGAGCAGGCTAAGTGACAGTCACTTAGCAGCTGCAGCTGGCTACGCCTGCTTCAAAGGGAATGGCAAGAAATCACCAACGTCATTAGCATCGTATTGTGCCAGTTGTCACGGGATATCACATGCGCGCCGTGTGGCACTGGTACGTAGAAAATTTGCATTGCAGTTGTGTTGCATCCCACCAGCTGGTCGGGCATCTAGCAGTTGCATGTAGCACTTGCGTGCTGCATGTAGATGAACCTGGTTTACTCAAGCAGGCTAGGTGAATATTTTTGACTGCCCTGTTTGAAAGGGGATGGTAATATCATCATTAACAGCATCGTATCTTGCCACGGGTCAATGAATGTGACATGTGCGCCGCGTAGTCTTGACACGTCTGTTTACTCTTCGGTACACGTTATTGCGCCTCCTCGCAAGGTACGATCCACTGCTGAAGAAGCGAATCGTAGAGCTCTAGGAGTAGAGGGTTTGAACATCTATTTCCAAGCTGTCGACGACCGAATGGAGCTAAACACTGACGGAGGAACTGGAGACGGCGAGACACTTGATGCACATGAGAAGGCGCTTGCTCTACTGCACGCGTACTTACCCCCAGATGATGTTGACATCTGTAGAATGATGAAATTCAAGAAGAGTATCCAGATTCCAGGCGAAAACGCCAAAGAGTTCATAGAGGACATTCAAAGGCTTGCGAAGCAGTGGAAATTCGGAACAGGACATCATGCTCCAAGGCCATATGCTATCCCGAATGGCATCGTCGCAGCTACGGCACAGATTCATGCAGCTGAGGACCGCATTTACAATCAAGGAAGCCATGGAGATCGCAACGAAGGAAAAAAAGGACAGACTAGGTGTTGCAGCAAAAGGATGGAAAGTTGGGCGAGCTGGTACGGTAACATGATCTTGGATTGTAGCGCGAAGTGACACGGACAGAGACTAGTATGCTTCTAGTCTCTGTCCGTGTGACTTCCTGCTACAATCAAAGATCATGTTGCAGCAACTGTTCGGCTTCCATATGAATGCAGTAACGCACCCACAAGTGACGCGAGATGGGAGACCGGACGAACGTCTTCCCCGATATTCTGCGCAAGATGACGTACACCCTCGCTGACCAGGCAAGGGCTAAGGGCCGACTTAATCTCGAGCCGCCCATCACCGCAAGCCGCACCGCACGCTTGCGGTCGCGCGAAAAATTGCACGTATCCAGCACTTGGACACAAATTACCATTTACACTGTGTGCACAGTACACATTGTACACTACACATTGTAAACCGAAATTTTTGCACAAGTGTTTGATACGTTCAATCTTTCGTGCGGCCGCAGGCGTGCGGTACGGCTTGCGGCGATGGGCGGCTAGAGCGTAAATCGGCTCTAAGATGGCACACAGCGGACCAGCCGTACTCTCTGACCGGGCCAAGGCCAATATGGCGGACAGAGAGGTCGAGGAGGTGGGTCTCCCCGTCAGGAAAGTAGGCAGCCGGGCTCGTCTTCCTCCGCGTCATCGACCCGGCTCGGCTGCTGCTCCCGCTGCGGTTGGCTACAGCACAGGGCAAATTTTCCGAGATGCCCGGCGAGACGCTAGAATTGCGTGGAATGCGGCAAGGAGGGAGATTTTTCACCTGATGTGCCAGCTGCTGAAAACACATCAAGAAACGACTTGGACGAGGTGGAAACGCAAGACAGCACTATGACGAATACAGTAACAGTTCTCAACATCGGTGACGGCGTCAACGCCCTGCTGGCACTGATGCGGGTGCCCATCTAAGTAAACGATGCTCTGATAAATAACATGATTGATACCAGAGTGGTCGTATCGCTCATGAATATAGAAGATTATAAGATGAATTTCTCGGACATTCATCTCAAGAAGCCGCACCTGGTGATAGAAAACTACTCTGAGCAAGCTGTCAACTTGTGGCTTTTGAAGGTGACAGTCCGACATCAGGACAAGGCTGCATCGATCAAGTTCTACTTTATCAAAAAGGACTGTTCAATCCTTAGATTTGATGCGATCAAAGCGTTGAAGATCATCGTCTATGGAGAGACCTTGTCCTGTGCTCATGTCGCGCCGAGAACACCGCTGAACTCGGACATCGCTTCGGAGTGGACTGAATGTCGCTTTGCTTTGGCAGGCTTATACAGCGCAGCAGATTTTGAAAGTATACCGCATAACAAGGCCTGTCAGACTTCAACACCAGTGATAGCTAAGCAGTGTTGAGTGTCGGGACTTTGTCCTACTTCAGTGGACTTATGCAGTGCAGCGGACTTTACCACGCCAGCGAACGTCAATCAGTTTCAAGTGTGGCGGCCGCAGGCTCAGCGGAAATTTCATCGACGATTTTGGTACCCCCTATGAAAATTTGAGTGCAGCTCTATGCGGGTTTTCATTTCGCTACATATTGAGACAAATAATTTGAGAGAGACATGTGGCAGACTCGGTAATCATCGAAAATCTGATCTGCGGGTCAAGCACATCGGATTTTATACATGACTCATCGAAGGTTCCAGTGTGATCGCTGGTGCCACGTGGGTTCCACAAAGTGCTACACGATTCGGGTCGTGCATAGAATCAGATTACGAAACAATCGCAAACCATGACAATCGAAACAAGCCGCGCACGAGACCAAACGAATCAAACCAAACAAACGCGAGGGAGAGCTGTTGCGAGTATACGATAGGGCGAAAGGAGCAGTACGGCTGATACCAGATACGAGTACGCATGACACCAGTTTGCAGTGTGCCCGCCACTGAAGGGGCCGCTCTCGTTGGTCTCCGCCGTTCGCGGCTCGAGTCTTTCATCTCCCACTCCGCGTTCGCTCTTTCGCTGTGCACGGTTACGCCGCCGACGACGCTGGCACCGACGCCGACGCTGCCACCGACGCTGACGCTCACCGCAGGAAGGGGAGCCTAAGCGCTGCGCTCTAATATCAGGTGAACTGTGAACCGATTCACGTGTTGAGTGCAGTGATGCTAGATTTTTCTATACCCATACTCGTTATAACGCATATACCACTGCAGTTAGTTCTCTTGTCAAGCGGTGAAGAAATACTTCAGCTGTTACTTCAGTGAATACCTCATAGTAATGTGGTTCTTTTCATTCGTGAGTATTTTCCTATGTAGTTACTAAGGTATCTCGAATCAGTGACAGAATGCCTAAGCGCGACTGAATAAAGGCGTAGAAAGAAACAGACACATATTGACAACGCTGCTTTAAATTATAGATTTTATTTTTGCGCACAGCGATAAATATATGCAGAACGAGCGGAAGCAAACGGGACAAAAAACATTCTGTGGTGCATGTCGATGAACCGTACACGTGACCAAGGCATGGTCAAAACACGCGCTGCAATAATTAGTGCTATAAACCGAGGAATCGCACCTCTTTTTCACATAGCGACAGTGATGGCTTGTTTACACAGCTTTCTTCTAATTTTGCAATTTCACAGGCCTACACAATCACCCTTGTCATCCTGAATGGCCCGAGATTACTCTAATGACATTATACTCACGCTCCTTTAGTCTCTCATTGATGCATCTGCCACTTTTGGTGGGCGCGAATTCCTCTGCCCCTGAGAGTCTCCAGAAGCTATGCAAGCAGGTTAATTCAGAGAACAACAAAAGGAACGCATGCTGTACTCAACATGGCAGAGAATTTGTGACCTGCAGTTGTAACGTTGTCTGTTCCATTTCGCTTTCATGCGAAACAACGTATGTTGGTGTGATTGGCGGATGCATCAATCAGCGACTAAAAGGCTATCAGTATAACGTCACTAGAGTAATATCGGGGGATTTGGGCATTCATTGCCGAGATTGTCTTTGTGAACGCATGTTTGAAAGTACTTTTATTTTTTATTGGGTTCATAGCAGGATTACAAGGAAGGTTGTGGAGGCCTATGAATTTGCGAAATTAGAAGGTACGTGAGCAAGCCATTTCAGTGTAGCTGTGTGAAAAAGAGATACTATTCCTCAGTTTATCGCTGTAACTATTGCAGAGTATGTTCTGATCATGCCGTAGACCCCTGTACGGTTCATCGACATGCACCACTGAATGTTTCTTTTGTCTCGTTTGTTTCCTCTCGTTAGGCACATATTTGTCGATGCCTGCGAAAATGAAATCTATAGTAGAATGTAGTGGCTGTCTCTACATGTATGTTGCTTTCTACGTCCTCGTTCAGTCGCACTTACACATTCCATCATGAAATCAACCCCGCCAGCCAGTCAACATGTTTTAACCAAACCAGAATCACTATTCCTGTACAGCAGTCATACGTTCGACCGAAAGGTAAAAGAGATATAAGCGATTGCTAATGCTAACAGATGTGCCCAGCCTCGAGGCGTCACTCGCAGCTGATAGGTGTTTTAACCATGCACGTTTTGTTGAAGCAAGTGCTCAACGTTCGGTTGAAGTGATCAGTCAAACTAATTCAATTTCTTGGCCATATGGGCGTGTAACCGAACCAACGTATTCCAAAGCACCTTTTGAAGAAATGCCTGTTGTTCCCAGCTATCACGCATTGTTTTCTTATTGTAATAACGGAGATGTCTCCCAAACCATCGAGCTCAAATGCAGTATGTGATGAGCGTGCGCCCACAGTTTCTACTGAGAAGCGGTCATGCGAGCTTGCAGACCTTTTCGAGTCATGTTCACTTCCAGCATTTTCTGGGGAGTGCTTAAGCGAGCCTGAAGGCTCGACTTTGCCAGTGCCCGAGCTTATGTCGGCTCCAGAAAAGGAGGCAAAAGCCCGCACTTCTGCGTCGCCCTTCCAAAAGGCATCGCAAAGTGCCGGGTCATTCGACAGGCTATGCTGCGTGAATTGCAGTGCATTTGTCTTTCCTTGTCATATCTCACGTTTTACAGTCATGCAGCTAATGCTTATAATGCAATTCTTTTCACTATCTTATGCTGCATTTCAAATATGTTAAGGGGATGTGCTTTCGGTGTGTCCTAAAAATTACCGTGTGCAAGAATGCTTTCTAGTTAGTCATTGCCTTATAAGGGGAGGGAGAGTTACCTGTAAGCATTGCTATGTCGATTGTTATAGGTTATATGTGCACCCTTACCCGCCGTGGTTGCTCAGTGGCTATGGTGTTGGGCTGCTGAGCATGAGGTCGCGGGATCGAATCCCGGCTACGGCGGCCGCATTTCGATGGGGGCGAAAACACCCGTGTACTTAGATTTAGGTGTACGTTAAAGAACCCCAGGTGGTCGAAATTTCCGGAGTCCTCCACTACGGCGTGCCTCATAATCAGAAAGTGGTTTTGGCACGTAAAACCCCATGATTTTTAATATGTACACCCTTGCAATTTTTTAATAGCACGCGAGCGTCGATGGTCAGGTGTGTCCGCGGCCTTGTAGTGGCCAGGGACGGCGGGATTGGCAACATTACGTGCGGTCGTGCAAGGCGAACTCTAGTTCGAATGTGTACTGCTGCACTGTTCGCTTCAGCAGTGCCTCTCACCGTTGCAAGGCCACTGACACGTCCTGTGGTCGGCGCTTGCGCGTTATTGTTTAAAAATTGCAAGGGTGTACATCTCATTGCACGTTCACAAGTGCATTTCTTACACTTGTTTCGCATTCATGTAATTGACTAGGCAACAGATCATTCTCTTCTGCTGAGCTAGCTGTGAACAAGTCTGAAGTTCGGATACAACGTGTGACAAGATTCCCATCAAGGTAACGGCTTCTATGCTTCCTTACTTAGTGTTACGCAATGTACCTGTATTAAAGCTATATAATGGTGCCTGTATCCACACGTGAACCTCAGTCTGGATTTTACGACTGTGTAAGGCTGACGGTATTCCCCCAGGTTATCTTCAATATATTCAAGAGACACTGAGCTATCCGTACGTGGACGAATGCTTTTATGGCGCAGCTTAAAGAGACACCAAAGTGAAAAATTATTTCTTCTGCATAAGTAAATTACATTTCTACAACATCAAAAACACCACTCTTACAACGATACGACGTTTGGTAAGCCAGAAAAAGCGCAAGTATGAAGTACGGGTGGCGACGCCTACTTGAGTTCCCGCACCTGGTGGCTGTGACGTCTTGGATTTTGATGGCGTCTTCTAGCGCCTACTAATTATATATAGCCGTACAGATTGACTACATTGTGTTCTAAAGGAACCAAATAATAAACATGGCAAGTTTCGGGAACCTTAACTCAGCCAACGCGGCCCAAATGCGAAAACATACTTTGGAATCCCTGACGTCACGCTGGCGTACCGGCGCTGGAGTATCGGAGCGAAATTCAAATACTGATACTTGGACCTTCGTTTTCTCATCTAATAATCAAACTATCTTTTTCAAATGACTGCCTGCAGGGTTCTCAAACAATGCTTCATTAGTCTCAACTGATTTATTGCTTCGCGTTAGTGTGCCTTTAAGTGTACCCCTATCTTTTTTTTTATTGCAGGGCTCTAGTATGGAAATTAAGATAACCATTAACACGCGGTGACCATCTCAAAGAGCTAGTGGGCGTTGGCACGATATGTACCACCCAGCTCATGGCCAATTTTTCGTTGTGCACATTTGCCGCCTTAACCCGCGCTTTTTAGCCAGTCCCCATTGTGGGTATGGGTCACTGTATAGATGTAAGATGTCATCCTCATCGGAATATCATAATCAACACACAGACACGTTTGTCGGCTGTTTCGCCCTGTCGCTTTCTGAGGTTCGCGTTGTGCACCGCCTATAGATGCGCTACTGATAGACACCTAGCGAGTGGTTCGGAAAGTACACTCGGGATGCAGTAGCAGACGACACCTTGTAGCAAGGATGGCTGAAGCTCGCGGCTGTGATTTTCTCCTTTTTTCAGTGGCCTGACCGCTACTTCAGTGGTAACCGCTGCTGTAAAAGTGAGGGCCTCTATGCGTGTAGACTGGAGTTAGCAATATGTTCTAGGTGGATCCCGCAGAAAAGCGCGACGAATACCACTTCTAGAAAGTGATGCTCGTGTTACGTAGTCTCTTCGTTATGTTGAATAATTCTACACCCCGATCGTTCTTTTTTTTAAATTCTACGCTTTAAGCAGTACTGTTTCTGTATGCGAATAATGGGCAGACTTCGTTGGCGCAAACCAACATGTTACGTTGTAGTGACAGTGAGGAACATCATCGCGAGTCGCTCCTTGTTCTTTAGTCGCGATTGGTCATGCGACCTTTGTCGCGCTTTACCTTCCTGGGTACGCGCCGGGGTGGCTTAGCGGCAGCAGCGTTGCGCTGTTAAGCACGAAGTCACGGGATCCGATCTCGGCCGTGGCGGCCTGCATTTCGATGATGGGGCCGTAATGCCATAACGTCCGTGTGCTGTGAATTTGTGCATGAACACCAGGTGGTCAAAATTATTGCCGAGTCCCCACTGTGGAAGGAAGTTTAATATTATTGCGATAGACACTATGGGGACACTCCAGACAAACACCCCGCCATCGTCGTCGTGGTCGTCAGCGTTTCCGTGAGGCTCCGCATTATATATTCAGGTACGTATACGCTATACGAGTGCGGAATATGCAAGGCAGATGCCCTACTATTCAACCACCATTGTTACTCAAACCAGGACGGGCGCTCATGATTAAATTATTTTTCAAGATTTTGAGAATGGCAGCCCACAGGCAAATGTCGGGAAACATGACATTCACGGCGCATGGCCATGATTTTAGATCTTCTCGAACTAATAAATATTGAAAGTGCAAAACAATAGCAGTTCTCATTCTACTGGCGCGTTTCTTTACGGACATCGCAGCAGCGCTTCTGCGATGTGATTACTGGTCCTGTGCGGCGTGCTAAAGCTTTGAAGGTTGTCGCTGCAACGCAGTTGTTAAAGCACGTTATGCTCCCCTCATCAGTATCGCCATCACGGGTTGACAAGGCTGGGGCAGGCCTGGCACTTTAGAGTTGGGCCACAGGGCCCGTCTCACCAAGGTACGCAGGGGGCGTGTCTAGGGTTTAGACCTAGGCGCTCTCTTTGCTTGCGGAGAGGGTGTCTAGAAATTTAGCAGCACCCGCGTGGGTCGTGTCCGCGTTAGTGAGGCCTACGTATAGTTGGATCACCGTCCGATGAGTTTTGTACTCAAGTTTAGTAATCAAGCTTAGCTTAGTACGCACACGCACGCACACGCGCACACGCACAAATTTTCCAATTGATAACTTTGCTCTCATTACAACAATTGAACATTTAAATCATCATCATCCTGGCTACGCCCACTGCAGGGCAAAGGCCTCTCCCATACTTATCCAACTACCCCGGTCATGTGCTCATTGTGGCGATGTTGTCCCTGCAAACTTCTTAATCTCATCCGCCCACTTAACTTTCCGCCGCTCCCTGCTACGCTTCCCTTCTCTTGGAATCCAGTCCGTAACCCTTAATGACAATTGGACTTACATGTCCTGCCCATGCCCATTCTTTTTCTTAACTTCAGCTAAGATGTCATTAACTCGTGTTTGTTCCCTCGCCCACTCTGCTCTTCTCTTATCTCTTAACGCTACACCCATCATTCTTCTTTCCATAGCTCGTTGCGTCGTATTCAATTGAAGTAGAACCCTTTTTGTAAGCCTGCAGGTTTCTGCCCCGTACTTGAGTACTGGTAAGACACAGCAGTTATACTTTTCTCTTGAGGGATAATGGCAACCTGCTGTTCATCATCTGAGAATGCCTGCGAAACGCATCCCAGCCCATTGTTGTTCTGATTATTTCAGCCTCACGATCGGGATCCGCAGTCACTACCTGCCCTAAGTAGATGTATTCGCTTACCACTTCGAGTGCCTCGCTGCCTATCGTAAACTGCTATTCTCTTCCGAGACTGTTAAACCTTACTTTAGTTTTCTGCAGTAATGTTTAACAGTCTCGGACGAGAACAGCTGAAAATTTAAATATGGAGCAGTTAACAATTCTGTAACTGGGCGAAATAAAAAAAAATAACTTGCTCCAAGCGACGACCTTGCTTCTACCTTGGTTCTGTTCCGCTACATGGCACTCGCATACTTTCTAGTTTTGGCACAAGTTAGATGGGATACCCTGCGCATGAATAAGTAACTAATTTAAATAAACGAATAAATACACGTACACCCGCTGAGCAGTAACGCCGTATTTGTTTTGAAGCGGGCGGCTGCCTCTGCAGCATTCGACAGGCAGCTGTTACGCGCTGACGTGTAGTCTCACGGCGCCACACCGCGAATGGTGGGTGGGGTCTCCCAACGTGCATCGCAAAAGGTACGTCATCGCTTACCGCAAAGTGTGGAGGGCATATTCGCAGCACCGACGTCAACTGCATTCGTACTGCTCACCGGCAAGAGGGGTAAAACAGCGTCAGAGAACAATCCGTAGCTCGCGACCCTGAGGCTGGACTTTGCAGCTGCAAGTGAGGAAGTTTCGTCGAAGCAGGCCGACTCTTGGTGGAGACCGGCGAGCGCATTTGGTCTTCGCAAGATCTCAGGTAACACGTCGTGCTGACTCATTCGAGAAGCACTAAATTAAAGTTAAATTAACGTTAAGCACTAAAACGCAGCTAAATTAAAGTTAAATTATGGTGTTTTACGTGCCAAAACCACTTTCTGATTATGAGGCACGCCGTAGTGGAGGACTCCGGAAATTTTGACCACCTGGGTTTCTTTGACGTGCATCTAAATCTAAGTACACGGGTGTTTTCGCATTTCGCCCCCACCGAAATGCGGCCACCATGGCCGGGACTCGATCCCGCGACCGCGTGCTCTGCAGCTTAACACCAGAAACGCAGCTACAGTCGAGCCCGGTTGTAACGAACAGGCTTATGCGCGCAAAGAAAACATAGAATGGTTCTGTATATCTGGTTTCGCCTATAACGAAAATTATGTGATGGGTTCATACGGGGTTATCTGCAGCGGAGAAAAGAACAAAGAAAAAAATAATTCCGGCGGTTACGATACCATCTATTGCGAAATTTGAACGCAGCTTTTCGCGTGTTTTCATTTAGCGATATATGTACTGAATCAAAGAATTTATTTAAAATGTTCATAGAGTTGCAGACAATTCTCCATTTTTGGCGACGGCGCTTAGCTTTTGCTCTGGTGCCGCGCACGCCTGGATTATGACGTCGGCGCCGCTGGGCCTCTGCCCGGGCAGCTCGTTTACCAGCTGCGGCCGACGAAGCACTTCCTTTGCAAACTTCCAACGACGCACTTCCAACGGTTGCGCCGTTCATTGCTCAGACCGGGCTGGCTGACGCTATCTTGTATTATGATTGCATTGTCGCGTGGTAGTGACAGTGAAGAACGACACAGTGTCGAAACTGTGAGTTCAAATATTACCTCTTCATTGAGCGCACTTGTGCTACGATAGCGGCGAGCAGAGTCGGCGATCGTCGAAAATTGGATCTACAGGGGAAACGCGTCGGTTTTTATAAGTGGCTCGTCGAAGGTTCCAGTGTAATCACGTGTCTTCCAGAAAGTACCACACGAATCCCGTCGCGTAATCAATCAGATTACAAATACTATGGTGCCATCTCGCAGTCTTGTGCGGTTTTCTGCTTTCCTCCTCACCCTTTCGCCATACTCTCCGCCTGCATTTACCGCTTCGTGCGTTCACTGTAACCTCCTCCTCCACTTTCCTCCTCGCTCGCTCTTCTTTCATCTCCCGCTGTACTCGGCGTTCACCTTCATTTTTCGCTGTGCTCGTTCGCTCGGCTACGCCGAGGGACGACGCCCAGACACGCCGACAACGCTCACAGCAGGAACGTACGCCTAAGAGCCGCGCCCTGAAAATTAATGTCTTTTCGACCCAACTATGCGTAGTAGGCACTGAATTCTAAAAAAAATTAAATTAGGGTGTTTTACGTACCAGAACCACGTTCTGATTATGAGGCACGCCGTAATGGGGGACTCCGGAAATTTGGACCGCCTGGTGTTCATTAACGTACCTCTAAGGGCTCATTCACACCGGCGACTGACAGTGGTCGCAAATGGTCGCAAACGGTCGCTTTTCTCGAAAAGCGACCGTTTTGGTCTAGTCGCTCTCTGCGCGATTTTTCAGTTGCGCGACTGTGTTCGCGAAACTGATAAACCAATCAGCGGCGCCGCGGAAGTGATCTTTCATGTGCCTACATCCGGCCTCCTCCCGCGTCGCGGCAAATTCCGCGTATATTCCGAGAGTTCTCGCTGAGAACGATAATCTCCGGCATTGCGACTTGCGGGTCGCGCTCAGCCGGGCTTGCCGGTGTGAACAGTCGCCGTCGGTCGCTTTTTGATCGCGAGTCGCAAATGGTCGCGCCACCACCCCAAGTCGCCGGTGTGAATGAGCCATAAATCTAAGTATACGGGTGTCTTAGCATTTCGCCCCACTGAAATCGCGCCCGCCGTGGCCGGGATTCGATCCCGCCACCTTGCGCTTAGCAGTCCCACACCGTAGCCACTAAGCAGTCGCGGTGGGTGACACTGAATCTTGCTTGTGCTTCTAACTGTCTATTAGCGTAACTGAACATCGCGTTCAAGATGCGCGAGGTCATGCGGACATACTTTAGTCCATTTTCCTTTATGGTTTCATTGCGGTGTCAGCGGGCGCCTCGAGCTAAATATGACCAATGGAAAGCTAAATATTACTGAGTTATTTTACAGTAGAATCAGCCGGTAAGAGTCGCGTATTCAGTATAGAGAATAATTTGCTTTGTACGAGTGCGTTATATTTGCCTTAGAATGGTAAAGTACGCACTAGAGGCGCCTCAAGTGCATTACTGCTGAGAATTCAGGAAGCTTTTAGAGGCGCGTCTTCTTGGCTTAACGCGTGGAAACGAGCCTCACACGGAAGACTTTTTTACAGCGAACTTCCCTGTTTTGAGGAAGTAAACAAGTGTGAAGCACGTGCGAGATGATATCATCCGGGCAAATGCACAATCACCCACATTTGCAGCTGGTGGCACTGGCACCTTTCTGCGCAGCTGCGCTGTGCATCGACGTAGCTTTAGCGAGAACTTGCAAATGGAACGGCAACAAAGTGACAGCAGTAGATTTAATGCCATTCCATGTTATTACCGTCATTTCGACTAAGTGCTGCAAGTACCGCACTGGGGCGCTGGGGTCCAAGCAATGCTGTTCAGCCCCTGTAGCGCGCCTTGCGCAGACGAAGATTTCCCGCTGTTTAGTACAGCGCGAATGGTACTCATGACAGACCGCAAAATGTTGATGGCCTGAAGATCATCGGCCAACGTCGCTTCAACAGTTGCCGAAGCCATCGAGGTCGGTGCGTTTTGAGGTAACTTCGAAGGGTGTTGTGCATGCGCTCGGTAGCTCCGGCCTTTCTTCTGGACGGGCGAGTCTTCCCGCTTTGTTTGGTTTCCTTGTGTCCGCCTTGGTGGTGCTATGCGTTGATGCGGCAACGCTTTCTGGCGGCGGATGGTATGTCACTATGTGCAGCTGCAGTTTCTCGTGAACGTTTTTGGTATCGACGCCGACGGTGCCGAAGAGCGGCAGCAGCCTCTCGATTCGTTGAATTGTCCCGCAGCATTCTTTTGAGGATAGAGAATTCCTTCGGCACCCGCGGGGAATCTTTTAATTAGGCCTTGTAAGCACCACTGCAGTTAGGGAAGTTTAGAACATCTGTGTGGCAGGCATCTTCTGAATGGGACTCGGAGCACCGCGGGCAAGCGAAATTGTTCAAACACACCCTTTACGGGGCCAATCTTGCAACACTTGATGCGCTAGAGGGGCTTCGGCACGAATGGTCGTATTAGATGGCGGAAATGTCTTAGTTTGACGTAGGAAGGAAGGCTGGCTTCTTGAAACAAAATCGTCGCACAACGTGTTTCTCAATCTGGAAATCTTCGTAATGAAAGTGCCTTCTGTTATTGGTTTGATGAGTCGTCATTCGGATGGTGACGTCGACGTCCCAAATGACGCCCGCAGTACCATCACCGCCTGTAGGGGTACTTGATTGCACCTTTACGTTGTCGAACTGTTATATTAAGTAGGCTTTCTATGGTGCTACGATGTAACACGTCAACTGCTAGGGCATTTCGCGTGTTTATTCTTACGTCTATAATCTCATTCAGTGCAATTTTCTCGACCAACGAAGGGGGGGGGGGACCTGTCTGTTTAAGAGCCCCAAACTGGCTGTCGGGCCCAGGGGCATGACGAGCACAGTGTACGGCCAGCGTTGCGGCACACTCTTCATGGTACAAGCCATTAGAAAGTCCCTACAGTAGTATTCTTTTTGCTGTTATACACAATTAAACTTAATTAGTAAGTTATGGGGAAAACAAAGAAATGTCTGAGTTACTATAGGCTTTGGCGAATATTATGCATTCGGTTCGATTCCTTTCCGACGCACCCTGCATTTTTAAATTGTTGGCTCAAGTTATGTGGGACACGCTGTATAAACATGGATGCACTGATATGTGTTAACCTACGCAAGTGGAGAGAAATTAAGGAGATATTTATATGCAGTAGAGTGATTGGTTTTCCGTGTCACTCTTATTGCTTTACATTTATTTACTCAGATTTATGAGCCACGCATTACACAAACCAACGATACTACTAAGATCTGATTGATGGTTATGACAGTCAGAAAGGTTAATTATTTGTTGGTATATGACGCAGTCGTTCGCAAAAAGCTTCATTTGAGATGTTACTATGTTAGGTAATTGTTGATGTGCACAAGAAAAGGAAAAGGGTTAGGAGGATAGATTATTGCAGGTTATTGTGGGAGGCTTCCAATTATGATCAACGTACATGATATAGGCAAATTGGCGCTGGCGACTCCTTCCGTGGGTTAATGTTCAAATGCAATGAATATAATACTCTTTTGCCCACTTGACTATTGTCACAGGGGCTGGTTGGGTATGCCTTAGCAGTAGGCGATTCCCTAGTTAACTTAGCTTTCAAGAGCTTGCACATTTGGTGGCGGCACATATTGACTCTATTGGTATTCAAGAAGAATGAACAGAACTTCACCGACGAGTAGAACGCCTGAAAAATGACGTCATAAATATAAGGCGTTCCTCTCACAAAAATTAGTTAAAGCTACCTTTACTCCTAATAGTCGCTGCCATCACAAAGGTCAGCGGCACCCGGGCCGCTGAACCACCGTCATTATTAGGGCTGTCATGAAAGTCGAAATGGTTTTGATTTTTATATATATATATATATATATACATATATATATGGGTATATATATATATATATATATATATATATATATATATATATATATATATATATATATATATATATATATATATATATATATATATATATATATATATATATATATATATATATATAAATGCAAAAATTGTTCCCCGGATCAGAAGAGCTCGCGGAAAGAAATTATATTGTAATAAAACCAGCAGACAAAGGCGGCAGTATTGTAATCTCGCCTATAGAAATGTACAAGAATGAGGCCTCCAGACAACTGAGCAACCACGTCCATTACAGAAAACTCGACTCTAGCCCTACTTCAGACTACATCAATACTGTGAAAAACACAATAGCCGAGCTCCTGTGCAGGGAACTAACCCAGCAATCTGAATATCACTTCATGATGCCCCAAAACCAAAATGCAAGCCGCTTTTATCTTCTTCCTAAAATACGTAAAGTTCCAGTCGAAGAAATACTTACAGCAGAAATCCCAGGGTGGCCTATTGTGTCTAATAACAACACACCCACTGAGTCACTATCTAAATTCTTAAATCACCACCTGTCAAACATCCCCGCCACCCTCCCATCTTTTGTTCAACACACGCCGCACTTCATTAGAATTATCGACGGCATCAACGCCTACGAAATCCTTTCCGACCGCACTATCCTAGTCACTTTGGATGTTTCTGCCCTTTACACTAACATACCCATGGGTGAAGGAATGGAAGCCGTTTCTAAATCTCCCGCAATCAATCCCCAAGCGCACGCTCCTGAAGTTTACTTATCGCTCCTTAGGTTAATTCTCACGCTCAACTACTTCCAATTCGGTTCTGTTCACTATCCGTAAACTTTTGGCGCAAGCATGGGAACATCATTAGCTCCCACATATGCCAACATTTCCATGGGACAGCTTGATGCAAACCTGATAAAATCCTACCCTTTAGAACCCCACCCCTATCTGCGTTACACTGATGGCATATTTATAATATGGGAACACCCACAATTGTGTTAACCAACCTAATTAGCATTTTCACCCGAGTGTTAAATTTGCTGCTCGCCACTCTCGTAGTCAAATCAACTTCCTCGATGCGACTGTCTATAAAGGAAATGGAAAATTACGAGCGGATTTTTTACTGGAAGCCTACAAGAGGCAGAAATATTTAGACTACAACAGGCATCACCCGCGACACCGCAAGCAAGGAATTTTTGTCGGATAAGCGAAACGAATAAAAAGAATCTGCAGCGAAGACAACGATTATATCCACCACCTAAATGACCATAAAGCAACGCTAGCAAAAACAAGCGATCCACGAGTTCTTGTCGACAGAGCTTATGACGTTGCGTCAAGGTTGGAGAAGTAGTCAGAATTGAGAGACCACCAGCCTCTATAACAACATATTCTAATGGCCTCCTGAACATAAACAACATCCTACAAAAATAACAATCAATATCATCAAATATTGAACATCTGAGAAAAGCGTTCCCGATAGTACCAAGGGGGACCTATCGCAGCAACACCGGCTTGCCCATCGTTCTGATTGGTTTGCACGCAGCTGGCGGGAGCGTCGCTTCTATGTCGTCTATACGCGCCAAGTGCGGGCGAACATTTGTGTCATTTGCTCAGACAGCTTCGCTAACGCGTCATTGAACATTTCGTTCATACGTACCATCTGTTTTGCAAAACGTTCCTCTCAGATTCGAGAGGCGATGTTTTTCTTCATAGGCATATTTTTGGCCCATGTTCAAGGCGCCGGGTTTTCTAAAAAAAGATATCCTTGTAAAATGAATGTATTCAAGTACATTCGCGGAGCTTCATCCGCTTTTTCGTTTTCCGAAATACCGGTATGGTCGCGTATTCATTGAAAGGTGATTCGGTGCTCATAAATTTTCGCCTTGTGGTGAATATAGGCAATATTCCAGGCAGCAGGTTGGCTGTTACATCGCTTGTGCCTGTTGCGCGTACTTTGTAGGGCTGTTTTCGAATCCACGAATACCACCCATATCCTTGGCGGATGCTGTCGAAGAACATGCATAAGAGCTCTCTTAATACCATACAGCTCAGGGGACTCTGATGTGGTCGCTCGCGCAAGGCGAAACAAGAATCACCGTCCTGTAGAGGGCACAGAAAGTCAGCACGATGAGCGACGTTTAGTTGTCGAGCCATCGGCAGAAATGTGCGTTGTGACAGCGTATTCTCTGTGCATATATTCTAGAGCAGTCTGATGGGTTGCTGCTTGAGGCATTTTTTTTTCTTTCTTTTTTTACATAGATTCTGGAGATGTGTGGCATGATTTACAGTGCTCATTGTCCAGGGTGTTATGCCTCGCGGCATAATCGGTTACACCAGAGCAGGAACCGAGATAGATGTGCTTTAGAAGACCTGCCCAAACCTAGATGCAGTAAGGGTTCTAGAAATATTCTAGCGCAATTTGTCTCCCACAAGGAGAACAATGGTTTAGGCAGCACTAAAAAACTGTCTTCGAGTATGTTTTGGCCACGCGAAGGGGCCGTCCTGCGTAGGGACAGTAGCAGAAGCTGGCTGCCTGCTTTCTGACGTGCTGTTTTCGCAGGAGAGACATCGGATTCTTCTCATACACGTAAACTTTGAACACGTAGTGATATCCGTACCTCACGTGCGTGCACAGGGTATGCACAGTGGATGCAAAGCCGCATGCGGTGCACATTGTGCGTGTGCACATTGCGCATCGATATTTGCAAGAATAGACTATCCGCATTATTTAAGTGTATTTGAAAGAAGCACCTCGGAAGCAAGAAACTTGAGAAGACAGGAAGATGAAGACAATTTTAAAGGAGGTTTCGTACGAAATTTTGTTAATCGATGTTAACACGTGCCTTAGGTGTATGCATGTTTTGTACCTCCTCTTGGCGTGCGCGATGGATCCACTTTCTCTGTGTGCTTTTTCGTTACGTGTATTAAACACCAGGTGTGAGTGAGCGCGTGTGGCGTGTCTTCCTTTTCTACGTCCTGTGTGTATGTAGCGCTCTAACCTTGTCTAATGCCCATAACCTGTGCTAATCTCGCATTATCGTAACCGAGCACATGGGGATTGGACCCTCCCGCGTCTAACCATGAGTGCTATAGCCGTGTCCAGGGAAAGTGGGATCCTGGGGGTTGAGCCGATGCTGAGTGTTAGGACCTTTAAGGCTCCTCGGCGGAGGCACCACACCCCTTTGGCCTCGGCTTTGCGTAGACGGCACGCCCGGACTGACTCACCCAGGGGAAATCGGTAGTTGCCTTTTCCTGTTTCTCTCTCCCTCAAACTTTCGTATTTCTCTCACTTTCCATCTTTCCTGGCTTCCCCCTTCGAATTCTTCTAGGCGGCAAAGCTTAACCTTATGTGAATAGCCAACCTAGGGGACTTCATATTTGGCTATAGTGGTAACGTACAGCTGGCGTTTGCAGGGCCTGCTTTGCAGGCCCTGCAGCGTCCCCATGTAGGGCTCCACGGTGGGGGGCAGGCGTCACTGCCGAAAAGCCAACATTAAAATACGGCTAGTTCGTTTCCCCCACTGCCTGATCGCCCTATGAAAAGAGGGCGCACCGATGAAGTCTTCCAGTATTTTGGTCGCCAAAAAGAATCTTGCCCACTTTCCATGTCATTCATTCTGAAAAAATAAAACCAGTGCGAAAAATTTCACTATTCTTTGTTTCGAAGTCTCTTACCGAAGTTTTTGGTACAGGTTGTAAATCATCGAGGATGGCAAGTGGAGGTGGCAAGTGGAGTAGAAACCAGAAACAGTACGAAAAACCGCCCCGCTTGGGATGCCCAAGTAACAGTAACCCTACACTGTACTATGAATACCACCCGTGGCGTTGTCTCAGGTGATGATCGGTTGGGACTTACTGAAGCTGAACTCCTCGAGGGCTTCAATGGGCAGAACGTAATCATCGTTAAACGAATGAAGATGAGGCGTAATAGCAAAGAAATCCAGACCTAGCAACTGATACTCACATTCGGCTCAAGTGTTCTGCCCGAGTCTATTGAGGCCGGGTATGTCAAGCTCCATGTTAGGCCATACGTGCCAAATCCTCTCAGATGTTTCAAATGCCAGCGTTTCGGCCACGGTTCACAGAGGTGCCGAGGCCCCCCAAACTTGTGCGAAATGCAGGGCCCACGAACATACCTATGAATCTTGGGAGAACTCTATCCATTGTGTAACCTGAGATTGGGAGCACGCCGCATACTCGCGGTCGTGCGCATCACGGAAAAAAAGAAATAGTAACAATTAAAGTAAAGGAACACAAGTTTCAAGGAGGCACGCAGGCGAGTATCTTACAAGCCAAATAACACCTCTGCCGATGTGACGCGTCAGGAGGCGGCGAAACAACGGCTTCCGCTGGCTGTCCGGCCCACACGCAGTGAGCTGGCAGCGCGGGGCCGTGAGCGGGCCGTGCGGAGACCTGTGCGAGGATGCCCCACTACCCTTGCGTTTAATAAGTTTTCTCGCTCTCTCCCTTTCCAACTTCACTCGTCACTCGAACCCTCGTGTTTTGGCGACGTGGCTCGTCTTTCCGCTCACAGCGCGATCCCTAGGTGCAGCGTCCGATGCGGGACGCCTCTGACGTGATCGCCGCGCCGTAGCGCGTCTGGTGGGAAAGCGTCCCCTGCGATGTGTGCCGAGCTACTTCCGAGGAGTCATGCGACTGCGTGGTGATCCCAAGCCAAATAGAGGACGGTCCCATCGAGGCGTCAGCCCCATGATCGCGTCGGCCTTCATGGCGCGTCGCCGCCCAGCTTTCCGTGCAGATCACGACGTTTGGCTCGCGTAGTGTAGATAATTTCTCCCTCCGAGACACCGAGTTCTTAGGTTCGTTCCGCTTGCTCAGGCGCACGTTTCGTTGCCGCGGCGAACGCTGCGTTGCTCGGCGCTCACAGCGTGATTGGTGGATGCAAAGTCTGATGCGGAGCGCCTCATAAGTGATCGCTGCGCCGTAGCCCAATGTCTTACACCCCTTGGCGGGTCGACGGGAACGCTATCGCGTTCTGCTCTTGAAGGCGAAGCTTAAGCGTCCTCAAATCTTTTGTCTACTGGTACGAGCTGCATGCGGTAATTGTTCGCAAGCGCTGAGCAAGATGACACTTTTTAATGCAGGCTACGCTAGAACGATCGGCGTAGCCGGAGGGGTGCCAACTCCATGAAATTTCTAGCTTGTATGTACATAGATACACGCACATATACAAACACATGTGCGAACGTACATATAAGGAGTAGTACCCCCCTTGAAATACAATCTCGACTTTGTCCGTGGCTCGAACAGCTCAAAAGTTCGCGTGCAAACGTGCATTACCTTGCAACAAAAAGCGGTGCAATGTTTTTCAGCATGCATATGAATTTTTCTCGCGGAGGCCGGAAGGCAAGAAATGTTTTAAGGAGTGTTTAAAGAAAATTTCACACACATGTGGTAAACAATTATGTGAGCACAATTTGGCTGCCGAAACCAGATGAATAATGATCGTCGCTAAGAGAACTATCCTGCCTGCAGTTATGTCAGTGACCATTAACCGTGACCGTCATTCATCACTAACCGTCGTTCACAGCTCCTGCACATTTTCGATATATGCGGTACAGACACGTAGATTTAAACGCAATTAAAATGTTCACATGCACACATTTTATGCAAAGCTTATTTTTACGATTCATGGCGCAAACCTAACAGCTGCTTCTTGGCAGCAAATCTGCAAATGCAAAAAGATTCAAGATGAACGAGCTTCAAGATCAAATTTATTTCGTACAAGGGAATGGATGAGCAATGGCTGGTGGCAGCCGGGGATGAGTGCTGGTTTTTGGAGCCTTGGGGGCAGAATTCAAAGCCACTGGAAAGGCAGCAAGTTATTAAGAGCAACAAAAGGTTATTTTTATTGCACTAAGCACATAAGATGGCAAACTTGCGAAGTAATTATTCACACATTGCAGACTGTAATATAATAACAAATTTTTCTTTATCTCTTCAAACTACTTTGGTTAATTTACTATAGCACAGCTATTATTAGACGTTCAAATATAATTTCATTTCTCACGTCGACTAGCTGATCGAACAAGCAACATATTGCGGGCGGTAAGTGCTGTAGCTATCACAGCTGTCTCATCAGAGGGAGCGCACGATGTTGTCGCTTACGAGAAAACAATGAACACCAGAACATAAATCGACCTCATATGAAAAATCATAACGCTGACAAAAAAAAAAACAGTAGAGAAAAGCCAGGGTGCAGCGGACAGATTATATCTGCTAGTATTTACTTTGTTTTGAACACACTGTTCCAGAGCCGCATCGTCAGAACAATCGTAAAAGCAACACAGCGAATTGGGCGAGTTAACATTTTTGCCGTATATGCGCAGCGCGACACAGACGTGTCGTCCATTCTTTGTGTCGCGTCTGTGTCGCATTGCTCATCTACACCAAAAATTGCACAAGTGAACAACCTCTCATGCCAAGCGTACGCATTTCAGCATGTACAGGACTGTTACTCGAGCTAAATGCTGCTTTAGTGTAAACAAGCCGAACACACCTCTGCAAACAAGGCGAACAGACCTCGAATATGCTGTCCCTTTCGGAGCCAGCCGGTCTAGTCCGTCTGCACGACACCGGGTAAACGGCTTTGCCACCTTCCGTGCGATTTGCGCAGTTTGGTTCGCTGTACCCTGCCTATCGGTGCAACACACATGCTCGACTGTCCGCCGATTGCGATTTCGATGGCACTGACGGAAACGAGTCGGCGTCGCGCCTTTAAAGTTGGCTTCGCAGTGGCGGAGTTGGACATCTGACGTCATTTTTTGACCACGTGATATCGCTCGGCGAATAGCGGCGCGAGCGGTGCCGGAAAAGTTATGCGCAACTCTGCTCCTTGCGGGAGCATTACGGGAACACTACTAAGGAGCCGCGAGACTCTCGCGATCGTTCCAGAAAAAGACATAACTCGCGTCAAGGCGCCTAGAAAGGGCCCGTGAGCTAATGTTCGTCTCGTAAGCACACAGCACAAAACACATGTATCATAATGGAGACCCTAATACTACAATGGAATGTTAGAGGACTTCAACATAACCTTGGCGTTATAGAGAACTCCTACACAGAAATAATCCAAAGTTGCTGTGTGTTCAAGAGACACATCTGAAACCTACAAACACTATCTTTCTTCGTAAGTACACCCTCTTCTGGAAAAACCGCGACGAGGCTAACGCCTCCGGCAGTGCAGCAGTAATTGCCCACAAGTCTTTAGTTTGTCAGCTTGTCGCCCATCAGACGCCCCTTAAGGCGGTGCCAGTTCTGGCGATCGTTTTTAATAAACTGGTCATTGTGTGTTCTGTATACATACCCCCTAACTTTCTACTCAGAAAAAGCAATTTCTATAGCCTCATTGTTCAGCTCCCCGACCGCTACATAGTCGTGATTTTAATGCCTATAACACGATGTGCGGAGCCTCGCGATGCGACGCGAGAGGTCAATTCATTGAAAATTTTCTTCTGATCTCTAGTGCCCGCCTGTTTAATAAGATGGAGACGTCCTATCATAGCTTCCAACACAACAGTTATCCATTGATAGATCTAGCAACTGGCTCTTCTTCTCTTCTGCCTCACCCGGAATGGAACGTCGTCATTAAAATTTATAGAAGTGGCTACTTTGCTGTAACTTTAGATGTGATAACTCTTAATGAAAACCTTCCCCGTGTTCCTTTATGTAAATTACCTTCGGCGGACTGGGCGCATTTTAAAGAATCAACTTATCTGCCAGGAGATCTTATAAACGATTTTAATATAGATGATGCTGTTGAGCATTTCGCCGCTTTTATTATTGATGCAGCCGAAAAGTCTACCCCGCAAACGAATGGTGGTTCACTTACAAGACGTGTTCCCTGGTGGACGAAGACTGTAGAGAGGCGCGAAAGAGGCAGAATAAGACATGGGACGTATTGCACAGATCGCCGAATGCAGAAAATTTAATTAAATTTATAAAATATGTCACAAGGAAGGTGGACACGGCGTCTGGCAAAGAGCGAAAGCTGGGTGAGCTTCCTGTTGTGTATTAATTCATACACGCAGGAGGCGAAAGTGTGCAATGGCTTTAGAAAGCTAAATGAGCGACAAATCCATCCATTGCCTTTGGTGAACGAGCAAGGGAATACCTTGCAAAAACAGACACTCTCTTGGGGAGCACTTTGAGCGTGTGCGAAGCTCAATACATTATTATCAATCCTTCCTTAAATATAGAGATATAGAAGAACGTAAGCCAGTCCTACGTAAATTCAAACAGAACGAACCGCATAAGCGGCCTTTCAGTATTGCCGAGCCGAAAACTGCCTTGATAGCATGCAAGAGCTCTGCGCCGAGACCTGACAGTGAGTATGACATGATCAAAAACTTGCGCAGCGACACATAAGTTACACAACTTGCACTTTCGAGCACTATTTGGGCTGCCGACATACCTTCCATCCACATGGAAAGATTCAATTGCCGTCCATCTTTTGAAGCAGGGTAAGGAAGCTTCCTTGGCGGCTTGTTTTTGCCCGATAGCTCTTACAAGTTGCCTGTGTAAGCTTTTTGAAAAAGAAATATTAATCGTAGACACATACATTTCCATGAACTCGACAATGTTCTTGATCCTTATCAGTGTGGCTTCAGAGAAGGGCAGCCCACAACTGATAATCTTGTGCGCATTGAAGGAAATATCTGGGATGCATTTGTACATAAACAGTTTTTCTTATTGATATACCTCGATATGGAGAAGGCGTAGGACACAACGTGGCGTTACTGGATCTTGCGAGATTTATCGTGAATTGACATCCGTGGAAATAGGCGAAACATAAAAGAAAGCTATTTGTCAAATCGTACCTTCCACGTGAAAATTGGCAACGTATTGTCGCGGTCTTTTATACAAGGAACTGGTGTGCCCCAGGGAAGCGTGGTTACCTGCCCGCTCTCTATTATGAAGATGAACGTGCTTCAGCCTTCATTACAACCAGCCATATTTTATTCCGTCTACGTGGACGATATTCAAATAGGCTTCAAATCACACAACCTTGCAGCGTGTGAGCGACAGGTACAACAAGGTTCGAACAAAGTGTCCAAATGGGCAGACGAAAACAGATTTAAAGTGAATCCCAACAAAAGTTCTTGCGTACTTTTCACAAAGAAACAAGGGCTCATTGCAAATCCCAATATAGAAATGTATGGGCAACAAGTACCTGCGAATATAGAGCACAAGTTTTTAGGCATTATACTTGACTCAAAGCTAACTGGTATTCCGCACATAAAATATCTCAAGGTGAAATGCTTACTGAAATGAACTTACTGAAAATTTCATCCCACACAACATGGGGCAGTGAGAGAAAGTTTTTAATAAATCTTTACAAGAGCCTCATTCTATCCCGATTGGACTATGGTGCCATGATCTATCATTCTGCCACCCCGAGCGCGCTAATTTTGCTACATCCCGTCCTCCATCTAGTTATCCGGCTGGCCACTGGCACTTTCAGAACAAGTACTATTGAAGGTTTATATGTAGAATCAAATGAGTGGTCACTCCATCTGCAGAGAACATAGGTCAGCCTAACGTATTTTCTGAAACTTCACTCTAATCATCAACATCCGTGTTCTAATGCCGTTAACGAGATGACAAGTGCTACTCTTTCGTAATCGTCCCTCTGTAAGACAGCATTTATCACTGCGTGTCAGGGAGCTTAGCGTTCAAATAGATCTCCCCCTCCTCGAACATCGCTTAATGCCTCCAGCTAAGCTGCTACTACCTTGGGAGTAGCAGCTGATAGAATGTGATATCTTTCCTAGACGTGTAAAGCACGCTGCAGAGATCGAAATCCGAATGCATTTCCTAGGGCTCCAATACCAGCACTCCTGCACAGAGTTCTACACAGACGCATCGAAGTCACATGCCGGAGTGTCCTATGCAGCCATCGGGTCATCCTTCTCGAATCCGATGTACTGCATCCGGAGACGAGTATGTTTGCGGCCGAGGCCTATGCACTATTGTCGGCTGTGAAGCATATCAGGAAATCAAGACTCCAAAAAGCAGTTATATATACAGGCTCACCAAGTGTCCTGAAGGCATTGATGTCATTCTGTAAGCCCTAAAACTCAGTAAAAAATTAACTCTATTCTTTCCTGTGTAAAGCGCATATATCTAACCAGCATGTGATTAAATGCTGGATGCATAGCCAAAGGGCCATCGAGGGTAACGTTCTGGCAGACCAGATGGCCACGTCAATTGCATCGCATGCTGTTAATCCTACAGCTGCAGTCCCTGTCAAAGATTTCAAGTGCTTTTATGCGAAGCATATTACGAGGGCTCAACCCAGCTCCTCAGGCGCGGCGGTGTCGCCTTGAATACCACGTGATACCGTGACGTCACGACAGAGGAGAAGTGGCTTTGGCTCAACTCTTGCAAGATGGGCTGGTTGGGAATCGAACCAGGGTCTCTGGAGTGTGAGACGGAGACGCTACCACTGAGCCACGAGTACGATGCTTCAAAGCGGTACAAAAGCGCCTCTAGTGAATGCGGTGTTGCCTTAGAAACGAGCTGTTTCGAAGGCTCAGGCGTGCGTCGCTTGCTCAGGCGCACATTTCGTTGCCGCGCCGAACGCTGCGTTGCTCGACGCTCACCGCGTCCAATGCGGGGCGTCCAAGGCGAAGCAGAGTAACACATGAGTTGTTTCTTCGTCTAGCCGAACCAAATATAGCCAAGCAACAGCAGTTCACCAAGCTAAACAGTGGTTCAACAACTAAAATAAAGGCTAGTATGCTTCGCATCCTGGGCTTAACCTTACCTAAGCCACAGCCATTTTTTTACGAAGGAAACTGCGAAACTACTAGCAACGCTTGTGGGACGTGAAAGCAAATAAGCTGCACGTAAGATAACCACAATTAAGTTTCTAGCTTTCTTCAACAAAATCACGCCGAACAGATTTCCCATTCTGTCGTCTGGCACCCATTCTGGCACCCTTAACGTTATACTCGCTGGAAATGATCCTTCAACCTGTGGTAGATGCGGGGAGAGGCTCACCATCCCCTACATCCTCCTGGAGTGTCGGGAAGCCGAATCTGAAAGACACACTTTTCCCTAGCATACCAGCAGTACATCCCTCTTCATGCTGTAATGTTTCTTTGTCCAGAACCGTTTTTTGATATCAACAGTCCTAGGTTTCCGGAAAGGAGTTGTCCTACATGTTATTAGCCCCATACATTCGTAGCGCTTCCTCTCTTCAGAGGTTGCCGCTGCGATAGTAGTATCGTATAGCACATGCCTCAAGGCCCTTGTGTTTTAAGGGCTCTGGTGAGGCAGCAGTGCTCTAGGCAATTTTCGCATGTGACATGTTTTGTATATTGTATCGTTTTTTTTCGCAATGCAATTTAACGTTCATAGTAAACGTCATTAGTCATCGTCATTTTCATATTACACGTAGATTTTGAGCACTTTACAAGGGCTATTTTAGGCCCCCTTACAGCCACCTCACATCAACTTCATAGAACTCATCACTCCACTGCGAAGTCATCAACATTGGCATGGCGCTCTTTGGCCATACGTGGCCCTTGCGCTGCTAAACAACCCACATTCATTAATTCTTAATCTCGCATTATCCGCTGCGCAGTGAACCTTGGTGGGAGGGTGGGGGGCGTATTTCCACAACCGTTACAACGAGCCTTACGTCCGTGTATCGGCGAAACATATAATGTACCTCTTAGGGGTGACGTCTCTACTGTACATTTCATTTATACTCCACGCCCCAGAGCACCTAAAGTCATTAGGCCTTGCTAAGGGCGCCCTCCTATAAATTCCCGTTCATCTTTTTTTTGTGTAGTCAGCGCATAGTGCCACTGTGCCACTCAGTGTCTTTTTGCTTCTTTGACGAATACGTCATGCCATTTCAATTCCCGCCCCTTCATTACCCAGCTGCATTCTCCCGAGCGCTGCAGACTTAACGGTCCGCCCACCCCTCCTCCCCAGAAGCGCCACTGTTAAGAGTGTATGTTCACAGGACATATAGCATGAACAGATAAATTGAACGACGTTGTAAAGGCCGCTGGATGTACAGTCGCAGAAGAGTCCCGTAGCACGTTCTTTCTTGACACTTCTATGACAGGGGACACTCCGACCATGGATAGCCGCAGCACCTCGGTTTCTCCACCGACGAGTCCCGAGCCTGTCAGAAGCCTGGCCGACATCGAGAGGGTGGGGCTCGCAAAACTCGGCCCCGGACCTCGTTTCTACTACAGCATGGGTGCCGACGAGAAGCAGACCTTGGCAGAGAACGTAAACGCCTTCAAGAGGTATATTTCTCGTGCACTCTCAGTACATTATTCATTTCTTTATTAATGCAAACAATGTCCTGTACACACGAAGTGATCTTGGCACTGCGCTTTAGCGCGCGGCGACAAGCGCGCTTTGAGGCTTGGCATGCCTGCAGCGATCGAAGAGATTGCGAGGTTCGCCATTTTTCACGCTAGTTGTTGGAGTCGGCCTATTCGCTCCTCATCGGCGGAAATAAATCAGCAGAAATGAGAAGTTTTTCCGCAGAAGAATTTCCTGTTCAAATCCGGAATTCCACCAGACCAAAATTTACGAGGCTGAGAGGTCACCTTGTCGTGTCAGACAAGCCACTTTGTTATTAGTTTTCCTTTTCATGGCGACGCGAGTGTTTTCAAAAGTGGAGCAACTGCCAACAAAAAGGGGCCCAATAGCGCGAAAGTTGACGGTGCATTTTACCACACCTGCGGCGTCGCAGGTAAAAAAAAAATCGCGAGCAACGATGCGACCACGTTAAACGGGGTTCCGTCATAATTTGTTTACGTTCACGTTAGTGTCAGCCGGGAATACGGTGCCTCAAGTCCTGACCAAGATCACTCGAGTCTACAGAAAGCCACTTGAAGGTCCGATAATGGGGCTCTGGCCTCTCCACCAGCTGCACGTGGGGTCTCGGCAACATTGGTTCTTCAGGGCACTCATTGCCAGTATGTATGCTGGACACAGGGTCACCTCGGTTCCAAATGGTAAATTTCCCCGCCTATGCAAGTCTGCAGTATAGTCCTTCAAATCTTGATCTAGGCATTGATTCGGACTACTTGGTCGGTCAGTAGTACAACTTAACCTCAATAGTGCAATTAAAGTTCCCAGTAGTTTCAAGACTGTTTTCAATGATTTGGCCGTCAATGGTGTTTTCGCGATGAAACTGAGGCAGCACGAAATGCTCGCTTCTTGCTTCCAGCTCTTTTCATCCCGCCAGCGTTGTCGCAGCGAGTGCTCGAGGTTATCGAGTGAGATGCCTTCATATGTCCCTGTGCTTGCGTGGCACCATGCTTGTAAGACGTATCTGCCGGTTCGTGGAGAGACATCCCTCTAACACCCCCCCCCCCCTCCCCATTAAGAAGTGGAAAGGAAAAGTAGGCCATTTGCGCCCCCCCATCCTACACACCCACACCCACACTTCTGAAAGCGGGCACTGTCAGCTGCACATCGACAAATCTAAGAAAAGCGCGCATGCAAGGTTTTCTCTCAGAATTACGCCCACATAGGTACAGCTTCTTATCACTGTCCGCTGCTCGGGCAGCCAGGATTGTTGCCAGGATCGGGCAGCCGTCCTCGCCTCCTCCGTCTTCTCCATCGCCTCCGCCGCAGTCCTTTCCTCAAAAAAGATTTGTTTTTATAATTTACCGGTACTTAGTGTTGCTATTTCGCGATCTTATTGCGCGATTCAGTGACGTTTTGGTCTGTTTACAACAGAGTTTTCTATTTAGCAATAAGCGACTTTATTTAGTGACTTGATTGAACAACTGGCAACATTTAAACGACTTACAAGTTAGGTCGCTTGAGAAATAGCCTTCTAGCACGAAGTTTAATATTCGAAATGTACATGTAAGCGGCCGAAATCCACTGTATGATGCATAGGCTCCACGACCATGGTGAACCAACGGTTGCCTCCACATTGAGATTGTGCTTCAGAGCACCGTGGTCATCACAGAAAACATCATATCCAGTTTTTCTGGATACATCTAGCGCCCCAAGCGGCCACGGCATGAAGCTAGTGCGTCTTCAATGGAACGAGTGTGTTTTCACGAAAAACTAAAGCTGAGGGTCCATTATTGCAAAAGGCAAGGGACGGACATGTTCTGCGAGACAATCCACACGACCCTAATGCAGTGATCACGATGTGGCACGCAAGAATTTGGTTCCCAGAGCGGTTAAAGCCAAAGAGGGTCCAAGAGGGAGAGCCCACTCGTAATAACGCCCCAGTAACCCCACCGTTAAGTAGCATTAGCAGCGCAGCACTCGCGCCATCTCTGATAATGTGCTGTAACCACACCGACCGCCGCCGGCACTAAGCTAAGACGCGAGAGCTAAGACGCGGGAGCCATGTGGGGAAAACAGCAGAGGACGCTTGAGAGTCGAGCGTCCCCACAACGATCGCCTGGGACCATCTTTTGGACAAAAGTTCTCTCCACAAGGAGCACATTATTATCGGGTTGCTCTGCCGGTGAAGCTTTGTGGTTCGCCTACGCTCCGCCAAAGTATCATGGAAGACTTCTTAGGTCGTGCGGTGATATTTATGTATTCGTGATCAATCCAGGCTCCGCCTTCTGCCGCGGCTCCTGAGGGGCGTAGCGGACCGAAGCTTGGAGAGTGTGTTGCTGGAACAGCGCGTCTCTATGCCCATCGGCATAGCACCCACAGCTTTTCATAAGATGGCCCATCCCGACGGAGAAGCCGCCACTGCGAAAGGTGAGTATTCTAGACATGCCCGCATAAGTAAACGCTTTTGCCAGTGTGTTGGTGCTTTGATATTATTACGATATTATCCGCGAGATGCCCAAGAGACGAGCCGCCGCGAGAACGACGAAGTGGGCATGTGCCCTTGGCACGAGCGAGTGTCGGCCAGGCTCTCCGGCTCCAGTGTAAATAGCCTGTAAATAGCCTCCTTCGTCTCTATCTTTCCATACGTAACAATACTAAAATTCCGGAAATGACTGTGATTCAGTTTTTCGTGGACGGCGGTAGACGTCCGTTATAGTGGAAGCCCCGGCCAGGATCAGCGAAGGAACCCTGATGCGGTGGGCTGAATGTGGCATCTGTTGTTGCTGCCACAACACATGGCTTCTGCGTTGCCTTCTTCTGGAGCAACATGTAGGCGATGGCTATGCTGCTACAGTCCCATATTGTAAGAGGACTGGCTGTAGAACTCTAGCAACATGCAGTCGAAATTGCCTAATTATCAGCTTTGCGAGAGCAACGAAGCTTTTTGGTGGGCTACTAAATTCCAAGCGAGCACTTCTTTTGTGCGTTTGCGCAAGCCAAGGTTTATTTGCGTCCGAAAATCATGTATGCAGCATTCGAATTACTGAGGGAATTTCATTTGAAAGCTGCGAATATTGGCCGAAATTTCTATTTCCCAGAGCTAATAAAAGCCTGTGGATTCCTCGCGTTGTGGGAAATCCCTTTAAGCGAAACTTTTATAGGTGTTTGCGAAGAATGCTGTTTTTGTTCAGCGACCATTTGGAAGTACAAATCACATTACAAATTTCGGTACAATTTCACACGGACCGCCTAGCCTGAAGATAAACTTGTGGCCCTCCATCACGCACCTTTTACGCGTGCCGACAAATGAATGACAACAATGAAATGGTGGTGACGGTATTAAGATGATAGCGATGACAATAACACGAGAACAACGGGATGACACCGGAAACGCGAGCACAGAACGACGACGACAGTATGACGATGATTGTTTGAAGACAATGCAATTACCACGATGACATGACGACACTGCTAATTAGGACAGAATGTAGATTCAATGGCCACGATGACATGACGACATTGCTATAATTAGGAAAGAATGTAGATTGAATGACCACGACGGCATTACGACGACTGTAGGACAGCGACGAAATGCCGACGGTAGGACGATGACAGTATGGTGGTAATAGGATGCCGAATCTGATATGGTGGCGACCACATGACGACGATGAAACGGTGGCAACGCGACCACGAATGCATGTTGACGACTGCATGATGGTGGTGGAATGGCGACGATAGCATTATGACGATGGAGTGAAGGCGATCGAAATATGGTGATGTGTGACGATGGCTGTGTGATGACGAAACAACACAGTGACGAAGACAGACTAAAGACGATGAAACACTCGAAAAGAATTGAATTATAGGGTCTTACGCGCAAAGACCACGATTTCATTACGAGGCATGCTGTAATGGGGGGACTGCGGATCATTTAGTACCACCAGGGGATCCTTAACTTTTCCCCAATGCACGGGAGACAGTCATCTTTGCATTTTACCCTCGTCGAAATGTGGCCGCCGTGGCCGGAACTTGACCCAGCGACCTCGTGAGTAGCAGCGCAGCACCATTGCTGTTAAGCTACCGCTGCGGGTCAAAGGGAAAGACAATCATAACGACAAGCACTAGGTGCTACAAAATATAATCGCGGCTACATAAATTATGGGTATTACACGCCAATACCACGATCTGATTATGAAGCACGCGGTTGTGGGGGACTCCGGAATACTTTTGACCACCTGGGGTTCTTAAACGTGCACCTCAATCTAAGTTTCGCATTTAACCCCCATCGAAAGGCTACCGCCAGGGCCAGGATTCGATAATCGCAACTACAATCATATCAACGCGCGACAATCAATTGATTACATAGCACATAACGAACGCTTTCTTTCAGATAGCATTGAATCGGCTAGATCCAACACCATTTTCGAAAGCGAAGATCATTGGACGGTAGCCACTCATTGCTTCCGCTGAAAGCAAATAGAGTGTTACTGCAGCAGAACTCATAGTTGGGCGAGTTGGTAAGAATTCATAGTGAAATATTACGTGGAATCACTGACAATGAATTTGCATATTTAAATACTGGTTGAACCTTCTTAATCTGTTTTTAATCTGTTTCTGTTTATACTGACCACTCTTGTAGCACATGCTCAGTGCTGACAGCTGGGGAATTTATGTTCTGTATCGCTCCGAAAATAAACAGTTGTGAGTAAGTGCCCGTGTGTCCCCTTTCACTGTGTCCTTGTCGATTGGGCGCGCTAAATATTTCACTATGAAGAGCGTTGCTGGCGTACATAAAATCGGCAGGTCTCTGCGATAGTTTATAACTTGTGTTATTTCCTTTCCTTATCTCTCTTTTGGTCTCTATATATCCCCTTCGGCAGGATAGCCAATCGAAGGTGCGTATGGTCAATTTTTCTGCCTTTTTTATGTCCCTCGCAGGGGCGTCTGCGTCAGCAGATGTTTGGTGTGTTGCAACACCACGGACCCAAGTACATGGGGGTCGTGCTCTCCCGCGTGTAAACGTGCTCGGCGTAGCAGTGTCCGGGAAAAAGGGGATTATTTTTATTAGCTCAGCGAAGAAATAGGCACTGCTGTACATCAATAGCACATCATGAATCCATCGAAGCTGCTAACGCCGTGGCAGTGGCAGCTGATAGAATGTGAGGCATTTTTATCGAAATCGCAAAACACGCACCAGATGCACACATTCAAATGCACTTCTGATAATTGAAATCAAAGTACCCTTGACCTGAATTTCCCACGGACGCATCGAAGTCAAATGCTGGCGTCTCCTATGCGGCAGTAGGTCGACTCTTCTCAGCATCCATTTTACTCCACCCCCAAACAAGCGTCTCTAGGGGAGAAGCTTATGCTGTATTATCGGTGGTGAAACACAGCGACAGAATTAGACTCCAACAGGCAGTAATATTTACCGACTCCTTAAGCATCGTTATGTCTGTAATATTGCCACAATAACATAATAACACCGCAATTGCCAACCAATATCCATTAATCTGGTGTGTTTATACATCTAAAAGGGTCGCAACATGCTGGGTGCCTGGGCTTAGAGGCCTCGAGGGTAATGTTCTTGCGGACAGTATTGCCACGTCTACAACAAAGAAAGCTAGCGCCTCTTCCGTAGCTATCTGTCACTAATATCAAGCCTTACCTATATGGAAGAAATCGAGGAGTTATTGGCAGAGTACGTGGGACAGCGAAATAAACTTCGTCATTAAGCCCAACCTAGGAAACTGACAGCCTGTAACAAAAATACGACGAACTGAGATCATGCTTTGCCGTCTCAAAATTCGCCACATTTATGCGACGCACTCTCACCCGTTGACTGGTAATGATGCTCCTATTCGTAGAGCATCCTCTCTCCAGAGACTGGTGCTGCGATAGCATTTTTGCAGAGTATGTACCGCTCAGACCTTGCGTTCAAGGGCTCTGTTGAGACACGAGTGCTACCGTCACCAACTCGTTTTACTAAATCATCCTTTCACAACAGACATTTATAGTCATAGAACACATCTGTAGTCATTGGGATTATTTTATTACTGATATATTTGACGCAAGCTACAGTGAGTGATTTTTAGGCCTCTTTAGAGCCATGCTACATGCACCATTCGCAGTTCATGTCTCTATTAACGGCATAGCGTTAAGGGCCCTGTGTCGCGGAAAATCCAGCGTCGGCATCGCAGGCGACGACGTTGTCCGCATGAAAACAATTATCCCGAACCACGCATCCCGATTCACGCAGGCTCTCTGCACGGTGCAGACGCGTTACTGAACTAATTGAATTTCTCAGTCAAATGTGCAAGAAAATTCGTAAAGTACGGATTACACATTTATTTATTTATTTATTTATTTATTTATTTATTTATTTATTTATTTATTTATTTATTTCAAGTACCTGCAGCGCCCGAAGGCATTATTGCAGGGGGGGAATATACAGTGTACATAAGCTCGACAAAATACAGAACTGGTCAAACAAAAATAACACAACAATAGAAAAAATTCACGCCACTATATGCTCAGCAGAAATGCTCTGAATGATGCTTCAGTGTGACAATCACATTCAAACAGTGTGACAATCACCTCCAAACATCATAGCGTCGGATTAATTTTAATATGAGAAAACCTAGTTTTGTTACGCGGAAATTCAAAGAAAGACGCCTTTCCTCTTGCCGCTTGAGATCGCTCTTAGTAGGAGCGGCACGCCCTGCTAGGTTCCTTGCAACGCCATCCAGCTGGCGCTCGCCTCCACACATCCCCGGCAGCGGCGGAGCCCTCCGGGGGGGGGGGGCGACAAAAAGAGAACCAGAAAGCTCACCTTGTTGCATAGCGTTCACTATCAGCGTCTCCAGAAAAACATTATGGTTACGTAAGCTGCAATTGCAGGGAAGCGTGCGAAGCAGTCAGATCTTTGAATGTTATCGCGTTCCACTATTAAAGGTGAAGATTAAGCGTCCTCCCATTTCTATTAATGGTTCATCGAAAACTCACCACCACGTGCATGGTGCTCTTTGACCGTATCTAACCCTTGCGCCTTAAGATCCCATACAGCGTCATCATGCCTTTTTACTCTCTAGTCTCTCTCTCTCTCTATTGCGTATACATATGTTCCGATCTGTGCGTTGCATCTCCACGCATTTTTAGCAAGCGCCATTTGTTTGGGGTACCGGACCTCCCCTTTGAGGCGGAGAGACGACCGTGCATGCTGTTGCCAGGTGGTGCAATGCATGCGCAACGTGAGGTCATCTCCCTCTGTCCCCTCCCGTCTCATCGCGTCTCCCTGCGTAACGGCACCTTCACCCTCTCCACCAGTAGCCAACGATGCGCCTGCGATGGCCAGCTTGGCTCTGTAACGTGCAAAGTTGGGCTAGTTGGTGATGAATCCTCATACCTTACTGGTGAAGCAGCGCACTGACACAGCAGCGAGTGTCGTCTTTTCGTGTGTGTCCTCACTGTGTCCGTGTCAGTGCGCTTGCTTCACCAGTAAGATAGCTTGCCTCTGCTTTCCACTGCTGCGGGCGAAGTAGTGTGGCCAAGCGTTTCTAGATGGCGCCGCCGCTTTGCAACCGAGTGTTTAACCTAGGTAGGACATTAGGCATTATAATAGCAAGAGCTTGGTGGCGTAAGCCACCACCCCGTTCCAAAGGGGTGGCTCATAACATCCGTCCGCCCGTCCATCCATCCGTCCGTCCGTCCATGCATCCATGCATGCATCCGTCCGTCCGTCCGTCCATCCATTCCATTCCATTCCATTCCATTCATCCATCCATCCATCCATCCAAGCGTCGCCTTAATAATGCGGGAAGAGCGCTAAATATTTTGAGGCAGAGCTTAATATGAAAACTAGAACAGCAGATTGGCAATGTTCAGCAGTGTCGTTAAAGCGATGTCTACTTGCCACGCTGCGGTCCCGGATTCGATTCCCAGTCGAAACATTGTCTTTCGCGGTTTATTTTTTCTTTCACATTTTTGGACAGTTCCTCAGGCGTCGCGGGAAAATTTTTGGCACTTAGATTTGATGATGGGAAATGGCAGCAAGCAGCGCGTCCTCGCGCGTTAGGCCAAGGTGTTAATCAACTCCAGCGAATGCGCGCAGCTGCTGTTACATCAAAACACGGCTCATACGCCACGTAGCTGCATTCGCTGGAGTTGAGCACGAGTACGGGATCTTTCTGGGTGAAGGAAACTGGTCCATAAACCCACAGATGTTACCTGAAGGCATCAATGTTGCCATATTCGAGAGCCTTGTAATGTAATAAACGAGAAAAAAGAAAAGTGAGGGGCCCGATTTTCAATTTTTATTTGCTGCCCTACTCCCTTTGAGTTCACGTCACTCTGTTAATTTACGCGTTTGAATCCATGTCGGCGTGTCTCGCCACTAGAGGAAGAGCTATAATGCCTCCGTGTAGACACTGGTGTGCGTCATCCAGGATGTTCTAATGATTTCATTGCACCTTCGCAGCTGCGGAAGCGGCGGGGACGGTGATGATCGTCAGCATCTCGAGCACCACTTCCCTGGAGGACGTCAGGGAGGCCGCGCCCAACGCCATTCTTTGGTTTCAGGTTCGTCGAGAACAACGCTTAATTGCTGTCTCCCGCAAGCAGTGAGCGAGAAGGTTGGCTGTGCGTGCCATCGCAGAGGGGTTAGAAACCGTGTCAGAAAGCTTCAGAGAGCGCGAACGCGGGCGACTTTGCGCAAGCTTAAGTAGTAGCGGCCACCACACTGCGCATAATCTGTACCCTGACTTGGCTCAATGGGACCTCCGCGGCCTCGATAGAACCCACAGCTTTGAGCTCTGCAGCGCAGTCTAACGACCGTGGTCAGGTGGCTCCACAGCTTGCCGTGGGATGCTATGCGGCATCTCTTAGGGAAAGTGGTTCCCGTCTACTTGGCAGTGTAGGGGCGGGCCTGTAAAACCAAACGTGAGCAAAAATACATCCTCGATTGTAAACGCTTTTGTTTTTTGCTGAGCTGGAAGGTCAAATGAAGAGTAGGTTGCAAAACAAACGCGCGTTTGATTTACAACGGGCCTTCCCAGCCTCCTAGTTTTCTTATCAAACGACGGTACGGACACGACAGCAGACAAAAGAAGAGCGAGGAAACGATTACATATGCAGGAAAATGAAAAAAGAGAAAACGAAAACGCCGATATTGGTCTGATTTAGCTTCCTAAATCACACTGGTCTCGGTGCTCACGACGCTATCGCTTACACGCCAGCCATGTCAATTGATTTTGAGATTGCGATACATTTAGCTTCATCGGCGTAAAGTAACAAACTTCGAACGGTCGCTTTAACTTGATGAGACATCTCGATAATATTTGTTCTATTGCCCGCAAGAAATTAAATTTGAATCACAAATTAGGCGGCTCCCTCTACTTCGATAAGGCTGACGATTAATGAAACAATCATCAGACTTTCTCTTAAGCATAGTAGTGCTATTTCGGAACTATTTACTGTAGCGAATACCGAAAAAAAATCAGCATTTAGCAGCACGCTATATCTTCACTTGCTTCACACGACACGACTCACAGACGGCTATGCTGCAGACTAACTAACTCGAATATCCTGCCGAAAGAAGAAAAAACTGCTCATCTAAATTTCTTGCCCACGTTGCAGTTTGAGAAGCTTGGAATTCAGCCATGGGATTACATAGCCAAATATACCGCTTGAGCATCGCACCACAATGATAGCCATCGCATGCAACCTGTGCTTGCAATACTTAGCTTACCCAAATATTCATTCTCCCCGCGAACAATTACAGCAGGACGCCTCTACAGCGAAAGGACGTGTATAACGAAGGTCTGATTATGTCTCGGCCGAATTGCTGTTTCTCACATGTGTTGTAAATGCCTGTTTAACGAAGACCAGAACAACTAATTTCCCTACACAACGAAGAAACTTAGGCGCCCCTGACAGCTAATTTGTTGCTTGACAATGAGCGCTACGTAGCGGTGTCGCCGCTGCCCTCAGCAGCGCTTCAGCGCATGTGCGTTTAAAGGCTTCCTAGCGTTAGCGGCGCGCTTGACGGTCGTGCCTGTGTCATTAGTGCTCCTGCTGCACAGCTCCAGAAATGGCTATTCCGAACGCTGCATATCGTAACGAATGGGCGCATGTGATGGCGACTAATCTGTCGCAGTTCATGACGACATGATGGTGCAATCAAAACTGATGATTCATGGCCGATGGCGCCTTCAGTGTAATCTATAGGACCGAAAGGACGTGAATGTCAGCGAAGGCAACGGCGATGATTATTGTGCAAACGAATCAAGCATTTTGATGGCCAGAGAGGCGATAGCGACATTCGACAATATGCGGCTTTAGTTTGCGTATAGTTCATGTGTTTCGCAGCGGAGAATGGTGGGGACCCCTGCGCAGTATCACATTCGGCCCGAGACAGTGTGCGTATAGAACGCAGCAACCTATTTGACTAAGACTTTCTTGAATTAATGCATCGTAAATGCTTTATTTTGTTGAATGTAGGCATATCATGCTTTATAATGAGCGTTACAGTGCGCGACTTTACATAACAAATGATTTCGAAGGTCCTAAGAACTTCGTTGTAAAGGCCCTTGACTGCACAAACTGGAATTCAATACACCGAACTTCACCGCCATTAAATACCATTGTAAAATTGTTTGCTGTTTTATACTGAATATATTTAGGTACAATCCTCTCCTGCTTGGACCCGTTGTCCGCATTATTGCAGGACATCAAATAATTACTAAAGCCTTTCATCAGTTCAGCAATCTACAAAGAGGTTCATATCAGTGCGCTTGTGTATCGAGACGTTAATGAATATCTTAGAGCTGCAGGGCAACACGGGTTTGCCCTTTGAGACCTGTGATAGCCACCGTCGAGACCTTATGGAAGACAATTAGGCCATAATGTTGATCGACATTTCGCCACCATGCCAATGCATCTTATGTGCTAACCTTGCCACTTCAACGTAGTCGTAGAAGCCGTTGTGAGAAAAGTGTTGCTCAGTTTTACTCCTCTTGACATTTTCTGCAGCTCTGCATTCTTCGAGACCGTGCAATAACGCAGCGACTTGTAGGGCGGGCAGAGCGCGCTGGCTACAGCGCCATCGTCTACACGGCAGACATACCGGTGGGTGGCTCAAACACCGCGACGTTTGGAAACTTCCTCAACGATCACTCAAAGGAGCTCAGGTAATCTAGTAACGTATTCTGCCAAATTATTTCTTGTATTTCCTTATACGGTCTTCAAGGCGCGTGATGCGAAGGTGCTCGAATATAGGAGAACTGCTAGAGTGAATTATTGCATGGAAAATTGACATAGACCGACGGCCAACGAAGACAACCAGTGATCACGTTTCGCGTGTCGTCCCTTATCTCCAACTGGTATCATACATGGAATATGGTATTATGAAGGCCCGAGTACTTGAATTAATTCACTCCCACCGCAGTCAAGGTAATTGAGTTGGTAAAGCAAATAAGCGGATGGCCAGTTGGAGGTTTGGAGGTTGCAAGTGAGCGGGCAGTGCATTCAGAGAACGCAGTTCACGTACGGTGCGCTTCGTTTAAGGTGAACGCAAGTCGTGGAATTGCTATCGCTGGATTCACTCCAGCTAGATTAACAAAGACTATAGCGATGTCCCCTCCTCCCTCGTCCTGTATCTTACACGCACACAGTTCCTTATCGAGCCAGTAATGGTAGAACGATAATAAATTCCCCAAAATGGCTACAAAGACCATTTTAGGTTTCTCAGGCGCGGCCACTCTGGATCACACTCGCAGCTGTGATAAAAACCAGTCTGTCATCAAGGTCGTGTAAACTGATTAGCACAAGATCACCGTATAGCGTACATCCTACCATCACATACATGCATGCTCATAGGAGTTCAGTGAGGTTGTCATTAAAAAGAAGAAAGGAAAATTCATGGTAAACGTGCGTTTTTTTCCACGCGCATTTCCCGTTCATCGAAAGGGCCAGTATAACAACGGAAATATTCCTCTTGCCCGAATCTATTCCTTATACAGGGTTCCCGACCAGTCGATCTCGGTGACGACCTGGGAGCCGCTCGGACAATTAATCAAGCATGAAGAAGAATGATATTATAATATAATTATTATACGTTATACCCGTGGCGAAGGTTTTGGTTGTTTGTCAGCCGTATGAAAGGAAAAAAATTGGGGTCCACTAGAGTGCAGCACCGTGATAGAAAGTAAACCCATGTTGGGTTTATCACAAAGAAAACTTCGTAGTTGCAGGAAAAAGTCGTCCCAGTTCAAGCATTCAACAGGGGACCAACGGCAAACTGCCACCTGAGCTCGCCAGGTCGCAGCACAAGAATGGAGCAATCGACAACTCCAAGCGCAGGGACACCGAATGTGGCAAAACAGCTTTACGAAATGCTGGAGCGTGTATGTAGGAGGGTTCACAAAATAAGAACAATCGCCTTCCACCCGACTATAGCACCAAGCTGCAAAGGAAACCCGTACGGGATTTTTCAGTTTCTGCAGAACGGCTCCGCCTTGTCAGCGGTATACGTGTTGTCTTGCCTCTTTCACGTCCTGTCGTAATGGCAGTCTTATGCTTCAGCAATCACGCTGTGTCATGTACTCGCGCGTGCGTAAGTTCTCTTTTGACGCACCATTCTGCGCGACCCATTCCGGGGCTCGCATCATTTGATAAGCAATTCCGCTTGTGCCTCGAACTTTCATCTTTGCATGTTAGAGCCCAGTGTCGCCCAGGCCGATATTTTTTTTTCTCTTTTTCCGCAAACAAAACATTTTTCTTGCTCACACAGCGTCTTTGCTTTCTCGTCTCCCTGCCGGTTGCCACAGGTTCGCCAACTTTAGAGATGAGGACGTCGCCCCCTCTGGTGGAAGATTTCCGTCGCACGAGGTCATGAATCCGGAGACCACGTGGGCCGACGTCGCCTGGCTCAAGAGCCTCACTAAGCTGCCCCTGGTCGTCAAAGGAATTCTTACTGGTAAGCGGTTAGATGGCAAGGGCGGCGGGCGAACGCAACCTATCGCTGAAGTAAACAAGGAAAACGTAGAAACACGACTGTAAACAATGATATTGCGTACTCGTGATAATGTATAACACAAAACAGTGACCTTATTGAGGGGGAAAAAAAGAAAGAGCGTACTTGTGCTACATTAAAGAATCACAATCCAATTTTCAGCGAAGCTTCGTGCTTTCTAGCGCAGTTGCAATAGGAATGTCTGCTGCCTGTGATAAAATCACATAATTTATGACGTTACGCTTTTTATGACTCCGCCACAAAACTTGCCTGCATATGCCGCTTTACAGCACTTGTTAAAAAATTTTATACAGGCCGTAATTCATCCACACACATGTCACTTTGCGAGAACGTTGCACATACCTACCCCCCCCCCCCCCTCTTCTTCATTACTACTGTGATTTCGGTGGTGTTTATTATTATTATTATTATTATTATTATTATTATTATTATTCCCTCTGGGCAGCAGGTTCAATTCTGCATTGTTAGTAAAACACATTTAGTACGCTTCGGATAGCTTCTATACGTAATTTGAAGCTAAGGTCGTAGTTTGTCAACGCAGTTTCAGGTTCGTCTGTAGATTATTCATGACGTGCCCCTAGTACTTAACAAATAAAACAAGGTGCCCTTTTTCTTTCACCGTGGCAACCGGGGAATTCTACTACGAACCTCGTATAACGCAGGAAAAGAGAGAAAATAAGGGTTTAGTGATTATTTGCAGCGCTTTTATTCAGGCCACGAACGTTAGCGTTTCGTCAAACATTGCACTCAACACGACACCCCTTTCCACCTAACAATAACGAGGTTATCTCGGGACATCGGGAAGCATAGCATAATAACTAGCGTTGCACTTACGAACACTTGCTTAAGAAATTTTTTTTAGAAAAGCAGTATATATTCCGCAGACATTTTCCTTCGCACACAGATTTGCCATAACCGTCTTCCCTTATTTTTCAAATTTGGTCACGGCGTCATTTGTGGTCATTGCAAGGAAGCGGGCTAAACTCTGCGCACTCGATCGTAAGGTTATCACGATGCACCGGAGCACTTGCATTAGTAAATTATTCAAAAGCCGCAATTAACGAACCGAATTTGACCTTTACTGGCACATCACCCATTACGTCATCAATCATAAACAAACACAATGTGTAGTTCGCCCATATAACGAAACCCCATATAACGAAAGAAGTACCAAAAAGGAAACAAGGGTTAAAAATAAATTTTTGTAAAGCTCGTGGTTAGAGGAGACTTCCCTGGACATTGCGCTCAAGGTTCCCCATATTTGTGCTAAATATTGTCATGAGCTCTCGGTAGAGCTGCTTCGAGGAGGGTCCTGGCGACGTAGCACTGGGCGCAGCTACCTCTCTAATCATGATGGTGGCAGACGGCGGAAGTCCGTCGAGGCATCGGCTTCTACGATGGTCTTGTACTGACGGCTCCGTCGTCGGCCATGGGAGGTATCTGGCAAAGCTCCCCCAAATGTTGCCTGCGAATCGTTTGCTTCAAAGATATAAGGCGGATCAAACGCGACGTTTGGCGTTTTCCGGGACCGGTTTGCTTCCTTGCTTGTTCCTTCACTTGTTGTACGGGGGCCGCCAGCGGAACGCCGTCTTCCTTCACTACCCCCCGTATTCACGGTCATTCGCGCTGTTTCTGCACTCTGTTGCAAGAACTCGTTGCAATATAAGCTTCGCGAAAATTTGTGGGAATGTGCCGCTTTGTGACGATGAAAAATGTTCCTTGCATTTCTCCGGATGCTGAGCTGAATCGAAACCACTTCACACGGGTTCTTCAGGCACAGCAGCACGAAGCATTGGCACCCGCGCCACAGATGCACTGGGTAAAAATGCGCCGCAATGAACGCCTTTCACGCCAACGCTTCAGCGAGCTGTACCATGAATGTACTGGTTATGTGCCGCTCTTCAGTGAGCCTCTCGTCAGCTTGGATCATTGAGTACGTGCCGCTGAGTGGGCGGCAAGCGAGCGAACAATTCTCAGCGTTCGCTGGCATCGGTGCACCATGGATTTCTGAGGCCACGCGCAGGCTTCCCGGCAGTGGCGCGAGATGGCGCCGAGTGTTCCTCGTAAAGCGAGAACGAGGAATGCAGCTGCAGTATTCGCCTCATACATAACTCGTTTCGACGGTGGCACGACGACGTTGTGTCGCTATATTGATTCAACGCTATACGCATTACCATGGACAGTTATCGGCAGATGTGTTCCGCCACCTTTTTTTTTACGCGCGTCATCAGGTTGGAAAAGTGGCTGGAGTTGTGCAAACCAGGCAGTACGTTAACTCTCACGTTAAAGGGTGACGTTGTCATAGAGTGTTGCATGGAGTTGTTTTACAGCAGTTTTAAACGTCAAGAACAAGCTTGGATCACTTTTCCCAATAGTTAATAACGCCAGTTCGCGCCCTAAAACCTGTGCCAAGAGCCACCTTCCGCAATCCGGTCCGCGCAAAACGAGTGTGGTATACGCAGTTCTACTTTGGCGCGGCCGTTCTTACATCGGGCACCGACGGTTAGCGCGAGCACGCTAATGCGCTCAAGCAGAAGCGCGCAGAAGTATGGCTAGGCACTGTTCCAGTTGCGGTAGTGTGGTAAAGTATCGCAATCCGCCCATATTTGGCCATAATAGCGAGCAACGCCCACATGATATTTTTGGCGTCGTTTGCTACGCATCGCAGCGGGCCGTGGCGTGTCACCATTACCTATGTTGGGGTTTTGTGATAGGGAGTTCGCTTTCCTTTGAAATTAATGCACTCTTCAAGCTTCTAATTTCGAATGAAGGACTTTTGCGTCTCCACGTTTTTCTTTAATCCCCTTCTAATTTTTATAACGTGCACTCTTCCCGAAATAAACCGGTCAGCTTGCAGTTAGCGCTGCATCGTGTGCCTTATTATTCTGTGTTATGTCTTTAGCGCTGTTTGATCCCAGAACACGTACAATCTAGCTCACTTAATCGAGTAACTAAGGCCTAAAATATTTAATCGTCAACTTTTCTCATTAGAGTTTGGTCATAAATTTGTATTGATTGTAAGTACAACGATACTTGTGAATTCCTCATGACCCTGCGCAGCCGAAGCGGCCATTCAAGCCGTTGAACACGGTGCCTCGGCGATCATGGTTTCTAATCACGGAGGGCGCCAACTTGACTGTGTTCCGGCAACCGTAAGTTGTCTGGATTCAAAAGACGCTTTCATTTGACTGCATCATTTGAATCTTGCTGAAGCTGTACGCCGGCACGATGGTAGGCATAACTGCAGAAATCTTCAGAATGAATGAATGAATGAATGAATGAACTATCATTTTTGCAGATGCCATTCAATTAATTGGTCTAAGCGGATTGCGCTTTTTGACCAAATAGGCAGCAGATGGAAGATCAATATTTGTGAATAAAACTTGCAACGCAGCGTTGGTGTATCAAAATCACATGGAACATAATAATCTTATAAATTCCAAGCCGTCATCTGCTGGAAAATTTACGAGTAATTGAAATTATTGGTGTAGATAAGAGCGTCTTACAAAATCAATATGCATGCATAGAAATCATAGATGTGTAATACTGAAAAGCAGAAACATGGGTATTTGATGTTCAGGTAATGCTGTGCGCAAAAGTATCCATATGCTATATGATATATTGACTCCTACAGTCGCACATCGATACATATTGGTCATTTCGGTCTCTGCAGGGAATTTGCAGCCACAGGAATTGCATTCAGGAGGATTCGTATTACTTCAAGTAGAGAAACCTATGAATACGGGAGCAGAACAGATGTTTGATCGAGTGCAGATATACCGAGGGTTTCGAAGATTCAGACCTACTGCAGCCACGGCATGCCTGTGGCGAACATTAGCTAGAAAACTTACAGCAAACGAAACCAGCCACAGGTGAGGGAAGGCGCTTCGGACATTTGACAATGTCCTCGTTGACTGGGCCTCAGCCACCGGAGCTTTTGTTATTCTTGGGGCAATGACACAGTACGCCTGCAGTGAACGTAGGAACGGAAAAACGTGGTGCGCGTAAAAAGAAATAGCTGCTTCGATTACCTATACTGGGTGATCATTTTTAGGCTTTATGGAATTGTTAAAAATCGCCTGTCGCAGATTTCATAATTTCAATCCTTGAGCAGGATTGGGCATAGCGGCGGACATTACTTAACACAAAAATCGAAATACGTGTTCAACTAATTCAGAGAAGTTCACTATTCCTCCTCCCAATGAAATACTTTACGGCACATATTGCAATTTACGAATTATAGCCTGCGAGATTACCAGGCGAATTGATTTTGAACGAATTTCCAGAGTGACACCAGTTTGGAGATTTGCGCCATCAAACTCGCCGTAAAAATGCACTGTTGGTTCGCTTACTTTCTCAATAAAACACTCTTTAATGCATTGACGAACAAATGTAGCTGGAACGCCTATGCATTTCGTCTCATACTTTAGGAAATATGTCGAAACTGGCACAGCCTGGGAATTCGTTTCAAGTGGAATGCGTATTGCGAACTCCCAGGCTACAATTCGTAAATTTCATATCTGCCGTAATATTATCAATAAGTTAATTCGTTAATGTTTTGCTAATTAGTTGAAGATATGATTCAATTTCTCGTGCTAGTAATGCCCGCCTCTTCGAATAATCCAGCCCAACGACAAAAAATTATGCTATCTACCACGAGCGCTTTTCGAAAATTCCATAATGCTTGAAAAGAAAATTCGAAACGTCTTTGAAGCCAACCTTGTGCAGCATACACTCTCGCTAACCATGGAAATATAAAAAACAACAACAACAACAACAACAACAACAACGCATTACGTTTCAGATTGACGTGCTGCCTGATACTGTCCGCGCCGTGGGGCACCGCTGCCAGGTGTACGTTGACGGAGGCATCCGCCTCGGTACCGACGTGATCAAGGCGCTCGCTCTAGGGGCGCAAGCAGTGTTCATTGGAAGGCCTGTACTCTACGGCTTAGCTTACAATGTGAGTGCATAATCTCGCTCTCCTGTTCTCGCGAAGATGTACAGGATTGTTTAGTGTGGTTGGTTCTGTTACTGTCTCTTGGGCAAGTGAGATTTCAGAAATAGGCTAATGATAAGCGGCCAATGCCAGCGTAATCATTAATAAATCCGCTTAGTTTGGAGATTGAGAACATTGAAAAACGAAGAGAAAATACAGGTAGTGGGGTAACGGCCGAATGATGCGGTTTGTCAATGGACGGCTCAGTCGTACAAAGTTCCGGTTGAATTTTGCTCGCCTTAGGTTTTGTGACGGACGCCGAAATGTTAGTACGTGAGCGTAGTTCCTGATGTGGGAGATTTTGGGTCAAGATGTTTACAATAGCAAAGAACTGCAGGCTGTGGTGAGTGAGGACAAGTCGGTTAGAGTGGCTATGCTTGGAAAAGGCAAGGACAATAACATGTTCTTTATAAACCATTGGTTACGAATAATTGTCCAATGTGGAAAGGCTAACATTGACGGCAGTCTTATTAAAAAATCCAGGCGATACACCCTGCGTACAACTATTTTATGCTTACCTCAACAGGGCGAACAGGGCGCCTTCAAGGTTCTCGAAATTTTAAGAGCAGAGACGGACCGTGCCATGGCCCTTATGGGTAAGAAACTTGTGCACTTATCTCGTTGTCTCTTGTCTATTAGGCGGTATATAACCCAGACGCATAAAAAACATTTGTTTTTTGACTAAACACCTTGAAAAGCTCAGATCAATTTCATATCAGATATTACGGCGAAGGAAGTGTTTTTCTTGTCAGTGAAGTTTGTTTACAGCGTTAACAATACACAGCACAAGAAAAAAAAAGTACCCGCCGGATAGGCTACGACTGGGCTTGTTACAAGATGTAGAAAGCGCAGCGATGGAACCTAGAGGGGAGCGTAGAGGAGAAAGGGGGGGCACATTCTCGCGTTTTTGACAGCGATTTACTTTGTACACTGTGAACTTGTGCACAAGTGTCACACGTGAAGCAGTTACACTCCAGTAACAGAATGAATATCAAGGAAGGATAAACTTGCGAGTAGAAGCTATTCAGGCGTAGGTATGCTAGAAGCAAATGATGCGTAGCAAATGCTGTAGTTTTGTGAACCTATACCGCTGGCGCATGATTGAAGGAGAACAAAATAGTGTGATTTTCGTGTGTGGTTGCGTAGTGAGGCAAGACACTTACAGTAAGGGCACCAACAGAATCACATGCGCAAGAATAACCATATTTGGAGGGTACGACGCTTCTGGCGACGCTGCAAGCTCTTCGTGTAGAAATTATGCATACAAGTCATCCATTGGAGTAAAATGTCTGGCGCTCCTACAAGCGAATAGAGGAGAACAAAGGGATCGTTTTCGTAAATGAACCAACGAGAGATGCAAGTTCGACGGCTGCATTTTACATCTTGTCATATCAATCAAACGAAAGTTATCACCTGTTTTACAAAACGTCATGTACAAGAGCCGAACTATTTGGTAGTATACAAGCAACGATAACTGTGGTCGGAAGCGTTCACAGTCAAAATTGAACGCACCACTTTGACTCCGACGCAAGGTTGAAGGCAGTAGTGCAACGCTATTTTCAAGGTGACAATTCTTGGATTTTTAATTAAGATAATAAAAAATATTGCACCCCGCCTCTTGTTCCGATCATAAGATTCGTTTGCAGTGAATCCGAAGCCATATTAGAATAACGGGTATTGAAATACTGAAAGAATGACTGCTGCGACGGATACTTTGAATAAACGTACACCAACACCATTTGCTGCACCCGACACCAAAGCATGACTTCAGGAACAAGGACGGAAGTGATCACATGCAATGTGTTTCGATGAAACGACAAAATCGCCTCCTTTGCGCAAAATAGACCATTTAATGAGCTTCTGACCAAACGGCCATACAGCACGGGCACTATGCAAACTCCTACATCGTCTGCGTTTCCAGCTGGCGCAAAGCCCGCGTTTTATGTCGAATACGTAAAGGGCCCTCTTCAGATTGCGTATATTGCGGTAGCCCCGGCGCTTCCGTATAGCGCAAACCCATTGAACTCGCACAATTTGTGGTCATCGGTAGAATATATGTGATCGTCTTGACATCCTTGATAAGTGCGTATTACCTATAAGGAAATCTCAAGAGCTCCATTCCTGCGCCTATAAACAAAGGACAGTTGTGAAAAACCTTGCTCAATGGTAGATAGTGACCTTATTTGTTCGTGGCGTGTACTGCTTTTACCAGGCACAACTTCCTGACGTGAACACCACGATGAACTTTTTCTTTGTGCCATTCACATTGTGCATGCTCTGGTGTAACTGTCTTTTAAAGCAAATCTTTGTCTTTTGCCTCTCCCTCCAACACTTCGGTTCTGCCTGTAGGCTGCTGTCTTGCACGATTCATCTTTAACGGTCATATTGTAAACAGGCGCAATACATTGTGAAACCGAGGCAGCCTAGGGCGGCAGGTGACGAAGGTAAGCACGGATGTAATCTCCAGCACCAACATGCCGCCATGGTGATGCCATCGTCGCTATTTCATGCCCTTCATGCCATTGCAGTCATTCCTTCGTTATAGTGCATCGTCCTCAATCGACCGTCTTCCCTCTGCCATCGTCACTGCGTTGTCAGATCATCATTACGCCGCCATCGTTGGGTCCCATCCTCCTTCCTTCGTGAGATGCGCATGATCGTCATCGTCATTCAGCGCGGGATGTGCATAATCGAGCGCCACAAGTTGATGTTCGGCGACATGGTTCGCACTAAAAAATTCGGCAGACAGACTGAAGACTGCTTACGTGTGAATAGAACCAGAAACCTTGCCATCGCGCATAGCGTTCGCCACAAGCGTTTTCCACTACAGATTACGGCTGCATAAGCTGACGTTGCCACGAAGCGGAAACTGTAGCATACAAAAAGACCAGGGAGTGACGTCACTGCACCTTCACATGTAAAAGAACTCGCCTAGCGACCGATTTCACTTGTGAGCCGACTTGACAGTGATTTCATCCGTAAGCCGACTTGAATCCTCTTGACACACGGGACAAAAGCACAAATAATATGTATACACAAATATTACACTGGAACGTGAGAGGTCTTATGTACAGCCTCGATGGAATTCAAGAACTTCTACACCAATACCATCCAAAGGTGCTGTGTGTTCAGGAGAACCACATGAAACCAATACAAACTTACTTCCTCAGGCAATGCGCCATTTTCCGAAAAAACCTCGATGACGCACTCGCCTCGTCGTCTGGTGTCGCAATCATAGTGGACAAAGGCTTTGCTTATCAGCGGTTACTTCTTCGAACTCCCCTTGAGGCAGTCGCTGTCCGGGCGGCGCTCTTTCAGAAGACCAGCTTGGTAATTTTAAAAAGAGCTGATTTCTCCAAGTAATCGACTAATTGAACTAGAGTTATTAGGTGAGCATTCTAATGTACCAACACAGGACTCTGAAGCATTCAAAAGACACGCGACGGCCTGTTGAAATGATCGAATGTCGACAATGTCTCGAGCCAAGTTATTTTGCAGGAGTCGTTTAGAGAACTTCTCTGATAAAGAAAGGACATCAGTCTCGTGGCATACAGGAGTAGAACGCGCACCAGGTGATACAACAGCTTCGTGGGCCAACCACCTTCAGAGCCTGGATTGGAGTCCAATTTATTTTACTCTTCGTGCCGTCAGCCACTTTCGTACCATCATTTCGTCGAGCCGCCGACCTCGACAGATTTTCGCGTAATGGAGCATATGATACTTCGCATGAAAATGATTTCGACTTGCTCCTGTGCTCACTACTTCAAAATTGTCGCTGAACAAAAACAGCGTTCTTCGCAAACTCCAGTGAAAGTTTCTCACAAACCGATTCTAACAGAGCGACAGATGAAGGCGTGACGACAGTAGAATCACTGCGACAGAACGACGGCGATGGAATGATCAGGACGGCAGGACGACGACTGTGTGGCAGTGACTATTAGAAATAAGCAATGACGACTTCGGTGGCATGACAATCGAATAACTTCGATTGAACAATGACGATGGTACGGGGACAACGCTTCGACGAGAGCAGCATGCTGACGATATGACGAACGACAGAGCAAAGACGGCAGAGGAATGAGGATGACATGGCAGCGAAGGAATGACCACAATGACATGAAGGCGGTGGACTGGGAATGATGGCCGAATGACGACGACGACATATTTGTGTCGAAGATCACATCCGCGCTTACTTGCGACCCCGGCCGTTTCGGGCCGCCTCGTTTTCCGCATGTCCGTTGCCGGCCAGTCGTGCAAAGCAGCAGCCAGAACCCGAAAAGTGAGTAGAAAAGGCAAAGGAAGCTTCGCTTTAAAAAGTCTATGCGCTTTTGCTATATCTACCTTTGAGCATGCTAAGGAGTTCAACTTCCGGAGTGCTTTGTTGCAGTGGTGGCGAGGTGATGAAATACGTCTATCGAAGAAATAACCGAAAGACCGAATTCCTTGCCCCGCTCTTCTCCGCACTCTATATTACGTATTGCTTCATGCGAGTTGGGTGGTACCAGCAATACCACGCTCATATTATCACACGTTCATTGTCTGGTGAGCATTTGAGACCTCATAAAGTAACTGAGCACCGATTATATGCGTCGTTACAGAAATATATAATAAAATACCAGTCGGTGTCTTCATGTGATAGAACATTTGGTTCATGCCACTCGTCATGCTCAAGGCAGAATATCTTCTCTCTGCTTCCAGGTTGCCGTTCTGTAAGCGAACTTCACCCGGGCATGGTAGTTCGCCTTGAACGGTTAGCGAAGCTGTGATGGACGCACGCCAGTCTCCACGACGGCCCTGGAACAACGACTACGATCGTTCTTGTTATATACTTCCGCTACCACCTGTCTTCGAGGCGTAAAGCGCCATTGTAAGGTTCGTAACAGCGCAACACAAGACACGGACAAAAAGAAAGCAAAAAGGACAACACAGCGCTTCAGCGCCATGTTGTCCTTTTTACATTTTTTTGTCCGTGTCTTGCGTTGCGCCGTTACGAACCTTACAACGAATCTTAACCAACTGGCTCAACTTGCCGTCTTGATGCAGTAAAGCGCCATGACTGATGACAATAAAAAAAAATAAAGCGAATATAAAACTTGCACTTTGATTTTCTTCCTATTTCTTTGGCAGGGGGGGGGGGGTAGAGGCGAGGGACGAGGGGTAGTTTTAAGCGTGGAGTATCGGGAATATTCGTATACTATAGGAGCGAATTGCGCGACGTTCTGGACCATAGTCAATGGATAATTGAGCCAAAGTTCTATTCAAATGTTCGAGTAGCCTTCAAATACTCCTATGCTCAGATAATGCAAATACTCTGCTTAAATGCTTCTTCGCTTCGTGTGTGGTGGGACAGGCGCTTCGCCTTCATGATCAAAATAACCAGCCGTTCGGGAGCGTCGGGTGGTAACAACCGTGTATAGCTGGGCAAGATAAATTCTTACCAAACACCGGCCATAGTTACAGTCGAAGACGCAGCCCTTCGCGCATTAAATGCATCGCATTCACGCTTGCACGGCTTCACTAAAGACAGAGTCGCGCGGAAGGTGAGGATGAGCATGCGTTGCTCGATCCAGGGACTTCCAGCTCGATCCAGCTCAGTGCGTCCAAGACTTCATGGCGTCTCATTTTCCAACCAGATTGTACGGCTGGAAAAGAGGCGAGGTAGTGACGGATGTGGCTGTTGTTTGCACTTGCCAGTTCGTGGCATTTCGAACGGGCGCACGTTGAGTAACGTTTCCTTCGCAGTCCAGTGAAGGCCAGCGAGAAGCAGCAAGCGCATGTATACACTGCCTGTGCGAGTACCGTGACCTTTTTGCACTAGCGTAACATTCCCGAGATAGATATGCAATGAGCGTGAAAGACCGAACGCTACACTAGCTAGAATTCGACAAATCCAGATAGCAAATGAGCGGAGTAATAGCTGCAGGAATCGAACCGTCGTTATCTTCGAACCAAATGGTAATCCTTGAATATATGCGCTGGTATGAGAAAAATACACCGGAGTACCACTTTACGTGGCACATTGCATACAGTAATGGTCTGAACTGTCAAAGTAATTTGGTGACATTTCCTCCTACTTTTCTTTAGGCTAGGTGCTATATCTTTGTTTCTTTCTCGAACATGTCAGCCCTACACCCACAAAGCTTCGTTTCTCCAGCTGTCATTACAGCCCGAGTTCCTACGGAAGCGTTCAATACCAACGCGATCCTCTGCGTACCCTAAAATACAGGTCCCGCGTTGGCACATACAGTTGACACATAAAAAAAATAAAGAAAGGACAGTTTGGCACGTATCCAAAGTATCTATATTTAAAGGCAGTAAGATATGTCGTCGAGGCAGGCGTTGAAAGAGCGAAAAATTTCTTTTCAGCAGTCAACCAACGTCGTATATACCTGGTGTCACAGCTAGTGCCATGCACACACTTTTGTCGCAACGGGAGTGGAAATATGGATTTCCTGTAGTTTTCCAAGTGTGAAAATATTCACATACCGACCATTCGATATATATATATATATATATATATATATATATATATATATATATATAGACTAGAAGAAAGGGGGTTAACCGAGGGACCCGATATTTATTAGTCATATAATGAGAAGCCAACAAACACTGACACCAACTACAACATAGGGGAAATTGCATGTGCTTAATAAATGAAATAAAGTAATGATTAATAATTGGAAATTAAAGTGAATGAAAAAACAACTTGCCGCAGGTGGGAACCGAACCCACAACCTTCGCATGTCGCGTGCGATGCTCTACGAATTGAGCTACCGCGGCGGCGTTTCCCCATCCATTTTCTTGGGGATTTATGTGTACTAGTAGAACCCTGGGAGTGTTAGCCAGCGCCCCCACTCACAGACCTTGGCGGCGGACGTGGAACGTCTTTTTTGCCGCAGGCACCAATTTTACTTGGTGTCAGTGTTTGTTGGCTTCTCATTATATGACTACATATATATATATATATATATATATATATATATATATATATATATATATGTTAGGTATATCTATGTGCGACGCCTTGCAACATGGCATGTGGTATATACGGGTGATATTTTCCTACCATTCTACATCTAAAGTTGCTCAACCATAGCTTTTACGGTTTTAGCGCACGAAAAGGGATGAGCGACAGACGTACAACGCGAATACAGCGCTATGTCCGCGTCGTACTTCTGTCTCTCGTCCCTTTTCGTGCGCTAAAACAGTAAAAGTTATGGTATACTAACATACCCAAACTTACGCTCAACCATGTCTTACATTCTTGACAAAGTTATTCCTCGGAATATTGAGAATGACAGCCCACAAACAAATGTCATGAAACAAAACATTGACAGCACTTGCCTTTTAAGTTAAATCTTCTCAAAATTCAACATCTATCCGGACGCCATGACGGGCTTTCGTCGAGGTCGCTCGTCCATCGACAACGTCATTGACCTCGTAACCTGGGTCCAAAATAAAAAAAAAGCCTCAAGCGCCTATCAGTGGCACTTTTCCTAGATATTAAAGGAGCATACGACAACGTCGCCCATGAGGCCATACTGAACTCGCTTGAGGCTGTTGGAGTTGGTGGCCGGATGTATCAATGGATTCGGGACTATTTAACTGAGAGGTGCTTTTTCTTACAGACTGAAGACGGCCCAACTTCGGAACATTCTGCTAGTAACAGCGCAAAATATAGACAAGGGACGAGACAAGAAGACACCAAAAGCGCTGACTTGTCTTCTGACTTGTGTCTTCTTGTCTCGTCCCTTGTCTATATTTTGCGCTGTTACTAGCAGGATGGAAAACCAACAAGCCCAAGCTGCTATTCTATCGGAACATTACATCAGGCATGGTGTGCCACAGGGTGGAGTGTTGAGCCACATTCTGTTCAACCTCGTCTTGGTAGGACTAGCGGAGTACCTACCCCGGTCAGTTCACGTCTCAATGTACGCCAACGACATTTGCATCTGGGCTTCTGCGGTGACTCGACCTCAGGTACGAGCCAGGCTTCAGCGGGCGGCAACCATGACGGCATCTTATCTACGAGAACAAGGCCTCAGCCTGTCTACTGAAAAGTGCGCATTGGTTGGCTTTACGCGCAAACAAATGTCATCGTATCCTGTTTCAATTAATGGTCGAGTGGTATCCTATTCTAAGACACATCGCTTTCTGGGCGTAATCATTGACCGCAACCTCTCGTGGAGCCCTCACTGCGTCTATCTAAAGAAGAAATTGGTTGCCATTGCTCAGGTCTTTAAATTTCTCTGCGGCAAAAACTGGGGTACACCAGTCCGTTCTATGATGCAGCTCTACAGGGTACTGTTTCTCGGACTGCTACGTTACAGTCTACCCGTGTTGTCAAATGCATGCAAGACGAACTTTCGCGCCTTGGAGAGCATACAAGGTCAAGCCCTACGCACTTGTTTAGGGCTGCCTCGGTGCACGTCAACAGCAGCAACAATTGCCATCGCTGGGGACCATATGATCCAGACACACCTAGTTGTCGACTCTCTCAGAGCGCACATTCGCCATCTGTCAAGGATCCCCGACCATCATTTGACCTCCCTACCAGACGAAAGACCTCAAGCGACCTTTTCGCAGGTGCTTAGCGCTCATCAAGAGTGCATACCGTCATCTTTTACACCGGCGACAAAGCCTTCATCTCCCCTGTGGTGTCTACGACAGCCTCAAGTGAATTTTGATATTCCTGGAATTACAAAAAAGTCCAATCATCCATCGCCGGCTCTGAAGCAACTTACGCTCCTATTACTACACCAGACGTATCATGACCGCATACATATATATACCGATGGCTCGACCTCACGTGCCAGCTCAACTGCCGCATTCGTCGTTCCAGCCAAGAAGGTTACAGTTAAATTCAAATTGTCGCACACGACTACATCGACATCGGCAGAACTTGCAGCTCTCCATGCCGCTATGATGTACGTCAGCGAAGAGCCCAGAGAGAAATGGGTCATATTTTGTGACTCTAAGGCAGCCCTTCACAGCATCAAGTCTGCATTGCGTCACAGTGTATACGAGCAGATGATATCTGACATCAGGGAAGTACACCACCATGCTCTGGAAAAAGGGCACACCATAACATTTCAATGGATTCCTGCTCACTGTGGCATTGTCGGTAACAACCTAGCAGACAAGGCTGCCCGGTCTGCCCACGAAGATACCCAGACGCGTTCCATACCTTTGGCGAGGTCTGATGCTGCCAGGGAACTTCGCCTACATGCACGCAAAAAGTCGCAAGATCTCTGGAGTTCAGGTGCCTTCAACTGCCGATTATATAAACTGGACCCCACGCTACGGCTACAAGTGCCATCTAGCCTTTCCCGCGGTGAAGCAACGTTGCTGTACCGCTTGTGGCTGGGAGTAGCATTCACAAACTCACATTCCTTTCGTTTGGGAATGGCCGAGAGCCCGATGTGCGATTCCTGTGGGTGCGAGGAGACAATCGAACACCTATTGTGTACCTGCCCCCGCTACGATGTACAGCGCCTCTCTATGCAGGAAACTTTACGCCGACTAGACTTACGACCTTTCAGCGAGTCAAAGATACTCGGACCGTGGCCAGACCCCTCACTGGCAAGAAAAGCGAATCGTGCATTACTGCAATACTTGAGGTACACCGGTTTAAGAGAGCGTTTATAGTGTCCCTGTGCATAGCGTCCCTCCTACACGTACTCTGTGCTTACTCTCTCCCTTTCTTCTTCTTTCTATTCCCCTTTCCCCCACCCCCAGTGTAGGGTAGCAAACCGGATACTCTTCTGGTTGACCTCCCTGCCTTTCCTGTCCTTGCTTTCTCTCTCTCTCTCTCTTCTCAAAATGAAATATTAAAAGTGCGAAAGAATAACAGAAACCTGAAAATGATGAATTTTTCTTCGGTGAGGCAGCGCATCACCTCCGGGATCGGCCCACGCAACAGACAGCTTTTCTACCAGAAAGCTCGCCTTCGTGCATATCCAAAGGAGACATTGGTATAACGTTCACCACGAGCGTTTTACAGTAAACACCGTTAAATAATCTGCAGTCGCCGGGAGGCGGGAGAAGCAGTCGGCAGTCCTTGAATGATACCGCGTTCCACTCTCAAAGGCGAAGCTTAAACGTGCTCCAAACTTTTTCTTCTGGTGTGCAAGGCCTCTTGTTTATTTACACTGGGCAATTGTTTGCAGGCGTTTCCTTCGCGCAAGCCAGCAGTATGAGATCCTTGGCGCGTTAAGCAATGTGGCATAGCAGCAATCTACCTGAAAAGTGAGCGCGCTCGTTTTTTGTTCTTTTTTTTTGCTGGCGTTGGGCATGGAAGTTACGGAACGCATTGGTCGCCGAAGTTTGCTGTGCGGCTCTTTATAGTACTGAGGTGCGTTGGGGTGTTTCTACAAGGTCGAGCAAATGGTGCCACGCGATTCAACGCGTTTTAACGCCGAATAAAGCTTGCACTTCCCTTGCAAGTTTTACTATGATGGATGAGGAAATCGTTCATCGTTAAATGCGCGGCGCGTCTCTTGTCGTAATGCGCCATTTCCCCTTGCCAGCTAATGAAAGAAAGCTTCGCGCGCACTGATTCGCACCACGTGTGGGATCTGCATAATTTTTAATACTCAAAGCATCAGTGGGTGAGCGACCGAGTGCATCCCCTATGAAAATGGTCATTACCTTTATGTTTCCTTTATGTTTCCTTCTTGTGCCCTATGTGACCTTTATGATTCCTTGTCCTTTGTGTGACCTCCAGGACGCCAACTTTGTGTGTACCACATGTTTACTCATCCTAACGTATACCTCGAGGAAGTGACCTTTATTATGCCTCTAGGATGTGTCCTTTATGTTTACGGCATGATGTTAACTGGGTGTGTACTATGTGTTACCTGAGTGTACACTTGAGTGCACATGTAGGTGACATAGAGTGCACATAACAACTGTCTGTACATATAATACAGGCAGATATATCTGTACTTTATGACAGCCGTTGATACACTCTGCAGAGTCATTGTAAGTACTAAATCTTGACTTATCCTTTCCTTTGCCCCAAGAAAACAACCCTTATTATTATTATTGTAGTATGTGCCCTTTGTGTTTACGGCGCGATGTTACCTAGGTGTGCACTTCAGTGCACACGTAGGTAACATAGAGCATTAATCTATACATGGTGCCTGCACTCTTTATATGTTACCTACATGTGCACTTGAATGCACATGTAGGTAACATAGAGCATTAATCTATATATGGTGCATGTATTCTTTATATGTTACCTACATGTGCACTTGAGTGCACATGTAGGTAACAGAATGTGCGCAGTAAGCATCTTTTGCGAATAGTACAGTTAGAGCTGGGTGTACTGTATGTTAGTCACTGGCAGATTCAAGGAAAAGGCACTGCTTGCACCCCTCGCATTAGACATGCCACCGGCACTAATTGTGGCTATATTGTGCGGAAAATCGAGCATGCCATGAAATAGGATGGTACGTATATAATGATTTATGCCATGCATTCTCTTAATATATAAAGTATTTCTTACTTTTTCAACCTGCTATTCTCCAGTAGCAAGCCATATGTAGAAATCTGCAGTATTTAACCTGATATGCAAGAATTTCATGAAAGTTGTGCGCCAGCTAGGCTATCAAATATAGTTGATTGAGTGTTTAAGACGGTTCTCATAGCAGGCGTCTTTCAGATGCTCCGCTTCGCCTCCAGTTTGGGAAATAATCTACCTAATTTATATATCTGGCCTATATATATATATATATATATATATATATATATATATATAAACGAGAAGAAAGGGGGTTAACCGAGGGACCCGATAATTATTAGTCATATAATGAGAAGCCAACAAACACTGACACCAGGTACAACATAGGGGAAATTGCATGTGCTTAATAAATGAAATCAAGTAATGATAAATTAATGGAAATTAAAGTGGATGAAAAAACAACTTGCCGCAGGTGGGAACCGAACCCACAACCTTCGCATGTCGCGTGCGATGCTCTACCAATTGAGCTACTGCGGCGGCGTTTCCCCATCCACTTTCTTGGGTATTTATGTGTACTAGTAGAACCCTGGGAGTGTTAGCCAGCGCCCCCACTCACAGACCTTGGCGGCGGACGTGGAACGTTTTTTTTGCCGCAGGCGTCACGAGAACGTGATCTTTTCGGGTGAAGGCAACTGGTCAATAAACCCACGTATGCTACCTAAAGGCATCAATGTTGCCGGATTGGAGACCCTCGTTATGTAATAAACGAGAAGAAAGGGGGTTAACCGAGGGACCCGATAATTATTAGTAATATAATGAGAAGCCAACAAACACTGACACCAGGTACAACATAGGGGAAATTGCATGTGCTTAATAAATGAAATCAAGTAATGATAAATTAATGGAAATTAAAGTGGATGAAAAAACAACTTGCCGCAGGTGGGAACCGAACCCACAACCTTCGCATGTCGCGTGCGATGCTCTACCAATTGAGCTACTGCGGCGGCGTTTCCCCATCCACTTTCTTGGGTATTTATGTGTACTAGTAGAACCCTGGGAGTGTGGGGGCGCTGGCTAACACTCCCAGGGTTCTACTAGTACACATAAATACCCAAGAAAGTGGATGGGGAAACGCCGCCGCAGTAGCTCAATTGGTAGAGCATCGCAGGCGACATGCGAAGGTTGTGGGTTCGGTTCCCACCTGCGGCAAGTTGTTTTTTCATCCACTTTAATTTCCATTAATTTATCATTACTTGATTTCATTTATTAAGCACATGCAATTTCCCCTATGTTGTACCTGGTGTCAGTGTTTGTTGGCTTCTCATTATATGACTATATATATATATATATATATATATATATACCTGAATGATGTATTAACTTTAACTACTGGCGTATCAAAGTAAAAAAAAAATGGGGGGGGGTGCACCTGCCTCCCCCTCCCTATCAATCTTGGCCGTATTGATCAACACGCGCCATCAACACTACATACGTACATCAAAGCCTCATGCAGTGAATAATCCCTCACGACAAATAACAATTGCGCGGCGACTGGAGACGCGGTGGCACGACGCGCAGTGTTCGATGGCTTGCGCTACATGAACCGCAATAGAGGCGGACGCCTCCGCGGCCAATCTGCCGCTTTGCTAGTGAGCGTATATGATTATACAACCATTTAAGTAGCTGTTCTCGTCGCTTTCGCGCTGACCACAAGTACGAGTAACTGCTGTGTCGATATTAGCACGCGTAGAAGAAGGGCAGCGCGGATCCCGTAAATGCTTGCTTGGGCGTACAACTGAATAATTTATAATTTTGAGTTGGCTGAGTATGAAAGTTGTGTGCGGGGTATGGCCGTATTTGATTACGCGAGCATGCAAGCAGTACGCCTGCTTCGCTTTGGCCGAAGTTCCGCTGCCCCTGCAAGCCAGCCATCGCCACATTTTGTTGCCTTTATTCCTTACGCTCCGGGAAATATGGTTCTACCTATTCAAGATAAGGCCTGACATTCTCAAAAACACGCCACGTGGTGCCATAAGAAGCGTGTATATGTGTGGCGATTCCGAATTTCTGATCGGTGGGTGTCACAGCTATCGCGGCTGCCCGCCCACCGTCCGCCATTCAAAGCAGACGGAGCTGCACATGGTGCGCGCTGATTGGCTCGTGTCCGCCGGCAAAAGTTCGTGCATAGTTCGTCTAAAATCTCTGTATATACTTTAAAAAAGAAGACAGCGCACCAAGACACTTTAAACTCAATAATTTGTGTTTAAATACCAGCCTTCCTTCCAGCTACGATTTTTTTAAATCTCGAAGGCCGTGCTTTTTCAACATGTACGCCCTAAAAGGAAATGCAGATCTCGGAGGCTAAATTCACTTGTTAACCGCAGTGCGGCGCTGCCGCAGTGTAACGGTTGACGGTGAGCTGGAGAGTGCTCGTTGCAGTTACACGGTAATTTAATCATATTTTCGAAGTGCCTAAACAAACTGTGATCCGTACCGTGTGCATAAACCATCAGGAAACCTCTGGACTCGTGTAACGCCATTAGTTCGCCTTATGTTTCCTGTGATACGCCAGTGTATTATGTGTACTACAGCGCCCGTCCGAGCTGCCTTTGTTCTCGCCTGTCCGCGTTCGCCCGTGGAATACCTGATACTGTGGCTTCGAATTATGGTGCGTGGAAGAATTTGTTGAAAGTTGTGCTTTCGTGCGTGGGTTTTCATCGGCAATTCGACAGTGTTCGCGCCGGAAAGAGCGTCGTCGCGTGGTGCTTGCGAGACAAAGGAGCCGTTTGCCGACCACATTGAAGGTAAGCAGGTCTGACGCTTGCGCGCATTCTCGCAGCTTCTGGTTCATGTAGTAAGCTTTGTGGAACGACAACAGAACACGTTCTGAGCGTATGTTGACCATGTTGCTCTGCACATTTAGCAAAGCGTTTCACGAGGGGAGTTTCCGTGAAATGTATTATTTCTTACCGCTTATACTTGCTTTATGGAGTGATGTGCTACCACCGCTGATCAAAAATAACGTACAGCGCAAAGGACAAGGACAGTGATAGACGACATACACAGCGCTGTGTATGTCGTCTATCACTGTCCTTGTCCTTTGCGCTGTACGTTATTTTTGATCATGAATTACCAACTAGCCCAAGCAACCACCCTAGTTCACCGCTGATCGTTTGGACTTAATGGGCAAATATTTACGTAAACGCTGAAAGTTACTGTTTTCTCGGTAGTTTCCCGGCAAGAAATCCTTCTGTAGATATGAATTTCCGCAAGTTACGTGTGTAATACATGTCGATGTGTCACGGGCATCGCGAGTTGGCACGCGACTGCGATGTTTGACACTTGAACAGATATTAGCTTGTGTGAAGATTACTTTATTGATAGTGTTCAGTTTGAAGTCCAGCTTCGCGAGAACTTGTCTGCATTGTTTGTGTTCGACTTGCTCGCGTATTTGTCTTTTATATTGTAGGGCAAATATAGACCGACATAACAGCGAAATTTCTTTTTAATCGAGACATGTTAATCAGACGCTCGTTTGCATTAATATTTTCATCCGAAGAACAGGATGTCAGTGCCTGCGATTGTTAAAGACAGTGGCTTGTAGCACTGCCTAATAAGGGATGCGATTTTCTTGCGATGCTTGCCGCTCGATGTTTGCCACTCTTATAACCCACCTTCCATGGCTGGCTGTTCTAGTTAATAACGATAGCCGAATGTCGGTCAGATCAATGAGCAAAAGGAGTAGCATCGGAAAAGGGATCGCTACAAAATCGCGGCCTAGGTTTTAGACCCTTCGTAATCGATTGTTCGTTTGATTTACTAGATATTTGAGTTTTGGTGATAATTTACCAAGTAGTCTGATGTTTGCTGCTGGTTTTATTCCGCCTGAATTTTACCATATAACCGTGTAACCACTTGAGATATAACTACGAGACATCTGTACAAGCAGGCACACAAATATTTGTTGGCCAGTTGCCTACTCCTAAATGTCATGTACTACTTAGCAGCTGCTGCAGAAATGTTTAAAAGAATTTGTGAGCAGTTTAGTACCTGAGTGGACTGGCAGCTCAGTCTGTTTCAACAAACAATTAGTTAAAAGCTTCTGTGTTGCCCTGATGTTTTTATGAGCTGTTTTTGACTGCTCCACGTTTCTTAGCTGTGTGCATACAGGCCGGGCTGTTCTTGCTTATATGAATATTTTTGAATGAGTGAAAAAGATTGGCTTTTGTTTTGTTTTTCAGGTCCCAAGCACCACATTCCAGAGGTCTGCTGTGAGCAGACGTGGCAAATTGCAGTAACATCTAGATAGTCCAATAAACTGTTCGTAGTTTCAGACAAACCTTTGCAAAATATAGTCAATACTTTCTTTTAAAAGTGCGAGCACTGATCCAACCTGATCTTTCTATCCACACATTACATTTTATATTAGTAACAAAGACGTAACTAGAACAGCAGCACTGCAGTGAGGAACGTACACATGGCACTCCAAGTGTTATACTGAAATAAACTATGAAGTCTAATTACTTTGTAATTTTAGAACAAATTGGCATGAATTTCTGTGCCATAGCAGAGTTCCAATCCGTGCGCTGCATCATGTAGGGAACAGTAACCTTACAATGAAAACCAATGCAAAACTTTTTAACTCAGGAAATGTTTATAAAAATAAAATGTGCACACGGAACTCTTCATCTATGCATGTCTACGTAAAATACAGGATTTCATCACTGCGGCCACATAAAGGATGCATAAAGGTAGGACACACGAAGGAAACAAAAGCAGTGGCCAAATTTCAACATGGAGGAAACATAAAGTACGGTAACATAAGGGATACATAAAGGGAGGACACACGAAGGAAACATAAAAGCAGTGGCCAAATTTCAACATGGAGGAAACATAAAGGGCATTTCCTCATGTGAATTGCGGGAAACATACAGTAAACATAAAGGACATAACCATTTTCATAAGGGATAGGTGGCGTTGTACGCGCGCTGTCTTTTCACGTGAGCGTCGCAATCATCGTCATGTATCAGAGCGCGATCCGCGTGTCGTCAGCGCGAGGTGCCAGCGCGAGAACCGAACGGGCGATCCGACCGAGAATGCACAGCCCGGCTCCTTGCCAAGTTCACACCATTCTGGGTGAGTGCTCACGTCGTTTGCGCTCCTTTGCGTTTCCATTTTCTTATCCATGCTCATGTTCACGGTGCTCTGTTCCCCCTAGTGGCCTCGCGGGTCAACAATCGGTTGCAGATTGCGTTTATGCAAGGGGGTAGGCCTAGCGGGTGCAGCATTGCGGTTCGTGCAAGCGTCGTCCAAGCGACCCTTTGCCGCTACAAAATCGGCGTATTTCAGGAGACGGCGCTTATTTCGCTGGTCCCATGCAGCGTCACTTTTATTGCATTAGCAATTTACGGACGCTTGGGGTGCGCTCCAGCCATCGCAGTTGTCGTTGTCGTGCTGTCCTGATTTTGACGCGTATGCGCAGCACAATTTTGGTCACGAAAGAATTAGCGGGTGCGTGGCACTGTGTATGCAGCATTCTCTGCGCGTTGTGTTAATGAGCTTGGCATCGCAGTCGTCGTCTTTTGGAGCGCGTTCACGCGTGTGGTCAGCGCGTGAACAGTGCGCGAGGAGGACGCTGTCTGATACAGTGCGCGCCACCCGGCTCAATCCAACGCTGCCCCTGTTCAACTGTGAGTGCTTACGTAATATTCACTGGCTTAGCTTTCGTAGCCCGTTTATGCTCATCTACATGACACCCCGTTCTAGCTTTCTTTAGCGGCTGCAGACGGCGTCTGACCACCAGTTAGCGCGAGTACACGAGACAGTAGCCCTTTAGGGCTACTGTCTCGTATACCTTCGCCAGCTAGCTATAGACACATAGCTATATCTAAGTGCCTAATATATGGCGACATGTATATTTCGCCTCGCATCAATGACGGAAAAAAAGGACGTTTAGGGCGGTACTATTCTTTTTGAAGTTGCGAAGAAAGATCACGTTTTAGAATGCTGACTGTAAAAGCCAGCCGCCACTTTAACGGCAATCTTTTTGTGACTCTGGCGGCGGCGCCAAGCGTTGCACAATATTGGCAGTGGCTTAGCTCGGCTATGCCAGGACATACGTAGCAAAAGCTAAGGCATAGCATGGCTAGCCTTGGTTAATCTTGATTGCAAGTCCAGTCTAGTCTGATTGTCTAGCTATGTTGCGGCATTTAGCCGGTCGTTCGGCGTGCTGTTCGCGTGTTTCTTGGGCGTTTCGTTTCCTCTTCATCTCGTTCCGATGTCGATTCCAGGCCTCCTCCTGCTTATCAGAACTGTCTCCGTCCATACTGCCACCTCAACTGTGGTTGCGGAGAGCGCAAGCTCTCCTTTTCAATCCTCCGACATGGTATCAGGCATGCGACGCAGCTTGCGAAGTGAGCGGAGGCGAGCGCAACGACGAGGAACGCGCTGTGACGTCATACCAAACGGCTGCCGCGGAAAGGCGCGGCGCTGCTCAGCGGCGGAACAAGCGGAACACCTGTGGCTCGGTGCTACTAGTGGCGCATGCGCAGTAGTGACTAGGGCGCGCGCGCGAGAGAGAAATATCCGTGGCGAGGCGCGCGTTGGGCGTCATGTGTCTCCTTGGAGAACCGCCACGGCGAAATCGCAAGTTCGCGGCCAGTAAAGCTTTTGCTTTAAAAGCAGTGGAGTGGATTTGCGACTCGTGAAGATGTCGGGTGGTATGAAAAAGACCGCCGCATCAGTGACGGCACAGCAGGAGACTCGGACAAAGGTAAAGAAGCCAGGTGGAATGTCGGTGTGTTCGTGCACGACCAGCTTAGCCGGCCGACGAAGAGCTTCGTGGGATGGTGCGTCGAAGAGCGGCGAGAATTGGAACTTCAGTGCGTGCCCAGCCGATGACGGCATTATGACGAGAAAGGAAGTTCCACCCAAGGATGACGTCATGCGAACACGCAGGAAAGACAATAAACTCGACGATATACATAATGCCTTGTATAAGCACATGCGCAGTGCAGGCTGCGAGAGGTGTAACGTGCTGCGCGCTCACCGTGTGAAACGACAGTCCAGAGAGCGGTGTGATCATCTAGCGTGGTTAACGACAGAGTTTGGCAGCTATAACAGAAACGACGGCGCGGGTGTCCACTAGCGCAAAAGTTGATACACTTTCGACAGTTGTTTCGACCATGTTAGAATAAGAGTTGTGAAGACTTGCCGATGACGTTGGAGGATGGCGCAGTTCTTTTCACTGGGACTGCGGCGCTTCGTTTTCCTGGTTGTAGGGTGCGGCTCGGCGGCGCATTGGAGAGAGCCATCGTCGACGACAGGATGGAAGCCGGTACGACCGAAATTTAGGGAGGTCAGGACAACCATGCCGCTGTGAGGGAACAGGAGCGGACTGTTCCCTCACAGCCACTGCGAGGGAACAGGAGCATGGGCTGACTGGCGTACGAGAAAAGCCGGGCAGCGTCGCTGGAAGTTTGATGGCGACGGTGGCAATAGCGAGCGACGTGTCCTGAAGAGCAACAGGCGTGGCAAATGAGACGACTGCGAGGGGTCCGCCAAGGATTGCTGACTTCTGGCCCGGCCCGATACTGCAGTAAGAGGGGCGGGGGGAGCATATTGTTGCAGGGTCGAGAAAGGCGGCTGGGGAGGCCCACGCAGTAGCTGCGCATGCTACAGACTGCACTGCCTGTACCTAGGTAGGTAAGAGGCGCGGCCACAGGTGGTGAGTGACGGGAACATATTGAGCGACCTCTTGAGCAATGACAGCGCGGAGCCTAGTTGTCAGACGAGAGGACAGCTGCTGAATGAAAGGGCCCAAGGAAAGTTGACGAGCAACTTCCTCGCGCACGAAGTTTTATATCTGGAGAAGTACTGAAAAGTGCTCGGGAACGGCAACAAGACTCGACAGCTAGTCGGCGTTTGACCGAGTCTTCCGAGTCAAGGGGTTGCTCCTTCAGCTCATCGTAGCTCTGGCATAAGGTGACGACTTCACAAACGGCGAGCGGATTCTGGCCAGGAGCATCTGAAATGCGCCGTCATCAAAGCCTTTAGGAATGTGTTGAATTTTGTCAACTTCGTTCATGACGGAGTTGACACGGTTACGAAGGCCGACTAGTTATTCAACGTAGCTCGTGAAAATTTCTCTAGTCTACTGTGCTCGGGCGTGCAAGCGCTACTTCGCGCGCAGTTTGCGAACAGCAGGTCGACCAAAAAGTTCCATGAATGACGTCATGTAAGTTGACCACGTCGGGACATCGCTTTCGTGATTATGGAACCAGGGTTGGGCAACAAGGTTCAGTTAAAATATGATGGTTGTCGAACTTCGCGGCGTCATCCTACTTGTTATGTGCGCTCACCCGTTCGTAAGGTGTAAGCCAGCCTGCACGTCAGTGTCATCTGTAGCACTAAAAACCTTCGGATTACGTTCTCGAGCAACCCCGGTGCAGGTGAGGGACGGGGTTGATGGCGCCGGCGGGTTTGCGTTGTCTGACATGGTGGGCGGAAGTGTTTGCGTGCGAAGCACCAGGGTACAAGCGTCCAGTAACCTCCAACAATTGATAAAAGGTTTATTGGTGGTACGTTACTTGAAGGACTCGGCGAGAACAAACGGCAAAGCAGCGTGAGGCATCATCTAAATAAACAGCAGCAACCAGAAGCGCGATGAGAACGAAGCGGAGCGTTGGCTATGCCGCTGGCCGGAGGCGCGACTTCTTCGCAATATACATGTGTACGCAAAACTTTGTAGGCGATTGCTAAAGGGACTGGAACTCACGCGCTTGCGAAACGGTGCACTTAGGAGCTGGACGCGCTCACCGCTGCATCTTAGGGAAGCATCGCTGCACTGTAATTTATGCGGAGTTTTGTGCTCCGCTCATGTTCTGAGTGTAATTGCGTCTATTTAGATATGTGAGAGACCCTCGGGCGCCAGTATGCTGCAACGGACGAGCACGACAGCGTGTGCGTAGGAAGAGAAATATTGTAATTACAAAAACGTAGGTTTCAACTTTGACTTCGTGTTGCTTTCGTAAAAGGGAACAGCTCGAAGCAGGAGGGATCAAGATAACCTTGCTTAATATTTCATCTGTTGGCAGGTTGCGGCGAAGAGAAGGATGTTGAGTGTTGGAACGTCGCCAGCAAAAGTAATGACACGAGCTGCTGGAAGTGTCACCATTCATGCACTACATCCATTCTTCGTCAGTTTCCATGGGAACCAAGGCGTCCTGCTGGTGCCAAGTAATGACGCACCACGAGGTAGGCGTGGCTAACACTGATATCCGAGTTCGACTTTGCTTTTCATATGGATTTACGCATAGAGCCCAGACGGAGAGGAAAGACAAACTCAACGGAGTGTAAAGCGAGTTTTTTGTAACTTGTTTTTTTTTTGCTGCTGCAGCTCTAAACTAACTGACAAAGCTTTGAGTTCAAAGTGTTCTTTGTCATCGGCTAGATGAATTTACTATTATCTACAGCATCAGAGCTTGCTGGAATTTTTTCTTACGTTAAGTTGTTGCATAAGAGGTTTCTGTCAATTGAGACACTTTTTGCTAGTGCAAAAGCGCACCGACTAGGGAAAGAAAGGTGACACAAACATGTTATGTGCGTCTCAATGTAGTACCGACTAGTCCGCAACTCAATAGCCTCGGAGTTGTGTGGGATGTTTGCATACCTCAACAAAAGTAGTCGGAATAAACTTTTAGGCACGTGGAATGCAAGATCTTTTAACATTTGTTGACAATGTCTGTGCTTCGTACAGTACCAAATACAAATGTGTTGCAGCTTTCAGAGTTAGTCCGAAAATCATTAACTGACATCCTTTACTCGTATAAGAATGGGTATATGAGAATGCTGTGAAAAAGACTGAAGACAGTCAAAACGAAATCAAATCAACCACGCCTTTTGCGAGCTAGTCTGGTGCATGAGTATGTGCGAAAACGATTATCCAATGAAGAGCATTAATAAAGGAGAGGTTTTAACCCAATGACTTTTTAAATATTTGGCTGTCATTAACACAGGGATCACTGTCTCTAACGTGGTCTTCATTCTCTTATTGCCTGCATGATGGTCTTTGGTCTTTTTGGCACAGCATTTATCGTGTTTTCATATAGTTCGAATTAAGATCTATCCAATGGCCATGATCATATGAGCCGGTATTAATAAATGTCTTCTTAGGTCATGGGCCACTGTCTGAACACCGATCAGACACAACGGTGATCATGTCAAAATTATTAGCTGGGTGACAGCCGATAATGAATGATGTGCTAACCAAAAAAAAGAAATTCGAGAATAAAGAAACATGGAAACTATATACCATTTGCTAACAATCATTACATGTCATTAACAATGTAGAAGACAGTTTCAGCCCTCGTAGGATGTTGGCATGACTCTGCAATTGCTGCGCTCGCAATCGAGTTAAGTATACTGGCGAAAAAACTGACAAACAGCCCCGAGGCAGGCAGTTCAGGCATCGGTTGTGATTTGGCTGAAATATTAGGTGAATCAGACTGACAAAATATTTTAAGGATAAAGGTAAAACAAAATGTCAAGAAAACTTGCACGGACGAGGGGGGAATTCGTTTCGAGCTGGCTTATACACTTCCTAAGTTAAATGTTCTTAAAATAGTCGAAATGAGCAACATCAGATTTGCAGAAAGACGTCAGTGCTTATACACTATGCCTCACCTTGCCGGTCTCTGTTATTGCACGTTTACTGCTGCTGCTTCCGTGCCGATGTCTAAAGGTAAATGATCGTTAATAAAGTGCATGCACACGCCTCAATATATGTGTATTCAAAGCAAGCTGAGCCCAAAGAAAACAGTACGAACACCATTAACTGACCCTTCTGTCCCCAACACTGTGTCGGAACCGCGGAATTTTGAGAATTTTACCATTCGAACATTGACAGCTGTGTAGTACGGTGGGTCACTTCATTACTAGGATTATTGCTCCCATTAACGTCGAGAGCCATCGTAAGCTGGGTCCGTCGACATTTTTTCTTCCGTTATTCTATTCATGCAGCAGCTTATATTCATTTGCCTAAGTGATGCCGATGGACAGTCAACAAAGAGTACACTGTTTAGGGAAGCAGTCGCTTCCATGGCAGACAACTCTCAAAAAGTCGGCTCCAGCAACACAATCTTTGTAAATTATGTTAGTACTGTGAATGATCTATATAGTGATCTATATAGTTTCTTTCAAAGTCAGGGGTGAACTTTGTTTCACCATGGGGCTTCGAATGTTCGGTTACAGCGATATTCACTATACAGAGAGAAAGAGTAAGGGATAGACAGAGTGGATGAAAGAGGGCTCCGCGATGCCATAGACAATTGTCTATGGCATCGCGGAGCCCTCTTTCATCCACTCTGTCCATCCCTCACTCGTTCTCTCTGTATAGTAAATATCGCTGTAACCGAACATTCGAAGCCCCATGGTGAAACAGAAAGTTAACCCCTGACTTTGAAAGAAACTGTAGGAGAATAAAAGCTTTACACGGGTTCCTCTGAAACAAATGCTACGTGTGAAAGACTTGCACTCGTGCAGTCGGTGAACCAGATACGTTTTTCCGACCAGCGCAACTGCTAGCGGTCTGCTTAGCTCACCTGATGGGCCAACTGCGAGTGTTTCTCTCTTTCACATACATGGCTTTGCTGATGATGAAGCTGAGGTGGGGGAGTGATAGTCATATTGTAAAACTGTCTTGATATTACATTGCCCTGAGGCAAAAACTTTGGCTCATCGTTGGATGCAGGTCTCATTATTGTGAAATACTTCAGGCTCATACGGTCGTAAGGCCGCCTGAGTGACCCCACTGGATATAGAGCTGTGTCGCTGAGAACGAAGACACGGATTCGATTTCCTTGGCGATGACCATATGGTTATGGGTACTGAAAGCAGTATATTGAAAATTGCGCTGATCCGGCTCTGGAAAAATGATTGACGTGAAACTTTGGTGCTGCGGTTATATAGATATTACGAAACGATGGATAAGAAAATTGCGCTGTAACTAAAAGAAGACATCGTGCTGCGTCGTCCGTGTCTAATTTCCAGTCGCGGGGCCGCGCCGATTTCTTCATGGTGATAGCTCATCAATCGGATCGCATAAATGCATTGCGTACGGTCGGGCTTATTTTCATCCTATGTAACGCGGTTTTCATGTGGATATATTGTTTACAAGCTGTTGGTAAACGCACACGCCACGACAGGTACGTGCGCACGGCAAGGCATCGATGCTAGTGATGTCTCGACTGCGAACACAGTGTTCGGTGTGTGTCAGAGAACAACGGTGGGAATGAACCCAATAACGGTGTAAATATTACTTACCGCGGGTAAACTCACTTGAGCATCCTGTGCTGCTTTTGTCAGTGGCACATGCTCATAGTGGAAGAAGGATCAAGAATGGGCAGACACCCAGTTGCAAGAAAATCGAGTAGATAAATACGAGAAATTAAAAAATAAAGAAAGCAGTTGAATCTGATACGGTAGGAAAATTCGAGGAATGTGTGCTTTAGCGATAGGCATGAGATCTCGTAATATACACAGGCTAATGTCATCAATCTTTTCTACGCATACACAAGCGTGTTGAGAGAAAATTGCCCGTGGCAGAGTGCACAATTCTAACCCCTGAACTGCATTACGTGATGAGCCGGCCAATACGTCTAATAGAAATCAAGATGCCTAATTGAAATATATCCATAAGCACACTCATTATATTTTTTATTGCCTGACGGAACACGTTTCAACTTACGAATAGTAGCTGGTTCCCACGAGTTCGCAATTCGCTTGGAAAAAATTCTGAGGACAATCCCAGTTTCTAGACAGTAATTTTCAAGTGTCCGACGAACTGCATTGTTGTTCCAGTTACATTTGTGCTTTCGTGCATAAAACAGTTTTGAAAAAAAAAAGAAGTGGAAGAACAATGTAATATTAGCGGAACTTTGGCAGCGCACATCTCGAAACAGGTGCCATCCTCAGAATTTGTTTCAAGTCTGATCTGCCTTGCATACTCGTAGCTACAATTCGTAGATTCGTAGGTAATCAGTCTTATTATGGCAGTTATTCAATTAGACATTGCGATTTCGCGTAAGGTTATTGGCCGCCTCATTGTGTAATTAAGGTAAAGAATTAGAATATTTCTATCAGTCAAACGACGTTTTCAAAATTTTAGTGAAACTAAAAAAATACACCATCTAAGGAGCGTACTTTATGTTGAGATTTTACTGTTTCAATAAACTCAACACAGATGAACGCACTGGTACAATGTTTTCGGTCCTTTTAGTGAATAACTAAACAATTTACTGCGTACCATCATGCGATATTGTAATAATTGATGAGAAACCGATCCCCTTTAAACAGTACTTGACTTGTGAGCTCTGGTTCTGGTTTCAGATGCAAAAATCCTGCGACTTCAAGTTAACCTATAGTCATTAATTACTGCAAATCCAACTGCTTTTCGGTCGCTGCAGAAGCAGACCAAACAGCGCGTCTATTATCATAGCATCGAAGACCAATTTGTTTTATATAATTGTCTTTCTGTTCATTAAAGCTGCGGAGATTGTCGAACGGAACAATCAAGAAATCAATTGTACTTGGGTCTCCCTGTTCTCTCCGACCACTAAACAAGCTCCGTCATAATAAGTCCCTTGTTAGTAACACCTCTAGACTGTTTCCATTCAATTAGCAGATTAATGTTAATAAATTAAAGTTCACGAGGCCTATTAAGTTCGGCATTTCGATCCAACATGTGTGTTTTCTCTACAGGCTATGCACAAGCTAAATATGCCTGGTCGCAAAGCTTCCACAGAAGCCCATAGGTTGAAAACATGGCGGTAAACTGTTGGAAATATCGGCATGTTTCACTGAGTTCTGCGTTCGTGACGTAATTTATTACAAGTGAAGCACGCTCTGCCAGCGTGCCCTATAAATTCTTCAAAATATCTGGCCCTGTACTCACCAAAAACGATGACATATAAGCTGAAGTTCTTCGCAACAAAAATTATTCAAGCAAATACAGCTGCTGGATGTACCATTAGCAAAAGCGGTAAGCTGACGCCCGAGATCAATTGTGATAGAAATGGATTGTGAATTAGCCCAATATGCGACGCGCTTGGAGTCTCGCTGAAGTATTGCTATGGCTAGTGATGTACACGCGAAGATGTCAGGACACTCAGCTGTCTGTTAGGCGTAAAATACGGAAGGATTGCCAACTTTATATACTGCCTCATAGCGCAGTTAGCGCGTGCGGGTCTCAACTACACATTGCTACATGGGCAGGACTTTGAGCCCTAGTAATCGAAGCATTGTTTTGCTTAGCCTTATGGGGAGAGTGAGTATGATGAATGTGGAAGGAAAAACTTGTACAAAAGCAAACTCCATTTCTAGCTCCTAATTTGTGTCGTAGTACCGAAACACTAGTGAAAGCGAGATCGTACCTGGAGGAATGTTCTTGGAGGAATTCGGGCGCTTTCTTTAATGGTACATGTGGTGCAGTAAGGTACGCACGGTAAGATTTGGTGATTTTTGAAAAGGTGTATGTAGATGTTGGCATCCTGTAACGTTCAGGGTATTTGAATGCCCCTGACAGTGGATACATATATGGCATTTTCTTTTTTGATGCGAATGTTTGAATGTTCGCTTGCACCTTGCGAGTTTCTCGTTCTTTATTCTAACAATATAGGATGTTTTGATACGTGTAAACCGTGTTTCTATTGTTTATTCTGCTTCCTTTAGCATGATGGCACTTAGTGCGATCCTGAAAAAGAATCACTTCAACGTTGCCCAGGACCCTGTCAAGAACCATTCCACGTACCTCATGGACGCCACGCCTGATGTACTGTGCAAACCTATACAGGTTAGTGCGCTCTGATTGGTGACCGAGTCAAGCGCCTACTGTAAACGTACATTTTCCCTTCAAAACAAGCGTCAACATTCGTGGACCATGACTTCGTCTTAACCAGTGAATCAGAAGTGACCATTCATGAGTCTCTCACAGTGATTATTCTTAACGGGCACAATGCGAAGCATCTGAAAGCATAACTCTAGACCACACAGTGCAAGTTCGGGGAACTTCTTGTCCACCTTGATAGTCGCTTGTAGTAAACGCTAGACGTCATTGCGGTGCTAGAAATTTATCGAAAAAAATGAAGTGAAATTTCCGTACTGTCTTGGAGGCTGAAGAGTACTCAATCAGTACTTTCATAGCATGTATTAATACGTCAAAAGTAGATTCGCGTTTGTCGACTGGCGGTCTACGTCTACGCGATAGGTTTTCGTCTACCAACTAGAGAACCAAAATGGCAGACTTCATGAACACAAGCGCAACAGCCTCATTTCTTAGTTTTGTAGTTTGTGTGCAAAAGACTCCCATAATAAAACGCCACCAACTCGCTCAAACCAGTATTCTGCAAGCAGTTTAGAATTTACATCCGTAGCACGCTCTACATTTTAACCAGGCACGACGTGCGTTATGTCTGGTTAGAGCCACAACTCCTACGTTCTTACAGGACGTAGGAGTTGTGGTCGTGCACTACTTCTAGTAGTTCAAGTTTGCACTTCATGACAGGCACGATGACAAGCACGTTTCATTAGCTGTACGTGTTCTAGCATGTAATACTATTGTTTCGCGTGCAGTTATTCTACATTGACACAGCTTATCACACTAACCTCTGTAAGCAACCATATTCGACCAACAGGAATAGGAAGCAAAAAGAAAGCATGGGGAGAAATTGACTACTTTTTCTTGTTTATGCCCAAAACTTGAGTTCTTGTGTATTTCTATAAATGAATTAGTAATCTTTTCCGGCGCCGTGGTTGTAGCTCAATTTCCCGGAACTCGCCGCACGCATCGTGCTCATGTCATCCTAGACTTAAATATTTTTTGAGCCTTCCCAATGCAGCGTAATCCGCAGAAAAGCGTTGCTTTGGATCGCAAACCACATGTATCAATGAACCCGTAACTGGTGTGCCATCAGCACCGCCAACTACTGCGCTGAGCCATCAGCAGGAGCAGTAGACAACAGTCGTTTGTGCATCAACACTTCTGGAGCCGTGAATATGGCAGGCTCCTAAGAGATAAAAAGTACCTTGCAATGCTCTCAAAGAGAAATGTCTTGCTTCTAGGCAGTCTCATGTAAGAAGGCTTGTGTCGTGGTGTCTTTTGTGCCGGACACTCTATGCGAAAGTATTATTGAAAAAAGGGAGTGCAGAGGTCAACGAAATGATTGTGCCCCCCTTAGTCCTGCTCTTCCTCCCGAGCAGGTGGAAAGGAGGAGGGAGCCTGCATCGGGATCAGCCCTAAGTGGAGAGGGCGTGAATGAGGAGGGATTAGGCGGAACGCACGTTCGCTCGGTTCGTATGCCACGAGCGAAGGGAGAAGTGGGAGGGGACGTTGGTGCTGCGACGGCGACAAGGCGGATTTATAACGAATGCGGGAAACAGGCTTAACGAGCGGAGCAACCAATACTCGAAATACGCAATTCGTATTTGCCATGTGAGATCTGAACGCTCACCGGAAGGCAAAGGTCTGTCTCGGAGGCAGTCGCGCGAGCTTTTAATGTGGAAGCCTTGTATGCACCATGAAGCGGAACGGCGTCCGTGCGGCGTTAACATCCAATGGTACAAAAACACCCGTGATTAAGTGCCGACGTCACGAACCTCACGAAAAAATCTCACGATGAACAGTCACGGCGTCGGACGAACGCCGGTTTCCACACCCCAAAAAATTGACTTTCCCCAATTCGCAAATGGAGTTGACCCATGTTCGAAACCCACCCCACGGCCCCCCTCTCATAATTGACTTGACTCACTCCCAAAATTTGGGTGGCCCATCCTCAAAATTGACTTTGTCCAATTCGAGCACATGACCAAGTGAAAGGATCGCGCGGAAGAGTCACAATGCTTTCGCGTTCAATGCGCCTAAGGAGACCAGGGCGCCTGTGTAAACTTTACAAGTTATGGCTATGAACAGGGAAACGTTGCTAGTATAACTCGCAGCCAAAAGTGTCTTGGCGTTTGCGACGTCGTTTCCATTTCTTCACAACCATAGGTAGTGGGGCCGATGACACATGTGTGTAAAAATTAGACTGGCAGTGTCCTGTGGCCAGTGCAAAGTGCCTGTAGAATTTCTTTACGCTGCTGCTGTTTCTGAAGGAGTTGGGTTGTTAACTGAACATACTTTTAAACAAAAGAGGTTAGAAAGCTATAGCTCTACTATATCGTCATCTATATGCTTCCACTTGGGTGCTAAATACTGATATTTGTCTGCAAAAACCAACAACACAAGATTTCATTGTCAAGTCCGCAGTTTCTGTCTGAATGTCTTTGTGGAACAGTGAGTGACAGGCAGCAATAGTCATTCAGCAGGCACACGAGGGAGAAGCTTAGCAAGCGCCTCGAGTTTTTTCCTTAAACGATGGTCAGATGAATCTGTAACTCTCCTGCTGCAGAGTAAAGTATGAGAAATGTACATGTATTGGTCAGAAAGGACAAGACCTGTCTGTGGAAATTGCAAGCAAAGCTATACGAGACGTTGGGTTAAGGCCATTGAAGCTTTCTGGCTGGCGTCTGCCTTATTTTTCGCAATTCATTTTATGTATGCTTATCCTGTGTGTTTTTTACACAGCGAGGTAGAAAATAAACAATTTTTTTGCGGGCATTTATTAGTCTCGTTCCTAAACGCCTGCCTAACTATGGATGACCCTAACACGTCGAGTACACCTCTGACGTAGCTGGACATCCAGTTGCCAACATGTCCTAATAATTTCCGCGCATTGGCGAGACAAGGTTAATTTCTATTTTGCACATTAGTATATTGTACTTGGATCTTACATATTTACATGGTTGCAAACATTGGTTACTTTAAGACCATAGTGGCAGTAGAGTAGATATTACGAATCCATTTTTTTCGCTATGGAATAGAAGCGAGGACGACGACTATATAAATCCTTAGTAATCAACACTTTATTTAAGCATTCAACAAATCAATGTTCCATGGAAAGCGCTTGGGAGATATACTGTAATTGACTGTTTACCTAATTCGCAAGTGCGCTGTTCTTTATTGCATACTTGCCCTAATAATGGCAGCAGCTTTCGTGGTTCAAATTGAACATAAGTACTAGCTGCACATACTGGGGTCCCTTGAATACGCTGGTTTCATAAAGGCACCAACAACTGCACTTTACACGTCACCAGAGAAGCAAACTGAACTCATGCACGGTGCCTGCAAAACGAAAGCGACTATGACGCCATTAGCCTGGCTAAAATGAATCGCGGTACCTTTACTATTACGAAAATGGTTTGATGTTACATTGATCGGCGCTCTAGCGGTGTCCGCTTAGTATCAATCCTGAGGCTGTTCCCCGGACTACGGTGACGAAATAGGTTTCGCGTAGATGAGGAAATCGGCGTTCATTGCGACTTCGCGGGAAGATAATACAAATAAAGGCACGTCGCTTCCCAAATTGATGTAGGAGTAGCTAGACATGCTCACTATAGCATCGGGATGTCTCCTGCATGGGTGTATTCTTGGTGCTGGCATACTTGAATGATGCAGTTGAAATTATCAGGTTTTGCGTCCGAGAGCGACACAATGCTTCGAGAAATGCCACAGTCGGCGGCTCCTGAACAATTTTGACCACCAGATGTTATTAAGTGCATTTACATACAAGTACATGAGGGTTACTTTTGCACTCTTTCAGCCATGAAAAGGCGAGCGCGCCGTCTTTAAACTGAATCTACAGTTTTGTTCTCAAGAGAAAAAGGCTATATAGCTCCTGTGCCGCTGTGGTCGGTCGATCCTTGAATGGCAACAACTTACTTAAAGCAAATGCTTCAGGATGCATGCCAACTAAAGCGCTGCTTATAGAGCCTCTGTTGCCGGCACTGATTTTGGCCGACGGCATTCACGTACAGTGGGAAATGTTCTTGCCTGCCTCAGTGTTATTAGTGATTTATTGAAATCATTTCCTGGTACAAAAATACAAGATACGCCGTGGTAAGTCTGGCTGTGGCGTTTTCCTGTGAAATAAAGGGTCGGAGATTTGGCATTGCCGGCATAAGCACGGCATTCGTGCGAGGCGCAAAGCGAGAAAAAGTTGTGTTGCAGATATTTATGCGCGAATTCGATTTTAGGTATAAGGTGTTACTTATTCCGCGTGCTCGCCCCAAGCTTTTTCTTTACACTGACATAGTATAACGCCGTCATCACCGTGACAAATTCGGAACATCGTTCGTAGTTCTCACAAGCACCTTCTAACACACCCTACTCGCAACCAGGAACCGTCGGCCGGAATGAAGGCAATATCCGGTGGATTGCTAATCGTGATCACTGGATTCGGGGCAATTGCCGCCGGTGAGTTATTTTGATAACACCTTTTTTCGACACAAAGTAGTTGCGAATCATTCTTAAACAATACTCCGCTATATATATATATATATCAATGACAGCCCACAAACAAATGGCGTGAAACAGAACACCGACAGGGCATGCCTTGTATGTTTGGAAAGATTTAAATATTAAAAGTGCGAAACATTAACAGAAATGCGAAACTGATGAAATGTTTGGTGCGGCTGTGGACAACCTCCAGGATCGGCCAACCCAAGAGGCCACGTTTCTACCAATAAGCTCGCCGTCGTGCATAGCATTTGCCGCCAGCGTTTGCCAGTAAACAATACCGTAACATACCGTAACATAAGGTGCAGTTACCGGGAAGCACGAGAATCAGTCAGGGATCTTTGAATGCTGTCGCGTTCCACTCTTAAGACGAAGCTTTAGCTCGGGCCTAACTTCGATGCGGTCTATTCAACCATGTGTAATATATCAATTTTGTCCGATTTAGCTGTACTAATTCATAGAATTGTGATATCATTTATCATTGCTGCGTTAGGGTTGTAAACTGGATAGTTTCGTTTCCTGCAAATTTGCGATTTTTGCCAATGTTTAATAAAAATTTCAGTATATAAATAAAAAATTCGATACCATCATTCACTAGGTTTTAAAGTTTTTGTTTTAAATCCAACAAATCTCGTCAAATTTGGTCCAGTGGTTACCAAGAAAAACGAATTCTCCTTTTACATGTATTTAGATAGGAGCACCCGAGCTAAAGCTTCCTCTTAAAGACAACTTAAAGGCAAAGGTAAGCGTACTTCAAGTTTTTATTTTGATATTGCTGCTCGTGGAATATCTTAACGTTTCTTAGATTTCGCGTTTTTACATAACCTATACCCGGATCATTTTGACAGGCGTGTTCTCGAAGCTAAGCTGTTGTGTACGTGAATCCATGAATACTTTGTTTAGCGCAAAACAACGGACACAAGAATGACGACCCAGGACAAGGCGCTACTCTCAACTGACATCATTTTATTGCGTCACTCCTTTATAGACAGCTGAAACTAGAGGAACATGCGCAGTGAGCACCATGCGGTGGAGCCACCACCATAGCGCCTTGTCCTGTCGTCTTTCTTGTGTCTGTTGTTTTGCGCTAAACGAAGTATTCATGGATTCGCACCAACTAGCGCGCCAACGCATTGTGCTGTATACATGAAACTGCTGTATGTAAGAGCGTCGTGAACCCTGCTGTACCGTGTTGGGTACGTGAGAGGAGGATGAATTCCTACGTACAGTATATATATATTGGCCAAGATAAACCCTACAGTGTTATTCAGCGTCGCCACTACCGCGTTGACCTTTTCCTTGGTGAAAAATGCACCATTAAAGAACTATTTGTTTCTTTATTAAGATAATTACATCATCGTCGCCTCCCTTCTATATAGCGTGGCAGTTCAACAAGATGTCACAAAATTGAAGAAAATGTACTTAGCGGTTCTTTATTTGAAATCCTGATTTACTGAGATCTTCCACTGGGAGGGGCAGAAATAGTGGTTCCGAGTGCCTCCTCCTAAAGTGTGGTCGTCTTGCGTAAAATTTGAAACAATTTTCTGGAGATAAACACATCGCGCGGAAAAAACAGTTGTTACAGTTCTGCATTTCTTGCGCTTCTGCATTTCTTGCGTAATAAATGATACAGTGGAAATCGTAGAGCCAAGCATCCCAAAAGCCACATACGGGGTCTAAGGGCACGCCGAAGAGGTGAAAAAAAAAAATTGTGGCTTCACACGGCAGAGCCATAATCTTATGTCGAGGTGCCCCCGTAGTGGGTGCTGCGGAAAAATAATGCGGACCACCAGAGGTTCTCTACATGCACCTAAAGCACGGAAGAAGAGCGCTGCTACACTCCGCCCTCGTCGGAATGCAGCGATCAGAATAGAACCCGCAACCTAGAGCTCAGCAGCGCAACGCCGTATATAGCCACTGGGCTACCGCGGGTAGACGACGAAGTGGATTGGATCCGGTGTAATTTGTACAATTTAGGGTTCATAGCAATGCACCTGAATCCTAAGTACGCAATCGTTTTCTTGATATTTTTTTGTGCATTTTTAACGCCGCGACACGGCATTGAACCAGTGACTTTGAGCAGAGCAGCAGAACGTCGTATTCATCGAGCCAACGTGGTGGTATAATAAGCCTAATCATTTTGGGATAATTAACAGCGTCAGTTAAGCGTAGATTTACAGGCATGCTCAGAACATGTGGTCTTACGTTCGGAATACAGAACGTGAACTATGGATAACGTCTAGAATATTTCCGTAGGCTTGGCATTCTTATTGGCTAAATACCCCTAGACTCTCTGCAGGTGACCAATGGAATTATCTGATGTGAATGCACGATCTGAACGTTTGGCTCGCTAGCAGGTGATCCTAAAGCACCACCTGGATAATTGGAAGTTAATGGAGATGGCTCTTGGAAGCCTCCGCCAGGAAGATGAGTGGCAGCGCTGAAAAGGCCAAGCGTGGCTTCCATGACGACGTGGAGCAGTTCTTCAGAGACCTCGCTATACAGGTGAGTAGCTGCTACCAGACGCTGCATAGATTTTCCTAACACCTACCTAATGCGTGACACATTCTCTAAGCGCATTAACCTGTATAAAGATAATGCTTTCGCGAAGGGCGGTCCATTCATACAACGCATAAAAGGGAATGTTTGAAACCAGCCCCGCCTCGGTGGCGCTGATTGGGCGACAGGCCCAGTGTGCTACAAGTCTCGGGGGCTATGTTTGGAATTTGCGTCGTGTCGGCCAGCCACATGAACATGTCGTTTGCCTAAGCGCCATTTATTGGCCCATATTATAAAGAAAATTGGGAATTACCAGTTCTGCAGTTGGTCCATTATTTCTTCAATCGCATACGCCACTGAAATAAAACCATTTAAGCTTTTGAGAAATGTTGCTGCTGGTGACCTTTAACAATGGCGCCACGCATCTAGTTACAAGAACGTTATGCCAAGCCGCAACGTAGTTCTTGCCCATGTAGTGTTTATATTACCAATGCCCGTCTTCGGAGCTAAATAAAAAGGATCAGAACGTCTGAACCTTTTCGGCTGTAACCATCATAAATGATAAACGTTTGGCGATTATCTATAAAATGTGAAAATGTGTGTTCCTTGATAAAAGACCTATGTTTTAGTGTACTTGTAAGCATAGTGCTACCAAATCAGGTTCGTTCTCGGTTAAATGCTACATATGCGGGAGTAAATTGCATATATGAACTACCATGCACCAAGATTTAAATAATGCAATTGCCACGTAATTTAGGTTTTTAGGTAGTTTACGTAAATGGCAAGGTAACATAGTTTGCCTTCGCTTGGAGATATTCAAATTATTTCTTGAGTTCTACCTAATTACCTAATAAGTTTTAATCAATTAGTAGTCAGCTTCATAAACACTAATTGAAAAGTGCCAAAGAGAAAGTTGTAGAGCAACATGAAATACTCCCGATACAGCTTTATGTTGATCATTACGCGGTGCTACACAAAAATGTTTTTTTCCGAAGCCCGCGAATACACGCAAAATTGCCGTGCTCCTGGATGCTCGAGGTGGGTGTATATCTCATCATCATCATCAGCAGCAGCATCATCATCAGCATCATCATCAGCAGCCTGGTTGCGCCCACTGCAGGGCAAAGGCCTCTCCCATGCTTCTCCAACAACCCCGGTCATGTACTAATTGTGGCCATGCCGTGCCTGCAAACTTCTTAATCTCATCCGCCCAACTAACTTTCTGCCGCCCCCTGCTACGCTTCCCTTCCCTTGGGATCCAGTCCGTAACCCTTAATGCCCATCGGTTATCTTCCCTCCTCATTACATGTCCTGCCCATGCCCATTTCTTTTTCTTGATTTCAACTAAGATGTCATTAACACGCGTTTGTTCCCTCACCCAATCTGCTCTTTTCTTATCACCTATCACCTATCACCTATCACCTATCATTCTTCTTTCTATAGCTCGTTGTGTCGTCCTCAATTTGAGTAGAACCCTTTTCGTAAGCCTCCAGGTTTCTGCCCCGTAGGTGAGTACTGGTAAGACACAGCTATTATACACTTTTCTCTTGAGGGATAATGGCAACCTGCTGTTCATGAATTGGGAATGCCTGCCAAACGCACCCCAGCCCATTCTTATTCTTCTGATTATTTCCGTCTCATGATCCGGATCCGCCGTCACTACCTGCCCTAAGTAGATGTATTCCCTTACGACTTCCAGTGCCTCGCTGCCTATTGTAAATTGCTGTTCTCTCCCGAGACTGTTAAGCATTACTTTAGTTTTCTGCAGATTAATTTTTAGACCCACTCTTCTGCTTTGCCTCTCCAGGTCAGTGAGCATGCATTGCAATTGGTCCCCTGAGTTACTAAGCAAGGCAATATCATCAGCGAATCGCAAGTTACTAAGGTATTCTCCATTAACTTTTATCCCCAATTCCTCCCAATACAGGTCTCTGAATACCTCCTGTAAACACGCTGTGAATAGCATTGGAGAGATCGTATCTCCCTGCCTGACGCCTTCCTTTATTGGGATTTTGTTGCTTTCTTTTTGGAGGACTACGGTGGCCGTGGAGCCGCTATAGATATCTTCTAGTATTTGTACATATGGCTCATCTACACCCTGATTCCGTAATGCCTTAATATATATATATATATATATATATATATACATACATACATATTAGTAAAACGGCATTTCATCCATGCAAGCGCTAAAGTAACTGGACCGCCAATGCATTTCTCCGCAATGTTCTGGCATTATCTCAAACCCGGTGTAATCTTGACCATTCATTCCAAGTGGATCCGCCTTGCGAACTACTTGGCCAGAATTTGTAAATTGTCAGGTGGGCCGTGAGGTAATTAATTTAAGCGGTAATTACCGAGTCTTTGTTAATTACCCGAATATTTATTTTATGTTCAGTTTAAGTAGATTCCGCCGTTTCGAGTAGACTGCCTCGTGAAATACAGTTGTACTATCTGCCACAGGGAACCCGTAAGAATTTTTGAAAGTATTCGGTGAACTGCGCTGTGTATATGAACGAAGGGCAGGTGCACGTTGATAAGCAGAAAAAAACATTTAATTTTTACGGTTCCGTAGTGGTCCGGCATTCATAGAGAGTGCGATTGCAAGGACCCAGAGCTCAGTTTATTCAGTTTCTGACTAAGAGTGAACCATAATAAAGAAGCAAAAGAAGAAAAGAAAACGGAGGACGTCATGCAACCAACACGCGCATGTTCACTCCGAAAAAAAAAAGTAAATCGCAGGTGGTTTATGAGCACAAACAAGCGTACATTCAGTAGCGCCCACAAGGAAGGGACTTGAGGAATATAAGATGGAAAGAAGTAGCCACAGGAATGCAGTGGAGAGCGGTCACGTGTTAGGGTAGAGCGTCCGAGAGGTCGCAGCTGCCAGAAGAGTGTTCCTCTTGTTCTTTGTTTGAATTTAACTGCGACCTTTGTGACACCACGAAGATGGTCAATACAACCCCACTTGTTGCTAGCATACCCGCACTGTGACCTTCACTAACCTCTGCATTCCTTTGCATAAGTGTATTACTGGACGTGGCAGTGAGAGCGGTGCAGAAGTATAGTGAAGGAAAACGGCGATATCGGTGAGGACGGTTTTATTGGAGTATCAAATTATTCTGAAAAGAATGAGAGATAATGCACGTTTAATCAATACCGCTCTGAAAAGCAATAAATATGTGCACATTCAGGATGCGGCACGTATCTGTGTGTGTGCGTTGCAACATAATATATGCTGGGCGATGCTTAGCTTGTCATATAGCTTACAAATTTATCAAACCAATATTGATTCTATTAGTCAGTTGTTTTGTTTATGCTGAAACGTGTTATGTGACTACAGATTCTGCTTTTCAATAGTGCAGTTCCACATTTTGCATGCAATAACAATGTTGACAAGAAATAAACCTTCTACAGCTAGGCCACTACGCCATATGGCAAGGTGGCTATGGAGGAATGAAGACAATAAACTTGGTATTCGAAAACAAAGAGGATGATACGTTATTTTCAACCTTACGCGGTACAGAGCTCCGTGGAACCAAAATTAAAAGCGACAACGCAGATGCGAGTCCACGTTAGGAGCAGCGAGCTTCCACCACAGCGAAAAGACGGCGAGCGGCAATAAATCGTCCAACCTCACGTCCAATCGTCATGTAGCCCCCTCCCTGAATATCGTTGCGGTTGCAACTTCGTGCTTGAGCGAGAGAAACGGGAACAGATTAGACATTTTTTGTGTGCAGAAGTTGAGAATGACACAACGAGGAACAGAGAAACATGCGATAGGCGCGATGTTGAGGGACCGGTAAACAACCGTGGAAATACAGAGCTATATTATAGCCGACATTAAGCGGAAGAAAAGCAGTTGGGCACGGCATGTAATGTGTTGGGCACATAAGGAGTTTCAAAGAATGGGTGACGGAAGAAACACAAGCGTATTCGGGTACGGCACAGAACTACGTGGTGCGAATAAGTTAGAATATTTGCAGGCATAAGACGTTGTGAGCTGTTACAAGGTAATGAAAATTAGGAATCGCTAATAGAGGCCGGCATCCCTTACTGGACATATATATATAGGTTGACGAAAGCAACGTTTTGGGCGCCACGAGACCTTGACCTTTTCCAGACTCTCGCGTCGACGCGCGCGTTGGCTGTGACAGATGCAAGCCGGTCTTGTTTAGCTGTCTCTCAAATTAGCTTTCACGTACTCGTATCGGTTAAAACTTCACTCGAGAAAAAAGTGTACTTTGGACTAACTGCCGAATTTTAGCCCCATTTTTGGAAAATAAAGTCAATAAAAGCGAAGAAAACTGATCCCTCACGCTGTCCCCTAAAGTTTTGTTAGCTTTATAAATATCATTATAGTTAACATTAGTTCCAGTCGCCGTTCATTACTTGCGCCGCGCTTTTGAAAGAAAAACCGAGGCCGTGGCGTAATAACTCGGCGGCACCAGGTCGCCATGTACGGTGGGGAAGTGCGAAAACAGACGACAAAGGCACCGTTCCTTCTACTTTCACCGCCATCATGAACGTTATTTTCTTTTTCATTTTTCTAATAGCACACCCGGAAAGAATAAGAATATGATTTGAGTTTGATGTGGATTTGCGGCATCTATCGCAGTTCCGGATGTGATTAGGAGCAAAAAAGCGACTGGGCGGTGTCATTATAAGCCTATCAGATTTTTTCAGACCTTTCCTTTAATTATTTTTGGAACTCACCGTGACCGCCGCGCAACATGTGGCCGACGAGGAATGTACTTGCCAGGAGCTTGAGTTTTCCATTTCATGAATGTTGACGACAGTTGTGGGTATTTTTTCCATGCCTGCTGATGCACCACTAGGGTTCTGTTATTAAACTTGACAAACCAAATAGCTCGAACGTTAGCTCCTTTATTGCGACAAGAAACATTTCGAAGGTGAGTTAACTCTGCGGCGCAGTCTTCGAAATGATCTGGGTAGCCCATCTCGCCCCTAGCTATGCTCTTGTTATAAATGTTTATAGGGTTTTGAACTCCACACACGCTCTGAGTGTAGTTGCTTCCATAGATATCCACTGGAGACCCCGCCGGAAGTCTGTAACCGACGCAGACGACAGTGTGTACGTAGTAAGGAATGTTTTCGTAGAAATGAACAGCTCAGAGCAGGAGGGATCAATAGAAACTTGCGGAATATTTCCTCTCTCGACAGGCTGCTGCGAAGCGAAGGATGTTCACTTGCACCTCCAGGGGCCATGCCTCTAGTCCCCTGAAGGTGCTGCCACTTATACCTTGCAACAAGCCTTCATCAGTGTCCAGTGGCGCTTAGGCGCCTTGTTGGTGCCAAACAATGACGTACCTCAAGGTAGGCGCAGCTAACACTGATGTCCCATAGTTTGGCCTTGATTCTAATACAACATGCATGTACGCACAGAGCAGAGACAGAAAACACAAACGGAGTGGAATGTACCGCGCGGTGTTTGCTGTACCTTGTTATTCTTCGCTGCAGCAGCTCTGGCCTAATTCACTATGATTTGCTGTTGCTTTTTTTGCCATTTTATAGCTGATTTTACTAGTATGTCCAGCATATGAGTTTGCTGGAGTTTTCTCCTACGCTGAGTTGTTGCGTAAGAGGCTTCTGTGAATAAACACACCGGTGTTTTGCGCTATAGAGCGCACAGACGGGGACACAAAACGATGAGACACACAAGCCCCACGTGCGTTTCGATGTCATTTGACATGTGCGCAACTAGATGGGCTCCGATTTCTGCGGAGTGTTGGTGCACTCGGAAGAAGGAAGTGGTCGGGATAAATGTCTGGGTACGATAAATACGGGATCGTTGTCTCATTTGTTGACACACAGTCCGTGCTTCTTACAGCACGAAATCACAATGTGCGGCAGCTTTCAGAGTGAGCGCGGAAATCCTTCGCAGACATACTTTGGATGTGTGAGGATAAGCATATAGGTATCGTTAAAAAGCGAAGACAGTGAAAAATAAATCGCCTCGCTCAAGAAAGCAAGCCGCCAACGCTAGCGATCAAAATCCACGCTAGCCCTACACTTCGGTTCAAACAAAGGCCTCAAACGAAGCAAAACTGTTAAATCTATCGTCCGATGCCCCAAGAGGTCCACGTTGGGCAGCCAGATGTGGGTTCTCACACCCGTGCTCTTGGGACAAAGGAACGACAACACAGTAACGCAAACAATCACAAGGGCATTTATTGCACCTTTCATAGATCAATGCCTGCTAGCCGAGTTCTCACCGCGACCGGATAGCGAGCGAATATGTTCGCCCCATGCTGGATCCCAATGCCTGGTCGTTCGCGCGTACGGTGACGCGAACGGTGGCGCGCTCCAAGGCGGCCACGCGAGGCGGTCTCGCAGAAGCATAGGTCGGCGCGCGCGCGGTACGTCCACGCTGTTCGCCGATCCGCCGGGAAAGAGAAAGCATGCACCTTGTCTCTCGGCGCCCTGTCGGCGGCGTTAGCAGCGCAACACTCGCGCCCTCTCTCGCACTGCGCCTCAACCACTCCGACCGCCGCGGGTGCCAGGCCACGCCGCGAAGCCGTATTACAGGAGACGCGCCATGCGGGAAAAACATCAGGGGACGCGCGAGAGTAGCGCATCCCCACAACTTGGGTACTAAATACTGACATTTGTCTACAAAAATTCGCAATAGAAGATTAAATCAGCAGTTTAAGTCCATCATTAGGTCCGCAGTTTATGACTAAACTCTGTGGAACAGCGAGTGACAGGCAACAATAATAATTTTTGTGTTTAGAGCAGGCACAAATGCTGAGGAAGAAGCTTGGCAAGCGCGTAGAGCTTTTTTCTTAAACGCTGGTGTGATCAATCAGCAATTCTCCCGCTGCAGTGTAAACAATGAGAAATGGGCACATATTGTTTAGAAACGAGAAAAGCTGTATGTGGAAATTCCAAACAAAGCTATACCAACCGTTGGGTTGAGGACATTCCAGCTCTCTGCCTGGTGATTTTTCTATATTGCGGAAAACTTCCCGCAATTTTTTTTCTTTGTGTATGCTTATCATGTCTGTTTTTTTACGCAGAGAGATAAAAAGGGAAGAATTTTTTGTGGGTATTTATAAGTCACGTTCCCAAACGCCTGCCTAACTATGGATGACCCTGACATGCCGAGTTCACATATGACGTAGTTGGACGTCCATCTGCTGAACATGTCCTAATAATTTCCGCCCTTTGGCGAGACAAGGATAATTTCTATTTTGCATATTAGTATATTCCATTTGGATCTTTACCTATTTATATATTTACAAACATTGGTTAATTTAGGACCATAATGACAGTAGAGTAGAGATTAGAAGTCCATCTTCTTTGCTATGGAATAGAAGTGAGGACGAAGACTATATCAATCCTGAGTTATCATCACTTTATTTAAGCATTCCATAAATAAATTTTCCATGGAAAGTACTTGGGAGTTATGTTGTAATTGACTGTTTTCCTAATTTGGAAGTGCAATTCTCTTCATTGCATACTTTGCCTACTAATGTCAGCACTTGTCGTGGTTCAAATGAAGTTTAAGTGCTAGCTGTACATGCTCGGGTCCCTTGAATAGGCTCGTTTCATAACGACACCTATAAGTGCTCTGTACACGTCATCGGAGAAGCAAACTGAACTCGCGCACGGTGTTTGCAAAAAGGAAGTGACTATGCCGCCATTTACCTGGCCAAAATGCATCGTGGGAAAATGACCTTTACTATTACGAAAATAGTTTAACGTTGAATTTCCGTCGATCGGTGCTCTAGCGGCGTCCGCTTAGTCGCAATCCTGAGGCCAATCGCTGAACTACGGTGACGAAATAGGTTTCCCATACATTTGGAAATCGGCGTTCATTGAGACTTCGGGGAAAACAATACAAATGAAGGCACGTAGGCCCTGAAATTAATGTAGGAATATCTAGACATACGCGCTGTAGCATCGGCATGTCTCCTGCGTGGATGTGTCCTTGGTGCTGGCAGGCTTGAATGATGCAGTTGAAATTATCAGGTTTCAGGTCTGCGAGCAACACAACGCTACGAGAAACGCCGCAGTTGGCGACTCCTGAACAATCTGGACCGCCAGATGTTCTTAACGTGCATTTACATGAGCGTTTCATTTGCACTCTTGTAGCCGTAGAAATGCGGGCGCCCAGGCCATAAACTGAATCTCCAGTCTTGTTCTCAAGAGGAAAAGGCTATATGCCCCTGTGCCACTACGGTTGGTCGATCCTTCAATAGCGACAATTTCCCGAAGCAAATGCTTCAGGATGCATGCCAACTAAAGCGTTGTTTAGTGTTTATATTGCAGGCACTGATATCCGCCAGCGGCAATCACGTGCAGTCGGAAATGTTTTTGCCGCCTCACCAACATTAGGTGTTTTTTTTGAAGTCATTTACTGGTAAAAAGGTGCAAGATACGCCTTGGTAAATCTATGGCTGTAGCATTTTCCTGAGAAATAAAGGGTCGCAGATTTGGGCATTGCCGGCAGTAAGGGCGGTATTCGTGCGCATAGCAAATGGAGAAAAGATGTTGTTTTGCAGATATTTAAAGTAAATTGGAACTTAGGCATAAGGTGTTAATTATTCTGTGTGCTCGCGCCAAGCTTTTGCTTTACGCTGTCCTAGTTCAACGCCGTCATCATCGCGAGAAATTCGGAACATTGTTCACTGTTCTCACAAGCACAACTCGCCTTTCTCTGAACCAGGAGCCGCCGGCCGGAATGAAGGCAATATCCGTTGGATTGCTAATCGTGATCACTGGATTCCAGGGAATCGTCGACGGTGAGTCACTTTGATAACACTGCCTTTTTTCGACACAAAGGAGTTGTGAATCATTTTTAAACAATACTCGGATATATATTTCCACCACCGTTCAAATGCCATCCGAACCATGTTGCCAGAATGTTGTGCATATGTAGCGCTTAGATATTTGAAATGTAATATGTACCTATATTGTGACGTAGATAATGTGTGGGCAAAATTTGCAAATATATGCAGAAAATTCACATCCAAGATGGCAGAATAACAAAGACGAACGTGATTTTTCGAATATCATCGTCGTCCTTCCGAGCGATTTCTTCAGAATGTGGGAATAGCCTGTAGGATATTACCGCCGGCGGTTGGAGTTCCGTATAGGCACTTAGAAGGAAAGGGTTTTAGGCTGAAACGTACGGCTTGAGACCTCACACACGCACGATGTCGGTGGACAAAAATGAAAATGACGAGTGACCATCCAACGGAGTGATTTAGTACGTGAACTCTGGCGTAGCTGGCGCGGTACCTGTTAGGGCCTGGAGTAGGGGGAAAGTTTCGAAGACGAGCAGACGTGGTGGTGAGGCGTCCAAAAAGAACCAAGGAGCCTGGTTTCAAGTGAGCGGTTCTGTGATTGCTATCGTAACGTGCCTTTTCAGTCATGTACCAGGCAGAGAGACGGTGCTGCGCAATGTGACGATCCGTTTGAGTACTAGCATAGCGTCACGGGAATGTTCTACAGAAGCGTGCGTAGATGATGGAAGTACTGTCTCAAAATACAACGGGGATAGCGGCCAAAGAACATTCTGCGGGTGGTAGGCAGGGGTTAGTTTGTAACGTGTGGGACGCGAGCGAAGAATATCATCGAAAACTTGTGAGCGCGATCTGTCAGCAGTTGCCGTGGAGCGCCGTTGTCGGGGATGACGTCGTGAAGCAGCAAATCTTCAACCTCAGGGGCGCAACTAATCGGCAGTAACCGTGTGATGGCGCATAGTATCGCGTAGCCAGTGACCCACTTGTTCCCAGAAATGCTCGTCGGAAATGGTCCAACGAGGACAAGGCCGATGCTGTAGAACGGACTAATTGGAATGTATATCGGCTGAAGTGGGCCGGCAGGCTGCAAGGGCGAACGCTTGCGGCGTTGGAAGGACTCGCAACTAGCATCGTATCGGTACACAGAACGGTAAAGGCCTGGGCAGAAGAACCAACGCCGCACCCAGGCGTATTTACGGGATACTCCGATGTGGCCGGCTTTTGGGGCATCGTGGACCTGGTGGAGAATAGTACGGAAGGTCGTAGCTCCTTCGTGCGGAAACTCGGGACCACCGGATTTGGTACTGCAACCGTAGAGAATATTGTCGCGGAGAACGAACAGCTGAGGGATGTGTCGGTGTGACTGGAGCATGGACGATCGACGATGGACCACGAGTTTGCATTGCTGAGCTGTTGACTGCGTATATTACCCGCGCCGGAGATGGCAATGACGCAGAGGCCGGAATCGTTGGCAGTGGAGTCTGGAGGGTCCACGGGATCATGCGATAGGCAATCGGCGTCTTGGTGCATGGCGCCGGACTTGTATAGGATATCATTGCTATATTTTTGAAGCTTTTAGCACCCAGTGACCAAGTCGTTCTGTCGGACTTGTTCCTCGGAATTTTGAGAATGACAGCCCACAAAGAAATGTCGTGAAACAGAACACCGATAGCGCATGCCTTTTATATTTGAGAAGATTTAAATATTAAAAGTGCGAAACATTAACCGAAACGCGAAAACGATGCAATTGTTTGGCGCGGCTGTGGACAACCTCCAGGATCGGCCAACCCTAGAGGCCACGTTTCCACCAAGAAGCTCGCCTTCGTGCATAGCCTTTGCCGCCACCGTTTGCCAGTAAACAATTCGGGTACATAAGGTGCAGTTACTGGGAAGCGCGAGTAGCAGTCGGGGGTCTTTGAATGCTGTCCCATTCCACTCTTAAGAGGAAGCTTTAGCTCGGGCCTATTTCCGACGCGGCCTAATCAAATACATGTGAAACGCAATGACGTTTTACTCAGATAACCCCTGGAACCATATTATGTAAATTTGGTGGATGTGAGGGAGAAAGTTAAGCCCTAGTGACTCTCGGAATCAGAATTTAGGTAAAAAGATTGTTTAAAATTCAAGAGCTTGAAAAAGAAAGAATAGAAGCACAAAGTTTACAAGTTATTATCTCTGCACCAAGAAAGATAGCGCGGTTATGTAAACGGCACGTATTAGGTCATTGAAAGCGGACAAATTGTATATGTCATTTTGTATCTTACGTAAATTTGTCACGTTCTCTTAGAGGGCTCGGCAATAGCTGTATTCCCATATTACTACATTTTTTCAGAATCATGTGTAACATATCAATTTTTTCCGATTTAGATGTACTATGAGATGCAATTCAGGGAATTGTGATATCATTTTTATTGTCGAGGTAGAGGTGTAAGCTTGATAGTTTTGTTTTCTGAAAATTTGCGATTTTTTTTCTAATATCGAAAAAAGTAGACATAAATCAAACATTTGAAACCTTAAGTCACTAGATTTGAAGTTTTTCTTTTATATCTAGGAAATATAATCAAATTTGGCACCGTGATTGCCGAGAAAAACGAATTATCCATTCACATGTATGTAGATAGGAGCACCCGAGCTAAAGCTTCCTCAAAGGCAACTGAAAGACAAAGTAAACGCACTTCGAGTTTTGTTGATGTAGCTGCTCGTGGAATATCTTAACGTTTCTTAGATTTTGCGTTTTTACATTACCTACCCGGATCATTTTGACAGGCGTGTTCTCGAACGTAAGCTGTTGTTAATGAGAAGCTTGTTGTATATGTGAGCATCATGAAGTAGTAGCTCAAAGTGCTTTCGCGATATCAACCGTGTTGTGCGCGAAAGGAGGACAAATTCCTACGTCCTGTATAAACATTGGCCAACATAAATACTACAGTGTTATTCAGCGTAGACACCACCGAGTTCGCCTTTTTCTTGGGAAAAAAACACACCCATTAAGGTACTTTTTTTTCCGTGTGCAGATAATTACACCATCTTCACCTCGCTCCTATATAACGTGGTTGTTCAAGACGGTGTCACAAAATTGAAGAAAATATACTTAGTGGTTTTTTATTTGAAATCCTGATTCAGTGAGATCTTCCACTGGCAGGGGAACAACTATTGATTCCCAGTGCCTCCTCCTAAAATGTGGTCTTCTTGCATAAAATTTGAAACAACTTTCTGGAGATGAACACATTGAGCGGAAAAAACAGTTGCTACAGGTCAGCATTTCTTGCGCTTCTGCATTTCTTGCACATTAAATGATGCAGTGGAAATCATAGCGTCTATCATCCCAAGGCCACGTACTGGGTCTAACGGCACGCCGAAGAGAGCAAAAAAAAATGTGGTTTCACATATGGCAAAGCCATAAACTTATTACGAGGTACCCCCGTTATGGGGGCTACGGAAAAATTATTCACACCACCTGGGTTTCTCTGCATGCACCTAAAGCAGGAAAGAAGAGCGCTTTTACATTCGTTAAATACATTACATTAGCTAAATATATCTTGACTCTCTGAGGGTGACCGAAGGAATTCACTGATGCGAATGCACGACCTAAACCTTTGCATCGCTAACAGGTGATCCTAAAGCACCACCTGGATAATTGGAAGTTAATGGAGATGGCTCTTGGAAGCCTCCGCCAGGAAGATGAGTGGCAGCGCTGAAAAGGCCAAGCGTGGATTCCATGACGAAGTGGAGCAGTTCTTCAGAGACCTCGCTCTACAGGTGAGTAGCTGCTACAGACGCTGCATAGATTTTCCTAACACCTACCTGATGCCTGACACATTCTCTAAGAGCATTAACCTGTATAAAGATAATGCTTTCGAGACGGGTGGTCTTTACATACAACGCCATGTTTGGAATTCAAGTCGTATCCGCCAACCACATGAACGTGTCGTTTTCCTAAGCGCTATTTAATGGCCCATATTATAAGGAAAGAGGAAATTACCAATTCTGCCATTGGTCCATTATTTCTTCAATCGCATACGCCACTCAAATAAAACCAATTAAGCTTTTGAGAAATGTTGCTGCTGGGGACATTTACCAATGGCACCAGGCATCTAGTTACAACAACGTGATGCCAGGCCGTAACGTAGTTCTTGCCAATATAGTGTTTATATTACCGACGCCCGCCTTCGGAGCTAAATAAAAAGGATCAGATCGTAAGAGCCTCTACGGCTGTAACCATCATAAATGATAAAAGTTTGCCGATTATCTATAAAATGTGAAAATGTGTATACCTTAATAAAAGGCGCCATGTTTTAGCGTACTAGTAAGCATAGTGCTAACAAATGGGGTTCGTCCTTGGTTAAGTGCTGCACATGCGGGAGTAAATTGCATATATGAACTACCGTGCACCAAGATTTAAGTAATGCGATTGCCACGTAATTTAGGTAATTAATTAGTTTACGTAAATGGCAAGGTAACTTAGTTTTCCTTCGCTTGGAGATACTCAGAGTATTTTTTACGTTCTGACTAATTACATAAATCTTAATCAATTAGTAGTCAACTTCTCAAACACTATAATTAGATGAATGTGCCAAAAGGAAAGTTGTAGAGCAACATGAAATACTCCCGATACAGCTTTCTGTAGCTCATTACGTGGTGCTGCAAAAAAGTATTTTTTTTCCGAGCATGAGTGAAACCCGCGAATACACGCAAAATTGCCGCACGCCTGGACGCTCGAGGAATATATATATATAGAGATATATATACATATATATATATACATATATATATATATATATACATATATATATATATATACATATATATATATATATACATACATATATATACATATATATATATATATACATGCATATATATACATACACACATATATATATATATATATATATATATATATATATATATATATATATATATATATATATATATATATATATATATATATATATATATATATATATATATTCCATTCAAGATCAAAAGTAACGGCAGCGCCAATGCATATATCCGCAAAGTTCTGGAATTATCTCCGGACTGGTGTCATGCTGCGAATTCGTTCCAAGTGGATCCGCCTTGCGAACTACTCGGCTAGAATTTGGAAATTGCAGTGTGGGTCGCAAGATAATTTGTTAGAATGTCAATTAGCAAATCTTCGTGAATTAATCGATTATCCATTTTAATTTCTGTGCAAGTAGTGTCCGCCGTTCCGAGTAGACCGCCTTGTGAAATACAGAATACTTTAAGAATTTTCGAAAGTGTTCGCTGGACCACCCTGTCTATATTAACCAAGTGCCTGTGCACGTTGACAATCAAAATACAGACATTTAAGGGTTCATTTATGAATGGTTCGGCTGGTGCCCGGTCTTCATCGAGAGTGAGATTGCAAGCACGCATAGCTCAATTCAGTTTTTCTGTGAGAATGAACCACAATAAAGAAGCAAAAAAGAAGAAAGTAGGGCGTGATGCACACCAACAGGCGCACGTTCACTAAGATCAAAAAAGGAAATCGCAGGGAGCTTATGAGCACAACACGCGTACATTCTCTAGCGTCCACAAGGAAGGGGAGCGAGAAATATAAGACGGAATGACGCAGCCACAGAAATGCAGCGGTGACAGGTTAGCATACAGCATGCGAGAGGTCGCAACTACCAGTAGAGTGTTTCTATTGTTCTGTGTTTGAAGTTAACTGCAACTTTTGTGGCATCGCGAGGATGGTCAATACAACCCCACTTGTTTCTAGCATAGCCGTACTGGGACTTCCATTAACCTCTGCATTCCTTTGCATAAGTGCATTGCTGGATGCGATGGTGAGTGCAGAGCAGCAGTAGGGAAGGAAAGATATCAGTGGGGCCGAATTAATGGAGTATGAAAGAAATCTCGAAAGAATGAGGGGTAATGGACGTTCAATCAAAGCCATTGTGAAAACCAATAAATATGTGCATATTCTGTATGCGGCACGTGTAGATCTGTGTGTGAGTGTGTTGCTACATACCATTATATGCTGAGCGATGCTGCCATAGCTTACAAAGATATCAAGCCAATAATGATTACATAAGTCAGTTTTCTGATTACGCTGAAGCGTGTTATGGGACTACACATCCTGCTTTACAATGCTGTAGTTCCACATCTTGCACGTAATAACAGAGTTGTCAGGAAATAAACGATCTACAGCTAGGCTACTAAAGCCATATGGCAAGGTGGCTATGGAGGAATGAAGACAATAAACTTGATATCCAGGCAAAGGGTATGAGAAATTATTTGTCACATTGTGCGATACAGAGCGCCATTTAACGAAAATAAACAGCGACAAGGTAGATACGAGCACACGTTAGCAGCAGCGAGCTTGCACCAAAGCGATAACACAGCGAGTGGCAATGACTCGGCCGATTTCTGTACGCGGCCCCTGCCTTAATAACGTTGTGGTTGCAACGTCGTGCGTAACCGACGGAAAGGAGAACAGACTAGGCCTTTCTTGTGCGCAGAAGTTGAGAATGACACGACGAACAAAAGAGCGAGACGCGATATGCGCGACGTTGAGGGACCGGTAAACAGTTGTGGAGATTATAGACCTAATGAGCGTAGCTCGTATAGTATAGCTGACACTAAGCGAAAGAAATTCAGTTGCGCACCGCATGTTATGTGTCGCGCACATAACGAGTATCAAAGAATGAATGCCGGAGGCGAAACAAGCGTAGTGGGGTACTGCAGAGAACTACGTGGTGGGATAAGATGTTGTGAGCTGCTACAAGGCAGGGAAAGCGGGAAATTGCTAGGAGAGGCCGGCGTCCTTTAGTGGAAATAAATATGTTGGCTATAGTAAATAATTTATATCGTTTGACTACAGTAAATAATTTATATCGGCATAGATATTTGGGCTTGCTGGTGTGAAAATTTTTTGGCCTTAAGGAGGCCTTGACATTTTCCCGTCACTCGCGTTGAGGATCATGTTGGCTCGCAGTTGCAAGCCGACCTTGTTTTAACTCTTTCTCAATTTAGCTATCACTTACCCGTATTGGTTAAAACCATACTCGCGGAAAAGTGTGCCGTGGGCATTCTTTTTTTGTTTGGTTGAAATCGCAACTGCTGAAGTTTGCGCACATAAACAAAGTAATAAAGTCAATAAAAGCCAATGAAACTGATCCCTCACGCTCTCCGTTACAATTTTACTAGCTCTATAAGTACATTTATTAGTATCAGTCCCCATTTGTTACTTTCGCCGTGCTTTCGAAAGGAAAAGCCGAGAATGTGGCAAAATGTCTCGTCGGCGCCACGTAGTGTGGTAGCGTGGCGAGGTGCGAAAACACAAGGCAAAGGCATCATTCCTTCTATTTCTACCGCTACCATGAGTGTTCTTCTTTATCTTGATCTTCCTGGTAGCACGCCCGGGAAAAATACGAGCTTGATTTGAGTTTGATGCGCATTCGCGGCAGCTATCGCAGCTCCGCATGTTGTAGGAGAAAATAGTGAGTGAGCAGTGGCACGACAAGCCTATGAGATTTCTTCCCCATTGCTCTGCTTGAGATCACTACCGACGCCAAATAAGGAGGAAATGTACAAGGGGTGTGCAGACAGTAGAAGGAACGCTCTCAACTTTCTTTTCTCGTTTTTTTCTGTAACTCACTTTGACGGCCGCACGAAATGTGGCCGACGAGGTTTGCACTTGCCACGAGCTTGAGTTTTCCATTTCATGAATGTTGTCGACAGTTGTGGGTATTTTGTTCCATGTCTGCTAATGCAACACCAGGGTGCTGTAATTAAACTTGACAAACCAAATAGCTCGAACGTTAGCTCCTTTATTGCGACAAGAAACATTTCGAAGGTGAGTTTACTCTGCAGCGCAGTCTTCGAAATTATCTGGGTAACCCATCTCACTCCCAGCCATGCTCTTGTTATGTTATATAGGGTTTTGAGCTCCACATACGCTGTGAGTGTAGATGCTTCTGTAGATATACACTAGAGACCCCGGCGGCAGTCTGTAACGAACGCGCACGACAGTGTATACGTAGTAAGGAATGTTGTTTTCGTAGAAATGAACAGCTCAGAGCAGGAGGAATCAATAGAAGCTTGCGGAATATTTCCTCTCTCAACAGGTTGCTGTGAAGCGAAGGATGTTCAGGAATATCTCCAGTGGCAATGCCACTAGCCCCTGAAGTTCCTGTTACTTACATCTTGCAACAAGCCTTCATCAGTGTCCAGTGGCGCTTGGGCGCCTTGTTGGTGCCAAACAATGACGTACCTCAAGGTAGGCGTAGCTAACGCTGATGGCCCATAGTTTGGCCTTGATTCCAATACAACATGCATGTACGCACAGAGCCGAGATGGAAAACACAAACGGAGTGAAACTTGAAGCGCGGTGTTTGCTGTACCTTGTTATTCTTCACTGCAGCAGCTCTGGCCTAATTCGCTATGATTTCCTGTTGCTTTTTTTGCCACTGGATAGCTGATTTTACTAGTATGTCCAGCATATGTGTTTGCTGGAGTTTTCTCCTACGCTGATTGTTGCGTAAGAGGCTTCTGTGAATAAGCACACCGGTGTTTTGCGCTATAGAGCGCACAGACGAGGACACAAAACGAAGAGACACACAAGCCCCACGTGCGTTTCGATGTCATTTGACATGTGCGCAACTTGATGGGCTCCGATTTCTGCGGAGTGTTGGTGCACTCGGAAGAAGGAAGTGGTCGGGATAAATGTCTGGGTACGATAAATACGGGATCGTTGTCTGATTTGTTGACGCACAGTCCGTACTTCTTACAGCTCGAAATCACAATGTGCGGCCGCTTTCAGAGTAAGTGCGGAAATGCTTCGCAGACATACTTTGGATGTGTGAGGATAAGCATATAAGTATCGTTCAAAAGCGAAGACAGTGAAAAATCAGTCGAACTAAGTACACATTTCGCGAGCTAGTCTGGTGCGTAAGAATGTGCCAACACGGATAGACAATGAAGAGTTCTTTGTAAACTAGAGGTTCTAACGCCATCGTTTTCAGTATTTTGCTGTCACTAACAAAGGAATCGTATTCGCTGCACCTAACGCAGTCTTCGTTGTTTGACTGTGTGCTTTATAGTCTTCCCTATATTATGCACAGCATTTGCCATATACAACATGGGTTTTCAAGGAGCTCGAATTAGGGTAGGTCCATTGGTCATAATCCCATGAGTTCGTACTAATAAACAAAATTTTGGTGACGTCGTTGGACCGCGTTTGAACATCGATCAGTCCCAACAGCGAACATCATGATAGCGATATACTGTTCGCTAACATTCGCCTCACCCAAATAATAATAATAATAATAATAATAATAATAATAATAATTGGTGAAACATGTATAGGAGAACGTTCCAGCCCTCTTGTTGAGTGAGCAGGACATCACATGGGTTGAAATCGCAATCGGGTTAAATACTCGTATACTGCCGAAAGGACTGGCAGATAGCCACATAGGAGGAGGCAGTTACGACAGCGTAGTTGCGATTTGAGTGAAATAATAGTGTTAACTAAATTTCCGATATAATTGCGACGTAAAGATGAAGGAAAATCTGTGTAAAGTAGATAAATTATTTTATAACAGGCGGAATTAGCAACATCAAATTAGCCGAAAAAGTCTGTGTTATAAAAAATTTTTTTCTTGTCATCTTTGATATTCCACATTTGCTGTTGCTGCTTATGTGCCGGTGTCTAACGGTAATTGATCGTTAATGAAGGGCGTACGAATCCCTCCAAAGGAGGCAGAGCAGGCTTGATATCAAAACATGAAAATTGCAGCACGCTCCTCCTGGCTCTCTGTTGGTCACTACCACGGAAATTTACGAATGCTAAAATTCAATCAATGGCATCTATGCAGTACAGTGTGTCGTTTCGCTGCTTTAATACTACTACCATTAACGTCGACAACTATCGTAAGGTGGGGTTGGCCGGAACTTATTTCTTTTTGACCGCTGTATCTTCCCTCACTCTATCCATGCAGCGGATTACTCTTCGCCTATGTAAAAATGGTGGAACGTCAACTACGCGTAAAACGTGTACAACATAGTCAAACGTAACTGAAAAAAGTCACCTTCAGCAACACAATTTTCGTTAAATATGTCTTAATGCTGTTTATTACGTATCTTCTGTTCAGCATCTACATATTAGGCTTTGTGGAGCCCTCTCTCACCATTTCGCTATGTCCTTCTCTCGCTCTTTCTCTCCTTTGCAGCGCTCAAGCTTGCCGGAAGAGTTGAGCGAGAAAAAGTGAGTGTCGCAATAATTGAACATTTTGAGCCCTTTGGTCAAACGGCAAGTTGACATGTCGGCTACATCGCAAGAAGCTATAGGGAATAGAACGTTTTATAGGGGTTCCTCTCAAACAAATTTGTACGCTTGATAGTAAATCCACACTAGTGCAATCAATGAGCGAGGGACCTTCGCATGACCATAACTGCTAGAGCTCTGATAAGCTCACCTGATGGGCCGACTGAACCTGCTTTCCGTCCACGTACGTAGTTTCGAGGAGGATAAAGATGAGGTGGTCGCGTGCGAGTCATCTTGTAGAACAGTCTTGATATTGAGGCACAATTTGAGACAAAAATGTTTCCCACATCGCCGTATGCAGGTTTATTTATTGTGAAATACTTCAGGCGCATCGTTTGTACGGCCGCTCGAGTGACCCAGTGGATATAACGTTCTGTCGCCGAGGAGGACACAAATTCACAATTCCTTGGCAATGGCCATATTGTTATGGGAAGTGCCAGCAGTATAAGAACGTTACGCCCATCCAGCATTTGGAATATGATTAACTTGAAATTTTGGCGAAGCGGCTATATAAATGTTACAACATGGTTAAGGAGAAAATGGAGTTGAAACGAGGACTGTTTTCTTTGTGATGAGTGCACATAAACTAGCAGGCAGTGACGTTCACCTCGCCTGATCTAATGCTAGTGCTTTGGATGGCTCACCTGGTGGGGCAACTGCTCCCGGTCAATACCTTTTGCATGCACAGTATTGGTGTGGATGAATTTGAGCAGAAAAAAAGGATGAACATATCATTACGTATATCTACCGGCGCATACGCGTGCGCAGACAAACGTAGGTTCTATAATCTTTCTCGCCTTTTTTTTTATTACAAGATTTTGGTCTTGCTAATATCAACTGCCTCTTTCATCTTGTTTTTATACAATGTGCCTCTGAATGGCATTTTCACGACCTGGAAAAGTCCATGTGCATTATATGCTTCCTTATGTTCAACATGAGTATTTCATGGTTGAAAATAACGGCGCGCAGTTACCGTAGGTGTTATTTACGCCTCTAGACGTTTTCCCGCTGAGAATTTACTTTTCTGTAGTTCTTTATTTCTGCGCAATTTGTCTCGGGATGTGTATGAATTCGTGCAGCTTACAAGAAGTTTTAGTTGCAAATATACATGAAACTAACAGTTGCCATTGTAGTTGACTGTTTCTTCTCTCCCTGTAATGCCTTCTGTGTCATGGGTAATAAATGAAAATGAAATTTGTTTACATTGATTAACATGCTTTTTTTGACAACTAATGCTAGTAATAACTAGCAAATAAACTAGTTATGTTTCCCGGGGTCATAGTTCTGACTCAATATCCCAGAACTCACCGCACGGATCGTGCGTATCTCATACACTTATTCTTTTGTGCCTCTCCAATGCGGCGTAATCCACAGCAATCCGCAAAGGATCGTGCCAGCATTAGCCCTTCTCTACCTCCCAGGCAAGTGGAGAGGAGGAGGGAGCGCGCATTGGTTTCAGGTTTAACAGGAGAGGGCGTGAATGAGGAGGGTTTGGAGGGAAGAGACGTTCGCTTGGTTCATGTGCCGCGAGCCAAGGGAGAAGTAGGAAGGGCGGGTTTGGCGGATGCTGGTGCTGCGACCGCGACAAGACGGATTTACAACGAATACGTGAAACAGGCCTGACGAGTGGAGCAACCAACAGTCGAAGTACGCAATTCGTATTTGCCATGTCATACCCGAACACTTGCCGGAAAGCAAATGTCGCTCGCGGAGGCGGTCGCGCGAGCTTTTAATGCGAAAGCCTTATAATCCCCATGAAGCCGAAGGGCGTCCTTCCTGCGTTAAAAACCGATGGTACAAAAACCTCCGTGATCAAGAGACGAGTTCGCGCACCCGGCGCTGGACCTGGTGCGGGTGGCCCTGCGAAAGCCCGCGATGAACACTCACGGCGTCGGACGCACGCCGGGGCCCACAGCCGAGAAATTGACTTTCCCCAATTTGCGAATTGAGTTTACCCACGTTCTAAGCCGACCTGGCCCTATTTCAAGATTGACTTGGCCCCATAAAAAGTGACTTAGCCCAGTTCGTAAATAGAGTTGACCCAAGTTCCGTACCAACCTGGCCCATGTCCAAAATTTGGATCACGTACCGCCAAAATGCACTTTGACCAATACGAAAATTGAGTTGACCCACGTTTTAAAGCTGACCCGGCTCACCCCTACAACTCATTTGGCCCACCCTCAAAAGCTCAGTCTCCCACTGCCAAGATTGACTTTGGCCAATTCGAAAACTGAGTTCGAAACCGACCTGGCCCCCTCCGGTAATTCACTTGGCTCACACCCAAAAAAATGGGTCACCCATCCTCGAAATTGATTTTTCCTGATTCGAGCATATGACCGAGTAAAATATCACTTAGAAGAATCCGAATTATTTTGCGTTGCACGCACCTAAGGAGACTAAGGTGCCTCTGTCAACTTTTCAAGTTACGGCTATGAACTTGGGAAACGTTTGGTGTATAAATCTCAGAGATGTGTGTCCTTGGCGTTTGGAAGGTCGTTCGCAGCCCTAGCTCGTGGTTTTGGTTACAGTTCTGCGTAAAAATTCTCCTGTAAATGCCCCGTGGCCGGTGGAAGGTCCCTGCAGAATTTGTTTACGCTGCTGTGCTTTCTGAAAGGTTTGGTTTGTTAATTGAACATTCTTTTAAACAAAAGTTAGGAAGTTCTTGCTCTACTATATCGTCTTCTATATGCTTCCACTTTGTGGGGTTCTCACACCCATGCTCTTGGGACAAAGGAACGACAACGCAGTCGCTGCAAACAATCACAAGAGCATTTATTGCACCTATTATAGATCAATGCCTGCTAGCCGAGTTGCTCTCCACAAAACATGCCGATGGGCGCGCGACAAATCTAGAAGTCCGACTCGCCGCGACCGGATAGCGAGCGAATATGTTCGCCCCATGCTGCATTCCAACGCCTGGTCGTTCGCGCGTACGGTCACGTGAACGGTGGCGCGCTCCAAGGCGGCCACGCGAGGCGGTCTCGCAGAAGCATAGGTCGGCGCGCGCGCGGGACGTCCACGCTGTTCGCCGATCCGCCGGGAAAGAGAAAGCACCTTGTCTCTCGGCGCCCTGTCGGCGGCGTTAGCAGCGCAACACTCGCGCCCTCTCTCGCACTGCGCCTCAACCACTCCGACCGCCGCGGGTGCCAGGCCACGCCGCGAAGCCGGATTACAGGAGACATGCCATGCGGGAAAAACGTATCAGGGAACGCGCGAGAGTAGCGCATCCCCACAACTTGGGTACTAAATACTGACATTTGTCTACAAAAATGCACAATAGAAGATTAATCATAAGTCCATCATTAGGTCCGCAGTTTCTGACTAAAGTCTGTGGAACAGCGAGTGACAGGCAGCAATAATAATTTTTGTGTTTAGATCAGGCACAAAAGCTGAGGAAGAAGCTTGGCAAGCGCGTAGAGCTTTTTTCTTAAACGCTGGTGAGATCAATCAGCAATTCTCCCGCTGCAGTGTAAACAATGAGAAATGTGCACATATTGTTTAGAAGAGAAAAGCTGTCTGTGGAAATTCCAAACAAAGCTATACCAAACATTGCGTTGAGGACATTCCAGCTTTCTGCCTAGTGATTTTTCTATATTGCGGGAAATATCCCGCAAATTTTTTTCTTTGTGTATGCTTATCATGTCTGTTTTTTTACGCAGAGAGATAGAAAGTGAACAATTTCTTGTGGGTATTTATAAGTCACGTTCCTAAACGCCTGCCTAACTATGGATGACCTGACATGCCGCGTGCACATATGACGCAGTTGGACGTCCATCTGCTGAACATGTTCTAATATTTTCTGCCCTTTGGCGAGACAAAGATAATTTCTATTTTGAGTATTAGTATATTCCACTTGGATCTTTACCTATTTACATACTTACGCACATTGGTTACTTTAAGACCATAATGACAGTAGAGTAGAGATTACGAGTCCATCGTTTTTGCTATGGGATAGAAGCGAGGACGAAGACTATATCAATCCTGAGTTATCAACACTTCATTTAAGCATTCAATAAATAAATGTTCTATGGAAAGTACTTGGGAGTTATGTTGTAATTGACTGTTTGCCTAATTCGGAAGTGCACTTCTCTTCCTTGCATACTTTGCCTACTAATGGCAGCACTTGTCGTGGTTCAAATGAAGTTTAAGTACTGGCTGTACATGCTCGGGTCCATTGAATAGGCTCGTTTCATAACGACACCTATAACTGCACTTTACACGTCATCAGAGAAGCAAACTGAACTCGCGCACAGTGTTTGCGAAAAGGAAGCGACTATGCCGCCATTAACCTTGCCAAACTGCATCGCGGGAAAACGACCTTTACTATTGGCGGCGAGGAGTTACGGAGTCGCCCTCTATCGGAAGCGCCTCGATGCCGTAGTATGAGGGATCACGTGACGCGCTCCTCATAGGTTTTGCTGTCAGCGCTCACTGAAAACACCACGCGCGAGCTCTCCCGGACATTTCTGTAAGTACTTTCGAAACGAGAGAAGTTTCTTACTGTCTAAATAATAATCTTGGCCAAGCTGAAAGCACACAATCGTTTACAGCCGCTATCTCTTTACCGAATACGTACAGCGAACGCCACTGCGCGCGGTCGCCGCGATGGAGTCTCCCGAACCGGCTTCTTGCGTGAAAGGTAGGTAAACGCCGAGAGCAAACTATTTGAAATATGTTCTTATAGTGTTTTTATAACTAAATGGAGCGTAATAGAATGAAGCCTCAATGCAGCGATCGCGCAGATTCGCAGCGACCGACTGCGCGTCTGCATGCTTGTCCGCGCACTGTTTCGCTTTCTCCGCGCGCGCGTTTTCGCACAGTGCCATGAGCTTTAGGCCGCAGAATATGAGCATTTGACAGTATACAGGCAACCATTGTTGCGTGGGCGCTATCAGAGCTGTTCAAAAATAATTTCATTGTAGAGACTTCGGCGCCTACGGGGACTGTGATGTGCCGTCGCGACGATGCAATCCTTTTTTTTCTTCTAAATTCTTTGACCTTTCAATACTATTTCTGGAGTTGCGTCGCACTGTATGTTTATCGGCGTTCTCAGCGTGCAATTTCCCGCTGCTCCTTTTTTGTAATCCAGTGCATTAATTCATAACACAAACATGACCATATGCCATGCTTTCTTTAAATGTGCTTCTCACCGCTGCCTTTCCACTCCACTGAACTTGGCAGTATCTATAGTATCGACAAGTTCATAGACCAAACCGTCATGACATTAGTCGGACAGCGGACTCAGGCGAGCGTCTCAGTGCGCGTTTTGAGAACATCGCAGACCGGGCGCCGTAGCAGAAATCTTCCTCGCGTCTGTGCTTGTTGCATACCCGAGTTGTAGCCGATGACTGCCGGTTTTATGTTTCGCGAGCCAAGCTTCACACAGCTTCTTGTCCTGCGGCTACGTGTGAATAAGACCGACACCGGCCTCCGTTACGTGCGTCCGGCCCTGCGGCACCGAGCAGTAGCCTACCATGTTGCGCGCCTTCAAAGGCAGCCACTACTACCTATTGTAGTGCTTTCAAGCGTTGTAAAGGAGACACTCGAAGCGGGAAAATTTCGCCACTAAATGAAAACCGCAGCGTACGCGGGAATTTAAACTCGTTTTCAGCTCGCTCCGGCGCGCCCGAAGCAGCCGACGCGGCCGCTATGTCCACGTGATCCCTCCTAGCACGTCACGCCGACGGTGGCGCCAGCTTTTCCAGTGGTGGAGCTCGAGGCCAATTCCGAAAATAGTTTAACGTTGAATTTCCATCGATCGGTGCTCTAGCGGCGTCCGCTTAGTCGCAATCCTGAGGCCAATCGCTGAACTACCGTGACGAAATAGGTTTCCCGTAAATTTGGAAATCAGTCATTGAGACTTCGCGGGAAAACAATACAAATCAAGGCACGTAGGCCCCGAAATTAATGTAGGAATATCTAGACATACGCGCTGTAGCATCGGCATGTCTCCTGCGTGGATGTGTCCTTGGTGCTGGCAGGCTTGAATGATGCAGTTGAAATTATCAGGTTTCAGGTCTGCGAGCAACACAACGCTACGAGAAACGCCGCAGTTGGCGACTCCTGAACAATCTGGACCGCCAGATGTTCTTAACGTGCATTTATATGAGCGTTTCATTTGCACTCTTGTAGCCGTAGAAATGCGGGCGCCCAGGCCATAAAGTGAATCTCCAGTCTTGTTCTCAAGAGGAAAAGGCTATATGCCCCTGTGCCACTACGGTCGGTCGATCCTTCAATAGCGACAATTTCCCGAAGCAAATGCTTCAGGATGCATGCCAACTAAAGCGTTGTTTAGTGTTTATATTGCAGGCACTGATTTCCGCCAGCGGCAATCACGTGCAGTCGGAAATGTTTTTGCCGCCTCACCAACATTAGGTGTTCTTTTTTTGAAGTCATTTACGGGTAAAAAGGTGCAAGATACGCCTTGGTAAATCTATGGATCTAGCATTTTCCTGAGAAATAAAGGGTCGCAGATAGTGGCATTGCCGGCAGTAAGGGCGGTATTCGTGCGCATAGAAAATGGAGAAAAGCTGTTGTTTTGCAGATATGTGAAGTAAATTGGAACTTAGGCATAAGGTGTTAATTATTCTGTGTGCTCGCGCCAAGCTTTTGCTTTGCGCTGTCCTAGTTGAACGCCGTCATCATCGCGAGAAATTCGGAACATTGTTCACTGTTCTCACAAGTAAACTCGCCTTTCTCTCAACCAGGAGCCCCCGGCCGGAATGAAGGCAATATCCGGTGGATTGCTAATCGTGATCGCTAGATTCCAGGGAATCGCCGACGGTGAGTCACTTTGATAACACTGCATTTTTCGACACAAAGGAGTTGTGAATCATTTTTGAACAATACTCGGCTATATATATTTCCACAACCGTTCAAATACCGTCCGAACCATGTTGCAAGAATGTTGTCCAAATGTAGCACTTAGATATTTGAAACGTAATATGTACCTATATTGTGACATAAAGGGTGGGCGAAATTTACAAATATATGCAGAAAATTCACATCCAAGATAGCACAATAACAAGCACGAACGTGTTTTTCCGAATATCATCGTCGTCCTTCCGAGTGGTTTCTTCAGAATGCGGGGATGGCCTGTAGGATATTACCGCCGGCGGTTGGAGTACCGTATAGGCACCTACAAGGAAAGGGTTCTAGGCTGAAACGTACGGCGTGAGACGGCACACACGCATGATGTCGGTGGACGAAAATGAAAATGACGAGTGACCATCCAACGGAGTGATTAAATATGTGAACTCTGGCGTAGCTGGCGCGGTACCTGTTAGGGCCTGGAGTAGGGGGAAAGTTTCGAAGACGGGCAGACGTGGTGGCGAGGCGTCCAAAAAGAATCGAGGATCCTGGTTTCAAGTGAGTGGTTCTGTGATTGCTATCGTAACGTGCCTTTTCAGTCATGTACCAGGCAGAGAGACGGTGCTGCGCAATGTGACGAACCGTTTGAGTACTAGCATAGCGTCGCGGGAATGTTCTGCAGAAGCATGCGTAGATGATGGAAGTACTGTTTCAAAATACAACGGGGATAGCGGCCAAAGAACATTCTGCGGGTGGTAGGCAGGGGTTAGTTTGCAACGCGTGGAACGCGAGCGAAGAATATCATCGAAAACTTGTGAGCGCGATCTGTCAGCAGCTGCCGTGGAGCGCCGTTGTCGGGGATGACGTCGTGAAGCAGCAAATCTTCAACCTCAGGGGCGCAACAAATCGGCAGTACTAGTGTGATGGCTCATAGTATCGCGTAGCCAGTGACCCACTTCTTCCCAGAAATGCTCGTCGGAAATGGTCCAACGAGGACATGGCCGATGCTGTATAACGGACTAGTGGGAACGCGTATAGGCTGAAGTGGGCCGGCAGGCTGCAAGGGCGAACGCTTGCGGCGTTGGAAGGACTAGCAACTGGCAACGTATCGGTGCACAGAACGGTAAAGGCCTGGGCAGAAGAACCAACGCCGCACGTGGGCGTATTTACGGGATACTCTGATGTGGCCGTTTTTTGGGGCATCGTGTAGCTGGTGGAGAATAGTACGGAAGGTCGTAGCTCCTACAAGCAGAAACTCGGGACCACCGGTGTTGGTACTGCGACTGTAGAGAATATTGTCGCGGAGAACGAACAGCTGAGGGATGTGTCGGTGTGATTGGAGCATGGACTATCGGCGACGGACCACAAGTCAGCTGTGGACTGCCTGTAAAACCCGAGCCGGAGATGGTAATGACGCAGAGGCCGGAATCGTTGGCAGTGGAGTCTGAAGGGTCCGCGGGATCATGCGATAGGCAATCGGCGTCTTGGTGCATGGCGCCGGCCTTGTATAGGATATCAATGCTATATTTTTGAAGCTTTTAGCACCCAGTGACCAAGTCGTTCTGTCGGGCTTGTTCCTCGGAATTTTGAGAATGACAGCCTACAAAGAAATGTCGTGAAACAGAACACCGATAGCGAATGCCTTTTATATTTGAGAAGATTTAAATATTAAAAGTGCGAAACATTAACGGAAACGCGAAAACGATGCAATTGTTTGGCGCGGCTGTGGACAACCTCCAGGATCGGCCAACCCTAGAGGCTGCGTTTCCTCCAAGAGGCTCGCCTTCGTGCATAGTCTTTGCCGCAACCGTTTGCCAGTAAACAATTCGGTTACATAAGGTGCAGTTACTGGGAAGCGCGAGTAGCAGTCGGGGGTTTTTGAATGCTGTCCCGTTCCACTCTTAAGAGGAAGCTTTAGCTTGGGCCCATTTCCTCCGCAGCCTACTTAAATTCACGTGAAACGCAAGAACGTTTTACTCAGATAACCCCTGGAACCATATTATGTAAATGTGGTGGATGTGAGGGAGAAAGTTAAGCCCTAGTGACTCTCGGAATCAGAATTTAGTTAAAAAGATTGTTTAAAATTCGAGAGCTTGAAAAAAAAAGAATAGAACGACAAAGTTTACAAGTTATTATCTCTGCATCAAGAAAGATAGCGCGGTTATGTAAACGGCACGTATTAGGTCATTGAAAGCGGACAAATTGTATATGTCATTTTGTATCTTACGTAAATTTGTCACGTTCTCTTAGAGGGCTCTGCAATAGCTGTATTCCCATATTACTACATTTTTTCAGAATCATGTGTAACATATCAATTTTTTCCGATTTAGATGTGGTACGAGATGCAGTTCAGGCAATTGTGAGATCATTTATCCTTGCCGAGGCAGAGGTGTAAGCTTGATAGTTTCGGTTTCTGAAAATTTGCGTTTTTTTTTCTAATTTTGAATAAAAAGCTGATATAAATCAAACAATTGAAACCTTAAGTAACTAGATTTTAAGTTTTTCTTTTGTACGCAAGAAATATAATCCAATTTGGCGCCGTAATTGCCGAGAAAAATGAATTAATCATTCACATGTATTTAGATAGGAGCACCCGAGCTAAAGCTTCCTTAAAGGCAACTTAAAGACAAAGTAGGCGCACTTCGAGTTTTTTTGATGTTGCTGCTCGTAGAATATCCTAACGCCTTAGATTTCAAGTTCTTGCGCCACCTACCCAGATAATTTTGACAGGCGTGTTCTCGAAGCTAAGCTGTTTATATGAGAAGCTTGTTGTATATGAGAGCGCCGTGAAGTAGTAGCTCAAAGTGCTTTCGCGATATTAACCGTGTTGTGCGCGAAAGGAGAACAAATTCCTACGTCCTGTATAAACATTGGCCAACATAAATACTACAGTGTTATTCAGCGTAGCCACAACCGAGTTGGCCTTTTTCTTGGAAAAAAAGCACACCCATTAAGGTACTTTTTCTTTCCGTGTTCAGATAAGTACACCATCTTCACCTCGCTCCTTTGTAACGTTGTAGTTCAAGAAGGTGTCACAAAATTGAAGAAAATATACTTAGTGCTTTTTTATTTGAAATCCTGATTCAGTGAGATCTTCCACTGGCAGGGGAACAACTATTGATTCCGGGTGCCTCCTCCTAAAATGTGGTCTTCTTGCGTAAAATTTGAAACAACTTTCTGGAGATGAACACATTGCGCGGAAAAACAGTTGCTTCACGTCAGCATTCCTTGCGCTTCTGCATTTCTTGCACTTTAAATGATGCAGTGGAAATCATAGCGTCTATCATCCCAAGGCCACGTACTGGGTCTAACGGCACGCCGAAGTGAGCAAAAAAAAAATGTGGTTTCACATATGGCAAAGCCATAAACTTATTACGAGGTACCCCCGTTGTGGGGGCTACGGAAAAATAATTCACACCACCTGGGTTTCACTGCATGCACCTAAAGCACGAAAGAAGAGCGCTTTTACATTCGTTAAATACATTACATTAGCTAAATATATCTTGACTCTCTGAGGGTGACCGAAGGAATTCACTGATGCGAATGCACGACCTAAACCTTTGCATCGCTAACAGGTGATCCTAAAGCACCACCTGGATAATTGGAAGTTAATGGAGATGGCTCTTGGAAGCCTCCGCCAGGAAGATGGGTGGCAGCGCTGAAAAGGCCAAGCGTGGCTTTCATGACGACGTGGAGCAGTTCTTCAGAGACCTCGCTCTACAGGTGAGTAGCTACTACAGACGCTGCATAGATTTTCCTAACACCTGCCTGATGCGGGACACATTGTCTAAGCGCATTAACCTGTATAAAGATAGTGCTAGATAGATGGGCGGTCCTTACACACAGCGCATAATGCGGAATGTTTGAAACCAGCCCCGCCTCCGTGGTGCTGATTGGGCGACAGGAACAGCGTGCTACAAATCTCGGGCTCCTTGTTTGGAATTTGTGTTGTGTCGGCCAGCTACATGAACGTGTCGTTTGCTTAAGCGCTATTTAATGGCCCATATTAACAAACAGAAACGAAACTACCAGTCATGCAGTTCCCATATTTGTTCAATCGCATACGCCACTCAAATAAAACAATTGAGCTTTTGAGAAACTTTGCTGCAGGTGACCTTTAACAGTGGCGCCAGGCATCGCGTTAGAACAACGTGATACTATGCCGCAACGTAGTTCTTGCTCATGTAGTGTTTATATTACCAACGCCCGTCTTCGGAGCTAAATAAAGATCAGAACGTCAGAGCCTTTTCAGCTCTAACCATCATAAATGATGAAAGTTTGCCGATTACCTACGAAATGTGAAAATGTGTATACCTTAATGAAAGGTCCCATGTTTTAGCGCACTGGTAAGGATAGTGCTACCAAATGAGGTTCGTCCTCGGTTAAGTGCTACATATGCGGGAGCAAATTGCATATATGAACTACCATGCACCAAGATTTAAGTAATGCAATTGCCGCATAATATAGGTAATTAGGTAGTTTACGTAAATGGCCAGGTAACTTAGTTTGCCTTCGTTTGGAGATACTCAGATTATTTTTTGCGTTCTGCCTAATTGCATAAAAAATCTTAATCAATGAGTAGTAAACTTCTCAAACACCATAATTAGATGAAAAGTGTCAAAGAGAAAGTTGTAGAGTAACATCAAGTACTCCCGATACAGCTTTCGGTTTATTATTACATCGTCTTACAAAAAAGTGTGTTGTCCGAGCAGGAAAGAAGCCCGCGAATACACGCAAAATTGCCGCGCGCCTGGACGCTCGAAGTGTGTATATATATATATATATATATATATATATATATATATATATATATATATATATATATATATATATATATATATATATATATATATATATATATATATATATATATATATATATATATATATATATATATATATATATATATATATATATATATATATATAAAACATCATTTAATGCACTGAAGACCAAAAGTAATGGCAACGCCAATGCATTTCTCCGCAAACTTCTAGAATTATCTCCAAACTGGTGTCATGCTGAGAATTCGTTCCAAGTGGATCCGCCTTGCGAACTAGTCAGCTAGAATTTGTATATTGCAGTGTGGGTCGCAAGATAATAAGTTAGAATGTCAATTAGCGAATCTTCGTGAATTAGTCGGTTATCCATTTTAATTTCTGTGCAAGTAGTGTCCGTTGTTCCGAGTAGACCGCCTCGTGAAATACAGAATACTTTAAGAATTTTCGAAAGTTTTCGCTGGACCACCCTGTCTATATGAACCAAGTGCCTCTGCACATTGACAATCAATATACAGACATTTAGCGGTTCATTTATCAACGCTTCGGCTGGTGCCCGGTCTTCATCGAGAGTGAGATTGCAAGCACGCATAGCTCAACTGTGAGAATGAACCACAATAAAGAAGCAAAAAAGAAGAAAGCAGGGCGTGATGCACACCAACAGGCGCACGTTCACTAAGATCAAAAAACGACATCGCAGGGACCTTATGAGCACAAACACGCGTACATTCACTAGCGTCCACAAGGAAGGGGAGCGAGAAATATAAGACGGAATGACGCAGCCACAGAAATGCAGCGGAGAGCGGTGACAGGTTAGCATACAGCTTGCGAGAGGTCGCAACTATTGTTCTGTGTTTGAAGTGAACTGCAACTTTTTTGACATCTCGAGGATGGTCAATACAACCCCACTTGTTTCTAGCATACCCCTACTGTGACCTCCATTAACCTCTGCATTCCTTTGCATAAGTGCATTACTGGATGCGATGGTGAGTGCAGTGCAGCACTAGGGAAGGAAAGATATCAGAGGGGCCGAATTAATGGAGTATGAAACAAATCTCGAAAGAATGAGGGGTAATGGACGTTCAATCAAAGCCATTGTGAAAACCAATAAATATGTGCATATTCTGTATGCGGCACGTGTAGATCTGTGTGTGAGTGCGTTGCTACGTACCATTATATGCTGAGCGATGCTGTCATAGCTTACGAAGATATGAAGCCAATAATGATTCCATAAGTCAGTTGTTTTGATTACGCTGAAACGTGTTATGGGACTACACATCCTGCTTTACAATGCTGCAGTTCCACATTTTGCACGTAATAACAAAGTTGTCAGGAAATAAACGATCTACAGCTATAGGCTACTAAAGCCATATGGCATAGTGGCTATGGAGGAATGAAGACAATACACTTGATATCCAGGCAAAGAGTATGAGAAATTATTTGTAACATTGTGCGATACAGAGCGCCATTTAACGAAAATAAACAGCGACAAGGTAGATACGAGCACACGTTAGCAGCAGCGAGCTTGCACCAAAGTGATAACACAGCGAGTGGCAATGAGTCGGCCGACTTCTGTACGCGGCCCCTGCCTGAATAACGTTGTGGTTGCAACGTCGTGCGTAACCGACGCAATGGAGAACAGACTAGGCCTTTCTTGTGCGCAGAAGTTGAAAATGACACTGAGAATGGCACGACGAACAAAAGAGCGAGACGCGATACGCGCGACGTTGAGGGACCGGTAAACAGTTGTGGAGATTATAGACCTGATGAGCGTAGCTCGTATATTATAGCTGACATTAAGCGGAAGAAATTCAGTTGCGCACCGCATGTTATGTGTCGCGCACATAACGAGTATCAAAGAATGAATGCCGGAGGCGAAACAAGCGTAGTGGGGTACTGCAGAGAACTACGTGGTGGGATAAGATGTTGTGAGCTGCTACAAGGCAGGGAAAGCGGGAAATTGCTAGGAGAGGCCGGCCTCCTTTAGTGGACATAAATATGTTGGCTATAGTAAATAATTTATATCGTTTGACTACAGTAAATAATTTATATCGGCATAGATATTTGGGCTTGCTGGTGTGAAAATTTTTTGGGCTGAAGGAGGCCTTGACATTTTCCCGTCACTCGCTTTGAGGATCATGTTGGCTCGCAGTTGCAAGCCGACCTTGTTTTAACTCTTTCTCAATTTAGCTTTCACTTACTGGTATTGGTTAAAACCATACTTCGCGGAAAAGTGTGCCGTGGGCATTCTTTTTTTTTGTTTGGTTGAAATCGCAACTGCTGAAGTTTGCGCACATAAAAAAAGTAATAAAGCCAATAAAAGCCAATAAAACTGATCCCACACGCTCTCCGTTACAATTTTACTAGCTCTATAAGTACATTTATTAGTATCAGTCCCCATTTGTTACTTTCGCCGTGCTTTCGAAAGGAAAAGCCGAGAATGTGGCAAAATGTCTCGTCGGCGCCACGTAGTGTGGTAGCGTGGCGAGGTGCGAAAACACAAGGCAAAGGCATCGTTCCTTCTACTTTTACCGCTACCATGAGTGTTCTTCTTTATTTTGATCTTCCTGGTAGCACACCCCCGAGAAATACGAGCTTGATTTGAGTTTGATGCGCATTCGCGGCAGCTATCGCAGCTCCACATGTAGTAGGAGCAAAGAGTGAGTGAGCAGTAGCACGACAAGCCTATGAGATTTCTTCCCCATTGCTCTGCTTGAGATCACTACCGACGCCTAATAAGGAGGAAATGTACAAGGGGTGTGCAGGCAGTAGAAGGAACGCTCTCAACTTTCTTTTCTCGTTTTTTTCTGTAACTCACTTTGACGGCCGCACGAAATGTGGCCGACGAGGTTTGTACTTGCCACGAGCTTGAGTTTTCCATTTCATGAATGTTGTCGACAGTTGTGGGTATTTTGTTCCATGTCTGCTAATGCAACCCTAGGGTGCTGTAATTAAACTTGACAAACCAAATAGCTCGAACGTTAGCTCCTTTATTGCGACAAGAAACATTTCGAAGGTGAGTTTACTCTGCAGCGCAGTCTTCGAAATTATCTGGGTAACCCATCTCACCCCCAGCCATGCTCTTGTTATGTTATATAGGGTTTTGAGCTCCACATACGCTGTAAGTGTAGATGCTTCTGTAGATATACACTAGAGACCCCGGCGGCAGTCTGTAACGAACGCGCACGACAGTGTATACGTAGTAAGGAATGTTGTTTTCGTAGAAATGAACAGCTCAGAGCAGGAGGAATCAATAGAAGCTTGCGGAATATTTCCTCTCTCAACAGGTTGCTGCGAAGCGAAGGATGTTCAGGAATATCTGCAGTGGCAATGCCACTAGCCCCTGAAAGTCCTGTTACTTATATCTTGCAACAAGCCTTCATCAGTGTCCAGTGGCGCTTGGGCACCTTGTTCGTGCCACATAATGACGTACCTCAAGGTAGGCGTCGCTAACGCTGATGTCCTATAGTTTGGCCTTGATTCTAATACAACACGCACGCACGCACAGAGCAGAGACAGAAAACACAAAGGGAGCGGAACTTAAAGCGTGGTGTTTGCCGTACCTTGTTATTCTTCGCTGCAGCAGCTCTGGCCTAATTCACTATGATTTGCATTTGCAGTTGCTTTTTGGCCATTGGCTAGCTGGTTTTACTGGCATGTCCAGCATACGGGTGTGCTGGAATTTTCTCTTGCGATGATTTGTTGCGTAAGCGGCTTCTGTGAATAAACAGACGGGCGTTTTGCGCGAAACAACTACCACGTAAATTTACGCATTTCGAAATTCGATCATTGGCATCTATGCCGTGAAGTGTGTCGTTTCGCTGCTTGAATACTACTGGCATTAACTTTAATAGCCATTGTAAGCTGTGGTCTAACGGAATTTATTTATTTTTGACCGCCGTCGCTTCCCTCGATCATGCGCTTCCCATGCAGCAGCTTATTCTGATCTGAGCCTATGTAATAAAGGTAGAACGCCAACTAGGCATAGAAGAGTATTACTTAGACAAACGTATTTGACAAAAAGTCGTCTTCAGCGACGCAATCTTTGTTACTTATGTCTTAATGCTGTTTATTATCTATTTACTGTAAAGTATCTGCATATCACGCTTTGTGGAGCCCTCGCTCACCATAGCGCTTTGCCCTTCTCTTTCACTGTTTTTCTCGTTTGCAGCGCTCAGGCTTGCCGGAAGAGTTTACCGAGAAGTGAGTATCGCATTACCTGAACATTTTAAGTCCTTTGGTCAAGCGGGAAGTTGACATCTCGTCTACATCGCAAGAGGCTATAGGGAATAGAAAGTTTTATACAGGGTTCCTCTGATACAAATTTCTACGCTTGGTGGTAACTTTGCACTCGTGCCGTCAATGAATGAGAGGGCTTCGCTTGACGCAGAAAAACTACTAGCGCTGTGATAAGCTCACCTGATGGGCCGACTGAACCTGCTTTCCATCCACGTACACAGTTTCGACGACGACGTAGATGAGGTGGTTGCGTGTAAGGCGTGTTGTAGAACAGTCTTGATACTATGTTGCCCTGAGGCAAAAATTTTTCGCACATCGCCGTATGCACGTCTCTTTATTTGTGAAACACTTCAGGCACATCTGTTGTGCGGTCGCTTGAGTGACCCAGTGGATATAACGCTCTGTCGCTGAGGAGGACACAGATGCACAATTCTTTGGCAATGGCCATATTTTTATGGGAATTGCAAGCAGTATAAAAACTTTACGCGCATACGACATTGGGAATATGAATGACCTGAACCTTTGGATGTAACGATTGTACAAATGTTACAAATGAAACGAGAACGACGGTTTTCGTCATGATGACAGCTCACAAACTAGCTCGACTAGGTGAATTGTGTATGTTCATGCTTGAAAGTAAAATTCCACTCGTACAGTCAGCGAGCCAGTGACCTTCACTTCACTTGAACTAATGCTAGGGCTTTGGATAGCTCGCCTGATGCTCCCGACACTTCCTTTCGCGTGCATAGTTTTGATGAGGATGAACTTGAGGAGAAAAAGTGTATATGCATTCTCCGATCAGCGTAAATATAGAAACTTTATCCCCTCTTTTTATTGTAAGATTTTGGGCATGCGAACATCAACTGCCTCTTTCAGCTTGTTTTTATAGTATATGCCTCTGAATGGCACTTTCTAGACTTGGAAATGTCCATGTGCATTATACACTTCCATGTCTGTAACAGAAATATTCCGCGGTTGCAAATAAGGACGCGCAGTTTCCGTAGGTGTTGGTTACGATTCTAGAAATTGTCACGTTGCCAATTTACTTTCTTTCTGTTGTTTTTTTCTGCGCAATTTGTGTAGCTTTATGTAGGAATTTGTGCAGCCTACAGGAAGCTCTAGTTGGAAATATACATAAAACCAACAGTTGCCATTGCAATAAACTGCTTCCTCTGTCGCTGTAATGCCTTGTGGTGGCATGGGTAATAAATAAAAGTAAACTAAAATTTGCTTAACATGCTTCTTTGTGAAACATTTCTGTATAGTTCATAACATTTCCACATAATGTTCACCTAACACCCTGAACTTAATGTAATAGCATCTTGTACGTTTAAAGTATGCCTATGTATAATTCGTGGGCTAAATGAGACTAGTACGCTCGAAATAAGAATAAAACAGACTAAAACGCAAGAAACATTCACCTCACCCACACGGTTCTTGTATTCAAGGACCCCGTCACATTTTTTGCTGGAACTATTGAACGCCATTGAACACTGCAGTGGCACGGCCAAGTGTCATCTGCTTGGAGTGTGCACTTCTGGTGGGGTGCCTTAAATCAAAACACTGGGCCATCGGAATCTCAGAGGCCACGTCCCTGTACGGGTTTTCACCAATGTATATTTTCTGAACACAGTAGTGCAACCCGAAGCTGGTCCGCTCGCTCGGAGGCCATGCATTTGCCATTGCTTTCAAGACCATGGGATGCGCAATGACCGTGTAATGGCGTTCTCGGGGGTTATATTTCCATCATGGATTCTAATGCTGCGTATAGCAACGAAACAAATCTGAGTGGTATCTTAATCTAGCGTGGTAAATATAGGCAGCGCTAGAATTTCACTTGCTACTCATGAGCACGTAACGCATCTTTATGCTCATTTTTTTTTGTAGCAACATTGGTGTTTTCAAACGTTAACATTTCTCCTAATGCATTTTCCCTTGATGTTCTTTAAATAACATCACAAGGAAAATTACGAATCTTAAGATATCAATAAATATGTCGTTGCGAATCTATCGTACCAGATTTTAGGATTCAGTATCAGGTGTACGCGTAACTGTAGTAAAATGATCACTCCTGGATTAAAAACAGAACTTTTTATTTTTATGAAAATATTTATGAAGATAAGACTCAGTTTTGGGCGCAGTAGAAAGAGTCATGATGTTGTCGCAGGGACGCGCAGCAGAGCCAGCGGAAGAAGCAGAAAGAGTCACGTGAGCTCGGCTACTGTGCCCCGGCTTGTCATCTCTGTGGCTGTCTCCTGCATCTCGTTTCACAGTGCAAGTAAGCGCATACCTTCGTAACATCTTTGGAGGAGATGGGCAATGCACCTGAGATCACGCACCTTTCTCCATTAGCTGTGGGTAAAAAAAATATTTTATTGGTATAAAGAAATTGTGCGTGAGGCTCAATTCGCTTGAACCCCAAATAACAGATCTTTTAGCGAATTCATGCCAGTCTTGAGAAATTTGATTATATCAACGATTCTTTGTGTGGGTAAAGATTCAGAGTCAAAAGCTTCGTCTAGTGTATACAGTATGAAGAACTGTGGCGTCTTGTAAATTAACGCAGGTCCGACGGAGATTGGGGAGGTTATCGAGAAGATGAAGCAAGTTTTCGAAAGTTCTGACTTGGAGGATGAACGCGGAAGCCGCTGTGGAACGTCAGTCTGTGAGCAACGCGTTCACGCTGTGCGCTACAGGCTGCAACCCGTTGTTACTGCAGCGTTTCCTGCCTTTGACACGGGTGCTTCTCCACCAAATCGAGGATGGTGCAGCTCATCCCCTACTTCTTGCTTTTGTATGGTCACTAACTATAAGTTCTAGAACAGGTTAAGCTAATAAAATGTTCTTTCGAAAGTATATATTTGTTGTTTTAGAATAAAAGGGTGGTTATTAGAATAAAAACATTGCAGCAAAATGTTCTTTCGAACATATATATTTGTTGTTTTACGATAAAAGGTTGGTTATTAGAATAAAAAACGCACATTGCGGCAGAACTCGTAACCCTGAAAACGCGGCCTCCCCATTGCGACGACTGAAGGGAAGTGAAATTCTACGCTGGAACGATGAGCGGCAATGGAGCCAGGTGTGGAATACGGGGTTGCTCGAGCGATTACTGATGATGATAGTCTTTTGCACAACAGAGCCAGCTGTCGAAGAAGACGATGACGACAAACGTGCGAGCAGTGGCATGAGCACGTTTGAGCGGTTGCCGCCGAGACGTTTTTAAGTTCTTTTTGGAAAAGTTGTACAAAACATTTTTTCAAAATATGTTCTTACCTTTGTGCATGGGACTTCTTTGGGTCTCACGTGTGGCAACGGTAGTTCAAGGGTGCGTTACAGGTACCCGAGCCCACAGGGGTATGTGCCACTGAGCGTGGACCCACACTGCACTATCACCAGGATCGCCCCACAGGATCATTTATTGTGTCCGCAACTCGGACACACCCTTTTGCCCATATCCTATAGGCAAAAAGAGCTTCGCTTCAAAAACACTATTACAGGGCAAGAGGAGGAGGAGGAGGAGGAGGAACTTTATTATTGGAGAAACCGTTGCGCGGTTTATTCCTGGGTGGTCCCCTCTGACAGGGCTCCACCGGCGATCGCGGCTCGCCGGGCCTGGTCGAGGGTCGCCAGTTGGCTTCCCAGGTTCAGTTCGGAGAGTCTCTCCTCCCAAGACCACGTAGTGAGTGTGTGTGTTGTGACTCGTGGCGAAATTGCGTCGCCCGGACGGTCGGTGCATTCGTGTGTTATGTGCGCGAGTGTCGCTGTGTGGTTGCTACACCAGGGACATGTTCGGGACGTATAACTGTCTGGGTAGATTGCGTGTAGACGAGACAAGTGTGGGTATGTGTTAGTTTGCAGGCGGCGCCAGTCCCTTGCCTGGAGTTTATTGAGAGTTTTGTGTGGGGGACTAGCCAGCGTTGGCAGACAACTACTGTCGGAGGAAGTTATTCTCGGCCCATGGCCTGACACTGCAATTTCAATGCGTGCCACAAAAGTATTGTTGAAGTTCCTGCAGGACACCAAGCTCGACGAGCGGCTCTAGCGAGGCAACTGTCTCATGTACATAAGCACTCACCACTTCTCTTATCATCATCATCCATCCCAATACTTTCACTCCCCTTCCCTCTTCCCCAGTACAGAGTAGCAGATTAGAGCGCACTAGCTCAGGTCGACCTCTCTGTCTTTCCTATCAATAAATTCTATTCATTCATTGTGTGGGGGAGCGTATTGCGTTCTTCCGAGCCGTTGGTCCTGCAGTACTTGTTGACCTGTCGTTAATAACTCGTGGGTCGCTCGTCGGTCTGTCGGGGGCTGAAAAACGGTGTGGTCTGCCGCTCGGCTAGTGAGACCTCGAGCTGCGCAGTCCGCCTCTTCGTTGCCCCGCAGGCCTTCGTGCCCGGGGCACCAGACGATACCGTGGGTCCATTGTAGTGTGCGACCTAGGATTCGAATGGCTTGTATAGGGAGTGTTCCATTCAGGTATAAACGACAAGCCGCTTGTGAGTCAGTGAGGACACGGACGGACCTTCCCTTGCTCTCAGCGTCGCGAAGTGCGAGAGCGATTGCTGCTGCTTCTGCTGCTGCGCTGCATGTGGCGCGGATGGAGGCATGAGGCTACCAGGTTCCCCTGATTGACAACGGCGATTGTGTATTTGAGCCCGCAACGTGGCGGCGAGGGATACGGGCTAGCGTCCGTGTAGTACGTATGCGGGTCTCTGAAACAACGTTTGTGCAACATGCGGGCACGCGCTGCTCTTCTCTCCTGATTGTGGGTGGGGTGCATGTTCTTGGGGATAGGGTCTACTGCAATGTTCTCTCTAATGTGGTTAGGCAAGAGTTGTGTTTCTTCTTTGCAGTACTGAGGTGTCAGCGGGTACCCTAGCCGTTGAAGAAGGTGTCGTCCCTGTTGAGTCTTGTTGAGGCGCTCCCTCTGCGCTATGAGCGCGGCACTTGCTAGCTCCTCAAAGGTGTTGTATACGCCTAGCGCTAGTAATTTCTTTGTGCTTGTGCTTCACGGTAGCTGTAAGGCCGTTTTGTACGCCGTTCTTATAAGAGTGTCCATGCGTTCTGTCTCACTTTTGCGCTTGACTTGATACGGTAGCGCGTACGTGACACGGCTGATGACGAGGGCTTGTACCAGTCTTAAGGTTTCGTCCTCTGTGAAACCATCTTTGCTGCGCGCTACTCTGGCGATGAGTGATGCGGTGCTTCTTATAACGTGATTTAGTTTCTCTGAGGCTAGCTTTATGCCGTTGTTCTCCTGGATGTGCATACCTAGTATGCATGCGGTCGGGACGCGCTTTATAGGTTGCCCGGCAATCTCGAGATGTATTGGCGGGGCTCGATGTTCCTTAGTTTGCTTAGGCCGGACTTGAAGGTACTCCGACTTGTGTGGGGCACACCTCATTCCTGCTGTGGTTAGGTATGACTCGATGTATCCGATAGCTGTGAGTAACGTGTTTTCTCTGTCGCCGTATGAACCCTTGGTTGCCCATAGAGTGATATCGTCGGCATAGAAGGCACATCCGAGTTTTGGGATGTTTTCCAGTTGTAAAGCAAGTTTTCTAAGTCCGACATTGAAGAGGAAAGGAGATAATATTGACCCTTGCGGAGTAGCCTTCTGCGGTAGATCATATATGTCCGATTGTACGCCTGCTATGCCGATGCGAGCTTTGCGGTGGCTGAGAAAAGCCACGACATAATGGTATACTCGCTCTCCGCATCCTATGGCGGCGAGGCCATCTAGGATGGTACGAAAACACTCTTGCCCTGAGCATCGGGCAGGGCAAGAGTGTTTTCGTACAGAGGACCATTTAAGGACCAAATAAGCGTTCTCCAGTAACGCATTTAGGCTACGCCAGCCGAATTATTAGAGGTAGCTCTCAGGCACCCGTTCCTGGTTTGAGCGGGGGCGTCGAGGTTGGTGCGCGTTCGTCGTCGTCTTTCACCCATCTGGCTAGTTGGCGCGGCTCGGCTTAGTGAAGCTGTCGTGAGCATGCAAGGCGAAATTGCGCAGTTCGACAAGAGACACCTAACAAATTACGGCGATGAACTCGCTTCTCCGCCATCATGAGCGCTTTTTTTCGCATTTGGACAATCCAAAAGTTCCTCATAGAGATATTTGTGCGCTTTGGCATCTTTCCTCTGTGGGTACTTCTTGTAGGGGAATCTTGCTTCTGTGTCACCTCAAAATGTGGCTTTGCGCAAATACTGAGGAGGACGACGTGCTTTGCTTCGTCGGCTACCTAAGAGTCCGCCGAAACGGGAGCACAATTGCCTATGCACAGTCTGTGATGACGAACGTCGGTTATGTGGCGTCAGTCGTCGGCCCGTGTCGCTGAAACGCACGTCATATCGTGTTTGTCACAATGCGTGTACGGCGCTCTGCCAGTGCCACGGTAGTCTGCGACGGGAGCAGTACCTGCCACATGGGCACGCTCTGCGTATGCGCTGGCCACCTACGAACAAGAAGTTCAGTGTAATATGCAAATAAATATGTTACAATAAAAGTCATTTCCGATAGCAAGGTGTCATTACGCATTCGTCTGCAGCTGCTAAAGCAGCCTCTACCTACCCCCCCCCCCCTCCCTCCCCGTGCTCCACGCCGGGTCTTTTCAATGCCCTTGGCAGGAACCCCCCTTGTCAGGTCTGGTGGTCAAGCATAGGCAAAGAAAAACTACTGCGGAAGTCAAGGGGGGGGGATCTAACAAAATACCAGAAAAAGAACCCCATCGAATACGCGATTCTAACTGCGGTGAAGTCCGTACTTCGAATCAGTGGTACTCGACGAAATACTGTTTTTATTCCGATAGCAATTATATGTACACTCCAGGCGCATTTCTCGGTCGCCGTCGGCGCCTCCTTGAGGTTCCGTATATAAAGTCCAAGGGCGATAAAATTGTCGCCGTGCGCCGTGTACTGTATGTGCGAGTGAAAGCGTGCGAGGGATCTCACGCGCGCAAGCGACGAAAACGGGTGGTAGAGCGCCCTCTTCGAGCTCCGAAACGCATGTACCGCAGGTGCGTCCGAACGCTGGGAAACTCGTCATGTGGCAAAGGGGCCACTCTTTCATGCTTCTTTCGGGACACGCTGCGCCATCGAGTCGCACTGCCGAAAAGTCCTAGCAATGTTTCTCGGACGAGAAATGTGGCGCGCTGGTGCCTGCGAGCGCTGAGCATTACTGAGGATGGTTCCCTCTCTTGACGCGCACTCTGTGGCACATACTCAGCGACCAAATTTGGCGAGAGGTTCATTGAAGAGCGGCACATGCCTAGAGTATTCATGGCACTGCTCGCTAAAGCGTTGGCGGGAAGGATGCTCATCCAAAAGCGGCACATACACAATGCAGTTGTGACGCAGCCTGCTAAATCGTCGGGTTGGTGTCCTTCAAGAACCTGTGTGACGTGCGTTCAGTTCCGTCCAGCATCGGAGAAATTTAAGAGATCGTTTTTTCCGTCGTCGTAGGGTGTCAAATTCGCAGTGGCGCTCGCTTAGCTACCGAAATAGGCGTCGAAAAACGTTCATTGAAGAGCGGCGCACGCCCAGTGCATTTGTGGCACAGCCTGCTAATGCGTCGAGGTGCTGTGCATGAGGAACCTTTGTGAGGTGGGTTAGATTCCGTTCGTCATCACAGAAATTAAGGGGTCTTTTTCGTCGTTTTAGAGTGGCACACACCTACTTACCCAAGTTGGCGTCAAATACGTTCATTTAAGGGCGGCGCACATGAAGTGGCACATATACAGAGATCAAAGTTGTATTCAAAGAGGTTCATCGAAGGTCAGCACGGACCGAGTAGCACATATGCAGTGCTCCAAGTTGGCGTCAAATGGCTTCTTCGAACAGTGGTGCCTACCCAGTTCCGTATCTAAAGTGACCCATGTCGAGGTTAAAGTTGTTCGTTAAAGAGCGGCACGTATGTGTGCCTGCGCACAGGAACATACTCAGTGATCCCACTTGGTCAGACGGTTGGTTTCGAATCATTTTACCTCGGCACAGCAGCCCGATGTGTTAACCATACGACCATGGTCTACCCATATGAGCCAGGTAATCAGGAACACGGTTAGATAGATAGATAGATCCCTGAAAGTCTGTGAAGTCCCTTAAAAGTGCTAGGCCATTAGGATTTTTTTGTATATTAGGTCGATTTAGGGGAGCGAGAACTGGGTAATCTTGTTGGAAACAAAATGATGGTCATTGATCATCGGACTTGTAGAGCATTGGAGAAAAATAGGTCGCAAGGTAGCAGAGCTTATATTTTTATCTGCAAGCTAAAAAAAGAAAAACTAGACTTTCCACCCTGGCCCGGTAAATGTGGAGGTCCAGCGAAGCTGTTGAAAACAACCTCTACAACTGCGAGAAGGGGGGGGGGGCGGGTATGCATTGGTTTATTGCTTTAGAGTAATGGAAATAATGATAATTTTGATAACACGCGGCCGCTGGTCGTACGGCCGTTTCTTTTTCCCTTTGCCGCTCTTCGCTTTCACGTTGCTCCACGGGAGTCCTAAGCATTGGTCGCCTACCCATAGCGGTGCTGCAATAACAATGAAATCAGTTGCTAGGCTCTTTCTTTTATATACGAAAAGCTAGTGACGTCATAACCACGTTGCAAGCTGCCGTCAGCATGGCAGCTTGCGCAACAGTAAACATTTATGGGGAAACGTATGCGGAGAGCGCTACAAGCTTCGCATTATTGTCAGGACCGCCTTGTCATTAATTATGCGGTTCGGATGCTTGCTTTGTGCTTGTTCTTTGTTGTAACGAACGATGTTCTGTATGTTATATGCGTGATTCTAAAGAATGTACGCACTTTGCACTTCACTTTGCTGAGTGCTTAAAGCCCGCTTCACCCCCGCCGTGGATCGGCCCGGTATTGCACTAGCTCCAGTATCGGTCCACATTTTTGCCCACGGACGACGACTCGAACTGTGCCGACCAACGAGAAGCTAACAGGTTCGCTGTAAAAGTACGCTTTCAGCTGAGCGCATTGCGCCGCCATTGTTTCAGCGAGCTCGTCAACAAGGTTACTCATCGAGACATCTCTTTTGTTGCTTTTAAGAGGTTCCTTGCCATGATTTACTTGCGGTTATGGCGAAGTCCATGGAACTGCAAAAAAAAAAGTTCCGTGGTAAATATTATAAGAAAACGACTACTCGAAATCCCGCTTCGCACTACTGATCTAAATTTATCAGCGCCTGCGACCCTATGTTTTGGAGCCTCCTTTATTGGGTTCAGTCACAGAAATGTTTGCTCGGAAATCCAAAATTACTCTATTGAAACCAATCGATTTCCATGTTACAAGGTGTTAAAGCTCACCAGCAGCGAGCTCATGGCCCAAAGGGCCCTAGTGCAGCATGCGAGCGATGCAGCACGACTCAGTGGAGCCTTGGAATAGGGGCCCACCCTTGCTGAAGAGAAGTCTCAAGTCGCCAGCGCCAAGAAGATGAAGACGACGGAGACCTCGTAACCGCGAAACTCTTGAAAGACTCAATAAAAGTTTTCACTCACTCACTCACTCACTCACTCACTCACTCACTCACTCACTCACTCACTCACTCACTCACTCACTCACTCACTCACTCACTCACTCACTCACTCACTCACTCACTCACTCACTCACTCACTCACTCACTCACTCACTCACTCACTCACTCACTCACTCACTCACTCACTCACTCACTCACTCACTCACTCACTCACTCACTCACTCACTCACTCACTCACTCACTCACTCACTCACTCACTCACTCACTCACTCACTCACTCACTCACTCACTCACTCACTCACTCCATGTTAGACTGATCGTTCTCCCTCCCCACCATAGCTTTCCTTTAGTTGTTATCTATTATTATTATTATTATTATTATTATTATTATTATTATTATTATTATCTTTATACCCAGTTTTCTTGTGATTATTTTTTTCTCTCCAAACACAAAACGTTTACTTTTGAACTCAAATGTTCAAATTGTTAACACCCTGATTATTATTTTTTGCGCCTGATTTAACCACCCGATTGATGGCCAATCTGTGGGTATGTGCCACGGCCACTCAGGACGACAACGACGACAACAACAACAACGACGACAACGACAACGACAACAGCGACAACGACAACAAATTTTTGTCCCTCGTCTCGGATACAGGCTATGCTAACCAGCCCATCGCAATGCATTGATTCTACTGCAATCAAGATCACATATTAGAGGGCTCCAAATGAGTCGACAGTAGCCATTATCAATGAAAAGCAGCTAGAGAATATGATGATAATAATAACGAAGATGTTAAAGGCGGTGACACCTACCATCTCAAGGGTATTCGACAGGGTACTTTATGCGATAACTTTAATATCAAATAACGTTAGACAGTTTCCTAGCCAGCGTTGGCAGACAACTACTGTCGGAGGAAGCTATTCTCGGCCCATGGCCTGACACTGCAATTTCATTGCGTGCCACAAAAGTATTGTTGAAGTTCCTGCAGGACACCAAGCTCGACGAGCGGCTCTAGCGAGGCAACTGTCTCATGTACATAAGCACTCACCACTTCTCTTATCATCATCATCCATCCCAATACTTTCACTCCCCTTCCCTCTTCCCCAGCACAGAGTAGCAGACTAGAGCGCACTAGCTCAGGTCGACCTCTCTGTCTTTCCTATCAATAAATTCTATTCATTCATTCATTCATTAATATCAAATAGAAGGATGACCACGTGGCCTCAGTGTGGTAGAAAGATTATCTGAAAACACGAAACACGCAGACACGCAGAGACAAATTTCCTATGCAGTGCTCCGCGGCAGCGGAACGCGCAATCTTACCGAGACATACGGTGAATATGCAGCTGGTCTTATACCATAACCACCAATGTTATTCGTTAAAAAGCTCGAAATCTCTTATCTAATAATATTGCAGCGACATAACTAAGCAAGAAGCTGGGTTAAGCAGGAATAATTAAAGGAATAATTATTGACTGAAGGTTCGGCTTGGATCGAAAAGGGCCAAAAAAAAACAAAAGAATTCACCAAAGTGTGGCCGCGAGCATGAGCGTATCGTATTAAACGAATATCCTTCCCGTTAAAAGAAAATATGTGTAATGTCCCCATTGTTCTTCATTCGAAAAGAAATATCGTAAAAAATGCGTAAACAAAAGAAGTGCTGTTCGTTTCAGCACGTAATTCTCGGCCAATCTCCCAGTGTGGGTATGAGCCATAACATGAAGCCGTCATCATCATCATCAAACGGGAGAAGGCAAAGAAGAAGAAGAAGACGAGGCGTGTGGCTGCTATCTGGCGGAGCTTTTCAATCAAACTGTGGATTCGCTTAGCTGCAAGGAACTTCGGTATCCCCAAGTTTACAAAGATTTGGTTGAAGAAGGGGTCTTATTCAATTTTCTCTGAAGGAAGCACACGCAAGATGCAGGGCACTTCAAATGAAGGGAACCAGCACCAGTCGCCCGAGAGTCCCAGTAGATTCACGGTTCAGACTCCAGGCGCAGAGGCGACAGATCCTGCCAGTCAGTCGCGAGAAGAAAGCTTCCGACAGCCAGCATCACGGGTCGAGGACGTAACGCCGAACGCCCGGCACAAGCCGCCATGGTTCAAGGAACGACCACAGAAGCGGCCGTCTCAGACAAGTGTGGTCCTCACCAGAGGGATACTTAAGTCCAGCGCGGGCTTCCAGGGAAAGCAGCACACCTCGCAGGCACCGGATACCATGTCTACAGTGAACCAAGGGTCTGCGCTGACTAAGCCGACATCGCCTGAAGCTGTAGTGCACCCAGACGTCCCAGGTATGAATACCTGAGAATGCGTATATAGACTTTGTCCAAAGTAGAGCTGACCGACCGTTGTGGCGGTGGTGGTCTGATACTGAGGACGAGGTTGTGAGCTTGTTTAGAGGCCTCCGCGGCCGCATTTCACTGAAGGTGAAACGCAAGAATGGTTGCGTACTCAGATTTAGGTGCGCGGTAAAGGAAACCCAGCTGGTCAGAATTAATCTGGAGCCTTTCAATACGACGTCTCTTTTAGCCACACTGTTGCTTTTCAACTTTCATGATCATCCGCCTATTTTTCATCCACTGCAGGACGAAGACGTCTGCCAGCGATCACCGATTATTGTGCACCAGCTGATTTTATCTCATGCCTACGAGTTTTCTAATTTCACCATGGCACCTTCAAACCTGATGCACCAATCAGATAGAGCCGACTGGACAAAGTTTCTAATGACATTCCTGTTCATTAGAGGGAAGGAATTAAAAACGCGAATGTCAATACCTTTACACGTGTGTCGCAGTGGGTGTTAGCCGCTCTTGTGGCCATGTTACGTTGTGTGGTCTGACCGATGCCTCAGAAGTGGTGCTAAAGAACAATGCAGTGCGGGTATACCTTGTACGCTATGGCTGTATTTGCATATATGTGGATAAGCTGCACTATAATTATCATAAGCCGGAGCTCTCATGTCAATGACATATTTAGTTCTGACGGCAGATAATATATATAAGAAAAACAAATTCATGTTACTGTGTAAGGTAAATTCCATTTTAAAAGTTACTACACCATTGTTGCCTTGTGCAGCTGTCCATCTTTTCACTTTGTCCTTCTGGAACATGGTTGTGGATCAAGGCATTCTCGGCGGCAGGATGACTTGATTGCCGATAAGATAGCGCAAGTTAGAGACCAATTCCAGCAAAATTTAACTCTTGCCAAATTGGTTATGTGAGAGTAGCGCACATTCTAGAAGCGATTTGGCGAAGCTACCGGGCTAGTGACGGTATAATTTCTGTATCAACAGCGCTTAAATAGCAGCCAAGCCGGCGACGCTTCCAGCTGGTGGGAAACAAATATGAAAGATGCCGTAGCACATAGCTTCCGAGATTTCCAATGGGCCGGGGGAGCCACCTAATCTCGGAGGCCATTCCCAGGAGCTGTGCTGGCTCTAAGAAATTTGGTTCATGCGTCATCTCCAGTTATTGGTAACGAAGCATTTTGCATTTTCAATAACAAAAACACATATTTTTGCGGGCTTTTGTTGACGCATCTACTGGTGTTTGAAAGCTAAAATTTTGTTCCAAGGCCACTGTGCACATAAACTATGTTACTAGGCGTTTTAGCCGAACCGAAATTTTGCTGCAGTTGGCCATTAAAGGTCAAAGAAATGTGGCATCGTAATTTCGTTTAATAAGTTTTGTCGCTTATAAGCAGAACTGGTTCGCAGTAGATTGAATTAGATTTCGGAAACCTTTTGGCGCTTACTTTAGCGGGGGCTGTAGAAAAACAGCATTTCATGTAGGAACTCAAAGGTACCGCACAATATCTTAATTATTTCTAGCTTAAGGACACACAAGATTCACACGCCTCTTATTAATCTAAATACCTTTAGAAAACACTCTACGAAACTCGTGTGCCGTTTGAGAATGAGGGGAAAGTATTTCTATAATGGCTTAGTTCGCTTTATTGTAGTCATCTTTTTTCACTGAGTAGAGTTGCCGCCGTAATTTCTGCATCAACTATGCTCCTTTTGTTTGTTTTGCTTCTCAAACAGCTCTCACATGCAAGAGTTTGATAATATTCACGCTTTATTGCATTGATTCAACTATTAGGACTGCGTTTATTACAAACTATTCAATGTTAGGTTCCACACCACTGACTGCGCAATTTGCTGACATTGTTGAATTGGGTGATTTAGAGAGACATCTTTTTTGGCGCCGCAAGACACCATCGGGGCTATCAGAGATGGCAATCAGGCACCAATTTAGACACCCTGGGGTTCTGTATGATGTCATAAGGTACATATAAAGAAGTGTTTTTCCTTTACGTCTTTACAGGAATGCGGCCGCCAGTCGGAAAATAAACACATTATCTTGTGTTAAAGAGGATAGCACCATAGCCTTTGAGCCGCCACAACGGGTTATTGTGATCGGCAATATACAAAATTCTACTTTGCTGAAATTGTGGAGCCTTGAGGAGAGCCAGTTGCAGTGAGAAATAGGGAAAGGGTAAATGTTTAACATAGGGTCTTTTGAGAACAGCGGCGTTATGGCGCAAATATGAAATTTGTTCGTATAATAAATGGTAACAGTTTCAGTGAAAACACATCACTGAATCATTATTGTACGTATGTGAACACTTCGCAGACTCCTCGAAGAATAGCCCTGTACCTGTGGACATGCCAGCTCCAGCAAACCGACCACCTGCAGATGAGTCAACCAAGCAGAAGTCAAACATTAGCGTGATAGCGGCAGACCTGCAGCCTTCTGACGTGTGGGCCACAGCCACTGACGATACGCCCACGGAGAGGGTACGATCCACTAATGCGCAAATATGCTGCTAGCGTATCTACGTGAATAGCAAGATATGAGAGAATTGGGGACACCATTATCTCGAGGCAGCAGTGGACCTTCCAGCAACATTCTAATGCCGGGAGCTCCTGAAAAAAAAAAACGTGAACCACAGTGTGAATTTTTCTTCGGCAGGCTTAGAGCTAGGAAGCGGATGACGGAAAGCATAGGTGTGCGCGCATTGCTGAAAATGATAAAAATACTCTCCACTTTTTTTTTCTCAAGACCGCCGCACATTAGCGCTACCTGCCTGAACTTGAGAACACCATGGTTACGGATCGCGCATTGACGCTCACGCTGAACGCGATTGTCCTCTCGCCAAGGATGCGTCGCACGTTGGGACATTGCCTCAACGCAATCACAGCAGCACTCCATAAGAAGTACACGCCACTGTGTAACTGTTCGTTCACTGCAGAACGATAGTCATGTTATAACCTTTGTGGGGCAATGTGGTTTACAGGGCAACGTGGTCATAGAATGACGGATGATTTCATAATAGTGAATGAACAACAGAGGGAGCGAACGTGAGAAGGAGACTTGAAAGCAATTTTTCTACAACAGAACTTGTATGCGGCAGGATTCCCGCGAAAGCTAGTCTCCTTGTTGAAACGTTCACTTCTCTGGGGCTGAAACATCCCTCGTTCGCCCACTGTTGCTAACTGCAGTTGGAGCTGCGTGTTTTTTATTGTTGGAGGAAGCGAATACGACAGTGGCCTATGTTACGAGAACAGCTACGTTGATTAAGAAATCGCGCGTTGTCCTCGAAATCGCAGGACCACCAGGAGCTGCAGGCCTCGCCAGCAGTGGCCGGTGAACCACCACTGGAAGGAACGACGGTGACAATGCTGCCAGTCAGCAAAGGCAAGCGGGTCTCTATCGACCCGAATCCCACCATCGGCATACTCACGTCGGAGAGCTCGTTGCCCACTTCGTCGGTAGAGCGTGATATGATGCGAACGCTACCGATAATGCGCCAGTGCGCCGTCAGGGGTGCTTCATCGGCGGCGTCACAACAGCTCGGTAGGGCTCCCCGTTTTACTCCTTTCGTATCTGAACCCCTGGTCATTCCCTTCAAAGGGGGTGTGATGTAGATTCTGTGTCGTCTTCACTATTTCGTCTAATTTTTTTATTGCCATTCTTGCGTGGCAAAGTATTGCTTTGTTTAAAGCACGCTAAAATTGGAAATTTAGTATAATGATCAAATCTGCTATGTCTTTCTGTGCGGTTGGTGTCATTTAACTATTAACTTTGATGATATGCGTAAAAATATAATGGTCTTCATTCCCCAGCAGTGACGCAATCGTGACGTTGTCAGAACATGCACGCGAGGTTAATGGTACTAAAAATTGCCAGTACATCAGTCCTTTGATTATTTGCGACGTTAATGTGATTATCAATGTGATTAAGTGGTATATAACTGGTGATGATATGTTTTTTTATGTTACGATGATCGGTATGATCTTTCTTTCTCCGTTTCGGTGGTTCGGCTTTGGTGGCTGGATGGCCACTGCAACGGAGTGGCACGACCGCCTAATGAATGTCGAGTTGCTCACCATGACTCTGCTATACTAACGCATATGTGGAACAGCCGTGGTTTAGGAGTCAGAACACTTGGCTCATAAATGAAAAGTCAATAGCTTGAACCATGTCCTTAGGGAAAGCGTTCTTCGTACTAAGCGTTATGATGATTGATCGACACATTCACGGATCAACGAAGCACATTTCGCAAAATACCATTGGTCATCACTCCCAAAATGTTTGCACCCTTTGGGGATTATCTTGTCCAACAACAAAAATCGTCGTCTATCTTGCTTGAGTTTCCTTTCTTGAAATACTTGCGGTCGCTACTTTCCTGTGGAGAATGCTTTGTCGCGCTGATGACGCTCATGTCATTGGTGGCGTGGAAGTACCGAGGACGCAGCCTTAAATAAAGGAAATGCGGGCAAGATAGATGACGATCATCGCTGTGGGACAACATAAGCCCCAAAGGAATGGAATTTTTTAAGAGTGAGAATTGTTACCATTCGAAGAAACAAAAGAAGATCCTTAATAAACCATGCCACTGCTGCCTACACGGAAGCAGCAACACTAAAGATGACTGTATTATTGATGGAACACTGCTCGAAGGCGAGTGAGTGTTGTAGAAAAAAAAAACGTCAGGGCTCATGTCTTACGCAGCTTCCTGCAATTAGTTTCTGCGCTTCGAGATTATAGACATTAAGCCACACCGGGACAATACTTACGCAAAGCGACCCGGGAGCACCAAGACTATTCTAGGAAGCCTCGCAAGCCAGAGTCCTTAGGCTTGTCCAGAACGCTTGCGCTTCAACAATCTTCCATCAAGTAGACAGAGGTGGAGGACAGGATATTCTACAAGTGTCCACCTAGTGGAGATTTCATGTTGTCTGCTGCTAAAGAGCTGACTGGCAGGGAGCACCTGTGTCCTTCAGACGCGTACCCCCAGTCTAGATTCCGCTGTCATCTGATTTGTCGTCAGGGCTTTGTCATCACACCGTCGTCTGTATTCCGGCCTTGTCATTGCATCGTCGTCATTAGACCTGTGTTATCCCATCGTCGCCATGCTGTCGTCGATATGCCATCGTCGTCATAGAGCCATCGTCATTCTAGTATTGTCATATCATTGCCGTCATCGTCATGCATCGCCATATCATTGTAATCAAATTAGCATCGTCCGGCTATGTCGTCATGCGGTCATGTCATTCCAGCTTCCTCATTTTCCTCGTCACACCATCCTCGCTATACCATGGCATTGTTCCATCGTCTACATCGCGTTGCCGTCACGTGGTTCGTCGTCATACCTTCATCATCTCTCCAGACTCGTCATCCAATGGTCGGCATACGGTCGCAGTCGCATCGTCGTCGTCATTCCGTCGTCATCATTGCATTGCTATGAAGTCGATATCGTTAAATTGTCGTCATTTTGTCGTAGTAATTCTCATTATCGTCATGCCATCTTCGCCGTACAGTCGTCGTCATTATAGCGTTCATATCATTGCTGTTCTCGCGCCTTTGTCCCATTTTATCTCCGCAGTTCATTTCGTCACACCGACGTGGTCGTACCATCGCCACCATTCTAGCAAAGGTATCAGTTGTTGTGGCGCCGTGGTCGTCAGGCCATCGGTTATCGGTCGTAGTCGTCATGCCAGAGTCATATTTTCTTCGTCATCATGCCTTCATGGTCATTCCATCGTCTTCATTTTGCGGTAGTTACTCCAGAGTCGAAATGCCGTTGTTGTCAGGCCATCGTAGCCATTCTGTACCGTGGTCATTGCGTGGTTGTCACACGGTCGCCTTCGCGGCATTGTGGTTATTTCATAGTCATCATTCCTTCGTCGTCATGCGTGCATGTCTATGATCGAGTACAAGGAGTTTTTGTTGAGCGAGGCGAAGCGTCCAACGCGATCCTCTATTCTCTGCTTGCAAGTGATTGCTAAGCAGTAACAGTGGCTTTCACAAGCATCAATGAAAGCTTCACTTAAGAGGAAGCTTTAGCTCGGGTGCCCCTATCTTAATACATGTAAAAGGAGAATTCGTTTTTCTCGGCAACCATTGCACCAAATTTGACGAGGTTTTTTGCTTTTAAAAGAGAAACTTAAAATCTAGTGACTGTTGGTTTTGAATTTTTGATTTAGGTCCTTAATTTTTTATTAAAAATTGACAAATATCGCAAATTTTCAAAAAAAGAAACTATCAAGTTTACAACTCTGTAACTCTAAAACGAAAAACGATACTACAATTCTTTGAATTGCCTCTAATAGTACATCTAAAGCGGACAAAATTGATATGCTATACATGAATCTAAAAAAATTTATTATTATGGAAATACAGCTTTTGCAGAACCTTTGTAAACAATGTAACAAATTCATGTAAGATATAAAATGACATGAAATTTGTCCGCTTTCGATGGTCTAATGGATGCTGTTTACAGAACCGCGATATCTGTTTTTGATGCAGAGTTATGAATTTGTAAACTTCGTTCTTCTATTTTTTTCGAACTTCCGAATTTTTGAAAATTCCTTTAACAAGATCCAGGACCTAAATCAAAATTCCGCTTCCAACAGTCACTAGAATTTAACTTTCTCTCTCAAATGCAACAAACTTCATTAAAATCGGTACAGGGGTTATCTCAGAAAAACGTTTTTGCGTTTTACATGTATTTGAATAGGCCGCGTCGGAGTTGGGCCCGAGCTAAAGCTTCCTCTTAAAACAATTCCCACAGCGCGTGGTATCCGCAGATATTTTTTCATCTTCTCCTTTTTTTGCAAGTACATTCGAGGTTCACGTTGGAGCTTTCGTTTTTACAGCTATAGCTCCCATGGGCTCGCTTCCCCAGTCATTCTAAGATCTGCCACTGCCGCCGCTGTTCATCACAGGAATTTCGAAGTCATTTGAAGAATTGTGTGATGAATAAACAGATACACCACTCCGAGAAGATCATAATCTCCGCCTCTAAAGCTTGATCTGAAGCAGTGACAGTTTTACGTCCCTACCACTTTGCCGATGCTGCAGCGAAGAGGAGTACTGCGCCTACGCAGTTTTGTGCCTTGCTTCTTGAGGGCTGCTTAACAGGATTGCCTGATGTCATGCTCTGCAGCTTATTTATCAACAAGCGCCGAGGTGCAAGAATTTAAAGAAGCCCGCGGTAGGAAGCAAAAAGTATGCAGGACTATAGGTAAGAGGAGGAGTGTAAGTCTCGTCTGTGAACTTCACCACCAGCAAGTGTGACTTCCGTCTATGAACGATGACTTCAACACGAGCTACTATCAAAGTTTCCTTCCCGACAGGGGATTGAAGGTGCATACGTACCTGCGAAATTTAACCCTAAAGGACAGACATGAAAGAGTGAAAGACTGTTAAAGAGTGTAGTATTGAGCTAGCTATCGCACCGATAGTCCTGTTTGTGCAGAACTGCAACATTCCTAGGTTAATTCCCTGCTTTCTGTTTCAGAAACAGATGAGCAGGCCGAGACCACGGTTGATTCTGGCAAGGGACCCATGCAGGCGGCGCGGGAATCCTTCTCGAAAGGCACGAGCTCGTCAGTAGGCAAGCGCGGGACACGCACCTTCGTGCACTCTGTGAGTATACTGTGACAATATCTTAATCAGTATTGACGTAACCCAGAGCGACGTTTGGGCTTTTAGAAACGCCGGAGTGGAGGGTTTAGGCATTTGACCAGTAGAGGTGTCTTAACGCATCAAGAGGTTTGCTTTTGGAACTTCATTAATTTGCTTGATTTTTCTTTTTTTCTTTTCCTTGGGTACAAAGGACGAGCTGCAGAAGCATTTTAGCCTATATGCGGGAGGACTGAGCAGCCCGAAAAGATTCTCAAATGAAGGCTTAAACTTTCTGTCGCATACTACCGCGCAAAATGCACCTTCACAATAGCGAGCAATCATTACGGAGATACAGTTGAATCAGATATCGTGTCGTCCTATAAAAATGTAAAAAAAGGTCGCCGCTCAAGGACTCCCTGCAGATGGTTAACCGGCGAAGCTGAAACATGTGGGTCCGGTGTTTATCACTTGGTTAATCCCGGCGGTTTATTAAATGGCGGCTTGATAGGCTGCCGGATCCTCGGTACGCAGTTGCTGCTTGCGGTCGGCTACACGAGCCTGTTCTTGTGCCCGCGCTGCAGCATCGGCACTGTGTAGACAAGCTCGTTCCCGGTTCTGCTCGCGGCATTGTTGATCGAAAGCTGCCTGCTGCTCAGGAGTATGTATGACACGTAGACTACCTATATCGGAGCTGGAGAGAAACTGCTGCGCGCGCGCTCGGCTGTGACGGAGGGCAATGATGCGCAGGTAATCCAAGACCACCTATGTTGCACAAGGCCTTTTCACTTCAATCCACGACATCATGTTACCTGACCCGACTGCCATATAATTTAATGGATATGCTCCGGAGTAGGCAGTGGTGATTTTGACGTCATCGTTCTCATCCAACCAGACTTGCCAATGGAAATTGTGGGCAAGGTAGCGTGACGTCACGGATCGAAGCACACAGGCCTTGTGCTATCAGGGGGTGTTGGGGAATCGTGCGCATTTCTTTCCTTTCTTTTCGCGCATTGGTATGGGGTTGCGCTGGAGGTGTTTTCGGCGTATAGGCGAGCGACAGACGGACGGACGAATCGGCTAACCATATACAGCTTCGCTGCAAAAAAGGTGCATGTAACCTGGGAAGCGAATACCTATACCCTGCTTCATAACTAACACGGAATATCAAAAGTCAGGCACTTATGTCTATATTTTACATACACTTCCAGCATGCCCGATGCTGTTGCTCAGTGCCCGTGGCGTTCTACACGCGAGCATGCAGTCGCCGGTTCAATACCCGGCAGCGTTGCGATAGCGGTGGCATGAAAAATATTTGACTTAGGTGTATTTTATTGGTGCTCACACCTCGGCGTGGAGGTTGTTTGGGTTAAGCGAGCGAACTTCTTTCCCCTGGCACGATATGCGGGTGAGAAGTGGAGGAGGGCGAGGAGGAAGTGCAGTGCGCGCCAACTGGCGGGGCATAGCCCCCTAGCGAGCGGCGCCAGCAGCGCACCTGACGCGCCCTCTCCGGTGCTGACGTCACAGCTTGTAACGAGCACGCGCGCGCAGCGGTTGCGAGCAAGCGAGCGAGCGAGCAGGTGCGCGCCGGGAGAAAAGCGAGAGAGGAGAGAGTGACGTCACATCCGCTCTGCTAGGCAGATGCTCAGTCTTTGCCAGGCAACTGTTCTGCATTAATTAGCCGGTTAAATGTCATGCCGAAACGCGAAAATGTCATAGCAGAAACGCGTGCACGAAGAAGAAGCACTTCAAGTAAAAATCAAGTAGAAACACCAGACGGCTAAAGGGAAAACCGGGGGAAGGCGGGAGATGGAAATTCAGGACGATGATCAAAACGAGAACCAGGTGAACGAGAACGCCCTCGCCGCTAACACACCTTCGCCCATTGCCGCTCAAAGCCTCCTTACCCCCTCTCCCCTTTAGAAGAACCCTACCTATATATTGGCCTCGAGCTCCACCACTGGAAAAGCTGGCGCCACCGTCGGCCTGACGTGCTATGAGGGATCACGTGGACATAGCGGCCGCGTCAGCTGCTTCGGGAGGGCCGAAGCGAGCTGAAAAGGAGTTTAAATTCCCTCGAACGCTGCAGTCCTCATTTAGTGGCGAGATTTTCCCGCTTCGAGTGTCTCTTTTACAACGCTTGAAAGCATTACAATAGGTAGTGGCGGCCTTTGAAGGTGCGCAACATGGTAGGCTACTGGCGGTGCCGCAGTGCCGAACGTACGCAACGGAGCCCGGTGTCAGCCTTATTCACAAGTAGCCGCAGGACAAGATGCTGCGTGAAGCTTGGCTCGCGAAGCATAAAACAGTGAAACAGTCATCGGCTACAACTCGGGTATGCAGCAAGCACAGGCACGAGGAAGATTTCTGCTACGGCGCCGGGTCTGCGATGTTCGGAAAACGCGCACTGAGACGCTCACCCGAGTCCGCTGCCCGACTAATGTCCTCATGGTTTGGTCTACGAACTTGTCGATGCTATAGATACTGGCAAGTTCACTTGAGTGGAAAGGGGAGCGGTAAGAAGCACAATAAAAAAAAGCATGGCATATGGCCATGTTTGTGTTATGAGTTAATGCACTGGATTACAAAAAAAGAAGCAGTGGGAAATCGCACGCTGAGAACACCGATAAACATACAGTGCGACGCAACTCGAGGAATAATATTGAAACGTCCAAGAGTTTAGAAGAAAAAAAAAAGATTGAATCGTCGCGACGACGCATCACAGTCCCCGTAAGTGTCGAAGTCTCTACAATGATATTATTTTTGAACAGCTCTGATAGCGCCCAGGCAACAATGGTTGCTTGTATACCGTCAAATGCTCATATTCGGCGGCCTCAAACTCTTGACACAGTGCGAAAACGCGCACGCGGCGAAAGCGAAACAGTGCGCGGACAAGCATGCAGACGCGCATTCGGTGTCTGCGAACCTGTGCGATCGCTGCATTGAGGCTTCATTCTATTACGCTCCATTTAGCTATACAAACACTACGAGAACATATTTCACATAGCTTGCTTTCGGCGTTCGCTTACCTTTCACGTAAGAAGCCGGTTCGGGAGACTCCATCGTGGCGACCGCGCGCAGTGGGGTTCACTGTACGTATTCGGTAAAGATATCGCGTCTGTAAATGATTCCATGCTTTCAGTTTGCCCAAGATTATTATTTAGACAGTAAAAAACTTTTCTAGTTCCGAGAGTACTTATAAAAAAATTACTGACGATTACGTTACTTCCTAATGCGAAATTTGAGCGCAGCAAATAAGCTGTTTCACCTTTTCGATAGATTGAGGCAAAGAAATCGAGCAACACATGTATGCGCTATCACAGAATTTTTTTTTATTTTTCACACGTATTCCTTTAACAAAGACTCCACTAACAGTTCTTGACAGTCATGAAGGAAGCTTTGTGGTCGGAGAAATAGACTGATATATGTTCGACTTGGTCCGCACTTGGTCCGCAATTGCCACCGCACAGGGGTTGCATTGGAGGAGGAGCGAAGAAAGGAATTAAGTTCGAGCCGGCGCTTTGACAACCGGAGACTCGCAGGAAGAGGGGGGAGGGGGGCGGCGTGTACACCCAGCGGCAAACGATGGGGGCAGAAGCGCGCGCAGCAAGAGGACAACACGATAAAGGGAGGAGGGAAGAGATAGCAGCGACTGACTGATGCCGCTGACGCCGATAGTGAGTCAACCCCAGCTGCGGAGTTGGTTTCAGGGACAACGCCGCCGATGCCGACACAAACAATATGATACCCTCGCTTCCGCAGCGCTAAGAACCAGGTCTAGCCGTGGGAAGGTGGTCACGTATTCGTCGACGTGCCGGGGCCTACGTGAAATAACCGGTGCGTCGGCAACTGAAGAGCACCCTATCCGCCACACAAGAACAGGGGGGGGGGGGGGCTTTCCTCCTCTTTCTGCATGGCGGCGACGGTGTTCTATGCAGTCACGTTATCTTGAGTCTCTAGCGGCGTCAGCGGCATCCAGCGGTGTCAGTCGGTCGCTGCTAGCGCTGGGGGGATGAAAGGGGGGAGGAGCTGGTTACGAGGCCGACGACAACGCCGACGACGACGCGAAAGCATTTGTCGCCTTAACAAAGACAAGTCCACTCACCGAACCGTTGGCTCCCGCTTTCACCTTGTTCTCGTTTTGCTCGTACGGCTAAAGAGCTATTCCACCAGAGTGGTACAAATGTACGAGGATCAGTGCGATCACAACAGTAACATTCGCCGCGTTTCGTTCGCGACGCAGGAGCCGGTTCGACTCGAACTGCTGACCGACCAACACCCTTTGATGTCGACGACGCTGGTGGTGAGGAGGAAGCCCCGCCACCGGCAGCTCGTGGTGTTAGCCGTCGGGCTCATCGTGGCGTCCATGGTGGCCGCGTTCTTCTCGTTGCTGATCATCCGCCGCGTTCGCCACTCCATCGTGGCCCGGGTCTCCGTGTGCTCCACGGAGGACTGTGTCAACCACGCGCGTCGCCTGAGGCACAGGATGAACACCTCGGTGAACCCTTGCCACGGTGGGCATTCACGGTGCCCGCGGACGGCCGGTGCCCTTGTCTTAGCATCGGCCACCCCTATCTTCCAGACCCCATCGCCACTCTCTTCTTTTTCTTCTTTTCGTTCCCCTTCTCCCTAACGCAACGCTCAGTGCTGTAAGATCTCTATCACTCCGGGTATATCCCATCTAAGGCCATTCATTTGTTGATCCCTTTTTATTCACTCTGTGTTTTCACTGTATCTCTCAGCCTGTACTTGTTCATTTGGGTATAATAGCACAACATCGTGGCTATAGAGGAAAGGCGCGGTGGCGCTAAACTTAAGGTGCTGAATTTCTAGTTCCGGATAAGGCCTCTTGATGGTGCCTGCCGTCACAATATATCATTCATTAAGATTCTGCTGTCGAACATTAGAAACACGGCTCCAAAGTCGACAAATATAAACTTTTGATTAAACTAAATGGATAAGCTTTCGAAAGCTCACAACATAGTTGACCTGTTTCGACGCGAAACTTTTTCTCCATTTCGATAAGTCTGGAAGGTCAATTTCTAAATCGCCGTGCAACGAACACATGTAACGCTAATATCGCTTACATATATGCCACCGTATTACCCGTTCACCTTAAACTGATGTCGTTGTGTAGAGCAAAGAAGCGATTATTCGATCACGCACGTATCTGCCGCGCAGATGGCATTGTTGTGGCGCCACGCATGTCGCAACCGGAGCAAAATTTAGGCTCGCACATGGCGCTTGCTGAGGCGTACGTCAACAATGCGCTTGGCGATCCGCGCGGAAGTGGTCACCGTTCACAGAGCTCAGCCAGCCGTAGTACGTGTAATCCATCAAACTCCCACCGGTGCTCATCAGGAGTTTTGAGGCTTACAAGTGTGTAACTTGTTAAAGAACTTTAGTTGGTTGGTGGGCTATCGCCACCAAGTTCTGCACGTAGAGTAATAAAATCCCGTGAAGAGACTCGAGTAGCAAGACAGAGGGATGCCAATTCTCGTCGAACCTTTTTGATCACGGGGGAACGTGTCCGTCTCGATAGGAAGCGCCAGCGCAGGAGATTTAGGCAAGCGCAGTAGTTACTACTATCTTCGAACGCAGAGAGTTCAAGTCACGCCATTAGAATGGTCTGCGACTGGTACGCTTTTCTTCTTCTAATTGGCGCCTTCTTCTAAAGCGCATTTGGGTTGGTATCACAACCCCCTTTCATTTATTTTACAATCGGCGTTCCCAACCGCTATACCTTCTGGTGGTGCGGGCTTACCTCCACATTTCTTTTTAGTTTTTGTTCTCTTAGGGGGAAACAATTTAGCAATAGAGGCAGACAACGAGACCAGCCCTTGAGCGTCAACCGGCAGCATCGAGGGCACACCCAACAGTCGTAACAGGACCGCAGTCAGAACAGCTTGCGCGTACGCCCGAGAACTGCAGGCGCAGTTGGGGTTGGCTACAGCGCGGTTCAAATACGACTTGATCGACAAAAAAGTTCGGTGACAGGTGCTATGTGTGTAGGGACCGAGCATTATTGCAAGCATAGACCATAGGACTCCCATTAACTGTGCCTTAAGTTTAGCATGTAAGATTTACTTTGGCCATTACTGGTGGCCCTTGCGGCACAGAGCCACGTACATAATGATCAAACATGTAAACTTTGTAATGCACGAATAAATGTCACTACTGCATTTGGTTGCGTCCTTTGAGTGCCATAGTGGCTCATACACCCGCAGAAGCACGTGCGAGACTTTTCATGTACCCCACTGTGGCTGCGTCTGTGGCTGCGTCATCGGTACACATTACCCGATTTTTTCTTGGCGCAGGGGCCTTGGATAATGTTTCTACATTCATTTCGCAGTAGCACTCACGATATAAATGATAAACTCGAAACAGTGTTTCACCTCGTAGCCATTGCGGCGATGTTGGTTCTTGGAAAAAGAACGTGTTTAGGAACACAAAACGTTTGCGTGTTCTGTGGAAAATAAAAGTATGAGCGTGCGCCATTTCTTTTTTTTTTTTGTGCAGTAGATTTGTTTCGCCGTTACATGTGCTTGCACATAACAATTGCTTACCTCTTGTAAGTTCTTTTCGCACAAGAGAGTAAGCGTCACTTCCGGTAGTTGCGCAAGATTCCTTAACGATATGTGCCCGCGTTTCCTTGAAACGGCGACATTTACATTAGCGCAATCTCTTGGGCCAGTTGGTACATGATGAACTTCAACAAAGGGGGTACCAGCGAAACACAAAGGACGCGCACACAAGGAAAAGAGGTTAGACACGGACGGACCAGCGTCCGTGCGCGTCTAATACCTAATTTACATTAGGCACAAAGTTATGAAGTGTAGGAAAGAAACCCTGCAGGTAGTTTAAGGTGACCAGCCGTGGTTGCTTAGTAGCTATAGTGTTGGGCTGCTGAGCACGAGGTCGCGGGATCAAATCCCGGCCACGGCGGCCGCATGTCGATGGGGGCAAAATGTGAAAACACCCGTGTACTTAGATTTAGGTGCACGTTAAAAACCCCAGGGGGCCAAAATTTCCGGAGTCCCTCACTACGGCATGCCTCATAATCAGAAAGTGGTTTTGGCACGTAAAACGTTATAATTTAATTTGTTCAGTTTAAGGTGTACTCTTATTTTTTAATTCTCATGATGAAAAACCACAGTTCCAAGGACTAGAATACCTAATACCGTGCACGAAAGGAAGAACTTTATTCTTTAAAGCATCCCATAAAAAATCTCGGAAAATAATGCGAAAGGAAACCACCGTACGAGCAGCCCGTACAATCTTGCGAGGGCCAGAACAAGTTGGCGCTAGAGCGACAATTAGCAACAATTTCTTACAGGTCCCGATATGCCTCTCTTTGGGCTGCCAACAGAATTAAAACTCGACACTAAACATTTAGGAGTGACTGTTGGCTCCGGCTTATGGCCAACAGAAAGACAAGCGTGAATAACTCGTACTGAAGTGATCGGAAGAGACCGATCCTAACGTTATCCACAACATGTGTAAGCTCCTTTGCCGTGTGATTCTTTACGCTGGCGCACAATTAGTTTAGAGGTACGTCCGATAAACTACCAAACAAGCAGTACCCCTAAATTTCATAAATTCTAATTTACGAAGCTTCTAAACCGATGCAGGTATCACTTAAAAAAACTTTCTACCAACATTTTCGAGATGGTATACGCCGAATGCTCAGATCTGTTAAGCATCTGTGCAGCAGCGCCACCTGCTGATTATGAAGACGTGCTTTCTGCGGCGCAGACTTCCACACCTATGTATGCGGGGGTGGTGACTCCGACGGTGCTTCTCCGGCACGGAAGTCGGCATGGCGTACGCGCCAGCAAGCCGCAGAGCTCGTGCGTGCCCTGAGTCAACCAAGCTACTCGCTGTTCTCGAAGCACGCCTCGACGGCTGCCTACAAGGCGCTGAGTGCACTGGATTCTTGCATAGCGAGGGAGGACAACCGGTCGGCAGGACTCTTCGTCTCCTTCATGAGGGATCGGCGACTGCCGTGGCCGCAACGACCCGGAAAGCCGCTCAGTGTACGCCCTTTGGTTATCTGCAATCTTGCGCTCGGCATCTGTCAGTCCTTTAGCGACTAAGATGATGAGCGAAAATAGAGCAAGCTGAAAGCAGGAGCCAACGTTTCGACAAGTTGACTTGTCTTCACTTGTCGAAGCGTTGGCTCCTGCTGTCACCTTGTTCTCGTTTTGCTCATCGTCTTGAATTTCCATCTCCCGCCTTCCCCGTGTTTTCTGTTTACTGACTAAGTGATTCACAGTCGCGAATAACAAAGAGAGCTGCAGTGAGAGAGGGAGAGAGAGAGAGAGCGAGAGAGAGAGAGAGAGAGAGAGAGAGAGAGAGAGAGAGAGAGAGAGAGAGAGAGAATGCTTTATTCGACTGAGAATTCGGTGTGGGGCTCATTGGGAACCACCAGCTTTCTCCCCACATTTGTTGGACGTATGAAATTTAAGATCGAGACCAGGTGCGCAAAAGCTAGACGGCAATAGTTTAATGCAGTATAACCTGAATAAACCAAGCAGGACAGGCGACTAGTTGTTTCCGCCCCGTTTCAGAGGTGATTCTTATGAAACCGCTGTTTTGTGCACTGAAGGACAAAAGTATAATTGGAGCAGTAGTGCATTTAGACGGACACTTTGAAAATTAATATCTCGGAACTGGTGCTGTCCAGAGGATTCGCTGAAAGTGGATACACCGCGCGAACTGTGTGACTATAATTCGTAGACAGAAATATGCCGCATAAAGTAAATAAGTAAAAGGTTAATTAGCGTATTAACTTTAACTATTCAACTGAAGAATTTCATTCATCGTAGAAGCAATGGCCGCCTGATTGACTAATTTAGATAAAGTGTTGCAACTGTGCTATCTGCCATAGGTAATATTTAAAAAAAATTGGTGTAGTTAAAAAAGGCCTTGCATATGAAATGCAGTCTTAGTAAAAACCCTTAACAACGCTTTTTCTGACCGGCTTCCGCGGAAGGCGGAGACAATTGTAGCTAATAAATTCGTAGATAACTCTTCATTTTACGCCTCATCATAGAGCGTACATTTGACTAGAAAAAATTATCAGAACAATAGAAGATCGATGGAATGTTTGCAACGTCCATATGTGCATTTTAAATGTTCGGGCCAAATGGCGAGATTTCTGTTCCGTGTGGCGTACCTAACCAATAAACAGAATCTGCACGCTTTGAACAAAATATCGGACCAATATTTACATGTTGTATTCGCGGGGATTTTTCTTCAGCAAAGTTTATAAACTTGCACGGCGCACCTCTCCACTGCAAGAGAAGTAGAGAGACCACTTTACTTCCAGAGAGCTTCAAATATGTGAGCCGCATGTTTTAACGAGTCGCGCTGCTTCGGCGAAAATCACACTGCAGGCTTGACAGCAGAAAGCAGCTGAGTCATCCTTGAGCAAGCAAAGCGTCGGGCGTACTTAGTGCTACTGCACTGCCAAGCGTGACAGCAGAAAGCAGCTGAGTCACCTTTGAGGAAGCATAGCGTCGGGCGTACTTAGTGCTCCTGCACTGTCAAGCGTGACAGCAGAAAACAGCTGAGTCGTCCTTGAGGAAGCATAGCGTCGGGCGTACTTAGTGCTCCTGCACTGTCAAGCGTGACAGCAGAAAGCAGCTGAGTCATCCTGGAGGAAGCATAGCGTCGGGCGTACTTAGGGCTTAGCGTGCCCACAGCGAGAGAACGCACTCGGCCACCGATCGAGCCGCAGCGAGCGGCATTCTGGCCGTGACGTAACTCGCGGGAGGTCGCCACTTCAGTTTCTCGCTGGTAACAGCGCGACGCGGTTAACGTTCGACTATAGTGGCGCTAATTAGGCCCGCAACGTTAATTTTATCTACTGTGACACTAATTCTCGAGTATTGTCTTGCCTGAGAACTGCCAGACTCTGTAGCATTCAAAAGCACCTAATCAACTGGCCGCTTTTGTTAAGTTGGTACACACGTAAATACCGGTATCAGAGATACGCCAAACCCGTGTAAAGTCTGCGAAGAAGTGTTTGCACTCAAAAGAACTTGCTCCTGTAACGTGCTTCACGTTCGCGTTAAAGAACCGCAGGTGGCGCAAATTGATCGAGTGTTCTCGACGACTACGTCTATCGTGAACGCATAGCTGCCTGAGAAGTCGGCGGTGTGTGCTGCTGCCTTTATTTTCCCGTATTGATTATGTACGATATAGTAAGTGGCCCTCGTTATCTTCACCAGTATCGAAACGACGTTTGCCCTATCGCAGCTCGCGGAAGTGCTGGACATTCTGTTCGACCTGGCGGTGAACTGGCGAGTGGCGCTGTGGTTCGACGTGCGCTTCTCGCACCTCGGCGCGGAGGGCAGACTGGTGATGACCCTGGAGGAGCCCGGGCCTGTTCCCCTGTACCGCATGGAGCAGCTTTCCGACCTGGACGAACGAGCGTACGGGGATGCCGTGCGCGAGCTGGCGCTTTTCCTCACCAAAGGTGCGCGATGATTGCAACTGTTCTGAATAGCCGAATACGTCACTTAGGTATAATGACTTCGCAACAGGTGCTGGAACGAGAAATATTGCGGGAAACTTAAAGGATAAGAAGACAGCTGCAGGAGGGAGAATGAATGAAGGAAGAAGTTGATGATATGTTGTTTGAGATGTAGTAGGATTTAGGTTGAGACTTGTTTGAGATTATATGTTGTTGTCAACGACGCGGAATGCGTAAAACAGACAACTGGTGGGTAATTGAAATAGCAGACCGGATGCCAAAGGGGGTAGGTAGCACAGTAGTAGGCAGTCGCTAAGATTAGGAAACTGGGAGACATGGAGGACCGTACGTTATATGGGGAAAATTTCTAGGAGGGCATTTGGCCTGCAGTCGGCATAGTTCATAGCATTCTGCTGCAGGGTCGGGCAGACAGTGATTTTATTTCGCATAAGACTCATTCCACTTGGCTGACGTCCGCGAAAATTGTATATTTCGCCTTTTCTATATACGAACTCTCACTGAAACAAACATGTTGATTCTATGTTTTCCGAGTTTACTGAAATTTTATTGAGAGGATGCGGGCAACACCATTAAGACAGCTATGCTTTTTAATAGCCGCGAAGTTTTTTAAAGATGGCCACCGTATAAATATTGCTGCCAGTGTAACTACAAAATGTACACTTGCCCAATGGATCACAGAAAATAGCTAGATGTGTGCGTTAGTTCTCCTAGCACCGATTTCACAAAGTGGGAAATCCCTGGAATACACTTCCTTTTGCGGTGCCCCTTGCTGAGGGAACCATTATTGCGAAGCAGCGGTTCTTAATATGGCTGCCATTTGTTTGAAGTGAGAGCGCAGACCTCGACTCCTTCTTTTACACAGTTCGAATTGTTTGCTAGAATAATTATGAAAGCAGCGTAAATGACAGAAAAGTGGTAGGCAAACGAACCAGCCGCTACGATGTCCACCTTGTCAGCGCCTGTACCGTATTGTACACTCCTAATGTTTTTTGTACTCGCCCAGAGCGGTCGGTTCCAAGACCGCTAAAATAATACGGCACAAAGGAGAACTGAAATTACACGCAGGGTTACGAAATCACTACTTGGCTAGTTACGGTTCATAAGTTCACCCTGAGATGAAAAAGCATGGTTCCAAGCGACGAAAGTTCTGCGCCTCCTAAACACAAAACATAGCCGAGTCTGACTTTAGTGAAATTTGATGCTTCGCTTACCGAGATAGGCGCACGCGCTGGTGCAGTAAAAGACATTCGGCTGTTTATGTGCCGTGCATAGGTTGTCGCGACTGTGAACGCCATCAGCTTGCTATAGTCGGAAGCAGCTGCACATAACAGTTGCCATAATGGCACATCTTTGTGGCCACGCGTCCATGGGAATGGCGCGAACTTCTGTGCACTGCAGGTAAATTCACGCCGTCACGCGTCATCGTATACGTGAATGACTGTTTACCTGAAGCAGAAGCACACCGAAAATGACAATTTTATGGCGCTTCGTTATTTACTTTAATGAAATGTTTAGATACAAACCATCGATAACGATAGTCAAGCGCAGCACTGACCTACTTCGAAATCTCTCGCAATTCCGTTGGGATCCTGCTTCAGCGCCAAACTTGCAGCGCGAAACTTATCACATTTCTTGCCTCAGTACTACACAAGCCATCACCTCATCCGCTTAATTTATTTACACTGCCGTCAGCCAGTTTCTTCTCAAACTCGTTCGGATGGGATCGTTGAAGAAAAGGTAGCATTTTATAACAAAGGGCCGACTTCTCAAAGCTTTTCTTTCGCCAGCGCTTTGCTCCTATAGGTCGGCCGCGTTCGCTATTTGTACAGCGTCAGGATTGGCTGGAATTTTTTCCTAGGCACTAGTCTAGCGTAAGCGCTTCTTCTGAATGCGGGCGTAGCTTTTTTTCTCTTTTACTTATATTAAGAAACAGCTAATGAATATTTACGCCCTGTATTCCTTCATTATAAACATACTGCACGTCTTTTTTTTGGTATCCCTTAGGCAATATTACGCTAGAGGAAGAAACCATCCGGGAACTTTATTTGGACGAGTCGGCAGTACGGGACGTAGTGTTGTCCAGCGATGAAGGGCCCGACGCATGGGTGCTCCCCAATGGCACGGACCATACGTTCAACGTCTCGGCCGATGAGTGGGATGCCCTCGTGAACAAGTACCTGGGCGCCAGCGGCTTCTCGACGTCCAACCGCGTCGACGTCCTGGCGATTCACCGGGAAAAATTTGACGCGTTGGCGCGGCTTTTGAGCGAACTTCCCACGGACAGACTCCTGGCTGCGGCGGGATGGACGCTGGCCTACTCCTACGCGTGGGCCGCTAATCCGTCTCTGGACGCCTTTACACCTACTGAAAGTACGACGGCGAGTCCCACTTATAGAGTCCAAGTCGCATTGTGCTTCTTGGCTGTGCACGAGTCTCACGGCATTACCATGGTAAGCCATGGATCGAGCATTACTTGGCGATAGTGTCGTATTGTTTGTGCAATTTGCGAAGAGAGAGCAGGAAGCAGTTATTCAAATGATATTGCGAAAGAAAAAACAACATGGCCGTAAGAGCAGACGACACACCGTCTTCTCTTATGTCTGTGTCGTTTTTTGTTGCGCAATATCGTTTGAGCAATGGCTTACCAACTTGCCCGTAATGCTGCTCTCATTAAGCAGTTATAATTGGAACATAAGCAAGTTTATATTTACTGTCTCCATTGTTCAATGAAGACATCGTTCTGTGAAAGGTTTATCGCAATGCGTTCCAAATTCACGTTTGTATTCTTACCAGGAATGATGACGGAGTATACATTATGTCTAAATTATTGTTAATCTAGCGGCCATGTATAAGAATAAACCGCATTACAAGGCCATTTGGCCGCGGTCTGCTGTGGAACAATATACGTTTATGAAGCGCTTGACGTTTGGATCATGAGAAGTGGTCTCGCGGTTGTCACTTCGAAAATATCCTGGTGTGGTGCTCCATAGAAAAAGATGCCAACGCTCACTTGGAGGCTATCGTTGAGACGGAATGGAACGCTCAGAGAACGAAGAGCTATTACGGCGTATTGTATTTATAACTAGAGCATACTTTGACATGCAGGTGGCGCCCATGTTCATGGACGTGTTTTCCGCCGACGAACAGCAAGCGCGGGTGGTGGCCGTTGTCAACAGGACCGCCGAAGCCCTGACCAGTGCCATGCGCATCTCCACTGTCATCGCCAGCGAAACAAAGAAGAAACTAGCCGTCAAAATAGCGGCGCACGTCTACCGCAACTTCTGGCCGCCGGAGCCCTTCGTACACTCCGAGGTAAAACTGTTCTCTCAGTGTTGTCCGAGTCCAGGAACGTCAACTATAAGAGTGACGTCACTGAGGCAAAATTTTGGAGCGACTTGGAATGCGGAGGCGCCCGCTACGTGCAGTCTCGTGTAAAAATAAACGACAACTGCTGTTGTGCATCCCATGCGGTTATTGGCTAAGTAAGGTATCTGAATTTTTCCGAAGGAAATTGTGTGACTGTGTGACTCTTTTTTTCTTTTTCTCGCGTGTTGTGACTTTCTAGCCCCTGCCTCCTCTTTTGTAAATGCTCATCAGGGGTAGGTAGCATATTTTCCAAATCTTCAAAAAATGTTTTTAAAGTTTAAGAACCTGGCCTCGATTTACTATTCTACGAATGTTGTTCCAAGTTTTACGAACAATGCCATTAGCAAGAAGGTTTTGCTGGTCCGTCTCAGAAGACTCCTTGCGAAATATTCTAATGAGAATAACCATGTAAAGAGAAAAGCGGAGTACATGCTTCGAGCAAGTTAATGAGACAAGTTCCCGACGCGTGTAAGATCGCCAGCATCGAAGTTGCTATGATGCCAAAAAATATGTACTTCTTCTCAACGTTTCCTGTGCCATGTTTGATGCTGCTCTCATGCTGCATCTGAATATAAACCCTCATAACAAAGAACGTAGGTAGCACTTAAAAGCTTAGGTTCAGTGAAAACATGAAAAAAGGTGATATACGTGCATACGAAATTCACAGTACACGGGCGTCTTTCGCATTTTGCTTCTGTCGGAATGCGGGCACCGTAGGCTGGACATAAAAAAAAAAAGTTAGTCAGCCTCCATTGCACCCTGTGAAAGCGGTTGTACAGTGCAGCTGATTCGGACGTTACCCAGCACCATTACCACAAGCGACGCAGGTAAACGTCACGCGCGCACACACTTTGGCCGACGTGCCACGTACGTCCTCATTCTTGTAAGCCCTTCGCCAAACACAAGTGACTTACTGAACTGAACGAGCGTTTAAAAGTAAACTGTGTTAGAAAACCCGTAATATACGACTTGTGCAGACGCTGCAGACATGATAGCTGCGGATTGTAATTATAACATAGGATAAAACATAATTCTGTTAAGAGGGAACTCAAAGGCAAGGCTCTTTTCCATCTACCGTTCCAGGTCTGTCTGAGGGGCAGCGGCCACTAAGTGGCGCGACCGTTTTTTAGGCAGTGTTTGTCATAATGTCGACTACGCTTGCAGCCCCAGCTGGGCGACAGATGTAACGCGCGCAGCCAACAGCACCTGGATATCTAGGTGGCGTTGGCACAGCGCCCAGGCATTAAGACACGCTGTGTGAACACGTTCGACGCGCCTGTGTGCACACGTGTGCGAAAGGGCAGCATGCGTCCTTATTCTTGTAGGCCCTCCGCCTAGCGCAAGGGCGTCTTCTGGACTAATTGAATTTCTCGAAGTATAATGCGTCATAAAATTCGTCGAACATGACTTGCACGCAACCTGCAGACAGGGGCCCAATAACGTGAAACTATTCCAATGTGTTTTTATTTCAGTCTCCTGACGTCAAATTTGTGTAACCGCCGACGCAAACATCGGGCGGTGACCCGCAGGGTTGTCTGAACAGACCAATCAAACGCTCTTCTCGTTCATAGGAGGTCCCTTATGGTTGCTTGAAGAACGAATAACGTTGCCTACACTGAGCGGTTTGCCGTATCTAATTGGCTGAAAAGAAGCGAGGAGCATGCTCAAGTGGAGAGGGGTTCGATGGTGCCAAGCCACTGCACTAAAAATCGATAACCGGATGAGGAGGGTGGAGCCGGCGTCTGCGATTGGTCCGCTTTTCCGTACTTAGCTTGAGGTGGCTGCTCGAAAATCGCGGTGGCAGCCAACGGAAAGTTAATAATGCCGCTAAACGAATCCTCAGCAAAAAAGAGTTGGCAAAGCGATGTCGTAAACGTGCTGAAAGTGCTCGAAAACTTTACAGTGCCACGCAAAAAGTTTTAACTTGCCCAAATAAACCCAAGCTCTCCGGCAGTTGCGAGTAGCAAGTGCCTTAGCGATCGGCGCCAGCCATCTTTTATTCCTTTCGGAATGAGGCAGCCTGCGGCTATTCAGGGGCCGTATTCTGTAACGGTTCCTTTGGGAACCGGTTCCTTTTGGCTGTTACGTCTGGATTACGTAACTCGGAGAAAGAGTGGAACGGGACGGTGTGAGGGGAACCAATCAACGAGCGGCGGTCTGCCGGAAGAACACGTCATCATTTTTGTTTGTACTTGGGGGACGGTATAGCAATTAAAGGATGTTGCTGGTTTGATAAAAAAACATTGGTTTCTACAGAACACTTGCAAATATATTTTCAGTAATAAATGTGAGCTTGCGGCGCAGACCGTTACTGGGAGTTGTAAGTTTATTTGTGTTGTTTTCTTATTTAGTCGCTAGGTGGTGTGCCATACGCTATGCAAACAAGTTGCCTCGCTTTGTTTACGTTTTGGACTTGCCAGTTTCCGCGCCACGGATCCAAAACGATGTCTTCGCAGAAGGTTTGGCTGCTGGGTCCTCATGTTTCAGCGAGGCAACGCGATATACTCGTGTCATTTGTTGAAGAGCACCCCTACCTTGCGAAGGCGTCGTGTGTGCTGGGTCAACAGCTGACGGCGGCGCGCAAGGAGGAGCTCTGGCAGCAAGTGACTGCCTTGCTGAACGCTGAGGGCCCGGCAGTGAAAACTGCAGCCCAATGGCGCGGCGTGTGGAAGAAAGACGTGTATAACGCCCGCCGTGATGCAGCCAGGTAAGCACACTCGTTGACGGAGCTTTTGCGCACCATATTCTAACAAACGTGTTAATCACAGAGGAACCGGAGGAGGCAGCCTGCCCGGACCGCGAGGGCGGGCGAGCGCCAACGGAGTCTGCCCGCCGTTCTTTGAGCCCGACGAAGAGGTGAACATCAGGCGCATGGGTTTCAATAGGTCAACGCCAAGTCGACGTGCTGTCGCGATTCGCTCAGTCACCGCCGTTATGGCTGATGTGTGGTCGCGCGCTAGTGTTGCCGCTCAGAAGATGGCCCGAGCTTGAGCGGAAATCGTCAAGCTATTTACTATCGCTTGCGTCAAGTAAGGTCGACATTTTTGTTTAATACCTTTCATCAGTATTTCAGTCTACTCATTCAAACATTAGGGGGGTTAATAGAGTTGATTTTCCGGTCGGAGCCGGCGAAATGTCTGAGGTTGTATTTAGTGTGACGAGCATCGAGTGATTATTACAGAGTTTGAAACGAACAAAAGTGTGTGGTCCGGATGATATCCCTACATCATTCCTTATAAATTGCTCGGGCATCTTTGTACTTCTGTCGCTTATTTCAAAATTTCTTAAATAACAGCGTTGTTCCTGGTGATTGGAAACTAGCGCGAGTGGTGCCAATTCATAAGAGTGGACAGAGGAACAGAGTTGAGAATTACGGACCAGGGGCGCTATAACGTAAAACTATTCCAAAATTTTCTATTCCAATTCTGCTATCAGCCCTTCAGGATTGGTCAAAAACTTTTTTCGACCGCGCCCACTTCACCTGTCTGTCACGCGACGTCGCGAAAACCGCGATACCTTCCCATCTGATATGATGTGAATACACTGATTATGCATGATTTGACAGAAAAAAGAAAAACAGTTATTTCTGATTCGACCCTTTTTCGCCATTAGCCCTCGGCTATTGGTAAAGAGTTTTCGGGCTACACCCACTTCACCTGCCTGTCACGCGACGTCACAAAACCACACAAACTCACCGCGTCTAAGTGACGTGTACGCGATAAAGATGCATTAATATGCCGAACAAAACTGAATTTTTTTCGGAATAGCCGCTGGCTGCCCCGTTCTGAAAGGAATAAAAGATGGGTGTCGCCGATCGCTGAGACGCTGGCTACTCGCTCCTGCCGGAGAGCATGGGTGTATTTGCGTATAATAAAACTTCTTGCGTGGCCGTGTAACGTTTTCTAGCCCTTTCATCACGTTTACCACCTCATTCTGCCAACTCTTCTTTGCTGAGGGTCAGTTTTAGCGTCATTCTTAAGTTTCCGTTGCATGCCTCCGTGATTTTCGACCAGCCACCACAAGCTAAGTAAGGCAAAGCCGACCAATCGCAGACGCCGCCACCACCCTCTTCATCCGGTTATCGATTTTCAGTGCACAGGCTCTGCCCCAGTGAATCCCTCTCCACTTGAGCGTTCTCCTCGCCTCTTGTCAGCCAATTAGATACGACTAGCCGCTCAGTGTAGGCAATGTTATTCGTTTTTCAAGCAAACAAAAGTGACCTCCTATGAACGAGGAGAGCGTTTGATTGGTCTGTTCAGACAACCCTGCGGGTGACCGCCCGGTGCTTGCGTCGGTGGTTACGCAAATTTGACGTCAGGAGATTGGAATAGAAACATATTGGAATAGTTTTACGTTATAGGGCCCCAGTATCCTTAACTAGCATTTTATGTATGTAAGGTTATGGCACATGTGTATACCTGCATCATGTCTCATCTTGATAACAATAACCTTCTTCATCCTAGTCAGCATGGGTTTCGGCAGGGTTTTTCGTGTACGACACAATTGGTTGCATTCACTCATGAGCTAGTCTCAGCAGTCGACAAGAAACAAATTGTTGATTGTATATTTCTGTATTTCAAAAAAGCTTTTGACGTCGTTACGCATAGTCTACTGATCGCTAAACTTTTACTTTACAAATTGGATGAGAAGGTTATCGCATGTATTGCCGAGTATCTTCGCTCAAGACAGATGTCTGTGGCTCTCAACGGATGTTACTCTGAATACGTACCTGTGACTTCTGGGGTTCCCCAGAAGTCACATTCATGGCACCACTTCAGGCATTACATCATCATTTACAGCATGGTTTCCAAAAAGGATTTTCTTGCGAAACCTAACTACTAGAATTCACGTCAGACTTACACTTTCATATGAACAGTAATAAACAAATTGACTGCATCTTTTTGGATTTCTCGAAAGCATTCGATCGTGTAGCCCATAGTCACCCGATATCAAAGCTCTCAGCAATTAAACTCAACTCACTAACCCTATGATGGATTCGTAATTTTCTTACTAATCGCGAACAGTTCACTGTTGTTGCTAACTTTTCCTCTGGCCTCTTTGACGTCACCTCTGGTGTACCTCAAGGCAGTTTACTTGGGCCTCTTCTCTTTTTAATTTACATTAACGACTTGCCGAACAATATATCATCTTCTGTACGATTATTATTTCACAGATTTGTTCACACAGTTGGCCTAACCTTATCAAACCTGAAAGAAGCATCCTCGACGTCACAACGACTGAACAATCACTTCAGCTACACCCGAATTTATGGCAACACACAACGCTTTTAATTTTTCAACTTTGCCCCGTGCGGTCCGTTTATGGAACGCACTACCAGATACCATTGCATGCCAATCTAAACACACTGCATTTCGCAATCTGCTAAGCAATCAATATGCCGTTTCAACCGTCTAAACACGTCATGTCTTTTGTAATTTACTTGCATTTTTTTCTACAAGTTAAAGAATTTCAGCGCTCCCAATTTTTTTACAATACTTACTACTGTATAACATGTAAAAACGTTTACAGTGTTATTATGCTATTATGTTGTTGTTTACCATTTATTGTTATTGCTCTACATATTGTATTTGCTAATGTATTAATTTTCCATGTTCTGTGTGCACTCCTTTCATTATGCTGATGTTTATTTCTTTCCCGATTCCATACTAATATGTTACCGTATTTCCTCCTTACACTATGCCTTCTTGAAGGCCTGTAAGGTACACGTAAATAAATAAATAAATATTTAGAATGTTTGCAGATGACTGTATAGTATATAAGGTCATCAACAGCGAATCTGACCAACAAGCACTACAATATGATTTGGATTTGATTGCCACATGGTGTGAAAAATGGAAAATGTCACTGAATGAGCAAAAGAGTGTCCACGTCACCTTTACCGGGAAGCGCTCATATGACAGCAATCGTAACACTATAAATAATGCTACTCTTGAACAAGTGTCAGAATATAAATACTTAGGTGTATTTTTTTCTGCTGATCTAAGGGGGAACAGACACGTTACTCATGATAGGAACAAGGCTGTCAGAGTATTAGGTTTCTTGAAACGTATCTTTAGTAGCTTGCCACAGAAACTTAGGGAGCAACTGTATTTCACACATGTGCGCAGTACACTAGAGTATGCGTGTGTTTGCTGGGATCCATATACTACAGAACTTGTAGATAAACGAGAAAAAGTGCAGAACAGGGCAGTTCGGTTTGTCCTTGGCAATTATGACAGGATGCTTAGCATGACAGAAAGCAAAAAGGCATTAAATTGGCATCTTCTCGAACACCGTCGCCGAAACCTCAGATTAAAATTTCTTCATAACATATACCACTCTAATGCGGGGATAGCCAGGTGATTGTATTTTCAGCCGCCCACATGTTTCTCAAAGGCGAGATCACAAATTAAAAATATGTGAGATTCCTTTTGACGCTCTATTGCATGAATTATGAAAAGTCATTTTTTCAGCTTTCATTATTGATTGAATGAGCAAACACGACTGTAATAATAAAGATAAAGCTTTGTGCCAAATATGGCACACCATGAAGATGGCTGAGTGCTCTTGCTGCCATGGGCGGAAAACAAACCTTCACGGACGGTGGTCTTTTTAGTGCGATGTGGGGAATAAAATGAAACAGTTGTTTGCTGCGTTCAGGCACAGATGAATGTTGCACTTCCTCTATCTTACCAACGACTTGTTTGTGCAAGGTGGCCGCTTACATCTTTGTTTCTTCTCGTCAAATTCTGGTCAGTGGCCGACTTGGTCAGATCGGTCGTCCTTGGGTGGCATTGCGGCCGCTGGTCCCTGTGTTTTTTTGACTTGAACCTGGAATTCGATGTCCTGACTAGAAGTCCTTCCTGGTCGCTAGTTGGGTAGGCACTTGTTATGCGAGGTAAGGCATTCTGCAATTTCTGCTTTTAAATGAGCCAGCGGTAGTACTTGCCTCCTCCTAAGCTGCTCCTGCACCCTCCTGTACAAGACCCATGCTGTTACTACCGATAAGTCTAGCATAGGCGTAAAAATTCGAAAGTGCCATTTCTTCGACCTCTGATATGTATGCAGTAAAGTCCAAACAGTGAGTGCAGCAGGTCAACACCACCCATGTGCCTGTTATGGACCTTTACTACGCTGGGGCAATCAATTTCGCGAAACACCTTGGCGGAGGTAAACCAGCGCTTAGTCTTTTGGACTGGATCTCTCCCAACAAAGCTCAGCAGAAATGTCACTGCGCGGTTATCGTATCAACGCACACACGATAACTCCACGTCATGTATCGCGTTTGTGAGTGCCTCTGAAGCACCACGTCCTTTACATTTCAGTTCCTTTTCGCTTTTCAGGCGGCTGTTTGGTAGACAATTCGCCCTTACCGTACCGATCGTCAAAATTCCATCTTGTGATAGAGTGACCTGCAACTTCGGGCTATTGAACAGATGGCAGCACGTTACCATATTTTGTATTTCAAGTTCATACTGTGCCAAATATGGCACACACCGATTTCGGTTTCTCTGCTGTAGTTGCAGGCAAAATTGAGAAAACTAGTAACTGCCTTGAATTGACGAGACCAAAAAATATGCCAAAATAATTTTTCTATGCTTATGCGGTCGAAATTTTCCGAGAAAAAAAAAACCAATTGCTCGTGTTTGCCCCCTCCAAGTTTCACGTTGCATCCCAAAATCTACTTCACCTCTGTTTTGCGTGTCGCTCAAGAGATGGCAGCACTTGCCCATAATAAGTGCGCATAACTATGAGATTTACTCTGATGGTATCACATTCTCAACTGGGAATCTCACACACGCGAAAAAGAATGGTAACTGGTATGTGCCAAATATGGGACGCCATGCAATAGAAGGTTAAAAGCGACGCTTGCCGCTACTCTTTCTATGTTCGTACTATAAGAGATTGAAATACTCTACCACCTGACACTGTCTGTATTTGTTCAAATGATGATTTCTTCCATGCTTTATGAATGTAATTTTGAGTGTTCATTTATATGAGTTGTACCCTCCCTGCTGTAATGCCTGAATGGCGAAGCAGGTACCCAGTGAATAAAATAAAGAAATGTTTCATTGTCATGATTTTGTTTATATTGTGTTATAGCGTAGTTGCACCTTGTTAAGCAGCAATTACGAGCATTATGTGAAATCATGCGTGCAAGAAATGCAATGTTGAAGCAACTCTTGAGTTTAAACAAAGCAGTAGTAAGCATGAGTGTCTGCTATGTAAAGAAATCCTGCTCCAAAAAGTGCTTGGCATGTCTCGTTTGTTGCTATACGTTTCAATATGTGCTGTACAGATTGCTTTGAACGACATTTCAGTTGCTGTGCAACTTGTGCTGTGCTTGTGTGTCACACATGACCAGACACCTTCAGCTTTGGAACAATGCATACTGCACAGTAAAATAGGCATCGCAAAGCAATATTCAACTATGCAAGATTGGTTGCCATTCACCTTGGAAATAACCTTTATTTAAAGAAAATTCCCTGGCAAGACAATATTCAAAAGCACAGTGAACAAAGCAAAGGAGTAACATAATGGCACATGGCTATTTGTCACTGCATGTGTATCTGTCATGCTCAACATAGACAAATCATGTGCTTTTCACTACCGCAGTATGCAGCATACTACGATTAGCCACATGTGAGCACACGCAATGTGTTATGTTGAAGTGCACGGCCTATTTACTTCATGAAAAGAAAAATAAAACATGTTCCACCAGCACATGTCTCCGCCTCATTTGCCAGCGAATGTGCCAGCGCACACTTTGCAGGTAGGCAATGCGCAAATTTCTGGGCAGCCGAAACACACCAACTATGGATTCGCGCACCGCACGGCCTCATTGAAACAAAGCTCGAGAAGGCTGTACAGGGTGCGCCTGCGGTGGCACCTGTACTTGAAGCGGCACTTGTGCCTGGGCTGGCCGCTGTGCGCTGTCGTCATGTGCACCGTCATCATCTGGGTCGTCTGGCAGAGGCACGCCTGCTGCAAGGCAGAGGTTATGCAGCGCTGCACAAGCTGCAACAATAGTGGCTGCTTTCTGAGGCGAGTCGTGGAGCACCCGATACATCTGCAGGCATCGGAAGCGGCTCTTGACGACTCCTATGCACCGCTCAACGGCATTTCGCATTGATGCGTGTGCCTCATTATAGCGCCCCTCTGCCGTGAGGCGATTTGGGTGACCAGGCACAGGAGTCATGATCCATGGCGCTAGCCGGTACCCAGAGTCCCCTGCAAAGTGTTGCATGTTAGTGAACGAAATGGATACATTAAGGCGGAATGCAAGAACACAGTCTATGCCAGGGCCCTTTTACAACAGGAGCGGGTCTTGGATTTATTGTTGCAATATCTATCAAACATTGACCTTCCCAGAAAGTTGTAAAGAAAGTTCAACTCATTTTAAAGAAAAGCCCTATTTCACCTGTTGTCTTGGCTGCAAATCTCTATCTCAGGTTAAGTTGGACATGTAATATTTATTTCATACTCGTGGTTTTCTGCTCCGTTCATCCCATTTGCCCCTCCCTAAATGTACATCTTCCACTAAAACTTATTAGCTCTTCTCTCTTCAGACGTGTTATATTATAAAACACTTCTAAGGTCTACTCTCGAATATGCTGCCAGTATCTGGGATCCTTGCTCTACCTTTCGTACCTCTTCTCATGAAGGTACCCAAAATCGAGCTACCCGTTTGATCCTTTCTAATCACTCCAGCACCACATGTCGCTGCAACAAAAAAAATCACACACATTGCGACACAACGCAAAATAGCGCAACTTGCACCATTCTACAATATATACTACACCGATCACTAACGTCGATGCCGAAAGTTTCACGCACGCGCTTATTCCTTTGTTCCAAGGACAGTGACCAGGTCCCCGAGTCCATTGTCACCAACCCTATTCCACCATACTTGAAAACTGCCATTTCGACGTGTTCTGTAGAATTCCACCCCTGCCTGTAGCGCTCCACTTGGCATTCAGTATATTGAAATTAATAAATAAACAGCATAACATGTCAGCTGTTGTATACATGCTGGTACAAATATCTGTCTTTTAAGAGAGACTTGTTTCTCTCGATAGTCGCTGCAGGTTCATTAGGTACCGCTGCATTCACAACACATTTCTAGCAAATCACGCTTTCTTAAAGTTTGCTAGGATGCAAAACTATTTGACTGTGTATGTTTTAGATGTGGAAGAAGCACTGCTACTTCAGGTGCACTTACCAAGCAAGACTTGTCCATGAAGTAACAGGCCATGAGTGAGGCGGCGGCGAAATGTAGAATGCCTCCAGACGAATGAATCGTGGCACGATCCCGGAAACCGTGGGTCAATTTCCAGGATATTCAGCTTCGCGTCGCACACATCATAAGGGAAAGCAAAGAGAAGGTGTCAGTGCCACTGCAACAAATATGTGGCACAACCTTTTGCTTACAACACTACTTGCCAAACAGTTACTGTTCAGTCTGTGAACACAATTACAGAAAAGGAGATATCAACATACGCAGTAGGCAGTTGAACTAATGATCAGCATGATAACAGTGTCATCTTAACCTACAAATGCAATGTTGGCATGTGTTCACATGCTCATGTATGGCGTGCGGTAACAACACAATGCGCAAAATAATTCCTTTGGTTTCTTCCGTCCATATTGTATAAGATTCTGCTAAAGAGTGAACCTATGTTTTTTTTTTTCAGACAAAGTGCCTATTACAAGCGAAAGAACGCGGAAACAGCATGTGCCGTATTGACAGCTAGAGCAAATGGGTGTCCACACATTCTCATTCTCCCTCACACCATTTTCATTGATGGGATGCTCCTTTTCGCGTTTACAGTCTGTTGGCCACAATGCTTTAGTTTTACGTCGAATAAGAATCACAAGGGCTCGTCTTCTGTTAGGATCGCTCGCAGACGAAGACTCCCTTCACTGCTACGGCGTCTATTCCGGTTTAAGTCGCGCGTAATGTGTTTACATTGTAGCATCGAAAAGGCTATTCAACTGTGATTGGAGAGCACTGAAAAAGTGCGGCCGTGTTCTATGCAAAGATCAAAGTCGTCATTACACATACAACACAAACGCTACTTTCTCTAATAGGAACGCAAGTATTGCCGGCAATTGATGAAAAATAACGAAACGAAGTTTTTTACAACGTGCACTCGCGCAAACACATATCCAAAATATTTGTCAATGAACAATACTCACGACCATGCAGTTGAGGGTGTAATACCCTTTACGGCTCCAGTACGATTCCGTTTCGCCGTGGCCGAGCTTCTTAGGGCGAACTATGGCTATCAGACTCCCGTCCACACATCCTAGAACTCCTGGAATTTTTCCACGGCTAAGAAAGCCTTCCTTGACGGCGGCTTTCTGTTGCGCCGCGGATGGGAATCTAACCCATCCTTTTTCCTTGCCCACAACCGTAATGGCCTTGGCGACGGCTGTAATGATCCGGCTGACCGAAGGCTACGACAGTGCAATCGCTTCTTCATTCCCGACGCACTGTTGAAAGCTCCCGGTGGCAAAGAACCGCAGCGCGCACAGCACTTTCATCGTAGTGTCGACACCACGCAATCTTTGAGGTCCGAGATGTCCTTCCAGCTCATCGCAAAGACGTCGCACTATGTCTTTGGAGAGACTAAAATGCCTTCGAAACTCTTCTTCGGCCATGCCGAACGCGTCGCGTCGTTGCCTCTCGTCGCGTCGTTGTCTTTCGGCACTCGCCAGCAGCACAACCAAGGGAGCCGCCATTGCCGTCTCTGTCTCGTCTCGTCTAGGTGCCGGCTCGTCAGCTGGCGCGAGATTAGCCGGCAGCCGCGGTTGCCCTAGCAACCCTCGACATCATGCTCGCCCCCGCGCGCGACTCTCAAACGAACCACTTCTCCGCGGTTCCGCTCCTAGCAGGGAACCGGTTCCTTTCCAGAAGATTGGCAACCTGTGTGACGTCATCAAAATTTGTCGTCCAGCCCACCAGGGATGACGACATCGAAGCGCCGACCAATGGCAACAGCCGAAAGGAACCGGTTCCCAAAGGAACCGCTACAGAATACGGCCCCAGAAGAAAGTTCTGTTTTGTTCGGCGTATTAATGCATCTTCAACGCATACACATCACTTTGACGCGGTCAGTTTTCGCAGTTTTGTGACGTCGCGTGACAGGCAGATGAAGTGGGTGCAGCCCGAAAACTTTTGTCCAATAGCTACGGGCTAGTGTCACAGAGACGTCGAATCAGAGATAACTATTTTTCTTTTGTTCAATCCAGTCATGCATAATCAGTGTGTACACGTTATAGGTGGGGAGCTATCATGGTTATCGTGACGTTGCGCGACTCACAGTCGAAGTGGGGCTGGTTCAAAAATGTTTTTGACCAATCGCGCAGGGCTGATTGCAGAATTGGATTAGAAAAGTTTGGAATAGCTTTACATAATAGCGCCCCAGGATAGCATTGGATTGGAATTCGAATATACGAGAAAACGTAATTTCGTTACGCGGGAATTAAAACGCAAAACCATATTGCTGTTTCTTGGGTGAGCACAGACCGAAAACTCCCGACCAACTGGAGACGAACAGCCTCGCTGTAAAACACTTCTATTGCCAGCACTATACAATAATTCTATCGTACTGAAATCTCTTCTGCAATCCTTCGGTAGTGTATGCGTGATGGCTTATAACATACGCACTTGCTTTCACGTTGTAGCTTTTCATTTTAACGTGATAACGTTAAGGTACCCGTGTCGCACAAAATCCGCCGTAGGCGTCTGCGGCCGTGGAAAACATACGCAACCACGCATCCCCAACCACGCACGCCCTCTACGCAGGCCCTCCGCGCATCGTTTCCCGTCAAACTTTACGGTAACATAAGCTGCAGTTGCTGGGAATCGTGAAAAGCAGTCAGGGATCTTCGGATGCTATCGCATTTCACACTTAAAGGGAAAGCTTAAGCGTCCTCTCGATTTTCTTGTTCACATCTTTTCTGGATTTATTTTAATACCATCTTAAATATTTATTCCCACTCGTAGACAATAGGCCGCAATGTTAGTTCAGTTCAGCATTGTGTCACATTCATCTCGTATCCTTGTTGTGGTGGTATCAATTTCATCATATGCATGATGTTTTACCTTGTCTGATTTTACAGGTGCTTGACTTGCTGTACGACAAGTTTCCAATCGCGAGCGGCTCGTTCTTTGTGGCGTGGTTACAGTCTCGGAAAGCTCTGAGGGCGTCTATAACAAACCCTTACTACGCAAGCCTCATGCTGGCCAGGTACGTCGGCCATCGCCTTATGGCTGCGCCAGATGCGAACAGCCTATTGCTGAAAACAAATAGGAAACGAGAAAGCAACGAAAGTATTACATATTAATATTTTCCAAACATCACTGGTCATGTTTAAAATTATAAATTATGTTGAAATATTTGCTCAACGCCAGACGCCTTACAAATATCTATATTTTTTTTACGTTTTCACATGTAAAATGGTACAAAACTATCCGTTGTATGTGTCGTACACGTGATATTAGGGTGACTGCACAATAATAATTTCTATTATTGTACGATTCTCACTAAGTGGTTACCCGGCCACAGGTGTGCTTTAATATGTCGTTCTGATGTTAATGGGATAAATTAATTTTTCCTCGCATTTATATCGTGGCCATTTCGTACTTTCATTTGCTGCCACAAAATAAAGGCTAACGTAGGGCATTATATGAGCATTCCGTGTGCCACGGCAGTCTCTAGACGCAGGACGTCGTAACAGTCAGTTGAAAGGCGGCTATTACAGTTTCTTTTCTCTCTTTAATGTGGCGCTATTGGATTGACGCAAGACAGCGGTTACCATTAGCTGCAATAAAACAGCCCAATCAGTTTAGCTCCTGAAATAATGACGACTTTGTCGCATCACTGTCGTGCGCGTAAACGAGCAAGAGCGATCAAAATAACATTGTCTTAAAGGGCAACTTCTGCGATTTATTGAGAATGTTAAGCTAATGGAATATTTAGGTTCCGGAGACGCACTGTCATGAATCTGATAGTAGAATCGTTCCGCAACTTCGAAAATAATTTTAAATAGGCAAAAAAGCGCAAGAACCAAACCGACACCTGACCAAGCAGCCAAGCGAACCTCTTCGGAGCCGCCGTGGTTGCTCAGTGGCTATGGTGTTGGGCTGCTGAGCTCGAGGTCGCTGGATCGAATCCCGGCCATGGCGGCCGCATTTCGATGGGGGCGAAATGCGAAAACACCCGTGTACTCAGATTTAGGTGCACGTTAAAGAACCCCAGGTGGTCGAAACTTCCGGAGTCCTCCACTACGGCGTGCCTCATAATCAGAAAGTGCTTTTGGCACGTAAAACCCCATAATTAGAATCTCTTCGTATGACGTCACGAGGATTCCTGGCGGGGAAGGCACGCGAGGCATGCCGGTCTCGTCCGCTGGGCGAACGAAACTAGCGGAGAGCAGACGATCAGCTTATTCATGATCGCGCCGAATCTTCGGGTGACAATGTCAGCTGCATGAGCTCTTCAGATCTGTCAAATATTGACAGGTATGATTCTGACGAATAGCCAGGAATCGCCGTTCGCATTCCACCCGCCTCCACGAGAGCCAGTGCCCGTGCACTACATATCGTTCTGCGACACGTGTGCCCGTTCTTCGGTGTCGGGTTGCATATTGCGCTATCTATTGGCAAATGTGCTGCATAAAATGTTAAAGACGTCAGAACCAACCGTCCAGGTACCGGTGGCACTCGTCGCGGGTGCTCTACCTGTATGCGTTGAATCTGATGCTAGTCGGCCTGGCCACCGTGTTCCCACCCTCGTATTTGCACAACGGATCGCACGCCATGACGTACGCGGGCTTGGGCTTCCAGTTCGCTCGGCAGATAGTGCGTGCCGTGGACAACCGCGGACGGTACCTCGCCTTCGACGGTCGACCTGAGGCTTCGCCGAAGGACAACCATACAGTGAGTACATGCATCGCGCGCGTGACCTCAGCGCAGGACGCGTTTGCACCGTAGCGTATGGACTTCAAGAAAAACGAGACCACTGGCATGCTTTCTTGCGGAACTAGCTGCTTGTCCAAACATTCAATTTCATTATTGAGAGTTATTGACCTCTTTGTTGATCAGGAGCAACGTTGGTTTGCAGACGACATTATCATCGCCGGCAATGACAGCGAGGACGAGTTGCAACAAGTGATTGAGGAGCTTAACGGAGAAAGTGTAAGAGTGGGGTCTGAGATTAATGTGCAGAAGACAAAGATAATGATTAATAGCCTGGCAAGGGAACAATAGATCAGGATTACCAGACAGCCTCTAGACCCTGTGAAAGAGTGCGTTTATCTAATTATATTACTGAAAGGGGACCCGGTTCACGAAAAGGAAATTCAGAGATCAATAAAAATGGGTTGGAGTGCATGCGGCAGACATCGCCAGATTCTGACTGGAAGCTTACCACTATCGTTAAAAAAAGGCTACAATCAGTGCATTCTCCCGGCGCTAGCATATGGGACTGAAACATTGACGTTGACAAAAAAGCTCGAGAACAAGCAGAGGACCGCGAAAAGAGCTATTGAACGAAAAAGGCTAGGAGTAACGCTAAGAGACAAAAGAGAGCGGTGTGGATCAGGGAACAAATGGGGATAGCCAATATTCTAATTCACATTAAGAAAAAAAATGGAGCTGGGCAGGGCATGTAATACATGGGTTAGATGACAGGTGGGCCATTCGAGTTACACATTGGGTGCCAAGAGAAGGGAAGCGCCGTCGAGGATGGCAGAAAACTTGTTGGGGTGATGAAATCAGGAATTTCACAGGCGCAAGTTAGAATCGGTTGGCACAGGACAGGGGTAATTGAAGATCGCAGGGAGAGGACTTCGCCCTGCAGTGGACATAAAATAAGCTGGTGATGACGATGATGATGACCCTCTACATGCCCCATTTTCAGAACCATTGATCTGTAACAGTGCAAAGCCTACAATATTCGGTTGCCTAACGAAAACTAAATAAGCACATCTTACTAAGAGAATGAAAGCAGGAGCCGTACATGTGAAATAACACCTCTCAAGTCCAGTATGTAAGGTCTTTGATCTAATCGTACGATACGGGTATACCATCCCTGCGGCGACACAGATGGCACAGGTTTAGCTCGTGGGCCGCCACTGCACTCTAAAACAAAATTACACCCTTTGGGTCGTACCTTGCCACACAACAATAAACGTCATCTGTCTTGTCCGCATTGCCTTTCTTTACTGCTGCGAGCGCGGTACTTCCCAGTAACGAGCGGCATGCGCGTTACCAGCATGACATAGCATTCCCGACAGGAAAGTAGCGGGCACGGCGTTTTCAAGAAAGGAAACGCAAGGAAGGCAAATGACGATTATTGCTGTGAGGAAGATATACTCCAAAGGGTGTACCTTTCTTTAAGAGTGCGCCATCAAAGTCGTCGACAACTGCACAGTTTGTGGAGCTGGACTGTCATTGGTACTGGCTACGAGAAGATCCAGGGGAGGTCTGTTGGCTGATACATATGACGAGGTGTCGAAAATTTCTCACCGCGTCTCCAACGGCTGCCTGCACGACGTATGAACATGGCATCTGGGCTGGACGGCGAACAGTGGCCTTTGTCCTGGTTAGTTGGACGCGTAGTTCGTTCTGTTTTTCGAGGATGCAGAGATTGGGAACAGCATGGCGCCTACTGAAATACTGCACCTGAGGATGCCTTTGCTCCTTGTCCCTGCCTTCGAAGTAAAAAAGCGTGCGGCCAATCTGGAGCTACGCTTGCCATGGGAACTGGAATTCTGGTTCGAAGTGAGTGACTCATGAGAAGTTAAGCTGAAGAGTAGACAGGCACCCCAATGGTGTTTCGGTATCTCAGGAAAGCTAGGAATTTGTCTATGGATCTCGGCAGAAAGTCCTTGATTTTGTGGACGATTTGCTCTGCTGCACCATGAGACTGGGTAAAGCGATCATTCCTCGTCCTATACGTAACCACGCTGCTCTTTGCAAAGTCCCGAAAGTCTTTGCAGCTATAAATTGAGGCCTGCTGTCGCTGAGCACAATGTTGGGAAAGCCGTTTCTGTCAAAGATGCTCTTCAGTGCCAATACTGTGGCCTCGTCGAACGTGGGCCAGAGGATGACGACCAATGGGCAACGAGAGTATTAGACCACCATTAGCAGCATTTCCTGGTTGACCAAATGAAATTGATCCTTCGCAGCCGATTCCCAGAAAACTGCAACAGTTTCTGCCTGAATCACCGGTTCAGGTCGTTGGGCCGCCGTAGTAGCACACACACCGCAATTTGACACTACAGCTTCCACTTGGCTGTTAAGACCTGGCTTCTATACAGGCTCTTTGACTAGTACCAAACAGCGACTAGCGCCTTACTGACCGCGTTGAGCAGGTTCACCATTTCTTGGCGCAGTAGAGCAGGCCCCACAAGTTTTACCCCATGAGTAGGAGACAATCACAGATGGAAAAATTGCCTGGGTGCTCCCAAAAGCAGGTCAAGTTCTATGGAAACCGGCCAAGTGTAGCATTCTCATCCAATTTCTGATGAACTCTGAAGTATTCAAGCCAAACTGATAAAGTTCAAGGAAGAGCCTTCCGAACTAGTGACTAAATGCTATCCACAGAGGCTGGGAAGGAGCAATGCTCAGGATCACTTGACAGAGTGTCAGCTGAGGTGAGGAAATTGCCCGGGACATGCTTTACCATAAACTGGTATCAGAAAAGTTTAGCGCGAAGCCGTCGTACTCTAAGAGGCATGAGGTCCCGAGCAGCCAATCCTATCAAGTTGACAAGTGGCTGGTTGTCAGTTTCAACAGCATAGCTGAGTCCGCGCAAGAACTCATCGAACTTATGGACTGCTCATGAGACGGTCAGCGCCTGCTTTTCGATTTGGCAGTACCGTTGTTTTGCGGAAATCAAGGCTCGTGATCCGGAGAATACCACTCGTATTTACCGTATTGGTTTATCCTGCCGAAAGACTGAGCCCAGTTCGCAGGAGCCGGCATTGGAACACACCAATTTTGGAAACTCTGGGTTGTACCGGCTCATGCATGAGCTTGAGAAAACCATTTTCTCCAGGGAGCCGAAGGCTTTGCTTGAGCAGTATCTCATGTGAAGACAGTATCTGTCCACTAGCAATCTGAGAGGCGCCATGGGAGTGCACACATTTGGCGAAAAGCGGCCAATGTGGCTGAGAAACAACAAAAAGCGCCTTACAGCTGCCAAGTCTGCTGGAGGTAGCAGGCTTGTGATGGCAGTGTCTTTGCTTGAGTCAGGTGCGGTCTCACTGGCGCTGATGACGCTCAGGAACTTGGCCAACGAGACGCCCAAGAAACACTTCCAGGGGTTCATGGTGACTCCGGCCGCCTGACTTCTATGGAGTATGGCTTGAAAACAGCTGCCGTGTACGAAGTGATTCCTGTCGAAACGGGAATGTCATCCACCCTCGCTACAAAACCTGTACAAATTTCTAGAATTCGTAACCAGGGGGTTTAACACCTCGTGCACCGATGTGATTTCAAACCGCAAGTGGAATAGCGGCCAAACGGGCTAATGATTGTGGTGTATTTTTTGGGAGCATTCGGAGATGCGTACTTGATGAAACCCGGCCCTTGCATCTAGCTTGGAGATCCAGCAGTCCGAGCACTTGGCCAACGGTAAGGATGTGCTAGTACTCGGGAAGCATTACCTGGTTGAGCTTGGTCACGTCCACACATAGGCCGTATCTTCCTGCCGCTTTTGAAATGACTACGAGGGCTGCACATCATGGTGTGGCCTTGTGAACTCACGGAGGACAGTTTCCTTCTCTTGCTTGCCCCCTTTGTCTTTCACTACCCCTCAAAGCGGTACAGGCATCCGCCTTGCAACCATTAGAGAAAAGGACACAGCTCCAGACTTATTGCTGATATGGTACTTTTCCGGCATCGTACCTAGTCCTCTGAACAGCGGCATTGCAGCAGGACGTAGTGGTCGCAGCGTCACGGCAATGCGGACGCCTGCTACAGTCAATAAAGTGGACTACACCGAGTACGACTATCGTGGCGTAGCCTAGAAGGGGTGCGTCAGAAATGCCGAGGATGTACAGTTTTTGGTTGTCGAGTGGCCTTGCCAAGACGGAATAGCGATGGACATATCGATAAAGCCCAGTTTACTGCAGTCCCGGACCGCTAAGCTATTCACCGGCGCGATGGCTGAGAAAGGCGGGACATCCCGAAAACAAGTGCGGCACGAGGGAAGCATCCTTATCTGGGTCTATTTTGAATTGAACGGAGTAACAGTTCAGCGGTACCACGACCTGCCGGCCCTGTTCTTGCGAGAACTAGAGGGAGAGTAGTTGTATGTGACTTCTTCGTGCCGGAGCAGTATAAGGATGAGAAATGACCTCAGTATTTCCTCAAAAGTGGCTGTTCGCTCTTTGAAGCAGGACAGATGGAGTGAGAATGCTGTTCGTTACTTCATCAACCGCACGAATCTTTTGTCCGCCTCTAGGCTAGTCACGAGGATCTCCGCGGTACTGGTTCTCTCTGCTTCTGGAAGCTTCCCAAAGCTGCAACCCGGCCGTCGTCGTCGTTTTCCTCCGCGACATGGCGTCGACACTGAGGGAGCCCGCTTCTGTTCTGCAGTTCTCTTCTCGTTTTCGGCGTGTTCGTGCTCTCCAGCTTGAGTGAGCTCGTCCTGGAAAGTCTTTTTGGGTTTCGACAAAGCTGGTACGGCAAGCGAGTGTCAAGCAGGCCGATGACGAAACGGTCACGTAGGAGGCGTTCTTCGACTGCTGTTGACGAGTATTTGCACTTCCTCATCATGTGCGGGAGAGTGTGGAAAACGTCCACCGTTTTGCTGCGCATCTGCTGTGAGCGCCCATACGTCTATGCATGTGCCCGTCTAGTGTAACTGATTGGAAGCGCGACCTCCGGCGCCTCCTTTACTCCTACACGACGCCAGGCCCAAGCGAGGCCCGGGTTCGCCCACTCTCTCACTCTTTTTCTCTCGTTCTTGTTCCCGACGCCCGCACGGATGAGCGCATTTTATTTGGTGGATGTATTAAACATGATATATTCAAAAACTTTGCTTGACTTGCCATGCCATGCCAACGTCCCCAGCCTTTACGTCCAGCCCTCATGTTGCGCACGTCGGCGGCTACGTTCGTATGCTTCATTGATCGGACGCACGAAGTGGCCCGTGCGCACCTCTTTGAAAGCTTCGAAAGAATGGTAGACCTCGGCATCTCTCATGAGCTAAGCAAGAGTAGAGAGTTATACCTCAGCGAGTCAGTGAGCCTGCGGGCCCGCTAGCTCACTGGTCTTTTAACGCTTATGATCCGTGCTTGAGTACCCATGCAGTACTAGATTGTGTGGACCTTGGTCTTTTAGGAAGTGGTGGTCAGACCCAACGCGAACGCATGCATAGTCCTTGAATTGGAGTGGCCATGTAGGCCACTGAATAGGGGCGTCCACCATGAAGGCCGGTGGAGCGCGGAATACTGCTGGCGGTTGCCGACGGATTTCCGGGCAGTTCAGCGTTCGATGTTCTGATGCCATGAAGGGATGTCGTTTGGAGCGTGGTCGAGCAACCCCAAGCTCGCCAGAAAGTAGTGACTTGATGAAACAACTGTACAGCGCCGAAGGAGGACACATGAAAAGAACAAACAGGACAACACTCGCCCTGTCTGTTTTCATCTGCACTCATTCTTCAGCGTTCTGCAGTTATTATGCGAAGCATATTACTAGAGCTCTCCTCAGGCGCGACGGTGTCGCCTTCAATGACCTTTAGTGACCCCATGCCATATCACGTGACACCGTGACGTCACGACAGAGGAGAAACGGGGCCCAACTCGCGCCATCGCTTGCGGCGTCGCCTTCAAGGCTGACCACGTGACACCATGACGTCACGACAGAGGAGAAACGGGGCTCCAACTCGCGCCGTCGCTCGCGGCGTCGCGGTGGTATATAAGCAGCTGCGCTTGTTTCTAGGTGGCTTTGGCTCAACTCTTGCAAGATGGGCTGTGTGGGAATCGAACCAGGGTCTCCGGAGTGTGAGACGGAGATGCTACCACTGAGCCACGAGTACGATGCTTCAAAGCGGTACAAAAGCACCTCTAGTGAATGCGGTGTTGCCTTAGAAACGAGCTGTTTCTAAGGCTCAGGCATGCGTCGCTTGCTCAGGCGCACATTTCGTTGCCGCGCCGAACGCTGCGTTGCTCGACGCTCACCGCGTCCAATGCGGGGCGCGTAGTCGCTGCGCCGTAGCCCATTGTCTTACACCCCTTGGCGGGTCGACGGGAACGCTGTCGCGTTCCACTCTTGACGGCGAAGCAGGGTAACGCATGAGTTCTTTCTTCGTCTAGCCGAGCCAAATATAGCCAAGCGACAGCAGTTCACCAGGCCAAACAGTGGTTCAACAACTAAAATAAAGGCTAGTATGCTTCGCATCCTGGACTTAACCTTAGCTAAGCCACAGCCATTTTTTTTTCATTATGTCTTACAATCTCGCCCAAGCTTACATGGTTTCAAATGAGCAACTGAACCACGTTGTTGATGCGGCTCGAAGAACCCTGACTTTCTTTTCAGCTTGCAATACACGTTTGAAGGGCGTCACCATCTAGTCACTTGGGGCGTTCTGCTGCGCCCACTACTAGCCCCATCGGAGCGTAGCCGCCACAGCCTCGATATGAATCCGCAATCTTATTCTCAGCAGGATAACGCCTTAATGACTTAAGAACCGCGTCGGGTACAGAATACCGTGATGTTACCTTGTAAACGTACATAACAAAGTGCACACAGAAGAATACACGTAGAAGAGAGAGAGGAAAAACATTGAAGCAACTAAACTGAACGGAAACGGCGGGAAGTTACAGTTCGAAGATGTGAAAGTAGCCAGACGCTTAGTGGTAGAATAATGCTAGAAAAAATCATAAATCAGTTACTAAGAAATAAAATGTGACAGTTAAAAAATTCCTCTTCGCCCACCAAATGAAATCCGTGACCAAGGAACCAGAATATCTACATGTTCGAGCGTGGCGATGGCGTAATGTTCAAGCAACTGAGTGTGAACACGAATGATTGTTCATCTCGACGGGGTCGATGCAGCCACAGGAGCTATCTTTCGTTTATAAAACTGACCCGTTGACGCGTTCAAACAGACCTGGCCATGGAGCCTTTCATATTTAGTAGCGTTGCAAACACGCACCGTGACACCTTACAGAGGACGAAAGGTTCAGTAGTGATAAAGGCGAAAAAGACCAGCAGAGTGAATTTGGGTTCTCACAAGTATTCTGTCTTTCTTGATTGCAGAGTCAGAAGTGCCGATTGGCCATGGCAGAAACCTCGACTAAGCGGCGAGTGGTTCGTGATTTGTTCGCCCTGGACCTTTCCTTGGCAGCAATGAAAGACGCGGTTGCCGCCGATTCGACGCCGCTCCAGCTGAAGTCGCTGGAGCACCTGGGTCCCGAGGAGACGTTCTACGTCAGCTATTGCGACCACTTCTGCGACGAGCAGCCGCAAGAGCGAGCGCAGTCGATGTGCAACCTGGCAGTGAACGGCTCGGGCTTTAGTCAGGCCTTTGGCTGCGATGCACGCACAGACGGAACTCACGAGTGCCTTTTTTTCTGAGCTTCTTTACATTGGCTTTACACGGGTATGCAGTTGATGTACCCCCTCATCAGAGCAAGGAGGGCTGCTGACTGGTAGCTCCTTTTTGTGGGAGCAAATTTTCGCCCCATAGATGTCCCATAGACAAATGTTTAGCTTTCTTGTATACGCAAAGGGAGCATGAGAAATCGAAGATATCTAATTCAGAAAGGGGCATTACTCCCCCACAAGGAGGTATCAAGGACCCTGTTTGTTTGTTGCGTACGTTGTGATGTTATCTTTCCTGAAGATTTCGAGATGCGAACCTTCTGTGAATAAAGGATAATCTGTCGGAAAATATCGCTGATTGACGTAGAACATCGCCCTACAGTGCGGACTTTGATAGCACCAGTAAATTCATCGATCACTTCACCACAAACAATTGTTTCAACTCACCTTAACAATGTGTTAAGCACATGCATTGCATACGCATTCAACAATACGCTAGTGAAATAGACGACAAGGACATTGAGATTTCATTTCTTTTTCTCTGTTACTTATGCACGCAAATTATTGTTAAAGAGATAAGTGAGCTGCTTAGGTTGCTTAACAAGCTGCTTATGATAAACAATATTAATGTATACGTATACTCGCAGGTGAATACGCGGTGTCCATTGTAGCATTCTACTCATTTGTGTAAAATTGAAGCCATCGAGTACAAATAAGGGGCCCTATAACGTAAAACTACTCCAATATGTTTTAACTCCAATCTCCTGACGTCAAATTTGCGTAACCACCGACGCAAGCACCAGGCGGTGACCCGCAGGGTTGTCTGAACAGACCAATCAAATGCTTTCCTCGTTTATAGGAGGTTACTTTTGTTTGCATTAAAAACAAATAACATTGCCTAAACTGAGCGGCTTGTCTTATCTAATTGGCTGATAAGAAGCGAGGAGCACGGCTCAAGTAGAGAGGGATTCGATGGGGCCGAGCCAGTGTGCTTAAAATTGATAACCGGATGAAGAGGGTGGTGCGGCGTCTGCGACTGGTGCACTTTCGCTTACTTAGCTTGCGGTGGCTGGTTGAAAATCGTGGCGGCATGCAAGGGAAGGTTAAGAATGTCGCTAAAAAGGATCATCAGCAAAGAAAAGTTGACTGAGCGAGGTCGTAAACGTGCCGAAGGGGCTTGAAAACGTTACACGGCCATGCAAATAGTTTTATTACATGCGAATAAACCAATGATCTCAAGCAGGTGCGAGTAGCCAGAGCCTGAGCGATCGGCGGCAGCCTTCTTTTATTCCTCTCGGAACGAGGCAGCATGCGGCTATTCGGACAAAAATTCAGTTTTGTTCACCATATTATTGCATATTTAACGCGTACACGTCACTTTGACGCCGGCAGTTCTCGCGTTTATGTGACGTCGCGTGACAGGCAGGTGAAGTGGGTGCAGACCAAAAACTTTTGACCAATAGCCGAGGTCTAATGGCGAAAAGGCGCCGAATCAGAAATAACTACTTTTCTTTTGTTCTTTCCAGTCATGCATAATCAGTGTGTTCATGTCATATCAGATGGGGAGCTACCGCGGTTTTCGTGACGTCGCGTGACAGTCAGGCGAAGTGGGGGTGGTTCAAAAAATTTGTTGACCAATGGGGGAGGACTGAGTTTAGAATTGGAATAAAAAAGTTTGGATTAGTTTTACGTTATAGCGCCCAAGGACTGTTCTCGTCATTACCGCAGTGCTAATTTTCGCGATTGATTTGAAAAGGCTCTTAACTACCATCTCGTCGCTATATTTTGTCGCCACTGAAGAGTTTGCTGTAGCTGCATTGGGCTTCTTTAGTGCTCAAGGCCAACAGTGTAAAAATATATTACTCATATAGCTATCAGGACTGATAGCTGGACGAGTTTTCCGACCTTTATCCATCGTGTCCGGATCTACCCGTGTGCTTATGTCAATTCGGGCCTGTGGGCAAGAAGATAGATATTTTTTGGGAAGTTCGAAAGCCAGCGATTTGGACCATACTACACGCCAATCTCTGCTGGTAGCTTTTCCGAGTTCCGTAGCCTTAAAGACTAGCCATCACAATTTATATGTTATTCCAGTCATCTTCAAAACTCGCATATGGCGAGTTTTGTAAATCACAAATTTGAACTCTACGAAGCCGATCTTTCAAACTAGCAGAAATGTGCAGACTATACACATTGTCGTGTGCGAATTCTGTTCTCTTAACTTTGCTTGTTGCTGGCCAATATAGAGCTTCAATACTCACTGCCCATTACAAGCACGCTAATAAATAGCAGTAATTCCTTGTGTGCGGGCATTTTTTCAGTCTGATGGTGTACTGAAAATATACCTCTGCTGGTCTTAATATACAATAATGACCTACCCCTGCACGTGTCTTGGAACGTTCGTTTGTTCGCAGACGACTGCGTCATTTATCGAGCAATTACTAGCACATCTAATCAAGAATTACCTCAGGAGGACATTAACTGTTTACAGCAATGGTGCGACAGGTGGTTAATGGAACTTAATCCTAAGAAATGCAACTTGATGGTATTTTCTCGTCGGCGCGGCCCATTTCCTTACCAATACACAATAACATTCCAGTGTGTGCTGCGCAGCCTTACAAGTACCTAGGTGTTACTATATCTAACGACTTATCCTGGCGAACACACGTCAGTAACATCATTTCATCTGCTAACAAATCACTGGGTTCTCTCAAGTGTCATCTGAAACGCGCCCCCAAACTTGTTAAACTACTGGCCTACCAGTCAATGGTCCGACCAAAGTTGGAATATGCATCCGCCATATGGAATCCGGACCAAACATATCTCATTAACGCACTCGAAGCCGTTCAAAACCGTTCTACAAGGTTCATCCATTTTAATTATTCACATGACGTGAGCACATTTTACTTAAAGAAAGAATTGAATTTACTGCCCGTTTGTACGCGACGGCGCACTGGAACCCTTTCACTTTTCCATAAGGTCTATCACAGCTCGCTCAATCAACCACCCTATATCCTCCCCGCAGCCCGAACATCTCATCGTACACGCCACACTTTTCAAGTGGGCCGTCCTCGCATGCGCACTGTTACCTTTTCCGCCTCATTCCTTTGCCATGCCGCTACAGATTGGAACAATCTGCCCCACCAAATCTCCGCCATCATTTGCCCTTGTACGTTCATGGAGAGTGTCACTGCGCACTTTTCACAATAGAAATGACTTGTGTTAATAGACTTATATGCTCGTGCAAGTTTAGTTTGTATTACTTAGTTCAATGTATTTGCGCTGACGTATGTAACCCTTTAGCACATGCAGTTTTTTGTTGTTGTTTGCGTGTTCACTTATGTATTATGCAAATTATGTACTAATGTATTCCCACCTATTATGTAATACCCCTGTCAAGGGGTCTTTAAGGTATTAAAATGAAATGAAATGAAATACCCAATGATAACCAAAAAAACATGGAAGATATGATAGTTTCATCTGCAAGACACAGCATTGACCGCGAAAGCAAAGTATTAGATAAACTCACTAATGTTAGTATTATTATCAGATATATAAGCTGCTCTAAGCATTGGCTTACTAACAGAATTTTACTGCACGTTGACGCGCGCGCAGAGGCAAACATGAGTACATATTACTCGGTTACCGTGGGCACGCGCTGCCAGAATTCTGGAGTGATGAGCGGCAGCAGCGAGCGAAATTCCCCTTCGAGCTGCTTCTCGCTTCACGTCAACTAGGCGAGAGAGAACGCAGCACATGCTAAGCCATCAGTTTCTCAGGTCGGCTAGCCTTCGAAGCCATCCTAGGTTACCTCCACGTTAAGAAGCACACGGTTGCGCTCAGCCGAGCAGCCACGGCCGGTGTAGAAGCGAAATCGTGCGCTACTCTGCCCACCTCCTTTCCCTTCTAGTGCGAGCACATCTCACCGCTCATCCCTTCCCTCCATGCGCGCACGAAAAGTCGGCGCGCGCACCACGTTTCGTGTCCTTGCGCACGCGAGAAGACGCCGCGGCAACACTCCACCGTCCTTCTCGCGTCACTCTCGTAAGCTTTCCTCGCAGCTACAGCATATGCCGCGTGGCCACGATCTTATCGCGCTTGTTATTTACACGGAACATCACTGCGATGCCGACAGTGACCGCTGAAATTCGGCTGCAGTGTCCATATAATTGCTGTCACAATGACACGCAATACTGGTATAAACCTTATGCTGCAACTCGCACCCACCATGAGAAGTGGTAGCAGTACCTCGTCTTAGTGAAAACCATCTTTGTCAGACTTGCTGAAACATAATTGATGGGTGATTCATGGCGGCGGCAAAGCCTATCGCGAAATCACAGCTCCATATCTATCGGCAACGCACTAAACAAAAAGCTTACGCAAATCCCAGAGCTCTGATGAATGTACATGGTCAGCCAGCTGAGATGTTGACACAACAACTGCAAATTACGTGCACCAGACGCCTGAAGATCCAAGGCGCAAATGTGACAGGAGATTGGAGGCTAGGCTTCTACGTAAGGCATTACATGTAATTGAGTTCCTTTCAAAAATTACATTCTGGTAATTTTCTAATTGATAGATTACGTTTTACTCGGTAATGTTTGCTGTACAATTACTTCTTGTTAATTACATGTAACCAGGCAATCTCTTGATGAAGCAAGCCGCAACAGGTGCTGCAGCTCTCAGAACTTTGGCGAGAATTATGCAGTACAACATGCGCTGCGGTGACGTGCAGCGGTCTCTTGGTTGCTCATGTTAAGACAGGTATAGCCGGGCGCTGAGTATTTATTTCATAGAACACTCCACCAGAGGTTGGCCCGCGTTTTAACCAGGCTCTGCTGTGACTCGATCCCAATGGTAATACAGGAATTTGTTGTGATAAAAAAAGCAACAATGAGGCACTGAGCTTCACAGAGGACCTAGACGCTAGCATCGTGCTATTAAGCAACCATGATTTTGGGCTCAAGGTGTTTGTACGGTAAAACACCACTCTTCCGCTCAGCGCACGTATCGAGTGAGTTTTAAGTGTCGTTGCAGGTTTGTTCAATATAAAACGAAGAGGACTGATGAAAACTCTGAAAAACAATATTTAATGAACATAAGGTGGGAGTATATTGCTGAATAGGACGAACTGAGAGGGCCAGGCGAGCTAGTTCTACTTACTGGATTTTGCGTTAACTTGATGGTAACGTCGACGGTGTTACTTTGACGTCGTTAATTGATACTGGAGCCGAAGTGTCCATAATGAGTACTAAGCTCCGCCGTCGACCGAAGAAGGTTCTCACGCCTGCTACTACACGAGCCGTACGCGTCGCCGATGGCTGCACTGATGCTGTCACTAGTATGTCTACAGCACCAATAAGTATCGCCGGCCGCCACGTTCCACTTCTGTTTACAGCGCTGAGCACTTGCCCCACTACATTATCCTTGGACCAGACATTCTTGCGGCGCATTCCGCATCTATCGACTGTTATGCCGGTAACCTTAGCCTCGAACTTCCTCTTCTCCCGCATGTCCTTGCCGAACTCCCGAACAACTTTAGTACGACCGCCTTCGTCCACCTGGTGCCTAAAGCCTTGACTTCGTCAATTTACGATCATCTTTTCCTGTGTCCGATGGGGATTACATCGTCACAACTGTTCCTGATGTGTTTCGATATGCAATATCCCTCGACCCTCATTGCTGTAACCATTGCCGATAACCGGACATGCCTCCCCGTCTTCAATTTCGGTCTGGTAGAGCAAGTTCTGTCCTAATGAATATCGATTGCCACACTGCGTGCTATGGCAGATGACCACGTTACGACTTTTCAGTAGACGTCCACTGCGATTCTTCAGCAGGTCCGCAGGATGCAATATGCGTTGACGTCCCATTTAGTCCTATGATTGCTGCAGACCTATTCCCTGAACAAGCAGCAGGTGTACGCCGCCTTTTCGAAGCTTCATCTTCAACCTCAAAAATAGATAATTGGGTGAGACTTCATTTCTTAAGTGCGACGTAAATACTGATGATGCTAATCCCGTTGATCGCCGGCCATATCGCGTTTCTGCATCAGAGCCTAAGGTTCAGGATGAAGTGCGCAACATGCTTGCCAATGACATTGTTGAACTCTCGTCGGGCCCTTGGGCGTCGCACGTTGTGCTTGTTAAAAACAAAATGACACTTGGCGTTTTTACATAGATTATCGTCATATAAACCCAATTACAAAAAGGACATTTACCCCATGCCTCGCAATGGCGACGTGCTCAATTTTCTCCACTGTACCAACTACTTTTCATCAATAGACCTTTGTTCTGGTTACCGGCAGATTTCTGTGGATGAAAAGGAGAAAAAGAAGAATGCGTTCTTCAGTTTCCACGGTCTATGTCAATAGAAAGTTAGATCATTCGGTCTATGCAATTCCCCAGCAACGTTGGAGACCATGATGGACTCCGCTTCAAGGGTACAAAGGGTCAACGTGCCTTTGCCACCTGGATGAAGTTGTCGTAGGTTCCCCTACATTTGTGACATAGCTCGTACGCTTATCAGCTGTTCAAGTCTTCCACAAGGCTGGGCTCCAACTAAATTCATCGAAGTGTCACTTCGGCCGCCGAAAAATTGCAGTGCTTGGCCACCTCGTCGACGTTTACGGTATTCAAGCATGCCCGGAGAAAATTCATGCTGTCACGTTTTTCCCCATACATCAGTCTGTCAAACGCGTACGAAGTTTTGTAGAATCATTATCCTACTTCCAACGGCTCGTGCAAGATTTCGCAGCAATTTCCCTACCACTTAATGATCTTATTTATCAAGCGGGTCCTTTCCAAAGCAGGTGCAGAAATCTAAAGAAATAGTATTACATTAAAGCGGTGACAAAAATAGCATGTCAAGCTACCAACCGATTTCCATTTTGCCGCTGTTTCGAAAGGTTTGGAGGAAATTATTGAAAAGCGGTTAATGAAATTTTGCAATAAGTTTAAATTGTTATCAACAGCGTTATTGCGCGTTATTGGCGCAAAAAGAAGTTATTCTTAACGCGTTTGAAAATAAAAAAAATTGTGCATTGGCATCTTCATAGATTTCTCGAAGGCTTTCAATCACCTTAATCGTAACAGCTTACTTAAAGAATTAGACCTTTATGGCATACGTGGCACTCTACTTGAGCTATTGAAATCATAGCTACGCCATCGTGTACAATGCGTTAAAATAGGGCCACATATATCTCCATTTCAAACTAATACTGCTGATGTCCCACAGGGTAATACTTTAGGACTTCTACTTTTCATTTTATATATAGATGACCTTGTTTTGACTGATAGCCAGCCGAAATTTGTAATTTATGCTGACGATGCAAGTTTATTTTTCTCAAGCAGTTCCATACAACCTCCGGTTTTTGTTATTAACAATGCTCTTGATAAACTTAAAGGTGGCACTGAAGCAACCTCATTACTTAAACACACACAAAAAAACCGAAAGCGCTTCTATTCAGTACAAGACAGTTTCTCACTCAATCCGATATACATATATGCATAGGCAATTCACAGGTACAGTTTTTAGATACTGTCAAGATTTTAGGAGTAATTTTCAACAAGACCATCAGCTGGTACACTGAGGTTCAATTCATTCTGAGTTAACTGGCAAAGTGCACCGGAACTCACCCAAAATCGGCATTTTTTGCCAGAACATATAAAAGTAATTATTTACAATGCGCTTTTTGCATCCCACCTAAATTATTGTTTCTTGGTTTAGCATACTACCATTTACACAAACATTATTTAAATATATATGCTTCAAAAGAAAGCTGTGCGCTACATTGCAAACGTAGACTACCTTGCTAACACTCAGGAACGGTTTGCTCGTTACCAAATTTTGCCGATTAATACCGTGTGCGAATATTACTTCGCATTAAAATATAAGCGATGTATCCAAAATAACCAGCTAAGTTTTCTTGAATTACCCTGCCTCACACAAAATCTTTCAGAATACCCCTTTCGCAAGAAAAAAATTGGGCACATTGCCTTCTCCCGTACAATGTGCGGGCAACAGATGCTCCGACACACCCTGCCCCTGCCCACTGTTTTGAAGAAATTATTGTCAAGGAGTATAATTCCGGAAACATGTTCACTAGTTGACATGAGAAGTGCAATAATTCACTAATATCTTCTTTTTGAAAGCCGTGTTTATGTTTTTTTTCTTACCTTGCTGTGATGTATGCTGTGTAATTTTATCTTGCTGCGATGATTTTCTGTGTCTCTTTTTATTACTATTATTCTGTGCTTTTTCTATTCTTATGCTTTGTTCACAAACTCATGTATACACGAGATGTTTTTGCTCTTGTTAAATAGCCAGAACAATAACATGTCATTTACACTTTGCGTTTTCGCTTTATGCCTTGTACAGGAGGGCTCAGGAGTCCCTCAAGTGATTGTGTTCACTTTTTGCCCGGGCCTACCCACATCGTTAATTTTTGACGATGTAAATAAACTCCACTTTCACTTTGATTTTGATTTCTGAAGGAGGATATACCCTTTACGGGGGGTGCCGCTCAAGCTGCCTTGTTTGCCCACTACATCACCATTCTCACCTCGCCACCTATACTGGCCCACTATGACCCATCCTGTTCTTCAGAGGCGCGTGCCGACACCAGTGGTCACTGGATCAGAGTAGTCTTATCCCAAGGCCAACGAGGAGAAGATCATGTTGGATGGATGGATGTGATGAGCGTCCCCTTTGGAACGGGGCGGTGGGTTGCGCTACCAAGCTCTTGCTATTATACAGCCTAATGTCCTACCTAGGTAAAAAAGAAATAAAGAAAAAAACAATATGAATTCCCGGAACCAAATTTGCTGACCGCCTAATGCGCATATCGCTTACGCTAGCCGCTCTCTCACAGCAGCGGAACGCAACTATTCGATTACAGAGCGCGAATGCCTTGCTCTCGTCTGGGTGATTTCTCAATTCCACCCGTATTTGTATGGCACGCACCTCTCGGTAATCGAGGACCATCACGCGCTCTGCTGGTTTTCGTCATTCAAGGATCCTACCAGTCGGCTTGGTCGCTGGGCTCTGCGGCTACAAAAACATTCCTTTACAGTAGTGTGCAAGTCGGGCCACCTGCATGAACACGCAGACTGTTTATCGCGTTATCCAGTGGACGAACCACCCACCATTACTGACAACGATACCGATGCTTATGTTTTCTCCCTTTCTCAACTGCTCCACGTCGCTGACGAGCGACGCCGTGATGCCACTTTGCGCGCCATCACTGATCACTTGGACTCTTCGCCTTCCGATTGGTCCCTTCACTTGTTTGTCCTCTGGGATGGTGTAAAATACCTCCACAACGTTCACCCCTATGGTCCTACCATACTCCTCGTCATTCCTAAGCACCTCCGGTCAGCTGTTCTCCATGAACTGCACGACTTACCAACCGCCGGTCACCTCGGCGTCTCTCACATTTACGACTGGGCTCGACCACGCTTCTTTGGATCAGGACTTACCCGCTCCTTTCCGAAACGCATTCCAGCGTGTGAGAAATGAAACGGCCAAAAAACACAATCGACGCTTCCTGCCGGGTGTCTTCAACCACTCGATGTTCCGTCGGAGCCGTGCTTTCGCGTTGGCTTGGACTTACTTGGTTCTTTCCCTCTATCAACGTCTGCCAACAAGTGGGTCACTAAGGCGATATATTACGGCACGCGCTACGCGATCCCCAGAGCGCTTCCAATGAGCTGCACCACAGATGTCGCCACTTTTCTTCTACACGACGTGATTTCGCAACATGGAGCTCACTGAACGTGGGCGGCCATTCCATTCAAAATTCATCATGGATAACCTACAGTCCTGCTCAGCCTGGCACAAGCAGACTACGTCTTACCATCCGCAAACTAATGGTCTCACGGAGCGTCTGAATCCGACTCTGCCAAGTATGTCTGGCCCAACCATACTCATTGGGACCTTGCTCTGCCGTACGTCCCATTTGCATATAAGTCTTCGCGCCACGACACTGCCGATTGTTTCCTGTTTTTTCTGTTGTTCGGCAGGGCACCAACATTGTCACTGGACACATTCCTTCCATCCGCCGCAGCAGAGACCAGCGAATGTGCGCTTGATCCCATCACCAGGCCAGTGCAAGCACGCGATATTGCCCACGCTTGACTTCTGACCTTCTGAACACAGGGACCTGCACTTTTCGCCTCCACCTTTGGAACTGCTGTGGTTCCCGACCCGTCACCTTGGGCTGTCAGAAAAACTCCGGTCTCGGTACACTGGCCCATGCGAATCCTGTGTGCTGTTACTCCAGTCACAGATGAAATCGAATCAGTCAGTGCCACTGACGTCGTGCATGTCCCGCGCCTCAAACCCTATTACTCTCCTGTCAAACTGATATTTAGTCGCACCGGGGCGGTGCTTCTGTCGCCGGAGATAATGCCACATGCATATTGCGTGTTTTTTTTGGACGATGCGCGCGGGCATCCCGGCGAATAAGACGAACTGCACGTGAGTCTTGAGCTGCCGGCAGAACTGGCCAGCGGTGCAGGTTTTGTAAATATACTTTGTAAATTGTCTTGAGTGTTCAATCCATCGTTCGCGTAACAATATGCCAAATAAATGATTGCTTTATAAAACATTGTGCGTTCTGTGCTTGATTACGCGTGTGTTGTTTGCGACCCTTGAGCAGTACGCGACAGAGCAACACTTGAAATTGTACAGAATTAAGCTATTAGATTTGTTTGTGGACGTTACTATAGAAATTTCAGCCCTGCCCGCATCAGAGGATTATTGAACTGAGACATACTAGACTGTCGATGACGCAGCATTTGATTAAAGGTTTTTCACAATAACTCTCAAGAAAAAGTTGGTATCAAGAGGCATATTGACATAAAGGAACCTAGCTATTATTGCCGTAGTGTAACTATCATACCCTTAGTGCAAGCTATTGGAACTCGCATGCAGAAAAGAGCTTTCCCACATGTCTTTTTTTCGAAAAAAAATGCGTGAATGTAATCGATTAGATCAGTTTCTGGCAATTACGTCGTCTAATGAAATCTTTTTTGCACTTGTCAAATTCTTTCTGAATTTCAGTCATTGAGTATTCGTGCTGCTCCATGTGATCCCTACAGCATTTATTAAGTTTCTGTGATTTATGTGGGGTTATGGCTGTTCCTTTACCACTACGCCACGTATTAGGGCTATAATTATATTCGAATGCTGATTGCTGTGCTATCGTTCGTTAACGAAGATTTCCCTCAAGTCTAACTATTTTGAGGCAGTTTTTCGTGTGCGTATCATAGCCACGCACGCTTATATCGCCTTCCGTTTCTCTACCACGGGTGCGCTTTAAAACCACGGCGCTGCAATTTTGCTTTCCTTTCCTTGATTCTTAGAGACAAAGCAACAACGCGCGCATGCGATCCCATAGATGAGATGAATACATATACACATAGAAAATTATCAGTCATAGCTCTCGTAGTATAGCGCTCTGGGCCGTTTCTTTTCTCTTTTTTTTGTTCTTTCGAAAGTAGTCCTATTAGGGTTATTATAATTACACGAAGGTGTTTCGCCCTCGTCAGCAGCAGTCCTTGAGATAGCTATTCTGGCGGCTAGCTCCCCACGCTATGCGTGCCGCCCTCGCACCTTTTTAAGCTTTTCCTAGACGCTAGAGCTATACTATCGTGCCCTCGCAACCTTGAGCGATCGGAAAGCGCGTTTTCCCCTCTTGGCCGGTGGAGAAGGGAGGCTTCGTTCCGGCCGCGAAGCTGCCCGCATCTCAGTAAGGTGCCTGGTGGTGGTCTCGTGCTGATGATGCCCTCTCGGTGAGCGCATATTGCCCCCCTAATCTTTCCCCCCTCCTTTTTTCAAGAAATTATGCCTTCCAACCAAAAATCGACTGTCGCGGACAACATCAGTCCCTTTCCACGTAAGTATGAGGCTCGGAGGAGGAGCTATGGCGCTTGAAAGTAACCTGGGGCCTGACGAACCAACCGACTGAGCCATCTTTCCGGGCAACATCCAAGGGTCATGAGTTCAAATCACCTGTCATGTTCCTTTTCTCCCCCCTTTTTTCTATTTCTTTTTTTTTCTTTTTAAAGTCTTTTCCTTTATTTTATGACTGTACGGGAACCCTCACACACACACACACACACACACATATATATATATATATATATATATATATATATATATATATACATCCTCAATTAGGTATGACGACACATGTGCAAGCCATAAATACCAGGTTCTCTAGTCGAGTGCCAGCCGTGCGGTATAACCGATCTCAGATTGGTCAACCTTGACTGATCAAATAGGGCACCACTGTAGGTTAAATGAGGCGGAGAACTCCTGCGGGACCCACCGTGGTTGCTCAGTGGCTATGGTGTTAGACTGCTGAGCACGAGGGCGCAGGATCGGATCCCGGCCACGGCGGCCGCATTTCGATGGGGGCGAAATGCGAAAACACCCGTGTACTTAGAATTGGGTGCACGTTAAAGAACCGCAGGTGGTCGAAATTTCCGGAGTCCCCCACTACGGTGTGCCGTATAAACAGAAAGTGGTTTTGTCACGTAAAACCCCATAATTTAATTTTTTAATTTAACTACTGCGGGGACGGTAGAGTATCTGTCTCCCGTGCAAGAGGACCGTGGTTCAAATCCCAGTGCCGCGCTATTCTCCACCGGAAAATAAAAAAAAACCGTGTGTTGAGAAAATCGCACAAAGAGGCCTGGAGTGCGGCCTGATCCCGGCGACCAGAACCGGTAACGCACTCTCTCACCAGAGCAGGATTGGCCACCCTGGTGCAGTACTTGGCCACAACCTCCCATATGAATACGACAATCAAACCCCAGCCCTCAGTCCCCAACAGCCGCGAAGCAACTGACCACGGCGGCGGTCAGATCTGTGACGCTGCAGAGGGTGCTAAGAATACCTGGCTCCGGACAGGCCGCCATTGGAATCTGAACCTGGCAACGTTTAACGTTAGAACGTTATCTAGTGAGGCGAGTCTAGCAGTTTTATTGGAGGAATTAGAGGGTAGTAAATGGGATATAATAGGGCTCAGTGAGGTTAGGAGGACAAAAGAAGCATATACAGTGCTAAAAAGCGGGCACGTACTGTGCTACCGGGGCTTAGCTGAGAGACGAGAACTAGGAGTCGGATTCCTGATTAATAAGGAAATAGCAGGTAACATAAAGGAATTCTATAGCATTAACGAGAGGGTAGCAGGTCTTGTTGTGAAACTTAATAAGAGGTACAAATTGAAGGTGGTACAAATCTATGCCCCTACATGCAGTCATGATGACCAGGAAGTCGAAAGCTTTTATGAAGACGTGGAATTGGCGATGGGTAAAGTCAAAACAAAATACACTATACTGATGGGCGACTTCAATGCCAGGGTAGGCAAGAAGCAGGCTGGAGACAAGTCAGTGGGGGAATATGGCATAGGCTCGAGGAATAGCAGAGGAGAGTTATTAGTAGAGTTTGCAGAACAGAATAATATGCGGATAATGAATACCTTTTTCCGCAAGCGGGTTAGCCGAAAGTGGACGTGGAGGAGCCCGAATGGTGAGACTAGAAATGAAATCGACTTCATACTCTGCGCGAACCCTGGCATCATACAAGATGTAGACGTGCTCGGCAAGGTACGCTGCAGTGACCATAGGATGGAAAGAACTCGAATTAGCCTAGACTTGAGGAGGCAACGGAAGAAACTGGTACACAAGAAGCCAATCAATGAGTTAGCGGTAAGAGGAAAACTAGAGGAATTCCGCATCAAGCTACAGAACAGGTATTCGGCTTTAACTCAGGAAGAGGACCTTAGTGTTGATGCAATGAACGACAATCTCATGGGCATCATTAAGGAGTGCGCAATAGAAGTCGGTGGTAAAGCCGTTAGACAGGAAACCAGTAAGCTATCGCAGGAGACAAAAGATCAGATCAAGAAGCGCCAATGTATGAAAGCCTCTAACCCTACAGCTAGAATAGAACTGGCAGAACTTTCTAAGTTAATCAACAAGCGTAAGACAGCGGACATCAGGTACTATAATATGGATAGAATTGAACAGGCTCTCAGGAACGGAGGAAGCCTAAAAACAGTGAAGAAGAAACTAGGAATAGGCAAGAATCAGATGTGTGCGTTGAGAGACAAAGCCGGCAATATCGTTACTAATATGGATGAGATAGTTCAAGTGGCTGAGGAGTTCTACAGAGATTTATATAGTACCAGTGGCACCCACGACGATGGTGGAAGCGAAGATAGCCTAGAGGAATTCGAAATCCCGCAGGTAACGCCAGAAGAAGTAAAGAAAGCCTTAGGAGCTATGCAAAGCGGGAAGGCAGCTGGGGAGGATCAGGTAACAGCAGATTTGTTGAAGGATGGTGGTCAGATTGTTCTAGAGAAACTGGCCACCCTCTATACGCAATGCCTCATAACCTCGAGCGTACCAGAATCTTGGAAGAACGCTAACATAATCCTAATCCATAAGAAAGGGGACGCCAAAGACTTGAAAAATTATGGACCGATCAGCTTACTGTCCGTCGCCTACAAAGTATTTACTAAGGTAATCGCAAATAGAATCAGGAACACCTTAGACTTCTGTCCACCAAAGGACTAGGCAGGATTCCGTAAAGGGTACTCAACAATAGGCCATATTCACACTATCGATCAGGTGATAGAAAAATGTGCAGAATATAACCAACCCTTGTATATAGCTTTCGTTGATTACGAGAAAGCGTTTGATTCAGTCGAAACCTCAGCAGTCATGGAGGCATTACGGAATCAGGGTGTAGATGAGCCATACGTAAAAATACTGGAAGATATCTATAGCGGCTCTACAGCCACCGTAGTCCTCCACAAAGAAAGCAACAAAATCCCAATAAAGAAAGGCGTCAGACAGGGAGATACGATCTCTCCAATGCTATTCACCGCATGTTTACAGGAGGTATTCAGAGACCTGGAGTGGGAAGAATGGGGGATAAAAGTTGATGGAGAATACCTTAGCAACTTACGATTCGCTGATGATATTGCCTTGCTTAGTAACTCAGGAGACCAATTGCAATGCATGCTCACTGACCTGGAGAGGCAAAGCAGAAGGGTGGGTCTGAAAATTAATCTGCAGAAAACTAAAGTAATGTTTAACACTCTCGGAAGAGAACAGCAGTTTACGATAGGTAGCGAGGCACTGGAAGTGGTAAGGGAATACATCTACTTAGGGCAGGTAGTGACCACGGATCCGGATCATGAGACTGAAATAACCAGAAGAATAAGAATGGGCTGGGGTGCGTTTGGCAGGCATTCTCAAATCATGAACAGCAGGTTGCCACTATCCCTCAAAAGGAAAGTGTATAACAGCTGTGTGTTACCAGTACTCACATATGGGGCAGAAACCTGGAGGCTTACGAAAAGGGTTCTGCTGAAATTGAGGACGACGCAACGAGCTATGGAAAGAAGAATGATCGGTGTAACGTTAAGGGATAAGAAGAGAGCAGATTGGGTGTGGCAACAGACGCGGGTAAATAACATCTTAGTTGAAATAAAGAAAAAGAATGGACATGGGCCGGACATGTAATGAGGAGGGGAGATAACCGATGGTCATTAAGGGTTACGGACTGGATTCCAAGGGAAGGGAAGCGTAGCAGGGGGCGGCAGAAAGTTTGGTGGGCGGATGACATTAAGACGTTTGCAGGGACAACATGGCCACAATTAGTACATGACCGGGGTAGTTGGAGAAGTATGGGAGAGGCCTTTGCCCTGCAGTGGGCGTAACTAGGCTGATGATGATGATGATGATGATGGCTGTTCGTATGGAGTAAGCTCTTATTCAGCAATAATCCACATTTCGTTCTTATATTAGTGAGTTTATTGCACGTTTATTGCTCTATACAATTTTACTAAAGCACTTCAGTGTGTTAACCAGTTTTGACAGATTGTCAAGATGTTATTTGCTGCTGTTATATGTACATGACTTGTTTCTTTTTATGCTGGTCGGTGCTTGCTACCCCCCTGTATGCATTGTAATATTTCTCCTCCCCGCCGCCATTGTAACGCCATGAGGCGCTGCAGGTAAGACGTAAATAAATACATCAAGTTTATGAATTTGCGCTTGTTTTAGAAATTTGCAAATGTTGTACCAAGTTTTAGAACAAACGGATTCCTTTCACGCACATGCCCTCAAGCTCTTCAAAGATAGCGTGGCGCAAGATTGCAGCAAACGCGATGCAAGAAAGAAACGGTAATGTTGCCTGCGCCGCCCTCTTGTGGACGCACCGGGCACCATATAGCAGAGGAGCATACTTGCTTCAAGCGAGTTTATTCAGAAAACGTCCTGAAGTAGGGGAAATTGGACGCCTAAATGTCCCTAAAATGTCACCGGCATCTAAACACTATGCGTTGCTTGTCAGGCTTTGCTGTTCAAAGTCTGCTGATGCTTGTGTGCTGAGTTTGAATCTAAATCATGGTGATTGAAGTGTGTATGCATTCTACACAAGGCGTGCTCTCAGGGCATACATTTAATTTCACGCTAAAGGAAAACAGTAAGTCGAGCTGGATAGATGGATTAGTTGTTTTGATGTTTATCATGTGTAAGTGTACAACATAGTTGGGTAGGAAATTGTCGCCAAAGGCACCCCTTTGCTTCTCAATTAGAACCGCTGAAGCCAAACGGTTCAGTTGACGCATATCCACGTGATCTCTTTCTCCGCTGTTCTCTGTGAATCAGCCAGCGCTGATGTCACATGAAAGGTATCACAGTTTGCCACAGGAGGTGCCACACTGATTTTAAATTAGGTATTTTTCTTGCTTACAAAAATGCTGTTCCCACTACGAATTACGAAATCCTCATCACAGAAGCCTAGTGTTTCAATCTATCCGAACTTAATATTTTCTTTAGCAGTGCGCTTTTAAAAAAATACCTGCTCGCCCTCCTTGCCCCTTTGGTCGGTCATTGTCGTGTATGAAAGATTTTACAAATTTTGACACTGACATGTTGGCAAATATGCCTATTTGTGTCCTTAACCAAATTTAAACGTGTTGTACATATGGGTGCAGATTGTTGTTGACCCTATTTGATCAAAGTCGTTGAAAGACAATGTAGGGGCCGTCACCAGGCGATGAGACCATGGCATGATAGTCCATATTCATATGACCCTGAAGAAAAGAAAATAAAAAAAACGATTGTGCAGTAGGAGTGCACACAATGTAATCAACACAACATAGAATAAGAGCAGCTTTTACACAGAGACATTATCTTTGAAACCGCGCCCAATGTAATACGCGTACGGTAATTCATGAAATAAAATTTCAAACGCTAGAAACTCAGAAACCAATTTGCCAGCAAGAAGGCTACATTTTATTCTGTGAGGTGGTTGGCCTCTCTTTCAAGAGACAGTAGTGAGGGTGGGACCTAACCGTTACAGCGGCACATGCTCTTTTTATATACGCCTACTTGTATTGGGAGTGGTTAGCGTAATGCTGCTCCGCTATTACTACTACAGTATATTTATTATCGCAACTTTTTTACTATAAAGTCTTACTTTTGTATCTGTACATATATAGCGAACCGAGCGAGATGCACATTGACCAGTCTTCCTATTTTTGTATGGTTTATATATATATATATATATATATATATATATATATATATATATATATATATATATATATATAGATGCCTAGAAGCCTTTGTTTATTTACCTGGCAACGCCTTCTAACGAAATCTAAAAGCTTGTGGCAGCCAAAAGCACTGCCGCGAATGGCCACATTGATAAGAAATGTGCTGTAAGAGAAGAGGCACGAGGCACGCTCACCTTCTGAGACTCTCCCAATGTCAGCTTGAATTTGTCGACCATTCTTGCACCCGTGTATATGATTTCCAGAAGTGCTAGACGCTTGCCGATGCAGTTCCGTGGGCCATCACCGAATGGCTGGTATGCGATTGTGGGCCTCGCAGCAACGTTCTCCGGCAAAAACCTAAAGCAGCAGCAGCGACAAAAACAAAAATGCTACTTTGGCTTCACTTCAGAATGAGCAGCTGCTCTTACGTCACCAATGCTACCCTCTTAGGTGCACGAGCCCCACTGCGTCCGTTTTCGTTTTTTGCCCCTTACCTCACGTTAAAGAAATGGAATTCACTGAAGCTCAATCACCGGCACCTACAGAAAATCCAGCCATGTTTCAAATAGCAGCTCTTACCAGGACATACTCCTGGTTAAGTTACTCGGTAACCTGGGAATAGGGGCTGCTTTTGCAAACCATTGATTTCACCGACATTATTTCCTAGCAGCAACAGCATACAGCGTCAAATGTAACGTATGTGGCACAGAACAAACTACAAAGCACCTGCTGTGTGCATGCCCATCACATGAAAATGACAGAAAAAACTAAATGACAGGCTCGTTATAAGAACGGAAGATTCTGGGACCGTGGCCGTGCCTCTAGGTTATGCGCACGGCGTCGAAAACTGCTGCTGTGCTTTTTGAGGTTCACCGTCTTATATTATCTTATATGCTGCGAACTTTCTTCTCTCGTCCTTCTCATATTCCACTTCCATTTCTCTTTTCCCGGTGAAGGGTAGCAAAACGGGCTAAGGCACACTCGCGCCTCCCCCTCTCGCTCTGTCAAACCTGCTGATTTAACAAGATATTTAGTTGAAGTCAGTAGACAGGCTTTTTGAAAGAGTCTTTTTTTTCTCGAAACATTTTCGTATGTGCCCTTTTCAACATAGTCCCCAATGTACCTATACTGACGACGATCCTGTGTTTACTGCGTTGTGAACAAGGAATTCCCCCCCCCCCCCCCTCCCCGTATAGGTTTTTAATTGCCAATAAACGTTCGGACTTCCTCAATTGCCAGAATCTTCTGTGTGCTGTGTCTATTATGTAAGTGGGTGAACAGAAATTTCACTTTCGTGCAAATACTTGTGCTGAAGCCACCGTGTGCGCTCGCAAGCGAAAATATCGAGAGAAATGGTGCCCCGAATCCGTTTTCTTCGGATCCGGGTAGTGCTGGGTGAAGTCAACTAATACATTCTACGTGGGCGTGTTCAAGCAATACGATGTATTAACGCAATTCCACCGTGCCGAGCTGTGCTCGAAGCAATTTTAATTACTTTTTGATGCCGCAGTCCTCAAACACTTGCTCGCGGGAGTATTTAGGGTTGAATGTTCGCATTTGAGTTTGTGTTTAGCAGCCCAAAACGCACACTTGAAGCGCTTACCTGTCGGGGTCAAACGTTTCTGGCTCCGGCCAGATGCGAGGGTCCATATGGATCTGAATAGTTGGCGATAAAATGCTTGTGCCCGCCTTGTACTTGATGCCGTTGTACTCAAAGTCGTTTATTGCGCTTCGGGTTGTGAAACTGCAAGTTTAAGAGCAAGAGGCATATAAGTAGTGCAACTTTCGCGTGATTAAGTACGGCAGCAATGCTGAACTCGTTTGGAGACTTACGTTACGACGGGCGGGAACATGCGAAGAGTCTCGTCCACAACTCTGGCCAAGTATTTTAAGCCTTGCGATATTGCCGTGTAATCCAGTTCTCCCTGCGATGAGTTTGCTCCTATTATTATTCCCGAACAGTTAAATCAATAGCGTGACGTGCTATCTCCATTGCAACCTAATTTGCGACAAAATGCAGTCTAGTTCTCATTGTAGCGTCTGGCAGCTAACAATGGCTTAATTTGTATTCTATGGACTGCCCTTTTCCTATATTAAAATGCCATCCGAACATATTGGCAGCCATGATAGTCGGTGTTCCTTCAACTTGTTTCGTGTAGAAGAGAAAGCCAAGGCCCATGCAAAAGCTTTTCATGAGAGCCGGAGGTCTACGAAATCTTATTTCATACTGACATTAACTCCTTGTCCGTCCAATCGCGTATTCGTACGTGAACTGCGCTTTCCTATCCCTTACAAGTTTAATGTGCAGCATAGTTGGAAAGAAGATGAGACGAACAGTAGATTTAGTGTAAACTTTTCGAGGTTTGCCCACAAAGCATGTTAACGGTGATGGAGCGAAGTAATTTACTACTGGAAACAACTGCCGGCTAACATCCTTCTCGTGAAGAAATATCGTGGTGTTTTGTTTAGTTTTCATATTGTGCTTTACATGTGACGACCCGCGTGCTCTGCACGAAGAATTTTTCACAATTGCCTTGAAAGAAGCAGATGTACTCACATAGCGTGCAATAACAGACTTCACTTCCTCGCGGACATTTTCCTGGATGTCCTGATGCTTGGCAAGAACGTAGGCGAGGTAGCTTAGCCCTGTGGCTGTTGTCTCGAAGCTGAAATCAGCCGTAAAGCAGACGTGTGTGACAAGATATTTGACTCGCACACTTTCTAGCAGGAGAGATGAGCGCAGCCATGGAAACAGCGTACATGAGAAAATATTTTGTAGGTAACAGGCTCGATGAAACGCATCGTGGCCTCCGCTACAATGCAAGTCATGTAAGCACTAAATAATTCATGAACAAGAGCTATGCAGGTAGTGCTGAAGCATGACTGCCACTCTGAAGCCAACCATCAAAGCATTGTACCGCCGGCACTTGGCTGCTTATGCGATTCGGCAGGAATATTTCACGTTGTCTTGTGCAAATGCGACAAGCGGAAGCCCATAATCATAAGCGGGGTGGAGTCGAGGCAGGACTGAATGTTTATGCTTGTCATTCTGTCAGCTTGCATTCATTCATATTGAAAGTAGCAGTTTCATTTTGAAGAACGTATACTGTAAGAACGAGCACTGTATAGGGTGCTTGGGCTTCATGTCCGACGGTGATAAAGTTTTCACGCGGGAAGTGAGGGTGTTACAGACAAAGCATGGCTAGAATGGTGAACGAGAGTTCATGCGGAACCCCACATGAGTGCCGCAGTTCTCCTTTATTGGGAGCTTAAAGAAACTAACAATCAAGTCTGTTTTCAGTGAGAATGCCAACAACATTCATGTGCAAGGATTTCTTTTCGGCTGAAAAGTGCCTCTGGTGGAACTGAAGTTACCTAATTATGTGTTACATCATGTGCTAAATTATTCTATATGTTCAACTGCACCAGCCTTCCGCAAGTTTCAATTTTTGCGAGGCATAGGCTTTTACAGTGCTCAAACATCGTATCTGTGACATTTTTACACTCTCCACGAAAAACACGACGACATCTGGAAACATCTGTGCCACAAAAGCGCCAACTTGCAATGGAGAGTAATGATGTGGCCCACGCCTACTGCTATGCATCAAATTTATGCTGCTACAACGCAAGAGCCCGCGTTGATAGATGTACGGCACGCATACTTCATTCCGTAGAATTTCGATTTTCTAGTGAAACGCAGTGTCCAGTTAAAATTATTTGAACTTTTCTCGCAAGGATGCCGAAATAAAAGGAAATGTACTCTGCCTTTGAGGGATTTTTACCTCATGTCAGCGAATAAACCTTGAATATTATATTTTCGTGGTTAATGTATTGTCTGACTTACCCAGCGATGAATAGAATGGTAGTATTGATGCCAACTTCTTCTGGACTCATTCTTTTGAAAAGCTTGGCGTCAGCTGCATGGAAGAAATACATGTTGAATAATTATGTTTACAGAACAGTGCAATCTTGCAATCTTCGAGGAGCAGCTGTGTGCTTAGCAGAAAATTTGTGATAAAACGTGGAATATCAGAGATAGACAATATGTTCCCGACTGATGTTGTTTAAGAAGCCTGTCAGATTGTTTTAGTGTGAAAGACTTGTTTTAAACTGCGCTTGGGGCTGAATCTTCAAGGCTCATTGTTAATACCGAATTTACGCCTTGCGACAGCACTGAAACAGCGCTACGATTAATATTATTTGGCTTAAGCAATAGTTAGAAATTAACCCCACGATATGAACGTTCACTATTTTGTAAGACTCGCAGAATCTGAAAACATGGAGTGTGAGATTTATGCTCGGGTTCCACATTTTTCTTGCTATGACAGCACAGGTTTTTGATATTTAGGCAATCCAACGCTTTTTGTTACCATACCTGCTTCGGTAGTGTACGACGTGAGGCCATAATAAAAAAAACTCAGAGACGCGAGTGCGAGTAGGAGCCCCGCTAACTGAAAGCTGCAAATTGAACTGCATTCTACCTATTCGCTGGATCGAACTTGCTGACAGCGACAGAATCAGAAAAAAAATCCCCACAATTACGATACCCCGTAATGCGAAATTTGAGCGCAGCTCTGCGCGTGTTTTAGTTTCGCGATATATTGGCTTGCGCGGATAGTCTTGCTCGCGCGACACGTTGCAAACGGAGCGAGGTGCGGCGCGACTGCCTCGCTAATCGGGAGATCGCGTGAAGCAGCGCGTGGGTGACGCGTGGGCACGATTCACAGCAGCCGCCGCAGACAGACCTCCTCTCACGCAGTGCTTTGTTTCCATATATGGTATCTCTGGACGCGCACGTCGCATGCCATCCGTGAACAGACGACAGAGCGCATCTCTGACGCCATCTGGCAGCAGTCTTCGCAAGTCTTGGGTGGTACTGCGCTTTTCTTCTCAGGCTGTGCTCCGCGTTGGTTTACATCTTTCGCTTTGCTTATTCGCTCAGTTACGACTAACAGTGCCGACGTTCGCCGAAGGAAGAGGCGCCTAAAAACAGCTCTCTAAAAAGGCGAGTCAACCAAAGTCGCCGTGAAAGAAGTCTAGGCGACGTATATTAACGAGCGTTAAGGAGCTCGTGTCGCAGAAAAGCCGGTGTCATCGGCGTCGGTGTTGGCGTCCACGGCGTTGGCAGTGAGCGATAAATCCCAGAAGGCACTTCATAAATAAAAAAAAAACATCTTGCAAGATGGGCTGGTGGGAATCGAACCAGGGTCTCCGGAGTGTGAGATGGAGACGCTAGCAATCAGCCACGAGTTCGTTCCTTCAAAACGGGACAAAATCGCCTCTAGTGAATGCGGTGTTGCCTTAGAAACTTGCCGTAGAAAGTTATACTGCGTTGTATATCGGTAATTATGACCATGTAACTTACAGAAGTCGCAGTTTCACGAGTAGCGAAGTACGTTTCCGCTAAACTACTTCTGCGCTCTGCGCACACGCAGAGCCATGTTGCGGCAAACACAGGAGACGCCCTCCTCGCAATGTACGGCGCTGCCCCGACACGTGGCGCGCCACTCGCCCCATGACCGCGCCCGCCTTCATGGCGCGTCGGGGCACGGCTATCTCTGCCGATCGCGACGCTTGGCTGGCGTAGCGCGTTTGAGTAGGCGGTGCGAACGGGGTGCGATAACGCTATCGCGTTCCACTCTTGAAGGCGAAGCTTAAGCGTCCTCTAATTTTTGTATATGTATTGATTTGCACGGAAATTAGGATATTACCAGTCTGATAAGTTGGGTCGGCTAGTAAAATTAATTTAAATTATGGGGTTTAACGTGCACCTATATCTAAGTACACGGATATTTTCGCATTTAGCCCCCATCAAAATGAAACCGCCGTAGCAGGATCCGATCCCGCGTCCCCGCTGTTAGCAGCCGAAGGTAGGCTAGTACACACACTAGAGAAGAAATAGCTCTTTTGAACTGGACAGAGGCAGCGACTACTTACACGAGTGCTGACTAACAACCACACAAATTGATTATTTGGGCGCGTTGTCTATAGTCAATTTCCTTTCGCTTTATCCTCTGCTAGTTTCAACACTAGTTAAGGACGGATGGTGTTTAAGATCCAAAGTCGGCGCATCTCGATGACTCAAGTGCATGGTGGTAGCGCGAAGGAAGATCTGTTCTCCGGTAAACAGACGCTTTATTCAAACAAGTCGTTCCATAGTTAAGACATAGAGGGTTCGCTGACGCATGTATCACCATGCCTGTGAATAGCGAATGCAGAAGAGCATTAAAGATGATGCAATGTTGCCTTATTGCATAATATTAAGCCGAAAGCCCTAAGTGGCTCGTGGCAATGTCTCATACCCCAAAAAGGCACAGTAAGACAAAAAAAGCACTGAGACAAAAAATATCGTCATCAGGAATGGCTCATATCCCCGTAAGCAAGCAAATACACAATTGCTGAATATCAATGAAAAAAAAAACGAAAGAAAGCACGAAGAAAAGAAACAACGAAAGAAGGAACGAAAAGCAATGAAACAAAGAAAGAACGAACAAAATAACAAAGAAAGCAAGAAAGAACGAAGGAAAGACGGAAAGAAAGAAAGAAAGAAAGAAAGAAAGAAAGAAAGAAAGAAAGAAAGAAAGAAAGAAAGAAAGAAAGAAAGAAAGAAAGAAAGAAAGAAAGAAAGAAAGAAAGAAGAACCTTTAGGTAGTATATTAGACGCTCGCATTTGTCGTTGAGGGGGTCGACGTACAGCTCCATACATTTACTTCACTCTACTGCTTGTTGTGTGTTGCTTGCAAGAAGTCTGACCCCACCGATCGTATAACTTAATACATCATCACATGCGCAGCAGGCTTTCGCATTCGCGTGTTACAGGAGCGTAATATGCTGTCGAACGTTTTCTGAATTATTTCCAGTGTTTTATTTGTTTCATTGTCGGGCCTTACACTCCCATCCGTTCCGTCTACTTAATTTACTCATGCCGAGATATTTCATTCGCTTTTTTTCTGGCGCATGTAGGGAGACGCTGTCTTATTTTGCGTAAACGTTGGTTGACACACATGTATTTGTTTTTGTTTTTTGACAAAGAGTCCAAGTAGGCTGATCCTGAATATAGGGCAGTTCACGTTCAAATGTGGTTAGTTTTCGACTATATTGGTGCTAACTACGCCGGTATCGTTAATCTGACTTACATTGCAAGGAATTTTACCTTCTTATCTTGTGCACACCTACATTTTGATAGCTTTTGTAACTCCCTATGACATTCCAAAGTTACGAAATTCACCCTTTCGTTAAGGGATTACATATACATAGAAAGCTAGATCTCAGATACGCCAAACCTGCCTGAAGTCGGCAAAGAAGACTTTATATACAAACATTTTCTATGCCATTCCTTCTAAGAAAGTGTTTGCGAAAAACTTTTTAAGCAGTCATTTATAATGATTGCGTCACTACACGTTCTGGTATACCTTGTAGCGTGTCTCAAGTCCCCCTATTGCTAAACATAGCCAGTTTAATTTCAGAGCGTGCGATAAAACGACAAAGCAGCGGTAGTCTCACTGAACAAATACTCTTAAGTGAAAACAGACTGATCAACCACACTGTCAAGGTAGGTGAGCGACGGCATGACGGGACGACGAAATATCAAATAGAAAACTATGTGCGATAGAAATGAAGTTGCTACAGCAATATGGTAAATATGACACATACCATCAAGAAGTTGGGGTGCTTCCGGCAGCTCTCCTTCCTCACTCTCAACATCAAGCATCGTCTGCAGCATGTCCGGCTTCCTCGCCTAAAATCAGAGGTACAAATCATAGCGAGTCTTGTCCTCTGTTAGGTTATAAAATTTTAACGGGACGACTCCACAACCATTCGAAGAAGAGTTCCAGCAATGGTAAGGTTGTGTTAAATTTTTCACAGTGCAAGCTGTTATGGGCCCATTCCCACAGCCGTTTCGGTTGGAGATGTCGTCGGCCACCGCCGCCGCTGGCGCCCGTCACAACTATCGGCAGGAATGAGAAAAAAAAAATGCCCAGTTCTCACTGAGATACAAGCCGGCTTTCTGTGCGGCAGTCAGCAACTCTACTACTACGTCGCGCCAGCGCTTCCTAGCTGCTGCGAAAGCATGCCATATACACGTGTCCTAGCACGCGAGGAGCCACGTGATTTAAGATGCGCTGTGCGTAGCCTCCATACGTGCCTACTTTGCATATTGCATATTGTTGCACCAGGTGACACTCCACGTAGCAGTTGCATAGCTAGCGGTGCAAGGTAGATAGACAAGTTTTAAAAAAGACAAAGAAGATTAAGGAGATGTATAAAAAAGCGCTAGAATAAGAAACATGTATAGCATAAATGATTAAATCAAGCAGGCTAAGTGACTGGTTCTCGTCGCCCCATTTCAAAGGGGATGTCAATAAGTCATTATCTTTATCAGAAGCAGCACCGTATCGTGGCAATTGTCACGCGATGTGAGATGCACGCCACGTAGCGTCAATACGTGCAACTTTTCCACTGAAGTTGCGTTTTAATCAACTATGTTTCGCAACATGTAGCAGTTACATCGTAGCGTGTCACACGTAAAGGGAACGCGACATGTTCGTCAGGCAGTCTGGACTCCTGTGTTTGCTCTTCGGTACAGGTTATGACGCCTTCTCGCAACGTACGAACTGCTGCTGAAGAAGCGAATCCTACAGCTACGTGCGCGGCTGCCACTACGCAACCTCGGTGTCAGCAGACCTGTTTGCAGAGAGCAGCACAAGCCGCAGCTCCCGTCGAGACCGGGCGGACAGTTCAGTTCGATCTCGTGATAACGACGCAAAGGAACTTCGCCGCGAAGACCCTGTAGTGCGCGCTGCCGAAAATGGAGCTCCAATGGAGAAGTAGGAGTAGATTTTAATGAACAGAAAGGAGGAGAGGTCGGCCTGGAGAGTGTGTCTTTAGCCTGCTACCCCTCACTGGGGAATGGGGAAGTGGGAAATACAGGCAAAGGTAGGTGGCGGGTGATTATGGTATGGTACAATGAGATACTATATACACGTTGTCCAATATGCGGATGCGCACTGTAGACGCAATGCACGTAAGCTCCTATGGAGCCGCTCCTCTAGCTTACGCAGTGACTTTGCTGCGTGTGCCGCGCAGGGCTGTGACTTTTTTTGACTTACTAATACAGCAACAAACAGCACCCTAGAGACCACCAGACTTCCATTAGGCACCCCATGTTTGAGGGAGATCGGATAAATACATATTAATGTTTTGACCAGCATCAAGGCTGTCTAAGGCTACACTAAAAATAAATAAAATAAAGACTGAACGTCCCATGGGATACTGTCCGCGAAGTAGCATAGTTCGCATAAACAAGTAAAACGCTGCATGTGTAGACAGGAGTCGAAAAATGCTTCAGGCAGAATAGGAAAAATTAACATAAAATTTCGAGTGAGATGTGCGCGCTTCGTGTTTTCCATGTCCCTTGGCCGAAAAGCGGCTTTGAAGTACGAGTCACCTTACGTTGAGAGCAAGGAGAGTCCGGGACAAGGAGTTCCTGAAGATACTTATTGTTCTCTTTAAAATTCTCCACTTTTAATTAATCTACCATTCCCAGAGCTTTGAAGTAAGTTCGCGGAGTGATAGAGTATTTCATTCCTTTGTATATAGTGAGACTTCGCTTGTAGTCTATAGAGGAGTCCGTAACCATATAAATAGAATTAAATGCGTGTTAAGCAGTCACCGGCACTTCATCAATATTATGCTGACAATCTCGCCTGAATTTCTTGATGGACTTTTGCGATAATATTTTTAAATGAACAAAACTATATTCGTTGATTTATTTTGAGTTCAGCGCGTATACACAAGCATAAACTCACCTCGGGATTTTTCATGCGAAGCTGAACCACCTTTGATGTGTGTTTGTTGAATATATCATACGTGAATGAGCCAATCTTCTCGTTCAGCCAAAGTATTGGCGCGATGTACTTGGACATCGTTGTTGTACTATCTAGAAAAGTGAAAGAGAAAAACTGTCATCCACGAGAATGTAGCGCGAAGATACAAAAGAATCTCATGCAGGTTCCTCCTAAAGAAAATATCCCCATAGAAGAAAAGCTCGTTCTGATCGTAGTTTGAACCCGGCACGAAAGCCTTTCCGGGCGGTCGCTTTGTAAATCTGAGCTAATGAGGAGGCTTGAAACTTACAAAGCAAGGCCCAATTAATAGACATTTCGAAGCGCAGAATATCTTCAAATAGTCTTGAAAATGTAATAGCATTGTGCGGATTTTGAATTTCTAAGGAACACCGCGGATAATTTAAGAAGAAATCGACTGTTTAAGAGCCCGAAATAATTTTGAAAATTAGTGCGGTGCTGTAAACGAGCCACTAACATTTATCTTGATGTTGTTTCTGGAAACTGTTATTCTGAAGAAGTTTACATACTTCAATACTTGTGAGGAAATCCATGAGTTTTTAATTTTTGTTGTAGATGCTAACACGAACTACCGCGTGAATTCATGACCGCATGAATTCAGAAGCAAAGTTTGAATGGAAAACCCGAATTGTTGGTTATACAGCGTGCCAATGCATTTCTTCGGACACTGAAAAAAAATATCGTTCACGCAAACACACACACACACACACAAATACACACACACACACACACACACACACACACACACGCACACGCACACGCACACGCATACGCACACACACGCACACGCACACACACACACGCACACACACACACGCCCACACAAACACAAACTCAAACCCATGCATACACACACACGCGCACACACACACAAACACACGCACACACGCGCTCAGACAAAGACAAACTCAAACACACGCATACACACACACGCGCGCACACACACAAACACACGCATACACACAAACACGCACACGCACACACGCACGCGCACGCACACACACACGCTACCATGGGATATCGAGTCCAACAGCTTTGATGCCTTCAGGTAGCGGGCTAAGTTTTACTGAATAGTTGACTCTTCCATATCAATGGACCACGTGAAACCTGCAGCCCGAAGGATGTTTTATATCTGCTGCCAGGGCCATGGCCAGGGCTTAAAAAGTGGATGAATAGATGGCGCCCTCATAGCTCAGTTGGTAAGAGCGCTTACATACACTTGCAACAGGATGTAAAATCAGGCGAGTTAGTGTAGCTTCATAGCTGTAAGAGCGTCATTTTAGTTTATATTCAGCACCATGTGGTGTCCCAATCTTTTTACTCACTCTGCGTCCAGTCGCGCTGTAGGAACCATGTAACATGTATGTACATGCCTATGCAAGCCTCACATTTGTTCTAGCTATATTTATCGAGGGCGCAATAGCGCGCACGTTTATACGTCATTGTCATTACTACATGCCTGTCTCAATCCTTGTCACCGCACAGCGTTATCGTTAGGCTATTTCATATCACTGTATAACGAAGCTCTTTACTAGCGATCTCTAATTACCCTCTTTTATATGCCAACTGGTTTCAGTCTATTCCTGCGAACGTTCATATTTTATCACACCACTGCATTCAATGCCGTCGTCGACCAAGTTGTCCTTACCTTGGTGCCCATTTTATCACTTCAATAAAACATCAACTCTGAGCATCACACAGCCGGCCTAACCCCGCTGCATCTTATAAGGAACTGGACTATCATTCACATCAGCGTTGAACCAGTAGTCCATATTGGCGTCTTCTGGCCTGTCACACTACACGTAGCTTTTACGGTGCCTCGCTCGCTGCACACTTCGGCGTTTATCCTCCGGTTTCTATCTCAATCTCCAAATCCTAGCCCCATATCTTAAGCATTGGCAGAATCCGCTGAGTACATGCCTTTCAAATATATCTGTACGTTTAAGTGCGTCTGTGTGCTTTGTTTCGTAGTTGCAAGTGAATCCATAGGATGCGTTAGGGTAAGGCAAAATATGCTATACTCACGGGCAAGCATGTGCACAGGTCCGGTCATGACGCCGGGCAGCACGCTCTGCGCTGTCTTCAGGAACGGATGCGTAAGCTCGCGCTGAAAAGTGCAGTCGAAGCCGAACGCAGCCCGACCCACGTAGTCCATGGTCAGGCCTTGGAAGAGACGCAGCATCGGGTACTCTTTGCCATCGTCCGCCTTCTCGCCCAGTATTTGGACGAATATGTCGGCCACTTGAGACATGTACGGAACCATCTGCATCGAATTCGAAGGTAGAGCCTCGTAATCAGTTGCTCTTCCTATCACGCGTCACCTGCGGACTTTAGAACAGAGCTTGAAGTCGGCAAAGGCGCCTATATACTCCTCAACACATCGAGTATTTAAATTTACTTCTTGAAGGATAAAATATCGAGGCGTGCAGGATCATATGTGCATTTGCTGTTGCTTCAAAGGAATCGTGACTGGCGTTCTAAAAAAAATTAAGTAATAAGATCATTTGCTGGTGTAGAAAAGGCGTCAGTCACATTTGATGAAATATCAATGCCGAACAATTTATTAACACTTCCAAGGCGCCTGCTGTGTTACTACTATTTTCGGAAATGACTGGGTTCTATTCATCCCGCCACGTAAGCAGTATCAAGATAAGGCCAAATTATGAGTCTAATAGCACATCCAATGATGACTTAGAATTTGCTTTGGTTGTCGCTTATTGTATATGGCATGGTAATTCGACGGGGATTATCAATGCTACTAAATCTCGCACAAAGAGCGCTAACTAGAGAAGAAGAATTTTAACGATTGAGGAAAATTTTCTTAATAGCTGTCAGGAGCTGTGCGTTTTCTGAAGAGCAGGTTCAGGAATGAATTTATTCACATGATTTCTGGATTTAGTTGATAATTAAAATAAGACTGTCTTGCAGTCTACTGCATTAAGCTACGTAAAAGTCGTTGCGTACAAGGTTTGTAAAGCCACAAAAGAGAAATTATAGAAGATGAATTACCAAAATTATATTGGTCTTCTTAAAATCACAAGTGTTGCTTTGTAACAACTGTAAAAAAAAACAAACTTGCAGGCACTTATTCATAACTTACTACTAGGTTGCAGCCTTGTCTACGCCATCCCTCTTTATTTTAAATGTTCCTGAAAATGGAAGAACGCTAATTTATTTTGCTCCAATAAGAGATCGATAGAGTGCTGAATAATTGTAGGCTTCTTGGCGTCGTTTCGTATTGTACAAACTATTATTTACATAAATTCTAATACAATGCAATCAGCGCTCGTCTTCAATCCTATGAGGGTACAAGCTGCCTTGAGGGAGGCATATTCAGCAATGAATTACATTCAGTATCCTCAACCAAGGGAACTAGAAATATGTCGATCACAAACAACTCCTCTTTGTGGCTTTGATATTGGTTATACTAAAAACGCGTTCTGTGCAGAAGAGAAACCAATAGTCATGGAAGAACTGCGTGGGGAAGAGGTACGGGAGAGAGAGAGGGAGAAAGCTGTTTATTGAAAATGCAGAGTGTTTAGCCAGCGTATTTTCGCCTGCAGGCTACTTTGAAGGGAATAGGACGAAGAGGAAGAAAGGCCCTAGAAGAAGGTGGGCAGAATAAAAAGAGAAAATAAAATATAGAAATGCAGGTCGTGTTATGTTATCAATAGCAGGGCAAGTGTCCAATGTGACGTATGTAGACGGTAAGTGCGAAATAAAATAAAATCGCAGTCTTCATGAGACGACGTAAATGTACGGGAAACGTACGCGGATATCACACATGAACATTCATAAAGATTTCGCAGCGACCTGGATTCTTCACTTGAAAAGCGGGAAATCAGAGAAAAAATTAGGTCATGCAAGAAGACACACTCTCCATAGCGTTATCCAATGCATGCTTAGAATAAATAATAAAGTAGTTGTTCTGGAATGCATAACGGGAGACACCCGAGAAAGCTGCTGTTTGTAGATGACAATGTCCTGTTCAGAACTTATAGATACGACTTGTAACAAATTATCGAAGATTTTAGCCACTAAAGTAAACCAGTGCGTTTGATACTGACATGTGTACTTGTTTATCTTTCTCGGTTGACCGCTTTTCGCCGGCTAACAAAAGTTGAAAGTTATCTCTCAGCGCAGGGGGCGCTTTCATGTATCGCAAGTTTATTGAATGTTATCGATGATTTTATCCATCATTGTCTCTTGTGAGCAAATCTTGCGTAATCTTATTGTATGTAAGAGGCGAATTGTGTAGTACGTTTTGGAAGACACGCGGGCACCAGCGATTACTCTGGAACCTTTGACGAGTTGTGTATAAAAGCCGACGCGCTTGACCAGCAGGTCAGATTTTCCGCGATTGTAGGCTGTGCTCTCCGCTGTTGTTGTGTTGGTCAGTTACTTGTTTTTTAACACAAGGTATCCTAATAAAAACTTAGTTTCATGATGCAGATTGTTGCTTCTGTGTTCTGCATCGTCACTACAAAGCGACCATACGCAAGAGACTAGTAATTTTAAACTGTGTGACAGTAGTGAGATAATTCGTGGTTGGAGTGAGCCCATAAGATCTATGCTGGAGCACGCTCATCCTGGCCAGTTACACACAGAGAACCGACGTCATGAAAAGAAAGTATGCGGAAGAATAACAATTAATTGCAGCGCACACGGCAGGCATTAATTAGCGAGTCATGAACAGTATCTTATTTCTATCTTTGAAACGACAATTTAGTAAACATTGAATTCTTCTGACACTATACATATGAGTTAGAAACTTGGCGGGCAACAAAGAAGTCAGAGAAATTAAGGACCACGCAAAGGGCGATGGAACAAAAACTGATGGTGGCAACAACAGGAGGCATTAAAAAAATGGTGTTGATTAGAGAGCGTACGTGGATCGCCGATCTGCCAGTTCATTTTAAGAAGAAAAAATGGAGTTGGAGAAGCTATGTGATAGGTAGGAAAGATAAGCCTGTCAGAGCTACCGACTGGGCGCCAAGCATAGGGAAGCGCAACCGAGGAGGCCACAGAATGAGGTGTTGCGATAAAATGAAGAAATTTGCAATCATGAGATAGGGTCAGCTGGCACAAGACGAGGGTGATTATAGTTCGCTGGGAAGGCCCTTCGTCCTTTGGTGGACATAAAATAGGATGTTGATCATGGCTAACAGCTAGCTTCTCGTGACTAAATCCGTGTATTTCAGTGCTTACTATTTAGCTGTGTGTGTTCCTTTGCTCCTGTCGAATGAGCTACTCACAGAAGTTACTCACAGAAGATGTATATAAATAGGCAATGGTGCGAGCAGGCTTGCATTCCTTCCGTGAAGGAAATGGTGGCATCACCGCTTGTGCTTATATTACCTTTCACTCGCGAAAATGGGTGAGAACTTTAATTTTGGGAACGAGGAGGCGGAGGGCGACCAATATGTGATTGTCGTGTTCACCTGCTTGAACTTATTGGCGGTGAATGCGTAGGAAACGCAGCTGCGAGTGCGCTTCCATTGAAGCCCACGGGCATGGAGGAGACTTTGTCCCAGGAAGCTGTGCTCTTCGTCCGTCCTCATGGTCACCTGTTTAAAAAAAATGAAGAATGATAGTTCTTTCACAATCGCGATACAGCTTTCAGTTGCTCGATACGTGCGGCAATAAAGGATTTTTACGAGCATGAAAACATCCCACGAATATAGACAAAATTGCCGCTCGACTGGCCGCTGGAGGTACTCTGTGCGTTTGTGCTGGATTCTTCCACGCTGGGAAAACGCATTTATGTAGGATGTATTGAGCGACAGAAAGCCATATCGGGAATATTTCATGTTGCGGTACGATTTTCTTGTTGGCACTTCTCAACTATATAATATCTGAAAAGTTGAATAATTAGTAATCACTAAGTACGTAACTACGCAGAACCTAAAGATAAATATCTGAGCACCTCAAAGTGACGGCAAACAACATTACCTCGGTTCTGTTCAGCTACGTGGCCCATGCATACTTTTAAATCTTGATGTATGATAGCTGGGTCACCCTGTATATGGGCATAATGATCCGCCTAGAATTTCGCCGCTGTGCTCGAAGAACTGTAACAGCCGCATACATCAATTTGGGTTTAAAGTGGGGCAAACACTATGGCCAATTTACAGTCATGTTCAATATGAGCTGCAACACGGTGTCCTTGGTCAAACGTATTTCAAGACTGCACGGTGCCGACGACATACAAAAACAATGGCTTGGTAAATGTCTGTATTTGGAACGCTGTTTGGTTCTCAATTTTTACACATATCGGCACAGCCGTGTAGTCTTGGAGGCCTTTTTACCATGGACGTCGGGTTGCAGCTCATATTGAGCGCTACTCTGCGTGCAGAGGTAAATGTCCGTGAGTGATGTACGGCTCCTGCCATAAGGAATTCTTAATCGACTGATCTAAAGCGTCCCAGCCGGGAAAGATTGAAAGTCAGTGGTTTAGAAAAACGTGCAACTGAAGTTCCTAATACGATTGCTCGTCAGAAACACTGTCGTTGGAAAGTGGATTGCGATTTGGCAATGTTACACAAGTTGACTGTCCTTTCCTTTTTCACAGTCTCTCGGCGGAGCTTACCCCTCTGCTTGTGAAATCTTGGAAGTTTTTCACAAAAATATGGGTGAGGAAGTCGATGTCCTTGATCACCAGCGTTGGCACGTCGCCGTTGTAGAAGCTGAAAAAGAAAATGTAAGCAAGCACGGTATTAGCATGCAGTAAATTTGCGTTGTTTGTGGCTTCTTACAGCACGCGCCAGCCGGAAATAAAACGTCACTTGAAAGAACGAATGCCACAAGGAGTCTATACATACCCGAACACGTCTCCATACTTGTCGCACCATTCGGTCAGGGCTTTCACGAGACCCTGTGATCAAAAGACGCGGTCAAGAAAGTGAACGACCGCATAAAGACGTCAGTACCGAAATCATGGGGAACGGCGAGTCACTTGCATAACGTATTCTTTTTAAACAGCAAGTGAAAAATTTATGAAAGGCAGCAGTTATTCAATACCGAAGCGGGTACATTAAATGACTTCGCAAGTGAGGCTTTCTGCAATAGGATAAGGTGATCGATTGTACATCGGGTGGATTCATCCAACCCGATTCAATGTGGATTTATCCAACCCGTGCCGCTGCAAGACGTGGGTCTTGCAGCGGCACGATGAGCACATGGTTCAAGCTTGTCTGCACTGTCTTTCAGATTGCCGCCTGCACCAAATCCAGATGTCTTCAGGAATGTGCTACCTCTGCGCATGATCCCTTTGGCCCATCCTTCGAAACGTTACTCAGGACCGCCATATCGGAGGATGTGATACAAACATCGCATCATCGTTGGATTGAAGCACCGGACCTGCGTGGCTTGACCTTTGGCGAGCCCTTCTGCGCATGGAGCACTACCACAGCGTCACCTGGTCGTTTACACTGCACTATAAAGCCAAGGACGGACGCTATGCTCTTCAGTGGGTCTTGCAGCGGCACGATGAGCACATGGTTCAAGCTTGTCTGCACTGTCTTTCAGGTATGCCCGAAGTACAATTTTCCTTGTTATAGAAGCGATGATCGATGTGTAGTGCTGCTGCCTGGCCCACTGATGAGAGCGTTTTCAATTTTTTCTGTCCGTAGAATGTTGTTGATGTTATCTGGTGACGTCGAGACCAATCCTGGTCCCGATAAGTTACAGGAAACGCTATTGCAATTGCTCGCAGGGCAGGAAAAAATTCGTTCCGAAATATCTTCTTCGACAGCCAAGTTTTCTTCCATTGAAGAAAGGCTCAACAGGCTTGAGACGTCAGTACTGCCAGTCGCGGAAGTGATTCCGCAAGTTCAGGAACTTGAAAAAACTGTCGCTCATCTTAAAAACGTGGTATTGAAGCTGGAAAGTCGGTCTGACGATCTTGAAAACAGGTCCCGCAGAAATAACCTTGTTGTCTATGGATTACCTGAACCCCATTCTGAGCCCTCCGGGCAACTACTTGACGCATTCACGAACTTGATATCTGATAAACTTGGTGTTCAGTGTGCAGACATTAAACGTTGGCACAGGCTTGGGGTGCGTAGGGGTGATAAACCACGTCCTGCTATTTTCAAATTTTTGGACTACAGGTCAAAGATTGCAATATTAAAGAATGCCCGAAAGCTTAAAGGTACAGATATATATATAAATGAGGACTTCTCTGAACGGGTTCGAAAGATACGCAAAGCTCTTTGGAGGCTTTCTGTAAATCAAAGGAAAAATGCATCTACCGTTCGTCTGCAGTATGATTCCTTGCTGATAGACAATGTACGCTATGTGCTGAATGAATCAGGTGATTCAATGATTAAAACCAAAAAGCAAACCTCTGCAGTACATGAAACTTGACTGCATTCCGATGCTAATTTCTCGCTGGTAAACGTTAATGCCCGCAGTCTTCTTAACAAAATTCAAGACTTTCACCTCCTCGTGGCATTTTATCATCCTTCTGTGATTTGCGTGGCTGAAACGTGGCTTGGTGAACACATCTTAGATACTGAAATTTTACCACCAGGTTACAGCGTCCTCAGGAAAGATAGAAGTGACCGGCGCGGTGGCGGTGTGGCACTCTTCGTAAACCAAGACATTGAGTTTACAGCATTGCCTGACGTTCCTAACTGCGAATCAGTATGGTGCAAAATAAGGCTTTGTGGATTCACTTTGGCTGTAGGAGCTGTTTATCGACCCCCTGACACAGATCTCAGTGTCTTTTCCGATCTTACCGATTATATAACCAAACATAAACTTAACTGTTGTAAAATGTTACTTGCTGGTGATTTCAACACCCCTGGCATAGATTGGCCAACGCTATCTGCTGGTGGCCGTCACAAAGCCATTTGTGATTACTTGATTAGCATGTCTATTTCTTTCGATCTGACGCAAATTGTGAATTCCGCAACCCGAGAAAGCTCAATTTTAGATCTTGTTTTCATAAATGAGCAACTTAGACAAAATGGTTACGATAGTACTATCGTTGAAGGCCTCTCGGACCATAAAGGGGTCATTGTTTATTTGAATTTAGCAACTATGCCTAAGCGCCCCTCACATCAGACAGTATTGAACTTTGAACGTGCTGATGACAACTCCATAACTGAGTTGCTCGCATGCTCTTTTGATGAATTTTAGAGTTGCGTAAACCATTCCTCTGTTAACGTGTTAGTGAACCGTTTTTACTCAATTGTCAATCAATGTATAACTGATTACATTCCAACCAAGTGTATAAAGCGCAATCCCAAGCACCCTTGGTACACACGTGAAATTATACACCTAATTCGTCGCATCAGGCGTCTGCGCAAACAACCCTATGCAAACAATCCAATGAAAGCTTCAGTATTGACCACACTTAAAAACAACTTAAAATCTGCTATGTCAAATGCGAAAAGTTTCTATTTTAATAGCACCTTGTCATACTTCATTAAAAACAAGCCATCAAAGTTCTGGCGAACCATCAGTCCACCAAGTCAGAGCTCTCCTTCATTCATAATTGCTAATCAACCATGCTCAGATAATCTTAGCATTACTGAAGCTTTCAATAATTACTTTAAATCAGTGTTCACCTGTGATGATGGACGCACCCCCACGTTTTGCCCTACTCTTTCGTCATCACCTTTTCCTAGTATGGCAATCACTTCAGCTGGTGTTCTTATACTCAAGATCGATACTATGAAAAGTACTGGGCCAGATAATATACCAGATATGTTTTTACGGCGATATTCTGAATGGAGCTCTCGGTACTTATCCCTAATTTTTTCGAAATCTGTAGAATCATCCACTGTTCCAATACTCTGGAAATGTGCTAAAGTTGTTCCAATTCACAAAGACGGTAATAAGCAGGAAATATCTAACTACAGACCTATTTCTTTAATATCAACATCTTGTAAACTATTGGAACACATTATTCATAAATATATCATTGAGTACTTATCTGAACATAATCTTCTTTCGCATGCTCAACATGGCTTCCGTTCCGGATTCTCCACGGTAACACAACTTCTAGAATTCTCCCATGATATTGCATCCACACTTAACCTTAGAGGACAACTTGATGCCATTTTTATTGATTACAGTAAAGCTTTTGACACAGTGTGCCATAAAAAGCTTCTCATTAAACTCAAGGCAATAATTCATGATTATAAATTACTAGGTTGGATACAGGACTACCTAAGTACAAGAACCCAGTTTGTTGCATTTAACAATGTTCACTCATCTCGTGTCAATGTTACATCCGGTGTACCACAGGGGTCTGTCTTGGGTCCTTTGCTGTTTGTAGTCTATGTAAATGATGTCGTTGAAGTAACCGCGGGCACTTCTGTCAAAATAAGACTATATGCTGATGACTGCGTCCTTTATTCTAGTATAAGTAGTAATCATGATCAGTTAGAGCTGAATGAAGTCTTCACCCGTTTTGGCGAATGGAGCAGAACATGGCAAATGTCACTTAATTTTAAGAAAACCGTATCAATGACTTTTTCGAATAAAAAACAACCATTACAATTTACATATTTTAATGAAGCGCACAAGCTTGCAAGCGTCCACACGTTTAAATACCTTGGTGTTACTTTCTCCCCTGATCTAAAATGGCATGCTCACATTAACTGTATAACCAACAAGGCGTTGAGAAAACTGGGTTTTCTTAAAAGAACCTTACGAGATGCAACTAAAGAATGTAAATTAACGGCATACAGATCACTAATCAGGCCTCTACTTGAATACGCGTCGGTAGTGTGGTCGCCACATCATTACAAAGACATAGACATGCTTGAGTCTATTCAGAAAAAGGCCATAAGGTTTATATATAATCGTTATGACCGCCATTTCTCACCGACATCACATGCGAGCAAGCTGCTACTAAAGCCACTGGCCCATAGACGTACTTGTGACCGTGTTGTTCTGCTACATAAAATTGCTCATGGGAAAACTTATGTCCATGCACCTATTGTTTTCACTAACCCTTCTTCTCGGCCCACCAGAAGAAGTCATCATCTTAACATTGTTCCTTTGAATGCAACCATTGATTGTTTTAGGTTTTCCTTTTTTCCGCATACAATTGTGATTTGGAATGGCCTTGAGGGGTCCTTGCGCGAGTTACCAAGTGATGTATTTGCCAACCTATTACCTAATCATGTTCATTAATCAACTAGCTATTCCTGATATTGTTTTTTTCAATTGTTTGTTTTCTTTTTGCCACTCAAATGTATTCTTCAACTGATTGACATATGTATGCACTCACTCCTGCAATATCTTGCTATGCAAGATGGCAGTATATGTAAATAAAATAAATAAAATAATAAATAAAAAATAAACAAAGCCATTTCTGTTAAAGTTAGCTTAGGCAAGCGAACATTAGTCCTTGTGGTTGTATTCTTTGGCGCGTAAAGCTATCTTTTCTTATTTGGGAAGTCAAAAGTGTATCAATGTTTCTTAAACAGCTATCCCAAAAGCTTATTGCGCATCTCCATCAAAAATTACGTCACAGGAAAATTTAAAACAGCAGCACGGGCCACATTCAAATTTTTTTTTCGGAAGTGCTCTTTGCCATTGACCAGCCGTTTCTTTAGTAGTCAGTCAACCAACAGCGTTGGTTAGCAATGGCTCCTACGAGCAATTTTAGCTTAGGCACTTTTCGTGAATGCGAGCCAAGATTGTTAAGAGTTCGAAAAACGCTGCACAATTGTGGGTACCAAAAAAATTCTACACCAAAGAAAAAAAAAACCGCGTGAGGACTACCGCAAACAGGAATCATTCACGTGGCCTGCTGCTCGACAACAACGTATCGTGGCCATCGAGGGAGTTACCTTTCCGTGGTATTCAGCTAAGTTTCCCCAGAGCAAGTTGGGCTTCGGGCCGTCTATTCCGATTTCTTTGAAGTAAGAGAACGTCTTCTGGCGCCATCTGCATCAGGCAGGTCGTAAGAAACATGAGCTCTTGCACATTGCCCTCCGAAAATCAACCAAAACAGGCGGGTACTTCACTCAAAGACATTACGTTGTCATCATACCACTGCCCTTTCCATAACAGGTGAAATTGACACAGAATCCCTTTGAATTTTTTATTACTGTTAGCGAAAAGATGCCTTATTGAGTTTGAAATAACCTTTCACTAGAGTTTGTAATAATTTGGCTTCGTGGCACTAACACAGGTAAGAGATTGCACAGCGCCCGATAGAGCAGACACGAACGGAATAGTCTACTTCCCATCTCTAAAAACTGTTGCTTTTCAAGGCTGACTCGCCACCTTTCTGCCCTTGAACACAGCGGAATATATTTGTCAGATATTGTCAAGAAAACAATACAATAATAATTCCAGTTTACAGTGTAAGAATAAAAACTGAAACAATTACTTTTTTTGAATTTTAACGATAACGTCACGCTTTACAGTGAAATTTTGTTGAGTGGTGTTTGCACACAAAAAAAAAGGAAATGCAATTCCTTACCTGAACAGTCTGAGAAGGCCGTAGACTAGAGCTGCTACGATCGTCGTCCAAACCGAGATTTTTATGTAGAACCACATTGGTGCCCAATTCATGGCGGTCGGCTCTGCAGAGGGAGTGCCTTCGTCAACGCTAACGCCCAAGAGGCAATTGTGAAGCCGGTACTATTTGAAGGCCGATTTCTTATCACACTTCTTTTCAGCCATAGCTCTATATTGGTCGTGTCAAAGGAGTTTTGTGAAAGCGCACATTCCAGACAAAATATTGTTTTTCTCCTCGTTTCATGCCTTCAACAGACGAGGTTCGTCATATCATCGCGCACATATGGAGGCACCCGCGCGAAAGATAAGAAACAAGCCTGCAATGACCGCCCTATCAAGCATGTGTCACGTGTAGCTCTACAATTGCTTATTTTTGTGGTGCCTTACAACTATTTGTCGATAACGAGGCCAGCGACCTATCGCCAACACCTGTGTTGGCGGAAAGAAACAAAGGAAATCAGTGTTCAGTAAGAGTTTTTCTATTGCTTATGTGCCATTGTACTTCAGTACTTCCAGGTTAATGACAGCCACGGTGAAAAATGTACTTCTGCTTCAGTTATGGTTTAAGAAACCTCTAACGCCGAAGGCTTTAGCGCTAAGCCAACGTTGTCAAAGCGTATATCATGCCTCTCTCCCAACTCGAGAGCTCGTTAATGTCAGATAATGTTGCCCACGACAACATTCATCTAAGAAAAATAGGTGGAGTAAGGGGGAGGAAAGTCGCTGAGGACCCGTATTTGTGGATGAATAAGCCGCTGAGGACAAAATGTAGGAGATGACACAAAAACGGATTGTAGCTCCTAAGGGAGGCTATAATACCAAGTCATAGGGAAAGCTTACCAATATTGTAAAAAGGTCCGTACTCATTGTGTTCTAGCAGCGCTAATTTACCCGGCTAAAGCTTGTATGGTACAAGGATAGTGAATCGGGCGAATTGGAAATTAACCGTGATAGCAGCGCACAGAAAACGACGACATGTCATCAGAAAGATGGGACAAGCACTTGCGCTGTCTTTGTCTCTACATGTGATCGTTTCTCCTGCTCTGCTGTCCAATATACAAAATAGGGGGTGTCTAAAACGTGGTGGCTATGACGTGTTTTCGGCCATTGAATCAATTACTGCGCACGCATACCGCAAAAGCATAGCCTTGTAGATGGGTTTCAGTTACTTGGATGGAGTGGTTGCTCGGGCGCGTATTTAGACTCCACCTATTGGAAGGTTGACAGAGGAACTTGTCATGAAGCTTAGAACCATGGAGCAAGCGATGCAAGAAAGAAAAATAACAGGCGTAATGTTAAGATCTTGTTAAACAAATGTTGAAGTGCACCGACACACAGACAATAGCTTCTTTCGATGTACCGGTGCGCTTCGCCCTACTTTCAACATGAACTTTAGCCAACTAGCCAGGCTAGCCACTCTGTTGTAACGTTAAGATAAAGGAAAGACGGCGGTGCGTATTACGGACCAAACGGTTGTAGCTGATATCCTAGTTGAGATTAAGAAGGAGCGCAACAATTAGGCAGGTCAGGTAGTGAGCAGAGCAGGTAACCGGTGCTGTAATATAGTCACAGTGTAGGAGGCGAGAGAAAGGAAGCGCTGTAGAGGATGGCAGAAGGTTCGATGGTTTAGTCAGATTGTGCATTTCGCAGGCGTGGGACAAGGACAGCTGACGCAAGACAAGGTCAATTCGACGTGTCTGACGGAGACGTTCTTTTTTTTAATTATTATGGGGCTTTACGTGCCAAAACCACTTTCTGATTATGAGGCACGCCGTAGTGGAGGACTCCGAAAATTTCGACCACCTGAGGTTCTTTAACGTCCACCTAAATGTAAGTACACGGGTGTTTTCGCATTTCGCGGCCATCTAAATGCGGCCGCCGAGGCCGGGATTCGATCCCGCGACCTCGTGCTCAGCAGCCTAACGAGACGTTCTTCCGCCATTGCACATAAATACATATTATGATGATGAAATGGGGTAGACAATATAAATCTACGAAATAGGTCAAACATTGTGAGCTATGGAAGTGATTATACAACGGGGCGACCGCTTTTTGTTAACGAAGACAGCCAACTTTAGCTCTAAGACACAGGCTAAGAATAGTGGCATTCATTTTCTAACCAAAAGTGCCAATAAAGTCGCGTGCAATATTGTGCAGTGCCCTTCGAGAGAACTGCTAACCCAGAGTAACAAACTGATGACAGATCGATCGAAATATTTTATACAAGCGGATGGCAAGCCACATACCACCGACAGGTGAGGTTTCATGTTTTACTCACGGAATCAGGCACTGATTTACGTAATTACGTTGTCGTTGCTGCAGAGTGTTGCAGTACAAACCAACTAGTAGCTTAGCCGTATTCACTACTCGCTTCGTAAAAGGCAAGGCTAGAATAAAATAACGTATAGTTATTTATTGGCAAGTGGACATTACAACTTTATCGCTACTTTTATGACGTTTTCCCATTAAAAATGCGTACAGAACAATATATCAAAAAATTAAATTATGGGGCATTATGTGCCAAAACAATTTTCTTATTTTCAGGCGCGCCGTGGTGTGGGAGTCAGCAAATTTAGAACACCTGAAGTTCTTTAACATGCACCTAAATCTAAATACATGGGTGTTTTCGCATTTCGCCCCCGTCGAAATGCGACCGCTGTGGCAGAGATGCAGCAATATCTATATTTCCTCTATCACTATCTATAAGCAAAGACTGATCTACCTAATCCTCAATATCAATGCAAACATGTTTAGGAATGCTATGAGCACATATGAGCGCACATATGAGTTATAAGATGCGAAATTAGACCATTATACCGGGTGTTGCAGGGAACACTTTCAAATAAAAAGAAAATTGCTTGTAGCACAAAGCGCAATTCTACTTTTTTGGGTTGGCCTGCTCGAAGAAGTGGACTTTATATGCACAAAAAAGTGAAGTGTATATTCGACTAATTAACAACAAACAACTAATTAAAGGCCTGACTAATTATTTTGTGGCACATATTGCAACTTACAAATTCAAGCTGGTTAGTTCACTAGGCACATCCAGTTGGAACAAATTCTGAGCAAGACACCAGTTTCGAGATCACAATTCCCGAACTTTGCAGAGAGGTGCCTTAGAGTTCCAGTTACTTTTGTTCTTCAATGCATAAAACAACGCTTTGGACAGAAATTAAGTGGAACGACAGTGCCTATTTACTGCAGGTTTTTACGTAGCATATCTCATAAATGGTGTCATTCACACAATTCGTTCCCAGTGGATATGCCTTGCAGGATCCCCGGCTTGAATTTGTGGATTGAATTTTGTGCCATAAGGTAATACATCTTAACCTAATTAGTCGACTTTTGTTAATTAGTCGGTTATGAACTTCAATTTTTCTGCAAGCGCAGGCGCTAGATGCTGAGCGAACGTACGAGACACGCAACTTCTGATCAATAATTTCAGTGATTCGATGAGAATGCCTAGCTTTAGGCAGCCTACAAAGTCGTTTTCTTGGTTTATGCTTAGAAATTGATCGTTTCTCTAGTCTCAAAATGTTACACCCGCTTTTAACAATGCACGGCGTTTTAGTATTACAATGATTTCGTTTAGTAAACTCAACATTATACGTGCATCTGGTAACATGCACATGATGCACGTTTCCTTGTTTTGTTTCGCTTGCATAGGCATTGTAATGGTGTGCTAGATAACCGAAAGGTTCGTTTTCTAGTTTCAAAGCTACTCAGTTAAATATACGTCCAATTGTGAACGATATTGCATTTACTCATGAAATGATGTAAATTAGTTTTTTTTTTGCCAAACGTACTTCAGACAGCCACTATGTTTACTTCAGTTTGAAATTAGAAAAAATTTGGTTTGATATTCCATATCTGAAAGCAGCTTATGTAAAGTATTATTTTTAAATTAGACCGGAAATTGTGTCTATACGAACAGCCGTACAGAAAACACCGGACAAAGATTTCTGTCAGTACTTGTGGTTTGATAGCCGACATTATTGTTAAAGAATGAGGCATGACTACAGCAGTCATGCGGTAGATTGCATTATATTTAGGCTGTTACAAAGGGAACTTATCGTTTTGACATCGGTATTCAAATTTTACTAAATTGTACGTATTGCAGCATATACTTTGCCAAACTTTCTTTCTTTATACGGGCAGACAATCCGTTCGGCCACAGTCTTCCCATCGTCCCATCATCTTGGCTCATTCAATATGGGCTGCAGGTTTCGCAAGTCGAAGTGTCCAAAATAAAAGTATTCAATTGTATCTGGATAAAGTAAAACGTTTTTCATGTACTCGTATATTTTCGTATTAGGAAGCCAGGAAAGTAACAGAGCCTATATTAAACTATGATATCTAGCTGCGAAAGGTTAGCATGCATTGTACCAGTACTTCGCAAAAAAAAAAAAAACACGAACGCTATGAATTTCCGGGAACTACCGGCAATTGGAGAAAGAACAGCTAAGTTTATAAATATGCTATGAGAAAGCAAAATACTACAACAAAAAACAACCGTAGACTGGATACCATTCTCACGGCAAAAGAACATTTTTTTCCGAATGTCCTACTGGGGACGCCAGAAAACTACATGACAAATTTAGGAAGCACGTACTGAACAAAGATCTGAAGACAAAAATAATTTTTAGTCTTTTTTATTTTTGCGCAATCGAGAAAGTAACATTCGCAGCTGTATATAACTTGAACATACTTGAACAGGAAAACATCAGAGAGTGTGGTTCCTTTGTACTCGTGTTTAAGATAAATCTTTGCGCTGTCAGCTTATCTGCGCGCCAAAACATATTTGTCACGTTCTCTCTCGGCGAGTGAACTCAGAAGCGATTACCACGCAGCACGTTTTGCCATTCCGAGTGTCGCCCCATTGTTTGTTATCACGGTGTCGATATATTTTGTTTGGGCGTCTGTCACCCATAGCGCTGTGAGGACAGTTCAGCAGATATGGACGTGCAAACGGATAAACAGAGGTTATTTCTACTTCTATGGAAAATAATCGCTTCTTTCAAGCACGCACGTAGTTACAGTAGTCTCATGTGCTCCGCAAAGATCAACAAGCAGTGCCCTGCTTCACAGCCTCACTGATTGCACCGCAGGTGATGACACATATTGTTCAGAATGATTGGGTGGTTAGCGGGATAATGTGCGTGTTAACCGTGAAGACGTGATGCTACCCAAAGGCTCCTACTCGTAGAACTTAGATTTGGGGTGGGTCGAGCAGCCGTATGAAACACACCGGCGGAGCACTGTTCGCCCGCTAAAGTTGCTCAAAATTACGCAACAGGAAGAGGAGCCCTCTTTGCCGTTCGCCAATGTTCGAGATAATTAGGCGCGCTTCATATTCTCTTTCATAACAACGTCCATTTTTTTCCGCGCATGAACAACAAGATGGTGACTCTCACAGATACCTTAAGCCATACGTAGCACTACGATGCCAAAATGCCAAAATGCCAAGTTCGCATTGCCCGTGCCAATATCTGATTTCTGCTAGGTCAGCAGTGCTGATTTATTGTAAATACTGTAGGTTGCATGTCTCGTTCATCTTCTGGCATTGTCTAATTCGCTTTCTTTGCTTAAGACTATGTATCCATGCCAAAATTGTTGTTTTTGTTGCTGTGGTGCTCCTTGTGAACTAAACAAGCCATCGTGCGTAAATGTCAATTGAAGTAGGGGGCAGATGGCGCGTGACATGTACGCAAAGTTTAAAGTGTGAAGTTCAGTTGCGACGCAGAGTTTACTGCGCTGTCGTTTGAGAACTCTAACAGCCACTGATATCAAACTCACTGAAAATGGGGGAACATCAATGCTGATGTGCATGCGAAGTCAGGGCGAAGTAGGACATTTACTCACCATTTCTTGAAAGATTGCCTCGAAGCAATTTATACCGATAACGTTTTTTACTTCGAACACTTTCTCTTTAAACAAAGGTTCCATAAGTTACTCGAATCACGTCACATATATGGTGCCCCAGTTAACGTTAGCGAAAATGTTGGCAAGAACAAAAACGTTCTAAAGCCTTGGCACTAGATACGACTTTAAAACTTACGGTGTGCGGTGGTCAGACGTCGGACTACCTAATGTTGCAAGTTATATCATCTTATATTTTGCACCGGGATTTAGTAATTTTTAACAGCTCGGCTAATGTTAGCTAGGACACACGGTAGACTTAATTACAGGCCCAGGTGGGACATCATTTGCAAGAAAAACAAAGCGATCCATTAACGATAAGCTAATTAGGCGCCTTCACTACGTTCATTGTTACTACCTTTACGGTACGCGTTTATATTGGGAAGTTTAAGGGAATTGTCATAAAAGTGTAGTTACGTGCTTAAACATTTCAAAACGGTCAAGTAAAGCTGAATAATTGGATCAAATTATTTGTTGAACTTACCTGGTTGCACCACGAAGCGCAGCTAGCGGTGTTGCATACCCTCCTGTGAGGTAGCAGAACGGCGTAAATGAAGCTGCCGTCCCTCTTCATTCTACCCTAGATCTCGCTCCGATTATGATTGCGCGCAAATGCCGATGGGATGTGTAGTCTCTTCAGCTGTAGAGGCGATATGGCCCGCTTCAATGCGCCGGATGTTCCAGCTCGACTTTTCATCGAGCTGCTCGCGTAGTTCCGTGCGCAGTCAAGTAAATACAAAAAAGAAGTCGAGGAAGATTGTTTCGGTTAACAGGACCATTTCAAAATGTTGGAATACGAACCGAGACATTCATAACAATTCCCTTCAACTTTTCAGTGTATGCGCGTGCCGTAATGTTTCTAAGAGATAAGTTAATGGGATTCGTTTAAATACTGAACCGATTACTTTGGTTTTTCTTTTCTTTTACATATGATTACCACGTATGCATTTTAATAATGTGTGTTGACGTGATTCGAGGAACTTTATGGACTTTTTCTGAGGTGTTTGAAGAAAAAAGTTCATCAGCCCTCTTACTCTGTAAAGAAGGACGAGAAGCGAAGCTGTGTTGTGTTCTACCTCACTCGACCCATCTATGTATACATAGGCACGACGCCCAACGCGCATCTGGCCCATACCAGAGCTCCGTGGAAACTGCCGAGAAGGTCGCCTAGGCGGCTGTGGCGTAACCACAACATACAACGCTCACTGGCGGTAACAGTGTGTGTATGACGCAGGTGGCCGTTAACCGAGCCTCAGCGCTAGCGACGATATGCGTTGACCGGGGCGCCGTCAAGGAGCCCACGAAACAAAGCACGTTTGTTTGTAATTTGAGACTGAGAATACTTCTTGGTTAAATAGCTGAATAGAACTTCGGAGGACTAGTCAAGCAGACGAACAAGGGGATGTTCGTTTCCCTCCCGTAGAAGACCATGTATTTACAGCAGACGGGAATTCCACAATATATACAAAGTACACTGCGGACTACGTCATTGTGAAGAGTAGATGAGACTCAGCATAATGTTAGAGTAATCCTAGCTGCTAATTTTCATATAATTTGTTACGAGATAATTTTGGTAAAACCAAGCGTTACATCCGTTTTCTGTAATCATAACCCCTCCGTAGACAGTCATGTATTGACTATATACAGACGGGAATTCTGTTTACAACTTCACTGTGAACTAAGACCCTGAGCGGCCCTAAGTTCCCTGAGCGGCCAATTTTAGTATAATTTTTTCCAAGGTACCTAAATTACATTGGGAGCTACAGAGCATTCGCAAGGAACTTGAGTCGAAAATTTTTGATTTGAACGCGACGTGTAGACGGACGGCCATCGACCAGCACCGGAGGGTAGCTATAGGCAGTCTGCTGTGAAATGTCGCAGTATCGCCAGAAGGGGCGAAGCGCCGATTGCGATAGAAAATTTGTGGACAGGTATAGGAAGTAAGGATAAGTAAGGACATGAAAGAATACTTCTATCGGTCGTATAAACTTGTAAACATATGCGTATACTAGCTAAATAAAAGCATAGTGTCACGCGCGCACAAGCAAACATGAACAAATCTCCTTCGGTGACCGCGGAAAGTCACTGTCAAAACGCTGGAGTGTGGAAGCGCGGCAGCAGCTGCGAGCGAATTGACCTTCGTGCTGCGGCTCGCATCAACGCGAACTAAGCCGCGAAAACACAGCGCACGGCAGACTCATTCCCCGTCGCAAATGGCTTTCCAAATACAGCGGCCCGGGCGCGCACGCGCGGCCACCCGGCTGCCCAGTGTAGAACACCGCCCCGCCCACCTCGCTGTCTCTCCCGTGAGCCTTGCGCACGACGGAAGACGGCGCGCTTCCTCCCCGCTTTCCTCCCTTACGTGCGCGAGATTCAGTCGCGATCCCTGGCTCACTCTCACACGCTTACATTTGCACATACAGCACTGGGATCGCGGTGACAATTTATCGCCCTCGGAATTTTATGGAGAACCTCACGGCGACGGCAGAAATGCGTCTGGAGTGTCCTTATAATTGCAATCCCAATAATGCACACTCTGTGCGGCTAAGTTTTCTGTCAATGGGGGAGTTTCAAGCGCGAAACATTTTACAGCGAAGCTGTTTATGCAGACCCTTTGCCGTCGTTGTCGGACTTCGCTATAACTATCATCATAAAGAATGGCTCGAGCGTCGTCGTCTACGTCCATAGCTGGCTCCTTTGCCGCTAGTCATTCCAGGGTAGAATTTCCCTTCTGTCGCCGTAAGGGGGAGGCCCCATTCATGGGGGTGTGAGCCGTTGCTTAAGGGGTTGTGAGTCATTCATTTTCTTACGTGACGGACAGGTTTAATTTTGAAGCAATTTAATTTTAAAGAATCGTAAGCGACAATGCTGGGCGTTGCGGCAAACCACGCCACCGAGCAACTGTGAGACATCAAACGCAAGCGACAACGGCGGACTGCGGGCATACGATCACTGACGTCGTTCTCTCCATCGCAGTCGAACGTGTGTAACCTCATTAAGAAACACAAAGACGTAGGCTCGTAAGACTAATCAAATCGAAAGACAAAAACTTACCGCTGCCGGCACAGCTCTCCTCAGAAGACTCGGATACCCTGCCTAAGAAGTACACAACAGTCCACAACGTGTACACCCGACCCTGAGAGCAAATATATACGTAGCACGCAACATGGACTCAGAATAGAACAACCCGCCGTGGTTGCTCAGTGGCTATGGTGTTGGGCTGCTGAGCACGAGGTCGCGGGATCGAATCCCGGCCACGGCGGCCGCATTTCGATGGGGGCGAAATGCGAAAACACCCGTGTGCTTAGATTTAGGTGCACGTTAAAGAACCCCAGGTGGTCAAAATTTCCGGAGTCCTCCACTACGGCGTGCCTCATAATCAGAAAGTGGTTTTGGCACGTAAAACCCCAAATATTATTATTATCAGAATAGAACAAAGAGAGAAGACAAGCGTGAGCTAACGCACTACAAAAATGCTATACTAAAAAAAGCAACAAGGCAAAAACAAAGTACACGGACGCCCCCAAATACAGGGCAGAGAAGTAGGTTGCGTGCATAACCAACGAGCGGAACGAAGAGATAGCAGATGTATCAGTAGTTGATAGGGACAATGAGGTTGCCGAACAGGTCACCATAACAATGGCCACATGGACCTGCCTATGTGACGTGCCGGTCATCGTCGTCACAGACTCGCAGGCAGGCTGTCGCCATTTTCGGACAAGAAGAATTAGCAAGAACGTTCTCAACATCATTAAGAACCAAGACACGCCTGAAACGGGCATTGTCTCGACCTCAGCACACGAATCCTTATTGGGAAACCAAGCGGCTCACACTGCCGCCCGAGAACATGTATGCCGGGCATCCCAATCAGGAAATCGTCTATCGTCCGACCAAGACGGCCTGATATAAAGAAGATACTACAACATTCTAGAATACCAGAAGAACAGGAGAGAATATCCGCCGCCACACATCAAGCTTAACAGAGAAGGAGCCGTCATACTAGGCCGACTTCAGATGGGCAATTACATCCACGGCACGCCCCTACACGGAATGTGCCCCTCAACATTTACGAGAGACTGCGAATCCCCCTTTTGCGATGCATTGTAGCGCCATCGTGCGGTGGCCACGAGAAATAATTTGTCAGGCACCGCTGCGCTCTGCAACAGCCGCCCCACGCAAGACTCATGACCAAACAAGCAGCGCGGGAAACAAGACCGAAACAACGTGTACTCGCCCTCATTTTTTGTCATCGTCAGCTAGCCATGGAGCTCACTGAAGAAGTTTGCTTTGTATTCGGAGGTTTCTTCAGCGTGATGAACGGCTTGAAGAAGCGCTTCGACAACGCTTTACAAGCTTCTCGTTGACCTGAAACCTCTGCACCTGTGGCGTAAAGTGAACAAGTAATAAAAGAGTATGAGCACGCACAAAAATGCATGACTGGAATAGGGCGTGACGTGTACTTCTTAGGTCAAATGTCACGTTTCTCCACTACACATCTCTTGCTTTATGGTGTGCCATAGTGCTAGGCGTACATACATACACAGGCAGTGGGGAGGCTAACAGATTGCCAAATTGCATACGTTATTTACCCGTATAAAATGTGTGTACATGATCAAAAATGCCCCCCAAAAAGAACGATCAGAATGGCCAAACTCGGCGATACCTTCTCTTTGTGGGACGCCTGTCTTCCTCCTAGAACACGTCGCGGTACGAACGTAGGGGTCGGCGGCATCCATTTTTTGAACTAGTCCGTGTTCACAAACAGCGTCGGTATGAAGTCCAGATCTCTGGGCGAGAGCGAAGGCTCCCCTGAAATGCGTCAGTTAAACAATAAGACGCGCCACCCGACTACAGAAGGTGCCGCACGGGAAAATGAGCCTTAGTACGTACGATACTAAGGCTCATCACGATTCGCTAAGTGAACATAAGCTTTCGGCAAGTAAATATTACTCAGTGCCGAGAAGAATGACGAAACCACCACTAGCAACGATTGGTAAGTAACACTATCGGCTACTTGCACAGTGCACGCTGTTTCCCAAGTCAGCCGGGCAGTGCAGGCGCACTTGGCTCCGACAGATAACTACGCCAACATCACGAGCATTCGCCGACCGTTTATAAAGCTGTAAGTGTGCACGGTGTGAAGCTGCTAAAAGAACGCGTGTAGCGGCGGCCGCCCGCAGACAATAGCAAAAAAAGAAAGAAAAAGAGACTCCCCCTTCCCCCCCCCCCTACACACACACTTCGCCTGTCACTCAGCCGGCTCACGCGAGCTCAGAGATCGTTTGTTTCGCTAGCTCAAACATATATTTGTGTCTCTTGCTAGCATATTCGTATGGGTGAGTAATGACAAAAGCAGAGAGGTGAACTCATATGCCAATACATACCTGTCACAAATTGCCTCTCACACAGTCAAGATGCTGGTGACGGCTGCCATAGACGCCCTTGCACATCTTGCCGCTTCACAGCCATAACCCAGCCTTCACGCCACTGTTGATCTCGTTTTACCGACGGAAATCGGCAAAACCGCATTGTTCTGCTGGGATGGTCCGGGGAGGTGCAGCCGTAAGCGGCACGTGACATTGGCATCGCACCAAATTTCGATGGCACTAATGTTCTAAAGGAGTTCCGTGCGCGCGGAAGCGATAATGGTGAGACCGACAAGTGAGTGAAAGAACTTTATTGGAGATCGGGCGAGGACGCGAACTCGTCGTGCACCAGGCTAATCCCACGTCGGGACCGGCAGGTCTAGCCCACCAGCCCGGTCGTGGGCACGCCGGACAGCCAGGATATGGTTTTCTGGAGCGGGGCTATGAAGAAGCGAGTCCCACTGCTCTGCTGAACTTGGATTATCTCGACCCGCACTCCTAGAGCATGTGTCCGATAGTGGAGGTCTGCGCGCAGGACGGGCCGGCATCGTCGCGATATACATCGGGGTAAACTTCGTGTAAAACAGTCTAAGAGAAACGGCTTGCACCCTATTCAAATGAAAAGTGCCGCGTCTGCTACGGCCGCACTCGACTCCATCGGAGGACAGTCGAGTCAGGCCGTGCGCCTGCCATATTGCTTCAGTCTTCAGCCGCTAGATTGCTGCGCATGTGCAGTTCGGCGTCGCAAAAGGCGGATTCTGTAATACATCAAACACCCTTTACCACATGGTCTGGTAATGCACAAAGAACCTGCCGGCAACACCTATCCGAGCAGCAACAGAAGACCGGTGTGACCCACAGCTGACAAGGCCAAAACCTTAGGATAAAATTTGGCTGGTGAACAGGCCCAGGATATAAGCAATGGGCCACGGCTACCTGGAATAGGGTGGTCGCCCACCTTCGGGCATCAACAGCTTGGTCTCCGAAATAAAGTTGACTCACTCACACGTCAATCGTCAAACCAATCCAACCAATCGTCAAAACGATTGGAGCACCCGGGTCTCCAGTGGGGGGCTTGGCGCCCAGAATATGCAGCTTTGGATCAGTGGTCCCGCACACTCCACCCCAGCTACAACTATAGGAAGACCATGAGTAGTGCGTACTCCCGAAAAAGAAGCTGCCTACCGCGACCGAGAGCGAGAGTTGGCGCATGAACGGGCTCGTCGTTATAAGGCCTGCGTCACGCGCAAATAAAAAAAGAAAAAACGTGAACCACAAAAAAGCACCCCTAGAGCATGCTCGCCACACAAAGAACGGAAGAGCGAAAATGACATGAAAGAACGGTGAAACAAAAGATTTACAAAAGAGAGTGCTTGCGAAGTTTGACTTGCATGTAACTAACACAGCTTCGCTGTTCGACCATCTTCACGGACTGAAAGGGGCGGTGATTTTTTTATATGTGTGTGGTTTAGCTACGGCCAAATGACATTCTTGGTGCATTTGCTCCAATGAAGCAGCTTCACTCCAACTTGGGCGGTGATTCTGCAAGGTCGCAGAAACAGCGAGCCTTCTTTTTTATTAATCTTTCTCTCCCTCTCTCTCTCTAACCTTAACAGTTCTGATGTCAAGACGTTGTGGAATTTTCGCTCCACAATGGAAGCGTGCGTAAAGGCAAGTTTACTGGAAAAACAAGGGATCACATAACGAGCAAGCCCATTAAAAATGGCAGGTGCAATTTTAAGAGACAAGTTGCGGGCAGTGTGAATTAGAGAGCAAGCTGGTGCAGTGGATATTCTATAGTTGAGATTAAGTGGAGTGGCACTTGAAATAATGCGTCGTAAAGCGCATAACTGGTCGTTCTTTACGGCAACAAAATTAGTACCAAGTGTACGAAGACGTAGCGGAGGACGAGAAGGAATTAGGTGATGAGATTAGGCAATAAAATTATATCTACCCCATAGAGTGAAGTCGCTTGAAGCAAGTCTTGCGTAATGGGAAGTCGCTTCCAGAAAGAGGACTTCGACCTGCACTGTGTCGCGTGGCGTTCATGTCAAGCCATGTAGGCGAGCCACGAAGTAGCGGAGCATGCGAGACGACAAGCACACCCTTTCAGAACCACACTCTATTATTTTGCACGCGCCCATTGCTCGTGCCCAGAGGGCACCACTGGTGACCATTTCTATGGTGTTGGGCTGCTGAGCAGGAGGTCGCGGGATCTAATCCCGCCCACGGCGGCCGCATTTTGATGAGGGCGAAATGCGAAAACACCCGTGTACTTAGATTTAGGTGCACGTTAAAGAATACGAGGTGGTCGAAATTTCCGGGATCCTCCACTACGGCGTGCCTCATAATCTGAAATTGGTTTTGGCACGTAAAACCCCATAATTAGAAAAAAATATGGCGACCATTACACATAGGATGATAGTGATAGGATGATGATGATACCGGCGTTAGTGTTATTCATGCGTGGTGAGCAGTTCGCTGGGCCAGTTTGTGCATGGTGAACCTATAACTGTTTCCAGCAAGTACGGACGCGAGCACAAGTAAATAGAAACGGACAGGACAGCGCTGTTTTTGTTGTTGTTATATTTGTTGGCCGGCTTTTGTTGACCGTAGTCCTGTCCGTTCAGACCAGCTCTGGGCCGTCCGGCAAGCCAAAGATGCCACCCGAGTCCAAGGACTTGGAGCCGCCACCTGAGGCCACCACAACGAAACTGCCGGTCATTCATTAATAAAGTTTCTTCTCTCTCTCTCTCTCTACTTACTTGTGCTTGCATCCGCACTTGCTGGAAACCGTTATACGCTCACCATGCGTGGTGAATTTCAATGAGAATTTGAAAGGATGTAACCTCGAATTGCGTGGGTAGCAAAGGGGAGGTGAATGCGCTCTTACCGATCGGATCGCTCGACTTACGGAGGAGGCTTTTTACAATGCGGATCATCCTTTTCGCCTCCCCATCAGACTGTAGGTGATGGAGGCAACTGGTGATGTGGTCGAAGCCATAGGAGGCCACAAATGTGGCGAATTCACGTGACGAGAAGGGTGAACCATTGTCCGCCCTTACTTGTTGCGGTATCTCATGTGGCGAAAACAGCTTTTGAGCACATTAGTGACAACTTGAGCTGTTGTGCTCTTCCGTGTCACCACCTCCAGGAACCGGGAACTAAGAAGGTTTGGTCATTGAGAGAGAGAGAGAGAAAACATTTATTCGGACCATCGAGGTGGTTGCTGTTAAGGTCGAGTGGCTGGTGTCCACATTCCAGGGCTCCACTGGCCATGGCTGCTCGACGTACTTGCTGGACGAGAGCTTCATGTCACGCCAGGTTATCGCCGGTCAGCTGTACCTCCCGCCGCTCAAATGACGTGCTAGGCGTCTTTAAGTGCTGAGGTTTGCCCCACAACCCCACGAGATGTCAAAGAGTGTAGGGCGTGGGTCACCCCACCAGGGGCAGATGCCGCGATATGTATGTGGGAGCATTTTACTGTATCTGTTGTCTGAATAAGTCGGAGAGCTACTGCATCTTCAGTGCTCAGCTTTCCATGAGGCGGAGGATAAATCCTGCGGTTGAGTCGCTGAATCTCGAGTCGGTCACAGTAATTGGACAGCAGGGGCATGAAGGTAAAGGGTGGGGAATGTTGAGACGATTGGTCTTGCCCTGCTCTGTTGATTAGTGCTCTAGCTAGGGCATTCGCCCTTTTGTGCCCCTCAAGACGCGCGTGGCCCGGCGTCCACGTGATTTGATGGTATTCTTGCAGCCTCGGGCCTAGAATCTGAGCCGCCAGCAGCGGTGTTCGTCTGCTGTTAAAGTCACGGCAGGCCTGTTGCGAGTCGGTACCGACATGATCTTCCCTGCCTACCCTGTCCTCGTGCTCTATTACCAGCGCCGCGGCTTTGGTCTCAGCCGCAGCTGGGGTCTCTGCCCTTACGGAGGCCACGAGGGTCAAGGAGCTGTCTCTCCCGTTCATGGCGGCTACTGTGAAGAGGCCCCCTACAGGGTACGCCGCCACGTCCACGTACGTTACGTATGGGTCACCCTTGAATTGTCGGCGCTGTCTGTCGACGCGAGCCTTGTGTCGTCCTTCATGGAGTTCATGACTCATGTGCTTCGGTATCGGGTTCGCCTTGAGCTTGCATCTGACCTCAGGCGGGCGTGATCTTCGCCAATCAAGGGAACAGAGCTTCGTTGCCGTTCCGGTCCGGTGGAGGATGGCTGTGCCCGCCGCCGTGTTCTGAAGTCTGGCCTTTTGCGGAGCCATAACTGCATCCGACAGCTCAGCGAAGGTGTTGTGGATGCGGAGGGCCGCTAACCTCTCGTTTGAGGTGGTGACAGGAAGACCCAGGGCCGTTTTGTACGCGCCTCTGATGATGGCATCGACTTGTTCTTGGCCGCGTTTGTTTAGCGAGTGGTAGTGATACGGCATGCTATACGTTATTCTGCTGATCACCGGAGCCTGGACGAGGCGAAGCGTGTCCCCTTTTCGCATGCCGTTGCGGCTTCTTGTAATTAATCTGATAATCCGCGAGATCTGGTTGGTGGCAGACCTTGGGGTTTCGATGGTGTGGGAGGCTTTCAGGTCGCTCTGGATTCGAAAACCCAGAATCCTAGTCTTATTGCCTTCCGTGATCTTCTAGCCCTCAAGATAGAGGTCGATAGGGCCGGGATAGTTGTATATTCCTCCGCTGCACACCCGGATCAACTCTGACTTCTCGGGCGCGCAACGCATCCCGCTCGCTGCTGCGAATCTCTGCACGGCCGTCGCGGCCTCTTAAAGGGTCGCCTCTTTTCGCGCCGTCATCTGCGCACAGGGCGTATCCTAGGTCAGGGATCTTGCGCAGCTCTTTGGTCAGCGCTAGCATCGCGACGTTGAAGAGGATCGGGGAGACTATGGCCCCTTGTGGTGTTCCTTTGTTCGGCACGTTGATCGTATCCGATCGAGTCTGGCCAATTCGGATGGTCGCCATGAGGAACGATTTAACGTAATTAAACATGCGCTCCCCGCAGCTGATGTCGGTGAGTCCCTTGAGATTGGCCTCGTGAGAGATGTTATCGAAGGCCCCTTTTAGGTTGAGTGCGAGCAGGAGGTGTTCTCCTTCCTTCGGGATGCCCTTGAGAGCTTCTTCCCTTAGGATTAGGAATGCATCTCGCGCAGTCCCGGCCTAAAGCCAAGCATGGTGTGCGAGAAGAGGTCGCCGCCCTCTATGTAATGTTGGAGGCGGGTTTCGATGACCCTCTCGTACAGCTTGCCGAGGAACGAAGTCAGCGATATGGGACGAGTCATTGAGATGAATCAAGTCCAGGCGAAAATATTCCCAGGGACGGCAAGGGAGGTTGGTAGGGAAGAGTGGTTCCACTAGATTCACTCGCGTAATGGCTCATTTTTGACGACTGGCGACGAGAGAAGTGATCTCAGAAGTGATGCCCGGCCACCATACAGATTCACTACAGAAGGCCTATGTACGACTCATGCCTTGATGTCCTTCGTGTAGGAGCGTCAATACTGCTGCCCTCAGTGACGAAGGGATGAGACGAGTGCCCTTGAGAAGAAGGCCATCCCAAACGTGAAGTTCATCCATCACCAATGCATAGTTTTATGTTTGAGGAGGCATCTTTGACTTGTTAGGCCAGCCGTACTGGCAGAACGAAATCATCACGCCGCACTATCCATCACAGCTCTGGGCTTTGCTGATATCCTGTATGTTCACAGGCAGCACACCGGGAGCGGAAGTCACGAATGCTGTAGCAAAAAGTTCCATAGTGCGTACTTGCTGCACCTAGGGCGGGGTGCGAGACAATGCATCAGCCGCAGCCAACAATTTTCCTGGGGCCTAAATCATCTGGAAATGATAGGACATTGTATTTTTCCCCCTTGGAGGAAGCACATCAATTTACATCTTGCGAAACAATGATACAAAAGGAAGGTGATCAGCTTCTACAATGAAGCTAATACCTCTGATGAACTCGTCAAATCTCTCGATGGCCCACGCTGTTGCCAAGGCTTCTTTTGCTGTGTGGCAATAGCTTTGCTCTGTGGTGGTCATTGACCTTGGGGCAAAGGCTACTGGCCTGCATTCACCATATAGTTGTGATTACCACAGGACTGCTCGATGTCCAAAAGAGCTGGCATCAGCCGAGACTGTTGTGGCATAAGATGGGTGATACTTGGCCAAGCTGTGGTCTGACGTCAGAAGTTCCTTAATTTTTATGAATGCTGCTTCCTGTTCGTGCTGTCAAGTCCAACTAATATTCTTGTTCGGAAGGGTGCGTAACAGTGCAGTAGTTTCCGAGACATCTGGTATTGGCGGCGAGGAGTTACGGAGTCGCCATCTATCGGAAGCGCCTCGCTGGCGTAGTATGAGGGATCACGTGGCGGGCTCCTCATAGGTTTTGCTGTCAGCGCTCGCTGAAAACACCACGCGCGAGCTCTCCTGGACATTTCTGTAAGCACTTTCGAAACGAAAGAAGTTTCTTACTGTCTAAATTATAATCTTGGGCAAACTGAAAGCACACAATCGTTTACAGACGCTATCTCTTTACCGAATACGTACAGTGAACGCCACTGTGCGCGGTCGCCGCGATGGAGTCTCCCGAACCGGCTTCTTGCGTGAAAGGTAGGTAAACGCTGAGATCAAACTATGTGAAATATGTTCTTATAGTGTTTGTATAAATAAATGGAGTGTGATAGAACGAAGCCTCAATGCAGCGATCGCGCAGATTCGCAGCGACCGACTGCGCGTCTGCATGCTTGTCCACGCACTGTTTCGCTTTCTCCGCGCGCGCGTTTTCGCACCGTGCCATGAGCTTCAGGCCGCAGAATATGAGCATTTGACAGTATACAAGCAACCATTGTTGTGTGGGCGCTGTCAGAGCTGTTCAAAAATAATTTCATTGTAGATTGCCTACGGGGACTGTGATGTGCCGTCGCGACGATTCAATCTTTTTTTCTTCTAAATTCTTTGAGCTTTCAATATTATTTCTCGAGTTGCGTCGCACTGTATGTTTATCGGTGTTCTCAGCGTGCAAATTCCCGCTGCTCCTTTTTTGTAATCCAGTGCATTAATTCATAACACAAACATGACCATATGCCATGCTTTTTTAAAATGTGCTTCTTACCGCTGCCTTTCCACTCCACTGAACTTGCCAGTATCTATAGCATCGACAAGTTCATAGACCAAACCGTCATGACATTAGTCGGGCAGCGGACTCGGGCGAGCGTCTCAGTGCGCGTTTTCAGAACATCGCAGACCGGGCACCGTAGCAGAAATCTTCTAGCGTCTGTGCTTGCCGCATACCCGCGTTGTAGCCGATGACTGTTCGTCGGTTTTATGTTTCGCGAGCCAAGCTTCACGCAGCTTCTTTTCCTGCGGCTACTTGTGAATAAGGCTGACACCGGCCTCCGTTAGGTGCGTCCGGCCCTGCGACACCGAGCAGTAGCCTACCATGTTGCGCGCCTTCAAGGGCAGCCACTACCTATTGTAGTGCTTTCAAGCGTTGTAAAGGAGACACTCGAAGCGGGAAAATTTCACCACTAAATGAGGACCGCAGCGTACGAGGGAATTTAAACTCGTTTTCAGCTCGCTTCGGCGCGCCCGAAGCAGCCGACGCGGCCGCTATGTCCACGTGATCCCTCCTAACACGTCACGCCGACGGTGGCGCCAGCTTTTCCAGTGGTGGAGCCCGAGGCCAATAAACCTGGCAAGATGATTTACCATCCCGAGTAGACGTCTGATACCTGCAAGGTCTGTGGGAGGTGCCATTGTATGGACTGCTTCAATCTTGCCCGGATCTGGCTTGATGCCTTGTGCGGAGACAACGACGCCTATGAAAGAGACTTCGAATGCCCCAAAGCAACACTTCTCTTGGTTTAAATTGATACCTGAAGTTGCAAGACGTGTCAAGACTTGATGAAGCCTTGCATCATGTTTCTGCTTCATATGTCCAAACACAAGAACATCGCCAATCATATCTGGCCTTCACGAATGCATGCCATTTATTTTTGAAAATATTTCTGCGCAGACGTGATAACGAATGGCAGTCAGCATAAACAATTGCGACCGAAACGTGTGATGAAAATTGCCAGTTGTTGAGAATCCACTGACAACTTGACTTTGTGAAAGCCTGCACTCGCATCCAGCTTCGAAAAAACAGCTACATCGCCGAAGAGACCAAGTACTTGTAAGACTAGGCAGAATGTGACGCTCTCTCAGGAGAACCTGGCTCAGTCGAGTGAGGTCAACACACATACGATGCTTTCCGTTCTTCTTAGGTACCACTACCAAACCGGCACAGCACGGAGTTGGTTTATCAATACGACGAGTGGCGCCATCGCCTTTACATTTCTCCAGTTTTTGCTGAACGACTTCCTGCAACGTGATATGTATCCATCGAGGGGCCCCGAGTGAGAATGCTACGGCACCTTGCTTTACGCGAATTGCGTACTCATCTCGGAGTGTGACAAGGCCACGGAACAGCTCGGCATGAAGCGTTGGCTCACGAGTTTTCACGGCACCATAGAGTTTCATATTAGTATACCTAGAGGGAAATCTGGCGCTGCGATCGTTCAACCATCATGGGAATGATGGGAAGTACAGGCTTCGGATTGGCATTCTATTGACTGGCGAACTAGTCTACAAGTATTTTTTTCGCAGTTTTGGTTTCGCTCTAAGCGCAGTTGCTATAACCTGCAGTGGGACAGTAGAACGCAAAGCTCTCTGCCTTTGTTATGTTGCTCGGAGTGGCAATAGCGCTCTGGGCCAGCGACTGGGACGATGCTTGTGTCGCTGTGTGGCGTCGAAGCCGTGACGAGAAAGCGGCGGCATCGTAAACGTTGAAAGAACATGTTTTGAGCGTTTGGACCTTTGTTTGTTAAATGTGTTAGATTGGCACTGTAGCGTTACGTGCTTTACGAAACTTCAGAATAGAACGAAGAAGGCACTACTGATACAAGACATATACAGTTGTACTTCTAGTCGCTTTACAATCAAACTTTATTGAGGGCTTCATTATGTGCTCATTGAAATGCGTGTTTTAGAGCTTTGAGAACACAAGCTTACTTGTGGTAGGAAGGATAGCTGCTTCCAAGCTGTAGTCTAGTGTCGCACAATGGGTACCCGCAAAGCCACGCTGTAAAGCTTCGGAAGCAGTACGCTAATATAGAATATGATGAAGCATACTCGTAGGCCACTAGTGTTCTAGCTAGCACTGCAGCAGATGTGCTTAAAAGTACTTGAAGACGTTCAGCAATCGTGACAGCCGACGCAGCCTTTCGAAAGAGCGAGAGAGTTCGCAAGTGCCTGTCGTCTGCGAGAAAATTCTCGCGTTTGCAGCGAGCAGGCGTCGTAGCAGACGACACTTGTAGCATTCCGCTCAAAGGCGTAACGCTTTGTCACAATACATTTTTATTTCCAGAAATACTTGATGAGTATTTTTATATAAGTACACACACGGTTGTTTTGCTTTTGCAAAAATGAATAAATAATTATTCTTTGGCGTTAAATTGGGAACAGAATCGCCCAAGTATGCATACCCTGGTGTGTTCTGGTGACAAACTATACTAAACCATGCTTCCATGTCAAAGTCATACAAAGTTTATGTAGCGTGTCGTACATTATATAACATACTGCAGAAATAGAATTAGATTATACGCGATAATATTTGAGTATAGCTTTGTTTACTGCGCCAGAAGCAAACGCCACTAGTCTAAAGACCGAAGGCAATCCGAAGCCTGTACTTCCCATCATTCCCATGTAGGTTGAGGCAACGCTCATGAGAACTCCCGTAGACACTAGCGCCACATTTCCCTCCAGGGTATTTATTTAGAAACTCTATGCACGGCACCAAGGAATTTGACGAGCTCAAGGGCCTGGATAGCCGGTAGACCTATTAATGGTACATGAAGGGATTCAATGCTGTAAAGACACTGAACAGTTTTAGCGGAGCGTTGGTTACGCTCCGTTCAGCGCACATTTCACGCGCGCCGGTGGCTGCATAGAATGGACCGAGTTCGCTTATCTAACAAGCGCGTCTCCCAGAGACGCCAGTGTAAAACTAATACGAAAATAACCAGACGCACCCTGACGCTCCGCTAAATCTGGTTCCTAGTGGAACGTAGTGAGTGTTCCACGTTCCTGCTGCCGCTATGAGCACTGTGCGCACGCGCGTCAGGGTTCCCGGTAACGGTCTGCTGAACAGCTGTGTCAAAACTGAGTGCTTGTCTTCCCTTGCCAAGATAGACGTGCGGGATACGAGCCCCGTACGCAGAGAGGTTGTGCTCCGGGTCCTCTCAAGACTGCATCAACGTTGTCGAGCTCGGCCGGGACTCCAGGCAAGTCACTTGGGACTGCGGAAACCTCAGCTCCTGAGTTTACTTAGAATTTAGTTGTGTAATTGTCGATTGTGGCATCCATAAACTTTTCTTTGACAGGTGACTCCAGAGCACGCAGCTCGATGGCACTGAATTTGCGGTGCGTCGACTTTCTGCAACGAAAGACTTCAGCGAAATGACCTTTCTTGAGACGAAAATAGCAGACCGAGTTCCGTGCTGGACACTGTGATCGTGCGTTAAACGTGGGACCGCAGAAGAGACAAGCGGCAGCTTCGCGATGGCAGCGTTCTCACATTGCGTCCGTTGAGTGAACTGTTTGGCGACCAGACGCTGTCGCGAAGTGAACTTTCGAGCTTTTGCGGCATCAGTGTTAACCGTGGCTTGCGATGTAGCCTGCGCGAGCGAGCGTTCCTTATCAGCATCCACAGATTGACGAGCTTGCATCCAAGCTTCTTTGAGACGGAGCTTCGGGGAGCGGCACAGGTGGTCATAGAGACGCGTGTCCCACAAGCTGACAACGAACCTGTTGCGAACCAAGCGTTCTTCCACCGCTGATGACGGGTAGTTGGAGTGTTTTACTAACTCGCAGAGTTCGACGTAAAACGTGTCGACGCTTTCGCCAGGTAATTGGACGCGCTTGTGAAAGCGGGAGGACTCGTAGAGTTCATTAGCAGGGTGCACGAAGTGCTTCGTGAAGGGTTTGACAACAGCGTCTTAGGACGCTTACGAGTCTGCGTTAGCGTCTGGACCCATGCAGTAAAGTAGCGCACCTACTTGGCAGTCTTGCGAAGGTTTTCTTAGTTCGGAAGCAGCGCCATTATCTTGGAAGCGGCACTTCCACGAGGACCAACTTGCGAGGTTGGATAAGTAGAACGCGTCCGGTGGCTGAAGAGCGAGGCCTAGCCGCTAAGTCAATTGGGCGCTTTCTTCGAGGGGCATCCTGTCGTTGGCGGCCGTTCAGAGACGGAAGTTTATCAAACGGACCCCACTTCTGACACCATATCGAGTGGCGTTCCTGTCAGGCCATGCTGGCAGGCCACGAAGGAGCTCAACATGCGAGACGACAGGTATACCCTTTCAGAACCGAACTCCAAGTGATTTCTTTTGCACGCGGCCCATTGTTCGTGCCGTGAGGGCACCACTGGTCGGCTAATATGTGGCGACCACTACACATTGGACATAATATAGGGTCTTGATGACGTAGGTAATGTAGGATGATGATGATTCCGGCGTTAGTGTCTTTCGTGAGTGGTGAATTTCAAGGAGAATTTGAAAAAATTGGAGGACGCTTAAGTTCGCCTTCAAGAGTGGAACGCGATAGCGTTATCGCACCCCGTTCGCACCGCCTACTCAAACGCGCTACGCCAGCGAAACGTCGCGATCGGCACAGATAGCCGGGCCCCGACGCACCATGAAGGTGGAAGCGATCATGGGGCGAGTGGCGCGCCACTTGTCGGGGCAGCGCCGTACATTGTGAGGAGGGGGTCTTTTGTTTTTGCCGCAAGATGGCTCTGCGTGTGCGCAGAGCCCAACAGAAATTTAGCGGAAACGTACTTCGCTACTCGTGAAACTGCGACCTCTGTAAGTTACATGGTCATAATTACCGATATACACCGCAGTATAACATTCTACAGCACGTTTCTAAGGCAACACTGCATTCACTAGAGGCGATTTTGTCCCGTTTTGAAGGAACGAACTTGTGGCTGAATAGTAGCGTCTCCCTCTCACACTCTGGAGACCCTGGTTCGATTCCCACCAGCCCATCTTGCAAGATGTTTTTTATTTATGAAGTGCCTTCTGGGATTTATGGCTCACGGCCAACGCCATGAACGCCGACGCCGACGACACCGGGTTTTCTGTGACACGAGCTCCTTAACGCTCTCACGTTAAAAGATGTAACCTCAAATTGCGCGGATAGGAAAGAGATGGTGAATGCGCTCTTACCGAATATAAACCTCTTCAAAAACACTAAAAAGGAAACAAAACCGTACGTACATGTTTCCATGACCTATTGGGAAAATGGGCTGCCGCAGCTATACTTACGGTACATACTTCATACACGCTTTTATCCACCTTTTATTGCCATACCAATTATACGTACACGCGAGCCTCCAAAGCACCGTCACCACTGCCGTTGCCATACTGTCTTGCTTGACGGTGAATACGTGGCTTGCGCACGTAGGGCTAGAGGGCCTCCAGAGAGAGAGAGAGAGAGAGAGAGAGATTGACACAGAAAGAAAAGCTTAACCGGCTGACCACACCTTAACTGCCTGGCGTGCGACTGACCCCTGAACATCTGTCAGCGTGTGGGGAAGGAAAAGCAGGGTTCAAAAGGTGACAAAGAAAGGATGGGGTGCTACTGGTTGATTCAACGGAAATGCGTTAGCATTAACCCTGTGCAGGTCTCGTTTGAAGGCATTCGTTGCTCGTACAAATTAAGTTCGCACTCCACCTCTGCGACCTTTTTCGCTTAGCATTTGGCCGCTTTATCTAATCTTCCGTTGTCGTAATATGGAATCTACATGACGCTTAGCCCGTTTCGCATCGGCTTCTTCCTCAAGCATAGAAAGACCCGCCTGACTCAGCTCCACTTTGCTTTAGCCTCCCCTGCTAAGTGACGTTCGCGTCCCTCTCGCAGTTCTGAAGCCCAGTTTCGGCGCTTCGATTGAGCTGCTGCAGCCAAACAAGCCTTGCGGGCTTCCTCTGCTTGGGTCTGTCTTTACCGTCGCATCGCGTCGGCTGCAAGGCTGCTAGCGGCGCTCCTCACGATGCCGCGACGCTGTTCCTTCTGTCATAGGGTACATGGCAAAATAGTGCATTCTACAGAGAGTCTACATAATAACCTTGTTACAAATGATTTAAATGTCGATTAAGTTAACCCAGAGTAGGTTATACAAGGTTGCTTCTGTTATATTTCTAGTTTTCTTATAGTTTCTTTGCTCGTCGCATATTTTTTGAAATATTTCAATTTTGTTACTACGGTCCGTTCCGAAATACATCGATGCGCGGCGGCTGTAAGTTAAGAATATGCAGGGATGAAAGGTGCCTCCCCTAAAAAAAAATTTACGCAGGGTCGCGTACTATGGGTACAGCTTATGTGTGTGGTCCTGGACGGGCAAAACACGGCACTGCAGTTATTCGTAAAACGTAAAACATCAACTCTAACGCATTCACTATCATTACTCTACTCTCATGCTTTCTAGTATAACTTTGCGCAAATAGACAAGACATGGTGCACGCACAAACCATTTTCCTAATTTGCGTCATAACTGCAAAAGCAACACGGAGGACTTGAGGGTTGCCGCACATGCATTTAGAGGTATCATACTGAAAAGCATCTGTGAAGGTACATTAAAGCTTCAGGGGCACGACATTGGGCGTTCATTTCTAATCATATCAGGCATTTATTTTCTGTGGGGTGTCTTATACCGCTGAATACCTCTTTTTCAAGTCATAATCTTTTGAAGAATCGCTTCTCGCAGTTATCACATTCCTGCTCTTTCAGGTGTGTTATACTGCGAGAGGTAAACATTGCATTAAAAGAACTAAACAAGCGTAATCAAGGAAGTAATCAAGTTCTACGAATCAGATGTATGACAAATAACCTTACGCAACTTATTGCAGAGCATGGATTGTAGCCGGTGAATTCACAAGAGGTATCCACTTCGAACAAATTCTGTTGATGACGGAAGTTCCGAGAAATTCATTCCAAACATCGGCGACGAAATATTTGTGGTGCTTGAATTATTTGTGTTCTTCAATGCTGAAAACAGCATTTGGTTAACGAAGTAAGTTTACCAACGGCGTATTCTTGCAGCGAACATGACAGCACATTTCTCGAATCTCGTGCCATCCGCAGAATTGTTTCAGAGTGTATATACCTTTAAAGTAAAATCCGCTTCCCCATGAACTGCTGCTGAAGGACTCTAATTCCTCTACTTGATCTAAAGACAGTTGAAAATTTTCTATGGCCAATAATAAACTTGCTTTTTAGCACGTTTATATGTTTGAACGTTTGCGTTTTCCTTGAATGCCTTGAATTACATTGCATAACCTTAGTTTTGAAGACCCATGCCTTATTCCACGATATTGTCTCAGGAGAACATGTAAACTTCAAAATCAAGTCCACGGAACTCGTACCTTTAAGCTTGTCTCGTTAAAAACAAAGGAAACAAATGAGCTTTTGTGCTGTACTGTTTGTTGGACTCCTGCAAAGAATACGTTACGACATAAAACATGCATGGTTTTTATATAAACAGTAAAAAACAAACACACTATCCGTTGTTCAGCGGGCGACAAGCGGGAAGCATAATGAAACGGTGTCACTTGAAGGCAATTTTAAAGAAAGAGCGATAAGGAAAAGTGTGTATGAGGGCATTTCTTTTTCCTCGTGATCATATATTGGCGCTGTGCTACCAATAGTTTCACACTACCAACCGATACTGTTTGCGTCGTTGATAGAGTTTAATTGACTTCTAGGGTTTTACGCGCCAGAACCCCAATTTGATTATGAGGCACGCCGTAGTGGGGGACACCGGGTTAATTTTGACCACCAGGGGATCTTTAACGTGCCCCCAACACACGGGACACGGGTGTTTTTGCATTCCTGCCCAATTGAAATGCGGCTATCGTGGCCGGAATTCGATCCCTAGATACATTGGGAAGTATTTTTATCGGGATCGGTAGTATAAAATGATGCATGACCTTGATCAGCTCCTGCTAAATGATACGTGCTTCTATATTTTTGCAGCATTTTTTTCACATGAAGCACTTCTACAGGCAAGTGCCACTCGCTGGGCTTCTCTTTAAAAAGTCCTGCTGATTGTACTTTTTCACAACTTGTAGAACTTGAGCCAGGGTCCATTTTCTGGTGCAGAAATCATGGCGTAGCCACCCATTCTCATTTCTCCCTGCGAATAAAGACAGGTAAAGACCGATGCACTGTTACAAACGAACAAAAAGAACAGCAGTAGCTTAAATTAGATTGCTATCATTGTCTGATTTGTATTGAATGGAACTGTGCCCCGGTAGATCAGCCGATTTTACGATGCCAGGCTAAGAACTAGAGAATGCCTCTCCAGCCAGAATTACATCTTTCAGTTGAACTCCTTTACAGTTTTGTACACATGCACGTAGATCTGTTCGTGTGTGTGTATTTGTGTCTTCAAGAAGTTCATGGTATTTTGTAATAAGAATATATAGATATGGCTGGAAGACTACCTAGTTTTTCCCCATACTCCTGTTTTCGTCATAGTTGTATATCGAAGTTGGAGATATGTATCTTCTAATGCCATGCTGAACAAAACCCATTCTACTTGTTCGAAGCTCCACTTGAGTGTCACCCCATTTCTTTGAAAAACGTCGCAAAGAATACAATTTCCATTCTTTTTGAATTGGTTCACCTCGATAAACAGGATAATGTGTTTTCAAGCGATTGCAGGCATATGCGTACTCCGTTATGCCGGCATATTTCATAGGTTTGTTATTAAGCATTTTTCTGCGATATAGACAACAGTGCTTGAACAAGGAATGTAATTGAAGCGAACTTTTGTATAAGTTGACTTGTACTCAACACGGCTGCCCTGACGAGGATAGTTGTTCATGTCGAAATGTTCGCTTCACAGACACTCCTAGTTCAATCACTGTTCCCTACTTCAAGTCTCCATTCTCTGTTTAACTCTATTTTGTTTATATCTTTACTGTAGTTACGTTGGGGCCAAGTATAGTTGCCGAGTACTAGAACGGTGATGGTTTCAATGCTGGCGTTCTTAAAGCTACTCGGCATATTTTCCGGTATAGGCTGAACCACGTCTAAATCTATCACCAGCACCAAAGGTCGGCGAGTTCATGCAACCAACATTTGTTAAGAGGTAAACTTACCTTCTGAGATTCACCAAGTTCGACCCGATAGCGCTGAACAAGTCTGGCGAGGGTGTAGCGCAGCTCCAAGCGGGCCATCTGAAAACCCACGCAGTGTCGTGGCCCCACGCCGAAGGGTTGAAACGCCATCTTGTGGATGGAAGGCTCATTCTCGGGGCTGAACCTGCAGATAGTGTATCAATGATCTCCAAAGGTAATGAGAAATTTTAAAGGCAGGCTCGGAGTGGGCAAGCGTTTTTGTCGGAGGACACCACTCTTCATCGTAGAGCAATGACTCGACATTCGTGGTGAAAATGGAAGTGCTGCCACCATAGTAACGTCTTAACAAGGCGACAATACGCGTGTGCTAAAGCATTTAAAAATGCTTTGGCACACTTTAAAGTATTTAATAAAAATTTAAAGCATTTAATAAAAGCGGAGACAACTCCGCTGGCCTGCGGTACTGAGCCTAGCCGCGAACTAAGCAACACCCTGATATGTCTGAAAATATCACATGCTGCTCCAGGACTCAAAGAGCGACCTGTACATTGAGCAAGGGAAGGCGCGGACATAACGGTGGCAGACGGGGTTTCCTTCCATAGGCTGACTGCCTGACGTCATGCTTCACACTTAGTTTATTTACTCCATTTCAAATTGTCATTGAAGCCAGTGGCCTGAACTTTCGTCTCGCAATTAATATTTTTCACTGCGAAGAGAGCAGAAAATATTGCCCCGTAGGCACCTTGAATTAACTGTACGTGTCGAAACAATGGAATCGAGGTCAAAGCCTCCCAGTAACATTTCTGTTTCAATTCACTGGCGTCTATTGCATCAAAATATGAAGACGAATTCCCAGAGCTCTTCGTTGGTTAGGGCTGTTTCGCCATTTGCCCGCTCTATTCGCTAATGTGGTCAATTCGACAACTGGATGTCAAGAGCAAATATAAACAGTTCTAGCGTAACAACACAAACTTTTCTTTCTGAATAAGGGCTGCGGTTATTTAGCCGGGACTGTAAATACTAGCTAATGGTTACTCACTTCAGAAGACAGTCTCGTGCTTTTTCATGAATTAGTGGGATAGGCAAAGCAATCAGGATGCATTATACATTACGTTGCCCACCGCAATATTGTTGTTCTCTTCTTGATGTAAGGGGTACTTCATCGAAAGAAATACCGAATATGGTATTGTGTTCCATAAAACAGCAACAAAAACGACATCACACTTTGGGAAACATGCGTATTACTTATCTGGTAGCATCAATACAGTTCCTGTTACGTTTCCTTAGCCAACTGTCACCTTTGTTTTTCAAGGTAACTACAGGCAGGCCAGAAACCAAATGTACTTGTCTTGCACTACGGTACTTTCCGTCAATCGGCTTCTTTAAGCACGTACCAGAATTTTGCGAATGAGCTGGATTCAGAGCTTCGAGGAGGGAAATATAGGTATTAGCACTTGTCCATCATATCGCATGATCACTGTATTATTCCTAGTTCCTAGTTCATTATTCCTAGTTCATGATTGTCGAGACAAAAAAAATTATCAAGCGTATGCGGCTTGCAGATCAGAATTATGTGCTGTTCTCCAATGTCAATATTACCGTTTTTACGAAATTGTAGCACTTTACAGTAGCAGATGTCGATGTTTTGTGCGAAAATGAACGTGTTCTAGCGAAATGAAGATGACCTCAACCTTTGTCTTTGTAAGGGCAACTGGGGGCTGAGGTATACAGGTGAATCTGTGCTGTTGCACTCTATTCCACTCGTTTGTGCAGCTTTAGGGATGCGTCTAGGTGACGTAGTGAGTTTAGAATTGCTCTACAAAGAACGAGGTCGTGGGAGCAAATCCAGGCCGCGGCGGCACATTTCATTGGGGGCTAAAATGCAAAAAAAAAGAAAAAACGCCAGTGTGCCCTGCACGGGAGCACGTGAAAGACCACCAGGTGTTCGAAATTTCTGGAGTCCGCCACTATGGCGTGCCTCATAGCTATGTCGTGGGTTTGGTGCATAAAATTCCTGAATTTTTCGCGCATAGTAATTGCGCGAAAATCGCAGAAAATTGCACAATAATTGCACAAAATATACACAGCCAATGGTATGCTAGCCCACATGACGCGTGAGCATAGGGACGCCAGTACACAAGCGCACAGTGAGAGGAATTCCTCAGTGAAATTTTTATCGTCGACTAATCAGGCTTTCTCGAAGCTAATTCATTAAGAGAAGACGTACTAGATAATTTATTTATTAGCACTGAACCAGTGAAGCCAGCTGCACGAATGAAAGAGAGTACTGTGGCTATTGCCAGTGCAGTTCCCGGGCCCAACCTTAGAGGAAGGGTGTGGGCTTGTTGGTCACAATCAGTTGCTTCCTTCGATTTGTAAAGACTTGCCACCAACGCGCCGTATTCATGAAGCGTACGCATTAAGAAACACGCCCCCGACCATGGCATCTCGCCTAAGGTCTTTGAAGTTGAAGACTGGACGACTAAACAAAACGCATCCTAGTATCAAGCAGTGCCTTTGCAGTTTTTTTCACTTTTCTTCAACAAAAGTGAAGACAACGTTGCTTTTAACAGACTGCTCTTTTTAATCACTCACTCCTCATAAGGACATTTTAAACGCACGTTTCGCACACGTTTAATGTATTAGTATTACATCTGCCCAATCGTGGCCCAATCGTGGCCCAATCGTTAGAGCATTGGGCTACCCATGCTGAAAGACGGAGATTCGATCACCCATTTCTTTATAAAATTATGGGCAGGCTTGTCCCACTCTATAGGTTGCTAAGAGAAGACTCGAGGCATGTTGAGATTCCCAGTGGTCATGAAATCACAAAAGAGATAAGGGGTACACAAATGTGTCGGATCATTGGAATGCACCATGTAACCGCTCCAACGACAACGGACGAAGACGGAAACACACAGGACAAGCGCGGAACTTCAACTGATATTTACTCCGGGAAAGCCCACATTTATACATGTATCACAATCACACTTGATAATCATCGGACGCCCATCACTCGACACTGGCATGCGGGCGTGAGTGGCACAAATTTGCATGTAAATAATTGAACTCGTTATCACTCAGTAACGCTGAAGAGCTGCTTACGCAGCTGCCATATTGCGTTTTTATGCAGTAAGCTTCATAGATTTCTCGGCTCAGTTGTGACGCGAACATCTTCAAGACTTTAGCGTCGCGGAACCTAGGCGTGCAATTACGACAGTGGCGACAATGGTCAGCCAGTTTTCGACACCCCGCCAATCCTTCTACCCCTGCGCGGTGCTCCTGCAGCCTGACGTTTAGACACCATCCCGTCTGCCCTATGTAGCTGTTGCCACAAGAGCAACTGGCTGGGGGTGGCAAACTGGCTGACCATTGTCGCCACTGTCGTAATTGCACGCCTAGGTTCCGCGGCACTAAAGTCTAGAAGATGTTCGCCTCACAACTGAGCCGAGAAATTTATGAAGCTTACTGTATAAAATGCAATCTAGCTGCTGCGTAAGCAGCTCTTCAGTGTCACTGAGTGATAAAGAGTTCAATTATTTGCATGCACATTTTTGCCCCTCAGGCCCGCATGTCGAGTGTGGTTGTCCGATGATTATCATGTGTGATTATGATACATGTATAAATGTGGGCTTTCCCGGAATAAATCTGAGTTGAACTTCCCCGCCGGTCTTGTGTGTTTCCTTCTTGGTCCGTTGTCGTTTGCGCGGTTACATGATGCATTCTAATATCTACTACTAACTAGCCCACCTCTCCCTGCTAAATATGCCTCTGATCCTTCAGCGTGTTCGAGGTAGCCAGTGACGCACACGCGCGTGGCTGTGGAGACGGCGCAGTCAGCTCATTTGACAACCGTGCATAATTATACACTTGTCAGGAGTACAGACAGATAGCACAAAAAGCCTGGCGGGGTCTGTAACCCCTGCGTGAGAGAACACGTGATGCGAGGTGACGACTAATCGTTAAGAACAAAAGTGACGAAGACGTGACCATCAATCGCCATAACCAAAGTGTGCTTTCGCATACCTACAGTATTAGCGATACTGAGTTGTGGCTTAGTTTTTGTTCCTTGCAGCAAGGCTGACGAATGCTTACCTCTCGGGATCAAAGGTGTCTGGATCAACCCAATAGCGGGGATCTCTGTGCAGCTGGAACGTTGGAGACATAATGCATGTGCCTGCCTTGAACTTCATGCCCCTCCACTCGAAGTCTTCTTCAGCTTGCCGCGACGTCGCACTAGAGGGAATCGTGAGCGGGTGAGAAACTACGTGGCCATGTTGAGAACATTCATTGATAACTCTTTGCAAGTAAGTTGCTGAAAGTGATACGCAAGTTTTACATACTCGGCAAGGTGGAAATATTTCGATAGGCGTCTTGTTTTATAATCAGCGCTATGTTTCGTGTTAGGAAGTCAAACAACCGGCAGTAAAGGATTGATGACAAGAAAAAGTGGTCGTCTTAAGTTGATATGATATTGTAGCACCTGCACCAATAAAGAGAAGGGAAGAGAAGCCCTAGTGTTCGTTTAGGGAAAAAAAACAAATGGCGAAGGTGGAACTAGATGGCGAAGTAAATTTTGAGTTACTAGTGCTATATTTGATATAAATATTGTTGCTATTCGAAGTTATGTGTCATCACTCCTAAGCTTCAAGGGAGCATTTTTATTGGCAGCTTTAAGATTTGCAGGTGGCGGCCGCGGCAGCTCAGTGGCTATGCGAGGCACTGCTGAGCACGTGGTCACTGGTTGAATTACCGGCTGCGTTTCCACATTCAGATAGGGGTGTAATGCAAAGGTATGTACATTTAATTGTGTTCGTGTTAAGTAACACCGTGTGGTCAAAACTGGTTCGAATACCTCCACTGTGGCGTCACTCATGACCCGCTGTGTGGTATCGAGATGTTATTGTCATGTCTTCATACATATACATTTTACGCCCTTTAAAGAGAATTTCGTTAGGCCACTATACAGTCATGTTACATCAACTCTTAGCAATACATTGCTGCATTAGGAGTACTTGATCACCTGCTTGGCGCTCTTTGACCAGACATTTGGGACCCTTCAGCCATTAAACGGCAGATAAAATGCCTGTTTGAAAAGTACCCGACCATGCATCCCGAAAAATAGAAGTGTCGCTTGGTATATTTCATCATCCTAATGCCGTTCAAAGTAGTTCACTCCCGCTTCCACATACCGAGTGCCACAATTTTCACGTTTTTCGAAATTATCATAGAACCCCTCATCGGGAAGTCCTGCTAAAGGGTCGAGGTCGCATTGCACTAGATGTCCTTTGGGGTTGGAAAGTGCGTTCCTTTCAGATTCCTTTCGGCATTACGCGGGCTTTTGTCTGTAGAATAAGGAGCAGTGCCGTGGGCCCTTAAACTCCTCCCTTCCCCTGAAAAAAAATGTCAGTGCCATTCCACTTTGTAAAGGTGGATACACAGCGAATCTTTCAATGTGGACCCTTTAATGGCGGACTGTCCATTGCAGTACGTCAAACGCCGCATGTGCATAAATGGAAGAGCAGGCATGAGTAGTCGCCCCTCCACGATGTTGAGCCTGGGAAGATTAAGAGGCACCGGGAAGGGGGGGGGAGGGTATACGTACACCCATGCTTTGTTGCAAAACGCGCGACAACACCTTTTACTAAAGTATCCGGGCCCCTAGAAAAGACACGCACCTTACCGCCCTCCGAGCGCACGCACTGCTTCACCGTAGCCAAAGCGAGCGTGCGTTGGTCGACGTCCCGCAGTGCAGTAATGGTTGTGAGGTCATTTGAAAACCACAAGTGGTCACCCACCACACAGGCCACACAAAATTGGTTCCCCTCAAGCTCCCTCTGAAACCTGGCGTTGCTCCGGTGATACGCTCCTAGATTGTGGGATCGGGGCCACGTAGACGGTTCGCACTTATTTCCACCTCGAGGTCCTCGCGGCCAGCACGCATATGGGACTGCCACCACGGTAGCGCGGAAGGAAAGAAAAAAAGATACGCAAGCGCTTGGAACGCCGACAAAGAGAGGGTGGTGTGAATGTAGACATGGCTGAAGTGGGCCAAAGTGTAGCATATGTTGTTACCAGCTTAATATATGATAGGGCTTGTATGTGGGCTTAGTATATCAAACTGATTTTCGCAAGTTGGCGGAGTGTTTAAAGCCTGCTCCCCCTCCAGCGCAGGTCAACCCGGTGTAGGACTATTTTTGCGATTGGCTTACGCATGGGGAAAGATTCTCGAACTACACGGCTCGACAGACGCACGTAATTTTTCTCAGGACCTAGCCATATACAGCTTCGCTGTAAAAGGAGCGGTATAATTATAGGTGCATGTACAGGAGTGCTATTTTGGTGCACTTGCCAAGTATCGTAATTCTTCTGTCAATATCTTTGCACAATATTGCTGACACCCACTGTGTACTAAAATTGTTCTTAAAAAGGCATTCAGAAAATCTTTGTTGCGATCACCAGCTGAGCAACTTCTCGGACAGTAAGCTGACGACTGCTCCTTATCGTGGGAATGTGTGCGTTTTATGTTGTTGCGGTAGCGTCGTATAGATTACACTACAAATGCAACCCACCCTTATCTAGGCCCTGTATGGTGCTGATAGCATGAGCGCTATAGCTTGTTGAAAACCTCCCATAGCGCGGCTCACTCTACGGAAACGTTTTATCTTTATTGAAGCAAGTGAGTAACTTATTTGAACCTGTTTCATGACTGTTCTGACATCTACAAACGCTGTTCTGACCTTCCACTTGCTTCTGCTTGGCTGTCACTTAGCTTTGAACATACATGCACGCAGTCCTTAAGCTCCCTTCGTAACTTTTGCCGATGCGAAAGTTGCACCAACACGTGATGGGAATACTCTACTCAACTACGTGCACTCAACAGGACACGCGACTAATTTGCATGCCATCTGCAGTCCGAAGACACAAAGGACCCTCCCAGCGCCACCTCCACACCGCCCCCACCACTCCAGCCACACCACATCGCACAGTGTGGACAGCCTTGGCCATGCACTTCACTCTAATACGCAGCCATAATAAGGAATTCATACCCACTTGCCCATATTTCTGTGATACTGCGCTGTGTAAAATAAATAAGGTCGGATACTTTTCAGACAGGCCTTGTATTATTTATATCGTCATCATCCTTGTGGCGTTAAACCCGCAGTCTTTAAATTTTGTGGGAGTCTTTCGGCAAATGAATTTCAATAGGTCCTCATTCAACCCTTTAGTCAGCTTGCAAGGAAATCAAGTAAGGTATCGAAAACTGATGGCGCTTACACCACAGCAGGTGGGTAGAGCCTGAGCCCTTCCTCCACGACTTGGATGAGGTACTTTAGCTTCTTCGTAAGCATCTCGTAGTCCAGTTTGCCCTGATAATAGGAGAAATACATAGTAGCGGGACCTCAATTCATGACAGAAGAGTGTTAGAAAACAGCGACAATGTTTCACCGAGATTTATTCTCTCCCGCCGCTGCTACTTCGATATCATCAAGCAAAACACTTATCCAGAGACAAAGAAAACTCAAACGGAAGTATCCGGAGCGATAACCGGAACATGCTAGTATCTGGGGCGGTAAAATTGAATACTTATACATACAGGTCCGTTGTAGAAATGACAGCAGAAACACAACTTAACATTTTGAGGTTTAGAAAAAAAATGCTGCATAACTGAATAAAACAGAGCAATTATAAGTTACACACACTGGTCTTCAAGGCGAAACAATTTACAAGCTTGCTTGCATTTCTGTGCAGTCTAAAAAGTTTTTTATAAAAATGGTGCTGCATATTTCAATAACTTTTTCATGATATTCAGTATAATAATTAGGTAGGCTACAGTTGTTAAAGCGCGCCTCGTATCGCAAGCTGCTCATGTGAAGACGTTTCAGGGTAGATGAAAATTTGTGAAGTCCTTTTTCTCAATTCAGTAATATCGTCCTAAAATCAAGAATTCAACATTAACTTCCCTGTCACCTTGAGATTATATATCATCGGCTTCGTCTGAACGCCGCATTCTCCAATAGCTACCTGTACCACCTTGACCTCCACATCAACCCATATTGTGATAACTGGGGTGCATTAGGAACTATGGAACACATTTTGTTGCAATATCCAGCTTAATGTGACCAATTAAGTTGCGATTTCAGTAATAGGCCGTGCTTCCCAAAAAGCAGTACATCTAGGAAGGATATTAAATTCAAAAGCTTCTTCAACTCAAAGATAAGCTTTAAAATTGCTCTTCATTTTCCTTCAAGACAATGCCTTAATTGACAAGCGCTAGCCTGTCTACACAAACATCTGGACTTTCATAGCTTCCTAAAGAAGCTGTAATTCATGATGAGTATATTTCAATAGGGTTATAATAACTGATTTTGCAATTGTTGGTTTTACTCTGGTGCTATAACAAATTCATTAGCATCCTGTTAATAACGTTAGTAGAATTTGTGCTTGCAGATCATGTCATCTGTTAACATGAGTTGGAAGGGCGTCTCGTAATCATTTTTACGGGCCGAGAACTAGCAGCATTGCTAATGGCCCAGGTGATTTTCAGCAACGTTATCGACCTTATATAGATAAAAACTGGTGGTGATGATATGTATTTAGGAGAGTAGGAAAAATTCTTGATTTTGACATTGGAAGGATTGAACGAGAAGCGAAAAATATGGCAAGCATGAAATCATTAAGAAAACTTGGTATAGGAAGGGACGACATGTATGCAGCCAAATTAAGGAGAACAGCGTCACCAGCAATTTCGATTACAAGACCAGAGTAGCAGAGCAATCCTGCACTGAAATTTACAGCACCAAGCACAGCCACGTAAGCACGATTGGCCGAAGTAACCAACACGTAACAATAGCATCTTGTGTAACTAGGCATGAGATTAGGACTGCTTTGCGAATTTCGTCCAATAGAAAAGCGGCAGGCGGATATGAAGTAACGGTCGACCTGATAAAAGATGCCAGGGACGAATTTCTCGAAAAGCTTGGGACGCTTTGTGCAGGATACCTTATGACTTCAAGTCTTTCCGAGAGTCACAGTTTTGCAACATACGCATATGCGGAACATATTCTATGGCTTCAGATCCTGGTCTAAATGCAGGGAAGTCACCTTCTTGTGCCCGCCCTTTTCTCGTGTTCATCAGAGCACGGCCGTGCTCCGGAGACCATGAATTTTCCACTGTTGTTTCCCTTTGAACGTGGTACGTTATTACAAGCGAACGAGTTGTTAATTGCAATTTTTCGCAAGTTGCTTTCTGGTAAAGCTTATTGTTGTAAGGTTAGAGGAAGCCCACGCAGTCAAGCGCTCCTGCCATTTAGAAGCCGCTGCCCTGGCAGATGAAAAAGAAAGACTTGCATTTTCCATTCTATGATCATAGTTAACAGGCAAAGCTATAGTAGGGAAATGATCAGTACATTTCGCATGTCGCTGTAGTCAGAAAACAGTCGCGTAGCTTTGTCCAAGGTCGATGTAATAATGGATTCTAGTGAAACGTACAAGTATGAATGACAGTATGTGTGCTACCTTAGGTATCAGTGCAAAATTAAGGACAGACAATAGGGAGGACACCGTTTTCTATTCCCGTAATGTACAACCCTAAAGCCCGAGCTCTGATGACAGCTACTTCTCTCGTTCTGAACGACTCAATGGCGTTCGCGTTAAAGTGACAAATGAAGATAACTATTATAAAAAGTTATGAGCAACAATTCCTTGCAGAACAATTAGAATCAACATTTTAGAATAACATCCTGTAGGCTACCTTTCGAAGTACACGATACTTTCGACGAACTGAGGCAGGCCACCCTGATGCGACAGAGGGAGCGAGTCGGCTTCACAAAAACTGGTTGCACAATACTGACTGGACTCAATCTACCAGCATACCCCATTTATCTCGCCGAACAGGCCATACCTCTCCCTCCTTCGGTGATATCCAAATTTACAGATAGGTCCAATTCCCCCCCCCCCCCCAAAAAAAAAAGATGCATCCTGAGGACAACAGGGAAAGGCGCAAAGCACGCGCACGACAGATTCAATAGACGTACAACAATAAACTTAGGCACTATACGTACTACACGGACGCATCTGCGTATGCGGAAGCTACCGGGCAGCGATACCAAAGGAGGTACGCCCTGGCAGTCGTGAACGTGGTCTGCCAGCAGCAAATAACCGCGTCAGTCACGGCGCGATCTCCCACCTCAGCTGAAATGTTAGCAGTGGCGATCCCACTTGCCAATGCCGAGCGTTCGCAAAGGTACTCGGTTGTGGTCACGGACTCCCGAAAGATTCGTCGCATGTTAACGCGATAACGCTAAATGCCCCGGCTCGTAGAAAATCCAGCGCCGGCGTCCTCCGCCCAGTGTCTAGCGTCGATCATCGTTTCGGTAAAAATCATTTCCTATCACGCATGCAATACTCAATCGCTATAGTATCACCAAAGTTGCTCATACCTTGTCTTTCATATTTTAGAAAGTTATTCCGCGGAAGTTTGAGAATGACAGCCCGAAAACAAATGTCAAGTAAAAAGAAACATCGAGAGCACAAACATGTGTTAGATCTCACACTGAAATATAAAAAGTGCGAAACAGTAACAGTAGATCGGCCCATGCAATGGGCCGCGTTTCTACCCGAAATCGCGCCTTCGTGCATAGCGTTCGCCGCCAGCGTTTCCTGGAAAGCATCATGGTTACATAGGCTGCAGTTGCCGGGAAGCGTGAAAAGCAGTCAGGGATCTTTGAATGCTATCACGTTGCCCTCTTAAAGGGGAAGCTTAAATGTCTTCCATTTTTTTTTCTGATGGGGCACATGACTGCGGCAAGCCTCGCGATAATTCCTGTCATCGCCTACTCTCGTGGCCGGGCCACGCGGGGGTACAAAGGAACGAACAGGCTAACACGTTAGTTGGAGGGTCTACTAAACGAGCGATGGCGTCCTTTCCTAACCCCAACCGCTCGCACTATCCCTCACAAAATCCCTTCAGTTTAAATAACAAGCACAAATTTTTTCATCAGCGCGAAGCCCACAGAAAGTAGCTGCCACGTCACCCACAACTTAGCGGGGAACATGCCGGCCATTGGCGCGAAATGCATACCGGGATATTCCCCCATCTAAAATTACTAAACGCCATGTATCCCACTCGTTATAGGGCCAACTGCCTTTGGCACTGTGGCATACCCAACCTGATACATATAACCTGGGGAGTGCACTAATCATCCTGATAGCCGACTTGGCAAACAAAAGTCCTTAATTCGCTAGGGGAGGCAAGCGGCAGAGGCCAGTAGCAGGACGGACGACATAAACACACACACACACGCACACACACACATGTATATATATATATATATATATATATATATATATATATATATATATATATATATATATATATATATATATATATGTGTGTGTGTGTGTGTGTGTGTGTGTGTGTTTGTGTGTGTGTGTATTTCTGCTGTCCTCTTACGAACTAAGTGCACATTTACATTAAAGAACTTGCATCGTACATTCACCAAAAATATAATGCGAGTGGCATTGTTTCTGGCATACCGATTCGCTGACAGCCTCGTTCACTTCTTCCCTGACCCTATCTTGAACGTCCTGGTGTTTGGCGAGCAGGAAAGTGAGGTAACACATAGCAATCGACGTCGTTTCGAACCTGTGGATAAGGGAATAGACAAGTTACATTGTAACATGCGCATTTGCAGTTCAGGTATGTTATTGACAGAAAACATCTTTACTAAGTGGGAACGTTTATTCAGGACCGCCCTTTGTTGGTGGAAAAAATAGGACGCGATTTAAGTGCTGATAATTTCCTTGAATGTTACTTGGTACTATGAATTTGTCCCTTTACCTGTTAGATTTGAATGCAAATAAGTACGTTTAACGAGTGGTTTCCGTAGTGCTAACTGCTATACATTTTTACGTGTTCCACTGATGTAATAGCCCTTGGAAAGAGCTGACAGTATCCATCAATAAAAATAACCAAAAAGTAGCACTATGAATTGCGTATATATTATGCCAGCTATAAATGCCTAAATAAGAAAGCCTCACTAAACATGTTAGTGGCTAGAAACGTGTATCATCAAAATTTATTTCGATTGTTACCACTGTATTGTGCCATGCGCCCTCAACATTTCGTTGCAAACTCGCTATTGCACAATACTGCATCAATTCATTAGGTGAAATGTAAATCTAGTTGATAATGTGACCATTCTCAGCACACAGCAACACTTGGCGGCATCACATGATTGTTCAATAAGAATCCCATATACATTACGCAACACCTTCCCGCTAGGTCATCATTATTTTTTTTCTCCATGTCATAGCCCTTATATTCTTAAATGACACAATTACAGATACTAAAACACAATTGTGTCTCACCCTCCCATGAAGAGCAAAGTAGCATTCATAATGACTTCCCTCGGTGAAAGTGCCCGGACCCTCTTTTTCATTCCGTCAGCTGTGAGAAAGGTGGAAAGCAAGAAAGTGTAACAGATAAAACGAGTTGGAATCTATGTACAGCGAAGCTTTATGCGAGTGCATAAAGAGTCGAAGCACACACACAAACGCGCACACAAACACACACACATGCACACGCACGCACGCACACAAACGCGTGCGCGTACACAAATAATACAGTCTTTCGTTAAGCTGAGCTGCTGACTACCAGGGAGTATGACGAACGGCTTGAACGCATCATAATATCAGAGGCTGCATGCGCATGCGTACGTAGCGCAATTGAAATCCATTCTATCCGCAAGAAGCGTTTACATCTTCATTACCGTGCAGCTGCGGATGCGTAAAGGCGCGCTTTCTGGTTCTATTTTTCCCCGCAAGGTCGGCGCCATCGCTGCTGCGGAGGTGAGCGCCATCTGGTGGCGCTGCGAGGAACCCAGTGGCGCACTCTGTCCGAGCGCTCCGCTGTGATTGGTTGGCCTATTCGGCAAGGGCGAATAGGCCAATATTCAGTAGCCATGGTAATGAAGCCCGGCGAGGTTCGCAAAGCTTAGCTTTTTAAAAGAGGACCACGTCATGACTGTCCACTGTTTTAAGCACTCAGTGAGAAAAGCAGATGTTAAACACACGCAACGCCGAGTGCCACAAAGTACGAAGTCGATACGTACCGGTTTGCTGCGTTCCGTTCTTGGTCACAGCTTCACTCAGTGCTTCGTCCTCAAGTTCAGCGTCTAATAAATTTTGAAGGATGTCTGGCTTCCGAAGCTGCGAAAATAATCAGAAACTGAGAACTTTGTTGGCATGTTCCTAATGACAATGATACACATCTTGACGACCTATAGCGTTTCTCCATCCCATATTTTGTCAGGTTTCATTTCTAAGCGTTTATATTTTTTTCGCTTTCATTTATTTCTTGACGTTACGAGCTCTCATCAACTACACTATTATATTGTTGATCCGCATTGTTATTGGTAGATGTTCCTCTTTCCAATTAAACCCATGGCCATTCCGAAACTCAATTAGTTGTGTGACATGTACTGATAAATTTTAGTTTGTGCTAAACAGGGCAATTTTTGTGGTTGACTTCGAATTTGTACGTAAAATTTGCTTGGGGCAGCCTTTGTCAATAGTGCTGCAATTTCAACCGATATTCACACTATTATTGAACATTTCGAATAATATCAGGAAAACATTCTGGGCTTTTTTCTCACAATACGTTAAGTTCTTCGCACTCCGGAAGGGTTAAATCAGCGGAACTGAAGACTTCCTTAGCTGAAAAACGTTTTCGGAGCGTCGATATTTGCGTCGTTGGCACATATCTAAACCACGAGAGCCTTGCACTGGCTGCTGTAGATCATCAACTCGACAATTCTGTTGCCCCTACCCGTTGGGGTGGCGTAAGCACTATACGGTTGCACCACTGAGCTAGAGTGTGCGGGATGGAATTCTGGCCGCGGAGGCCGTATTTCGGTGGGACGGAAATGCAAGAAAACGTCCGTGTGCCGTGCGTTGTGCGCACATTAAATAACCCCAGGTGTTCGAAATGAATCTAGATTCCCTCACTACGGCGTGCCTCATAATATAATTGTTGTTTTGCGTGTGAAAACCCAGAATGCTTTATACGGGAGCGTACCTAGTCGTCTGTACGCAGTTGACGTATTCCCACATTTTTTTGGGGGGGAGAGAGGGAGAGGGGGATCTTCTTTTAAAACCTTTGTGTCGCAGACCGGACGTAGGTTTAGTTACCTAACCGGTCTCCTCTTCCTTGGATTCGCTCTCGAAACTTTAACATATATTTTTTGGGAAAGAAACCAAAACACACCTCAGGATGAGCCTTCCGCATTTCGATCATCTTGGTGGTCTCCTTAGAGAACACTTTGAAGGTAAGAGAGCCGAACTGACCAAGGAACCAGTAGAAAGGTTTCATTGCTTTTCCCAACGTTGTCGTGCTTTCTGCGGGAAAGAATGCAGCAGAAAAGGCCAAGTTGAAGGTTGCTCGCGTAATTAGCGTGGACTTTTGTCGTCGATAAGCCCTTTATATTAAACGTACTGAAAAGAGTTTCCCATGTCGAAAACACGGTTGTTTGTCGGCCGGTTAGTGTTATCGTTTTTGTTGTGCTGGTTTGCAAACAATAAACGTGAGAGGGACATTCGACATACGACTATCTGCGCCAACTTTGAGTAGTGTAAGTGAAACGCAACGCTAGCAGGCAAAAATGCATATAATTTGTAAAGTTTTCTGTGAATTTGCTCCATGTTCTAACAATGTGATCATTTTTCCCAGTGCATGTATTTAGCATTGGTATATGCGAAAAAAGCTAGCAAGTTGGCCACTCTAAGGTAAGGTAAGCTAAGCTAAGGTAAGGCACTGTGATTTTCTACCTGCGATATTTCCTATGTGCTCCTGACCACTGGAGAGTAAACGCTGTTTAAAACGAATACTTCTATTGAGCCTCCTGACACTGTGTGATAAGTAAGATTACATGAGTAAAGAAAACAACTTTTAGTAGAAAAATTTCTATTCGTGAGGGCACCTGTTTTGTGGCAGAAAAGATTGGGCGTCCCAGCAACGCTGCCTCCCTCAGAAGCGTGATCAGTTCAAGTGAGTTTAACATTTCAAAAAATAATTGTGAAGGCTGGTACACTGATGAAATTGTGACTGCTCCAGATGCTGTTCCGGACAAAAGTTGTGCTCCAGTTACTTAGGCCCTTAGGTTGTATCCTCGAAACACTTAACACGCCCACTTCCAGGGTTGCAGTAGTGTGCAAGAATGCATGCTGGAAATATAACACCACTAACCAGCGTTGTAATGATCGCAACTCAAGGTTTTCTTCTGAGTGAGCGCAGGCATAACAATACGGTATCGAACCTAGATTTTTTTGGCTATGAGAAATTTCGCAGCTAACAGAAAGTTGCAGGTATGATAAAGGTCGCAGGCTGCGCCTTCTGTCAATTAGTTTCTTGTTCTGTGTTCACATTGTGTTTTTAGAATAAAGACTTACCAAACTGGTTTCACACTTGTGGAGGGTAATAGAAGAATTGAAATGTGTGGCGCGAATGGACGAAGATAGAGAAAGTAGGCAATCCACAAACCGCCCTAAATGTGTATTGCCTTATTTCTGTCTTCCTGCAATCGTACTGCAACATGAAGTACAGAGTCCGAACCAGCTAGTCCGCCAACATGCTCTAGCCAAGTATAAAGGACTTATGTTGAAGTTTCAGAGTTGTTGTGAAGAACAGTTCCTCAATCTCCTGGGCGCTCTGATTTACCGCGGTAACGTTAAGGAGCCCGTGTCGCAGATAATCCGGCTACGTCAGGCCGCGTTTAGCGCCGGACGTCAATAGGTAAATATATTATCGAACCACACATACGCAGGCCATCCATGTGACGCAAGGACCTGACTGAACTAATTGAATTTCTCATGCTAAAATACGGGGAAAAATTGCAAACTACGGCTTACACAGAACCTATAGACATGATAGCTCTTGGATTGTAGTTTGAATATAGAAGAAAACATAATTATGTTTCGCGAAAAGTAAAACAAACGCCTCTTCCAGCCGTTTCATGCCGTTTCATGCCGTTTCTACAATGCATGCACTGGAGACGGCGTCCCCTATTTGCACATGCCGGCGCGTAAATATCTCGGACACCACGGAGCAGCGCGCCCGCTTCCTTTAAACACTTCCAGATGGCACTCGCCTCCGTCGCATCGCTGCCTATGTAGGCGGCTGTGTTTCTACCAGAAAGCCTGCCTTTGTGTATAGCGTTCATCGCGTGCGTTTCCCGGTAAAATTGAAGGTTACATAGGCTGCAGTAGCCGGGAAGCCTGCGAAGCAGTCAGGGATCTTTGAATGCTATCGCGTTCCACTCCTGAAGGGGAAGCTTAAGCTTCTTGCAATTTTTTTCACACACGTATTTGTTCTCTGATCTTCTTAAGATATATCAGTTTTTACTTATATCATGCCTCACGTAATGTCATGTCGTGGGTTTACGCCCGTGTGGCGGTTCAAAAAAATTTGAAAACTTGCGTAACAGTTCACCCCACTGATATATTCCTTTCTAATATCAACAATGAAATAGCTAACGATTGATGACTCAAAGAATTAAAACTACTGCGCAATTAATTATTTCTTGGTTATCAGCCCTGGACTACTTTACGAAGCTACTTGCACTAGATCGGCTCAGCATTCACTTGCCACGCAAATCGAAACAGCCATTGTACTCAGAAGAAGAACCTGCTCGGGACTGCTGAGAAAACGCACGTGCAATCATGTGGGCAGGCCCCGTCATCACTCCTGGTAGCACTCGACGAGCTGTCGTGAAGAAGATATCGTCAACTTCACGCTGGAAGCACGTCTCGATGCCGAAGGCTGCCTGGCCGATGTAGTCCATAGAAAGCGCTTGGAACTGCAGACGCAGGTTCACCTCCTCCTCAGTGTCGGCGTGTGGCTCGAGCATCTCCATGAACACCTCCGCTGACTCGGCGATGTGCGGGACCATCTACGTATCACGCCGGAAAGGCCAAACAGCAAAAGCCGCTTTGGTATTATTATTTCTTAAGTCATGCACCACGAGCCTACGCATAGATGGCACCATTACGGTAAGATGCGCGATGATTTGGACTGAGGAAACAAGTTGCTGTCGCTTCAATTCTGAATGCAGGACCACTTCCTCGACTTCGCGCACACCAGATGGAACATACATGTGCCCGTAAGTCGTACGTGCTACAGTTGTTGCATAATGTAACTGATTTATGCAGTTAACTGCTACTTGACTTGTTTACTTGTGTTTGAATTACCCCACAATACCGCGCTTTCTCCTCATGTTTGCAAGTGAAGGCATCAGCGCTAGGGTCTGTCTCATATGATGATTACTGCGAAGTGTCTGCTCGAATGTCCCATAATACAGTTTTGCTTCTATGATGGTGTAAGCAAAGAATGCCGGAGTGTGGTGGTTTGGATTGAAGCCTTTCTGAAAAAAAAACATATATATAATCTAAAAAAGAACTTTAACGTGGCCAGTTCAGCATTTACTTAAATGGTTTTGCCCTTCCCGAAACATTCTGCATGATTTTCTTCTCATGATACAGCGGTAGCTGTTACAGGCTGATTGCCGGGACGTTGAGACTCCTTATTGATTATTATTGTTCAAGTATCACCCGCCGTGGTTACTCAGTGGCTATGATGTTAGGCTGCTGAGCACGAGGTCGCGGGATCAAATCCCGGCCACGGCGGCCGCATTTCGATGGGGGCGAAATGCGAAAACACCCGTGTACTGAGATTTAGGTGCACGTTAAAGAACCCCAGGTGTTCTAACTTTCCGGAGTCCTCCACTACGGCGTGCCTCATAATCAGAAAGTGGTTTTGGCACGTAAAACTCCATAATTCATTCATTCTTCAAGTATTGAATACAAGTCTGATGTGCAGCTATAAAAAATGATGGACATATCTGTCAGAAGGAAAATTATCCCTACAGGTAAGTTGGTACAGCATACATATGTTCATTCAACATCGCACGGATCAATGAATAAGCACAACAATCAAAGCGGTCTCCTAAACGTCCGCGAAATATGCCTTAAAGTGTTCTTTGTGTTCCTAACTACTCGTTACTCTCGTAAACCACCCAAATCCGCCTAACCACCCAAACCACCCAAATCCGTCGTAAACCACCCAAACCACCCAAATCCGCCGAAACCAGCAAAATCCGCCTAAGTTAATTCTCACGTCTCAGTTCCCATGCGGTGGAATTCTCCTACTAACAAAGAGCGCACCTGCCTGTTGAGGAGCTGCAAAGTTCTATTGGGGTCTACGGGCTTGAGGACCGTAGTGTGGGGCCAGCACGGTAGAAACACACCCCGTAAATGACGCCTGCAGCATTTTCTTTTGCTGGTAGGCTCATCAGAACACCTGTCGGGGTGGCGCAGGGGCTTTGGTGCTGCGCTGCGAAGACCGAGGTCGCGGGATCAAATCCTGACCACAGTGGCCGCATTTCGATTGGTGCGCAATGCAAAAGCACTCGCGTATCGTGCATTGGGCGCATGGTGAAGAACTCCCAGGGGGTCAAAATTAACCCAGATGGTGTCACGCAGGCGGTGCCTCGTAATCATACTGTGGCTTTGGCAGATAAAACTCTTGTACTGCTTGTCATGACTAGCTAGAAGTCATGTTCCTGGTAGTCGTAGCTGTCCGAATACAACGCGACGGTCTCATTGTCTTTGTAGGTTGACGGGCTCCCACGTTTTCTGGATGGGACCCCACCTGACAGCTGCGCGACAGGCAGATCCACAGAGGTGCCTCATTCATTGTCACAAGGAACGAAGGAGAAGCTGTTCCTATAGTTTGCAGAGAAAGAAAGCGAAAAATACGACAAAGGCATACGAGCGTTCTACTCAAATCTACTCTACCTCTAAAGCCTCAAAATGTTGGGCGCGTTATTCTGCCAAAATTCCAAAACTCTTTACCACTACCCCCAAAAGTATATTCAGAACAAAAAAAAACATCACTTGTACAATTAAGCATTATATTACCTGTTTCAGCTTGCTGGTCGTAAAACCAGATGTGACGCAGCTACGCATTCTCCTCCACTTGTCCCCACGCACATGAATTACCATCTGGCCGACGATAGGATGCTGTTGATCGGTTCGCATCGTAACCTATTGGTTCGAAATAAAAGCACAGTTGTATTGTAGCTGTTTAGATTAGCATACATAAAGTGATGGTGACAATGTTTCAGATTTTTTAGTGCAAGGATGAGGTCTTACTCAAGAGCGCCAGGTCTTCATAATTATTTAAACACGCACGCGCACACACACACACAATCACACTTACACACACACCCTAAAAGAAGCCAGATATGTCATCTATACGTCTCCGCCATATGTGCCAATAATGGAATCTGGCGACGACACTATTTTGGCAGGAACCAATGCTAGTACATAGATCCCACGAGCCACCTCTATAGCCAAAGCCGATTACGGTATAATCATAAAGGGTGGACTACCATTGGAACATAACCAAAGGCGCTTCTTTAGTTTTATTGCCTCTTGAGATGTAGCCGGTGAATTGAGGCGACATTTCCCATGCTCTCCATTGAAACAGTTACAAACGATAATTTCCTTCTCTGAGTAACTTCCTTTTATCTCAGAAAGAAAAAGAATCTACTTTACATAAATAATAAGTCCACTCAGTGTAGAATTATTTATCCCACGAGAACAATTTATACAAATGTCCACTGCCAGCACTTTCGACAAGGAGAGCTCTCAGAATATTGAGAACATCGATGTGGAGGTTTGGCTGTGTCGATCATTTATTGATGACAGAGAAAAGTCCCGTTCTGGAGGCGTTTTGGGCAGTAGAGAATTGGCACCTTCCTTCCCTTTTATATCCTATATTGCATATGTAAGCCTCATTCGTCCAGTAGTGTCTCCTTACATTAAATCTTTCTTGTTATCATTAATTAAACTGTTGTTTATCTGAGCACGAAGCAGCAAACTTTCAGGTAGCAAAGTATAAATAGAAAGGACAGTTTAATATCGACTAATTCATTTGCATAATCCAGGAAGTTAGAAAGCGCAGATACTCCAAGCGGGCTTATAAAAATCTCTTACCCCACGGGCCGTGAAATTTTGGAAGTTTTTGATGCAAGCGTACTCGAGGAAATCCAGGTCCTTGATGAGCAGAAAAGGTACGTCGCCGTTGTAGAACCTATAAAAATGAGGCACAAACAAATCCAGTTGCCACTTTCCTACGGGCACACGCTGGTTAACGCAGTATAATGAGCTCCCCATAACTTTGATTATTTTATGATCATCTCATGCTTGCGGGAAATGGTACTAGCTGATTCTTACGCTTTCACCTACCGTAATGACGCTTGAATTATTTTTTTGCTGCTATAAATGAATAAAATAGATTTAATAGCAGCGTTAAGAAACTCTACTGCCTGTGCCATGGTTGAGTACATTTGTTCATCTCTCCCGCAGTTATATTAACAATGCGTAGACAGCAGCCACAGAATGGTAAGCAACTGGCTAAACTCAGTTTTATATTCTGCTTGTGGCTTGTTTTTTGTTAATTTGGCATAAATTTGGTAATTCTAGTCAATATTGTCATCACACTATTGTCATCACTATTGCGGCGTTACTGTGAGGGTAAACACATTACAGAAGTTAACTTTCAAATGCCGAAAAGTGCTACACATCAAGAAGCGAGCATCCGACTACAATTATCGTGGTTTAGGCGAAACAAATGATACAATGACTCCAGCCCAATGCTCTGTGCGTGTTACTTTCTTTACTTGATCCATCCTGCTTGTTTTGACCACATTTTCCCCTTCTGTGGACGTTCTTTCTTTTTCCTTGCTCTGAGATAGCAGCTCTTATCTGTTCTATATATTATTCACGCCGTACACCTTGAAATCATACCCGCAGATGTCACCGTATTCCCTGCACCACTTATCCAGCGCTTTGTGCAGCCCCTGTATAAAGGCAACAACAAAAAGAAAAACCACGTGCACTGTTAAGAAACATTCTGATCTCTCTTTTTGTTCTACAACAAACAAAAACAACGAATTGTCAGTACCCTTCGATACTGACGTCATCTTGCATCGGCGCGTCGCATTTCGCTTACTGCTATGACTAAGGAGTATTTTTGGTCCAAATATTATTTCATCGCACAAGACTGCGATAGGTGTCGTACTATCAGGTGGCTTCGGATTCGAAACGACCACCCGGGGTTTTAAATGAATTCTGTACGTGCACCCAAAGTGCGGGACGCAAGTGTTTTTGCCTCAGAATGACACCACCGCGGCCGGAAAGAAGTGCTAGAAATGTCGTGGCCTGTAACAGAATGACATAGAAGCGGAGCCCGTGCTTTGACGGCCCATATGTATGTTACCGACGAATAGAGGCACCTATGATGCATATATGTCAGGAGGAAAAAAAGGCAGTGTAGCCTGAAAGGTGCAACAAAGAAGACAGTATTGTTTTTGCGTCGCGTTCGAGTTCTTTGGACATTGTTGAAACACGCGGGAGTCACGTGTTGCCGCGGGGCCGTACGTGAAGCAAGTGCTGCTGCGTGGTAGGAACAGCCCCCTGGCTTTTACCAGGCTTCTCAAAACACTGGTGAAGGAAGCCTTCATACACACACTTTGAAGAGCACTAAAAAAAGGGCGTGGCCGCGCGTATGAAGGCTCTCGTTGGAGCGATGAGCAGCGCCACCAGCGGCATCGCAAGCTTCCAACCTCCATGGTGCGTGATATGAGAACAACGAAAAATCACAGTAAACCTAAGCACTTCTTATCAGTTGTGAATGCGAAAGTGCTGATTTCTAATTGAACACGGCTGAGCGGTTCTTCGAGTTATGAACTCCTCGCATTTGGCCTTACCGAGGCACAGTTAGAACACAGGCGAGAGCTTATGTAGCGATTTGGATGGCATGAGAACAATCGCTGCTTTCTGCCTTTCTTGGGGGGGGGGGGGGCACACGGCTCAGTGCGCGCGGATAACACGGGCTTCCGAGAGGGAGAGCGAGGCTGACGTGGCGTCGCGGCAATGCCCCCGCCCCTCAGACAGAACCTGACGCACTACAGTGAAGAGCAGGTGGTCCCTTTTGCCCTCTCTGCTCCATCGAGGCGCGCTCGTGGCGTGACCTCGAGCGCCGCACACGAAGTCAAATTCGCAGTTTCATTAATCACAAACCTGGCAAGTTTCTACAGAAAGCCACATACATGCAAATAATGTCTCGATAAGGTGTCTTAAGTAAGGTGGAAACTCGAAGAATTTTGGAGGCACGAACGAATCAGCGTGTTTCAGGTCAATTCAGTTTCATTCGTGTAAACTGACAAGGAATGCAAGCTGCTAACGCGCTCACCAGGGAATGGTACTCCCAGAGATTCCCCCACAGCAGGTTGGGCTCTGGTCCTGGAATGCCCAGTTCCTTGAAATAGGAGAACTTCTTCTTACGCCACCTGTAGGCGCAACGAATCAATGGATAAGGTGTTTTGCTTCAGAATGAAAGAACGGGGAGATGATTCATTGCGAAACGCGAATAAGTGCCGACAAAAATTCTCACGTCAAAGGCGGGCATATGGTGGCCATAAGTCTTATGGTCTGAAAATGTTGAGTATACAGTGAAGCCAGGGAACGATTTGACAAATCTGGCATGAAAATTACAGCTGCGACTCAATCCAAACACAAAAATCCCTTGTGTCATGGTCGGCAAGGTACCACAGGCATATATTCAAAGATTACTGTTGAAGCGCCATCGAAATTCTTTTTTTTTCCAGCTTACAAGAGCGCTGTTCTGCGTTATTCTTATTGCTTCATTGCCTTACAAGACGTCCCCACTCTATGCTACTATTGCTTGACTGAGTAGAATCTTTAGCTAATGAAATATTTTAATAAAATATGCGAAGTGAAAATTCAGGCGAGCCTAACGAGCACGGGAAAAAACACGGCTGCCTTTCTTCAGATGTTCCTCCAGCACCATTAACGTTGACTGTAATGTTTAAGCGGCGCTTCTGTGCCATGATTTATGCCCACTGAATCGGCGCTGATGCAAATTTTAAGTCCAGGTAACTCTTCTACTGCTTCTTGTATCTTCCTACCTTGTGTCATATTATGTCGTGTTCTGTGTGTTTCTCGGAATACTTATGACAGGTAATGCCTACCAGACACATAATATTTTTTTCTGTGCTACCTTTATTTGAACTGGAGTTGATAATTGCGCGAAACGTGAAATGCTCTCATGTCGCAACTGCTCCTCAGGTAATTAAATTACTTTAGGTGCACTTAAAGGCAAAAAGCATCTGTTGCTAGAGTCAGTTAACGAGAGCTTTTCTTTGCAGAGGGTCTTCGACAATTATTTGGCCAGAAGAAATATCGGAAAAGCGCATTATTTACTTCGAGACGTGCACAAAAGGAGGCTATTTACAACTGTACTGGGATAATTCAGTCGTTATTTGCATTCTTATCACTGAATTGATCCGCAAAAAGCGCATCATTCGCTCAAATTACGCGACCTTGACACAGTCATATTATTCTCCAGAAAGTGACTTGAATACTCTAGACATAAAGTACATGTAGGTCAAGGTCAATGTCACCACGCTGAGCAGCCCCCCTACGCACATTTCTGTGTGTTCTCTGTGTCCTTCCAGGACGAATAAAGGAAGTTGTTGGTGGAAGGGAAAACGACATTCTCCCAAAATGGAGCTTTAATTTGAAGCAGCAGTAAGATGCACCTTTTCATTTAATGCAAGCCGAAGCAGCCGAATATGCTAAAGCAATGGGGGGACCGACAGCTGTTGGCAGAAAGGTAATTGTTTCTGTGACCAAAGCGTTAGACTACCAAGATGCTGACTTCGCTACTCTGGAGCCTCTCAAATCAGCAAGCGAAGCATTAAAAAAAAAGAAAAGAAACAAGCTTCGATTACCTTGCCCCCGCTGCCGTGGCTCAGCGACTGTAGTATTGAGCTGCTGAGAGCGAGCTCGCGGGTTCCAATCAATCAATCAATCAATCAATCAATCAATCAATCAATCAATCAATCAATCAATCAATCAATCAATCAATCAATCAATCAATCAATCAAAGTTTATTTCAGAAGAAAATTCAAATCCTAGCAGTGACATTTTAATAGGGGCGCAATCCAGAAATTTTGACAGCATGTTACACTCCTGTAGCACGTGAAGGCGAAAGCCTGTTGCACACGTGATAGGGCATTATCCGATCAGAGGGCTCAGACCACTCGCAAAACAACACGAGCCGCAGTGCCTAGTAAACGGGTGGCAAGCCGTTGTCTGCGAGCTTTCGCCTCTTCTCCACGCTGTCCTATCGCATCGTCGCGTTGCTGATTTCTCAGTTCGGTTCCTTTGGCTCGTTTTCGACGCTTAGCTGCGGATACGCGCGCTCGTATGGCGGGGTCAGACTCGCGCCAACGACGCATCTCTTAGACTTTGCGTTGAATCCTCTCAGGAGCGGAAAGCAGCACTGGCGGTCGAACGCCTTCCTGTCGCTGCTTCGCTCGTCGCATCACGTTTCTCGCTTGGCGAGCATCCCCGGCCGTAGCGTGCTTCCGAAGGGGCTATGCAGTGCTTTATTGATGGCTAGGATGCTTGTTTTGAGCTTGTCCGTAACTGAACCCTATGCTATTGTGTGTGTTGTAATGGTGATTGCAATGAATGTATGCACTTTTCGCTTCACTTTGCTGAGCGCTTGTAACCTCTAGGTTAAGGGGGTATGAGCCATTGCATTTCTTTTTGCTTGCTTACGGGGGTACGACCCATTGTATCTTCGTTTGCTTATGGGGGTATGAGCCATTGCTGCTGATTATATTTTTTTGTGCCACTCGACTACAGAACACGTTTTTAAGTATGAGCCACTGCAACGAGCTATAGAAGGCTTTCATCCTAAATGCTCGTGTACTTAGAGAGAGAGAGAGAAAACATTTATTTATCATGAGTTTGGGCGACTTCCTCGCAGGGTGGAGCCCTTAGTTCAGGGCCCCATTGGCTCGTGCCACTCCGCGTGCCCGCCGGATCAGCCGTCGCTGCTCTTGCGGGTCTGAGCTGGTCAGCGCAGTCTCCCAGGAGGAAGGGAAAGGTGAAGGAATAGGGGAGTAGCCCGGAGGGTGTGGGCACTCCCCGGTGCAATGATATACTGTGGGCTTTGCTCCACAATAGGGACAGTATGAGGGATATACTTAGATTTACGTGCACGGTAAAGAACTCCAGATGATTAAAATTATTCCGCCATCCCCCACCATGGCGGGTATCATAATCATACTGTGGTTATAGCATACCCGCCGTGGTTGCTCAGTGGCTATGGTGTTGGGCTGCTGAGCAAGAGGTTGCGGGATCGAATCCCGGCCACGGCGGCCGCATTTCGATGGTGGCGAAATGCGAAAACAACCGTATACTTAGATTTAGGTGCACGTTAAAGGACCCCAGGTGTTCAAAATTTCCGGTGTCCCCTACTACGGCGTGACTCATAATCAGAAAGTGGTTTTGACACGTAAAACCCCATAATTTAATTTTCTGGTTATAGCACATCAAGCCCCAGAATTACTTTTTTTTTCACTTACATCAGTACAGGTTAGTAATAGGCTAAGTTAAATCCATACTTAAGTAATTTAATTCCCCAGCTCTCGCTCACTCAGGTCATCTAAGGCCATATTTTGCTTCGTACGGAGAGGACTATTTAGGCATCGTTATTGTCAGATTTTAAACGGAACATCGTGGCCCAAGTTCACTTATGAGGCAACGCTGATAGCAGCACTCCCACGTGCTGCAGAATTAAACTGTTCAGGTCCGCCGTCTTGTGAGAAATATGAAACGCTGAAAAACCTGCTCCGCTAGCAAGTCAACAGGCACTCGACGAAATCAATTTGCAGCGTGATAAGCTTGGTGAACATGGCAAAATGCCTATCTTGCCTGTTTTTAGCAATAAACAACATTGGTGCATTTGCAGATTTTTGGTTGTTGCACTTCCTGAGGGTTTCGCCGTTAAGGAAACATTACCAACACGGCCCCTCACCATAGCACGACATGTGTGCCATTGTGTGCCAGCTTAGGCTACAAGTTCTTGCCGACAGAAAACTACAAGGTTGCAGTTTTCAGTTTAAATGTTCACTCAAGTGCGTACCCTCGCACAGTAGTACACATGTGGTAAATGAAACAAAAAGAACGTCATCTCTGTTGATAGAGTTTTTGCTTAAATGCTCAACAACAAAACACCCTGCTGTTTCTCAGGAATTATCAATTATCACCAAGATTGCTGCAAAATCTGGTGCGCTTTGATTTGTGTACTCGAGATGAAAAATGAACTGAGATCACTAATTACTTTATCTTTCAAATAGGTTGGCTGCATTACGGGTAGAATTCTTACACGGTTTACCTCAAGTTTCGCTAAGCTTGAACCCGACCTGCCTTTCAAAATTAAGACATCAAGATTGATGAAATTCCTTGCTTTTCGAATTTACGCCCCACACTGGAGTACGCATGTGCAGCATGGGCCCGCACGCATCGAATGCTATCGCTGTGATGGAGAGTGTCCAGAACCCAGCCGCCAGATTTGTTGCACGTGATTCTCACTCCCTCAGCAGCTTGTCGTGTAATGAGGCTCGAAGGTTGGTCGCTCGTGAGAAAGCGCAGAAATCATGTGATATTGAAGACAACGAGCAGCTTCTATTTTCACAAAATTCTAATGAACTGACAACTGTATATTCCATCACTGCACTTTCTTACTGCGGCGCCGTCATCATGAGTGCAAAATACGTGAAATATCTTGACGTAACTTTTTTTTCAGGCATCTTTCCCCCCCCCCCCCCCCCCAAGGTAGTATGGAATCGATTGCCCCGGTGTGTTACTGAAATTAAAACCCACGCTCCTTTAAAGGTCATGTTGCCGCGGATTCTTGATTGGGCATCGCGCTGTCTTACTACCGATGATTCGCTGCATTAATAATATTGAAGATGTTCTGCGGCATTACGGGCTTTAGTTGCTGTTGTTTCTTTCTTTTCCTTAATATTCCATTTAAAATCAGAATTCTTTGAAGTTTTTGTATGCGCATTTATGCGGTGATTAGGTAGATTCACGCACTTGTTTCCCCTTCTTCTATCTGAGAATTCCTCATTGGCACTGCAGAGCACATTCATGAAGACATTGGTAATAAATAAATGAAGAAATAATTGCCCTTAATTTTGTTTCGATAGGAGTTAGGTTTCCATGCTCGCTTTTATTGTCACGCACCTTACAGGCGTGTTAACGCTGAAATTAAACCGGCTGTATGCTTCACTTTTCAGCGACAGTATCCTTCTCTTTTCAGCGACAATACAAAGCATAACTAGTGTAGTTTTATTCCTCGAACAAACATCTAAACTATGACAGCCACGTGACGTGATTTAGAGTAATTTCATATATAGCGATTAGCGAACAACCATTACATATTTTTTCCCACTGTCCAAATTTTCCGCATTGCCATCATGTCGACACGTGGTTGCCGCCGTCGTAAACCGAACCTTTGACCTAATGCCAAAAAAAAAAAGAAAATGAAAACAGTACGATAGCCGTTGAGCCTGCGAAGCATGTTTGTTTATTTTTTTGCGAGAATCGGGGCCACGTAAAATTAAAAAAAAAGCTCACAGAGTGCGAGGCATTTAGAACGTTAACGTAAGCACGGCCGCTTACCGAATCAGAAGTGTCAGGACAACCAGGATGAAGGCCACGGTCAACCACAGAGCCATAGTCGCAGTCTCCTAGCTGGCTGGGAAACCGTCCGCTTTCTGAAACCGCGCACTGCGCCGAATAGGCCGACAAGCCGCCTATTTTTGCCCCAGTTGGGATTATCTTGGTTTTATTCACCGGCTCTGCCGCGCGGACCATGGTACACGTTTTGTCCTTGGTTTCCATACCGCAGGCTTATCGACGTGGCATTTTACCTGCTGGCAATCTCGAGCAGATCCACAGAGAGCGCTAACAAATGTTGCTACTTGGAGTGCGCTTTATTTGCCATCCCCGCGTTTCGCTATCGCGGTCCTTGCTGCGTGTTTCCGGAGGATTCCCTCCACAGGAGAGTGGTAGCCGTAGGGGACAAAGCTCCAGGGACGCTTATCGACAGACCTTGCATCGCCGACACGTGACGACTTCGATCCACTTGGCAGATCTTTACACAGCGAACGTGTTGTTATGCCAAAACTCTGCCAAAATGCCACTGGATCAACAGCTAGCGTATTGGGAATACAACAAGCTAGTGTATTAGCTTGTGTAAATTGGAACGAAATGCGTTGAATACATCTGCTTCTTGCACCTACCGGGCTTAAACTTCGATGTGGAACACCGTGCTTCCTGGCATACTCGTCAGAGAGATGGCTCCACTTTGAGGCTTCTTGTTTTTTCTTACTTTTTGCGCACTCCATTTATGCCGGTACAATTCAAAGGTTCCCTTTAATTTCATTTAATTTGTTTTCTCCTTACGGGCCCGGAGGCAGCACATAAGGAAGGGCTTTAATCCTTGCGACAATGTCAGAACAAAAAATGGACAGAACAGCAAAAGAAAGAACATCAAGCAAAAAGAAGCCAGGAACAATTGTGGAAAAATGAAAAACATCGTGTGGGAAAGGGCGGGTAAGATCGGTAATTAGGCAATGTGGTTACCTAACATATCGCGGAACCATTTACGGTCAGTGCATGAGACGATGTCTTCTGGGAGACTGTTCCCTTGGGTTATTGCGTCAGGAAAGAATGAAGTGTTCATGGCAGATAATCGGGTAATAACGCGTGCTATGGAACGACTGTAGCTTAAGCGGGAGTATGTACGTGAGGCTAGATTTACCAGGGAATAATCGAACGAATCTGTTCCTCGATTCGGTTCCCCGATTCTAGTCGATCATCCTCCGTTCTCGGCGGGCCTGTCCCTGTACAAGGGTGGGCCAGAGCACTGCTCGAACCACCAAGGAAGCTCGAAAAGGAAGCAAACTGGAATAAAAACGTTTTATGATCGTAGTCACATATTCTCTGAAGGCAATCGGCACGTATGCTTGCTTCGTTTTTCGAAAATATAGTAACACAGCAATGGTAGTCGCTGGTGTACGGTGCGTGTTGAGCCGCCATGAAGGTGTATCAGTTCAGGACGACTATCGCTGCTCCATTCTTTTACTTTCTGTGTGATAAAGTCAATGCAGAAACTGATGACTAGGTTACATTGTAAATAATAGATCCATGAATTGGACATCATTTATGATTGTTGCCAGTGATTCCTGGCTTTAATGAGCAGTCGCCGGTAGAAAGCAGACAATTCGAAAAGCGCCACCAACAAATCTATGCGAGACAATTGATTTAGAGAAAGCTGCGTGTGTTTTTGTTCTCTTAAACAAATGTGGACCTATATTTACAGAAAGCTATTGCGCTATAATTCTTCGTAAGAGAAAATTCGTGGCATCATAACGTTGGGCATATTATTAGCGAATAATGTGGCAAAGAGCATTTACGATTGAAAACCAATGTGAATTAAAACCTTGAGATACCAGGACGGCTAGTGTTTCAAACTTTTCCTGCCAAAGATGACGGTTAAAGGCGGCGAATAGCGGAGTAAAAGAGGTAATGCATCTGTCCATCCAGTGACCATTGTTTTTTGCCACGCAACTTTATCGATCAACATGCCGCTGACCCTTATAACGCAGCGCAGCTACAGCATGGCTCATCTTGCCAATGTCCCGCGCAACAGTCACCTTAGCCAGTATCGTAAAGCGCCTATCAGAGGTTAGAAACAATATTGCCAAAGCTACGCATTTTCGTGGCGATTACGTCCGTATACTCAATGCACTGCCCAGAATTTCTTAGAGTGACTGCGTCATGCCGCTTTAACCTCACGAGTATAGCGTTCTGCTGTTGAGCAAAGCACTGTACTGACAAATGGTGTCAATCTGTGGAGCTGTTATTCCACCCTGACCTTTGCATCAGTTTTTTCACTGGCTTTATAGTTAGAAATATAAACTTCCAGCCTGCCATCATGACTAGAACAACCAGCCTGTCACAACCTACCATCTTCACAAGGCCAACATTACTGGGCGTTGCTTCACCTTCCGCCGGTGTTCCGGGAAACGAAAGTGCGAATGAAACTGCCCGAAATACACTTCAATGCTTTCAATGCCTGCCAGATTTTTTTTTTTTTACAAAGAGCGATGCCTCGAACAGGGCAAGAACATAAGCCTATGAACAAAATATCGCCTCTCGAATCTGTCGCTTCACCTGACAACTCTCTGTGATCGATTGACCTTAGAGTAAGATTGAGAATTCCACAACCACTTCCTCGCCACTAAGAGATATTGAATGAATTACGTACCAAAGGTGCGATACGATTATGATGTACGCCGTATTGGCTCAAGGGTAATTTTAACCACCCGGGGATCTTGAACGCGCCCCCAGTGCACGCGTCACGCGCGTTCTTGTTTTTCGCCTCTATCGAAATGCGGCCGCCTTGGCTAGGATTCCATCCCACGATGTCGTGATCAGCAGGGCAACACCAAAGCTGCTATGTCACCACGCCGGATGCTTAGAGATATTATGCTTTGACTGAACGTAGCATTTACGAACAAAATCTGTACCGCATTAGGCGTACCTGTGATCCCTACTGTGATAACTATGGCAGAGCAGAGACAGTAGTGCACATATTGCTTCAATGTACCAGGTACCGTGACGAGAGACATTCTTTTGAGCACTAAATTGGCATGAGTTCTCGCAATCCGCTAACTTTAGGTGGAATCTTCGGTTCAATGCCCGGCCCTTCTAACAACGGCGGGTATTGGATGTATTGGTGCAATACCTGCCGCAAATTGGTCTTCTTCGAAAGCTCTAATGATTGCCTATCTCATATATAAAAGCCCGTCATCTGACCTGAAAAAATCGTGATCAGGTTCACTCGCAGATTACATAATTATTTTTATTATCTTTATTTTTTCTGCTCTCCTTTGTGCGGAGCGTATATATATTTATTGAATTTATTTTTTTCCCACTCCCTTCTGGAATCGTTTAACCCCATCCCCCTCCCTAGGCAGGGTAATATGTCTGCCCTTGCATTACGCACCGCCAAATGTTTTATTTTTAAAGTTTATATTCATTTTTATTATGTTTCTCTTTTCGCACACTGATCTGCGCATTCCAGCTTCTCTCTCGCTCCCTCTTCATCTAAGAGAGGTAGCGGAATAAGTTATCCCGGCTACCGTATTACTATTGTTGCATTCTGTAATGCAAAAATGCTATAGTGTAATGAGATTTGGGTGCCATTAGAATCAGTTTTGGAACATAGAAAGCACTTACTTGGAATCGCTAAAGCCTCGGTCACACTAGGCCGACAAGACCACGATTCTTGCTCTGACAACTGTCGGCGCCCCCTGTCAGACTGCACTGACCCCAACGGTGGGCAGGCCGATCGCTCATGGCTGTGCCACCGAACTATCGGTGGGAACAGGCTCGTCGGTCGAGAATCGCGATATTTTCTTGCCACGCTACAACGACACGACAACGGATGGGTGAACATAGCGGCGTTTTTGAGTCGACAGCCGGCCGCTTCGGTTATACAGGTATTAAGTCGTCGTCCTGCGCTGTTTTGTCCCATTGTTCCCAACAGATTTTGCTTTCGATTTGAGTGATTATATTTCAACAAGTTATTAGTCACAACTGGAGTAGTGCACGAAAAAAGTTGCCGTGGTTGAATACGTTTGAACCAAGTTTGTCGAGCGATAGCACGGGTATTTCTTCGTTTGTGAAAGGACACAGACGCTGCTCGGTGCCGTCAGCAACTAGCGCGTCTAGAATTGCACCACAAGACAACCCACAGACGCTGCTAGGCGCGGCAGCAGCAGTGGGCAAATTGACCTTCATGCTGCATTTCACTTCAACGTGAACTAAGCGTTCGAAGCACAGCGCATGCGAAGCTACCAGAAATTGGCGCACTTTGTCCACACCGCATATCGCTTTCATGATATGGGCGCTTACGCGGCATACGCAGCAGCGACTGGTAGTGGCAGGCTAATTCGCAGTTTGACCTCGCTTGAGCTTGAAGGAGAAATTTATGGAACCAGGCGTTGTGAGGGTTTGTACCTGGAGTAGTGGAGCTATCGCTGTAAAATGTTTTGGGGATAATATTTTGGGCGTCTGATGTTTCGCATGAGCAGATGCGCCGTGGCGCTGCCCGACTTGTATGCAGGTATCAGATTTATTATTCTGATTATGCAGATATTATGGACGGTCCTTGTACTCAAAAGCTCGAGAGTTCCTATTCCGTTTCCGTATCCTATCCCGTATGATGATGATAATGATCCTAACGTCTTTGACACCTACCTCCTCACGGGGACGGCTTCCTTTTTATTACGTCGGCGTCATCGTCGTCAGGCCCACTTCCTCATCCTCAACTTTATTTTTACCGTACGGCGCAACCTAAGAAATTCAAAATTCCGCGCCCTTGGGTATCGAACTCGGAAGCCTGCGTCAACGTGCTGTTTGGAGCAGCACGCATTGACTATTCCGATTGCATTGCCCAGTACCCACTAGCGATGGGCAATTTTTTGGGGAGTTGAGCACGTCCCTCAAATTTTCAGATTTCGAGACTACATTTTCAGTGGGATGTTGCAGTTGGCACGTCGTGTTGGATTCGTGGGAGCAAGGCAATTAGCAGGCAAATTTGGGCTCGAAACATGTTCTACTATGTTACTGCCACTTCCTAGAAACTGTCAACCGTTCACATTTACATCACGCGAAAGTCTCGCAAGCTTTGTATTAGTTCAATACTTTGTTTAGTACAAGACAACAGACACGACTAATTACAGTACAAATCAATCAAGAAATCAATCAATCAATCAATCAATCAATCAATCAACTAATCAATCAATTCAGTTTATTCACCAGATAGTACTGGATGGCTACCTGGGCTAAAGGTTGTGTAGACGGCTTAAGTCAATACATTCAACCATCCGCGAGCGTCATCACTTGGGTGTCTATCTGTAGGACTGCTGCCTTCGAAAGACACGTTCTGTGTTTCGAGTGTTCAGTCAATATGCACAGATGCCATGCAAGGATGCTGTGAAAGTCCAAGGTTGTCTTATCGCCCCCCTAGAAACCAGGTGCATTAGCACAACGTCCTTTTATCTAACGCCTGGAGTGACTGACAGTGCAGCATGCGAGGTCTGTGGCTCCGAAGAAAACATCGACCACCTGCTGTGCCATTGTCCAAGATATGACCTAGAGAGACAAGAACTTGCCAAAGCTTTCCAAAAACTGGACAATCGGCCGCTTTCTGTGCAGGTGCTGCTGGAACACCGCCCCCATCGCCCGTCGGCCCATAAAGCAGTGAAGGCACTTTTGTGTTTCTTAAGGACGACGGGCTTGTGCGACCATTTGTGACTACCAATGCAATTTCTGTAAGGCCACACACGTCATCGAACTCACTGCAATTTCCTTCCCTCCTCTCTCTCCCTGTTATCTGTGTTTTCCCCCTTTCCCATTCCCCCTGTGTAGGGTAGCCAACCGGACGTGATTCTGGTTAACCTCCCTGCCTTCTTCTTATCTCTTTCCCTCCTCCTCCTATCTAACGCCGCTGTTCGACATGCAAATTAGTGCAGGGAAAAGAAAGTCGCTATGCACATAACACACCCGAACGCGCGAAGCTGCCGCTGTTGCATATCACGCACAGCGAGGTAAAAAATAACCATGAAAAAGGACAGGCGCTTACAGCAGGCTTGCATACAAAAGGCATGGCAACAGAAAATGACAGAAGCAAAAGGCAAAGGAAGTACTTTTGCACAAAAGAACCAATGACAACATACTCTATAGCAACATTAGAGGACACAGTCGGCGAGCGCATAACAAGTACTCGTTGTCACAAGGTAGGTCTCTTTAATAAGACTAAACGCTAACAGCCACTGACAAAGTTCCACGAGTCTTAAAGGTTGGACGCAAGCTTCATGTCGTTTATTGTTTGCACAACCCGAAAAACGTTTCGCACTACATTTATTGTGCGTTTCGATCTTCCTTCATGACTCCGGCTTGAGCGATTGCAACACCACAAAACTGCGTAAGTAGGGTTGCTTTTGTCACCGCGGTGCCGAACAGAGATTTTTGATATCCCTCATTTACCCTCCACATCTCGGCATCATCCTAAGACGATTAGGTTCGGACTGAAGGGCGGAAAACATGAGCTTTAGTAAACAAAGAGATAACGACCGAAAAGCGATGGAGCCTTCACGATCTACTAGTGCCGAAAATAGTGGAATGAAGTGCTATCATTATTAAAATCCAACAGAAAAACCTTATAAAACATCTACACAACAGCAAACAGCATGAGTGATGGTACGCGACTCCTTTCATTGTGATAACATCGCTGATTTGTCGCATGAAATAAATCGCAGTAATGGGCACAACGCATACAAAGGGGTCAACGTGCTGTCCTCAGTATCACCGCATTTTCCTGGATATAGGCAACACCTTGTGCCGGCGCACATTTGTGCTACAAAAAAAGAAAACGTTATTTCTTTGAGATATGGTTCCTATCCGCACTATAGTAGGCATTAAAGAATTACCGCTAGACATAAGTTCAATATAGTACGCAACTGGTCTGTAATTGACACCACTATGTCGGTTTCAACGCTATACAGTCTTTAATTGGTTTCAATATGTAACTGAGCTCAATAAAATGCTGCAGGCGTAGTCGGGCCTTGTTTTATTTAGTGCGTTTACCACCTTGAAAAATGAAATAACGTACAGGGCCACCCCAGACACAGCCCACACAACTACAAAAATTATATGTACGCGCTCCGTTTCACGACGTCATACATGTACTGCACCTACGTAGCTGCCAATTGCTACGGGTCAGGGAATCATGCGCACAACGAAAAAGGGTACATAGAGCTGAAGACGTAGAGGTAATTCGAATGCTGTGTCAAGCATTGCCGCAGACAATCGACACTATGATGATGTACAGCCTACTGCAGCACCTACAGCACTATAAAACAATTACTGCGACAAAGAATTGACACGTTTTTATTCGAGAATGTTCATTTGAAGGAAAACTACAGAGATTTCTGGCTTAGAACTTTCTGTGGTCCTAGTTGGAGCAAATTTGATAAATGTTTTTAAAGCGTAAACAACAGACACGGCACAAAAGGATGGTCATACGCAGGACAAGCGCCTGTCCTGTGTATCACCTTCCTTTTGTACCGTGTCTCTTGTTAGCGCTTTAAAAATACGGAGATTTCTTTATTTAACATTCTCCTTTTCCTGCTTACGCTTATAGACAGCGCTTTCTTTATCCTAACAAACGTGGTCAGTAATGTTGTCATAATTTGCCAGCTTTTTCCGATATTAAAATTTATTTGTACGAAACACCAATACTTTTGTGCTCAAATACCCCTCTCAAGCAATAATTCATCAGTGAAGCCGATGAGGGTTTTTGCATCAATAAATGAATAGCGTGAGCGAAATTACATATCTTTGTTTATTTACTATATCATCAAGAAATAACTGTGTGCAGCTACCCAACTCACTTAAGTGTCGACAAATATACGTAATTCGCACAAATCAATTACTATTTATTTCCGGAAAAGAGTGCAGCTGCTAAGTGGATTAGTCATTGCCACTCAGATAATGTATGCTGGTATACTGGTTGGGTTGATGCTTGGTGTGTGTTATGAAGTGGCGTGAGTCTAATCGTTTTTCATATGTTCTGTGCAGCGTAGTGATGTGCATTTGCATGACTTTTCGCAACCGCGTTGCTGCATTCGACGTATTTCTGAGTCCACCCTGTGGCCATCGTGCCTTCTTGAGGGTCAACGTTCTGGTGAGATTGTCTTCCTTACAGTCGTCGTCATGCAGCTGGTATCTGACAAATGTTTCTGGTCCCTTGCTTAATTCTTAGATTAGGTTTCACGCAGTGGTTCTGCGGTAACCCGCAAGGTGGAGAGCAGTAATTAATAAAGGGGAATTCGGGCATCCACCCGTTCGTAGCAGTTCGACTTCGCCCTGCCATCTGCTAGCCGCCTGGTTAGCTCAGATGGTAGAGCGGCTGCCCCGGAAAGGCGGTGGCCGCGGCTTCAAGATCCGGACCCGGACGAATTTTTCTTCAACTGCGAGCCTTTTCTTTCGAGGAATCCATATGGGTTTCCTTTGTAGCGATTGCTTTGAACGGGTGGATGTCTGAATTCCCTTTATTACTCAGATTAGGTATACATTCCCTAAGGCGCAAATATTTGTAAAACTTTCCATCGTGTCGAATTTATTAATCTGAGTGTTTGTTTCAGTTAATATTTTATGCTTAAATAATCATTGTATGTTAGAGGTATTGATAATTCATTATTAGGCATTTTTTTCTTTTGGGAATGCAAGTACTCTATCCCCTAGGCTATGCAACTGATATCATCATCATCATCATCATCGTCATTTATTATTCCCTTAAGGGGGCCCCATGTTGGGTATTACATAAGGGGGGTGCAAAAGAATAATACAAATATCGAAGGAATCGTGTTGTACAAATCAACAAACAGCAACAACTGAAAAGGCACTGTAAAAACACAGGTTTTTGCATAATTAGTTGCAAATATGGATGGTTAGTAACTCTCGAAATTTCGAAGGGTTTCGCTCTACAACAACAGATTCCCGAAGCGAGTTTCATTGTTCTAATGTAACGGGAAGGAAGGATTTGTTGAAAGCGTTTGTAGAACCGTGAAGGCGTTGGATACTTAAAGAATTGAATAGACGATGTGATGAGCGCACGGGTAGAAATAAAAGCGAGGACCAAAGGTCAGGAAAATTATATTACAGTTTATGGAATAGGCAGAGTTGCGAAATTATGCTTGTTGATGCTAAAAGGGGCAGTCCAATAGATAATTTCTAGGTGGTAACGCTCATATTGTTGTCATAATTCGATAAGATAAAACGGGAGGCACGATTTTCAATAGCTTGTAAAGTGTCAGTCAAGTACTTGTGATGCGGATTCCAAATTGTAGACACCTATTGTAATTTAGCACGGGTGAAAATTTGATATCCTAGTTTACAAATCGACGGAGGAGACACGGATAGGGCCATTTAATATAGTTGAGGTAATCTTGAGGCATCGGCTGTTATTTATAGAACGTAGTTCGACCAATTTAGTTTCTTAGTAATGATAGCGCCAAGGTAGTGGTAACGGGCGACCTTATATGAGTTCACAGGGCCTAAAGAGTAGGGAAATTTATATATACAGAGTTTACGTGATACATGCATAAACTTGCATTTGGAGACATTTAGTTCCATCATCCAACGTGAGCTTCGCTTGTCAATAGAATTTAGGTCATTTTGCAGAATGGATTGGTCAGTGTTAGTAGTGACACGATGGTCAATAACACAGTCATCGGCGAATAGACGTATTGTAGATGATATGTCTATTGGGAGGTCGTTAATGTATATTAGAAAAAGGAGTGGGCCGAGGACGGATCCCTATGGTGCACCCGATATCGCTTTGGTAGTATCTGAACAACGACCGCCAACACAGGTGAACTGGAGGCGATCTGTCAGGAAGCAGATCATTCATGATAGGATTAGTGGTTCGAGGTGAAAGCATGAAAGTTTGGACACTAGTCGATGATGAGGGATGCGATCGAAAGCCTTTGAAAAATCTATGTGAATTGCTTCAGTCTGCAATGAAGAAACTATGTTTAGGTGGAGATCTTTGGCTAATTGAAAAAGTTGTGTTTCGCATGATAAGCCCGGACGACAGCCATGTAGTTTGCTAAAGAAAAAAGAATTTCTGTCGAAGTGGGACGCTATATGGGAATATATGATACGTTCTCAAAGTTTACAGGCAATACATGCAAGTGAGATTGGGCGATAATTGGGTGGGTCGGAGTACATACCAGATTTAAAGACGGGAGTTACTTTGCTTAGTTTGCACTCTTTGGGCATAGTACCCTCGCTCAAAGACTGGCCAAAATGATTTGTAATATCTGGCTAAAAATGGCGCTAATGGCTTTCAGTATCTTCACGGGTATGTTGTCAGGTCCTTGTCAAGAGCTAGGTATCTTAAGTTTATTGGTTAGGCTCGCGATACCTTCAACAGTTACGTTAATGAGAGGCATTTGAGTGCCACAAAATCATGGTAAAACAGGGATGTTGGTGGAAGATTCACGAGTGAAGACGGAAGAGAAAGATGAATTTAAGACGTCAGAATGCTTTTCAACTGTAAAAGTGGACCCATCAGGATTAGTTATGGTAATGGTACGTGACTGATTCCTACTTAGTGCGAGTACTTTCCAAAATTTTTGCGTGTTTACACGGGCGATATTGAGAAGTTCCTGGTGATAAAATTTTTTCTTAGAAAGCTTCAGAAGGCTGTTGTACTCGCGCAGGCAGTTGAAATATTTATTTCATTTCGGGGCAGGACCACATTCTTTTGCCACTCTGAACAGGCGCTTTTTCTTTTGTGCAATTGGTTTGTGTACCAAGGCTTTCCCATGACACCACGAATGCAAACAAGACGTACGTAATTATTGATTAAGCTGGGTAGCTTTGCTTATACAAGAGCCAGCTTCCATGAAAAACCTTCTGAAAGCAGTTTCTTTTAGGTATTGAAAAAATGTTTAATTCACTGTTAATTTTGGAAAAGTCAGCTTTATTGTAGTCCTGTATTAATCTTTTTGAACGCTGTTTGATTGGAACAGGAATATTCAAATTGAAAAGAACAATGCTGTGATCGCTCCAGCCATTGAGACATGCTAACGGCTTAATGTATTCGGGTTCAGAAGTGGAGACCAAGCCAAGGTGTTTGAGCCACCTGTGGGAAAGTTTACTGTTTGTGTAAGGTTGAAGTTTAAGGCTAAATCAAGGAAATCTTTTGACTGGTGGGATGATGCTGTTAGATTGTCCCAGTTGGTATACGGAAAGTTAAAATCATCACAAATAATATAGTAAACATGTGGGAATTGAGAGGCTGCATCTGAAATGACAGTGTTAAGTTCGTCGATCAAGGAACGGTCGCAATCGGATGGGCAATAACAAGATATGAGTATGCATGTGCATGTCCGCATGGATATGTGCACACAAAGAATTTCATCAGTACAATTGTTCGGGAGCTGGTGACAAGGAATGCTGTGTTTCGTGAAGACAAGAACGCCGCCACCCCTTCGTTCCTTCCTATCACGTCTGAAAACACTGTAGGGGGATCTGCATGCAGTAGCTCAGTGATATCTATATCAGGGGTTAACCAAGACTCAGTGAAAATGGCCATGTCGTTATTATTGCCGTCGAGAAGGGCTTCAACGGTGTCTTTTTTTGACATATAACTGCGAACATTAGCCAGTATAACAGATAGTATGTGCTTGCGTGATGCGTCAACAGGGTTTAGTAGTGGCTGGGGTGGGGGGGGAGGAGAGTGCTGGGCAAGCCTGCAGTGATGGCTAGGATTTAACATCTAAAACTGAGTCGGATTACGCGTCATAAAAAAAAGATATGATTTCCTTCCCCGTCCTGCCACCCTTTAATTGCTGTGGCATTTTGTATCATTGTATCAAGGGGTTTGACACTTTGTCAAGCATTATTTTGCTTTTAGCTCAAGCCCCTCAGCAACTCTCTGTGTGTGTAGGAGAGAGGCGGGTCTCTTTATTAGAAAAACAGGGATTTTCGCCGGCGCGTATACAAATGCTACTATGCTACTCTGTTTTTTTATGCAGTCTAGCTCATCTTCAACTTCATGAGTGCCAGTTTTCGTCGTCCCATGAAGAAGATCCTCACACCTCCTACGATCCGAGTCGTATGTGTCGCTGATGGTGCAACGGTCGCTGTTGATGGGACGTAAGCTGTTCGGGTTACCGTTGCTGATCACCAGGTGGTCGTTATTTTTTGCGGTCCCTGCGCAGTGCCCTCACGACCTCATACTTAGACTGGATTTTCTTTCTGCCAATTCCGCTCTGATTGACTGCTCCATCGGTATCTTCCGCATTGAACTGCCTCGCCTCTATTAACCCAGCCACCAACCTCTTCTGTCTCTCTTGCACAGCAGCGATTTTGTTAGCCTACCTTCTAAAACCTTGACGTATGTCGAATTTGCCTGTTCGCCAGCTGTTCCAGATGGCGACTATACGTAACACTTCTTAGTGACGTCCTGCTCACACACAATGTCGCTACAGCCTACACGGTCCTGAGCATTATCGCAAACAGAACATCCCTTTCACTTGTCAATTTCGGCTTCATCAAGCAAGTACTTCCAGAAGGGCTTTCCATAGTCCACCTTTGCCCCCTGCATGACTGTCAGCTAGAAGCTTTTGCAATGAATGCTACATGTCATCCGGAGAGCACTCCGACGCCGGCAACTTGTGGCAGCGGCGAAACTCTCAGCATGTTCGCCAAGACCTTCTAAATGAGCGCACTGACACCCTCAGACGTATTCTCGATTTGTATTGAGACATGTCCAAATTCGGTAATCGGCCTTTGGGCCAGATGTCCGTTGTCGTTCATCGCATACACAAAGTGATGCCATCCCTGTTCACCGATGGCCCCACCATGTGTACGCCTCTGAGCGAAGCGTCATCCAGCAGGAAGTCACCAAGATACCTGCGAATCACACTATGGAGCCATCCCCCAGTCCCCGAGAATCCCCTGTTGTTATAGTAAAAAAGAAGGATTGATTGTGGTGCTTTTGTGTGGGCTATTGGCACCTCAACAACATAACAAAGAAAGACACTGACCCGTTAGCACGAATTGATCATGCCTTTGATTGTATGTATGGAGCCGCTTACTTCCCTTCAATCGACCTTTGATCTGGATTTTGGCAGATTGCTGTGGACATGGAGCGACAGAAAACGGATTCTGTAGCTCCTGATGAGCTTTAACAGTTCAAGGTCATGCCTTTCGATCTATGTAATCTCCCAGCCCCATTCGAGCGAATGATGGACTCTGCTTCATGGGTTCAAGTAGTATACATACCTATGTTATTTAGACGACGCAGTTCTGTGTTCGCCTACGTTTTATACAGGCCTCGGACGCCTCTCAGTGGTTTCTGACGTGTTCCACCCTGGCGGACTTCAGCTGAATCCATCGAAGTACCGTTTCGCCCGTCACCGCATTACGAGTCTTGGCCATATTGTAAACGCTGCTTGTGTACAACCTAACCCAGAGAAAATTCGAACCTTGAAAGACTTCGCTGTGCCAAAGTCTGTCAAAGATGTTCCCAGCTTCGTGGGCCTCTGCTCCTATGTTCACCGGTTTGTGCACCTTCTTGCAGTGATTGCAAAATAGCTAAGACATGTTAAACAAGACACCCTTTTACCGGGGGTCCTGCACAAGCCAGGGATTTCTCCGAGCTAACCACACTTCTCACAACGCCTCCCATTTTGGCCCATTTCAACCCATGAGCCCAAACGAAGTCCGGACTGACAGGAGTAGTGGCGGAATAGGTGCTGTCTTGGCCCAACGACAACATGGAGTGATCTGCGCCATCGCTTATGCCAGCAGGCTGCTGTCCGCATCAGAGCAAAATTACTCAATTAGAGAACGTGTGTGCCTCGCTCTTGTATAGGCGGTTGCAAAATTGCGCTCTTATCAATTTGGCCAACCGTTCACAGTACTTTCCTATCGCCATGCCCTCTGTTAACGCTTTGGAAGATTCTACAGGCTGACTCGCTGGATGGACCCTGCGCCGGCAAAGGTACACATACTCGGCACAAGGATGCGGATTGTTTGTCTTGCTAGATTGTGGACTACTGTGACTCTTCGCGCACTGAATCCCTTGACTGCGTCTTTTTCGTGAGCCAGTTACTTAAGATCACCAGCGAACAGCGCTGGTATGCCTGCTTAAGAGAAATAATTGAGCGCCTGGAATCCTCTCCTAGCGACGCCTCAGCGCGTATGTTCAACCTAGAGGATGGTATATTATATTGGCGTAACGTGTACTCTGACGGTTCTGACCTCCTCCTTGTTATAGCATCACATCTACGCTCCACAGTTCTTCGTGAACTTCACCACGCTCCAACTGCTGGCCATCGTGGTGTCACTCGCACACGTGACCGCTTGTGCCGTCACTTCTGGTGGCCTGGCCTAGCCCGCTCAGTGTGGCGTCATGTCAGCGCCTGCGAGCTCTGCGAACGCCGAAAGAAACTGTCTACGCATCCTGCCGGATATTGTCAACCTATCCACGTCCCACCTAAACCCTTCTCATTGTAGGTTTTGACATTCTCGGGCCCTTTCCTGCACCTGCTTCAGGAAACAAATCGGTTGCCGTCGCTACCAATTACGTGACGCCCTATGCAATCACACGAGCGCTGGCAACCAGCTGTGTTAGAGACGTGACGGGCTTTGTCCTTCGCGACGTAATTTTTTTACAAGGTTTCCCACATCAACTGCTGACTGACCTAGGCCGTACCTTCCTGTGCAAAGTCATCGACGTTATCCTGCGCTGCAGCTCCACAAAGCACAAGATCACCATGCTATGCCATCCCCGGACGAATGGGCTCACCGAGCGTTTGAATCGGACCTGGCCCCTCCCCAGGTCTGGCCGTTTTGAACTGACAAGCGCAGAGCATACAATGCGCGCCAACGATCGCGTTTGCAAAGAATTACATCGCAACGCGCCGCGGAAAAGTTTGAATTTTCAATCTGCACGCCGTTTTCCCTTCTCCTCGCGGCCGCTGCGCTCCAAGCCGGACGGTGACGCACTCGCGTCCCTGCGCCTACGTACTCGGGTCCGCAGTGCGACGTCGCTCGTGGTGACAGGTGACTTCGAGAATTATTCAAGGCGTCATCCGTTATTTGTTAGATGTGTTGCTTGAATTGATGACTTGAAGTTTAGAAAATAATGAAACACACAAAGGGAATGTTTGCGTGTTTTTTTTTTATTTGCTTCGCACCGAAGCAAGAAAGATGTACTTCCGCTTCGTCCCTTCGTTCCCACGGTCGTGCAGTCAGGAGCGCACGTGCCGAAACTATGTCATTTTTTACCGTGTTTCAGCGCGTGATCATTGTGTGCGATCCGCTTGTTCTGCCTCAGTATTTGTGTAGCGCTGAATTATACTGCTAGTCATGTGCCCTTGTGCACAGCGCGTAAAATCGTGCGCTGCGCGAACGAGACAACAGCTTGCGCGCGACGCTGTCAGCAGAAGTGCGTAGCGCCGAAAAAAAAAAGCGAGGAGAAAGAAAATGAAGGCGGGGCCTGAGACGGGCCTGTATGCCTCACGCGATTCTCGAGGTCCGGTACGGGAGAACGCAGGGAAGGCCGTCTTGCTTAGCAGTGGAGCCCGCCTGCTGAAATCATGAATTCGCGGCACTAAAATATTTCTACCTCGGCTATTAATGAGCCGATTTGAAAACTTTTCGCGGCAGAACGCTCACTAGAGGACATATAACAACTTGCAGCGTATGAGCGAAATTTACTATTGGACCTGGGGAGGGGCCCTTTAATAGAGATGCTTTCAAAGTACGTGTCGGCTGACCGCCGTGACCGCCTTGTACTACCATGCGTGAGATTCGCATGAAATTCCCCCCTCCCCCTGACACTGCTTGATACTCTCCCTTTTACCTTTTGTTCGGACGTGAACCAACCTCATATAGGGCAAAATTCCTTCTCCTGCAACTTGGACTAGTGAATACGAACGGGACAGCATTGTCCGGGCTCTTACGCGCGGCAGATAGCCCGTAGTGGACTTGCTTCTTCCCAAGACAACCAGAAGCGGCTTTACAACCAGTGACACCACGACGAACTTTTTGCTCCGGATGCCCTGGTGCTAGTTTGGTCCCCCACTCGACGTGTGGGTCTTCTTCCTGAAAATCCTCCTCGCTACACGGGCCCATAGCACGTCCTTCGACAAGTGACTGACGTCACGTACGAGAGCGTCTGCGCCAGTCCCACTACATCTTCCGTGCCGTTTCCAGCGATATCGTTCACGTTTCATGACTAAAGCGTTTCCAAGCTTCCTCTGCTGTGCGTCCTTAGTGGTGGCGGGCCTCCGCTTCTGCCTCCGGAGGTGATGCTACGCGCTACTAGAAGACGATGATGTTGACCCTTGAATTTATTGCGACTGGACGTACTCACTGCTGATCACGTGATGACCACGTGTTTTGCTAGATTTGGCTGGCTTGCATGTTTGCCAGTGCTTGGTAACGTTGTAAATAGATGCTGTGATTAGTTTCGCTACTGCGCTTCGACGTAACAATATAAATAAGGAAGAGAAGAGGCCCTAACGCAGACCCCTGAAGGACACCTGACCTACCTGGACAAGTGCGGGAGTCATGATGGTTAGTTGTTACGTGCTCTGTCTGGCTGCCTAGGAAGCACTCGATCCATTTAAGCATATTAAATCTGCACTTAGTTTATTAATTTTGAGTGTCGAAAGAGCAAGATCAGTAAATATGCACTCTACCAAGGACGATTGATCCAAGATAGCAAGTACATCAATAGTAAATGCTAACAGCTTAGTCATGCCCGAGTAATGTTTATGAAAACTCTATAGGTTAGCTGTAAACAAAGAATTTGATTCTTAAGAATCGGCAAGACAAAAATGGCTGTGGCTTAGGTAAGGTTAAGCCCAGGATGCGAAGCATACTAGCCTTTATTTTAGTTGTTGAACCACTGTTTAGCCTGGTGAACTGCTGTTGCTTGGCTATATTTGGTTCGGCTAGACGAAGAAATAACTCATGCGTTACTCTGCTTCGCCTTGGACGCCCCGCATTGGACGCGGTGAGCGTCGAGCAACGCAGCGTTCAGCGCGGCAACGAAATGTGCGCCTGAGCAAGCAACGCACGCCTGAGCCTTAGAAACAGCTCGTTTCTAAGGCAACACCGCATTCACTAGAGGCGCTTTTGTACCGCTTTGAAGCATCGTACTCGTGGCTCACTCCGCGTTCGGCTTTCGAGGAGGAAGGACGCGTGATGGCTCGCTCCGTGCGAGGTTCTTTGGCGGCCGCCGTTGGCCGCGGTGACAGGTTTTCTTCTGCACCCTCGGATTATAGGATGTTGCTGCCTACATTGCCTTCAGGCGAGAGCATGCAGCAGTGCGTTTTTTTGCACGGGGACCTGGCAAGAAGACCATATCGGCTGGAAGATTTTCGCGAGCCATTGGAGGACGCTGGTATCATCAAGAACATCACGGGTATTGGAGCCTACCAGATGAATCACGTCTGGCTAGTCAAGTTGCGCAGCAAGGCGGACAAGGATGCCCTGGTGAAAACGGGTGGACTTCAGGTCAAGGGCGGCTTCTGCGCTGTCATTGACCCCGTCCAGCAAGACGTCACCGTGAAAGTGCACTGGGTCGACTTTGCTGTCCAAAGTGAGAGCTTTCGGCAAGCGTTGAGCAGCTTTGGTGACGTCCTTGACGTGTCGAACGACAACTGGTCCGTCGCCGGTTTTGAACATGCGACATCCACGACGAGAGTGGTGCGAATGAGACTTAAGGAAGGTGTTGAGCTTGATGACCTGCCTCATCTTTTCAAGTTGGGAAGTGGCACCGTCCTTCTTGTGGCCCCGGGCCGGTCCCCGCTATGTTTGAGGTGCCGCAGGCAAGGACACATTCGACGGGACTGCCAGACGCCACGATGTGGTGTGTGCCGGGCGTTCGAACACGAAAGTAATGATTGTGCAAGGAGCTACGCCAGAGTAACTAAAACGGCTCTCCCAACAGAAGAAGTACAAGAGAACATAATGGACGCGGAGGAGGCCGAAAAGTCTGCCCCGAACAGCAACACCAAGGAAGGCGAAGACAAGGCCCGGGAGACTGACGCCGAGAAAACTGGAGGGACGACACCTGACAGTCGGGACTTGACGAAGGCAACTGAGGAACGTGCCGAAATAGGCTGCACGCAAGAGTCACTGCCCTTAAGTCAAGCAAGTGAAGAGGAAGACATGAGCGACAGCACCGAGATCACTACGGCCGAATATCAAGCAGACGCTACGGGAGCGACCGCGGGACGCGGGAAGCGTCCCAGAACAGGCATTCCGAAGTTGACGGAGGACAACACCGAACGCAAGGTTAAACGCCTGGAGTGTCAGTGGCACCGCGTTGCTGGCGCCAAGGGTAAAAAATATGTCCCCGAAGTCCGGTCGGCGTCATCGTCGCCGGTTCGGGGTCAGGGACGCGATAAGTAATACCCTGGTATTCCCACTGCAAGGTCGAGCCACGGTTAGCGTTGTACTGGTGGCTCGCGCTTACAATCACCATGATTTGTATACCTGCACCATTACGCGTCGGTACGCTCAATGTACGGGGTCTAGGGGCTAGTCGCAAGCAATATCAGGTCAAACGCATAATGCAAGAAAGAGACCTAGATTTGCTTGCGGTCCAGGAGACGAAGATTAGCAGAGAGGAGGCGACCGAAGGCTTGGTAGCAAAATTTTCTTTGAGGTACAATGTATGCGTGAGCCATGCGGTGGGAACATCAGCCGGGTGTATGTTGTTTGTTAAAAATTCAATTGGCATTGTCGTTGAAACGGTTACAAGTTGCTTGCAAGGACGCTTTGTTTTGTGCGATCTTTCTTACGGGGAAGCGAAATTTAGAGTTATTTGTGTCTATGCACCTACAAAGCCGCATGAAAGATGTTTGTTCTTTCGCGAATTGAGTATGTATTTTGATTGTGAGAGGTGTTTGATCGTGTTGGGTGACTACAATTGTGTCCTTAATCAGCAAGACCGTTCAACCACTGCTCGTGTAAATGATGAAAGTGCTGCGTATCTTAAAGAATGCGTGAGCAAATTCTCTTTAAATGATGTGGCACAGTTCGCAAGAGGTGGAAGTCGCCATCATTTCACACACTTTCAAGGCACCAGCCATGCACGACTAGATCGAGTGTATGTGTGTTCGGAGATTGCGCCTTTGTGTCAGAACTACGATGTTGATGCTGTTTCTTTCAGTGATCATTGTTTAGTGACCTTCGAGATTGGCCAAAAGCAAAAAAGGAAGCTTGAATGGGAAAGATGGAAATTGAATGCCAAGCTTCTCAAGGATGACGTGTTCATAGATGAAACAAAAAAAGAAATACATCAATTTTTTAATGACACACTACGCAGTGCCGCAGAGAAATGGGAGTTATTTAAACAAAGGGTAAAATTGACCGCAATAGAAAGAGGTGGGCATTTGAAGTATCAGGCTCAAAAACATGAACAGATGTTGCGGCAGGAGCTCGAAGACTTGGTGCGAATCGAAACAGCTAATCCGGGTTTGGTGACGCAAGAACTGCAAGTCATTAAAAGAAAACTAGAAAGCTTAGAGGAGGATAAATGCAGAGGTGCAATTATACGAGCACGAGCCGAAAAATACCTAGCGGGGGAAGTACCTACAAAGCGAGCTTTGTCGGATGAAAAGGCGTACGCCCGAGGATATGAAATATTGGAAATAGAATATAATGGTAGGATATTCAGAGAACAGAAAGTTATCATGACGGCATTTGAAAGTTACTATAGAGATTTGTTTGCTTGTCGTGAGCCAAAGGCGCCGGGCTACGAGGATGACTTTCTGGCAGAAATGCCGACGCTAGGCAAAGAGGAAACGAATTTATTAGAAATGAATATTAGTATGGAAGAGATTGAGAGGGCTATCGGGGAACTAAGCTCGGGCAAATCTCCTGGTCCGGATGGGATTACCGCGGCATTTTACAAGGCGTTCAAGACGGACATGGCAACAGCATTGCATGAAGTATTTTCAGAGGCACTCGAGCGGGGGACTTTACCACCATCGTTCAATCGTGCGCACACAGTACTTATCCCAAAAGGCAAAGAAAAAAATATACTACGTAATGTAACGGGATACAGGCGAATTACGTTGACTAATGTTGACTACAAGGTTTTCATGAAAGTTCTTGCAGCAAGGCTGCAGGGAGTTATACGGAAGTTAGTTGGGCCGCATCAGACATGCGGCATCAGAGGTAGGAAAATATTTACAAATATTCATACAGCTAGAAGCATTTTAGAATATTGCGATAGCGCTCTCCTCAAAGTAGCGATGCTGCAAATAGACCTAGCTAAGGCTTTTGATATGGTACCACATAGTGTTCTCTTTTTATTAATTAATTATGTAGGGCTTGGTTCCGTCATGTGTAAAGGCATCAAAATGGCATATCAAAGCTCATGTACCAATTTAATTGTTAATGGTGAACTATCACAACGCATACAAGTACTTTCTTCCGTTCGACAGGGTTGCCCGTTAAGTCCTTTACTTTTTGCTTTATTTTTGGAGCCGCTTTGTAGAAAAATAGTTAATAGTACAGAAATCAGGGGGTTTAAGATACAGTCCTGTGAAGTACGTGTTCTAGCTTATGCAGATGACGTTGCCCTATTCGCTGCAGATAGGGAGAGTGTTAGCTCATTATTAAGAATTACGAAAGGTTTTGCGAGAAAAGCGGCAATGAAATCAATAAGCAAAAGAGTACTGGTCTCTGGCATGGCCATTGGACTGCCACGCCTGGTGTTTTTGAAAATATTCGGTGGCTCACGACACCTAGCACTTACCTGGGGGTACCTTTGGATGGGTATCGTGAGAACGAGTCACTTTGGCTCGAAAAAACGGATGAAATGCGTGCGATGGCCGAAGCATTGGGTGGACGTGAGTTGTCGATTTTTGCACGTGCCACTATTTGTAACGTTTTTCTCGTTGCGAAAATTATGTATCTTCTGCAGGCGCTGTATTGTACACGTAAGAACATTCAAAAATTTCACCGAATATTTGCCACGTTTATCTGGTGTTCTACGTGGGAGCGAACATCAAGGACAAATTTGTTTCGTCGAGTAAAGAAAGGTGGTCTGTCGGTGTGCCACTTGTTTCTTCAGCAAGTAGTATCACGTTTCATATTGATAAGGGACGAAAGAGACCCGTTTCTGTGTTGTTTTTTTTCAAACCATGTTAACAGTTTCTATGCCTGAATTTTTTGTTTCTTCAGCCATTGACCCTCACTACACAATTTCAAGGTTCTTGCGTGAAGTTGTAACGTCCTGTCGCTTCCTTAGGGCGAGATTTTCCCTTGAGTACCTCTCCAATGTAAAAAGAAAGCGTCTTATGAAGGATCTCATTGAAAGTGTGTTCCCTGATCCATTATATCGGTTAAATTTTCAACAAGGGCCTGGGCAAGACGTACTTAAAAGGGTTAAAAATATGTGTATACCGGCGAACGTTAAAACATTCTTCTTCAAGCTTCACACGGGAACCTTGCCTGTTAAAACGTGGCTAGAGGAAAGAGGGATTTATGTGCCATGGGAAAGCAGATGCTTTCTGTGCAACAAAGCTGAAACGATTGAACATGTTTTCATTGATTGTAATAATGCCATATTCTTTTGGGATATATTACAGAGAACGTTAAAGATAGACCTACCCCTCAATCCACATGGCATTCGTTTTTTACCCCCTGAACGCGATTTTGAACAGATGGATGTTATCTTTTTACTTGGACTGCACGCAGTATGGCGTAGTCTGTTGGCATATAGACATTGCGATGTTAAAGGCCGATCTGTGTATGAATATTTTGTGGAAATGGTTGTGAAGGTGCGTGACGTGTACAAGATGAATGACTGCGATGAAGCTGTGTTGTCAATGCTTGATACTTTGACACACATAAAACGAGTGTGATCTATGATCACAAACACTTTTGAGGCTTGTAGCCAAGCTGGAAATAAAGAAAAAAAAAGTACTCGTGGCTCAGTGGTAGCGTCTCCGTCTCACACTCCGGAGACCCTGGTTCGATTCCCACCCAGCCCATCTTGCAAGAGTTGAGCCAAAGCCACCTCTCCTCTGTCGTGACGTCACGGTGTCACGTGGTATTCAAGGCTACACCGCCGCGCCTGAGGAGCTGGGTTGAGCTCTCGTAATATGCTTCGCATAAAAACAAAGGGAATGTGTGGATCCCATGCACAGTGGGAATCAATACAATCGAAGCTTTTTGTGAGGTTTGCGTTTATTGGCAATAGTTTGGGGTTACGTATACGGCGAATGTGTAAGTTCATCAGCGTTTAGTTTACTGGGGAGTCAACGTTAAACGTTACTTGCGTGCGCTACTCGTGTTTGTCTACGTGCTACACGCAGCGTTTGCTCTAGGCGTTGTTGTGCGCCATTGTTCATAGTCTGCGAGGTTAGCAATGTCATTGCGTCACACGGTGCAACGTATCGGGGCAGAAGTGTTGAACTTATATCAATTATGGAGTTTTGCTTCCCAAGCCCGAAATCAGATTATGAGGCGCACAGTAGATGGGGAGTCTAATAATTTTTAGCACTTGGGATTCTTTAACATGCACCTAAATTTAAGTGCACGAGCGCTCTTTTTTTCATGCCGCCCCGTTGAAATGCGGTGCCGTGATCGGGATCGAAACTGCGGCCTCGCACAATGCTATAGCCGTAAACCTACCACGGCGGGTACAGAAGTGTTGATTTTATTGGCGGCCACCTAATACCGTAGTGTCGTCAAGACTCTGCGGTGCTTTGACACGGCTTTACATCCGCACGCTCTACGACATTCGTGCGCTTGACAAATTTGCGCGCTGTTTGTTTTATTGCGAAAGTATTAAACTAATATGATACAGAAAGTCGCGTCGTCGCAGAGACGCGCTCGTGCCACTGCTCGTTCACCCATTGGTGCTCGTCTTTTTCCACAGCTGGCTCTTGTGCCGCTCATCACGCCACATTTCCCAACTGCGCCTCCCACTGCGAAGGCGCTGACAGTGCTGGCCACTGTCAGTCGGCGGGGCGATTTCGGTGAGTTCTGTCGTGCGCTTCAACGGACGAACCTTGGACTTGGACTTCTCACTCAGTGTCTGCACCCTGCTCCTTTGGATGCCCACGCAAGTACGCGAACGAGGCGGAGGCACGTGATGGGCGAAATGATACGAGGCAACGTGAAAACAACACCATCACGTTTCGTAAAATGAGTCTTCATCGCGAAGACGCCGCAATGCCTTCGCATTCATCCGCGTAAGGATACCTAAATGCCCTTGAAAGTTTTTTTTCATTGACTGTACAAACATATGGCATAGTGTACCTTGAACATAAATTTGGCCAGTTTGTATAGTGTACATGGAATTTAAATTTGGCCAATTTGTCATCAAATATTGCAGTGTCTGGTAGCAGCATTTCCTTGCCCTCTGACGTCGCCTTCTCCAGTGAGCTTCGAGGGCAGAATGACACGGCTCTTACTGACTCGTTGTGTGACTGCGCCAGTTCTACCTATTCACTGGCTCCTCTCCCTACCTCCTCCTCCTCTAGCATTCCATCTACCCTCTGCACAGTTGCACCTTAGTACAATTGTGAGCACTGCAGTTTCCGCAATTCTTTTGCGGGGGGTAAAGGATGATACAGTAGTCTAGAGGGCATTGTGGCGACGCAATAGAAAGGTCCAAACGAGCTTGCTGCGTCGCCTTTCCTTTCTGTCGGGCTTCAGCCATGTATATGGATCTATATACACAAAGACCACGACAGCACCAGCAGCAGCAGTGGAAAAGCCGAAAGAAGAGGAAGAGAAAGCTTCGTTTTTTTAACGTGCTTTAACAGTTTCCAAGTAATGGAGGTGAGCAAAATGGACCTGTAGTTAATTAGACTGCAAACACCACCGGATATATATGCACCGGGGCAACTTTCCCAACTTCCAGGTATGAGGTAATTAGGCATCCAGGCTGTGAGAGAAAAGCTACACATCGTTACCTGATAAAGTTCTTTACTCTTTATCAACTTTTACCTAATTTTGTGAATACCTGACGAGGAAGACGTTTTCGCTTTACTGATAAATTTAGTATAGTGTCCTCTCAGACATATAAAACCGATTAGGTGTATGGAAATGTTGAAGAAGGAATGTTGAGAAGGGTAGACGATGATGAAGTAGCAAAATGCAGCGAAATTGTTTCATTCAGTGCGTGATAGCGTTGCTCAAGAAGAACTAGACGCCGTTTTCATATTTCAAGGTTACATATTTACGCTTTTGTGTGTTGATCATATTCCTGAATTTGCGCGCATTAGTGATTAACAAGGTAGGAGGAGTGTTCGACATGTATGCTTAGCGCTGTGAAGAGCCTTTGTTGTAATTTGAAATCAGCGAGGAAACCTACATTTCTTATAATTTGATAGACGGCTTAAATATAAGTTAAACCATGGCGCGCGTTTACAAGTACGTATACCGTGAACATCAATATATCTTTATACGAAGGCCTTTACTATGGTCCTTGAAAAATTGTCACTCCCGGAAATTTGGAAAATATTCATCAGCAAAGCTTACTAGCTCAGCAATAATTGCTTTGAAGTTAGTTTTATTACAAATGCGGATTACTTCGTAATGTGTTTATGGTCACATTTGAGATGATGGTGCTCTGAAATTGAAAAACAGGATGATGACTAAATCAAACATCACTTACAGCGCAAATATAGACAAGGGACCAAAAGAACGACGAAGACAGCCGCTGTACTTCCAACTGATTTTTATCTTAAGTAACACGCATATATACTGAGATACGAAGACAAAAGCACCCCCCCACAAAGCATCAAACCGACATGAATATGCATTCAAAATTCAAAGAAACCATGACCGTCGCCTAAGATGAACGAAAGCGCATGTGCGACCTCAGAAAAACCCGTTCTTTTTCTGTTCATGCAATTGACGGCTTACTAACTGAGTCACCTGCTGCCTCAATGATAAGTCTAGTGCATTACTTACAATACCAAGCTAAGATAGCGGTTTCTTCAAAAAGCGTTTGTCTTCGTCATTCTTTTGATCCTTTGTCTATGTATGCGCTGTAAGTGATGTTTGAAACCATGGAATATCAACTAGCCCGTACGCAAGCCTTGATCACTGAAGCTGGACAAAAGCGTTACTGGCGAAATATGTTTCAGAGAAATCATCAGTACAAGGTCTGATGTATTCGCTGATGAACAAGTTAATTGAGTGGGCTCTTTCGCAAGCTGATGAAGAATAATGGTATCATACAATTCTATAAAAACTGCACACCCCGCTGAATCAGAACTTGCCAAAGAACCGCTATTATTTCACAATACGGCAGGGTAGTTGAAATTTTGTAAAATAAAGAAAATGTGTCGTTTGGATCTCTGATTGTCTGTGCATTTAAACAATCGAAGAAATCATCAACCAATGTAGGCGCCCTTTTGGGTGATTGGCAACTGGCACATTTAAAGGTATCCTTCTAAGTAAGGTATATGGACACAGAACCTCAAGAGGTGAAGAACGCGGACCCTGGTACGAGGTTATACCATCTGACACCGCGATCATGACCCCACCACCTATACGGGCTGTGCGGTGATTCCTCTAAAAAGCACAGTTCCTTTCATAAGTGAACAACACGGAGTTACTGATTTTATGTGATAGCTAAGGTTTAGTGCGGACGACATTGTAAGCATAGTATAGGTCAGTCACTATAATTTGCTAGTATTCGTTCATGTACAGAATCTGCACAGAAATCTTGTCAGAAATGCAGTGGCGTTAATTAAGGCCAACCAGAGTTTTGTATGTTTCGACTGTACCTGGTATATATGGTGTTCTTCCTGACTTTTTTTTTCTCTTGCCGCCGCATATTTAACAATACTGCATTTATTAAAAGCAACATACGTTTGGAAAGAGATCTACGTGCGGAAACTACAGAAAAGCAATAAATGAAATGGGCTTTCTCTAGTATACGAACACAGAATCGCATACTTAATAGTACCCCAGTTTGCGCGCGCGGCATTTAATAGATGGAATCACAGGGTAATAAACGAAACACACAGTGCATTATTCCGTGGGCAAAAAGCAGCAAGCTTAACGCAACTTCGTCACATTAAGGCTATTTGGGACACAGTGCGATACGAAAAACGAGTGACTGAGTGTAACTTGTGTTTTCTTGCGGCAATTTGGTACCGCTGTGCTGCCATCAACGCTCCTTCATTAGCTATTTCGATATACATTACTCACACAGTGGTGAGTATATTGATCTTACGGATCAGCAAAGAATTACCCCAGTTCACCATAATTTTTAAAAGATAAGTGTCTCTCGTTTTTCTTTGGGTTACATTTTTTTTTTCAATGAAACACTTCTACGCTGAAGTACCATAGATAGGGCTGCTTTGTTTATAGTACGGCTGCTTGTCCGTTTTCACAGCTTGTAGAACTTGATCCAAGGTCCGTTCTCTGGTGCAGAAAGCATGGCGTAGCCGCCCATTCTCATTTCCCCCTGCGAATAAAGCGCATAAAAACAGATGAATGGTTAAAAGCTAACCGGACAAAACAGTGGTTCTTCTTTACTGTCACCTTAGGTTTGTGGGGAACGAAGCTGAATGCAGTCACAACAACAACGTTAAGAAACACAGCATATGGATTTTAGAGAACCTCCCCATTGAGGATATAGTTAGTTAATATATGTCATTCATAGTTTTCTTTTGTGTTGGGCTGCTGAGCACTAGGTCGTGGAAGCAAATCCCGGCCATGGCGGTCGCCTTTCCATGGAGGCGAAATGCGAAAACACCCATGATTTAGGTGCACGGTAGAGAACCGCAGGTGGTCCAGATTTCCGGAGTCCCCCACTACGGCCTGCCTCATAATCAGATCGTGGTTTTGGCCCGTAAAACCTCATAAATATAGTTTTCTTTATATGCGCAAACATGTGTCTAACTTTCCGTCTTCATTTTCGGTTTACTATTGCGCAAAAATAAACTTACAGACGTGGTTTATGCATACTGACATGAGGTGCACGTATTGCCTTTGCAAATGAAAGCGGACGACGAGAAAAGAAATTTACTCCTCAGTGAGGAGCAAGCAGGCGAGCAATCGCGGTCCTGCAAAAGTGTGGATGTCCAGCAAAGCAGTTGAATACCACCACTACAACTGCTAAGGGGGTATGCAAGGTATTATTGCTTTAGAGTAATGTTAGTAACGACAATTTAAAGTAATGGTAGCAATGGGAGTAATGATAATTTTAACAGCGCTCCGCCGCTGGCCGTATTGCCATTTCCTTTCCCTTTGTCGCTCCTCTCATTTACACTGCTCCTCGGGAGTCCTAACTCTGCGTTCTGTACTCATAGTGCTGCTGCAACAACAACAAAATCGATTGCTAGTCTTTTTCTTTTATATATGAAAGGCTTACGACACAGTTCCCACGTCGCAAAAAAATTAAAATTAAATTATGGGGTTTTACGTGCCAGAACCACTTTCTGATTATGAGGCACGCCGTAGTGGAGGACTCCGGAAATTTCGACCACCTGGGGTTCTTTAACGTGCACCTAAATCTATGTACACGGGTGTTTTCGACTTTCGCCCCCATCGAAATGCGGCCGCCGTGGCGGGGATATGATCCCGCGACCTCGTACTCAGCAGCCCAACACCATAGCCACTGAGCAACCACGGCACCAATCTGAAGCAGCAATTAGGTGAATAAGTAATGATGGATTACAGTTTTTAATGCTCAAGCTTGTAGCAGTAGTACATGGAACACAGGTTAAACGTGCGAATACTGGGTGGTGATCAGTTATCAAAGCCTCTACAAAACCATTGTCGGGAGTAGTAAAGTACATGATTAGATATTGCAGGGTTGTTAAGGGTGCCGTGTTTATTTTTGGGACAGCGAGCTGGAACAGCAATTAGATTTTTATATCCAAAACTATTTTAGCAGGTAATGTATTCATTACTTGGTGAGTTGGATGTATGCAGAAGGTTAATAATCGGTATTCACTTAAGGCTAAGCAGTACGCATTTCCAGATAATGAAGGTCAAGAAGAATTGTAACCTACTATTAAGCTTCTTCTCATCTTGCGCAAGAAATTATTTGTGAAGTTCTGTCCAAACACATTCACAATTAATCACCTTGAGTGCCAAGTCAAGTTGGTGAAAGCCGAAATAAGATGATCGATAATAAGCTGCCATGGTTGCCATTATTGCGGTGACAGTATTCATCAGAGTACTGAGGGAAACTCTAGAAATTAATACCACATCTGAAAAGCCAGGTTTCTTTGAAACAAGTGAAAGACAAGTTATACCGAGCATCTGGGAAAACTCTTTTGGTGCTAGCCATATTTTTGCGCTGACTGAGTCCATTGAAATGGAATTAAGTTCTTCAGGGCAAAGGCTCAAGTTCTTCAGCTAAAGAAATAAGAAGACATTGTACATAATGGAGAGATTGTAAGCTAAAAAACATACAAGATTAGACCAGATGCTTTTTATGTTCATTAAGTTGCGATGCATCTTGCCTAAAAATAAAAACATTGCTTGCCGTCAACATGGAGACAAACACCCGATACCACGCAACATTCAGCAATGGATACATGCCGACCCTATTCCGAAAAACATGCACCCAGACTACTACAAAGAACGCAGGAAGGCACGAGCTACTTCCCTCATCAAAGCTTACGCCAACACCACGGGCGTCACCTTCGTCGACGCAGCTGAGTACCAAGATGGACGGCGCTTTGCGGCGGTTACCACAGCAGGCGGCTTGCTCCGACATGCTGCCAGCATCATTACCAAAAATGCCGAGACGGCCGAGGAAGTGGCCATCGCCCTGGCCACTCTTGACCCAGCCTGTCACACCACACTGAGCGATTCTCGCGCAGCAGTCAACAATTACATCAAAGGTCGTATTTCTCATCAATCACTCCGTATCTTACGACAAGCCCCGCATTCGGCTGAAAATCAAATCACCCTCGTCTGGATCCCAGCACACGCCGGCGTTGTCCACCCGCACCTCACCAACCTCAACGAGGTTACACACTCCGTAGCACGAGGATTAGTCAACCGTGCGGGAGACGGTGCAGGTGCACCCGCAGGACGCGACCGCCTTACAAGATACAACGACCTTGTAAAGTCATTTTACCTCGCAAGAAGAACCTTCCCCACCACTCACCGCAAGTTAAACAGGGCACAGGCAACCACCCTTCCCCTGTTACAGACGAATACATAGCCCTCCCTCACACGCTATCACACTATATACCCCGACATCTACCCGAGCTAGACGTGCAAGGTCTGTAAAACTGAATCAGCAACACTCCCCCACATGCTATGGGGGTGCAAACACCAATATCAAGACCTTAATCCCGTGACACTCTCGTCGAGATGGCATGCCGCCCTGCGCAGCTCCCATCTCGACGACCAACTCTGGGCGACCCAGCAGGCCTACGAAGCGGCGAAGAGGCCAGACCTCGACGTCCCATCGTGGGAGGCCGAGGCCCAGCCAACTAAACTGATGGTGCTTATTAAAGTTCACTCTCTCTCTCTCTCTCGCTCTTGCTGACTGCTTCCATTTTCGTTGCTTCTCTAATGGTAATGGTTCATCCGGAACTTTAACATAAACATTTATTTACCGATCTCATTGTGACTGAAAGGCCTTACACTTTCTCCAAGGTCCACTCAGTGACCAGCAATTTCATTTTTTTTAAATCGACTAAGTAGTTGTCACCCTTGCCACAAAAGAAGGTGCCTCTAGGCGTATTAAGACGTCTGCTATAGTTGGCAAAATTTTTAGAGAACCCACTATATGCAAAGTCTATTTACCCGAGTTCCATTTAACCAAGTGCGGTGACGACGTGAGACGAACATGAACGTCGCAAACGTATTTTGATGCGTTCACCCACGTTCTGGGATCTATCTATCTATCTATCTATCTATCTATCTATCTATCTATCTATCTATCTATCTATCTATCTATCTATCTATCTATCTATCTATCTATCTATCTATCTATCTATCTATCTATCTATCTATCTATCTATCTATCTATCTATCTATCTATCTATCTATCTATCTATCTATCTATCTATCTATCTATCTATCTATCTATCTGTCTGTCTGTCTGTCTGTCTGTCTGTCTGTCTGTCTGTCTGTCTGTCTGTCTGTCTGTCTGTCTGTCTGTCTGTCTGTCTGTCTGTCTGTCTGTCTGTCTGTCTGTCTGTCTGTCTGTCTGTCTGTCTGTCTGTCTGTCTGTCTGTCTATCTATCTATCTATCTATCTATCTATCTATCTATCTATCTATCTATCTATCTATCTATCTATCTATCTATCTATCTATCTATCTATCTATCTATCTATCTATCTATCTATCTATCTATCTATCTATCTATCTATCTATCGAACCGCTTCCCCGCCAACGTCCGTCACTAGGTGGTCCGTAGTCGAATGGCTAGCGCATCGCGCTGCCGCGCAGAGGTTAGAGGGTTCGAAACGAACAATTGGGCCAACTTCGAACACAGAGTAGATGGCAATGTGGGCATACGTGCCGCTTTTCAACGAGCCTCTTTCATGCCGACATGGGCCACTGTACATGCGCGACTGGGTAGGTACCGCTATTTGAATAAAAGCTTTTTGACGCCGACTTTGACTACTAGGTATGTGCCGCTCGGTCTGTGTTATTTTAAAATGAACCTCTTTGATGCCAACTTGCGTCACTGGTTATGCGCCAGTGGGTGGGTGCAACTGTTCAATGAACGTCTTTGACGCCAACTTGGGAAAATAGGCATGTGCCGCTAGGAATGTGCCACTCTACAATGACGAGAAAGATCCCTTAAATTTCTCCGATACTGACCGGAATCAAAACCACGTCACAATGGTTCCTGAATGACAGCAACCTGAAGCATTAGCGAGCTGCGTCGCAAACGCGCTGGGCATGTGCCGCTCTTCAATGAACTCCTTTCAGGCCAACGCTTTAGTGTGCTGCGCCATGAATGCACTGGGTATGTCCCGATCTTCAATAAACTCCTCACCAACTTGGATCACTGAATACGTGACACTGATGCCATCTTCGACTGGTCGTTTCTGAGCGCTCTGGCGCGCTCTCGCGAGCGGCGTTGTCTTCGGCTGGTTGAAAGAGGGTGCCCGCCCTGCGTTCGGCTGGTTCTTCTCGATTGCTCTCCTCCATCTTCGAACGCTCTGAGGCGCTCCGAGCCCTGTCGTCGGAGCAGTCGTCGAAATTGAAACGTCATCGCAGAGCCGCGTCGCTGCTGTTGGCGACGGCCCACCGTAACCTAGGCAACCTAGGCCACTGCGACGAACGCTCGTCCCGCCGGCGCGTCCGCCGGTTTTCCCGGCAGCGCCGGGAGCTTTCGATAAGTGAAACATCGAACGTTGGTAATAGTCACGTGGTTTAGCATCTGCCATTGCCTCCTGCGAGAGCGAGTCACACGTTCGGCTTGCGCGCTCGTCCTCTACCTCTGAGCTCGGGGAACGCCGGATCTGCCCGACTCTGCTTCGGGGGATGGAAGCGACCAGTCGAAGATACCATGAGAATGTGCGGCAAGCGACAGAAGACCGCGTTCGCAGGCACCGGTGCGCCACGCTTCTTGTCTCGGAGGCAAAGCCCCGACTTCTCAGCAGTGCCACTAGATGGCGCAGTGTGTTTAGAAAGAAGCGCGAGAGAGGAGCCGGATGGCGGCCATGACGCGTTCCTCAGCGTTCGTACGCAGGGCGAGCCACGCATTTCGGAGGACACATGCAGTCTTCGCAGCGGCGGCGCTAGATCTCACCGAGCGTTCTCAGGGAAGCGCGCAAGCCCGCCTCAACACACACCTCATGCATTACTTGTTTCGACAATGGTGACACCTCGTGTAGCCATAATTATTCAATGATAACGCATTACTGTCGGCAATCATCATGGGATTGGTTCTGCTTCAATTTTTTTAATACTGACGGACATAGAGCATATGTAACGTAAATCTATTGCTAGCATCGAAGGTCGGTGAGGTCAAGCAATCGACGTTTGTTAGAAGGTCAACTTACTTTCTGAGATTCGCCGAGTTCGACGCGATAGCGCTGGACAAGTCTGGCGAAGGTGTAGCGAAGCTCCAAGCGGGCCATCTGGAAACCCACGCAACGCCGTGGCCCCACGCCAAATGGCTGGAACGCCATCTCGTGGATCAAAGACTCATTCTCTGGGCTGAACCTGCGGGGATTTTCGACAAAGACGAACATGCAGGTAGTTATGTGGCTGAAGGTAACGCCAAACTCTGATGGCAGACTCTCGGCGGGCTACCGGCTTTTCGGGCGAACATTTCTTCCTTCGCAGCGGAAGGCCTCGAAGCGACAAAACGCGTGTGCTAAACCGACTCATCAGTTCGCAAGAATCGTTGAGTTCCGGGCAGTTCCACCTATTACGGGAGAGCATTATCAACTGTCAGCAGTCTCAGCTCGACGGTGCTATTATATTGCAAGACAAGAAAAAATCAGACACTTGAGAGGCGACATTCTTCAAGCCTAGTCATAAAAAAATAACAAAGAGTGATTAGCGAGGAAAACAACCAAACCCGTGACCTTTCACGTAATATCAAGCCGTCGTGTCTACTCAATCCGGGCGGTTGGTCTGTGCTTCCTGTGTGCTTTTCCGCAGCGCCACTCCTAAGTTGATACCTGTGGCCGGTCATTTGGACGCTCCGTATGAAATTTTGCGTCGTAATGGCGACGATGGGTCCATACTCACCGAGGTAGAAAACGAAAGATATCAATTGCAGCGAGCAGCAAATGATAGGCACGGAGAAAGCTTTCTCGCAAGTATAGCGGGCGTGCACAAAGCACGTGGTCTATAGTATCCAGCATGGTGCACATCTCACGGAGCAGGCTGTGCGTATGGCCGATAAGATGGCAATAATGTCAGTGAAGACTGTGCACCGTAGAAGCTTATCTGAAAACTAAGACATGGCGCATGGGGAGGAGGACGAATAGAAGCGACCCTTGCGCACGAGCGCACCGTGCATTGAATTTCTAAGCAGTATTTCTACTAAGCAGTGTGTGTGTGTGTGTATGTGTGTGAGTGCGTGCGTGCGTGCGTGCATGCGTGTGTGTGTGCGTGTGTGTGCGTGTGCGTGTGCGTGTGCGTGTGTGTGTGTGTGTGTGTGTGTGTGTGTGTGTGTGTGTGTGTGTGTGTGTGTGTGTGTGTGTGTGTGTGTGTGTGTGTGTGTGTGTGCAGCATGGCTAAATAAAGCTTACCTGTCTGGATCGAAAGTATCCGGATCAATCCAGTAGCGAGGATCCTTGTGCAGCTGGTACGTTGGGGACATGATGCATGTGCCCGCCTTGAACTTGACGCCGTTCCACTCGAAGTCTCCTTCAGCTTTCCGCGATGTTGCACTGGAGGGAGCCGTGTATGGGTGACACATGCTACATGTTATTTTATGCGATAATTATTCTTTGGAAACATTGCCAGCTTTCCCGTTTGTCCGTTTGTATGTAACGTCTTTAGGCCAGTGGCCCAACTTATCTACTAGCTTAGGCCACTAGTTATGGGCTGGCGGCTGTCTGGCATAGTAGAGAACAAGGGTCCCTGGGTATTTGCCACAACATCTATGCTTTCAGACAGACACATTCTGCATTGCGCACTTCATATTTGTATATGCCCATTCTCGGCCATCCCTTCAGAATGGATGTGTCAAGGTGACGCAAAGGTATGCAGCCTGAAATATATCGAAGAAGTAATGTCGCATTAGAAACAGACACCTCCGCTTTCCACGCGGCCACATTGCGGATTGCTATAGCAGCGAAGTTGGAACCAGGGTGCTAGGTACAGTAAAGGTTGCTACGGAGAATCCGTGGGCAAGCAGTGCCTACAAGGTATGCGTGGTCGTGGTATCATTCGGAATTTAGCTGCAAGCGAGATAGCCACTTGTCTCATGGTGCACCTATAACGTTTCGGGATTCATGGGTGGCAAGGAGACATGGCCTGGGAGTACAATGATCCATCCTAATAATCATTATAAGATATAAAACTTGTTATCACCAATTACAAGCCCATCATAAGAAAGGTTGCTAATTGCATTACCATTGCCCATCATCTGCGAAGGATACATGTGGCGTCAATTCTTTGAGACGACACATTTATGTTATCGAGCCGTTATGAGCTCTGCGAACATGCCGGTTTAAGATTTGGCGGACATACATTGCTGCGAATAAAGCATGTTTGCAGAAAGCGATTAACAACTACTCCCATAGTTCTTCATTACATTGGAGGCAGTTTTGCACACGGCAAACTTAAAAGCAGTAAAATCTTATAACACACCCTTTGCCGAAAATATTGAAATCGCACCGAAATTTATATACGCGTTGCTAAATTTCAACGCTCAATCTAATTGAAACCTAGCGTGCCGGGAGCGCAGAAATGGCAGCCCAGCTATAGCGTTATAGGCAAACGTCCCGCAACGAATGCGTGGCGTAGTTTGAACAATGGCATGTCATGGCAAATACTGATACGGCACATCATGGCCGATTGTCGTCCTCAAGGCGTACCGTATCCACTATCTGCCATCCACAACACACACTTCCAAACCCATCGATGCATTTTGTCATGGGACGTGTCCGACTCACCTGATAGCGGGGCTGCCTTTCCTGCACTCCCGGTGCTCTAGGTTTCAATAGTAGCGTTACTGAGCTTTAAATTGTATTAAAAATTAAAAATACTTCAATTGGGCTCAGTTTATTTATTTTATTTATTATTTATTATACAGTCCCATATTCGCTCTGAGAGCATTACAGTGGGGGGGAAGTAATACACATGTTAAACAGTTGTAATTATGGTTACATAACAAAAAAAAACACGGTGACGAATAATGCAGTGCAGGCAGCATAACTATCCCAAAACAAAAAGGAGAAAAAAGAAGAAATAGACTATATGTACATACATACACACATACATGGGCATACATGAACATATGAACGCATCTACACTCGGAAATACATATAGTAGGCAAGCAAACGCGAAAAAAAAAGAGAAAAAACATCGAAACACGCGAAATGATCACATGTCAAGCAGTTCTTCGAAAAAGGCTGAATTTGATGTTTTAGAAACGGTATCCTGAGGCAGAGCATTCCATTCATTTATGGTTTTTGGAAAAAAAGAATACTTTAACAAGTTCGTTCTTGACTTCATTGGCCTTACTTTTAATGGATGTTCACGGCGATGGGATGTGTAATGCGGGTTAAGCATGTATTTTGATTTATTAATGCCAGTATTGTTGTAAAATATCTTATGATATCAGTATTATAAAAGTTTGAGTGCAATAAAATGCGATGGCCAGCCCATCTGCCTTGTAATGAGGTTTTAATAAAACGTTATTTGAGATATTTTGTTGTAAGCGTCGTGGAACTTTATATTGGAGGGAAAGTGTTCAACTCACCTAGAAACTCCTCCACAAACATGTAATCTTCGCTAGGCTTATAGCCTTTCGATTACAAACTGCATAGTATAAAACAGACGCCCTGTATAATATGGTACACTACTGGCCATTTTAGCAATGAATTGCTCAAAGTAATCTGCAATAAATTAAAGAATTCAACTAGACGCACTAGATACTCTACTTGAATAAGCAGTGGTCTAACGATGCAGGGATTTAAATTATATGCTAGTCCCACCACCACTGCTATTTACGTGGTTTTAAGCAGTTAACCATCACAAAGAGTGTTTGGTTAGTAAAAAAAATGGTTTCATAAGCGTGCGATATCGTAGCACATATGGTGACAAACTAAATTGTCGGCGTTAGTGCGATAAAAAAAATCTGAATGGGACAAGTTATCAACAGATTATTTAGTAAATTATATATATTGAAGACAGGCGCAATGAGCAGTCACAAATTAGCTCATCTTGATGTGATAAGGGAGCTGTCACATTAACGGATTTAAAATTTTCAGGTAGCGTGGTGCGCAAAATTTCGCCGAGTTCCTCGCTCAACACGTACGTGTGCCTGCAATGTAAGCAAGCAAGGTTTCGGATATACCACTTACGCCACACCAGGAGGGTACAGCCTCAGGCCTTCCTCCACGACTTGGATGAGGTACCTCAGCTTCTTCGTAAGCATATCGTAGTCAAGTGTGCCCTGGTAGCAAAAAAAAAAAAACGCAGTGGCGGCACCCGAGCTATTTTCTTTCCGTTTATTTTCAAAGCCAGATTTTTATGTTTATTTATTTATCTCTCAGACAGCGGCTGAGAGCGGACTGAGTAGAACGGTGCAGGCAACCTCGAGTGACATCAGCTTCCTTTACAGAAGAAACCTACGCATTACAAATCTACTACATGCGCAAAACTACGTGACAAAGCAAAAGCATTAGACCGAATAAATGAATTGCAAATTCCTATTTTGCCTGTCCAGTTTAGTTCAGACATTTGCCTGCTTCAACATTATATTGGCCTGAGAAGTTTAGAGATGATTAATAACAGGAAGCAAAGAGCGAAGCCTGTTATGCGATTACTAGTCTGAGCAGTGATTCGGTGTCAGCGCGGTAGTTTCAAAGACTTCCGGGTGCCTAGCCAGCAGGGCCTGCATTATGATATATTTGCTGCAGAGTTTAAGTCCACTGCGGCTTCACTGTTGTCGAGATTGCAATTAGGGTGCTCTTAATAACCCCCGGAATGGAGGGATTCATGAATTTATAGGGTAACATTGTTGCAACATAGCGTAAAGTGTAGGACTGCCCAAAAACTAAAGGACACTATATGAGCGCTTACAACTGTAAACTTACTCACATCGAGAACAACGCACAGATAGAAGCTACATTTATTTATATATACCTAACCTTGAATTAGGTTAAATGGCATCCGCCATTAGGACACCGGGAACAGTGAGGAAGCAACAGTTTATTTATTACTTATTTTATTTATTGATACTTTAACCCGAAGGCCGATACAGGATGGAGTAATCATAAAATAAGCTTCAAAGATCGCTACAAACAAGAACGCTACACAAATCAATCCACGAAATACAACTGCTTAGTTATGCCAATTTTACACAAGAATATAAGCATTGTATGACAGGCACCGAATACTACAAGCAACAACTGTACCATACAAAATCATATTTTCAACATCACACACAGGAACTTCGTCAATATCCCGTAGGATCAATTCAATCATGTCATGCTACACATGCTACCTATCATTGCACACAGAAGCTAATAATGTGTGAGCATGGTCACATAGAAGAATAATAGGCCAGTACAGATATTTCTAACTGTTCTAGAGAATCAATTTTCGTTATGCTATGCGGTAGCGCATTCCAATCTTCAATCGTTTTAGGAAAGAGGGAGTACTTAAATGAGTCAACCTTTGAAGGTATGGGCATATATTCGTCCTCGTGGCTCTACCTAACGGACCGCTATATCCGTGACATTCTCTTTTGTAAGTACCTTTGAGTGGCGAAATTGAAGCGGTTATGTTTCGTTAAAAAGTAATTTTAGTCTAGCCACTTTTGGCCGCAATGAAAGCTCGGGCAAGTTCAGTTGAGTGAGCATCTCAGTCACAAAATCCGTGTACCTAATTTTTGACATAATAAACCTCGCTGCACGCCTCCGTATTTTTTAACTTTGATCTACCTCATTCTTCTTATACGGTTCCCATATTATGCTAGCATATTCTATCGCGGGACGTACCAATGCCAGATATGCAGTTAGGTAAACACCTCGGGGAGCAAGTTTAAGCCTCCGTCTTAGTGATGCGTCTTTTCCAAGATAAGTCATCTGATATCGTAATACCTAAATACTTGAAGTGGCTCACTTGTTTTATTGGTTGACCATCTGACTTGTAATTGTAATGTAACACATTTCTTTTTTTTTCCTAGTTATTCGCGCATAAACGTTTTTTTCGTAATTTATTTTCATTTTCCATCGCTTGCACCGATTGCTGATTTATTCCAGTGCTGAACCTAACTTTAATTGGTCGTCATGACAGGAGATTTTAGAGTATATTAAGCAGTCATGTGCAAATAAACAAACCATTATATTATCATTAAGGCCGTTTTTGATGTCATTAATATAACAAAGAAACAATACAGGTCCTAACACAGACCCTCGAGGGACACCAGATGTTACATTTAGAATCTTTGATTTGTTTCCTTTCATTTCCACATATTGCGATCTGTTAGTAAGGTATGAAATATTCCACTTAAACTGTATTTAACTTAACTCCGATATTGTTGAGGGCAGCGTAAAATCAGGAAGAAGAATTGGCATTCCAACGAAGGTGTATCAAAAGGTAAACAGGGAAATGTCACCGGTAATTTCGAAGGTGATATAGTATGGGCAGCAGAGCAATATTACACTTAACCTTTGCAGTACCAAGAATGCTACAGAACCAAGACACGATGCAGTGGTAAAAATCAGACAATGATCCGTGGATATCAAAGGATGATGTTAAAATGCCTTTACAAGATATGTCGAAAAAAAAAATGCGCCAGGACATGACGTAAAGCAGTCTATCCGACAAGACATGGCAGGAGTATTGTACTCGAAAATCCTCAGACCCATTACGCTGAACTTCAGGTAATTTCGTGTTTTCTAATGTTGTCACTGCCTTGAAATGTAGTCGTACGGAAAGAACTATGGCTTCTTTTAAATTTTTATGTTATTCTTTGATAGTGACGTTACTGTCTCCTCCCTAAGCACTGCTGCACTATAGAAAACAGGGCTTTCTGTCTATTTCTTGTGTTTCAACGATCACGTACATGATAATCAGGAATGACATGTTGAATGTGGTGGCTTCTATACCACAAGGTACTTCCTGCTAGAATTGATAACTTAAACGAAAATGACCGAGCTCATTGAGCTCATTCTTGACAACCGATTTTTCCGTTAATAATAATGTCCCGGCCGAAAGAAGAATTTTCAAATTTATTTATAGCTTTCTTCCAGAGTGTGCCCATATTAGATTTCAACGTCACATACAATCATGAAAACCTAAATGCCTGCTGCCCTATGAACGCATGTACCAGCAGCGCAAGAGTTAGGAAAAAGCAAGGGGAACGCATTGTTTTCTCTCTGCGCTGTTTGTATATCCGTAATGTGTTACCGTGAAGCCCAAATTCGAACTTCTTCAATCTGGGTGAGCTAGGTCTCATGTGCACGGCGAACGACTCGGGGGCATTCGCATTAAAGTGCACAGCTGATACGAGTATGAAAAAGAAGTCAAGAAAAGCAAGACTTTGCACAACAAATAGCACGAACACTTTCGAAGAGCGACTTGTGGTTGCTTAATTATTGCGCTGTTTGTTTCAGCACAAAGGGCACATTCTTGGGAATGAACAGAGCAGTTCTCGTATTCACGAAAACCCTCTAGCGCTCGAACTGTTCACTAGAGTGAGTACCAGCCAATTCTGATGCTGGATGTATTTTTAGTGAAGGCAGCCTGCCCATGGCAAGGAGTCTTCACTGAAGTGTAATTTTGTGAATGCAGACCCAAGTTAGTTGCTTCGCTTCTGACGTACCGATTTCTTTACAGCTTCAGTCACTTCCTCTCTGAGCCTGTCTTGAACGTCCTGGTGCTTGGCGAGCAGGAACGTGAGGTAGCACATGGCAATCGATGTCGTTTCGAATCTGCGGATTAGGGTGGGGTACTATGCTTGCTATTTGCCATTGCAGCACACGAATTTTCACTATAGAGATGCTATTTAAAGAACCTGCCTTTAGCATCTGCGGATGTTCGGCCATGGCATCGTTCCCTGGACGAAAACGCAGGATACGCTCTAACACTTCGAGGATGATTTAAGCTATCACAGCTGTAAGCTTTCGAATGCTTACAGCCTCACTAATTCGGTTAAAAGCTCTACAAACTACAGAATAACGCATTGCAGCGACTTGCTTCTAATGAGTGTGTTTTGCATCCGCCTCTTTAAATATTATCCACCCTTATTATCACTCTTTGTTCAAGATAAGAAGGAACTCAATGTTCCGAATTGAATACCTAATGCAAAATGAATTGTAGAAGTCCATATTTAGTGAAATTCCACAATTTACTGTTGCTCGCATCTCTACTGAAACGTCACATTTAATGTAAGTGCGTTTTATGTTCGATAATGCGGTCATTCTTGGCATGCCGATGCGCTTAACCGTAGGGCGGAACACAAAATTTGAGATAAAGTGCTCATACTTTGCACAATACGTACCTTAGAGCTTCGTTCTGTCTTTTTTTCTTTCTATTCAGCCAGCGTATTGCGACATAACGCAGTTTCGTATACAGAAACAAGAGCGCGTCTTACCCTCCCATGAAGAGCAAGGTGGAATTCATGATCACTTCTCTGGGAGAAAGGGCTCGTCGAACCCTCTTTATCTCACCGTCATCTGTGAGAACGACAGAAAGCAAGAATGAGAACCATCGAAGGGCACTTCACTGTTTCACGCACTTGTGCCACTGATAGATGCCAAATCCCCGGAATCTCACGTCCCACAAAGCCAACGCATATCCCTTACCCGTCTCTGGAGCTCCACCGTTGATCGGAGCTTCACTCCGTGCTTCTTCCTCTAGCTCTGCGTCCAACAAATTTTGCAAAATATCTGGCTTTCGAATCTGCGAATATAACAAGGATAAACTGAGCGTTTCTTTATACAAACTGTTCAGGCAGTCAAAGCAACAACAAAAATCGTACCTATTGTTTTCACAGTTCAAAGCGCATCTTTCTAGCCGCCTGTATCCGCAGAAGAGATGGGACCTGTAGTGTTTCTCGAGTTTGTATTTCATCATTTCTAAAGTTTGATTTTATAGCTGCGCTTTGTTCCCACTTTTTTTTAGTTTTGTAGCGCTGCCAATACCTCTTGAACCACTTTTGTTACATACGCAATTTGTATTGCAGTTCGGTGGACTTTCGTGATCACATTAAATCCAAAACTATGTACTCAGAAATTATTTTAGTCACATGAGAGGCTGATAAATATTAGCATGCGCAATAAGAAGGCAGTTTTCATGGTGTATTCCTAGGTCGCGCATGTTTACTTCTTTCCCCCTCGTCATGAGCGCGGCCACTTCAAGTTGAATTCCCACTTTTATCGATCATCGCCAATAATTGTGGAAACACTTCCCGTACTTTTCTCCCTGCTGTATCCAGTGCTTCACCTTCAGCTCAATACTGCTTCGAGAACCGAAGGTCCTTATATCGTGGCCGTACGTGGGGCTAGAGTAGCACTCAAAGAGAGCGTTCGTGGGGTCCTCCAACTCGACAAAGTTCGAACGATTTGTAAAGCACGTGTGTACATCTACGCACAAATGCAGATGCTTTATTCTTTCTCTCCCCTCTTTCTAAATTTCCATTTCTTCGTTCACTACTCCTCGCGCAAACAGGCGAACCGGCCGTGTATCTGCTTCTCTTTCTTGCCTTTGGGGTCTGCAATAACTTTCTCTCTCCCTTACATTTTTAGTTATTTTGGAATAAATGAAACTAAAACGCACCTTAGGGTGAGCCTTGCGCTTTTCGATCATCTTTGTGGTCTCCTTCGAGAACACCTTGAAGGTAGGTGAGCTGAATTGACCACGAAACCAGTAGAAAGGCTTCATGATATTTCCCAGTGTAGTGGTGCTCTCTGCAGAAAAGGCGGGGACAGAAAATTCGCCGCCAATGATGGCTCAGCTCGTCAGTCCTAATGACATTTACGTGCCCAGGAGAGTCACAGTCCGCAGCATAAATTGTAAGCAGTTTACCATATTAAACAACGCCTGCACTTCTACTCGAGGTAAAGGTAACGATTCTGTCTTCCTGTTTAGTTTCTTTCTTTTCTTTTAAACCAAGAAACGTACGAACTATTGATGACATGTGAATTTATGCGTCATCTTTGCGTAGTTCAATGAAAATCAAACATCAACAGTATTGTAACAATGTTGCAATTTTCAGCAGGTAATACACTCCGTTCTCTGGGCACCTTACAATACTTGAAGAAAAAAGCGCTACGAAAACGCGGACCAAAAGAGAAACATGTACACTTTTAGTCCATGTACCCGCATGTACATGTACATGTACATGTACTCTTTCAGTCTGCGTTTTCGTAACGCACTTTTCTTCAAGTATGCAAAACCAACTCGCCCAAATCAAGCTTCTGCAATATTGTCCCTGAGATGTTACAAATCATACACGCAGCAGAAAAAATTAGGACGTCGACTACCATATTCTTGTTTCTAATACTGTGCACAACCCTTTCATTACCAAAACACTTAAGTCATGTTCTTTAGCAAAGGATTGCACGCAGTGCATAAAAAGTAAGGCTTCTGTTTACCCTGTTCTTCTGTCCGGAGAGTATAAGAAAAGTTATGTATAGAGCAGCTCAGAAATACAGGTAATACTGGTAATGCTTTACGCTACATGGCAAAACAGTTTAACCATTGCCACATTCGTTTAATCACGAGCCTGTCGTTCAAGCGGCTCGCTCATTGGTTCCTAAAATAATGCCGTCTAAATGTTCCTGTACTCTTTCTATATAGCCGTAAAGCATTACGGTGTATATCTTTGAGTGCATACGTGCACATTCATCCTCATATTACGAAGTGTTGAATCGCGGTTGGGCAATAACATTGCAGCCAATTCATGGGGAGGCTGCCTCACATGGGGTTGCGATAAAACTGCTAAGCCGATTAGGTGTGGTTCCATTTTTGACGATGAATGTTGCGTCATTGGGAGACGCAGTTTGAAAAATTTCTGCATTTATGCGTTGTCCTAGGTTCCCTCATAATTTGACCCATGCGTGAAAGAAAGATACAGGGTGTGTTCGAAGACCACACAGATCTTTATAAGAACACTACGTGGGTAGTGAACGCGACATTATTGCTGAATAATTGTAAAGCGAGGCGTACACAGTTTGCTGGTAATACAACGAGCTTGCGAAGACTAATACTACAAACCATTTAATTAACCTTTCAGTATAACCATGAAGGCAGTTTTCTCTATGACCGTCACGCTTTATTGCACCCCAATGTGTTGCATTTTTAACATTGCGGAGTATAGGGGGTATGCAAAATGTCAAGCGCCATTTTAAATCACAATCTCAGTCTACCCAGCTCCAGCAAAGCTATGTCCGCCACCTTGTCGAAGGCACGGAAAAACATAACTGCTCGCACAACAGGAAATGTACACGCATAGCTGCTTGCTGTCACACTAGTTCTGTGTTGCCTGAGCGTGCATGACACTGCGCTTGTTAATTCAGATAATAAGCCAATGTTTTTGAGCTCATCCGGCCGATAAAACTCCTATGCTTGCTTCATATGGCTGTCATAATTGGCTATCGCAATCGATGCTTTGCCTTTTGGGCGGAACTGCGACTTCTTTTACAGGAGGCCACGTATGTTTGCTTTCGAAACAGATAGCCTTGCCTATAGCTTAACATATTTGTCTCATCTCATAGAATGACAAGAGGCGAAGATCACGCAGAAGTGGAAAGGGTTTCGGTGGGGCCGAGACAGCGGAGTGAAAGTAGATAACCCGGTCAGGAAAGTATTGCCGGGTTCTGCGATTGATGCGCTTCCTTTTACTTAGCTTGCGATGGCCTACCTAAAGTTGCGGTGGCATCCAATGAACCATTAAAAATGCCACTGCCTGTACTCAGTGATTAAGAGTTGCCTGAGCGATGTCGTATGCGTGCCTAAAGGGCTCGACAACGTTACACTGCCGTGCGAACGTGTTTATTACACGCAATTAAATCGATTCTCGCAAGCAGCTCTGAGTATCCAGTGCAAGAGTGATGTGCAGCCAGCCATGTTATCTTCCTTTCAGAACGGGGCAGTCTCCAGCAATTAAAAAAAAATCAGTCTCTTTCGCTGTAATATTGCATCTTTAGTGCCTACACCTCACTTTCATTAGATGAGTTCCTGCGGCTTTGTGACCTCTCGTGAGTGACAGGTGAAGTAGGTGCGGCCCGAAACCATTTTGACTAATAGTGAGAGGGAGGTGGCCTAAAAAGTGTATAATAGGGAGGAACGCTTCTTCTTGTTTGGCCTAATCACCCGCTGGGGTTGCTGAGTGGCTATGGTGTTGGGCTGCTGAGCACGAAATCGCGGGATCGAATCCCGGCCACGGCGGCCGCATTTCGATGTGGGCGAAAACACCCGTGTACTTAGATTTAGGTGCACGTTAAAGAGCCCCAGGTGGTGCCTCATAATCAGAAAGTGGTTTTGGCACGTAAAACCCCATATCTTTTTTTGTACGGCCTAATCATGCACAATCACTCCGTACACGTGATAACAGATGGGGAGTTTTCTCAGCTTTAGTGACGTCTTGGGAGAGGCAACCAAAGTGGGCGTGACCTAATATTTTTTGACCAATAGTGGAAGGCTAAAGGCGGAAATGGAATAGGAACAGTTGGAAGAGCTTTACATCAGAGCGCCCCTCAGAATCCACAGAGCGGTGATCACCGAACCGCGCAACATGCAGGCGATTCGCAACCACGATTCTGAGAAGATGGCGGACGTGGCCAGTGCTGCTAGATTACGACACCTTTTGAATACTCCCTGTTCGAGAGCTTCATTATTGAACTTCAACACTCAATCTGGTCAACATCGAAACCGAGATTTCTGGGACACGCTAACGGATAGCTTAGCCTGATGAAAAGCGTGCAGATTAGAATTGAGCGCCCGGCAGACGCTGATACGGCACGTTGTAACTCCCAAGCATCGGTCACGACGTGCCGTACGACTACTCGCCGCCTCATGCATAATTCAAACTTCGCCACGCACATCGTCACTGGCTGTTTCATCTGCCTTTGGAGGGGCTACCTTTACGGCCACTCCCGGCACGCTCGATTTCGATAGTGCGTGGATTAGGCGTTGAATTCAAATATAGATGTCTCGAATTCTGCAGTTTTTCAGTACATAAAAAACGGGGCACATTAAAATGTGACAGCCTTTAAACTTGCCATATAATATGCCACTCGTGTTTTCATAGAAAATTTTATTAAATTTTGGTTTTATCCTTTAGAAGATCCCGTTATTTGTGGTAAAGGTTGTTCGCCTCGCCTTAACAATGTTATGTAAGAACGCCAAGCTCGCAACGCACACAGACTATTCATAATGATCCTTACCGTCTACTTAAAAAACACTCCGTAGATCCATGTATGCTGAATAAAAACGTAACGATGGCAACGCTGCAAGGTATTTCTATCGAACAGAGAACACAATGAATGCCAAAAGGACACATTTTCAGTTATCCAACGTGGGCTATTCTGTCTTTCATATATACGCTGCGGCGGTTGAACCATCAGATGCAGTATAGCTGCATTGGCTAAGGAGATTTACAGCTGCGCGACCTCGCCTTTAGTGCGCCCCCTGCACCTTCAACACTGGTGGTGGCTGTGGCTTACGAAATCAGGCTAGTGAGGCAAGTGACCGCTGCTGCATCAGAGAAAACGAAAAAAAAAAGCAGCCACTTCAGGCCGCAGTGATCACGCTGCCACGCCACTCCTCTCGATTGCATCGATAGCCCACGGAAGCCAAACCACGTGCTCCTCTAGGAGTACGCGCGCGACTGAGTCTTCAGATTACCATGGCAATAAAAAGCGGTGTCCGCTCTGCTGGAAAACCCGCCACTGTGGTTCTACAGCAACATGGCGCTCTGCTGGCGAAACCTTTCTCATTATTTAAGAATACGAACGTGCAATCATGTGGGCAGGCCCCGTCATCACTCCTGGTAGCACTCGGCGAGCTGTCGTGAAGAAGACGTCGTCCACCTTGCGCTGGAAGCATGTCTCGATGCCGAAGGCGGCCTGGCCGATGTAGTCCATAGTGAGCGCTTGGAATTGCAGGCGCAGGTTCACCTCTTCGTCAGTGTCGGCGTACGGCTCGATCATGTCCATGAACACCTCCGCTGACTCGGCGATGTGCGGGAGCATCTATTGCGTCACACAAAATAGACCAAAGAGCAAACGTCACTTTAAATGGTGCATCGTAAACGCATACATTGGGCGTCGTCAATGCGTAACATGAGTGGTGACTGGTAGTGCGAGATCAGATTGTCTTCGCCTTGGATGTAATTGCAGGACTATTTGGCCGATTCAGAACCGACAAAGCAGGCTGAGAGTTTTACTTCATGCTCAATGAGTGAAGCTGCAGTGCTGGCCGGCATCTCTAAAAGGCGAGGCAAGTTTATGTTTTCCGAGTGCATTTCAGAGGACTATGGTTTTTGGTTTACAGATGCACAAGCTCAATGATTCAGCACCTGCATTACATAGGGCTGTATGCGTCTATTTTGTATCTTTCTTTATCATTTGTTTACTATACCTTTGTGTGGCTTACCGCAAATCGCCTGGAAAAAAATATTTCCCTTGTGCATTTCATGATCTTATTCCCAATAAAATGATGCAGAGCATAGGTGCGAAATGCACGCAAATACTGCGAATTTTCAAATGCCGTCTTGAGAAATCTCGCAACCGTTACCCACAATAGCGATCTATAGAAGGAGAGGGAGATTAATTTTACCACTTGACAACCGCCGGTTTACCTGTTTCAGCTTGCTGATCGTGAAGCCGGATGTGACGCAGCTGCGCATTCTCTTCCACTGGTCTCCGCTCACGTGAATCAACATCTGGCCGACAATCGGATGCTGCTGGTCGGTTCGCATCGTAACCTGTTGGTTCCCAAGTACCACAATACTGTAATTGCTGTGATAGGCATGTGTAGTGTGACACTATTTCGGACCCCTCAAGATGATCCGACATATTGGCACACTGGAATATGATGTCGTGCCAGACGGCATTTCGCAATCCCAGTGGCTCATGGCCTGAAATAGTATATGTTGCGCGTCTTAAGCCCTTCTACCAACGCTGACTCTGGGACTTTGTTTCTGTGTTTGTTTCTTGTCTTTCCTGCATGTACTTTAGTTCCTTGCGCTGGTGTTTGTAGCATCGGGACGACAATTTTTAAGAGGAGGCATTGAAACTTGTACATATTTATCCTGTTCTTGGGGGTTGCGTTTCACCTACTAACTGCTTAGTCATCGCAAAACGCGCCTGCATGATTGATACTTACAGGAATGTTACCAATGGTTCTATGCGTTGTCTGTTGTCACCGCTTGTGCAATGCGATTATATGCGCAACACGAATTGTGTAGTACTTTGTGGAAGACAAGCAGGCAACGGCGATTGCTCTGGAAACTTCGATGACTCATGCATAAAAACTGACGCTCTTGACCGGCAGACTAGATTTTCGAGGATCGGCGACTGTGTTCGCCGCTGTCGTTGTTCTTTGAGTGTAGCCTGCTTTTTGAGCGCACAGGTTCACCCAACAAAACGGTGGTTTCGTCATCCACAGTTTTTCCGCTATCTTCGCTGTCACTGCCACGTCCCAATATATGCGCGTGCGTGCTCGCACACAGGCACATACGCGCACGCACGCACACACGCGCGCGCGCATACATAGACGCGTGTACGCACGCATTACGGGCAGCAGCACTGTTTCGTGTGCTGTAATTTCAGAGCCTACTAAGCATCGGTTACCGTCAACTCCTGCTACCTTATACCGCAAAAAATGATCTATACCAGTCTGTAATATGGCCAGATAACCTGTGGTTTCGGATAGTAATTCTCATTAGTGATCGATACGATAGTTTCTTTTTTTCAGGAAAAGTAGAGAACTTCCGTTCTTGGAGTAGCAGGATGACTTTATTTATAGAAAGACACGGATGCACGTAGGTTCATCTGGGCCAGCACAACTCGTGCTGGTACTCGGCGCTTGAGAAGGTAAAAAACGAAGGAACGAAAGAGGCATGAAGGATTATGGCGATAATGGTTAGATTAAAATGAATGCTGATAGTTCATGTACCGGCAATATTTGAGTCACAGTCTTAAGTACCGTACTGCGAAGCGTGGGAATTGTACCATGGCTCTAACTGTTGATATAGCACATATGACGCATGAAGTGGAAAGGGGGAAAGGACCCCCCGCCCCTCCCACGCACACAAAATATTTCAACAATGCTTGTCAGGGAAGTGGCGAAAGTCTGTACCCTGTGGGTGCATGCTGGGTAGATGCTAAATATGCACGACAGTGTTTCTGGTACATAAGAAGCACTGGAAATCTGGATTGCGAGGACGTGCACACTGAGATCCCCACAGGACACAATACGAATCCCTCATCAATTCTTATTCTTTGCAACAAAACTTGTGTTGCAACATCTCAGTAGGTGGCATGCGAAACCACATTTTGTTGGCTAACCGGTGGTCTTGTGCCCACAGATCAGAGGCGAAACTCAGCATCATAAACATGCACAGAGCTTGTATCATCTCTTGAAAGATCACAGGTTACACCGGAGCCACCATGCAATGCAGCTCTTGCATCGGCGACCACATGCGCGTTGCCTTTCAGACTACAGTGCGAAAATGCGAATAATAAGCAAAGGCAGTAGGGAATAAATTATCTCACAATAACTAGACATCTGAACATCCTGCAGTAAATGTTTTGACAAGGCTTCCTGTCAAGCTTTATGTGTGCGAGTGCTTAACTTTGCTAATGAGCTCTGGCAGAAGTAAGCACACTTTTTGAAACGTTCGTAGCCAACTTTCTTGTGCCTTTCCCTTCTTTATATCTTAAATATGAAGGTCTCCTTCCTCAAAGCACGTGTTCCTGTACATTAGTCGACTAATTTTCAATCCTAAGTCCCGACAAGCACATCTTAAAGGAAGCCGAATTCTTAACTGAGAAAATGGCGGACACTGGGATCGCTTTGATATGAACCGATTGGTTTGCAGAAACAGTGTCTTTACAAAGCGCACAACACACAAAAAAGCACCGTGAACGGTTCCTTACCCCACGAGCCGTGAAATTCTGGAAGTTCTTGATGTAAACGTATTCCAGGAAATCTAGGTCCTTGACTAGGAGAAATGGGACGTCGCCATTGTAGAACCTGTTGGGCACATGGATATGAAGCGACACATTGCTACGGTCACGCGCTGGTGAGTATAGTATACCGAGATGTTTATGAGTCTTATATATGCCACATCAGCTTTCTATGTTGCTTTTTTAGGCAAATCGTACAAACTGTAGGTTACATATTTGTTTATTGCATAATTATTGGTTACTTAGTGTGGCCACAATAAAAACAAGAAGATAATCTTACTGGCAGCGTTGTTTGAGACTCCTAATCCTTATTACCAAAACGAAATCAAAATTGATACAAAGCGCACACACTGACGCCATTAACGCTAAGTTCTGCTGAATTCTGTAGTCAACTTGACCGTTTCACAGCATTACTTGCAGTAATTTAAACGCTCTGCTGGATAGGGTGTATATTAGTTAGAAACCTATTGACTTGCCTGAAAAAGACCTCAGTGATATTAACCATTCCTAGAGATCGGTCCGAGGGACGCACAGAAATTGGTGGAACTCACAGTTTTGTTTTGTTTTTTCTTACATAGTTTTCTTTTTTGCTGTTCCGCATAATTTTCTTATTTCTCCTGCATCTCAGAGCACGTGCAAGGGCAACGTTAACTCAAGTACCGACGTCAGTGCGGTAAGATGCATTTGCTTCTTCAACATAAAGAGTGGCTCAGAAAATGTGCTCGAAATGTTCGAAAAATGACATGTTGACATATTAATGTCCTATTTAGTGGTGTTGGGAGCTTTGTTCAGCGGAGGCAAGTAATACACCTTTTGACAGGCTGAGAATGGAGTCGACTGGCTTTATTCAAAAGCAAAAGCAGGTTTGACGAGTGGCGGTAGTGGCGCCCCCGTCGGGCAAGCAGGGCGGAATGACCCCCACGTCAAGGCGCGGTGAAAGGAGCAAAGGGTAATGACCCCCACGGCGCCGCAAACTGGATTTACAAGGAGCGGGGACATCGAAGTGACGAACGGTCCCACAGCGCCAGAAACATTAAAATGACGCCAGGTAGCAATCAGACGAGTAACTATAGCTATCAGATTAAGCAATATATAAAAACAATACCAAGACTATTAAGGTCGTCGTCCTAGAAACTAACAACCGCTTCTGTGCACTAAGCTAACGTTGCTAAATATATGCACAGCAGTACATTCCAGACAATTTTAGCAAGAAATTCGAAACTGTAATGCCGAAGAGCAGAACTTTATTGCCCCGTGCAGTAATTTGTGAGAGATGTAGCTGTTTCTGCGTCACTGCCAGGTGATCGTTAATGAGCATCTTTATGTAGCCATGCATGCTGAAACAAGGAAATGCCAAGTGCTCATTTTACAGCTGTTGTAATACGATTCTCAAGTCGAAGGAATGCTGGGAGATATGAGAGTGAACGCGCGCTATCAGGACACCAATAATACCGGGCTATAGAGAAACTAGTTATTGCCATGAGGTCAGAACCACAGCGTTGCTTTGCACCATAATAATAATCGGCATATGCGATGCTCTCTGCTAAGCAAACACTTGTCCTGCTGTTTCCAAGTTGATCTTGTTTCGACTAAGCCGACTTCGTCGACTGCCCAAGTGCTTTCTTTACCTGATCCTTTCATGTTATATTCTGCAGCATGAAACCGACTCAATTTTCCCGTCAGTTGGTGCCCATGAACCTGCTCTGGGAAACCAGCTGTTAGCTTTTCTATGCGATACACGGTGAAACCTTACCCGCAGATGTCGCCGTATTCCTTGCACCATTTGTCGAACGCTTTGTGCAGTCCCTGTTAGGAACAAAAAAGACGTCGCATGCACTGTAAATAAGTACAATTTCTTTGACCCCCCAAAGAGCAACGTATCACTTTTTGCTACAGCGTTTCATACTTCAAATATTGAGGGCCTGTATTTACAGAAAGCTCTGGCGGTAGAGCTTGCCTTGAAGAAATCTGGCACTCGACATATTATAAGCGAGGGCAACCAGCCAGTGTCAAATATCAATTATCAGATATCAATATCAATTATCAAATATCAATGCCAGCGAATGGAAAGCTTTGTGAATGGGGCCCTTTGATATAAGCGCGAATAACTAAACGGTATTTCCCGTAGAAGCGCTCCCGATACGCTGGATCTACCTTCCCCTGCACCCCCCCTTCCCAGTTGAGGTTATCGTTCAACACAATTACCTACTCCAATCCTAACTATTTTTTTGTTATTATTTCGTTGTTTTTAGTAGCATGTACAATCCACGGGCTTAAGTAAAACTCAACAAGTTATTCCAATTTTTCCTTATGGCGAACGGTGGGCATTCCGGGGTTACACGGAATCCAACGTGCAACCAATTCTCGGTAAGTTTTCAGCAGGATCTCATTCGTCATTGGGGAGCCCTATTTCACTCAGTGAGTGGAAATGTGATTTGCCAGATTGGTGGCATTTAAGCCAGAACAATACAATGGTTACGAGAGACGTCGTCACGGGGGGGGTTTCGAATTTGTATAGACAATCGGGGTTTCTACAACGTGCATTAAATTCAGAGAGCATGGAAAATTTTGCACTGCGCCGTAGTCATAATGCTGCCGATGGAAACAGGAATCGCTGCCAGAAATTTCGTTACCAGTACCATCGCCGCTATGATGGACGAAATGTGTTTGATGTGGTTACCGAAGAAACCAAACACAGCATGGTGCTCCAAAACAAGAAGGCACCATCCTTGTGGACTTGCCTTCCTTAAAGAGGCACCGACTCCAGGCCACGCCTCGTTTAGATACTATCCTCATTGTTGCCTACTTTAAAGCTGAAGCTCATAGCGCTTTACAAGTATATCCCCCACCCCACTGCGGGGTAGCAAACAGAAAGCTAATCTCTGGTTAACCTCTCCCCATCTCCTATCTCTATCTCTCTTTCTAATGACTCATCAGAGTAGACGCAGAAGGTGAAGGGTGTGAGAAAACGGGAATCTGCAGGAGGCAAGAATGGGGAGCTTTATTTTGTGGTAATTAGCTCTTCTTCGTGGATACTGACAACGTATGCACAGTGGCAAAGTGCTTACCAAGGAATGGTACTCCCACAGATTACCCCACAATAGATTGGGCTCTGGTCCGGGAATGCCAAGTTCCTTGAAATAGGAAAACTTCTTTTTCCGCCACCTGTTCGGACAACGAATCAATGAATGAAAATGCATTTGAGAAAGTAGAGATCATGAAAGACAAGCGCGCGGAGAATATTTATTCTTGCTTGCAAATTTGTATGCTCATACAGTGCAAAAGCGGCGATATTCTGTGTGGTATTTCCCAACAGGCATTTTTAGATCACAAAGAGAACACAGGGCGATTTGGCCCGTTTAGGTGCATCATCCAGTGAGGCAAACTTTAGCTGCATTAGCTATCGCTATATAAAGGTAGTCAATTGAAACTTTCATTAGTGAATCACTATTGAACACATATAGAAATTAATAAGTTAAAGCCAAGCAATAGTAAAGCCAAAATGCGTAATGGAAATTCATGGACTACTTTCGAGGTATGCACCCTTAAAATTTGCTGCGAAATACATTGGCATTCCTGTTAATAGTTTTTCGATGGTCTTTCTTTAGCTTTAGTTGTGCCCGTCTTATAATTTCTTAAAACCGATACGAATTCTCTGTCACTAGGCTTAACTATTGCATTTAAACATACGTTGTTAAGTGAATAAATGAAAGGCAACTACTCAATTTTTTTTATTAGCGTCCTGGATATCTCGATCGCGATGCAAATAACGTCCACCTATTTGACAAACCTAACTGAAAAGGTGGGACATCAACATGAAATTACAAAGAAAATCTATACCCAATTTCCCAAACAGATAGCTTCGAATTGAAGGTCAGTTATGTAGACTGGGCGCACTATGGGAATCAGTAATATTTGCGAAGCATTTTTTGTGTAGCTGCATAAGCGCCATGGCTTGAGGGTGGAGGGAGGGAATTTACCAGAAGGTGGAATTTGTTTGCGCAGTGAGGGAAATTGTTTGTATGGCAACAGCAGCAAGGCGACGGCGACAATAGCTTGATGATGTGTTTGTTTATTGTACTCTGACCAAAAAAAAAAACAAGAACACTACTGCCTGACTACTTCGTTACTACCTTGGCTGAGCTCAAAGTGGGGTACTGGGTGAACTGGGCGAATCCCTGAGGCGGTCGGAGGTCACATTATGCTTAGGAGTTTTTGACATTACCCATTTGGAAATTTGTTGAACTTCGCCGCGATGCAACTGGTGTTCTAATTTTATTGAAGATGGTGATAGACATGGACAGGCAGACAGACAAACAGACAAACAAACAAACGAACAGACAGACAAACAGACAGACAGACAGACAGACAGACAGACAGACAGACAGACAGACAGACAGACAGACAGACAGACAGACAGACAGACAGACAGACAGACTCAGTTGAAAAACACAACAGGAAATTTTAAGAGTCTGTCGTATTTTGGGACGTTGTTTCTGTAGTTCTGTTGCCTGTAGTTCTGTTGCCTGTAGTTCTGTTGCCTGTAGTTCTGTTGCCTGTAGTTCTGTTGCCTGTAGTTCTGTTGTCTGTAGTTCTGTTGTGTGTAGTGTGACGTCCTGTAGTAGAAAGTTGTGTAGTTCTTGATAAATATTTAATTAAAAATTGACAGAGACGTCCGTAAGGTTATGTAAATTTGTTAGTACAAAAAAGAAAAACATAAAAGTAAAAAAAAAATTTTTAAAAAACGTCTTCGCCTGGGATTCGAACATGTGACCTCACGATTCCGAGCCCGGCATCTTACCACTGCACCACGCCTGACTTTTTTTTTTTTTTCCTTTCTTTCATGGTATTTATTATAGTTGCATTCAACTAGACGTTCACCAGTTCTGCATAGTCAGAGAATGGAGGGCACAATGAAAGTCACACAGAAGAGGCAGCGTTCATACTGTGAGTAGAAACGTTCGTGTCACTTTAGAAGGGTGGCAAGGATAAGCACCTCACCAAAATAGGGTACCAGTCCGGTTGCACACCGAGTCCATCATAAACCTGCTTTAGGTGTAGCGTCATTTGGATGAAATTTGCCCTTGTAGGTACAACCGTTTCGGCGTTGCGGTCCATCATTCGCGTTTTCCACAAACTGTGCATTCCCATGACAAAAAACATATCGAAAGGTGCACTATTATCAGAGGTTGGCAGCAGGTATCGCACAGTATGAGCGTTAATCTCAAAGTCTTTCTTTAAAGTCCGTTGGAGGACATCCCAAAAAAGGATGGCGTCGGTGCAGCTAATAAAACAATGTTCAATTGTCTCTGGTACATCACAAAGGCGACAGTTAACAGAAGAGACAAAGATACCCTTTTTTTGTAGCCATGCTTTAACCGGTATGGTTTCACTATGAACTTTATAAAAGAATGTTTTGCAGCAAGGGGATAAATACATTTTGCGAACTCGCTTTAGCACATCGTGGCCTGGCAATTTAATGTATATTGATCGGTAAAGTGGAGGAGGGAATAGCATGGATAGTAAGTCTTTGTACAACGTTTTGCGCGACACAGAATACAAGTATTCAGTGGAAAACCGAACTGTCAGGAAACGAACCGCCAAGTAAACTTCTTGCATGAACCCCCACAAGCATAAGCGCGAAGAAAAACTTGAAGAAACAACTAAATCAGGTAACGCATTAACAAGTGTGACTTGCATGTATGAACGAATTACAGGATGGGAAGTATCGCGAAAAAAGAAGAAACGAGACACTATCTGCCGCACATAAAGGTGTACTAAGCCCAGCCCACCTTCGCTAACAGGCCTAAAAATGTTGTCTCGCCTCATGGGCTCAAAAGTTGAAGACCATACGAAGGTCGCAAAGATACGGTGAAAGCGTTGGATGTATAGCCTAGCACAATGGATAACTTGCAATACATAGAAAATTTTTGTTGCCAAGAACTTATTGCAGGCTTCGGCTTTCCCAAAAATAGAAAGTCGTTGTGGAACGAATGTCTGGGCGTAACTTTGCAGTACCGAAACCCGTTCTTTCCAATAGTGTGCGCTTAATTTATATGCGTCTAGCGGCACGCCAAGATACTTTGGCGGGACATCAGTCCACTTAACGCCTGCAAACTGTTCTGGTGTATAGCACCATGAGCCAAACCATAAGCCTAAACTTTTTGAGGAGTTCATTCGCGCTCCTGATACACTGCCAAATTCTTCTATTTTCGATACTACTTTTTCAACACTGGACTTATCCGTGCAGAAGAACGCTAGATCGTCTGCGTAAGCTAAGACTTTAACTTCATTACCCAGTATATTGAAGCCATGGATGTTACTCGACTGAATTACGCTTAAGCATAGCGGTTCCAGGTAAAGGGCGAATAGTAGTGGGGACATCGGGCATCCTTGTTTTACTGATGAGCAAATAGAAATGGGTTCGGAGAGTTGGCCATTAATAATTAAACGAGTAGTACAACAGGTGTAGCAAAGCCTAACGCCTTTAAGCACAATGGAGCCAACATTGACATGCTCCAAAAGAGAAAATAAATAGGAGTGGCTCACACGATCAAAAGCTTTAGCAAGGTCTACCTGGAGCATTGCAAGCTGCTCAGTGGAACCATAACAGTATTGAAGAAGGGTACGGGCGATATGTATGTTGGTTTGAATTGATCGGCCCCTGATTCCACATGTCTGATGGGAACCAATTAGAATTGACATCGCAAATTGCAATCTATTAGATAGAACTTTCGCAAAAATTTTGTAATCCACGTTTGACAATGTGATTGGTCGATAGCCTTCAACAGAACGCAGTTTCTCTTTATCTGAACTTTTGGGAATTAAAACTGTGTGGGTTTTGCAAAAAGACTGCGGAAGGGCGCCAACTTCTAAACTTGTAATAAAAATATCCAATAATATGGGGCTGATAATTGATTTGAAAGCTTTGTAAAATTCACTTGAAAGTCCATCGGGGCCGGGTGTTTTCGACAGAGGCAGCTGATCAATAGCTAGCTCAATTTCTTGAATCGTAAGGCTACCACTGATGACTGCACAGTCATCATCCTGTAATGGTTTTACAAGAGATACAAAACTCTCTAAAACTTTTGCATCGTGATCATTCGGAGGGGCACTAAACAACATAGTGTAGAAAATTTCGAACTGAGAAATGATGTCATGAGTATTTGTTAAAAGACTACCCTCGGAGTATATTTCCGGAATTACTTTGGAAATACCGTGACGTCGCTCGTCACTGCACCACGCCTGACATGCTTTTCGAGTGTACGTTTTGGCCATGTGAACAGTACGACGTGCCGATGCGCTGATGTTTACATTTGCATTTTGAGAGCCAAGATCCGCTATCACTCCACCGCGTCAAGTGCCGCATCTCTAGAAGAGCAAGAGTGTTCGTACCATCGACAGGTACATCTTGCAGTGCTAGAACATCGATTTTGATGTACGATATCCTTATTAAATAAGAAATTCAGAAGTAGACAACGTTGACTTTTAGGGTTATTACTGCTAGTTTCGACAGTTGTCTCTCGTTCTTTACACTTTTGAGCGCGCATATAATTCGTGTGTTCAATGCAAAATAGCTACATGAACATTCGTGGATGAGAGTTCTTTCTGACAGCATACTGGCTTCTCACGGCAGCACTGTACCAGATTAATGAGACCCGAGCGAGACAGATTTTCACGCAACTTTGTAGAACAACCCAAATCTTCTTTTCCGCTTCGCATAAGCTTGTGAAATATTCCTGGGAAATTAACTAATGTGTCAGTGTAACAGCACATGTAAGTCCACAGGCCTGTGTGCCACATCTTACCAAAAAAAAAAACGGATACGCAGCCATTCCCGCAGATGGTATGATTTTGATCAGCGGCCGATTCTCAGGAGGCCGGTAGGGCGTTGCTGGTGCCGCGTCGTTACGGCACAATTATAACTATTCGCCACGTCGACTTTATTACCGGTGTCGGTGCCATCAGCATTGCCGGCTTCAGAGGAGCGCAATTGAATACCGCGCAAGAGAAAAGTACAGTGTACACCACCGATGAGCAAACATACAATTTTAAAGGACCGCGACGGAAATCGCTTCTGTTGCGACTTCGGAACTCTTGGCCGTCGCGACCGAATGTTTCTGCTGCGACGTCAGAATTGGTGTCGTAACGTCGGAGTCGCTGTCAGAATATAAAGCTGTTGTTCCGACTTCAGAACTCTTGTTGTCGCGACAGAATGCTTCTGTTGCGAAATCAGAATTTCTGTCGTAATGTCAGAAATGTCTCCCAATTAAGAAATGTCAACAACTTCTGTCGTACAACAGAATTTCTGTAGTTTCGACAGGAATTCCTTTTGTCTTTTTCAACCGGGCACTACAGAAGCTTGTCGCATCACACAATTTCAGTGCACTTCTGTTGTCATCATTGGGTACATGTTGCGGCGATAGGTTTCCGTTGTGGAACAGTTCTCTGTAGTACAACAGAAGTTTGTCCATTACTTCAGGAACACTTCTGTTATGACAACTGGGGGCCTGTTGCAATGATAGGCTTCTGTCGTACAACAACATTTTTCTGTAGTACAACAGAAGTTGGTCGCATTACTTCAGGAACACTTCTGTTGTGACAATTGGGGGCCTGTTGCCGCAATAGGTTTCTGTAGTATTTCAACAGCTCTCTGTAGTACTACAGAAGTTTTTCGGGTTACTTCAGGAACATTTCTGTTGGGACAACAGGGTGCCTGTAGTGATGACAATTTTTTCTGTAGTACTACAAAAATCTGTTGTAGAGCTTCAGCTTTCTGTTGTAACAACAGACATACGACAGACTGTACTCCTGTAGTAGCAACAACAAATGTCTGTTGTACATCAGAAAAGTCAGAACTTGAGACTGACTCCAACCAAATAACTGAATTTTATTAGCCCGACGTTTCGGAGCCCATTCGGCTCCTTCTTCAGGGGGTTGTTCTTCGGGGGGTGGCGGTGTGCCGCTTTTAAAGCGTCTTTTTTGAAGAAAGGAGGGGGGGGAACACGGGAGGTGGGGAGACACTCCACAGACGGAAAGGTGGGGGGGAACAAAAGGAAAGGGGGGTTTGTGTTGTTGACCGCTTCCAAGGTGCTGCGATGACCGGTGCTGGGTGGAGTGCTCACGAGGGTGCCCTTGATGGGCCGCGGGGGGGGGGGGGGAGGTTACAGGGTCGCGCCGACGTTCTGTGTTGGTGAAACGAGCGGGAGTCTATCTGGCTGTGCGTCCTTTTCTTCTTTTCGTCGTGTCGCCAAGGCCATGGACATAGACCGAGGGTAGGTTGCCCTTCACACGGTTTATGTTATTCTCCGCATTCTGAATGTGCCATGACTCCAGTAGTAGTCTCTTTCGCCAGTTCGTTTCTGTTTGAAGGATTTCAGTTTCCTTGAAAGCAATTTTGTGGTCGGCGACTTCAGAGTGTTCAGCGACGGCGCTGCGAATACGGTTGAATGTCCTGACGTCGTTCTCGTGTTGTCTGATCCTTTCTTTTAGATTTTTGGTTTCCCCGATGTACGACGCCGGACAGTCAGCACAACTGATTTTGTAGACGACGCCTTGAGCTTTTTCTTTTGGTGGACGATCTTTTGGTTTAGGGAGGAGGATATTGAAAGTGTTTATTGGTTTGTGCGCCACTTTGCTTTTGCTTTGCTCAAAGTGGCGCACAAACCAATAAACACTTTCAATATCCTCCTCCCTAAACCAAAAGATCGTCCACCAAAAGAAAAAGCTCAAGGCGTCGTCTACAAAATCAGTTGTGCTGACTGTCCGGCGTCGTACATCGGGGAAACCAAAAATCTAAAAGAAAGGATCAGACAACACGAGAACGACGTCAGGACATTCAACCGTATTCGCAGCGCCGTCGCTGAACACTCTGAAGTCGCCGACCACAAAATTGCTTTCAAGGAAACTGAAATCCTTCAAACAGAAACGAACTGGCGAAAGAGACTACTACTGGAGTCATGGCACATTCAGAATACGGAGAATAACATAAACCGTGTGAAGGGCAACCTACCCTCGGTCTATGTCCATGGCCTTGGCGACACGACGAAAAGAAGAAAAGGACGCACAGCCAGATAGACTCCCGCTCGTTTCACCAACACAGAACGTCGGCGCGACCCTGTAACCTCCCCCCCCCCCCCCCCGCGGCCCATCAAGGGCACCCTCGTGAGCACTCCACCCAGCACCGGTCATCGCAGCACCTTGGAAGCGGTCAACAACACAAACCCCCCTTTCCTTTTGTTCCCCCCCACCTTTCCGTCTGTGGAGTGTCTCCCCACCTCCCGTGTTCCCCCCCCTCCTTTCTTCAAAAAAGACGCTTTAAAAGCGGCACACCGCCACCCCCCGAAGAACAACCCCCTGAAGAAGGAGCCGAATGGGCTCCGAAACGTCGGGCTAATAAAATTCAGTTATTTGGTTGGAGTCAGTCTCAAGTTCTAATCAATTTCCCAACCAGACAGGCAATTCTGTCGAAATGTTTAGCATCAGAAAAGTCTGTCGCTCCATCAGGAATCTGTAGTTACTACAGAAAAATCCTGTTGTACAACAGAAATTTCTGTAGTACTACAAAAATCTGTTGTAAAGCTTCAGCTTTCTGTTGTAACAACAGACATACGACAGACTGTACTTCTGTAGTAGCAACAACAAATGTCTGTTGTACATCAGAAAAGTCTGTCGCTCCATCAGGAATCTGTAGTTACTACAGAAAAATCCTGTTGTACAACAGAAATTTCTGTAGTACTGAACACAACCTCTGTTGTCATTTTCAACTGGGGACAGACAGACAGACAGACAGACAGACAGACAGACAGACAGACAGACAGACAGACAGACAGACAGACAGACAGACAGACAGACAGACAGACAGACAGACAGACAGACAGACAGACAGACAGACAGACAGACAGACAGACAGACAGACAGACAGACAGACAGACAGACAGACAGACAGACAGACAGACAGACAGACAGACAGACAGACAGACAGACAGACAGTTTCTGAAGTACGTAGCATAGCTTGTTGCCGGCATTGCCACGGACGCCATGCTTCACATGTAGCAATGAATAGCAGAACAGCAGTGGAAGAGCATCATAAAACAAGGATGAAAGCCGTAGCTGTGCTGTAGACCAAGCTGTTACGCTTTAGCGTGCTTTAGGGAAGGTGGTGCCTGATGGTTTGCTGCAAGTCTATAGATTGCGCTTAATTTTCTTCAGTATCATCCTGCACGACATTCGTGGGGTCCAATGTCCATCAAAACGTTACTGAAACTGTTTTTCATTTATATATTGTTACGTGTAGAAAGACACAGATACAGATGCAAGAGGCTATTCACAGGCCATTTACACTGGAGCCAGACAGCCAGGCCGACACTCGCCCGCGCCAAGACACAGACCAACTTCATCGTTGTTCTCGCGGCGGCTCGTCTCTTGAGTATCTATCGATAATATTATATTATACTACCCCTCCGGCGGCAAAAGCGCTGTCACGGTGATGTTAAATATCCAAGGCACGTGGAGAGTTGCAGGGCTTGAGTCGGGCGACGTGGACAATGCCACTGGTTGTCACGGCGGAGGACGTAGTGGGCGTGGCTAGAACGATTCCATAAGTGACATCGGTCACTTGGCGGACGGAGTACGCGATATGGGCCTGTATAACAGGAAAGCAGTTTCTCACAAAGGCCAACTTTATGCGATGGTGACCAAAGCAACACGAGGGTGTCATGCACAAAATGGACATCACGGTGACGGAGGTCGTAACGTTGCTTCTGTTTGTCTTGCGACACTTGTAGACGAACGCGCGCAACTTGGCGAGCATGGTCAGCACGGGCGATTTCATCACGGGCATAAGCGCTAGTTGAAGCTGTGGTGGACAGAATCACAGTGTCTAGTAGTAGCGTCGGTTCTCGGCCATACAAGAGGTAAAATGTGGAAAAGCCAGCAGTTTCGTACGCAAAGGTAATGTAAGGTAGAGCCAGGCCCCGTCATGGTGGTCGTCTGAAACGTATTTCCATAGCATGCCTGTAAGAGTGCTGTTCCACGCTCAGTGATGCCGTTCGTTTGAGGGTGGTAGGAGGTGGTAAATTTATGCTGTACTGAACAGGCACGCATGCTGTCGTCAATGACCTTGGATCAGTTGTGCAACTGGTCGTAAGAGCGTGCGTTACGGCGTTAGAGGGCCGCGTAGTCAGTCGCGACTGCAAACCACTTGTTTCCTGATGTGGATTCCGGAAATGGGCCGAGAATCTCGGTCTAAGCCAACACGATGGAAGGGCTCGGCAGGGATGTCGAGAGGCTGCAGGTAACCAGCGGGGACCTGGGAAGGCTTCTTGCGTCATTGGCAAAGTTCACAAGCGGCGACGTAATTGTACGGAACGGGCAAGGCCCGGCCAGAAAAAACGGCGACGTACGCGGTCGTAGGTTCGAGATATGCCGAGGCGTCCTGCCGCTGGTGCGTCGTGAAGCTCTTCTAGAACGGTTGAGCGGAGGTGTTTAGGTATGACAAGTAGGAACTCAGAGCCGTCCGAATGAAGGTTACGACGGTACAAAGTACCGTGGCGAAGGAGGAAGAGGCGGAGAGTGGCATCGGCCGGAGAGTGTTCAAAACGGCCGATGAGCGCTCGGATGTAGGCGTCACGACGTTGCTCGTCGGCGAAATGAAGCAGCTGGGATACAGATAATACGCAACCAGCAATGGCAATATTGGAGGAGTCAGAGTCGTCATCAGGGTAACGCGACAAGCTGTCAGCGTCTTGGTGCAGGCGGCCAGACTTGTAGACTACGGAATATGAAAATTCTTGTAGCCTCAAAGCCCATCGACCAAGCCGGCCTGTAGGATCTTATAGCGATGAGAGCCAGCAGAGAGCATGATGGTCAGAAAGCTTGATGAATGCTTTGGCTGCGAGTTGGTGTTCCTGATAAAAATTCGACAAAACCGATCTCATGATGACTGTCGACAGTATTGCGTTTAGCAGTGAGTCAGTGTTCCTGTCAAGCTCCACCACTGGAAAAGCTTGCGCCACCGTCGGCGTGACGTGGCATGAGCGACCACGTGTAAGCAGCGGTGGCGTCGGCTTCTTCGGAAGCGCCGAAGTGAGCTGAAAACGAAAGTTTAAAGTCCCACCTGCGCTGGGGTTCTGATTAAGGGGGGAGGATTTTGCCGCTTCAGGTGTGTGCTTGACAACACTTGAAAGCCCTATAATATGTAGTGGCTGTCTTTGAAGGTGTCCAACATGGACGACTCGGTGCCGTAGTGGCAGACGTATGCAACGGAGCGCGGTGTCAGCCTCCACACTTACCCGCAGCACAATAAGCTGCGTGAAACTTGGATCGCGAAAAAAGCCGCCATCGGCTACAACTCGGGTGTGCAGCAAGCACTTCCGCGAGGAAGATTTCTGATATGGCGTCGGGGCTGCAATGTTGGGTGAGTAGCAGAAAGCGCACACTGAGACACTCGCCCGCGCACGCTGCCCGGCTAATGACATGATGCTTTGGTCTACAAACTTGCTGGATTTCGATGAGGGCGAAACGCGAGAACACCCGTGTACTTAGATTTAGGTGCACGTTAAAGAACCCCAGGTGGTCGAAACTTCCGGAGTCCCCCCCGACGGCATGCTTCATAATCAGAAAGTGGATTTGACACGTAAAACCGCATAATTAAAAAAAAAAAGCTTGCTGGTGCTAGATACAGGAAAGTTCACTGGAATGGAAAGGGGACGGTAGAAAACACATTTAAAAGCTATGGAATTTGCTCATGTTTTGCGTAGCATCAAACATTGAAATGTACTGGATTAAGAAAAAGAAGCAACCGGTACTTGCTCACTGAGAAGACCGGTAAACATACAGTGCGACGTAACTTGAGAAATAATATTATGAAAACGGCCCAATACATAAGAAAAGAAAAGAAAAAGACTAAATCGTCACAACGGGACATCACAAGTCCCGTCGTAGGCACCGAAGTCCCTATAGTTGTAACGAGAATATTGTTGAACAGCTCTGCTAATGCCCACAACAATGGTTATTTGTGTGCTGTCAAATGCCCATATGCTGCGACCTAAAGGTCACGGCACGGCGCGAAACATTGTGCGCGGGTGTGCATGCAGACGCGCAGTCGGTCACCGCGAACCCGTGCGATCACTGAATTGAGGCTTCATTCTGCAAAGCTCGATTTGGTCATACAAACAGCGCACTATGAGAGCACATTTCACATAGCTTGCTTTCAGCGACTGCCTACCTTGCACGTAGGAAGCCGGTTTGGGGTACTCTATCGTGGTGGCTGCGCGCAGTGGGCGTTCACTGCACGTAATCGGTAACCATTCTGTGTTTTTTGTTTGCCCGAGATTATTATTTTGAGAGTAAACAACGTCCTCAATTTTGAGAGTACGTACGGAAACGCCCAAGAGGGCTCCTGCGTGATCTTCTTACTGAGCACCGATAGTCAAACCTATGAGGAACGCGCCGCGTACTCCCTCATACTACGCAAATGAGGCGCTTCCGACAGACGGTGACTCCGTAAGTCCTCGCCCCCAGTAGCCACACAACATATTGTCATCGTCCAAACGAGGTATGTACGAGGCGTGTACTGCAGCGGGACTCCTCCTTCGCGTTTCTCTAACACTCGGCGCCGTCTAGCGATGCCGCCTAGAAGCCCGCGCGTGTGCTCCTAAACGCATGGTGCGCGCGAGCGCGTCACGCCGCAGCCGGGCTCCTCTCCTGCGCTTCTTTCTGGGAACGCTGTGCCATCTAGTGACACTGCCTAGAAGTCCGCACGTCGCCTCTAAGGCAACTAGCGTGGACTGCGGTCCTCTCGCTTGTTGCACATCCAGTTGCACCTACTCAGTGACTCAAGTTGGCGTGAGTTTCCCTGAAAAGCGGCACATACCCAGCGCATTTTTGCCGCAGCGAAATAAATCGTCGAGTTGCGCTCCTTGAGGAGCCCTTATGAAGTGCGTTTCAGTCCAGCCAGCACTGGAAAAATTTAGAGGATGTATTTGTCATTGTGGAGTGGGACATTTCCAGTGACACATACCTAGTTACCCAAGTTGGCATCAGAAACTTTCGTTGAGGGCGGCACACACAGACTGGCGCATACCCAGTGACCAACTACTTCCAGGGCTAGTTCGCCGTGCGGCTAATTACACGCTCCGCGCAGAGACGCCAAGTACAGCTGCACGTAATCATGGTTTCACCGGTAGGTGAAACCATGAATACATGCAGCTGTACATTAGCCGCACAGCGAATTAGCCCAGTGACCAAAGTTGACATCAAAGAAGTTCTTAGAAGACCGGCCCTAAAAACAGGGACCCAAGTTGGTCTGACGCTTGGTTTCGAACACTGTTCCCTCAGAACAGATGACCGATGCACTGCCCATTCGACCATGGACTACCCAATGATCCACGTAGGGAGGAAAATGGTTAGATATGCAGATAGGTAGACATTCAGACGCAGAAAATTGCGGGAAGTAAAAAATGCATACGCATTAAAAGTACAAAACTGAGCGTATATGCCGTCTGACCTGTTCCGCATACATACTCTACAACTATCTAGAGCTGAGTGCAGACCCTGAGCGGTGAGCTGTGTGTAATGTTTACACTTAAGTGACAAAACTAAAGACTGGACATAATCATGAGTGCATACGACGTATTTAGATTCTTGTAGAACGCAGAAGTGCACACACACATTTCAGTTGACGCAGTTTATTGAAAAATTGCGTGCGGGTTATAGTTTACAACGAAATTTATGAAGCAGGTGCTACCACGTAGTATGAGCTTGTCGAGAGTTGCAAATAAAACGCGACCGTTCTTTTTCATTCTTAGGCCGGAATTCCCAATACAGTGCCACGTCTAGCTAAAGTCCATGTATACACGGCGCTACATACCAGAAATCAGTTCTTGAATTCAAACAAAACACAGGCCTTACAGCGTTTACATGACTCATAAATATCATTATTTCTTTGACAAGCTTATATTCAAATAAAATCAAAAAGAAAATGGTGCCATTCAGTGATTCCTTGTAGCGTTTCTCGGGAACTATCAGTGGCATACTAAGGTGGATTTAGATTCCGTGCTTTTAATTGGACAAATCGTTGCTGTCTCTGCGTCCGCTCAGATTGAACAAAAGCGCTTATGTTACGGCTACTTTTCACGTATGACCTTTCAGAAACATTGCTGCACTGGCAAATATTTGCTAGCAATGAGATATGTCGATTAAAAAGGATTTTGTAAATCTGAGTGCCAGGAACGATAAGTTAATACTATTCGGAACGTGGCCGGTACCTTACATCTGAAAGCGATAACCATAGTACCTGTATTTCACAGATAACAAACGTAAGTTATGGTGTGTTATGTCCGAAAACCACAGCGAGACTATGACAGTCCGGCCATTTGCTGTTTGACGCATTTTTGTAGTTGGACGGCGCACCAGTATTTTTTTTCCGCGATGGTGGTCGCTTCCTTTGTAAGTGAAACGCATCACCTAATCCTTAAAACAGCACCAAAGCCGTAAGCCGGTGACGCGTGCCTCTGTAGAAGAATTGAAAAGAAGATGAGACGAAAACTTGGTAATATGAAGCATTTATAACTTTCATACAATCGTGGCAGCTTACCGAATGAGAAGTGCCAGCGCAACCACGATGAAGGCTGTGGTGAACCACAGACTCATGTCTGCAGTCTCCTAGCTGGTTGGGATACCGTCCGCTGCTGCAACTGCACACTGCCCCGTAGGCCCGGAAGTTGTCCTCAGAGGGACTGTCTTCTCTTTATTCGTTGTCTCTGCCACACAAGCATTTTGACCTTGGTGTCAATGCCGCAAAGATATCGACGCGACATTCAACGCGCGGATTATCTTGAGTACCTTCAGACAGGGCGCAAGCAAAGGTTACCGCTTCAAGTGAACTGTATTTGACGCCCACATGTTTCGGTGTCGTGGTTTTTGCTGCTTCTTTTCGCAGACAACTGCGGAGTTGCAGCGGCCCAGGCAGGATGTATCTATACTCGGTTTCATACATAGCGCTCGACGCTGTGGAAGCTAAGAAAGTAGCCCAGTCACAGAGGTCTAGCACGCTGCTTTTTGCAGATCAGTTGCTTTTTTTATCTGTGACGTCTTCCACTGCAAATTTACCTCACATATAGCAACTGCCATTTGTGGACACTGCTTGAAACCATCGTTAAAGGAATACCATGTTTTCCGATATGTTGTGTTTGTTAAAGAAGTAGCTCCATTTTGAAGCTTCGCTGTGAGGTTTATTGCAACAGGACGCGGGCAAACGGGTTCGCCCAGGCACTACCACCAAGACAGGGAGAGGGAAGGGAGGAAAGAAAGGCAGAGTGGTTAACCAGACTTTGTCCAGTTGGCTACCCTAAACGGATATGCAGCGGTGGCGTAGAGGTAGAACACCCGCCTCGCGTGCAAGAGGTCCGTGGTTCGAATCTCGGTGCCGGCAATTTTCCACCGGATTAAAAAAAATTCGCGTGTTTATCAAATTGCACAAACAGGCCTGGAGTGTGGCCTGATCCCGGTGACCAGAACCGGTAAACGCACTCCCTCACCAGAGCAGGATTGGCCACCCTGTTGCAGTACTTGGCCACAACCTCCTATATGAATACGACAACCTCCTACCCTAAACATTGGGAAGTGGATAAGGGAGTGAAAGATAAAGAGAGAAGACACGAGTCTTGATGACACTTTCACATGCAATAAGCCAGGTCCAGCATATCTAATGTCGGGCACTCAAATCTGTCGCCTTCAGGTACAGTAGAATAGCTCGAATGGTTTTCTGGACTGATGAGCTTTGAGGCGAGGCTCCTAACACATTTGCTTCTGTAAATGGCTTATCTTCCAGTCTGTAGGTGGAAAGCTGTCACTTTTCAGAAATTAGAGGGGGGGGGGGGGGGGCTGGACCAGTTTTCCAAACCCCATGTGTGTGGGTATATATGTATATACCCCTCGAAGAGTTAATCGAAAAATTTGGCCTTATATGAGTATTTACAAGACCTCATGGTTGGAGACCGAGTCCTCTCGCACCACCAAGAATCTGGCGTCTCTCGGTGGCGTTGTCGTCGTTTTGCTAGAATCGAGCTTCAATTACGGTTTGCACACACTCTTCAGTTGCGTGAGGTTGTGATCAAAGCACATTCTATCACACACATTACAGCGGTTGTGGCACTCACGGTCGAGGAATTCTCTCTTGAACCATCCACTGGAACCCTCCGTGGGAGGAATCTCTCAGCGGCGACGTCTCTGCTCGGCCTCCTACTCTCGAAGTTAGCGGTTAGCTTGCGTCTGCTGGCGCTTGGCTTGGATTGCCTTCTCTGGAAAGTGGGAGTTGGCTTCCCTCCACAGGCGCTTGGCTTACACTTTCCGTTCTCGATCCTCAGCGCAAGCGGCTTCCCTCCGCTGGCATTTTGCTTGCACTTCTCACTCTCGAGGCTAGGGATGTGCACAACGTCGGCGCTGCCGCTCTCGCCGAGCGGAATCCATGGGGCGAAAGGCAGCGCGCCGGCGAAACATCTGTTCCTATACCCTTCTCCAGCGCGCGCTCTGCCCCCCTGCGTCACATCGGACAGCGGACAGCGAAGGCTCAACTTAGAACAGCTCCGCTTTTATATGCAAATGCCACGTAGTTTGACAGAACAAAGGCAACGTTGTTTACCATCGCTTTGAGATACCCAAGCTATTTTTTTATCATTCCGCCTAAATAGATAATTAAAGAAATAATTATTCAACTCCTCAAATATTATACTTAGATGAAAAGTGTCAAAAAGAAAATTGTAGAGTGGCATGAACAACTTTCGATACAACTTTCTGTTGCTCAGTGCGTGCTACATAGAAGTGTTTTTCCTAGCGTGAAAAAAATCTCGCAAATGCATGCAAAATCGCCGCGCGACTGGCCGCTCAGGCACCTTGCGTGTTTTCGCGGGATTCTTTCATGTATTAGCGTTAGGGAGTGAGCAATATCGAGTGTTGCTTGTCTGATCTGCGCTTGTCCAATGTGTTTTCTTCTTCGCCCGTTGCCGTTTGCACGGTTACATTATGCATTCAAACAGCGACCACACTAGCCCGTCTTTCTCTGTTACACCATGTACTATAAGAAATTTAAGAACGGATCGAAGTGTCCAAAGATACAAATGGAAAGTATCACACCGGATACAATACTTGCGGCAGTATCTCAAATACTTGTTGCCCCAGTATCTTGTATCTTATCATGATACAATTGCAAAGTATCTTGCCCAGTCGTGGAACTTTTCAGCATATATGGAAAGGTTGACTTTATGTGGTAGAACCTCAGAAAGCTCAATGATTGTGATGTTGAGCAAAGTGCGTCTCAGAAGACCACCTTGCGATGCCGCTTAGGTATAGGCCACTCTCCTTTGGTAAAATATCCCTCTGCACAAACAAAAGTCATTCTGGTGGCTTAAAGTGAAGGCACCACAAGCGAATCATACTACGGCTTGATGCGTCGGACGATGACAAGTTCGCAGCGATGGCGCAGGTCTGCTGACGGCGCGAGTGACTCAATGTGGTAAATAACAAAGGACGTTTACTCTAAAACGTGGTAGGGCCCATAACATTTAGCGACACATTTAGTGGCGAGGCCGGCTTTGGCAGCGAGTACCCTAAGCGGAACCAAAGAGCGATAGAAAGGAGAACGTGTACGGAACAGTTGCCAGATAGACGGCTTCTTCAGCGCGTTGGAGATAGGCGGTGACGCCAAGGTTTTCTTTGTGGCGTCGAGGGCCGTCATACGGTTCCTGCCGTAAACCAGCTTGAACGGCGGCATCTCCGTTGTTTTCTGCACCGCCGCGTTGTAAGCGAAGGTTACGTACGACAGGACAGCATCCCACGTCTTGTGTTCGGCGTCGACGGTCATTACAAGCATGTCGGCGTTCAGGGTCTTGGTATGACTTCGTCTGCTGGTGGTAGGCAGTTGTCCTCCAATGGCTTTTCCGGCTGTATTGCAATATGGTTTAGGTGAGCTCCGCAGTGAAAGCATTCCTTTGTCGGTGATGAGGTGTTCTGGGGCACCATGTCTCAGTAGGATTTTCTGGACGAAGAATTCAGTGACTTCGGCCGCACTACCTCTAGGCGGAGTTTTCGTTTTGGCGCAGCGGGTAAGTTAGCCGGTAGCCACGACGACCCAATTGTTTCCAGATGTTCACGTCGGAAAGGGCCCCAACAGATCCATCCCGATCTGCTTAAATGGTCGGCAAGGAGGCTCAGTCAGCTATAATAATCCCGCCGACATCTCTTGACGTAATGCGACGTCGGTGGTCAGACGCGGCCAATAGTACTTGTATTCTTGCAAGTGGAGGGGAAAACACGAGGTGCCCGGCTGTCTTATCATCGTGCAGGGCGTACAGACCGACGAAGACCTGCAGCGGAGGAACAGCGGCGTGAGTAGAACCGGCAATGTCAGTGCTGGCGGCAGGACCCCGCTAAGGCTCGCCCTAGGGATTCCCTACAGCGGCCAGAACCACGAGCGTGAGGGCCGGTGGCGGCTATAATTGCGTATATATATATATATAATTTTGCCAATTGCAAGGAACACATAACAGCTTCGCTGGTCATCCTTCGTCACACAGTGGAAGGGCCAGTGATTATTTTAAGAAGGGATATTGGCGCGTGTACTTGTTTATCGGGCGACCGCGTTTCACCGTCTAACAAATGTTATCGCTCAGCGCAGGAAACGCTTGCATGTACCGGAAGTTTGTCGAGTGTTATCGATGGTGCCGCGTTCCGTTCTCGCCGAACCTTGGCCGCTATCTTGCACGCGTTCGAAAAGCCGACGTTCGATTTCGCCTCGCGGGATTGTCCACGCTGCGCTGATACCACGGCCTAGGCCAATCTAGTCCAATCGCGCCCAATCGTCCAAACAAGATAGCGGCCCTTGTGTAGTGTGATTGCAGGTATGCGCGACGCGAATTGCATAGCACTTCCTGGAAGACACGCGGGCACCAGCAATTGCTCTGTAAACTTTGATGACTCATGTACAAGAGCCGACGCGCTTGCCCCGCAAATCAGATTTTCGACGCTCGCCGAGCGTGTTCGCCGCTATTGTTGTTCTTTGAGTGTATACAGCCTGTTCTTTTTTAGGGCACAGGTTCGCCCAATAAAACGCAAGTTTCGTCATTCACAGTTTTTCTGCTTTCTTCACGTTACTGCCACGTGACACTGCCACTGATCCTCGGTAGAAAAAAGCGGGTAAGCTGGCGGCGTTCCCGTACACGTCGAGTGGCTCCGGACTGCGACGTACTCGTGGATGTATCAGGCCCGTACAGAGCGAAGGCAACCATGTCATAGGTGTTTGAAGGTTGTCGACGGCGTTCGAGAAAATAAGGTGGAAATCCGGTAGTAACTTGTGGCGCAGTATTTTAGGCAGAGGTAACGAAAGGAAGTACTAGGACCCGATTCTAATGGTAGGAGGCGACGACATTCATCGAGAGCGTATCGTCGTTAGTCCGCATGCAGTGCTTTGTCGTACGGTTGCTTTGTGAATGGTGCGCTGTACTGGTATGGTGGGCGATCCGGCATTCATCAAGTAGGGCCTGCAGAGCCTTCAAGTGCAGAATGTGTGGTGGCTTCTATCGCTCAGCAGTCGCCAAGGGGGAGAAAAAAATAGCGTAAGACGAATGGTGTAACGTATGAGGCAGTGGCAAATGGTAGAACAGCTGCTTTTCAGCCTAGTGGGTCACGTGTTCCACAGTGGCGATAATTCAGTGGTTACCAGCTGGAGTGGATGAGAGTAGATGAGAGTCTTTGGTATGGTCCGATTCAAAAACGATAACAGGGCTGTGACTGACAAGCATTATTTTGTTTTCCGGGTGATGATTCCTGGTGGTTTTCCTGATGGTTCCATCCGGGTGATGGTTCACAGCTTCCTGGTTTTCCAGGAAGCTGTGAAATGCTGTTTTTTCCCATCACACCAAACCATGTAAATGTGTACTCTTATGCACTTGCCATGCGGTTGACTGAACTCAAACTCAAGTAAAGTACTGTGACGGATAGACTTGTCCAAGAGGTGATTTTCGGCGCTGGCATTATGCACATGAGCGAATGAGCTTGCGCACGTAGTTAACATACCACGCCAATGAAATAGCAGGTGCGGCAGATTGTAGGTCTTGAAGAGATCGGCATGTGCGCACTGTGGATCAGCGTGGAAAGCGATGCAAATATAGGCACGAAGGCTGTGGGGTTCGACAACAGGTCAGTTATGACCATCGGAGTAGTTTTGACGATTATAAAAAAAATACCATCACGAATGGCGGAGCGGCGATCCTGGTGGTGGACAGCGCTAGACTCTGGACAAGTGGATGGTACAGAAAAAAAGGCTTAAAAAAGCGCTAACCCAAGGATCTTGGCGCTCCTCCGTATAGCTACGTTAATCAGTGTTGGTGATTAAAGAGTGGGCTAAGAAAAAAATGAAGAGAAAGGTGATGAGAGCTGGAGCAGAGGCCCCTCGGAAACAGGTGAGACCGGTGGCTGTGCCGTATGTGCACAAGGTGGCCCACAATCTGAAGAAGGTAGCGAGCAGACATGGCGTCCCGCTAGTGTTTTCAGCCCCAAGGAAGCTCGGAAGCCTTTGCTCCCAAATCGCCAAAAGAAAAGAAAAAAGAACTGCAAAAGGCTGTGGAACCGAACAAGGGCGAGCTTTCATGAAGTGTGCCGAAGGAGTTGTTTACGAGATCCCCCTTTCGTGCGGTCGTTCCTATATAGGTCAGACCGGGCGCTATGATAATGAGGGTGTCAGGGAGCACGAAAGAAATGTTGAGCAAATGAAAGAGGGCCCAAATTTGCCTAAGCACATCGGGACCTGTCTGTCACGCTCTTGTGAACCACATTTTTTCAGATGTGCGGATTCTTGCCCGAAGTGATGATACAAGAGCAAGGGAACTGGTTGAAGCCTATCACATAGGCAAGAAAGGCAGCTTGTGCGCTAGCGAAACTTCGATGTCATTATATAAGGCCTAGATGAGGTTTCTTGAACGTTGTCTGTCGTGAATGTTTGAGTAGATGCGTGAATGAAAGTTTGCTCTGTGCGCATGTGTTGACAGACGGTGTATATGTGCCTGCGTTCTGTGAATAAAACAGTTGCGTGTGGCGCCCTGTCCCGTTCTCTTCCCTTGTGTAGGTCCATTTATTTGGCGTCTTTATATTTTACTATTGTACACAGCCAGTCTACAATCGGTTTTACTATGTTGTATGAGTCGATTTTGCAACGTGATTTAGCACAATAAAATATCACAAGGGCAGAAGGTCCACGTCCTTCTTTTTATTTTTTGAGTACTTATCATCTGGAAAAAATAATGTAGAGTCCGCCGTAATACGCAACCCGCACTACCCCCCCCCCCCGCCAAAAAAACAACACATACGCATGTAAGTTTCGTGAAGGCATGCATGAAATGCATGTTGTTTCCGTAAATACGTACATTTTAATTATTAGTGTGCACCATTGCTAGCGAACTGCCCAGACTATGATGATATGCAGCCCAGGAATATAAATAAAGCAATGTAAAATATTATTAAAAAAAAAGAAAAATCTCATTAAAAAAATTTTTTTCACTGCCATAAAGTAATTGGAACGGGAACTACAGGTGTACCGTTTATTTGTGAAAATTGTAAGCTATTTTTGTATATAATGAAAAACGTTTTTATTGTATGTATGCACGACACCGTCCCCACGCAATACTCCAACTGTGAATCCATCGTGGGATATTGAATAAGTTAATAATGCCATTGAATAATTTTTCTGCCTTTCTGTGATACATTTTGTGCAGTACAGTACAATGCCCAGGAGGGCCGCTGAAGTGGTGGCTGGCAAGAGAAGGAGCGACACATGCGAAGCTAATTCTGCGAGGTCTAACAGCTGGCTGACGCTCTGAACGGCAACCTCAACATGCTTGGTGATTGCAAACACACAAGTGCTCCGCGTAGACCACGTGACGGCACAATCGTATCTGCAATGTATAAAGTGGCTGCACAACTCGAAAACCGCAGAAATGTGAAACAGGTGCCAGCGCCCGCCCTTCCTATCGAAGGGACTCGCCGTGGTTGCTTAGTGGCTGTGGTGTTGGGCTGCGAAGCAAGTGGTCGCGGGATCGAATCCCGGCGGCGGCGACCTCATTTTGATGGGCGCGAAATGCGAAAGCACCCGTCTACTTAGATTTAGGTGCACGTTAGAGAACCCACTATGGCGTGCCTCATAATCAGATCGTGAATTTGGCACATAAAACCCCATCATTTAATTATGTTTCCTGTCGAAGTCTTTGCGCTTCCAGCCACAATATCAAATTCGCATGAACAAATGCCTGTACGTCAGGCGCACTACCTGCAACGTCACCGACTATGGCACGTGATCTGGGTAAATCGCCCAATGCAGAGCCCGCTATACCATCACTGGGAACAAAGAAAAACACGGAAGAGAAGAAATGCAGTGCCTGCTACGTGCCCTGCTTGAAGTATTATACAGCGACGCTTATCCTAAATGCATAAGGAGTGCTGAAAGATGTGTTCGTGTTTATTTAATGCGAGTGCAAAGTGAAACCGAACGCTTTATTTATGTATTTTATAGAGGAAATGATATGTCTTGTAAACGAAACGCTTGTATTACTCGCATAACGGTAATTCACGTGTTTTTGTCATGGTCACTTTGGTGTTGTGGCGCTGAAGTGGGAGCACACCTTTCTGCGCCATTTGTGTGCGTTATTCGACCTCTCTTTGGGGGTGTAGAGGCGACCGTGCACGCGGTTGCCAGGCAGCGGAAGGCACATGCAAACCTGAGGCACACACTTCTTACACCGTGTCCTGAGGCCATCTCCCTCCGGTGTCCTCTCTCTCCCGTCTCATCACGGCTCTGCGCCTGGTGGCCCCATCTCCCTCTCCACTGGCGGCCACCGACCTGCATGTGCAGGCCAGCTTTCCCCGCCTACCTCACGGGAGAACTAGTGGGAGCCACCTTTCCCAGTTGGCGCGGCAGTTCCGCAGCCGGCAACAAAGAACATCAAGCGGCAAGTCATAGAGGCTGAGATAATCTCATGGGTGGTGGCAATGGAAAAGAAACCTGCTATGAGTAACTGCTTAGGAGGAAAAAATAAACGAAATCAAGAAAGAAACAACTTATGATAACTCAAGGGGAAGCTCTTTACATTTCGAAGCGAGATCAGGATACCTTAGAACATACACATATAAAGCTAGATACACAAAGGAAGAAGCTTGTGCTTCCTGCGGTAAAGCTAGGCAAACGATGAAACATGTGTTATTAGAATGTGAAGACATCGACCCAGCTGTCGGTTTAGCCTCAGCTGGCCTCCTTGAAACTCTTGGGTTCAGGGAGGGCAGGGGCATAGTACACATGTCCGCATGTTAGTGAAAGGTGAGTGACTGTTTGGTGGCAGAGAACTAGGGAGACTACAGACCACGGATAAATGGGTTTGGAGGTATAATTACGGTGTCCTTTTTTTTGTTGCGTTTTCGATAAAGCCAAAAAATAATACACGGCCGACTTCAGTCCTTGGGTAGTCAATCACTTGATGTAGTTCTGATGGGCAGATTCATACTTTAAGATAATATTTCAAAAGCGAAACATTTATTTTAATATCTGAAGTGTAATAATAATTGTATGAGAGTAGGAAAAGATACTGTGGAATTGATAAATTCTCACGTTTTCTTCTTTGTGGTGTAAGCAAGGTCATTTCTCTATGATGTATTAATGTATGTTGTGGAATTCCAACTACGTGAATGGACAGACTTTAGCACCCTCAGACTCTTCACCCCCCCATCCCCCCGCCCCCGGCTAAGAAGGCTATATTTATTTGCATAACTTTCGAGTGTCTTTAATTCGCAGTTCCTTCGCCAAAGGCTTCTGCTAATATTCGTCGTTCTAGTTCGCGGTGGTTCACCATTTTATTTAAATATCTAAATCCAATGAAAATTGTGCATTATGTTTACGTTTGATTGTTTTTACTAATACTGTCACATTTTAATAGGACAATGTCCATGTACCTACCTTCCGACGCGACTGCAGCGCAATATTCGCGGTTACCTTCACATTTGAAGTCTCCTTACATAATGTTTCTTAAACTAACTTCTTATGCAAATCATTATATTCAGGCCGCAGGTTAGAAGGTTGTTCATGTGTTAAAGGCTCCGTGATTTGAGGCTTCATCACTCGTTTTTAGGCCCGGCCTGGGATCTTACTACATACACTACGCGGTCAAAGCTTCTGCTGCTACTGGTGTCATGAGTGAAAGGGCGCAGTGCAACCTACTTAAATTCAGCGATTTCACTTTGTACGCATATTTGGAGTGTGATTATTTAGAGCTCTTGGTGCATGATCATATTGCGAAACTACTGCGTGTAAACTGAATGGCATTGTCGCTGCGATGTCGCGGTTGGCATTGACGTCGTCGATGACTTCGACGTTGCTTGCTGCCAGCGCTTATCTTACTCTAGCGTGTGCTCTCTATTGTGCTTCAGGCTTGTCGTTATCGTTATCACGTACGCTTCTTCGCCTTTGCACCACCGACGCTCTTGCCGCGAACACGACAAATGAATAACTTAAAGCGAACACGCCACCGTCTCGTCAAAAACAATTTCTGTGCGGCGCCACATATGACGTGATCTTCGCGCACAGCAGCACTGTTCGTTCGGGCCTCCGAAATACAGTCTGTGTGGAGCGCAAAAAAATCTTGCGTTAATTGCCCAGCACGGCTCTTACTGCGCTGTAGCTCACTGCTTAGTGCGCTAGACTGCTAAATGTCATGTGTCCTTCTTATCGCGTATCCGATCTAGCACCCCAAAAACGTTTGGTAAACGGCGCAAACGTTCGTGAGAAATTTTATTAAAATGTACATTGCGTCACTGGCATGGGTTCAAATCCCAATGGAGAGGGTTTTGATGAACGTTTAGTTTTCTTCTCGGCTGTGGCAATGGCGAAGCTGGGGTTGAAGAGAAAAAAAACACGTTGTGTGTTGTTGGTAACGACAACTGTCGAAGTTAACGTAACAGAACGAACGGGGAAAAAAAAAAAACTGGAGGTACGGAGGGACAAGGCAAACCCTGTTTCTATGACTTGACTGCTGTCGCAGTAAAATGCACATCGATGTCGCACGACTGAGAATGAACAATTTATTGTGCTTGGCTGTTTCCGGCTGATTGACGGAACTGTATGTGTGTGCCTGAGAAATCTTCTCATGCACGGCTACCAACAGAGGAGAGGTCGCAGCGGCCGGAGAAAAACGAACCTCTTTGTCGGAACGCTCGCGGCCCTGAAACCCCCGGTACTCTTATCAGCCATGCGAGGCTCGGAAAAAAACAAACAAAGACAAAAACAGAAGAGCAGCTTATCCAGTTGTCCTCCTATATTAGCGAGTTGCCACCGGGTCACTAGGTGACTAGATATTATCCCGACCGACCATATGAGAGCTCCTCAAACCAGATAAAAGCACGGCCACTCTAACAGGAACTGAACGCAAGCGGAATGTTTCATTTTATCCTTCTGCTTGAGCACCCAGCTGAATAAGGTCTAAAATACATATCTTTCGTTATATTTGGTTACATATGTAGAGAATAGGCCAAAATATTTTTAAATATACTGTTGAAAACTATGACGAAACTGATCGCTGCTATTGACGGAAGGGCACCGCACTTAGCTTACTCTGTCTCATCTAATGTCCTGATTTTTGATGTTTGTATCTTCCAGTTCTTCTTGCGTAATTTCATTACTATCCGCTTCTGTGCGTAAACACGCTGGTTGAAATGAGCCATGTTATAATGCCGCAACTACAAATACAGCGATAACAAATCGCTAAAGTGATGCTTTTACCGATACATTGCAGTGCTTAGTGTGCGATTTTATTGGGCCTTAAAATTAATTATTATTTATCTCCCAGGCTTTGGTTCCGCCTCATCAGCGTTGCAGCCATCATTTCGTATACAAGGGTCACAATCGTCACGTCACGGCTGTCGCAGTAGCAGTCATCATCATGCAGATGACACCCTTTAATAGGCCACCTATCGCTGTCTTGGGTGGAACACCGCCACACCTGATCCTTGAACATGCCTACTCATTGTTTTCTTTTTTTTTACACACCGAATCCACTATTTCATCTAGATGTTGTTAAAGGGACACTAAAGGCAAATATTAAGTCAACTAAAATGATAGATTAATGCTCGATAATCTCTACGGCATCAATAATATCGCGAACAGAGCCTTAGTAATCGAGAAATTGAGGTAAATGCAGGACATGATTAGCTTCATTTGTAGTCTTCCCGTGAGCGCCCAATGCGAGGCGACCCACTGACCTTTGGTTCACATCGACTCCTGATTGTGATTTAGTGAATTAAAGCAAACAACCGCATTTCCAAAAGTAAGTCCTGAAACTATTACACCTTTCCACATATCTCGGAGCACCTCGTAGCTGTTGCATCGCCACAGCGCTCTGTGCTTCATTATGGCTGCATTTCTCTTCCCCTCCACTATTATTGTTTTTTCCCGTGTTTCCACATATCTATTGCCTTCATTTATCCATATACCAAGGTATCTATATACTGTTACCCGAGGTATTTACTGGCTCTGTATCGCCACTGTCTGTTCACTGTTTTCATTGAATACCATAACACCTGTCTCGGCTCTGTATTGGCTCGGTACCGCCGTCTGTCGGGTGCCGTTTTACTCACCGACGGCAGCAAAGGGCGGTGATGGCGTATGCAACATCACCACTCCTCCGATTGGGTGGTGTTAGATATGGGGCTGTTTCCTACGCCTACTTCGAGTTCCCCAGACCACATCGAATCGCAGCACAGCTAATTGAGAAGCTCAGAAACGCGGAAAGCACATTCCAGAGGAGCGCTCGAGCAAACAAGTTGAAGGCCCCCCTTTGGTCGCCTTTGAAGAAGGCATTTGCAAGCCAGTGGAGCCGTACCGCCAGAAGCAACGTTACTAGACTAGCTTCAGTTGTAAAACTCCCCGCCCGCGCGCTTACAGCCGCTGTCGCCACTTCTGTGACAGCCGCCAGATGGCCGCGCTGTTTCATCGGGCTCCACTGCAGACGCCTCGTCACAGCCTTGAGCTCGTGCGGGCGGGCAGTTTGCGCGTTTCACGCTCGCTGGCGTTCTCCCTTGTCCGAATTAGTGATACCACAAGAAGTGGTCATCCACCTACTGCAATGAGATTTATCGCGCGAGTTCGTTAATACTGAGAGAAGGGTAAACTGCACGAAAGAAGGAAACGCATACAGCGAAGCGCAGAAGCTGCGTTTCTAGATGCCGTGTATTTCTTCCTGTCGTCGCGCAGTTTAGGCTCACGAGCCTGAATATCTGGCCAAAGTGCGTGATTGTAGGATCAACTTCATCCCCACCGAAGCTTCTCACGACGCCAAAGAAGCACTACAAAAAGAAAGATGAGGTTGGTCTTTGTACACACTAGCCACAAAAAAAAAAGAAAGAAGTTGGGTTTTTCATTCCGTGAAGATGGTAAATCAGCGAAGCTGAAACGGGCGGCCTCTGTGTTTATCACAGGGTTAATCCCGAGGGTTCATTAAAGTATTTCTCAGTTATGAGGTTACACGCACAAGCGGCTGCGACGGAGACAACGACGTCACTGACGGTATGCCCGCAGTCCGCAGCTGTCGCTGGCGTTGGATGTCTCGAGTTTGCTCGGCGGCGTGGTTAGCAGCCTTCGCCTGCGATTTGCCGCTTGTACATTCTTCGATATAAATTTCTTCAAAATTAAGTATTTCCGTTGAGTAAGACCATGAGTGGCTCATACTCCCCTAAGCAATGGCTCATACCCCCGTAAACGTGGCCTCCCCATTACGACGACAGAAGTGAAGCAGTGGCACGAGCGCGTGCCGTTGATTTCGCAGAGAGTTCCCGGTCGGCACGAAGAATAGCTGTTTCACCCCGAGCAAAGCGTCGCATTGCTGTGAGCTCAGAAAAAGTGGTACGCCGAACTGTCGACATCGTTCCGGTAGCAGCTCTGAAGCCAGGTACGCTGCACGTCGGCATCGTCTGCTGACATTAAGAAACTCGGCGAAGGCTACAGTTCCACGGATGACACGCTTGCTAAAATTCGCCGTCAACAACGAACCACAGAATACACCAACGCTGCACCGCGCGCTTAGTCCGGCCCGCCCGCGTAGCCGGCCTGTGAGGAAGTGAAGCCGGGCGCGACTGCAGCGCCACGAAAGCGCGGGCTGGTGGCGGTTCCGCGCAACGGCGCCGAGTTTTAAAACTGAAGCTAGTCTAGTAACGTTGGCCCGGAGTAGGTGGGCCCTCGGACAATGGGGCCCAAGCGTCCCCCCTTGTCCACCTTTGGAGAGCGCATTGCAAGTCAGCAAGGCAAGACCGCAGCGAGCCGCCGGGTGTGACACCGCCGCACGGGCGCCTACCATAGGCCGAAAATGGCGTCATCTGAACGGACTCTCCCATTGGCGGAACATGACGCGACTTCCAGTCCTCAAAGGGTTTAAAAGAAGCATTCCAGAGATACCAGAGCATTCCCTGATTGACCTCTCTCGAACTTCTTGCCGCGGGCCGCAGCGCCCGAGTTGCTGCCGGCCCGTAATGACTGTACGACTGTTTCTTGACTCTCACCTCTCTGTATATAATGTAAAATAAACCCTCCCAAGTTTGTTTTCATCCCGAATTCCGTCCTCAACTCCTACAACTGGTTGGCAGCGGTGAGATCGCCTCCGAATGCAACAGCTGGTGGCAGCACTACGGATCAACCTTCGTCGAGAGAGATCCTAAGGAACCGGGAAGAGCGAAGAAGAGAGAGCCTTCGTCGAAAGAGGCCCGAAGAAACTGGGAGTAGCGAAGAAGAGCGAGCCTTCGACCCAGGAAGTCCGGAGGAACCGGGAACAGCGGACAAATGAACTGGATGGCAGGGTGTTGCAACCGTAAGTGAGCGCGTGGTTTTTTTCCTTTTGATTCGCCAGACTCAAATGTTGTGTGTTCATTGTGATAGTTCTGGGAATCGGGAGTTTCTTGCATTGTGTGTTTGCACAAATTAAGGAAAACAGTTCTAACCACCTGTCGGGGCAGCTGCCATGAACCTTAGAAGGTTGACGAGGTTAGACTTGTTGTTGGTGTGCGACGATTTGGGAGTTGAGGCGGACGAACTGATGAAAACGCCAGCTATCATAAAGGCGATTAACGATAGTGGCAATGATGACAAAAGCATTGAGCTTGCTTGGGAGGTGATACAGGAACCACGGGAGCGTGAGCGTCGTGAACGTAAGCGTGAAGAACGCGAGAATGAATGGAAGCGTGAGCTTCAAGAACTTACTCTCAGCTGTGAGCGTCACGAACGTGAGAATGAACGCGAACGTGAGTATCAGGAACGTAAGCGTGAGCGTGAGCAAAAGTATGAGAGAGAGAAGGCAGCACTGATCAAAGAGGTACAGTATTGGGATCAGTTAATGGCACAGAGACAACGGCTGTCTGAGAATTCTGTAGGTAGTACAGAGCGAAAGAATGAGGCAGCATCAAGCGGATTTTCGCCAAAAGCCGACGAGAAGAGTAGTGCCTGTGAGATTGGCTGCAGATTCATAAGTGAAAGGAAAAGGCTAGCTGCTAACGATGCCTTAGTGGCCACAGAGGCCGTTAAAGGCCGCAAGGAGAGCGACGAAGTGCTGTGCCAACAGATGACTGCAGAGACAGCTAGGCCAGCTGCGAACAAATTGGCACAGTTACCGCGCGTGGGCGTCGCTTGTAATGTTAGCGAGGTTGCTAGCGAAGAAAAGGGTATTGCTGACCCGACAGACGCGAGCACCCATGCAGAGCCAGATCTGCGTGCAGAAGTGAAGTGCGAACTGGACGATGCAGTTGAGAGTAGTTCTCGGGATGGCGAGCTCCGTAGTTCACGAGAGAACAACTGCATGGTTCAGGGATCGGTGCGGCTCTCCGCCAGTCTAGATAGCCTAGATAGGGATGATTCCGTTGTTAATCATTCGGACTGTGCGCGTGAGACAGCGGTCGATACCGACGGGCTGTGTGCCGATGCACAGCGTGAGCTGGGCAATGCAGTAGAGGGCAGTTCGCAAGAGTGCGAGTTGCATAACTCGAGTAAAGCCTGCTGCATTGTGCCAGAGTCGGTTCAGCTGTCCACCAGTCGAGGCAGAGAGAATGTTGATTTAAATGAAAATCAATCAGACTGTGCGGGTAAGAGACCAATCCGGGCCGGCGAGATGTGTAACGGCCAGCAGGAGGCGCGAGATGACGGCATGAAAGGGAATGCCAAGAGAAAGCACCGCAGGAAGAAGCGCCCTAAAGATAGGAATGCGGTGACTAAGGTAGCGCCGCCAAAGAAAGCGAGAGACCCAAAAGGGCAGGGCGCGAGGCAAAAGGTGCGGTCGTCACGGACGATGTTGACGCATCCAAAACGTTCGTGCCACCGGTCAAAGGGGGACCGCGAAGCATGTTCTGCTCGGACGCGGACAAAGGGCACGGGGCAGGTAAACTCCTCGTCGTTCCGTAGTTCTTGTCAAAGCTGAGCGTGCAGTGCGAAGAAGCGCAAGATAGCAGGACGAGACCAGGTGTGGAGTAGCGACGCGGTCAATCGAGTTCGTGTTGAAAGCGGGGCGCCAGGACGCAAATTGGCAGGGGACTGTAACGTCTTCGGGGAGCTGATAGTGAGTCAGCCCTTTTGTTGTTCCCCGGTAGCCAGAATAGCTTTCAAACCGCGACCACCTCGGGTACGACTCAAAGTATGAGTCAAACGTAAGCGTTTGAAAAGGGAGGCCAAGATCCTTTCCGTAGAAATGAAGTGTTTTGTTTTTTTATTTTGAGCATCGGACAGTTTTCGCGATTTGAGACTGGGAATTCTTTCAATTGAGCTTGAGCTTTGTTTGTCTTTTCGTTTGATAAGCTCCGAGATTTGAAAGATGAGGTTTATGTAAACGTGTAGTCTCGCGAGCGTTAGTCAATGACTATATAGGCTCTTTTTTGTGTGTGAATGAGTAACCTGAAGGACAAGGTTATCGTTGAGAGGCCTATGGTAACGCGCGTGTGTTTTAGTTAACTTTCTTTTTTTTATAAGCGTTTTTTGTTTTCTAAGGTTAAGCGCGTAGATTTTCAGGGAGTGCATGATTTGCACTGAGAAGCGTTGTTAGTTCCATTAGCGCGTGTCCTGTGTGGACGGAAGGAAGCAGATTTACGACTGGGTTGCTCGTGTGTTGAGGGCAGCCGTATTCTGACTTCTCTGATAAGTATGCGTGGAACGAGTTCTTAAAAGACGAATTATTTTAAGGGTTCTGCGGAGTGTGTAAGTCCCGCAAGTTTAATTGTTCGTTTAAGCCACGTGTCTTCTAGGACTTTCAGGGAAGAAAGGTGAGTAAGCGTAAATGAAAAGTTTGCCTACAACACAAGTACGCGTTCTGTTTAGTGACCACAAGGCTAGTGTGCTAGTGATTACGTACTTGTGAGGTTGACCAGATTGTTCAGTGGCACCAATACGTGCGATAAGTACGCCACTGCGATAGATTGGAAACATACTGTTCGGGTAGTTAGGCCACTGAAGTTATGTTCGGCTGTTTTCATTTGTTGTTTGCAAAGTCAAGAACCCTTTGTTTTGCTACAACAATGGTTCTCTGGTCTTGTCGGCATTCGAGGAGAAATGGATAGCTGTTTGGAAGGGCGGTTGGAACTGTTCTGTCAAAATTGGGTAAATAAAAGATCAGGGTTCATTTTGACTCAGTAATAGCCTGGCGAGTCAGGGGTGAAGAGCCTGCGCTTACACGTGGTGCAGCGCTGTGTTGTTTTTGTTTGTTTGACGTATGTTCTCCAGGGCCCAGGATCCTGAAGTTCGTCAAACGAGGCTCGACACCAATACCCTGCAGGTTCTTTCAGCGTTCCTCATGGCCAGCGAATTGAGTTCACCGGCCATTCAGAACAACCCGGGCGAGGACGAGCTGTTAGATATGGGGCTGTTTCCTGCGCCTACTTCAAGTTCCCCAGACCACATCAAATCGCAGCACAGCTAATTGACAAGCGCAGAAACGCGGAAAGCACATTCCAGAGGAGCGCTCGAGCAAACAAGTTGAAGGCCCCCCTTGGTCGCCTTTGAAGAAGGCATTTGCAAGCCAGCGGAGCCGTACCGCCGGGAGTAGGTGGGCCCTCGGACAATGGGGCCCAAGCGTCCCCCCTTGTCCGCCTTTGAAGAGCGCACTGCAAGTCAGCAAGGCAAGACCGCAGGGAGTAGGTGGGCCCTCGGACAATGGGGCCCAAGCGTCCCCCCTTGTCCGCCTTTGAAGAGCGCATTGCAAGTCAGCAAGGCAAGAACGCAGGGAGCCGCCGGGTGTGACACCGCCGCACGGGCGCCTACCATTGGCCGAAAATGGCGTCATCTGAGCGGACTATCCCATTGGCCGAACATGACGCGACTTCCAGTCCTCGAAGGGTTTAAAAGAAGCATTCCAGAAATACCAGAGCGTGCCCTGATTGACCTCTCTCGAACTTCTTGCCGCGGGCCGCAGCGTCCGAGTTGCTGCCGGCCCGTAATGACTGTATGACTGTTACTTGACTCTCACCTCTCTGTATAAATGTAAAATAAACCCTCCCAAGTTTGTTTTCATCCCGAAGTCCGTCCTCAACTCCTACACTGGCGGGAGATGTGAATTTGGAAAAAGGTATTCGGACCCTTCAGAAGCAATTTTCTCGTAAACTAAGTATTTTCTTGGCACGAAACAAGCGTTGCGAGGTTTCTGGAATGGCATTTAAACAGTCCACGTCGACTTAGTATATGCCTTTAGTGTCCCTTTAAGCAAAACACACGTGAGCCAAATGCTCGCCCAAAACTCTCTCGCTTAGCGTCCGCACAATAAATGGCGCCAAAGATCGCTCCTCAAAGTCGAACACTTCGTTTCGGTTTCAGCTGAAGAATCCACGCCAGTCGCTGCAAAACTACGAGCGAAATTTCAGTGGAGTGTGCTGGCGCCATCGAGATCAACACAATCTGCTCAAAAGGACAACAGCCATTTACTCTATGTAAGAGAAGCGTCGAACCGGAACTGAATACAATTGGTAACTAAAATGACTTACGCTTTGCCACGTCTACGAATTTATATTTCTCAGGTGCAGTTACACAGTGATTGTAGTCAGCCCTGATTACGTCTTTTTTTTTGTTTAGCCAATGAAGTGCAACTCTGTGCTAACCACTAGTAGGGACCATGCATTCTTATAAAACATCAATTTTAGCGCAAAAACTTGAAAAAAAAGGAAACATTGAGATATGAAACGAAAGGAAAGGAAAGACGAGCGCTCGCTACTTTAACTGTTTATTATGAAAACAGAGCATCCTATATATAAACAAATATATACGCGCACAAACGCATAAAAAACGCAAAGGACTAGTCGATGGTGTTCTTATGACTTTTTTTAGTTTTGAATGCTTAGTAATCTCAAATGCAAATCATAAGGCGTAACAGTGGTTTGACTCACGTAGGCTAGGCCAGTGGTTTGCATATGGTAGGCCTCTAACACTTCACGTGCGGTTTTATTCTTGCTTCTGCCTAGGATTCTGACATTAAAGAAACAGTGGTTCACAGCCGGAACAAGACCTGCAATACGCAGACAAGTGCGCCGTCGTATCCTTTAAAATATTTGCGTGTCTCTCTCATTAGGTCGTTGACGCAGCGCCCAGTTTGTTCAATGTAGCACTTGGCACATCTGAGCGGAAACAGATAAACCATTCCAGTGGAGCAATGCACGTCACGCCGAACGTGCTGCACAGTACAGCCGTTCGTAGCGCCACCCGTGATTCGGGTGCAGAGGCGGGCCAGCTTGTTCGGGGTGGAGAAGACCACAGGTGCGACATACCTATACGCCACCGTCTTGAGACTGTGCCTAACCCTGTGAAGGTACGGGACCACGTGTGCCTTTTTTCGAGCGTTACACTCGACTTCATCGCCCTCCTTAGGTTTTTGTTCCTTTTCAGCTTCTGGAGCAAAGTTTTACCCCACTGAAGTCAACACCGAGCGAGGGTAGCGGGCTTTTAAAAGCCGCTCCTCATTGTTAAAGTCCTACGAACGCACGATTTTTTTCAGCGCGAGTCGCAGGGAGCTTATTTCGATCCCTCGTTTTACAATATTCGAGTGGGCGGAATCTTACGGTAACAGCTCTTGTTTAGCGCGTGGTGAGTAGCACCAACAAACACATTTTAAAAACGTGATGTTTAAATCTAAATACTGTAGCACCCTGTCAACCGGAATCTCCTGGGTAAAAGATAAGCCATTGCAGTAAAACTTAGAGTCTTAAAACCATGCTGATTTCATTATTATCAGTTGAAGAACATTGTCGTCCGAAAAGATTTGAAAATCGTCAACTTATCTAAGAACGACTTCTTCACATTCGCCTTCTTAAAACAGTTGTCCAGGGTTATATTCATTCCAGCAAGGAATAGTTCACACAGCAGTGGCGCTAAGCACCAGCCAATACAGATGTCCTTCTTTTGTAAGTATAGTCGGTTATTAAAAAGAATAAAAGTACTTTTGAGATAGCCTTGCAATAACGTCAGAAAATTGTCAGAGCTAAGACCAATTGCGTTTGGAAATTCCGGTTCACCACGTGCATGGATGCGTGCTTTCATTAAATAAAATCAAATGAAATCAAGGTTATTCATTACAAAAAAAGGAAACGGTTACATTCTTGTTTCACAGACGAGGGCCCCAAAGTCGAAAACTGTAACCGGGACCCTCGATTGGTAAGTATAAAAAAAGTACATAGGTGACAGGACAGAAATAAAATTTACACAATGTACGGTGAGAGAAACAAAGAGCTGAAGTGCAACAACAGAAAGGTGATTGGGACTACAATGTGCAGTATTACTATAAAAAAATAAAAACGAAATTGGCGTAGAACAGAACCTTTAAATTATCTAAAGAAGGAACAGAACAAAATAGAGAAAAATATAATCGGCAGACCTAAATGAACATAAAGCAAAACATATCAGTCTGCTAAAAATATACATATAAAATTTTCAACAGACATAAAAACCAAGAGAATACATGAAAAGAAGCATTTATAAACAAAACGACTACAGGCAACGGCAAGCATGTGAATAGCAAAACATAGGAAAAACAGTGAAAATAAATAAATAAAACATTTGGAACGTTAATTCCGTCAATGAGTCAAAAGGAACTCTTTAAGGGATTTTCGAGGGCATAGTACGATGTGAGTGATTTTATGTTTGACGGTAAGCGATTCCATAAAGATATGCCAGCAAAAGATAATGTTAGTTTACCATAGTTGGTACTAACACGAGGCAGTAAAAATTTCTGTTACAGGCAAACTTAGTTCTATTGTAGTGATGTAAAGCATTATGTAAATGTAAGTGTTATGTAAATCAGGTGGAGTAAAATGGATGCATTTGACTGGCGAAGACTGCAAGTAATGATACGAATGGCTTAATTTTGTAAATGCTGAAATGATGACAGGTAACAATTGTACGTGCTACCCCAGGCAGCGATACCATAATTAAGATGACTATGAATAAAAGCACAGTGAAAAAAGAGGCTTGTGTGAAAAGAAGGCGCGTGCTTTTATTTGAGCGCGAATGCCAAATGCCGTTTTTTCTTAGTATTGTTAATGTCGGAGCAAAATTTGACGTTAGCGTCTAGGAGAAGAGCGAGGAATAGAACCAAGTCACCGGCTGGAATTGGATGAGCGCCAAGTGTTAACGACAGTGGATTAGTTAGAACCCTGTCACCACTATTGAATATTATATACTTAGTTTTCTCGGGATTAATAATTAGGTAATTACGGCGACACCAATCGATAAGGTAAGTTAGCGCAGCATTTAATTTTGATGTTATATTTACGACGTGTCTGATAATGATAAGGTGGTGTCGTCGGGGTATAAAACGCAGTGAAATGGTAAGTCATTAATGGCATTAATGGTGATTAATGACATTAAGGTCATTAAAGTAAATAATTAATAGTAATGAACCAGGGCAGGAAACGATTCGCGATGCGGAATGAGAGTAAATAATTCTTTATATCGACAGAAAAGCCAAAACCAACGATATGGTTGACAGGCAAAAAATTGGTGGTAGCGTCAGAGTAAGTAACTAGAAATGGATAATCGACTTGCTTGAGGCAATTCAACAAAAGTCGACTAATCTCAACTTGCCAAGTGCCAGGTTCTCTAACAATCTTAAAAGGGGTAGGTATCTGGTTTGTGCGTTTTTCTACTAAAGAAACAAAGCGAGCGATTATATTTTTCATTTTTTCTATGCTATCTTACCTCATGCGTGATGTCTGGACTTTTTTGGAGGCGAAATTCTTGTTAATGGCAATGACCGCTTTTGCTTTAAAGGCACCTTTAGGCGAAACAACGAAGCCGCCATCTTTGTCTGCTTGCAGCAGGCACACCTCTTTGTGGTTGAAGTAGGTTACAATACGCTGAATTGAGCACTTTTTATCCCCACAATTGCGAATCGCAGAACTTTTGTGGAGAATATCGACGCCCTCAAGTAAACACTTTTCACGATGTTCCACTTCCGCTTTTGCCGCCATACTTCTATTCACTGCAGCTAATTCATGCACTGTTATTTTCGGTTCCAGTCCATATTTGGGCACTTGGACCGTTCCAATCCTTCTGTACACATTTTACACAAATACGAATCAGTTAATACTGATAGTATGTGTGGTCTTCATAAGTTCTGTTGTGTGATTTCTACAGGAATGTCTGTATTTCTGTATTTCTGTATTTCTGTAGCAGCCAACGTGATTCGGCTCCTCAAACGAGTCACTTCCCGGAAGGCTGGCATGAGAGAAGAGAGCTTAATTAGGCTCGTCCAATCCTTCGTCATCAGCCACGTCGCGTACGTTGCTGCCTAACACAGATAGCTGCAATACGAACGTAACAACATCAACGCAATCATCAGAACAGCGTACAATTAGACGGCGCTGGGCCTGTTCGAGTCCACGAGCACGACCTGCTTTTTAAAACTTGGGACACACAATACGCTCGAAGGAATAGCCCAAGCGCAACGGACCTCTCAACTGGAGCGGCTGTCCATGACCAAAGCCGGGAGGAAGATACTAGACGACCTTGGAATAGGACACTCGAACGAGGTGGAGATGTCCTAGGTATACTTTGTGGCGCAAAATACAATTCTGAAAAAGGGACAGAAGAAAGGGAGACAGTGAAGCGAGGCGCTTCACTGTCTCCCTTTCTTCTGTCCTTTTTCCAGAAATGTATTTTGCGCCACAAAGTATACCTAGGAAATCTAAGCACCAACTTGCCCAAGAAGAAGTCCTTTTGGAGGTGGAGATGAAGCTCCCCGTCCCCGAAGAGGTCCGGTGCCAGACCAGAATCAACCTTATACCGAAGAACATGAATCCCGAGTTCAACAAGGGAAGAAGAGCGGCGAGGGCCAAGGCTCTCATCGATCAGCACGCCAACGACAAACACGCGCGGTACGTGGACCCGGCCGAATACCAACGGAACGCCTTCGCAGCGGTCGTCATAGAGGCGTCAACCGGCGCCACGAGGACGGCAGTGAGCCTGAGATGCGCCGGAGCGGAACAAGCGGAGGAGGTAGCCATCGCCCTGGCCATTGTGGATGCCGACTGCCGCACGGTGCTGAGTGACTCGAGACAGGTGGTGGGAAACTTCGTCAAAGGCCAAATCTGCAGGGAGGCTGAGCGCGTACTGCGAGCGGCCAAATTACAAGACCGAGACGGGAGACTCAAGTGGTTCCCGGCGCACACGGGCGACGCGCCGGAACGCAATGAGAACCCCAATGAGGCGGCACACCAACCGTGCCCCGGCGACAGACCGTCGACGTGGTTCGGAACCAGACCACATGACGGATTACAATGAAATCACGAAGGCCTGCCGCCTGGCTCGCAGGACTCTCCCACCCCCGCAACCGAGGCTTAGTCGAGCGGAGGTGGTACTACTGAGACAGCTCAAGACCGGATCGCTACCGAGCCCGAGTCTGATGCATCGCGTGTACCCCGAGACATATCCGACCGATAAGTGCAGAGTCTGCCGGAGGGAGACGGCAGATTACACGCACATCTTGTGGGACTGCGTTAAAAATCCAGAGGAAGCAAAATAAAAAACGCTCCCACCACGGCTCGAGGCAGCCGCGAAGAGCTACGAACGAGACGAACAGCTCTGGGCCGTCCAGCAGGACCTCGGGGCGCTCGTGAGGCAGGTACCCAGCGCGCCGGCAACGGCGAGCCGAGACCCGCGCCGAGTAACGGCGTCTTCGTAGATGACGTGGGCCCTCGTCGGAGCGCGCGAGCGCCCAGCTGCAGGTACAAATAAAGTTGGCTCCAATGCAATCCAATCTGTAGTTATCTTTAGATATTGCAAACGCTTCTTCCATGTTTGCCTCATTCAATCGATTTGAGCATAAAGTTAGGTCGCAGGACCAACTACACGGTGAATAAATTTATTGTGTGTTCTGAGAAAACAATTGCGCTTCAGGTACACTGTTCGTTTCCATGTCCGAAGGTTCAGCTAGTCCCGGTAATCGGACGTACACAGCCGCAGTTTACACACACACAGAAACACACGGATATATATATATATATATATATATATATATATATATATATATATATATATATATACACACGAATTCATTCAGTTTCATCGCCATGCAAGGTTCTCCAAAAGCGACGTCCCCACTGCTGCTTGCACACACAACGGAAGTTTAGAACTAGCTGTTCTTTCTTTTCTTGTCTGCAAATTATGGCACGGACCATGCGCAGGTAGTGTGAGGGTGGGGACGATAACGGATTAAATCGGCAAGGGTATCACAGAGAGAAAAAAAAAAGAAGCACTAAAGAACTTTCCTGAACAAAACGAAAGGAAACAGAGGGCCCAATATTTATTAGTCATATAAGAAGCCCAAAACCACACCAGGGGCAGCATATGGGAAATTACTTGTACTTATTGACTGAAATAAAGAAATGATAAATAAATGGAAATTAACTGGGTGAAAAAAACAAATGGCAGGAGGTGGGGCACGAACACACGTCTTCGCATTACAGTTGCGTTGTTCGTACCAAGTGAACTACTTCGGCGCCGTTTTCACATCCAATTTCTAAAGCAGTTATGTTTATCTGCTAGAACTAAACCTGGGATTGTTAGCCGGTACCGCCACTCACGGCCTCGAAAGCGGATGTTGACCATGCTTTCTGCTGTCCTTGGTCTTCTTGTTGGCTTCTTATGATGAGGCTAATGAAAATTGGACCCTCGCTTTCTTTTCTACTCGTTCATTACATAACGAAGCCTAGAATTGAGCAGCATTGAAGCTATCTTGTCCTGAGAGTAAATGCTTCGGCCATCCGCGATCTCAAGTATCATTTGCGACAACCTTATCCAACAACGCTCTAAGACACAATCACCGCAGTGACCCTCCTGTTTCCGACCGCAGCTTGACTCAGCCACAGTCACGCCAGTCCCGCTCTCCTTCGCTGTGGCAACGTTCATTGTCATTACCACCGCCGGGAAATTAACTGGCGCAACCCATGGAGGCGAGGTCACCGGAAACAATACGGCACAGTGGCCTCTCCCAGTTACAATGTTGCGAAACACATTGGAAGCGTCAATAGATGGTGCATATATAATGGCCTCGGTAGACAGTGGGGCAATGATGTATGTTATGAGCCTTTCTTTCAAGAATCGCTTTCGTCGTAAAGCGTTGCTTTCGTTGACAAATCATGTTAGATTTCGCGCTGTACGCGGCGAGATGTTTCGTCTCTTTGGTGTTTGTGCGGCGGATGTTTTAATGATTTAGAAGTGATTGAGAAGTGTGTGGTTCTTGAGCGGTGCACGCATAAGGTTATCCTGGGCATGGACTTTCTGCAAACACGTGGGTCAGCATTTGATTGCGCTACCATTGAGCCTTCCGCCAGCAGTGACATTCCCTTCGTGGTTCCTAGCCATCGATGCACTTGATACCGGCGGTTCATTTGATGCCATGGTTCTAGAACTCACCGATTTTTGTGCTAAAAAGGACATTTTGGTGATCAATCAAACCACGTCGTTGTATTCAGTAAACTCTTCTGCCGTAAACGTGCTGCTTCCTGACCACACGTACAAAACGAATTTCCCAAATTCTCAACCTATGTGCCTACTTAAACCAAGGATTAATGAACATGGGAAGCAAGTCTCTGTCTCTGCGTCAACGTGGTGCCTTGCTACAAGTGCTATCCTGACATTATTCTGTGTTGAACTGTTACAAGGTGAAACCTGTACCACTCTTCCATCTTCGCACGCTCGCGATCACATTCATACCGGCTAAGCTCACCCTATCCTACAGAAACCTTATCGAGTCGCTTGTTCGGAGCAGAAGAATATTGAAAAATGTCATTCAAGGTTCGGTTCGTCGAGCCTGTGGGCAGCGCCAGTTTTACTGGTGAAGAAAAAAGATGGCCCTTGAAGGCTTCGCATTGACTACAGGAAGCTAAACGCAGCCACGAAGATGTGTACCCGCTGCCGCGAATCAATGACCTAATAGGCTGCCTGCGTTCTGCCCCTACTTTTCGTCGCTCGATCTACGGTGGGGTTACTGGCAGATACCTATGCAACGCGCCGACAAAGAAAAGACCGCGTTTGTGACACAGGACAGTTTGTTCGAATTTAGCGTTATTTCGTTCGAGCTTCGTTCCTAATGGGCCCTCCACCTTTGGAAGATTCACGGACGCAATTCTTCGCGAACTAAAGTGGGAGATATGCCTGTGCTACCGCGACTGATGTTGTCATTTTCAGCCGTACGTTTGTAGAGCATAACGCCCGCTTTAGCCTGGTTTTGGATTGCGTGGATAAAGATAACTTGATTCCGAACTCCAGAAAGTGCCTATTTCTTAAGTGCCAGACTTTCATTCTCGGCCACACAGCGAGCAAGGATGGCGTCCGAATTGACCCAAGGAAGACTGAGGTAGTCAGCGCCTTTAAGCCACCGTACACTGCACGAGAGCTCCGTTGTTTTCTTGGGTTATGCTCGCATTTCCGCCGCTTTCTTTCTAGGTTCGCTGTCATTGTGCATCCATTCTGGCGTCCGTTGCGAAAACATGTACTCGTTCTGTGAACTCAAGATACTGCTTTCGTCGGACTCTATCATGCCTCACTTCGACCCTTCTTCAACCCATCATCCTTAGTAACGCCAGTGGGGCAGGCTTAGGACCAGTGCTCGTATAACGATTCAATTACGCAGAACACGTTGGTGCTTATGCTAGTCGTCTCAGTGATTCTGACTTAAATTACACTGTCAGCGAGCAAGAATGTCCTAAGTATACTGGCGCAAAATTCATTTCGCGAAAAGGGGCAGAAGAAAGAAGACATAGTGAAGCGCGAAATGTACGTTTCGCTAAATGTACTTCGCGCCACAAACAAATATACCTAGGAAATCTAAGCACCAACTTGCCCAAGAAGTCCTTGAGCAAGAATGTCTTGCGGCTGTTTTCCAGTTCACAAATTGGGCTTTCATATTTACGGTCGCGCATTCAAGATCACATCACCGACCAGCATTCTTTATGCTTCCTTGTAAGTGTGAGATCCGTCCTGTCGTTTGGCGAGATTAGATTTATGACTTCAAGAGTGACTTTCTTGTAACTTACAGGAGTGACCACCGTCAAGCTGACGCGGATTGCCTTTCTCGCGTGCCACTGGCGATGACACACTGCAATGAAAACTGCTTCGATGGCTGGATGTAACTCTCGTGCAGACTGGGATGGCTTGAAGGTCGCTTGCGACGTGGCCTTTAATCAAAGCTCAGCACGAATTTCTCTGTTTTGTGATGCATCTGCGGCCAGTAAAAGCGCTCCTACACGCTTCAGTGTGCAAGTAAATCCCAAACGTATGTCACTTCATTATGCATGTCTGGTAGCACATCACTTCAAAGACTTTTTGGCTCAACCGGCCAAAGGCCAAGGACATGGATCTGTCCCTGGACCCGGATCTTCAGCTGGACCTCGAACGCCGTCCGGAAGGCGGAGAGTTGCTGCTGGATCTAGAGCTCCCGCAAGCCGCGGAGCGACCGGCGACAGCCGGGAGTTATCGCTCGCCCATGGCGAGGGCCGGAGACTTGCTTCTATTGGCTCGAGATCGGTCCCCGCGCCTGCGTCTGAAGAGGTACGGCGTCTGGTACCTCTGCTTGCATTCCTTGGCAGCGGTGAAGTGTCGGCCTCCGCACAACCTGCATTCGGGATTGCACTTATGTTGTTCGTCCGGGTTGGCGATTCCGCATCTCCTGTACATGGCTTCGTCCGGCGAGGGGCAGACGTTCGCTCGATGCCCCAGGCGGCCACTGGCGTAGCACACCTGTGCTTGCTTCCTATGTAAATTACACCTGACAAGTGTGCCGCCGTACGACACGTAGTTTGGCAGCCGTCGAAGACCACAACCACGGTGCCCGTGCCCTTGATTCGTTTGGCTCCCAAGTCCAGCAGGTTCTTCGAGTTGACAATCTTGCGGTGGAGTTCCTCCGGGACGTCACTCGGTGCGATGCCGCGGATGACACTTTTGCACGTAGAGTTCGGCGCTGCTTCATACGCGTTCACCTCGTGCTGCTGACCGCCAACAGCGATTCACTCGACCCTGACGTAGAGGGTCGCATTCACTCTGCAGGGGCTGCTGATGACCGTGATATTTTGTTGGAAATTCGGGCACATCGCGTCCGAGTCCCGCTTCGCCGGGTCTAAACCGACCGCGTTCCATATGGCCTCGGCCAAGATTTTGGTCCCCTCCTTGCTGATGTTCAGACCTCCCCTCGGCGTGACGATTATCTTCGCGTCTTCTTTGGGCACCGGAGGCATCCTTCCACCCCGAATAATTTTCGCTTTAGCGCTGCCGCGGTCTCGGTGACCCTTTGCTTTCAAGCTGTCATTTGGCTTAGTGCCGGTAGAAATGGCACCAAATCGCTCGACGGGCGCCAATTTGGCTCCGGAGCGCCTGGCAGGAACTGTTTGCAATAGATCCTTGGAAAATTACTCGGGAGTCACAAGCTCCCCTTGCACTTCACATTCCATCACTGCAAACACATGCAAGAAAAGCTGGCGCCCAAGCAGTACTTCGCCAGGCTAACCCAAGCGCGGCAAGGTTTAGCCTCGCAATGGCGTGGTCTGGACGCAAAAGGTCGATAAAATCGCAACAAGGTCACCAACCTTCACGAGTAGGGTGTCTACGGGATCGCCACAAGTTGACAATTCCGTTGGCACAAATACTCGAACTGGGCTCAAATTAAATCACCAAAATCATTTTCAGAAGCGGGAGCCGGACTTCACCGCTTACTCTGTTGTATTGCCAAAGCTGTTATTATTGTAGCCGCAGAAAAAGAATCATACCCACAAAAAAATTCACCAAATAAAATGAAAATAACGCAAAGTAATTAAAGAAACGATAAACAAGCTATAGAATCAAAGCGCAATTTTGTGAAGCATAATAAACAAAAACATATGCTCAGTGATTACGTCATCATTTATTTTCAACTCCCTTCTTTGTCCTCTTCTACTTAACAAAGGTAAAGACTGGGACAAATAAGTATATATAGTCCTGAAACATCGACTCTCTCACCAGAGCCATGACCGAGTTTGGACAACCACCGCAGGGGCTCGGTAGGGGGCGGGTTAGAGTAAAGCAATGCCCGCCACCGGTGGCACCTGTCGCCCAGGTTGGCTCCGATCCCGGGGGTCAAGGCGAGAACCCTACTCACTGGCCGAGCCGTGATTGGTTGGCTGGTGGGCTCGGTTGGAAACAGTGCCACTTTTTTTTCGCTTGAACAACTTTTATTTGCCCTAAATATTTGAGATTGCTCATAGCTTAGCATTCTTGCAGTGCCTATTTTTTTTACACCGTGTTTAACTTGTGGGGTATTAAAGGAGTTTAAAGGTGCTTCCTTTTTGTCACAACTTGCCAGAAAACGTTGAAGAGTGCAATCGCGATCTTCCGTAGTGGGTGTGTGCTGTAATTGAGGCTCGACAGCCACATCGGGGGTGTGGTCTTTGCGCTCTTTTGCCCTGCTGGTCGCCATTGGCCTAAGCTTGATCCTCAGAAGTGGATCGTTGGTGGCATATAGCTTTGCTACATCCTGTACACCAAGCTTCAAAACGTCGCTGTGTGCCCCCCATCTTTGTGCAATATTCTTTCCGTCAACGTAAGACTGAATTCTGCAAGAAAGCAAGATAACACTTCCCAAAAAAAAGCAGTTATCGTCGCCACGCATGCTGCAGGGCAGTGGAGACCACACGCGGCTCGGACACATCAGTTGGCACGCCACGCCGGTCCAAACTTTCCGACCAAATGGGAGAGAGTGCGTACTTGACGAGAAGCCCGATTTTCTGGTGAGTGCAGCGTGTTTGAACTTGTACAAAATGCAGTAGTCGTGTCCCGATTTTGATTCTTGCTGCACTCGTGTTATAACTGATCTTCCCTAAAGTATAGTATAAACGTCCTGGTATAGGTGTGCGTTGCATCGCCGTTCCTCTTTCTCTGGTCCTCCTACTTTAGATTGCAAACGACTCCGGACACATGGTTCAATGTATATCACTACATTGCGTCGAAGATATCGTTAGGTTGTTCTGTTTGATTGAACATCCAACCGCAAGACAACGAAAGACGATGTAATCTGAAGAACAGGCAAAGACCAGAACTTACATTGAAAATGTTAACATGTTGAAGTAAGGAAACAAACGTGCAGAAACACGAAAGAAGTGTAAAAAAATTAAATACCAATAAAAACATGAGTTGCTATCGCGTATGCTGCATGCCCATGCATCCTGAACAACGACGCATTTGTGCGATACATTCATGCTTTCAAGTGTTAAGCCTTCCCGCTTCATCTGAACTCTTTATGGTGGAAGGGTTAAACTTGCGCACTTTTGTGGCCGTGGCCGGGGCCCTGCAAAAGAAGTGCTTCAATATCATGTCGTGGTTTCAGCACGTGCGACACCAGATTTATTCACCGTGAATAAGCTGATCCGTAAATAAATCCATCTTTTGTTCTTTGTTAGGTGACATCTCTACCTCAGGGCCCACCCATACTCCATCTCCAACACGCATGTGACATTTGACGCACCTCATTGCGGCTGCAATCGCGATTGAGCCTACCCTAATTTTTTTTATTTTAGAACTGATAGTTCGCGTACATATGGTTAACGTATGCTAAAAAAAAGTGTGAGCCCGACGTCCGTGCAATACACTCCCATGTTGTCGCCTATAGACTATGAACACGCTGAACCTCTTTCCCAGACATCCAAAACATGCTTTCGTTACCAATTGTACAAACGGAGCCAGTAATTGCTAACGCTGGCACAAATATCATCCGGCTTTACTTTCCCCACCGACACTGGAAGGGCCTGCTCGATACCACAAAAGACGTTCATTCCAACAGAACCATCTAACCAGAACCAAAGAGCAGAACTGGAAACTAAAATGGTTGGGTCCGGCAGCAAGCTAGCGATGGCCCGTGCTAACGTACCACGCTTATTCCTGGTGCAGTTTCTCGGACTTTGGAGATTGCAGCTTCTGCAGCCTTGCAGCATTCGCGCCCCGTGCCCCGAATCTGTCGCCAGGCTAAGTCCCGGCGCAAAACTTCCGGTATACGGCGCCTTGCGGTGGAGCCAGTGGGACGTCCTGGGCTTCAGATCACCGGCTCACTGACAGCAGCACATCCCGGTCTGCTCAATTTGTACACTGCCGCCGACTATATCTGCAAGCATCATGGCATTCACTCAATCATCTGAACACCGGAACCTCCCCTGTGCATTCTGCGCAAGCGTGGAATTCTGGTTAAAAGCTACACCCGAGCAACCCGCCCTTCAGTCCAGCAACAAGCTATCTATGGCCCGTGCTTACGTTCCACGCTTCCTCCGGGTGCAGGTAACAAACTTTTATTCCCTTTACACAAAGCCTAGTAGCCACCTTGCACTCTCTGTGTTGCCGAGCCCACGGCGCTCTTGTTCCATTGTGTGTGAGTGTGAGCCAATGCTGTTAAAGCTTCTCATGCTAGCTGGTGATATCAAATCAAACTCCGGCCCTGACAAAGAGATTCTTAATGTTTTCAAAGAACTGCAACCTGGCCAGAAGATAAAGCTTGAACAACTAAAGTCTATTGAAAAAAACCTGATTGACCATGATAAAACGTTCAGTGAAATTAAGGCACGGTTAGACGAAATTCAGACCACCTGTTCTGGTATCGACGACATGCAGATTGAATCGGCCGAACTTCATGAGATAAGCACTGAAAACACGGCACAGATAGGTATACTGTCTGCCCGGATAAACGATGCTGAAAACAGGTCTAGAAGAAATAACCTTGTTTTTCTCAACATCGCTGATAAACCAAGATAATCATTGCCTGATTCTGAGAAAATAATTTTTGCGCATGGTAAACAATATTTAGATGTACAAATAGAACCGCCTGATAGTGAGCGTGCACATCGCATTGGGTCTTTCCAAATTGGGAAAGTGAAGGCCTATAATTGTGAGGTTCGCTCACTTTTAAAGCAGAGATCTTGTCCTTCCTTCGGCTCAGAAGGTCTAAGATATGTGCAATGCCGTTGCATAAGATCTGGCCCCAAGCACGCGCCTTGTCCAGAAACACCTCATCGAGTTTGGAAGGGCCGGTAAGCTGCAGTACGAGTTGCGACATAAAACGCTTACCACAGGCGAAAAAACCTAGTACTTCGACCACACTTTTAACCAGGTCATTGAGGAACGCCTTTAGCCATCATTGAGACCAAATTGTAGACGACATACACGGAACGATCAGCGTTTATCATTCCTGCTGGCTAACATTCAAAGTATTCTTGCCGAGCGTGATGCACTTTGCAGTCTCATAGGCTCAACTTATTGCGATGTTTTACTACTAACAGAAACATGGCTCAACAAATCAATCGATGATAGCGAAATTATCCCTTACCTCTCGCATTTAGACATTTTTCGGAAAAATAGATCCGATAACTAACGCGGTAGGGGTGTATTAATCGCCATTCAAGTTGTTCACTTGTAAACCTCTCTTCACAATTGGAAATGATTTGCATTCGATGCATTGCTACAAAACGCACATTTTGATTGGTATTTGCTATTGGTCTCCCCGTACCGACAGTTCTTTCACACCTTTACTTCATGAACACTCAAATATGTTAACAAAACATATCCTAACAGTCCTGTCCTTCTGACTGACGATATTATTTTCCAACAATGATTGGTCCAATCCTGCATCTACATTATCTATAAGCAGCCCCGCTAGCGATATCCTAAACACGTCGATAACATTCGGCTTAACGCAGCTCGTCACTGACTCAGCACGTGTTACTGCTTTCTCGTACAACCTTTTAGATCTCGTATTAACAACTCACCCTGATAACTTTACCCCTGCCCCCTTATTGCGCGGTTTGAGCGACAACCTGACAGTACACATTTCGTTTCATTGCGATGTGCTGAAGAAGCAAAGAAAAATCGAGAAACACTTACGCTGTATGATAAAGTGGACTATGTCAGCATGAACCGAGAATTATCTGAGTACTTCGATACGTTCGTCGCTAACTTTCCACTAAATTTTCTCTAGTCGAACTGGCTGCTTTTCAAAGCAGAGATGCATCGCCTTATACGTCTGTAGACCCGCACCATTACAATAACAGAAAGAACAACATTCCCATGGTTCAATGTATCCTTCAAACGGCAGAATAATAAGAAAAAAGGGCTGTTTCTTCCATATGGCAGAAGTAATATGCAGCCGAGAAAGCATATGACAAGTTAACCTCGAAAACTCAACACAACCTTGTTTCTACAACTTTACCAGCTATGCTACAAACTAATCCGAAGTGATTTTGGAAACTATTCATCCTAATCAACGGAATGAGATATCGCTTATCAATAGCTCCAGATTTCCGATCCCTGAGACTGAGGTCGCTGATCTTCTTAACACAACATTTGGTTCGACATTTCCTAATGAATTACGTGACGGCTTGTCAGATCAACCATACTTCGCATATCCGCTCATGCAAAATGTCCCATTCAATCCCATCAGCATTGTCAAAGTAATTGAATCATTGAAGAATTCGCCATCTACTGCAGTAGACGGTATCAATGCCGAAGTTAAAAAAATACTAAACATGTGCGTAGCCTGTTTTTATCACTCATATTCCAGGAATCACTTAACAGCGCTTCAATTCCACATGACTGGCAGGAGGGCAAGGTCATCACAGTCTTCAAGAAAGAAAGCCGCTGTCATCACCGAGTAACTGCCGCCCTATTGCCATAACAGCGTGTCTGGTAAAATAATGTAACACGTTTGATACTCGCCTATTGCTAACTTTCTAACATCCGTCAATTTTTTTCACCCAAGTCAACCCGGTTTCCACAAAAATTATTACTGTGACACTCAACTTCCTCTCATCTTGCACGACTTACATTTAAACCTATATCGTGACATGCCGACTAACACAATATTTTCACATTTTGAAAAAGCGTTCGATAAGGTCACACATGGTCACCTCTTAATGAAGTTATCCCATCTTGACATTCATTCTTGTGTTCTAAGCTTGGTTTCGAGGGTTTTTAACTAACCGTCAGTAGTTCGTATACGCTTACTCACACTCTTCAACCTTAACACCCGTGCTTTCAGGCGTTCCTGAAGGTACCGTACTTGGTCCCCTCCTTTTCTTAATATACATCAATTGCCTGCCCTTTCTTCTCATATCCGACGCTTTGCAGATGATTGTGTGGTTTACCGAGCAGGTACTAACCCCATCGACCATTTGATGTTACAAAATGACCTATCGCGCTAACAAAACTGGTGTAAAATTTGGCTCACGTCATTAAATGTAGCTAAAGGTATGTTAATGTCTATTCATCCTCGTCCTAATTATGATTTCCCTAATTATAGCATCAATAACACTGAGATTCCAACAATTGATTCATTCAAACATCTTCGTCTGTATATCTCGCTTGACTAAACTTGGGCCTGTCATGTTAGCCACATAATAAGTTCTGCTAATCGTACTCTAGGTTATCTACAACGTAACCTTTTCCTCGCTCCTCCCTCTAATAAACAATTTGCTTTTCTAACCTTCGTGTGACCCAAGCTGGAGTATGCCGATGCTATTTTTGACACCCACCACAAAATAACGTTAGTAACGCCCTCGAGTCGGTTCAGAACCACGCGACACGATTTATTCTGTCAACTTGTTCGTTCAATTTGAGCATCTCAGTACTAAAAGCCTAAATAAACTTAAATTCTCTAGCCTAATAATAATATTTGGGGTTTTACGTGCCAAAACAACTTTCTGATTATGAGGCACGCCGTAGTGGAGGACTCCGGAAATTTTGACCACCTGGGGTTCTTTAACGTGCACCTAAATCTAAGCACACGAGTGTTTTCGCATTTCGCCCCCATCGAAATGCGGCCGCAGTGGCCGGGATTCGACACCGCGACCTCGTGCTCAGCAGCCCAACACCATAGCCACTGAGCAACCACGGCGGGTCTTCTCTAGCCTCATGCCATAGAATAGGAAGTCTTAACCGTTTTAATAATTTTATCATTCTTTGCTTTTCGACAACCCGCACATAAAAAGAGCAAATCGCATTGCCCGTACCAGTCACCCTAACACAGTATATCCCCCATAAGCCCATACCGTGACTTTTAAGCAAGCATTCTTTCTGCACACTACAGGAGACTGGAATGGCCTGCCCACCGAAGTTGCCAGTATCACGGACCCACTTGCATTCATGCGATTTATGTAAAATATCCGTTTTTAATTTTTGGTATCTATCTTTGTCACTAACCCCCCACTCCTTCATGTAATGTCTGAACAAGAGACCTTTGAGGAAATAATAAATAAATGAATAAATTTATATTTGAGACTTTTTCACATCTACTGATTTTTTTCTTCGTACATTGAGAAACTGAGCAATAGTAGCCAGCGCTGAGCGCGGTTTTCTGTTTAGCCAGTGAAATGTTGCTCTCGGCTAAGCACCGGCGAAGACATGCGCCTTGGGAATATTTATTTTTTTTATTTTATTTATTTATATTTTATTTGTTATAAGAGTACCGAACGCGCCGTTACGGACGAGAGTGGTTGCAGACAAATAAAAGCAGGATGACAAACAGTTTCATCAATACACAATATTTTGCCAGCAGTAATAGAAATAATAATTAGGGGACGCAAGCGGCTTGCGTCCGCAAAGCTGGGGTCACGGCACTGCGCATGCGAAGACACAGACATAAGGTGCTGCGCATGCGCCGTACCATGGCCCCTAGTTCTTGCGTACGCAAGCCGCTTGAGTTCCCTAGTTTAGGGTTCTTGCGGTTTGCGTACTTAAGAACTAGGCGCCACGGTACTAAGCATATGCGCAGACACAGACTTATGTGTCTGCGCATGCGCTGTACCGTGGCCCCTAGTTCTGGCGGACCCAAGCCGCTTGCGTCCCCCAACAGTGGTGCTAAACACGAACCAATACAGATGCCCTTCTCTTGTAAGTTTGTCAGTCGTCAAAAATAACGCTACTTTTAAGATAACCTTGCAATAACGTCCAAAAATTGTCAGAGCTAAGACCAATGGCGTTTCAAAAATCCTATTCGCGACGTGCTTCAATGCGTGCTTTGATGGCAACAAACTATTGGCTATACGAAAGAGCATAAAATGATTCTTATATATCTACAGAAAAGCCAGAAGCAATGTTATGGCTAACAAGAAAAAAAAAACTGATGATATCGGCAGAGTTAGTACCTAGAAAAAGGTCACCGATTTCCTTGAGGCAATTCAATAAACGTCGGCTAATCTCGAGTTGCCAAATGCCAAGTTCACTAACAATAGCTCGTAAAAGGAGTATCTGGTTTGTTCGTTTTTCCACTAAAAAACATAGTGAGCGAGTCGTTTTTGCATTTTTCTATGCTTCATTGCAGTTTCTTTATGTTGTTGTCTTAGCAGAAACGAATAGAATATTTCCTCATGCGTGATTAACTGTCCGGACTTTTTGCAGGCGAAATTCTATAGTTAACGGCAATGACCGCTTTTTCTTTAAAAGTACCTTTAGGCGAAAAAATGAAGACGCCATCTTTGTCTGCTTGCAGCAGGCACAGGCCTTTCTCCTTGAAGTAGGTTACAATACGCTGAACTGAGCACTATTTATCCCCACAATTGCGAATCGCAGAGAGAGAGAGAGAGAAACTTTATTGTACTTGTAAAAATTTGAAGGAGGGGTGGTCGGACCATCTCAGTCCAGGGCCCCACTGGCCTCTGCCGCCTGCCTGACCTGGCTAATTAAGGACTTTTGTCCTGCCAGGTCGGAGCGGGCGAGCTGTGCCTCCCACTGCTCCATTGTCCTACTGGTGTTTGGCCTATGAGGGTGCTTAGTGCACTCCCAAGTTATGTGCATTAGGGTAGGTATGCCACCGCACCAAGGACAGTTGGCCCTATAACGAGTGGGATACATGGCGTTTAGCAATTTTAAATGGGGGAACACCCCGGTCTGTATTTTACGCCAATCGGCGGCCTCTTCCCCGTTAAGTTGTGGGTGAGGCGGCGGGTATTTTCTTCGGACTCCACGCTGATGAGCAAGGATGTCTTTGGCATTTAAATTGGTGGAATTTTGTGAGGGGTAGTGCGGGTGGTTGGGGTGGTTGGGGTTAGAAGAGGACGCCGTCGCTCGGTTAGTGAAACCTCGACCTAACGCGTTAGCCTTTTCGTTCCCCTGTACCCCCGCGTGGCCCGGGCACCAGAGTAGGCGATGATGGTGGGTGAAGGATTTGGGGATTATCGCGAGGCTAGTCGCATCGCAGAACTTTTCCGGAGAGAATTGGCGCCCTCAAGTAAACAGTTTTTAGCTGTTCCGCTTCCGCTTTTGCCGCCATACTTCTATACAGTGCAGCTTGTTCATGCGCTGTTATTTTCGGTTCCAGTCCGTATTTGGGTCCTTTTCGAAGCACGCGGCTGTCATCCGGGATCTGGGCGTCGTCCAAAACATGTAGCCGTGAACGCGAAATGTTAGAGGCTTACGAAATCCAAATCACTGGTCTAGCCAGCGTGGGTCAAACTAGCTGTTACGCTTTATGATTCGTAATTGAGATTGCTAAGCAATAAGAAGTCATAACAATGCCTTTGGCTGACTCGAGTCCTTTGCGTGTTTTATGCGTTTGCGCATATGTATATTTGTTTATATATAGGATGCTCTGTTTCCAGAATAAATAGTTGTAAATGTAGCGAGCGCTCGTGTTTCCTTTTCTTTCGACTATCGCTGTTTTCTTTTTTTTTCGAGTTTCTTGCGATAAAAAGCATCGCGTCAAGTAAACAGCAACTCGCCAAAAAAATGGTTATACTCTCTTACAATAGTTCCTTAAATACACAGATTTCTGCGGAGAAAATGTATGTAACAGACACCTAACCAAAAGAAAGAAAACAAAGCAACGAACATCTGGAACGATAAAACGCCTTACACGCTGCAACAATGTACGAGAGACATGAATACATGTTCGTTACGTGCCGCCAAATCAGAAGAAAGATGTATGTAAAATTTTGGCGACTAACACCGACGCCACCAAACTTAGCTGGAAGACTATAGAACTGCAGGGCTCGGCAAACCTGCAGAAATACTGACAAGCTCCACAGCCTTCCTTTGTCTTATCAGCGCATGAGAAGTAATTGCAGATAGGTTTTATTGTTTTGATAACCACGAGTATCTCTTCTTTAACGAAATAAGCTTCAGTTATTATAGCACAAGGTAATATTGGAAGCAGAAGTGCCTACTTCTAGTCTAGCACTGATTGCATAGCCTTAATTTTTGTCATCTCTACTTCATACCCCCGATCATCTTTTTTGTGGTTTAGCTTCAGCCTACTCCTAAATCTAACACGATTCCAGTAATGGTGAGGGCATGAAGCCAAGAAACCACGAATAGTACAAAAACGAAGAAGCCAACCTGCTAACCATGGTTAGGCAAGTAAAATAAGTTTAATGTATAATGCTTCAAGAACGTGAATAAAAAGTAAATCCTTAATAAACCAACACCTCACTGGTGCGCCTACACAACTGCCGTCCGAGTGTGACACCTTCGGTGCATTGCAACGTACAAGTGACTCAAGGTACTCGGTTATTGGCACAAAAACAAAAGTTGTGCTGCTTCCTTCAGTGCCCATTGTATGTTTATTGATGTTGTAACAATTCGAATTCAGTTCTTTGTTAATTAATAATATGCATGCTCGGAGCTTTAGAATAAGGCAGTTATTAAGGCGTTGATTTCATCGGACTAGGAGCACCGCAGCGGCGACAGTCTAGGCGTATAGCACGGACTCCGAGCGCGAGCGGCGTTCACGAGCAAAAGCGCTGAAGAGGACGACCCACTATACCGTTCCAATCCTTGTGTGTACACAGTTTACAGAAATACAAATTAGTTAACACTCATTGCATGCGTCGTTTACATAAGTTCTGTTTTGTGATTTCTATGGGACTGTCTATATTTCTGCAGGTAACTGTAGATATTTCAATCGCTTCTTCCATCGATTTGTGCGTAAAGATAGGTCGCAGGACCAACTACACGGTGAATAAATTTATCTTGTGTTCTCAGAAAACAATTGAGGCTTCATTTCCACTGTTCGTTGCTATATGCGAAGGTTCAGGTATACCCGGTACTTCGGCGTACACAGACGCAGTTTCTATACATATGCGAAGACGTGGGATCGTTCCCCACCCGCGGCAAGTTGTTTTTTTCATCCACTGTCATTTCCATTTCCACGTAGGCCAAAGTGAATTCATACTGCTCAGTCTCAGATTCTGTACACACGCGAAGCCGCCAATCAGGCAAAGCTCTCCACAAAGTGACGTCCCCATTGTTGTGTTGTTGTTGTTCACGTCCCCACTGCTGCTTCAATCCACAACGGAAGTTGGGAACTACCTGTTCTTGCTTTTCTTTTCTGCCAAATTAAGACAAGGACCCTGTGCTTGTGGTGTGAGGGTAGAGACGATGAAGGATCCAACCAAGAACGGTATCACAGAAAGAACACAAAAAAGCACTAAAGAACTTTCCTGAACCAGAAGAAAGCTAACAGAGGGCCCGACTTTTATTAGTAATATCATAAAGAGTCAAGGACACCAAGGGCAGCATAGGGAATATTACTTGCACTTATTAATTGAAATAAAGAAATGATAAATTATTGGAAAATAAGTGGTTGAAAATACAAATGCCAGGATCTGGGGCATGAATGCACGTCTTCGCATTGCACGTTTCGTGCTCTTACCAAGTCAGCCGTTTTCTCATCCTATTTCTGAAGTGCTTGTCGGTTTCCTATGATATGGCTAATAAAAATTGGGCCCTCAGTTTCTCTTCAAACCGTTCGTTAGATAGCGAGGCTTCGAATCTGACAGCATTAATGGCATCTTGTCCAGAGAGTCGATGCTTCGTGCTATCCGTGGTCCAAGGCATCAGTTGCGACGACCTTCCCCAACGGCATTCTAAGACACAGTCACCGCAGTGATGCCCCTGTTTCCAACCACAGCTTGACTCCGCGGTCGTCGCGCCAGTACCGCTCTCCCTCGCCGTGGCAACATTCATTGTCATCACCACCGCCGGGAAACTAGCCGGCGTTGCCAATGGAGGTGAGCTCGCCTGAAAAAATACGACACATACGCCTCTGCCGCTTACGACGTTGCGAAAGACAGTGCAAACGTTAATCAACTGTGTATCTATAATGCCCTCGGTGAACACTGGCGCAATAATGCATGTTATGAGCCTTTCTTTCAAGAAGAGCGTTTGTCGTAAAGCAGTGTTTGGACAATCATGTTCGATATTGCGCTGTACCCGACGAGATGCTTCGTTTCGTTGCTGTTTTGGCTGCGGATGTTTTAATGGCTCAGAATGGTTTATTAAATCACTTTGTAGTTCTTGAGCGGTGCACGCGTAAAATTATCCTGGACATGGACTTGATGCAAACACGCTGGGCAGCTGTTGATTGCGGTAGTAATGAGCTTTCTCTCAACAGCGTCTTTGTTTGACGAATCGTTGATGAATGACCACGACACCATACATTTCCTGTTGTTGACGGTGTGGCACTTCCTCCGTGGTTGCTAGCCATCGCTGCACTTGACACTGGCGGCTCATTTGACGCCACGGTTCTACCACCCACCGATTTCTCTGCTTAGAAGGACACATTGGTGCCAAGTAGCGTTGTGTCCGCGATCAAGCAAACCACGCCGTTGCAGGCACTAAACTGTTCTGTTGTACCTATGCTACTCCCCTACCACATGAAACTCCCGTTCTTCGAAGACGACACCTACAGTTTTTTAATGGTCGTCAGTAAAGAAATTAATTTCTCAAATTAATAATCTATATGCCCACTTGAACCAAGAATTAATGAACATGGTCAACAAGTCTCTGTCTTCGCGTCAACGTGGTGACTTGGTACAAATGCTATCCCAACATTCTTCCCTGTTTGAACTCTTCCAAGTTGAAAACTGTAGCACTCGTCCACCTGCGCGCGCTCGCAATCGGATTCATACCTCCTGAGCTCACCCTATCGTACAGAAACCTTATCGAGACGTTTCCTAGGAATGGAAGATTATTGCTGAGAAACCGCAAGAGATGTAAACGAAAAATGTCATCCAAGATTCGTCGTGCCTGATGGCAACGCCAGTTTTACTGGTGGAGAAAAAAAGATGGCCCTTGAAGGTTTTGCATTGATTACGGGAACTTAAACGCAGTCACAAAGATATGTACCCGCTCTCGCGAATCTGCATTCTGCCGCTACGCATTTACGATACGCACTCGATTTACGATTGGGAGATTCCAGATACCTATACAATGCGCCGACAAAGAGAAGACCGCGTTTGCGACATAGGACGGTTTGTCAGAATCTAGCGTTGTGTCGTCCGAGCTTCCTTCGTTACGCGTCCTCCCCCTTTGAAAGATTCACGGACGCAATTCTTCGCGAACTAAAGTGGGAGATATATGTCTGTGCTACCTCGAATGATGTTTTCATTTTCAGCCGTACATTTGTTGAGCATAACGCCCGCTTTATCCAGGTTTCGGATTGCGTGGAGAAAGCTGGCTTGATTTTGAACTCTAAAACTGCCGCTTTCTTAAGTGCCATACTTTCATTCTCGGTCACATAGCGAGCAAGGATGGCATCTGACTTGACTCAAGGAAGACTGAGGTAGTCAGCATCTTTAAGCCACCGTACACTGCACGAGAGGTCCGTTGTTTTCTCGGATTATGCTCGCATTTCCGCCGCTTTCTTTCTAGGTTCGCTGTCATTGTGCGTCCATTCAGGCGTCCGTTGCGAAAACATGTACTAGTTCGGTCAACTCACGATACCATTTACGTCGGATTCTATCCTGGCTCACTTCGACCCTTCTTCAACCCACCATCCATAGTAACGCCAGTTGGGTAGGCTTAGGACCAGTGCTCGTACAACGAATCAATTACGCAGAACGCGTTGTTACTTATGCTAGTCGTTGTCTCAGCGATTCTGACTTAAAAACGCTGTCATGGAGCAAACGAGAAGAGAGGGGGTTAACCGAGGGTCCAGATTTTTATTAGTCATATCATAAGAAACCAAGAAACACTGACACCAAGGACAACATAGGGGAAATAACTTGTGCTTAATAAACGAAATAAAGAAACGATAAATTAATGGAAATTAAAGTGGATGGAAAAACAACTTGCCGCAGGTGGGAACCGAACCCACAACTTTCGCATTTCGCGTGCGATGCTCTACCAATTGAGCTACCGCGGCGCTGTTTCCCCATCCACTTTGTTGGGTATTTATCTGTACTAGTAGAACCCTGGGAGTGTTAGCCAGCGTCACCACTCACAGACCTTGGTGGCGGAGGTTGTGGGTTCGGTTCCCACCTGCGGCTAGTTGTTTTTTCATCTACTTTACTTTCCATAAATTTATCGTTTCCGTATTTCATTTATTAAGCACAATAATTTCCCCTATGTTGTCCTTGGTGTCAGTGTTTGTTGGCTTCTTATGACTAAGAAAAATCTGGACCCTTGGTTAACCACCTCTCTTCTCGTTTATTACATAACGAGGGTCTCGAATCCGGCAACATTGATGCCTTCAGGTTGCTATGTGTGTTTATTGACCAGTTGCCTTCACCCAAAAAGATCACGTTCTCGTGACGCCTGCAGCAGAAAGGGTGTTCCACGTCCGCCGCCAAGGTCTGTGAGTGGTGGCGCTGGCTAACACTCCCAGGGTTCTACTAGTACACATAAATACCCAAGAAAGTGGATGGGGAAACAGCGCCGCGGTACCTCAATTCGTAGAGCATCGGACGCGAAATTCGAAGGTTGTGGGTTCGGTTCGTACCTGCGGCAAGTTGTTTTTTCATCCACTTTAATTTCCATTAATTTATCGATTCCTTATCTTATTTATTAAGCACAAGTAAATTCCCCGATGTTGTTCTTGGTGTCAGTGTTTGTTGGCTTCTTATGATATTGTTACGCATGACGAAAACGAAGACCAGTGAACGTGCTTGCGGTCCCGGGTGGAGGAAGGAAGAAGAGGACGACGCTCAGTGGATAAACCAGCTGACCGCTCTTGCGCTCACCTCCGCGACTTCAAGTAAACGGTCCCCTTCATCCGTAAGGGTTACAAACGGTCTCCTTCGCACGCAACAAAGTGGTGGAGGTGCCGGGGTAACGCTCCCAACAACGGAACCATCACTGCCGCAGCTTCGTCGAAGCCGTCGACTTGCCGGCCTCCCGCCATCAGCCGTGACCATCTTCGACATGCCAGAAGAAGGAGCCACCCCGAGGGCAGCGCCTAGCAGTCCACTGCCATACTACCGAGTTCCACCCACCTTCGGAGGCAAAGCGGGGGAAGATGCCGACGAGTGGCTCGTCCACTATAAACGAGTGAGCAAATCCAACGGGTGGGATGCAACCGCTCAGCTCACCAATGTGGTGTTCTCCCTGACCGATACCGCCCTCGTGTGGTATGAGAACCACGAGGACGCGCTTACGACGTGGGAACATTTTGTGGACGAGCTAAAGGCTTGTTTTGGGGACTCAGTCGCCAAAAAGAAGCGTGCGGAGCAGACACTGTCTCAACGGGCGCAGCTACCAGGTGAGACATGCACAACATATATCGAAGAAGTATTAAAGCTGTGCAAGGTGGTCAGTGCTCGCATGTCAGAAGAAGATAAAGTCGTACATTTGCTGAAAGGAGTGGCTGAGGATGTATACAATTTTCTAATTGGAAAGGAGAGCCTCAGTTCTGTGTCTGACGTCATTCGGCACTGCAGGACTTTTGAAACGCTCAAGATGCGTCGGATTGCGCCAAAGTTTGGTCGATTGGCAAACGTGACGACGGTTGCCAGTGTGGACACGAGTCCCTGCCTCGACCTTCCTTCCACCATCCGACAGATCGTCCGCGAGGAACTTTCCCGCCGCGAGGAGTTGTATTCAACTGCTGACCACCATGGCCTGTACACGTCACGTGAGGCTATGACGACGCCACATTCGGCCCCTTGGCAACCGATGGTTACCGCAGCGGCCGTAGAGTACAGCGCAGCCCCACAGCCGAGGATGACAACACGCCCTCCGACTCCGCGCTATGACCAACGCGCTCAACGTACGCCTACTCGACGCCCGATGTATCGTCGTGACACACGCCACGAACCAACCCACTACACGCGGGAAAATGATAATATCCGCTTCATCGACGAACAACCAAGGTTTCGACCTCTCCCGGTGTGTTATTCCTGTGGTGTCCCGGGTCATATATCGCGGTTTTGCAACCAGCGTATGACTACGTGGTATGGCCAGCCCTCAGAGTTTTCTCGGCCCTCCGAACGGTCACACGGTGCCCCGTGGCCAGCACACGTATCATCTGGCGACGAGTATTGGCCGAGAAGCTCCCGGAATCGCTCCCCGGCATCTGACAGGAGTTTGACACCCCCACCGCAACGTCGTGCTCCCCGTTCTCCCTCACCGCGGCATCGCACCACGTCCCCTTCGTCACCGGAAAACTAGCTAGCGCGGCCGATGGAGGTGAGGTCGCTGGAGACGTGCTACTGACAGAACTACCTCCTGTATTGATGCTGAAAAACAAAGTGCGCGTGCTTGTAGATAATGTCCCTGTGATGGCTCTGGTGGACACAGGCGCAACAATTTCCGTCATGAGTGTCTCGTTTAAACACGTGTTAGGGCGAAAGGTTTTGTTTAAATGGGACGAAGATTCAAAGTTCTGTGGAGTGAGTGGTGAGCCATTGCGACCTATTGGCGTGTGTAGTGCTGACGTATTTTTGGGAGGCCATGTTATTACGACAGAGTTTGTAATTATTCCTCGGTCGACTCATGATGTTATTCTCGGCATGGACTTCTTGCGGGAGTGTGGTGCTACTGTCGACTGCCGCACAGGAAAAGTATTCTTAAGTGGTAGGATTCCACCAGGACTCCTGGAGAACCCTGTAGATCGCGAAACTGCACTGTGTGTTTGTGGTGATACGGTCATACCTGCATCATCTACAGTTTGCGTTCCCGTTGTCTGTTGCGGCGCCGATTCCGACTGCTTCGAAGCTACCGTAGAACCGATGCACTTTAACTGTATGAAGAAGAATGTGTTAGTGCCACATTGTGTGGTGTCGATCAAAGGTGGACGCACTGGCTTATGGACCGTAAACTGTTCTAAGGAGCCCGTTATGCTATCAGATGGCATGAAATTAGCCTTCGCCAGGGAACACGCGTCCTTATCAGTGGCTGAACTTACAGATGTGCGGGAAGAACCTGATGGCCACAGTTCGGAAACGGCCCTTTTGTCGATGGTAAATAAATCGCTCAGCACGAGTGAACGCCGAACGTTAGTGGGTGTGCTTTCGAAGCACGTTTCGGTATTCGACTTTGCGCAGAAGGACAATATACCTGCAATCCCTGCGTCTCGGACGCGCCATACCATCAACACGGGTTCGGCAAATCCGATTAGACAAAAGCCATATCGTGTTTCACCATCAGAGCGCCAGATTATCAACGAACAAGTGCAAGAAATGATTAAAAAGGGAGTCGTACAAGAGTCAGCAAGTCCGTGGGCAGCTCCAGTGATTCTTGTTAAAAAAAAAGATGGATCTTGGAGATTTTGCGTCGACTATCGCCGTTTGAATGCTGTAACAAAAAAGGACGTGTACCCACTCCCACGTATTGATGACGCAATAGACTGCCTTCATTCCGCCTCTTACTTTTCCTCAGTAGATTTACGATCCGGCTATTGGCAAATTCCGATGCATCCTGACGACAAGGAGAAGACTGCCTTTGTAACCCCTGACGGGCTCTTCGAATTTAATGTGATGCCATTTGGATTGTGCAACGCTCCGGCTACTTTCGAGAGATTTATGGACACTGTATTGCGTGGCTTGAAGTGGAACATCTGCATGTGCTACCTCGACGACGTCGTCATCTTTGGCCGCACCTTCAGCGAACACAACTCGCGTCTGGATATTGTCCTGAACTGCATCAGAAACGCTGGTCTAGTGTTAAACTCTAAGAAATGCCACTTCGGAGACCGCCAAACCCTTGTGCTTGGGCACATCGTCGACAAGGATGGCATCCGCCCTGATCCCCAGAAAACAGCAGCCGTTGAAGCGTTCAGTGCACCGCGCTGTGTCAAGGAGCTCCGTAGTTTTCTGGGGCTTTGTTCCTATTTCCGCCGATTTATTCCTAAATTCGCCGATGTTGCGTATCCGCTGACATGCCTGCTACGGAAGGACACCCCCTTTGAGTGGACTCCGGAGTGTGACTCTTCTTTTCGTCAGTTGAAGTTCCTGCTGACGTCACGACCGGTTCTTCAACACTTCAGTCCTTCAGCTCCGACAGAACTCCATACAGATGCCAGTGGCATAGGTATTGGTGCCGTCCTAGTTCAACGCTACGGTGACCGCGAACACGTGATCGCATATGCAAGCCGCCCATTAAGTAGGCCCGAGCAGAATTACACTGTGACGGAACAAGAATGCCTCGCGGTAATATTTGCGGTTCAGCGGTTTCGTTCTTACCTGTATGGACGCCCCTTTACAGTGGTCACCGACCACCACTCATTATGTTGGCTTGTGAATCTTCGTGACCCTTGTGGCCGCCTTGCGCGCTGGGCGCTCCGACTGCAAGAATACAGCTTCACCGTCTCTTATAAGAGTGGTCGACGACACGCTGATGCGGACTGTCTCTCGCGTATGCCACTTAGTACTACGGACTGTGACGCCGACGACTTCGATCACCTCGTGGCTTCTGTGTCGCCGCGTTTTCCAGACGTCGACTGCTTCAAAACCGAACAGCGAAAAGACGGTAAATTAACACCGCTCTTCACCGCTACGACCGCCTCGACGACAGCAAACCATTTCTGTGTACGTGATGGACTCCTCTATAAGAAGAACTTTTCCAGCACTGGCGCACGTTTTCTCCTAGTGGTGCCGGAGAGCCTTCGCACAGCGATTCTGAGTGCTATGCACGACGACCCTACGTCTGGCCATCTAGGTTCGGCGAGGACGCTCTACCGGATTCAGGAACGCATTTATTGGCCTGGAATGCGACAATCTGTTGAGACGTATGTGGCCAGCTGCATGCAGTGTCAGCGCCACAAACGGCCATCTACTGCTCCAGCAGGTCTTCTGCAGCCGATCCCGCCTCCAAGCACGCCTTTCCAACAAGTGGGCATTTACTTCGTAGGCCCATTTCCAAAATCAGCCAAGGGAAACCGTTGGATAGTTGTTTGCGTCGACTACCTCACACGCTACTGCGAGACGGCGGCAGTGCCCTCCGCAACTGCCACTGACGTTTCAACATTCCTGCTGCAATATGTGATCCTGCGACATGGTCCGCCTCGCGCGATCATCAGCGACCGTGGACGACAATTCACAGCAGACGTCGTAGAGGAGCTGCTTCGTTTGTGTGATTCCCACTTGCGTCACTCGACACCATACCATACACAAACGAATGGGCTTACGGAGCGCACCAACCGAACAATTGTAAACATGCTATCTATGTACGTGTCATCCGACCACAAGAACTGGGATGACGTACTGCCTTTTATCACGTACGCGTTCAACACCGCCAAGCACGAGACCACCGGCTATAGCCCTTTCTTCCTGCTGTACGCACGGCCACCCCGGTACTCAATCGACACTGTTTTCCCCTTTTGCAGTCACGAAAATCCCACTGTCGCCGAGACTCTCTGCCTCGCCGAAGAAGCTCGTCGTATTGCTCGTTTGCGCACTTTGGCATCGCAGGACAGATCGAAAGCACGCTACGACATTCGCCACCGTCCGGTAACCTATCGCCCTGGTGATTTAGTCTGGCTGTGGACTCCAGTAAGGAAACGCGGGTTATGCCAAAAGCTTTTGGCCACCTACGATGGACCGTTTGTGATTATTGACAGACTCACGGAAGTAACGTATAACATAGCTCGCCTCACGGCGAGTGGTAGAAGAGCTGCCAAGACACAAGTGGTCCATGTCGCCCGCTTGAAATTGTACACGTCAAGACACATGGATTGACTCGCCCGGCGGGCTTCGTCTGCGACGAGAGGAATGTTACGCATGACGAAAACGAAGACCAGTGAACGTGCTTGCGGTCCCGGGTGGAGGAAGGAAGAAGAGGACGACGCTCAGTGGATAAACCAGCTGACCGCTCTTGCGCTCACCTCCGCGACTTCAAGTAAACGGTCCCCTTCATCCGTAAGGGTTACAAACGGTCTCCTTCGCACGCAACAATATGTAATGCAGCAAGAATGTCCTAGGTATACTGGCACGAAATACATTTCGGGAAAAGGGAAAGAAGAAAGAAGGCATACTGAAGCGCGAAATGTATTTTTCGCTAAATGTACTTCGTGCAACAGTCAAGTATACCTAGGAAATCTAAGCACCAACTTGCCCTAAGAACAAGTCCTTGAGCAAGTATATCTTGTGGCAGTTTTCCTGTTCAGAAATTGGGCTTTGATAATTACGGTCGCGCATTCAAGATCATCACCGACCAGCATTCTTTATACTTCATTGTAATTCATTGAGATGCGTCTTTTCGTTTGGCAAGATCAGATTTACGACTTCAAGAATGACTTCCTTGTAACTTACAATAGTGACCACCGTCGAACCGACGCCGACTGCCTTTTTCGCGTGCCACTAGTGATGACACACTGCGATGAAAACGGCTTCGATGGCTGCATGTAACTCTCCTGCAGACTGGGATGGCTTGAAGGTCGCTTGCGACGTGGCCTTCATTCAAAGCTTAACACAAATTTCTCTGTTGTGTGATGCATCTGCGGCAAGTAAAAGTGCCCCTTGACACGCTGCAGTGTGCGGTCGAATCACAAACGTATGTCGCTTCGTCATGCATGCCTGGTAGCACGTCACTTCGAAGACTTTCTGCCACAGCGAGACGAAAGCGAGCCCCAGTGGCGAAGTAGTTGGTTTTACAAAGTAAGCCATCGCGCATAGAGAACCTGCCACTAACTTTGGTAGTGTGATGCGCGAAAAAAGATGTTGCAAGCTCAGGTCGTTACGCAGTTGCTGCTGGAAAACGGTAGCAATATTAGGCTGCATAGACTCTTTCATCGCATTTTCCGCTGCTGACTCGATAAGTCGGGACGATTTAGCTTAATTTATTGCACGCTGCTTCGCAGTAACGTCAGAATATGCAAAGGACCTAACCTACACAACTGCAACAGCCTCTCTCCGTGAATATCCTCGCCTCTGCAATAAGTTGGGTATACAATAATTTCAGGAGCTATTGCCGAGCGTTTCGATAAAGCTGCTGGATAGCTTAATCCAAAAAGACAGGGCTTTTACAGCGATGTTGTGACCTCATTGGAGGGATCACATTCGCCATGGGCGTACCAGCATGAATTTAGGTCCCAACCTCCAGCACTAAAGCCAGAACGGGAACAGCTACGATAAAGAACGGAACTGGGAACGAAAGGTTTAAATCTGAAAATGAGCGGCTACACTATCTTTCCGATGGGCAGAAGATACCAGCAAACCTAGCGATAATGACACAGTGGTACATTTTTTAACAGTCTTCGAGGTGGTTATGTCAGTATAAAGCTAAGACGCAAAAGCAGGCACTTTAAAGAAAGCCTATCTTGGGGTTGACACGCCACGTCGCAAATGTTGCTTTCGTACATAATAAATGTGGCGGGACAAAACGCTCACCGGAACACATGCAAATGGGGCACATTCCAAGGCCTGCTATAAAGGTTCGATCTTCTGATGACATACGCACCATACCACATCTTCCGAAATTAACGGACATTGCTTACCATCTGGAATTTAAATGTCATTAACTTGAGCTCCGCCTGGAAAACTTCTCAGTTGTTCAGCACAAAAATCCCCGCTCGACGACTCCAGTGCCCCAGTAATGTCGCTAACGCTGCTACAGAAGAACGATGCCGAGGTCAAATCATTACGCTAGTAGGAGTGCTAACCAAGAACTGGGCCCTTTCCCACGACACAATTTATAGGTCAGCGCTGGCTTGATCGCCTGAAGAGGCATGACAGATTCAAGCTAAACAATTCACATAAGAGGCCTAATCAACCAAAACTCACGCAAACATTCGTTGAATGGGTTCTCTCAGCTGAGGCTTTCTATGTTGTTGCTGTTGTATTGCCAAAGCTGTTGTTATTGTAGTCGCAGAAAATGGATCACACCCACAAATGAATTAACCAAATAGAAGGATATAAAAATGACGTAATGTAATTAAGAGGCAATAAGCAAGCAATAGAATCACAGCATATTGTTGTGGGGCATAAAAAACAAAGAAAAAAGATGCTTAGTGATTACATCTTCAGTTATTTTCAACTCTTTTCTTTGTCCTCTTCTACTTGGCAAAGCTAAAGACTAGAACAGATAGGCCATGTCACCGCTTATTTTCAACTCTTCTTTGTCCTCTTTGGTTGATCAAGCTAAACACTGGGATTGAGAAGCATATATATAACTGCAACATCAACTCTCTCACCAGAGCCATGACCGAGTTTGGACAACCACCGCAGGGGCTCGGTAGGAGGCGGGTTAGAGTAAAGCAATGCCCGCCACTGGTGGCACCTGTCGCCCAGGTTGGCTCCGATCCCAAGGGTCAAGGCTAGAACCTTACTCACTGGCCGAGCCGTGATTGGTTGGCTGGTGGGCTCGGTTCGGAACAGTGCCACTTTATTTTTCGCTTGAACAATTTTATTTGCCCTCAATATTTGAAATTGCTCATAGCTTAGCATTCTCGCAGTGCCTTTTTTTACACCGTGTTTGACTTGGTGGGTTTCAAAGGAGTTTAATGGTGCTTCCTTTGCGAGAGCATAGCCAATTTAATCATCCGTCCGTCGCCCTCACCCCACCTGCATTTCGCGAATCTCTTTTACAACTTGCCAAAAAACGTTCAAGAATGCAATCGCGATCTTCCGTAGTGGGTGTGTGCTGTAGTTGAGGCTCGACAGCAATTATTCTTATTTTTACTATTATTGTCTTATACCGGTTTTCTTCTAATTATTTTCTTTTTCTCCAAACACAAAACATTCACTTTTAAACTCCAATGCTCAAATGGTTTACTCCCTTGTTGTTATTATTATTTTTATGCACCTAATTGAACCACCCGATTCTTGGCCAATCCCCCCATTGTGGGTATGTGCCACGGCCACTCATGACAACAACAACAACAACATCGGGGGTGTGGTCTTTGCGCTGTCTGGTCCTGCCGGTCGCCATTGGCCCAAGCTTGATCCTCATCAGTGGATCGCTGGTGGCATATAGCTCTGCTACAGCTTTACACCAAGCTTCGAAACGCCGCTGTGTGCCCTCAATCTTTGTAAACATTCGTTCCGTCAACATAAGACTGCCTTCTGCAAGAAAGCAAGTTCACACTTTTTCACAAACCGGTTATTGTCACCACGCATGCTGCAGGGCAGTGGAGACCACACGCGGCTCGGACACGTCAGTTGGCACGCCACGCCGGTCAAAACTTTCCGACCAAATGGGAGCGGGTGCGAAATCCACGTGAAGCCCGATTTTCCGTTGACTGCAGCGCGTTTAAAGCTGTACAAAATGCAGTAGTCGTGTCCTGATTTTGATTTTTGCTGCACTCGTGTTATAACTGATCTTCCCTAAAGTATAGTATAAACGTCTTGGTCTAAGTGTGCGTTGCATCGCCATTCCTCTTTCTCTGGTCCTCCTACTTTAGACTGCAAACGACTCCGGACACATGGTTGAATGCATATAGCTACATTGCGTTAAATATTGGGCTAGGTTGTTCGGGTTGATAGAACATCCAACCGCGAGACAATGAATGAAGATACAATTTAAAGAACAGACAAGAACTAGAACTGACATTGAAAATGTATACATATTGAAGTAAGGAAACAAAAGTGCAGAAACACGAAAGAATTGTAACAAAAACAAAATACCAATAAAAAACATAACTTGCTATCGTGTATACTACATGCCCATGCATCCTGAACAACGACAGATTTGTGCGATACATTCATGCTTTCAAGTGTTATGCCTTCCTGCTTCATCTGATCTCCTTATGGTGGCAAGGTTAAACTGCCGCAATATTTGTTCGTTTCGCTGAGATCGCGCTTCTAGAGGAGATGATTTTCAAACTCTCGCCTCTAGTAACATTTGCCATAAATAAGAAAAACAACTTCAATTCATTACCCTCGAGATGAAATTCTTGTAGTTGGCCCATGCCTGCCCGGCGTGGCAAATCCTGTTTCCTTGGCGAATACTTATTTGCTTCTTTGTTACAAAATGCACCTCCTTTACAGATGCTATCCATGGGATTTATGAAAAGCATCGTACTGACTGCATGGTTACTTGAGTTCGCACTACGTATCATAACACCCTCCAAACGAAGCGGGCCCACCACGAAAAAGGAGCGAGCACAATTGCGAAATTGGACCTCAAGACCTCTACTAGCTGTAGCATATATTCGGCAGACCAGTCGTGATGGCTTAGTGGTTTTGGCGTTTCGCTACAAAGCCCGAGGGCACCGGTTCGAAATGCGAAAAACTGGTCTACCATGCGAATGCTGCCCGCTAAAATATCCACGATAGTCCGAATTAGCTCGGACTCCACCCCGCTACGGAGTTCTTCATAATCGTGTCGTGTTTTCGGTGCGTGCGAACCCAGATTTTTTCACCATGAATTAGCTGATCCGTAAATAAATCAAACGTTTGTGCTTCTTAGGCCACTTCTGTACCTCAGTGCCCGTCCATACTCCATCTCCAGCACGCATGTGAAATTTTACGCACCTCATTGCGGCTGCGATCCCAATCGAGCCTACCCGATTTTTTTTCTATTAGAACTGATAGTTCGTGTACCTCTGGTTAACCTATGCAAAAGAAAAAAACGTGTGAGCCAAACATCCGTACATTACTCTCCCATGTTGGCGTTCACACACTATGAACACGCTAAACTTCTTTCCCAAACGTCCAAAACGTGATTTTGTTACCAGTTGTACAAACGGAACCAGTCATTGCAAAAGCAGGCGCAAATTTTCAGCGAACTTTACTTTCCCCACCGACACTGGAAGGGCCTGCTCGAAACGACAACAAAAGTCTATTCTAACAGAACCATCTAACCCGAACCCAAGAGCAGAAATGAAAATTAAAATGGGTGTGCCCGGCAACAAGCTAGCGACGGCCTGTGCTAACGTTCCACTCTTATTCCTGGTGCAGTTCCTCGGACTTATGAGCTTGCAGCTTCTGGAGCCTTGAGCTTTCGCGCCCCATGCCCAGAATCTGTCGCCAGGTGAAGTCCAGACGCAGAACTTCTGGTCTACGGGCGTAATGCGGTGGAGCCAGTGGAGCCGTCCTGGGCTTCAGATCACCGGCTCACTGACAGCAGATCGCTGTCCGCGTACTTTGTACACGGCCGCCGACTATATCTACAAGTATCGTGGCATTCACTCAGTCATCTGGATACCGGAGCTTCCCTTGTGCATTCTGCGCATGCGTGGAATTCTGTTAAAACGCAACGCCCCAGCAACGCGCCCCTCAGTGGGTCCGGCAGCAAGCTAGCGATAGCCCTTGCTAACGTTCCACGCTTCCTGCTGGGGCAGGTAACGAACTCTTATTGCCTTTACGCAAATCCTAGTAGCCACCGTGCACTCTTTGTGCTGCCGGACCCACGGCGCTTTTCTTTGATTGTCTGTGAATGTGCACAAATGCAATTAAAGCTCCTCATGCTACCTGGTGATATCGAATCTATCCCCTGTCCTGACAAAGAAATTCTTAATGTTTTGAAAGAACTGCAATCTGGACAGACGGTAATGCTTGAACAACTAAAGTCTATTAAAAAAACTAGTTGATCATGATAAAACGTTCAGTGAAATTAAAGCATGGCTAGACATAATTGAGACAGTCTGTGCTGGTATCGACGACATGCAGATTGAATTGGGCAAACTTCATGAGATAAGCACTCAAAATGCGGCACATATGGGTGTACTGTCTTCCCGGATAAACGATGCTGAAAGTAGATGTAGAAGAAATACCCTCGTTTTGCACAGCGTCCCTGATAAACCAAAAGAATTATGGTGTGTTTCTCAGAAAATCATTTTTGCACATTGTAAACCCTATTTACATGTACAAATAGAACCGCGTGATATTCAGCGTGCACATCGCATTGGGTCTTTCCAGATTGGAAAGTGCAGGGCTATAATTGTGAGGTTCACCATCTTTAAAAGAACGCATCTTGTCCTTTCTTCGGCTCGGAAGTTTAGAGATACGTGGTATGCCATTGCACCGGATCTCTCCCCAAGCACGCGCCTTGCCTAGAAACGCCTCATCAGGTTTGAAAGGGCCCGTAAACTACGGTACAAGTTGCGGCATGAAAAGCTTATCGTAGGTGAAAAAACCTACTACTTCGACCACACTCATAACCAGATCATTGCGGAACGCCTTTAGCCATCACTCAGACCAAATTGTAGACCACATCCACGGAACTCTCCGCCTTGATCATTCCTGCTCGCTAACATTCGAAGTGTTGTTCCCAAGCGCGATGCACTGTGCAGTGTAATAGGCTCATCTTCTTGCGATGTTTTACTACTAACAGAAACATGACTTAACAGATCAATCGATGTTACCGAAATTCTCCCTTACCTCTGTCATTCTGACATCTTTCGAAAAGATAGACCCGATAACTCACGCGGTGGGGGTGTATTAATCGCCACTAAGCGGCACCTGCATTGTTCGCTCGTAAGCCTCTCTTCACAAATGGAAATGATTTGGATACGATGCATTGCTACACACCTGCACATTCTGATTGGTATTTGCTATCGGTCTCCTAGTACCGACAGTTCTTTCACACGTTTACTTCATGAAGCCTTAAATACGTTAATAAAAACATATCCTAACAGTCCTGTCCTTCTGTTTGGCGATTTTATTTTTCCATCAATTGATAGGTCCGATCCTGCCTTTGCATTATCTATAAGCAGCCCCGCTAGCGATTTCCTAAACACGTGTATAACATTCGCCTTAACGCAGCTCGTCACTGACTCAGCACGTTTTACTGCTCCCTCGTACAACGTTTTACATCTTGTATTAACAACTCACCCTGATAAATTTACCACTGTCACCTTATTGCGCGGTTTGAGCGACCACCTGACAGTAGATACGTCGTTTCATTGCAACGTACTGACGAAACAAAAAATCGAGAAACACTTACACTCTATGGTAGAGGCGACTATGTAAGCGTGAACCGAGAATTATCTGAGTAATTCGATACGTTCGTAACGTTCCACTAAGTTCTGTCGAGTCAGACTGGCTGCTTTTCAAAGCAGAGATGCATTGCCTCGTACGTCTATACAACACCACCATTCCAATAAGAGAAAGAACAACATCACCATGGTTTAATGTATTCCTCAAACGGCTAAAGAATGAGAAAGAACGGCCATTTCCATCAGCCAAACGTGCCGATTCTTCTTCCACGTGGCAGAAGTATTATGCAGTGGAGAAAGAATATCACAAGTTAACCTCTCAAGCTCAACACAACTTTATTTCTACTACTTTACCAGCTATGCTACGAACTAACCCTAAGCGATTTCGGAAAATTAATAATCCCAATCTACGGAATGAAATATCACTTATCAATAGCTCCGGATTTCTGATCCCTGCGACTGAGGTTGCAGATTTTCTTGGCACAACATTCAGTTCGGTTTTTACTAATGAATTACCCGACGCCTTGCCGGATCCACCATACTTCGCATATACACTCACGCAAAATGTCACATTCGATCCCATCGGCATCGTCAAAGTAATTGAATCACCGAAGAACTCGCTATCTACAGCAGTAGACGGTATCAATGCCGAAGTGCTAAAAAATGGTAAACATGTGCGTAGCCTGTTTTCATCACTCATATTCCAGGAATCACTTAACAGCGCTTCAATTCCACATGACTGGCAGGTGGGCATGGTCATCCCAGTCTTCAAGAAAGGAAGCCGATCATCACCGAGTAACTACCGCCCTATTTCTATAACAAGCGTGTCTTGTAAAATAATGTAACACATTTTATACTCGCCTATTGCTAACTTCCTAACATCCGTCAATTTTTTTTCCCCCAAGTCAACCCGGTTTCCGCAAAAATTATTACTCTGACACTCAACTTCCTCTCTTCTTGAACGACTTACATTTAAACCTAGATCGTGACATACCGACTAACACAATATTTTTAGATATTGCAAAAAGCATTCTATAAGGTCCCTCATAGTTGTCTCTTAATAAAGTTATCCCATCTCAACATTCATCCTTGTGTTCTAAGCTGGATTCGAGGGTTTTTAGCTAACCGTCAGAAGTTCGTATGCGCTAACTCATACTCTTTATCGTTAACATCCGTGCTTTCAGGCGTACCTCAAGGTACCGTACTTGGTCCCCTTCTTTTCTGAATATACATCAATGACCTGCTTGTAATATTTCTTCTTATATCCTACTCTTCTCAGATGATTGTGTGGTTTACCGAGCAGTTACTAGCCCCACCGACCATTTGGCGTTGCAAAATGACCTATCTCGCAAACAAAACTGGTGTAACACTTGGCTCATGTCATTAAATATAGCTAAAACCATGTTAATGTCTATTCATCTTCATCGCAAATATGATATGCCTAATTATGGCATCAATAACACGCAGATTGCAACAGCTGATTCATTCAAATATCTTGGTGTATATATCTCACGTGACTTATCTTGAGCCTGTCATGTTAACCGCATAATAAATTCTGCTAATCGTACTCTAGCTTATCTACGCCGTAACCTTTTCCTTGCTCCTCCCTCTATTAAATAACTTGCTTGTCTAACCTTTGTGCGGCCCAAGCTGGAGTGTGCCGATGCTATTTTTGACTCCCACCACAATAACCTTATTAACGCCCTCGAGTCGGTTCAGAACCTCGCGACACGGTTTATTCTGTCAACTTATTCGTACAATTCAAGCATGTCAACACTAAAACCCCAAATAACCTTACCCTCTCTAGCCTCACGACGTAGAAGAGAACGTCTTAACCTTTTTCTTAATTTTTTTTACATTCTTTGCTTTTGACAACCCGTACATAAAAAGAGCACATCGCATTGCCCGCACTAGTCACCTTAACACAGTATATCCCCCACAAGCCCATATCGTGGCTTTTAAGCAATCATTTTCTCTGCGCACAACATGAGACTGGAATGCCCTGCCCACCGAAGTTGCCACTACCATCGACCCACTTGCATTCAAGCGATTCATCGAAAATATCCCTTTTTTATTTGTAGTATCTATCTTTGTCACTAACCCCCCACTCCATCATGTAATGTCTGAACATGAGACCTTTGAGGAAATAAATAAATAAAGAAAGAAATAAAATTATATTTGAGACATTTTACGTCTACTGATTTTTTTTCTTCTCAGATTCAGAAACAGAGCAATAGTAGCCAGCGCTAAGTGCGGTTTTCTGTTTAGCAAGTGAAATGTAGCTCACTACTAACCACCGGCCAAAAGATGCGCCTTGAGAATATTTATTTATTAATTTATTTATTTAAATTTATATTTATTTATTTATTTATTTTATTTGTTGTAAGAGAACCCGCAGCGCCTTTACGGCCAAACTGTGGTTGGGAACAAATAAAAGCAGGATGACAAGCAGTTTCACCGATACACAAAATATTGCCAGCAGTAATAGGAATAATAATTAGGGGATGCAAGCGGCTTGCGTCCGCAAGAGCTGGGGACACGGCACAGCGCGTGCGCAGACAAAGACGTAAGGGTCTGCGCATGCGCCTTACCATGGCCCTTAGTTCTTGCGTACGCAAGCTGCTTGTACTACCAGTTAAAAGTTTTTGCGGTTTGCGTACGCAAGAACTAGGGGCCATGGTACGGCGCATATGTGCAGACACAGACGTAAGGCCTGCGCATGCGCCGTACCGTGACTCGTAGTTCTTGCGTACTCAAGCCGCTTGAGTCCCCTAGCTAAAGGCTCTTGCGGCTTGCGTACGCTAGAACTAGGGGCCACCGTACTGCGCATGCGCAGACACAGACTTATGTGTCTGCGCATGCGTTGTACTGTGGCCCCTAGTTGCCGTTGTACCGTGGCCACTAGGGGACGCAAGCCGCATGCGTCCCCTAGCAGTGGTACTAAGCATGAACCAATACTGATGCCCTTCTTTTGTAAGTATAGTCGTTCGTCAAAAAGAATAAAACTACTTTTGAGATAGCCTTCCAATAACGTCAGACAATTGTCAGAGCTAAGACCAATTGCGTTTTGGAAATCCGGTTCAGCACGTGCATCGATGCGTACTTTGATGGCAACAAACTATTCGCGATGCGAAAGATACTGAAATAATTTTTACATATCCACAGAAAAGCCAAAACCAATGTTATGGTTGACAAGAAAAAAAAACTGATGATAACGTCAGAGTTAGTACTACAAAAGGATCATCGAGCTGCTTGAGGCAATTCGACAAAAGTCGGCTAATCTTGAGTTGCCAAGTGTCAGGTTCACTAACAGTGGCTCTTAACCTTGTTTCTAAACTTAATACCGACTTAAACAACGTGTTCAATTGGTTCAATAATAACCAGCTCAATATAAACTCGTCTAAAACTAAATTTGTTTTATTCACGTCCCACCAACGCTCATCCGCATTTATTCCTTCGCTCTACCTCGGTAATAATCTTATACCGCGTAGTACTTCCTGTAACTACTTGGGTGTAGAACTTGATTCTAACCTTAAATTTCATCAACACATAGCCAACGTTAGGCGGAGGGCAACATATGGAATAAGGACACTTTTAAAAGCTCGGTATGTGTTTAACCAGGAGGCACTACTCTCTTTATACTACTCATTTATCCATTCACATATAAAATATTGCATTGCATGCTGGGGCAATACGTATCGTACCCACTTACAATCATTACAAGTACTACAAAAGCAGGCTGTTAGAATAATTACATTTAGCCCTAACCATTTCAAGTCCAAATACTTGTTATATAACTATAATATTCTTACTGTGGACGAGCTTATTAACTTTAGTCTTGGTACATTTCTATATCGACAACTAGATAACGCTTCCCGCAACAGTCTGATACCTCAGTCTTGTCTAATGAATACTAATCTTACGCGATTTGCACTAAACACTAACTTTATTCTTCCCATGGCACAAATTATGGTAAGCAGAGTGTTCACTTCTCGTCCGTTTCCTTCTCGAACACACTACCTCCTACTATCAAGTCATGTAAATCATTTCAATTTAAACGCAACTAAGAGACCACATTTTATCATCTGCTACCACTTAGATAAGTATTTCTCCCCTCCAAATGTACATTTGGTTACGCAACACGAATTAAAGTTCATTTGGTTAGGTCTGATTATTCATTTACTTTCATAATGGTGTTATAGTTCTGTAATTAGTTGAATGTAACAATAATTATTATAGTTCCTTACTAGCATGTCTGCAGCTGATTTGTTATTACTGCCAAACCTAAAACAATAATAAGTTTTTATCTTTTGAATATTTTACACTATTTGTTGCAGCTGTTGATTATATTTTTATTTATACACTGTACAGGAGGTCCCATTACAGTCTTTGACCTCGGGACCTCCTCCTGTATATTATCGCCTTGTACTATACCTTGTCTATTAATAATAAAATAATAAAACCTCATTCAAAAGGGGTATCTGGATTGTGCGTTTTTCCCCTAAAAACATAGCGAGCGAGTCATTTTTGCTTTTTTCTATGCTTTTTCGCAGTTTCTTTAGGTTGTTGTTTGTCAGAAACGAATGAAACTTTTCCTCATGCGTGAAGTCCGGAATTTTTTGGAGGCGAGATTCTAGTTAATGGCAATGACCTCTTTTTCTTTAAAAGTACCTTTAGGCGAAACAACGAACCCGCCATCTTTATCTGCTTGAAGTAAGTTACAATACGCTGAATGGAGCACTTTTTATCCCCACAATTGCGAATCGCAGCACTTTTGTGGAGGCAATCGGCGCCCTCTAGTAAACACTTTTCACGCTGTTCCACTTCCACGTTTGCCGCCATACCTCTATTCACTGCAGCTAATTCATGCGCTGTTATTTTCGGTTCCAGTCCATATGTGGGTCCTTTTCGAAGCAAGCTCGCTGTCAACCGGGATGTGGGCGTCTTACATTACGTGAGGCCGCGAACCTGAACTGTTAGGGGCTTACCAAATCCAAATCACTGGTCTAGCCTGCGTGAGTCAAACTACTGTTCCGCTCTACGAGTCAGAATTGAGATTTCTAAGCAACAAAAAAAGGCATACCAATGCCTTCGGCTGACTGGCGTCCTTTGCGTGTTTTATGCGTTTGTGCATATGTAGATTTGTGTACATACAGGATGCTCTGTTTTCAGAATAAACAGCTGTATGTGTAGCGAGCGTTCGTTTTTCCTTTTCTTTATTCTCTCAATGTATTCCTTTTTCTTCGAGTTTCTTGCGCTAAAAAGCATCGTGTTAAGTAAGCACCAACTCGCCCCCCCCCCAAAAAAAAAAACTTATCCACTCTCACAATATTTCCTTAATTACATAGATCTCGCTGGCGAGAAAATTTATGAAGCACACACGCGACAGAAAACAAAGAAAGAAAACAAAGTATCGAATCTCTGGAACAATAAAACCCCTTACACACTGCAATAGTACACAAGAGACATGATTACAATTTCGTTACCTGCCGTAAAGACAGAAGAAAGGTGTACGTAAAATTTTCTCGACTAACAACGACGCCAACAAACATAGCTGGCAGACATCATTTATAAAACTGCAGTGCCCTGCAAACCTGCAGAAATACTGACAAGATCCCACTGACTTCCTTTTTCTTTTCGGTGAATGAGAAGTATTTACAAATATGTTTTATTGCTCTTATAATCACGTGTATCTCTTCTGTAACAAAATAGGCTTCAGTCATTATAGCACAAGGTAATATTGCAAGCAGAAGTGCCTACTTCTAGTGTAGCACTCATTCCATGGCCTTAATTCTTGTCATGTATTCTTCATTACCCTCCATGATCTTTTTATGGTTCAGCTTTAGTGTACTCATAAAAGTAGCATGATTCGAGTAATGGTGAGGCCATGAAGCCAAAAAATCACGAACAGTTCGAGAACGTAGAATCCAACCTGGCAACCATGGTTAGAAAAGTAGAGTAAGCCTTAAGTTTAACGCTTCTAAAACTTGATTAAACGCTAAATTCTTCCAAGATCAACCCCTCACCAGGGGCGTAGCCAGGAGGGGGCTTATGGGGCTTCAGCCCCCCCCCCCCGAAATTTTTTCGTGCTGTCCATGCACCGCCGACCAAAGCGACTCCCGGCGCCGGAAATCACTCTGGATTTTGTCTAGAATGTCTTTTTGACGCTCGAAAAGACATTTAACCGCGAAGATTGCGAACTCGGGCTGGATTTCGTGGCATGCCCGTACACCGGCAGTCATATAACGCCAAGCAGTCCCATCCGAGCACAAAGTTTCAAGGGCGCTTTGATGGTGAGCGGGCTCGCCGCGGCATCTCACTGATGCCACGGAATCTATGGAGACGCATGGATATCAATTGCGAAACTTTATGGGTATAAATCTCATAAGCTCTTGATGTGAAACGTGCATTGACATTTCCAAATTTGTGCTTTAAATTTTCAATTGCGGAACTTTGTGGGTTTAATGTTGTTATAAACATTTGACGCCAAAAGTCCATTGACTTTTCTAAAGTCTTACGTTGGAACATAGAACGAGACAAGCCAAATCAACACACTAGCCGACCAGTTGACAAAGCACGCAGCGAGGTCCAATGAGACGATGCGTCGGGATGGTTCATTTGTGCCGTCATGTCACATAAAAAATATCAACATTTTTTTTAACCTACGTCAGAACATCCATGTCAAGACACTAAAGCCAGCCAAAGTAACTACGTTCTTATTTATTTTTTCTACTTTGACTTTTATTCGCCGAGGACACATTGACCCTCTTCAATTTTTTTGTTCTCGCTATACCCTACCCGGTGGCTGCCAGAGCGAGCCATAGCGCATATGTTTTTCTAGTATGGCCCCGACCACCACGCGGTGCACTTCGGTGGGCGTTCGGTTTGCTCTGGCCGAGTGGATTTTCACCTGACAAAGTTTTGGAAGCTTTCTGGCTAGCAGACGAGAAAAAAACAAAGGTCGCTCGCCGCCATCACTGCGGGTACGCGAAGGATTGCACCGCGTTCCTTGAGCGGAACCTTTCCGGAAAGTCTTGTCTCGCCGCATACTGAGCAGTATGCGTATGGTTCTCAGTGGGTCAATCATCCCATGTTTTCTTCGGTATTAATTCCGTAGCCCCATTAGGTGCCCGTTGTAGGCATTCGATTCTGGCCAACATACTTTCCTATGCGTTCTTTTTTCTATTTCGTCTATTTCGGTGCCTCCGCCCTACAGAAAAAAAAATACATTGTTGTGGCGCAGCGAATTGTCGCATGGTGAAAGTTCGATTTTGATACTTCTTTTGCGGAAAGTAATGGGCGACGGGACGCTTCAGTTTCCGGATATGTTTATTATATTATTGCGAAAGCAATTATATGGACACTCCAGGCGCATTCCTGCCGTCGCCGTCGCCCTCATGTTTCGTATAAAGTCCAAGGGTGATAAAATCGTGACCATGCGCTGCATGCTGTATGTGCGAGTGAAAGCGTAGGAGGGGAGGTGGAATGGGTGAGCCGGCGATGGTGGCTCAGTCTTGTGTGCGCAAAGGAGAAAAGCGGGGAGCAAGCGCGCCGCCTTCCGTCGCGCGCAATACATCGGGGGGAGTGGATGGAATGGGGGCGGAATCTAGGATTCTGTAAATCTATGATTGTGCAACATGTTTATTTGCCTTGTTTGACGCATTACATACAGTTACTTTTTCTTACATACATAGACTCATTGGAGACTTATACGTATACTTAAATATCTTGTTGCGAGGTTTTGTGTATACATGAAGTGAACTTTCTTTCCAATGACACTTTTTTGTCCTTTATCAAGCCGTATTTTCGCATTTGTATATCCCATTGTATCGTTGCATTTCTAATGTACCAGGGCGAGTCAAATGAAAATGCGCCTACCCTAACCGCGCAATAATGGTTCGGTTCATTATCTGCGAGGCATGCGCGTAGGAGAACGGCATGTCTCATTTACAAAAGTGACACGCAGGTGTGAAGACAACTGTTCTTTAATGCTCTCATACACTGGGTTGAATATGGCTGCGTCGCATAATGGACACTTCAAAAGTTGAACAGCTCAGTGTCGCGAAGTTTTTGACAGCTAAAGGTGTTTCCAAAACAGAAATTAATCGCCGTATGGCTGCCGTTTACGTTGAACACGGCATTTCATTGACCACTGTGAAGCGTTGGAGCAAACGGTTTAAAGGACGTTGTAAAGACATTCCAAGACCGGGCCAAAACCATCGTGCAATCACCCCCCACACAATTTCAAAGGTTCATGAGCTGTTGAAACAAGAAGGGAGCATAAGCATCGATGAACTGGCAGACCGTCTGAACATCAGTCACGGTTCGGTTCACGCCATAATTCATGAGCTTCTCGGTTATTGGCTCTTTGGTGCGCAATGGATCCCCAAGATTTTGGTCCATCGCGAGAAGACGGAGAAGTTTCGCGCTGCCTTGACTCATGTGATCGGGTATAACAATGAGGATGACGACTTCTTGTTTGCAATTGTGATCGGGGACGAACCTTGATGCCACTACTACGAGCCTGAAAGACGACGGCAAAGCTTACAGTGGAAACATTCGAATTTACCACGCCCAAAGAACGCAAAGGCCATCATCTCCGCTGGAAAGGTGTTATTGACTTTTTTTTCGGTCGTCAGGGTCCATTACTGATAGAATTTGCTAAATCTTGAGAGGCTATCAATTGTTTCCAATATTGTGAAACGCCAGAACGGCAGTGTGTCGCAATCAAGAACGAACAACGTGGAAAATTGACGAATGGGGTCATCTTGTTCCACGACAATGCCTGTCCCCACGTCGCTTATGTGGTTAATACAAAACTGGCAAAATTCAAGTGGGAAACGCTTCAGCATCCACCATACAGCTCAGACCTGTCACCTTGCGACTTCTACATTTTGGGGCAGCCGAAAAAACAGCTCAAGGGAACCAGATAAAGACTTTTTGAAGCAGCAACCCAAGGAGTTTTATAAGACGGGAATCACGCGACTCGTTAGTCAATGGGACAAATGTCTAAATTCTCATGAAGGCTACTTTTAAATAAAGTACCACGTTGTTGGCTCACATTCATTTGACTTGCCCTCGTATATCTTGCAGAATTCCTGCTTTTTATACGTGCCCTCTGTTGCGACTATGATTTCGGTGCAATTACTCACGATACACGACCGGTGACAGCTGCTCCTGCGTAATACATTAAAACAAATTACAGCGTCATTGAGATTTTTCACTGGCCATTGCATATATACTAGAATGTAAGCGCGGTCCTTGAATGACAAAGTTTCGTTAACATATTTGTCCTCAACTTGCTCAGTTCATTGCGTTTTAATTTTTCATATCAGCGGCATGCACTGCTTTTCTGGTGTCGAACTGATATAGTTCTAAAGTTCGTGTGATACTTTCTTTACTTAGATAGACAAAAATATGGAAGCATTGATACCAGTTATATTGCGCAAAATTTTTGGCACATACGAGTATATTCTTTTATGAAAAACTACATTTTTTTATTGTTTTGACTGTGCGTAGCGTTCAAGAATTCGTTTGCAGCATCTTTGGCAATGACAATGCAGTTATTTTTCATGGATTTGATCCCTTGACAAATTGTTTAAGAGGAAGCTTTAGCTCGGGCCCAATCCGATGCGGCCTATTCAAATTATTGTAAAACGCAGAAACGCTTTTCTTAGATAATCCTGCTAATCGCTTTTGTTGAAATTCGTTGCATTTGAGAGAGAAAGTTAAATCCTAGTTCTGTTGGAAACACAACTTTGATTTAGGGCCTGAATTTTGTTTAAAATATTTTGAAAAATTCGAAAGTTTGAAAAAATAGAAGCACGACGTTTACAAACTAATAGCTATGCATGAAGAAGAGACATTGTGGTTCTGTAAACGGCATCTATTATAACAGTCAAAGCGGACAAGTTTGCTATGTCAATTTGTATCTTACGTGAATTGGTTACGTTGTGTACAAGGGTTCGGCACAAACCGTATTTCCACAATACTAAATTTTTTTTAGATTCATGTGTAACATATCCATTTTGTCCGCTGTATATGTACTATTAGATGCAATTCACAGAATTGTGATATCATTTTTCATTGTTGAGTCACGGAGGTTTAAACTTGATAGTTTCGTTTCCTGAAAATTTTCGATTTGGCCAATTTTTAATAAATAATTGACCACCTAAATGAAAAATTCGAAACCAGTAGTCACTAGAATTAAACATTTTCTTTTAAATGCAACAAACCTCCTCAAATTTGGTGAAGTGGTTGCAGGGAAAAACGAATTCCCCTTATACATGTATTTAAATAGGAGCACCCGAGCTATAACTTCCCCGAACAACATTTCTGGCTACGCCACTGGCCCCATATATATATATATATATATATATATATATATATATATATATATATATATATATATATATATACATGGGGCCAGTATATATATATATATATATATATATATATATATATATATATATATATATATATATATATATATATATATATATATATATATATATATATATATATATATATAAATATATATATATATATATATGTATATATATATATATACATGGGGCCAGTGGCGTAGCCCCCCCCGAACAAAATTTCTGGCTACGCCACTGCCCCTCACGGATGCGCCTGCGTAACTGTCGTCTGACTGTGATGCCTTAGAGGCATTGCGACGTACAAGTGGCTCAAGCAACCCAGTTATTTGCACAAAAATAAAAGTTGTGCTGCTGCCTTCAGTGTCCATTGTATGTTTATTATTTGGCAACTATTCGTATTCAGTGCTTTGTGCTCTAATAGTATGCATGTTCGGAGCTTTAGAATAAGGCAGTTGTTAAGATGTTTATTTGATCGGAATAGGAGCAGCGCAGCGGCGATAGTCTAGGCGTATAGCACGGACTCCGAGCGCGAGCGGTGTTCACGAGCAAAAGCGCTGAAGACGAGGACCCACTATACCGTTCCAATCCTTCTCTGCATAGTTTACACAAATGCAGATTTGTTAAGACTTATAGTGTCTGTCGTTCTCATAAGTTCTGTCGTTTGATTTCTACAGGAATGTCTGGATTTTTGTAGATATCTGTAGTTATTGCATTATGCGAAAGAGAAGTGAGGCGTGCAGACAGGACACAAGAATAGAGGAGTGGGCAATTCTGCTCTTGTGTCCTGTCTGCACGCCTCACTTTTTTTTTGCATAATGAATCCTTACCAACTAGCTCAGCAGCCTGTCGTTCTAGATGTTGCAATCGCTTCGTCCGTGTTTTCCTCATTCAATCGATTTTTGCGTAAAGTTATGTCGCAGCACCAACTACACGGTGAATATATCTATCTTGGGTTCTCAGAAAACAACTGGGCTTCATTCACACTGTTAGTTGCCATATCCGAAGGTTGCGGTATTCCCGCTAGTCGGACGCATGCAGCCGCAGTTTATATATGTAGTTATTCTGGGCATGGAATTTCTGCAAACGCACGGGGAAGCTGTGGATTGCGGTAGCAGTGAGCTTTCTCTCAACAGCGTCTTTGTCCCAGGAATCGTTGATGAATGACCACGACAGTATACATTTCCTGTTGTTGACAGGGTGACACTGCCTCATTGGTCGCTAGCTATCGCTGCAGTTGATACCGGCGGCTCATTTGACGCAATGGTTCAAACACGCACCGATGTCTGTGCTAAGAAGGACACATTGGTGCCTATAGTAGTGTCGTGTCCACTATCAATAAAACCACGTCATCGTAGGCACTAAACAGTTCTGCTGTAACCACGCTATTCCCCAACCACATGAAACTCGCTGTCTTCGACGACACGTACAATTCCGTTGTGGTCGTCAGTGACAAAACAAATTCACCAAATTAACAACTTATGCACCGACTTGAACCAAGAATTATAGAGTATGGTCAGCAAGTCTCTGTCACCGCATCAACTCATGCAAATACTGCCTTGGTACAAATACTTGGTACAAATGCTATCCCGACATTCTTCTGTATGAACTGTTCTAAGGCGAGAATTGTACCACTCTTACATCTTCGCACGCTCGCCACCGGATTCATACCACCTGAGCTCACTCTATCCTACAGAACCCTTATCGAGTCGCTTCTTCGGAACGTAACATTATTGCTGAGAAACCGCAAGAGATGTAAACGAGAAATGCCATCCAAAGTTCCTCGAGCCTCTGGGCTGCGCTAGTTTTACTGGTGAAGAAAAAAGATGGCCCTGGAAGGTTTGGCATTGACTACAGGAAGTTAAACGCAGCCACAAAGATGTCTGCCCGCTCCCGCAAATCGATGACCTGATAAGCTGCCTGCATTCTGCCCCTACTTTTCGTCGCTCGATATACGATCAGGCTATTGGTAGATACCTATGCAACGCGCCGACGAAGAGAGGACCGCGTTTGTGAGAGAGGAGAGTTTGTTAGAATGTATTCACAATTTATTTTTCATCTCGGATTACATATTTATTTTACCTTTCTTGTGTAAATTATTTATTAACCAATTTCGTTTATTTATTCAATCATATTACCACCCCATTCGTGGCATTTTCCCCAGAGTGGGTTTGTGCCCTTCATTGAGGCTTCATCATCATCATCACCATCTAGCGTTATTTTGTTCGAGCTTCGTTCGTAAGGCGCCCTCCACCTTCGAAACATACACGGACGCAATTCTTCGCGAACTCAAGTGGGAGATATGCCTGTGCTACCTGGATGATGTCATTTTCAGCCGTACGTTTGTAGAGCATAACATCCGCTTTAGCCTGCTTTTGGATTGTGTGGGGAAAGTTCGCTTGATTCCGAACTCTAAAAAGGACCGATTTCTTAAGCGCCAGACTTTTGAAATCTAAGGAAATCTAAGCACCAATTCTTTAAAACTGATGGTAGCGCTAAAAAGGAACGGACACACGATGAAAAGACGACACGACGACGAAGAAACGCTTCCGTTCCTTTTTAGCGCTACCATCAGTTTTAAAGAATGCATCACCAACTAGCCCAGCACCAAGTTTTATTGATCTAAGCACCAAGTTGCCCAAGAAGATGCCCTTGAGCAAGAAAGTCTTGCGGCTCTTTTCCTGTTCATAAATTCGGCTTTTATATTTACGGTCGCGCATTCATCACCGACCAGCATTCTTTATGCTCCCTTGTAAGACTTTGAGATCCGTCTTGTCGTTTGGCAAGATCAGCTTTACGACTTCAAGAATGACTCTCTTGTAACTTACAGGAGTGACCGCCTTCGAGCTGATGCCGATTGCCTTTGTCGCGTATCATTGGCGACGACACACTCCGACTAAAACAGCTTCGATGGCTTTCTTTCTCTCGTGCACACTGGGATGGCTTGAAGGTCGCTCGTGACGTTGGCTTTAATCCAAGTTCAGCAAGAATCGCTTTCTTGTGTGACACATCTGCGGCCAGTAAAAGTGCTCCTGAACATGCTGCAGCGTGTGGGCGAATCCCAAATATCCGTGTCGTCATCATGCATGGCTGGTAGCGCATCATCTCGAAATCTTTTTTGGCCAACAATAAGGAAGCGAGCCCCAGTAAGCCATCGCGTATAAAAAACCGGCCACTGGCTTTGGTAATGTAATCCGCGACAAAAAGAGGTTCCAAGCTTATGTCGTTACTGTGCTCCTGTCGGAAAGCGGTAACAATATTAAGCTGAACAGATTTTGTCGTTGCATTTTCTGCTGCTCACTCGATAACCTGAGACGATTTAGCTTAATTTATTGCGCCCTGCTTCGCAGTACCGTCAGAATATGCAAATGACCTACGCTTGACAACTGCAACAGCTTCTGTCCGTGAATATCCTCGCCTCTGCAATAACTTTGGTATAGAATTATTTCAGAAGCTATTGCCGAGCGTTTCGAGAAAGCAGCTGGATAGCTTGATCCAAAAAGACAAGACCTTTGCAGCGACGTTGTGCCCTCATTAGGGGGATGACATTCGCCATGGGCGTGACAGCATGAACTTAACTTACAACCCCCTGCACTATAGCCAGAATGCGAACAGCTACGTCACAGAACAGAATTGGAAACGAAAGGTACAAGCGTAGTAACGAGCTGCCGCACTATCATTTCGATAGGCAGAAGGTACCAGCAAACCTAGTGATAACCGCACAGTGGTACCTTTTTCATCGTCTTCGAAGGGGTATGTCAGTATATAGCTAAGACGCCAAAAGCCGACACTTTATAAAAAGCATGTGTTGGGCTTTACATGCCACGGTCCATGTGATGCCTTTCCTACATGCTAAATGTGGCGGGGCAAAAGCGCTCACCGGAACAGATGCAAATGGCGCACATTCCAAGGTCTGCTACAAAGCTTCGATCTCCTGATGGCATACGCACCATTCCACATCTTCTAAATTCACGGACATCGCTAACTATCTGAAAGTGAAATGTCAATAACTTAAGCTCCGTCTGGAAAACGTCCGAGTTGTTCAGCAGGAAAAATCCGCCGCTCGACGACACCAGTGCCACAGGAATATTGCTAATGCTGCTACAGAAGAACGATGCCAAGGTCAAACCGTCAGACCGGTAGGAGGGCTAACCAAGAGCTGGGCCCACGAGAGAATTTACATGTCAGAGCTGACATAATTGCCTCAACAAGAATTAACGAACCAAGCTAAATGAGTTACACAAGAGGCGTAATCAACCAAACTCACGCAAGCAATCGTTGAAGAGGTTGCCTTAGCTTAGGCTTTCTATGTTATCGTTGCTGTTGTATTGACAGAGCTGTTGTTATTGTAGTCGCAGAAAAATGGCTCATACCCACAAATGAATCGACCAAATAGAAGGATTTGAAAACGACTCACGGTAAGTAAAAAAACAAAAAACAACAGATAAAATCGTTAGAGATCGTTGTGAGGCATAATAAAGAAAAATTTGCTCAGTGATCATGTCACCGCTTATTTTCAACTCTCTTCTTTGTCCTCTTTGCTTGATCAAGCTAAACACTGGCTACGATAAGCATATATATTACTGAAACATCAACTCTCTCACCAGAGCCATGACCGAGTTTGGACAACCACCGCAGGGGCTCGGTAGAAGGCGGGTTAGAGTAAAGCAATGCCCGCCACCGGTGGCACCTGTCGCCCAGGTTGGCTCCGATCCCGGGGGTCAAGGCGAGAACCCTACTCACTGGCCGAGCCGTGATTGGTTGGCTGGTGGGCTCGGTTCGGAACAGTGCCGCTTTTTTTTTCGCTTGAACAACTTTTATTTGCCCTCAATATTTGAGATTGCTCATAGCTTAGCATTCTTGCAGTGCCTTATTTTTTTACACCGTGTTTAATTTGTGGGGTTTTAAAGGAGTTTAACGGTGTTTCCTTTGCGAGAGCATAGCCAATTGGATCATTTGTCCGTCGCCCTCACCACACCTGCATTTCGCGAATCTGTTACAACTTGCCAAAAAAAGGTTGAAGAGAGCAATGGCGATCTTCCGTAGTGGGTGTGTGCTGTAATAGAGGCCCAACAGCAACATCGGGGGTGTGGTCTTTGCGCTGTCTGGTCCTGCTGGTTGCCATTGGCCCAAGCTTGATCCTCAGCAGTGTATCTCTGGTGGCACATAGCTTTGCTACAGCCTGTACACCAAGCTTCGAAACTCTGCGGTGTGCCCCCCATCTCTGAGCAGCATGCCTTCCTTCAACATAAGACTGCCTTCCGAAAGAAAGCAAATTCACGCTTCTGGACAAACTAGTTATCGTCACCGCGCATGCTGCAGGGCAGTGGAGACCACCCGTGGCTTGGACACATCAGTTGGCACGCCACGCCGTCAAACCTTTACGACCAAATGGGAGCGCGTGCGTACATCATGTTAAGCCTAATTTTCTGGTTGGTGCAGCGTGGTGTTTGCACTTGTACAAAATGCAGCCAGTCGTGTCCCGATTTCGATTCTTCTTGCACTCGTGACCTTCCCTGAAGTCTAGTATAAACTTCTTGGTATAAGTGTGCGTTCGATCACGTTGTTCCTTCCCTGCTCCTCCTACTCTAGATTGCAAATGGCCCCAGACGCATGCTTGAATGTATGTACCTATATTGCGTCGAAGATGCCGCTAGGTTGTCCTGTGTGACTGAACTTGAAACCGCTTGACAACGAATGACGACATTAACTGAAGAGCAGACAAGGACCAGAACTTATATTGAAGCTATATGCATGTTGGAGTAAAGAAACAAAAGTGCAGAAATACGTAAGAAGTGTAGCACAAGTTAAATACCAATAGAAATCGTGACTTGCTATTACGTATACTGCATGCCCAGGCCTCCCAAACAACTGCAGATTTGTGCGATAAATTCATGCTTCCACGTATTGTCCCCTCCCGTCATCCAAGCTTCTTAGGTGGCACGGGCAAGCTGGCGGAATTTTTATCCGTTTCCCTGAGCTCCCCTTCCAGAGGAGACGATTTTCAAACTCTCGCCTCCAGTAACTTTTGCAATATATAAAGAACAGAACTTAAAATATTACTATGAGATCAAGTTCTTACAGCTGGCCCATGCTTGCATGGGGTGGCAAATCCTGTTTCGTTAGCGAATGCTTATTTCCTTCTCTGTTAAAGGGTGCACGTCCTTTACAGATTCCATCCATGAAATCTGTAAAAACATTGTACTGATTGCATGGTTACATGAGTTCGCGCTACGTATCACAAGACTCTCGAAACGAAGCGGACCGACCACGAAAAGGGAGCGATCACGATCGCTAAATTAGACCGTAAGATCTTTACTAGCTGTCGCAAAAGCGTGGCAGACCAGCCGTGGTGGCTTAGTGGCTTTGTCATTGGGCTCCAAAGCCCGAGAGCGCCGGTTCGAATCCTGGCCGCGGCGGCCGCATTTCCACGGGAGCGAAATGCGAAAACGCCCGTCTACCGTGCGATTGCTGCACGTTAAAAATATCCGAGATGGTCAAAATTAGCCCGGTCTCCCCCGCTATGGAATGATTCATAATCGCGCCCTGGTTTTGGCACGTAAGACCTCGTATGTATAAATAAGACAATCCGTAAATAAATAAAACTAGCTCTGGCTCCAGTTCCCCATTATCGAGGTAGAGAGAGGCCAACACGGCACACCCGCCGTGGTTGCTCAGCGGTTATGGTGTTGGCTGCTGCACGAGGTCACGGGATCAAATCCCGGCCACGATGGCCGCATTTCGATGGGGGAGAAAACATCCATGTGCTTAGACTTAGGTGCACCTTAAGTCACCACAGGTGGTAGAAATTTCCGGGGTCCTCCACTACGGCGTGCCTCATAATCACAAAGTAGTTTTAGCGCGTAAATACCATAGTTTTTTAATACGACTCGTTTACTTGCAGACGCTGCCAGCTTCTTGAGATGCTCATACAACTGGTTTGGTTCAAGCAGAACGGTGACGCTGTCACCCGAAATAGGAGAACCGGGGCCGAACGTCCATAGCCCGTGGAAGTTATTGATGGATGGTCCTCGACGACTCCATCGATGGCTAGCTGCATTCCCGGCTCGAGCGCATGTCATGGCTGACCCGCGAAGACGATCAGATGCAGCTCCTGAGGCACCTGAGCGCTCGCTGCACTGCGAACAACTTGGTCATGGTCGTCAGGCTCATCAAGCACAACATCCGCATAAATTCAGGACCCAAGCACATCCTGGAGGCAATGCACCCGGACGCATACCAGCCGTTCCAGGCGTCTCGGAACCTGAAGGATGTCGTGAGGTGGCACCGCCGAGCGTGAACAATTTTCGTTCGTTTCGCTGAGATCGCGCTTGCAGAGGAGATGATTTTCAAACTCTCGCTATGGTAACTTTTGCTATAATTAAAAAAGACAACATCAGGTGATTACCTTTGAGATCAAGTTCTAGCAGATGGCCCATGCCTGCCTGGCATGGCAAATCCTGTTTCGTTAGCGAATGCTTATTTCCTTCTCTGTTAAAGGATGCACGTCCTTTTCAGATTCCATCCACAGGATCTGTGGAAAACGTCGTACTGACTGCATGGTTACTTGAGTCCTTGGTAACTTCCGCTCCTGAACCGACCTTGAACTTGAGTGGGATTCGATTCACGTGGACCCATACAAACTCAGCCTTTGCCTCATGACTGCTCTTGAAAGCATGCATCTCGATGGTATGTGACTGTCGCCTTAGCGAGCGCTGTTTGGCTAAGCAAACTGCTTCGAGGTGTCCTTTCTTTCTATGGAACTTGCAAACAGCTCTGTTGGCAAGACAAAATTTCCGCTCACGCTCTTCTCGTCCGCAGATGTGACACGATCTGCGAGCGCCGGCGAGGAGCGTTTCTCTTGATCCCACTACGCGCCATGCGTTCTATGTATATATGCTATTGTCCAATAAAGGTCTGGGCATTCCTTCAGTCAATTCAGCTCCGAGTCACTTGGGTAGAGGCCGCTAGCGCCTGCCAGCACCCTACATCGTACATGGTGTCAGAAGTGGCCACCGTTCGCTCTATCTAATGACGAGCAAGCAGGACGCTGCGTTTTCCGGTGTACCTGGACTCCAACAGCGATCGACATTCGACTTCGGCGACCCAAGTGCATTATCTACCTGGATTGATGAGTTCGGGTACTACGCCTACCCTAGAGGATTGATCGAAGCTACCGACGAGGTTGAGGTACGAACGCTTCTTTATTGCAGCGGTACCAGCGGTAGAGACCCGCGCCTCCTACCCCGCGCGAGTCTCTCCCGCTGGGACCGCTCGTTTCTCCTTCGGCTGCGCGTAGGCTACTACAACACGGCCGCCAGAATGCACAGACTGCACGGAAGAGGCAGCCCCGCGTGCTTGGATTGCGGCAAGGAGAAGACGCTTGAGCACCTTCTGCTCCGCTGCCCGGCCTTCGATGTTGAGCGCACTGCGCCCTTTGCATCATACCGTCGTGTGGGACTGCCCTGTGACTCGGAGGGAGCACTTCTCTTTCCGGCAGCCCACCCTTCCATTGTCAAGAAAGTATTTCCTGCCCTACTTGACTTTTGTTGTGAAACGCAGCTGACAGCGCGGCTATAAGCCCCGCATTGCTTCTTCAACCTTCTTCTTATTTTTTTTCCGCCATCTTTTCCTTCTCTCCCTGATCTTTTTCTCCCCACTCCCCTTTCCCTGTGCAGTGCTGTTGAGGTGTCCTCCTTTGAGAGACAGTTACGGCACTGCACTTCTCTCTTCCTCTCCTTCAAATGTCCCGACTACACACACTTTATGGCATGGGTGTTCAAGCTCGACACATGCTGGCATCTTTCAACTTGTCGGCCGAAGAAGTTCAGTCGTACAGTGTTGTTGAAAGCAAGTTCACCTCGTATTTCGTGCACCCGCTAAATGAAGTTCACGAAAGATATTGTTTTCAGAAGTACACGCATCAAGGAGACGAAACCATCCATTCTTTTTTATTCCACCTTGGGATACATCGTAAAAAGATGCAACCATGGCTCAGCGTTCATCGAGGACAGGTTCGTTCGAAACCGATTTATGGTTGGTTTGCTAGCAGCAGTTTATTGAGACAACTCTGCCATACTTCCGGCTTGCTGCTTGATAAAGCGCTTCTGCATGCACGGCTGCACGAAGATGACCAACGAGAAAAACGTGAAAGAAAAAGCCAGTTATCTGGGCCAGTCGCCGTTGATATAGCGAAACACTGGCCAACGAGAATGCAGTCACGTAATCAAGCGTCCAGATCAAGGGAAACGATCCTTGCCGGCGCGCACAGGTCGTGTCACTTATACGGACGAGAAGAGCATCAGCGGAAATTCCGTCCTGCCAAAAAAGTGTTTGCAAGTTTTGCAAATACAAAGGACACTTCAAAGCAGTTTGCTTAGCCAAACAATGCACGCAAAGCCGACAGTCACATGCCATCGAGATGCATGCTAGCAAAAGCAGTCATGTGGCAAAAGCTAAGTGTGTTAGGGTCGATGTGAATCGAGTCCCACTCAAGTTCAAGGTCGACACAGGAGCGGAAGTTACCGTCGTTCCAAGCACTTTTTCAGTAGTACCGCCGCGGCTCGTAAAACCGGAGGGCAATCTCACCGGTCCAGGAAATTGTCCTTTGAAAGTAACACCTAGGCTATAGTTCACAGCTACGTTGGAGTGGAAGAGCCGCAGCTGTGTACAGTCAGTATACGTCATGACTCCGCAGTCTACACCTCTGCTAGACACCCTGCTATCCTCGCATTAGGAGTCGTGAAGTTCATCGACGCTGCCCAGTAACCTGAAAAACAAGCCAGTTCTGCAAGCGACGCAATCCCTGGCCAGGACATCTTCGAAGGGCTTGGTACTGAGGGGAAGAGTACACTATTCGACTGAAGTCAAATTCCAGGCCACTTTCTCTCAGTGTAGCTCTCACAATTCCCACTTCTTTGTACAACTAGGTAAAGCAGGAGCTGGACAATATGGGAAAACTACGTGTCATCAGGGGCAGTAGGAAGCCGACGCCATCGTGTGTCGGTCTGGTCGCAGTACCGAAGGCGTCAGGCGACATCCGAATGTGAATGGGCTTAACGAAGCTCAACAAAGAAGTTCTCCGTGAAATACATGTGCTTCCAACGGTCGAATGGGTGCTCGGTAAACTGGGCGACGCCAAAGTGTTCTCGAAGCTGGACGCGACTGCAGAATTTCACCAAGTGCGGTGGCCCCAAGAATGCCAAGAGTATACCACATTCATGACACCATTTGGACGCTGCGGCTACTGTCGTCTACATTTTGGCTTGACTTCAGCACCGGGATATTTTCAGAAAGAAAGGGCTCGAATTATGGAGTGGCAATTGAACGTCATCAACATAATACACGCCATCCTGTTTTTTTGGCAAATATAGAGGAGAGCATGACTAGCGACTCGTGGAGGTTCTTGAAAGTCTAAACACAACCGGAGTTAAATTCAACAAGTCAAAATGATGCTTCGGTCGAGACAAAGTAGAGTTTCTGGCTGTGGTGATCGACACCAACAATATCTCGCCAGGTCCCAGCAAACTCGAAGCACGGCCCAACTTGGAGCCACCGAAGGACGTTGCCGTGGTTAGGCGGTCCCTCGGCATGGCTAATAATATTGGTCGTTTCCTGTCCAACATTTCGCAGGCAACCGCCCCTATTCGCGCCTTGCTAAGCGAGAAAAATGCATAACAAATTGGACCGCTTCAAGAGGCCGCTTTTAGTCGGGTAAAAGCGATGCTCACCTCGGACCTGTTCGTCGCTAAGTTTCATCCCGATTGTAATACCATTGTTTCATGCGACGCGAGCTCATTTGCATGGGAGTTGTTTTTCTGCAGGAACAACCGTCGGGCGGGCGACGCGTGGTAGCGTTCACATCCAGGTCGCTTACTGAAGCGGAACAGCGCTACAGCCAAACAGAGAAAGAGGCGCTGGCGGTAGCATGGGCAGTGTACCTTTTTACCAAGACGTGCTCCGCCTAAACTTCACTGTAAAAACCAATCACCAGGCGCTGGTAACACTACTTGGAAACGCTGACTTGGACACGATGCCCCCACGTATTCCAAGGTTTCACATCGAACTTATGCGCTACCAATTTAGCGTAGTCTACGTTCCTGGCAAAAGCTAGCCACTGCGGATACTCTTTCCAGGGCTTCGGATGAGAAGTCGTCGATCAGTATGGTGGATGGTGGTAGAGGAGTTTCTGGAATTTCAAGTTGCTACGGTCACAGACACGAAGCTGGTTACTGAAGATGATGTTCGCAGGGACCAAAACTGGACTGGGAATGCAATCAGTTCGTCAAATACTGCACTCAAGGCTGGCCTCGTCGAGAGAGGCTTTCGGAGGACCTCAAGAAATAGTGGAGCCATCGAGGTGATCTTTGTGCAACGGCGTCCTGCTAAAAGGTAATCGCTTTGTCGTTCCGGCTTTGCTGCAAATGCATACGCTCGAACTTATCCAAGAAGGCCACCAGGGAATTAACCGATGCCGTCTAAGGGCCCAGGATTCCGTACGGTGGTACGGACTTTCGCAGCAAATACGGGACAGAGTACCTCGCTGCAGACAGTGTGCAGTCAAACGAGCGCAAAGAAGTAACGAAGACTCCAGAGCAACCGTGGCAAGACGTAGGAATGGACTTGTTTATTTACAAGGGACACAATTACCTACTAGTTGTTAATCATCGTTCTCGCTACCCTGAAGTCATCTACATGCGAAGCACGAACTCTGAGGCGGTCATCAATCCAGTCAAAAGCAACCTTGCTCGTTTTGGCATTCCCGCAGTAGTACGAAGTGATAACGGACCGCAATTTCCTTCACATGCCTTTGCAGTTGTCGCGAAATGATATGACTTCCAACACATCCCCTCAAGTCCAAAATACCCGCAGTCAAACAGGTAAGTTGAACGGACGGTGCGTACGATAAATAATCGTTTGCGAAAGCAGACAATCTTTTTCTGGCTTTTCTGTCGTACCGAGAAACTGCTGGCGTCACAGGGTTCAGCCCAGCGCAGCTACTGTTGGGTCGCAGCTTGCGAACCACCTGGAGCTGAAGTGGCCTGCGCCCGACAATGTCAAGTGCCAAGACGAAGAAGTTAGGAGGTGGCAGGAGAAATACTTCGATCACCGTCATGCTGCGACCATCCTTCCTCCGCTGCAGCCGGCAGATGCGGTGTGGATTCGAGACATCAAGGATACGGCGTGTGTCCTCAGCCCAACCTCCAAGCCCCGCTCGTACGTCGTGGAAACACCCAACGCGGTTCCTGTGCGTAATAGGATGCATCTAGTGCGCTATTCAGACCCAACTATGAGCCAGCTCAACGAGCCAACTCGGAGTAAAAACCTCGAGCAGCTCGAAGGTCAGACCACAGAAACAGACGTCACGGCAACAAAAACGCCCCAAATCTCCAATGATTGGCGATTGAGAGTCACCAGGTTTGGCTGCTGAGTCAAGACTCCGAGAAGACTTGCGAAGGGTTTGATGTTTCTTGTGAGGATATCTCGGGGGAGAGATGCAGATGGTGCTACGTGTCATGCGTTGTTTATATGGTGTTGTGCAATAAAATTTGGACATCCGTTTGGTCAACTCGGCTCCGAGTCAATCGGAAAGACGCGGCTAGCGTCTCCCAGCACTCTGCATTGTACACTCTGAGTTTGCCGCTCGACGGCCCCACTGCGACATGAGTGTTGCTACCACTGCTACAGAACAACGATGCCAAGGTCAAACCATCAAGCCGGTAAGAGGGCTAGCGAAGAAGTGGGATATTGCCCACGAGAGAATTTATACGTTAGTGCTGACTTGATTGCCTCCAGAAGTACTACAGATGCAAGCTAAATAAGTTACATGAGAGGCCTAGTCAACCAAAACTCACGCAAACAATCGTTGAACGGGTTGCCGCAGCTGACGCTTTCTATGTTGTTGCTGTCGTATTGTCAAAGCTGTTGCTCTTGTAGTCGCAGAAAATGGCTCATGCCCACAAATGTACTGACCAAATAGAAGGATTTGAAAACGACGCACGGTAAGTAAAAAACAAAAACTAGAGATAAAATGACTACAGATGGTTCTGGGGCATAATAAACAAAAAAAATATGCTCAGCGATTACTTCGTTTATTTTCAACCCTCTTCTTCGTCCTCTTCTACTTGGCAAAGCTAAATACTGGGACAGATAAGTATATATAGTTCTAAAACATCAACTCTCTCACCAGAGCCATGACCGAGAGGAAGGAGAGGCTTGTTCGAACGGCCACGTTTGCGATGAGCTCCGCTGGAAACAGCGCATCGGCCCTCGGCCGAGGATCACACCCGCCTTCAACTACTGATTCCGGTAATTATAAAGTCGTTCTCCCTCGTCTACCGACTGGCAATACCGTTCTCAACTCAGTTTTCCTGCATGCTGACCTGGCAGGGCGGCCGTATCGGGCCCCGGACTTTCGCGATGCACTCCTTTCAGTGCTAAATGCAACTGATATCCTTGGCGCTGGACAATACCAGATGAGCCATTTGTGGTTAGTCACATGTGTCAACAGCATCGCGAAACAGAAACTTGTCGACAAAGGCGAGTTGCTGGTGAAGGGCCTCAAGTGCCTTGTGATAGACCCGGAATGCAAGAATATCAAGATGAAGCTTCTTTGGCTTCCCCCACACCTCGAACAGAGACGGATTGTTGAAGCGCTAGAGCCATATGGCACAGTGCAGTCCATCACGAGAGAAATGTGGCGGTGTGACGGCATGGAGGGCTGGCAAATGACTAATCGAGACGTAGCGTTCACATTGAAAGATGGGGTTTCTGCCAGTAATCTGCCACATCTATTGAGCATATACGGCCACCAGTGTCTCATCTTGGTTCCTGGCCGACCACCACTTTGCCTCCGGTGCAACAGAGTTGGGCATATCCGGCGACAGTGTAGAACACCGCGCTGCAGTAACTGTCACCGCTACGGTCACCCTGCAGATGCATGCGTCGGAACCTACGCCGACAAGCTTCGTGGAAATAGACCATCTGAAGATGACACCATCACCGATCATCTAATGGATGTGAGCGAAGTTGTGGATGCAACTGGCGAAACACTCCCTGAGACTCGTGGACAAGAACAGATTAAGCCGTCATCGGCTGAAATTAGCCTCAGCCAGAAGCCTGCGAGCGAGGATGAGGCTAAGGCGCCTGACGACGAACCAACTGTGTCATGGGCAGAATCGCCACCAGTTCAAGATCGCCCACCGTCAGTGGAATCTGGATCTACGTGCGAGGCAGCTAAGAAGCGTCCAGCGCCATCTGACAATCCATCGCCCTCGGGAAAGGAGGCTCGCGTTCCCAAAGTGTCAAAGTTGACAGAACCGCTCCGGGGAAAGCCTACTCCTGCAGATGTACCTTGTGTTAACGTGCACCAAAAGGTCCATAGCGCATCACCTCATCAAGAAGGGAGTGGTGCACCTCTGGAGCAGCGTTTAAATGCTGCACCTACATAGGTAATCATGGCGGGCGCTCTTCCCTTCCATTTTGGCACTTTAAATGTCCGTGGCTTACGAAGTAAGCGACGGCAAGTACAGCTTCTTCATTTGTTACGCAGTAGAAAATTAGATATTGCTGCTATTCAAGAAACAAAGATTGAATCCGACGAAAACACAGAAGTAGCTCTATCTCCCTTCCTGTCTGACTATAATGTTTGTGTCAGTCATGCAGTAGGCGTTTCCGCAGGTTGTTTGTTATTTGTTAGCAAACATTTACAATGTGATTTGCTACATTTGTTTACAGACGGGGAAGGGCGCCTAATCTGTTGCGATATTGATATCAGTGGCACGAGCTTCAGATTTGTGTGTGTTTATGCCCCGAACAAGTTACGTGATCGCGAGTGTTTCTTCTTATCCCTAGAACATCATTTCTGTACTGATCGTGCATTGGTCGTCTTCGGAGACTTCAATTGTGTATGTAACGCGCAAGATCGTACGTCACTGAAGCTGAGACGCGATCCAAGTAGTGATGCTTTGCAACGCCTGATATGTGATTATCAGCTTGTGGACATTGGGGAAAATGAAAAGGCGGGATGCCGATATACACACTTCCAGGGTACCTCGCATGCAAGACTTGACCGAATTTACGTTTCACTTAGCGCACTACCTCTTATTTATGGTTACACTGTTCACCCTATATTCTTCAGTGACCACTGCCTAGTGTCAGCATCGTTTGGCAGCCGTCGTTACCAAAGTCGGCGTATGTGCTGGGAGCTGTGGAAGTTTAATAACCAGTTACTTTCGCGAGAGTGTTTCTTAAATCGTGTTACTGAGCTTATAGCTCATGTCTCATGCCGCAAGGACTTGCCACTCTTTGCTTTGTGGGAATTATTCAAACAGGAAGCTAAAATGATAGCTATCGAAGAGTCATCAATATTGGCGTTTGAAAAAAAGACTAATTACAAAGCATTGCATAGACTATTGTGTGAATTGCATGAGCTTGAATGCCTACATCCAGGTCAATATATTGATGATATTCATAAGGTCAAGGTGCAGTTACAAGCTTTGAACGCAGAAAAATACAGAGGTGCGCTTGTGCGTGCGCGAGAGCAGCGTTTCCTGGAAGAACAGCCTTGCAGTAGGGCCCTTGGTGATGAGCGCCGGCACGCGCTGTCTAAACAAATACTGGAGATAGAGTATGGTGGAATCATTGTTAATGAGCCTACTATAATAACTAAAGCGTTTTTTGAACATTATTAAAAACTATTTCGAGACCATAAGCCATTGGATACAGATGCTGCCAAAAAATTGTATCGTTGCTGCCCCAGTTAAATCAGGATGATTACGATTATACAAATGAAAACATTGATATTAATGAGGTAACTGCATGCATCGATTCGTTAGCGAAGGGCAAGACGCCCGGCCCGGATGGCCTTACTGCCGAATTTTATCAGTGTTTTCGTTCCCTCTTATCGCCATTACTACTTAAGGTGTACCGAGAGGCCTTGGAAGCAGGGTACTTAACCGCCACAATGTATGAAGGACACACCGTTTTTATAGCCAAAAGCGATGATGAGACTAAATTGCAAAAAGTGGACGGATATCGGCCTATCTCCTTATGCAATGTGGATTATAAAATTTTTGCTAAGGTATTAGCTAACCGTTTGCAAGTTGTAATAAGATCTGTGGTCGGTGATCATCAAACATGTGGCATCAGGGGCCGGTCCATTCAGACGAACATTCATGTTGCGAGATCGGTGCTAGAGTGCGTAGCTGAGGGGATTGGACAGGTGGCAATGGTACAGCTAGATCTGGCTAAGGCGTTCGACAGGGTGAATCACGCATTCCTGTTTACTGTACTAGAGCACACAAATATAATAATAATAATAATAATATTTGGGGTTTTACGTGCCAAAACCACTTTCTGATTATGAGGCACGCCGTAGTGGAGGACTCCGGAAATTTTGACCACCTGGGGTTCTTTAACGTGCACCTAAATCTAAGCACACGGGTGTTTTCGCATTTCGCCCCCATCGAAATGCGGCCGCCGTGGCCGGGATTCGATCCCGCGACCTCGTGCTCAGCAGCCCAACACCATAGCCACTGAGCAACCACGGCGGGTCACATAAATATCGGATCTCTGCTCGTTAGAGGTATCAGGACATGTTATGCTAATGGATCAACCAGATTAATAGTGAATAGCTCTCTCTCCGATCCAATTAGGCTTTTATCATCAGTACGACAAGGATGCCCTTTGTCACCGCTTCTGTTCTGTTTGTATTTAGAGCCACTTTGTATGAGCATTCTTAAAGAACAAAATTTCCAGGGGTTTAAATTACTGACTAATGAGGTTCGGGTTCTTGCGTATGCAGACGACGTGGCCTTTTTTTGTACCGATAAAAAGAGTGTTGAGACTGCTCTTGCAATTACAGAAGAATTTTGTGCGGCGTCTGGTGCAAACGTTAATTTTGACAAAAGTTCAGGTTTTTGGTTTGGATTATGGGCCACAGTGCCATCACATTACGCAGGCATTCAATGGAAAGAGGATCTTCGTTATTTAGGTGTGCCTCTCTCACAGTATAGAAATAGCAACGCTCATTGGTCGGGAGAAGTTGGCAAAATTCAACGTAAAGTGAACTCATGGCGAGGGCGGAATTTGTCAATGTTCATTCGTGCTGAGGTGTGCAACGTGTTCTTAGCTTCCCGTCTGATGTATGTGCTGCAAGTACTGCACTGCTCACGACTTCGCCTTCAGGCACTGCATCGCGTATTTGCAACATTTATTTGGAGTTCGAGCTGTGAATCGATGCGGCGCGACAATCTGTTCCTCCCCCTTGAACGTGGTGGCCTAGGATTAGTACACCTCTTTGTCAGACAAATTGTGTCTCGCCTGTTTTTCTTTCGAGACAGTGACCATCCGTTTTTGCGTGAAATGTTGCAACTCCGTTTAGTTCAGTATGTTCCTAATATAGTAGTGTCATCAAATGTAATGGATGTCCCACAGGCTCCTTGGGGCTTTCTCAAAGAGGTTGTTGACACATTTCTTTTCTTGAAAGTTAGATTCAGCCTGGAGTATGTGTTCACTGCCAGTCGAAAAGCAATTTCTGCGGCACTGGTGGACTCTATTTTCCCAGATCCTTTGTATCGTGCACCTTATTTAAGCCGACCTTATCAGGATGTACTTAAGCGCGTCCGAAAAATGTGTGTCCCTCCTGGAGTAAAAACATTTTTCTTTAAATTACATTCAGAAACACTTCCTGTGAAAACTTGGTTAAATTCGAGGGGTTGCTTTGTGCCATGGACAACAAACTGTCGGCTCTGTCCACGTGCCGAAACCATAGATCATTGCTTCATAGACTGTAGGGACGCTGTATTTTTTTGGGACATTCTCCAACGGACGCTTAAAAAGGACATTGACATAACTCCATATTCAATTAGGTTTCTGCCGTTTAACGTTCCGGGTGGTCCTCCCTATGACATGTTCATTACACTTGGCTTATATAGCCTGTGGAGAAGTAGACTGTGTGATCGCCATGCCGAAAGCCCGCGATCTACAAAGTCCTTCTTTCGTGAAAGTGCTGCCTATGTAAGAAGTGTGTACGCCGCGCAGGAATCTCCACCAGACTGGATGCACTTGTTGGACGCATGTGTGTGTTTGTCCGAGTTTTAAGTGTGTAGTTGTGTCAACATCGTAATACACTTTAAGTTTTGTTTTCCATGTAATAAAGAAAAAAAAAGAGCCATGACCGAGTGGGACAACCACCGCAAGGGCTCGGTAGGTGGCGGGTTAGAGTAAAGCAATGCCCGCTACCGGTGGCATCTGTGGCCCAGGTTGGCTCCGATCCCGGGGGTCAAGGCAAGCACCCTACTCACTGGCCGAGCCGTAATTGGTTGGCTGGTGGGCTCGGTTCGGAACAGTGCCACTTTATTTCTTTCGCTTGAACACCTTTTCTTTCCCCTCAATATTTGAGATTGCTTATAACTTGCTTATAGATTGTTTATGCTTATATTTTTTCAGCGCTGATATTTTTTTACATCGTGTTTAATGTGTTTAATGAACCCTACTCACTGGCCGAGCCGTGATTGGTTGGCTGGTGGGCTTGGTTCGGAACAGTGCCACTTTTTTTCTTTCGCTTGAACACCTTTTCTTTCCCCTCGATATTTGAGATTGCTTATAACTTGCTTATAGATTGTTTATGCTTATATTTTTTCAGCGCTGATATTTTTTTTACATCGTGTTTAATGTGTTGGGTTTTAAAGAAGTTTATTGGTGCTTCCTTTGTGAGAGCCTAGCCATTTTGACCATCCGTCCGTTGCCCTCACCCCACTCGCATTTCGGGAATCTGCCACAACCTGCGAGAAAACTTAAAAGGGAGCAAGCGCCATCTTCCGTAGTGGGTGTGTGCTGTAATTCACGTTCAACAGCAACCTCGGGTTCGGGTGTACGGCCTTTGCGCTGCCTTGTGCTGCTGGTCGCCATTGGCCTAAGCTTGATCCTCAGCAGTGGATCGCTGGTGGCATATAGCTTTGCTACAGCCTGTACGCCAAGCTTCGAAACGCTGCTATGTGCCCCGCATTCTTCTGCAACATTCTTTCCGTGAACATAAGAATGCCTTCTGCAAGAACGCAAGTTCGCACTTCTGGACAAACCATCGTCACCACGCATACAGCAGGGCAGTGGAGACCACACGCGGCTCGGACACATCAGTTGGCACGCCACGCCGGTCAAATCTTTCCGACCAATGGGAGCGCGCGCGTACTTGACGTGAAGCCGTATTTTCTGGTGAGCGCAGCGTTTTTGAACTTGTACAAAATGCAGTCGTCGTGTCCCTATTTGGATTCTTGCTGCACTCGTGTTATAACTGATCTTCCCTAAAGTATAGTATAAACTTCTTGTTATAAGTGTGCGTTCGATCGCGTTCATTTTTCCCTGGTCCTGCTACTTTAGATTGCAACGACCACAGGTGCGTGGTTCAATATATGTAATTACGTCGAAGAGTGCTGTAGGTTGTTCTGGGTTATTGACCATGCAACCGCATGAGGACGAATGACGATATCAACTGAAGAACAGACAAGGACTTCAACTGACATTGAAAATGTTGCATGTTGAAGTAAGGAAACAAAAGTCCAGAAACACGCAAGATGAGTAGCACAAGCTAAATTCCATTAGAAATTGAGACTTGCTATCGCGTATACTGCATGCCCATGCGTCATGAACAACGACAGATTTGTACGATAAATTCAGACTTACACGTGTTATGCTTTCCCGCTTCATCTCAGCTCCTTAGGGTGGCATGGGCAAGCTTGCGCATTTTTTTTTTTCGTTTCGCTGAGATCGCGCTTCCAGAGGAGGTGATTTTCAAGATCTCGCCTCTAGTAACGTTTGCCATAATCAAAAAAGACAACTTCACCTGATTACTCTTGAGATAAAGTTCTTGCACCTGGCCCATGCCTGCCTGGCCTGGCAAATCCTCTTTCGTTAGCGAATGCTTATTTCCTTCTGCGTTAAAGGATGCAGAACTTTTACAGATGCCATCTATGAGATCTGTGGAAAACGTTGTACTGATTGCATGGTTACTTGAGTTCGAGCTACGTATCATGAGACTCACCAAATAAAGCTAGCCCACCACGAAAAAGGAGTGAGCACTATTGCGAAATTAGACCGTCAAACCTTTACTAGCGGTCGCATAAGTTTTGCAGGCCAGCCGTGGTGGCGTAGTGGCTTTGGGGTTTCGCCCCAAAGCCCGAGGGCGCCGGTTCGCATCCTATCCGCATCTCGACGGGAGCGAAATGCAAGAACACCCATCTACAGTGTGATTGCTGCACGTTCAAAATATCCGACACAGCCAAACTTAGCCCGGAGTCCTCCGCTATATGGAGCGCTTCATAATCGTGTCGTCATTTCTGCACGTAGGGCCCCAATATTCATTCACCATGAATTAGCTAATCCATAAATAAATAAAACTTGTGTGCTTGGTTATGTCATTTCTGTACCTTAGGGCCCATCCAGACCCCGTCTGTCCGGAGCCAGGTATTCTTAGCACCCTCTGCAGCGTCACCGATCTGACCGCCGCCGTGGTCAGTTGCTTCGCGGCTGCTGTGGACTGAGGGCGGGGGTTTGGTTGTTGTATTCATATAGGAGGTTATGGCCAAGTACTGCACCAGGGTGGCCAATCCTGCTCTGGTGAGAGAGTGCGTTACCGGTTCTGGTCACTGGGATCAGGCCGCAATCCAGGCCTGTTTGTGCAATTTTCTCAACACACGGTTCTTTTTTTGTATTTTCCGGTGGAGAATTGCGCGGCACCGGGATTTGAATAACGGTCCCCTTGCACGGAAGACGGATACTCTACCGTCCCCGCAGGAGTTAAATTAAAAACTAAATTATGGGGTTTTACGTGACAAAACCACTTTCTGATTATGAGGCACGCCGTAGTGGAGGACTCCGAAAATTTCGACCACCTGGCATCTTTAGCGTGCACCTAATTCTAAGTACACGGGTGTTTTCGCATTTCGCCCCCATAGAAATGCGGCCGCCGTGGCCAGGATTCGATCCCGCGACCTTGTGCTCAGCAGCCTAACACCATTGCCACTGAGCAACCACGGCGGGTCCCGCAGGAGTTGTACGCCTCATTTAACCTACAGTGGTGCCCTATTTGATCAGTCAAGATGGACCAATCTGAGCTCGGTTATACCGCACGGATGGCACTCGGCTAGAGAACCTGGTATTTATGACCGGTACAAGGGTGGCGATACATAATACAGGCCGCCATTGGAACCTGAACCTGTCAACGTTTAACGTTAGAACGCTATCTAGTGAGGCGAGTCTAGCAGTGGTATTGGAGGAATTAGAGGGTAGTAAATGGGATCTAATAGGGCTCAGTGAGATAAGGAGGACGAAAGAAGCATATACAGTGCTAAAAAGCGGGCACGTACTGTGCTCATTTCGGCGAATGAGAAGTATTTACAAATATGTTTTATTGTTTTGATAATCACGTGTATCTCTTCTGTAACAAAATAGGCTTCAGTCAGTATAGCACAAGGTAATATTGCAAGCAGAAGTGCCTACGTCTAGTGTAGCACTGATTCCATGGCCTTAATTCTTGTCATGTATTCTTCATTACACTCGATGATCTTTTTATGGCGCAGCTTCAGTGTGCTCGTAAAAGTAACATGATTCGAGTAATGGTGAGGCCATGAAGCGAAAAAATCACGAACAGTTCGAGAACCTAGAATCCAACCTGGCAACCATGGCTAGACAAGTAATATAAGCTATAAGTGTAACGCTTCAAAAACGTGATTAAAAAGTAAATCCTTACAAAATCAACACCTCACGGATGCAACTACACAACTGTCGTCTGACTGTGATGACTTCGGTGCATTGCAGCGTACAAGTGACTCAAGCAACCCAGTTGTCACAAAAATAAAAGTTGAGCTGCTTCCTTCAGTGCCCATTGTGTGTTTATTAATTTTTTAACTATTCGAATTCTGTGCTTTGTGCACTAATAATATGCATCTTCGGAACCTTAGAATAAGGCAGTTGTTAAGGTGTTTATTTGATCGGACTAGGAGCAGCGCAGCGGCGATAGTCTAGGCGTATAGCACGGACTCCGAGCGCGAGCGGTGTTCACGAGCAAAAGCGCTGAGGAGGATCTACTATACCATTCCAATCCTTCTCTACATAGTTTACACAAATGTAAATTAGTTAATACTTATAGTGTGCGTCGCTCTCATAAGTTCTGTTGTTTGATTTCTACAAGACTGCCTGCATTTCTGTAGATATATCTGTAGTTATTGCATTATGCGAAAAAGAAGTGAGACGCGCAGACAGGACACAAGAATAGAAGAGTGGGCAACTCTGCTCTTGTGTCCTTTCTGCACGCCTCACTTCTTGTTTTGCATAATGAATCCTTACCAACTAGCTCAGCTGCCTCTCGTTCTAGATATTGAAATCACTTCTTCCATGTTTTCCTCATTCAATCGATTTTTGCGTAAAGTTATATCGCAGCACCAATTACACGGTGACTATATTTATATTGGGTTCTCAGAAAACAACTGGGCTTCATTTACACTGTTAGTTGCCATATCCGAAGGCTCAGTTATTCCCGCCGGTCGGACGCATGCAGCCGCAGTTTATATATATGTAGTTATCCTGGGCATGGAATTTCTGCAAACGCGCGGGGCAGCTGTCGATTGCAGTAGCAGTGAGCTTTCTCTCAACACCCTCTTTTTCTGAGGAATCGTTGATGGATGACGACGACAACATACATTTCCTGTTGTTGACGGGGTGACACTGCCTCCGTGGTCGCTAGCCATCGCTGTACTTGATACCAGCGTCTCATTGGACGCCATAGTTCAAACACGCACCGATTTCTGTGCTAAGAAGGACACATTGGTGCCTAGTAGCATTGGGTCCGTGATCAATCAAACCATGTCATTGTAGGCACTAAACTGTTCTGCCGTACCCGTGCTACTTCCCAAACGCACGAACTCGCGGTCTTCGACGACAACGTGTACAGTTTCGTTATAGTCGTCAGTGACAAAACGAATTTCCCAAATTAAAACAAATGTGCCCACTTGAACCAAGAATTAAAGAGTATGGTCAGCAAGCCTCTGTCTCGGCGTCAACTCGGCGACTTGGTACAAATGCTATCCCGACATTCTTCTGTGTTTGAACTCTTCTAACGTGAGAATTGTACCACTCTTCCATCTTCGTACGCTCGCCATCGGATTCATACCGCCTGAGCTCACTCTATCCTACAGAAACCTTATCGAGTCGCTTCATCGGAACGCAACATTATTGCTGAGAAACCGCAAGAGATGTAAACGAAAAATGCATTCCAACGTTCCCCGAGTCTGTGGGCAGCGCTAGTTTTACTGGTGAAGAAAAAAAAATGGCTGTGGCTTAGGTAAGGTTAAGCCCAGGATGCGAAGCATACTAGCCTTTATTTTAGTTGTTGAACCACTGTTTAGCCTGGTGAAGTGCTGTTGCTTGGCTATATTTGGTTCGGCTAGACGAAGAAACAACTCATGCATTACTGCTTCGCCTTCAAGAGTGGAACGCGACAGCGTTCCCGTCGACCCGCCAAGGAGTGTAAGACAATGGGCTACAGGGCAGCGACTACGCGCCCCGCATTGGACGCGGTGAGCGTCGAGCAAAGCAGCGTTCGGCGCGGCAACGAAATGTGCGCCTGAGCAAGAGACGCACGCCTTCGAAACAGCTCCTTTCTAAGGCAACACCGCATTCACTAGAGGCGCTTTTGTACCGCTTTGAAGCATCGTACTCGTGGCTCAGTGGTAGCGTCTCCGTCCCACACTCCGGATACCCTGGTTCGATTCCCACCCAGCCCGTCTTGCAAGAGTTGAGCCAAAGCCACTTCTCCTCTGTCGTGACGTCACGGTGTCACGTGGTTTCAAGGCGACACCGCCGCGCCTGAGGAGCTGGGTTGAGCTCTCGTAATATGCTTCGCATAAAAACGTGGCGCTTGAATGTTTGGCATTGACTACAGGAAGCTAAACGCAGTCAAAAAAATGTCTACTGGCTCCCGCAAATCGAAGACCTAATAGGCTGTCTGCGTTCTGCCCCTACTTTTCGTCGCTCGATATACGATCATGGGTATCTATTGGTAGATACCTATGCAACGCGCCGACAAAGAGAGGACCGCGTTTGTGAGACAGGAGAGTTTGTTAGAATTTATTCACAGTGTATTTTTAATCTCGGATTACATATTTATTTTACCTTTTTTGTGTTATTTATTTAGAGGTTTCATCATCATCGTCGTCGTCGTCGTCGTCGTCATCATCTAGCGTTATTTCGTTCGAGCTTCGTTCGTAACGCGCCCTCCACCTTTAAAACATTCAGGGACGCAATTCTTCGCAAACTCAAGTGGGAGATATGCCTGTGCTACCTGGATGATGTCATTTTCAGCCGTACGTTTCTGAAGCCCAGCACCCGCTTTAGCCTGCTTTTGGATTGTGTGGGGAAAGTTGGCTTGATTCCGAACTCTAAAAAGTGCCGATTTCTTAACTGCCAGACTTTGGAAATCAAAGGAAATGTAAGCACCAAGTTTCCCAAGAAGTTCTTGAGCAAGAAAGTCTTGCGGCTCTTTTCCTGTTCATAAATTCGGCTTTTATATTTACGGTCACGCATTCATCACCGACCAGCATTCTTTATGCTCCCTTGTAAGACTTTGAGATCCGTGTTGTCGTTTGGCAAGATCAGCTTTACGACTTCAAGAATGACTTTCCTGTAACGTACAGGAGTGACCGCCTTCGAGCTGATGCCGATTGCCTTTGTCGCGTATCATTGGCGACGACACACTCCGACTAAAACAGCTTCGATGGCTTTCTTACTCTCGTGCACGCTGGGATGGCTTGAAGGTCGTTCGTGACGTTGGCTTTATTCCAAGCTCAGCAAGAATCGCTTTCTTGTGTGACTCATCTGCGGCCAGTAAAAGTGCTCCTGGACCTGCTGCAGCGCGCGGGCAAATCCCAAATATCCGTGGCGTCATCATGCATGGCTGGTAGCACATAACTTCGAAATCTTTTTTGGCCAACACTAAGGAAGCGAGCCCCACTCGCTTAGTAGTTGGTTTTTTAAAGTAAGTCATCGCGTATAAAAAACCGGCCACTGGCTTTGGTAATGTAATGCACGACCAAAAGAGGTTCCAAGCTTATGTCATTACGATGTTCCTGTCGGAAAGCGGTAACAATATTAAGCTGCACAGATTCTGTCATTGCATTTTCCACTGCGTATTCGATAACCTGAGACGAGTTAGTTTAATTTATTGCACCCTGCTTCGCAGTGCCGTCAGAATATGCAAATGACCTACCCTTGACAACTGCAAAAGCTTCTCTCCGTGAATATCCTCGCCTCTGCAATAACTTTGGTATAGAATTATTTCTGAAGCTATTGCCGAGCGCCAAAAAGACAGGACCTTTGCAGCGACGTTGTGCCCTCATTAGGGGGATGACATTCGCCATGGGCGTGACAGCATGAACTTAAGTTACAACCCCCTGTACTATAGCCAGAATGCGAGCAGCTACGTCACAGAACAGAATTGGAAACGAAAGGTACAAGCGTAGTAACGAGCAGCCACACTATCATTCCGATAGGCAGAAGGTACCAGCAAACCTAGTGATAACCGCACATTGGTACTTTTTTCACCGTCTTCGAAGGGGTATGTCAGTATATAGCTAAGACGCCAAAAGCAGACACTTTATAAGAAGCCTGTGTCGGGCTTTACATGCCACGGTCGAAGCGATGCCTTTCGTACATGCTAAATGTGGCGGGACAAAAGCGCTCTTCGGAACAGATGCGAATGGCGCACATTCCAAGGTCTGCTACAAAGGTTCGATCTTTTGATGACATATGCACCAATCCACATCTTCTAAATTCACGCACATCGCTAACTATCTGAAAGTTGAATGCCAATAACTTTAGCTCCGCCTGGAAAACGTCCGTGTTGTTCAGCAGCAAAAATCCGCCGCTCGACGACACCAGTGCCACAGGAATATTGCTAATGCTGCTACAGAAGAACGATGCCAAGGTCAAACCGTCAGGCCGGTAGGAGGGCTAACCAAGAGCTGGGCCCACGAGAGAATTTACATGTCAGCGCTGACTTAATTGCCTCAAGAAGAATTAACGATTCAAGCTAACTGAGTTACACAAGAGGCCTAATCAACCAAAACTCACGCAAGCAATCGTCGAAGAGGTTGCTTTAGCTTAGGCTTTCTATGTTATTGTTGCTGTTGTATTGACAAAGCTGTGGTTATTGTCGCAGAAAAATGGCTCATACCCACAAACTAATCGACCAAATAGAAGAATTTGAAAACGATTCACGGTAAGTAAAAAAAAAACAAGAAACAACAGATAAAATCGTTAGAGATTGTTGTGAGGCACATTAAAGAAATATTTGCTCAGTGATCATGTCACCGCTTATTTTCAACTCTCTTCTTTCTCCTCTTTGGTTGATCAAGCTAAACACTGGGATCGATAAGCATATATATTACTGCAACATCAACTCTCTCACCAGAGCCATGACCGAGTTTGGACAACCACCGCAGGGCTCGGTAGGGGGCGGGTTAGAGTAAAGCAATGCCCGCCACCGGTGGCACCTGTGGCCCAGGTTGGCTCCGATCCCGGGAGTCAAGGCGAAAACGCTACTCACTGGCCGAGCCATGATTGGTTGGCTGGTGGGCTCGGTTCGGAACAGTGCCACTTTTTTTTTTCCCTCAATATTTGAGATTGCTCATAGCTTAGCATTCTCGCAGTGCCTTTTTTTTACACCGTGTTTGACTTGTTGGGTTTTAAAGGAGTTTAATGGTGCTTCCTTTGCGAGAGCATAGCCAATTTGATCATGCGTCCGTCGCCCTCACCCCACCTGCAATTCGCGAATCTGTCACAATTTGCCAGAAAATGTTGAAGAGAGCAATCGCGATCTTCCGTAGTTGGTGTGTGCTGTATTTGAGGTCCGACAGCAACCTCGGAGGTGTGGTCTTTGCGCTGCGTTGTGCTGCTGGCCTCCGTAGGCGTAAGCTTGAGCCTCAGCAGTTGATCGCTGTTGGCATATAGCTTTCTTACAGCCTGTACACCAAGCTTCTAAACAATGCGGTGTGCCCCCATCTTTGAGCAGCATGCCTTCCGAAAGAAAGCAAAGTCACGCTTCTGGACAAACCAGTTATCGTCACCGTGCATGCTGCAGGGCAGTGGAGACCACCCGTGGCTTGGACACATCAGTTGGCACGCCGCGCCGTCAAACCTTTCCGACAAAATGGGAGTGCGTGCATACTTCATGTGAAGCCTAATTTTCTGGTTAGTGCAGCGTGTTTGCACTTGTACAAAATACAGCCAGTCGTGTCCCGATTTTGATTCTTCCAGCACTCGTGATCTTCGCTGAACTCTACTATAAACTTCTTGGTATAAGTGTGCGTTCGACCACGTTCTTCCTTCCCTGCTCTTCCTAATTTAGATTGCAAGCGACCCCAGACGCATGCTTCAATCTATATACCTATATTGCGTCGAAGATGGCGCTAGGTTGTCCTGTGTGATTGAACGTGCAACCGCTTGACAACGAATGACGACATTAACTGAAGAACAGACAAGGACCAGAACTGATATTGAGGATGTATACACGTTGAAGTAAAGAAACAAAAGTGCAGAAATACGCAAGAAGTGTAGCACAAGTTAAATACCAATAAAAATCATGACTCGCTATTACGTATACTGCATGCCCAGGCCTCCCAAACAACGGCAGATTTGTTCGATAAATTCATGCTTCCTCGTGTTGTCCCTTCCCGTCATCCGAGCTTCTTAGGTGGCACGGGCAAGCTGGCGGAATTTTTATCCGTTTTCCTGAGCTTGCCCTTCCAGAGGAGATGATTGCCAAACTCTCGCCTCCAGTAACTTTTACAATATTTAAAGAACAGAACTTAAAATATTACCCTTGAGATCAAGTTCTTACAGCTGGCCCATGCTTTCATGGGGTGGCCAATCATGTTTCGTTAGCGAATGGTTATTTCCTTCTCTGTTAAAGGGTGCACGTCCTTTACAGATTCCATCCATAAAATCTGTAAAAAACATCGTACTGATTGCATGGTTACATGAGTTACCGCTACGTATCACAAGACTCTCGAAACGAAGCGGACCGACCACGAAAAAGAAGCGAGCATGATCGCTAAATTAGACCGTAAGATCTTTACTAGCTGTCGCAAAAGCGTGGCAGACCAGCCGTGGTGGCTTAGTGGCTTTGTCGTTGGGCTCCAAAGCCCGAGAGCGCCGGTTCGAATCCTGGCCGCGGCGGCCGCATTTAGACGGAAGCGAAATGCAAAAACGCCCGTCCACCGTGCGATTGCTGCACGCTAAAAATATGCGAGATGGTCAAAATTAGCCCGGTCTCCCCCGCTATGGAGTGATTCATTATCGTACCCCGGTTTTGGCACGTAAGACCTCGCATGTATGAAATAGATAATGCGTAAATAAATAAAACTAGCTCTTGCTCGACTTCCCCATTATCAAGGTAGAGAGAGGCCAACACGATACACCCGCCGTGGTTGCTCAGTGGTTATGGTGTTGGCTGCTGCACGAGGTCGCGGGACCAAATCCCGGCCATGGTGGTCGCATTTCGATGGGGGTGAAAACATCCGTGTGCTTAGATTTAGGTGCATCTTAAGTAACCCCAGGTGGTCGAAATTTCCGGAGTCCTCCACTACGGCGCGCCTCATAATCATAAAGTGGTTTTAGCACGTAAATACCACAGTTTTTTAACACGGCTCGTTTACTTGCAGACGCTGCCAGCTTCTTGAGATGCTCATACAACTGGTTTGATTCATGCAGAACGGTGACGCTGTCACCCGAAAAAGGAGAACCGGGGCCGAAGTTCCATAGCCCGTGAAAGTTATTCATGGATGGTCCTCGACGACTCCATCGATGGCTAGCTGCATTCCCGGCTCGAGCGCATGTCATGGCTGACATGCCATGATGCAGATCAGATGCAGCTCCTGAGGCACCTGAGCGCTCGCTGCACTGCGAACGACTTGCTCATGGTCGTCAGGCTCATCAAGCACAACATCCGCATACGCTCATGACCCAAGCACATCCTGGAGGCGCTGCACCCGGACGCATACACGGCGTTCCATGTGTCTCGGACCCTGGCGGACGTCGTGAAGTGGCACGGCCAAGCGTGAACAACTTGTGTTCGTTTGACTGAGATCGCGCTTGCAGAGGAGATGATTTTCAAACTCTCGCTATGGTTACTTTTGACATAATTAAAAAAGACAACTTCAGTTGATTACCTTTGAGATCAAGTTCTTGCAGATGGTCCATCCTTGCCTGGCGTGGCAACGTGGCAAATCCTGTTTCGTTAGCGAATGCTTATTTCCTTCTCTGTTAAAGGATGCACGTCATTTTCAGATTCCATCCACAGGATCTGTGGAAAACGTCGTACTGACTGCATGGTTACTTGAGTCCTTGGTAACTTCCGCTCCTGAGTCGACCTTCGAACTTGAGTGGGACTCCATTCACGTGTACCCATACAAACTCAGCCTTTGCCTCATGACTGCTCTTGAAAGCATGCATCTCGATGGTATGTGACTGTCGCCTTAGCGAGCGTTGTTTGGCTAAGCAAACTGCTTCGAGGTGTCCTTTTTTTTATGGAACTTGCAAACAGCTCTGTTGGCAGGACAAAATTTCCGCTGATGCTCTTCTCGTCCGCAGAAGTGACACGACCTGTGCACGCCGGTGAGGAGCATTTCTCTTGATCCCACTACGCGCCATGCGTCCTGTATATATATATGCTGTTGTCCAATAAAGGTCTGGGCATTCGTTCAGTCATCTCGGCTCCGAGTCACTTGGGTACACGCCGCTAGCGTCTTTCAGCACCCTACATCGTACATGCTGTCAAAGGTGGCCACCATTCGCTCTCTCTAATGGCGAGCAAGCCGGACGCTGCGTTTGCCCGTCTACCTGGACTCCAACAGCGATCGACATTCGACTTCGGCGACCCAAGTGCATTATCTACCTGGATTGAGCAGTTCAAGTACTACGCCTACCCTAGAGGATTGCACGAAGCTACCGGCGAGGTTGAGGTACGAACGCTTCTTTATTGCATGGGTGTTCAAGCTCGACACGTGCTGGCGTCTTTCAAATTGTCGGCCGAAGAAGTTCAGTCGTACAGTGTTGTTGAAAGCAAATTCACCTCGTATTTCGTGCACCCGCTAAACGATGTTCACGAAAGAGATTGTTTTCACAAGTGCACGCATCAAGGAGACGAAACCGTCGATTCCTTTTTATTCCACCTTGGGATACATCGTGAAAAGATGCAAACACGGCTCAGCGTCCATCGAAGACAGGCTCGTTCGAGACCGATATATCGTTGGTTTGTTGGACAGCAGTTCATTGAGACAACTGTGCCGCACTTCCGGCTTGCTGCTTGATAAAGCGCCTCTGCATGCACGGCTGCACGAAGATGCCCAACGAGAAAAACGTGAAAGAGAAAGCCAGTTATCTGGGCCAGTCACCGTTTATATAGCGAAACACTGGCCAACGAGAAGGCAGTCACGTAATCAAGCGTCCGGATCAAGGGAAACGATCCTTGCCGGCGCGCACAGGTCGTGTCACTAATACGGACGAGAAGAGCATCAGCGGAAATTTTGTCCTGCCAAATAACTGTTCGCAAGTTTTGCAAATACAAAGGACACGTCAAAGCAGTTCGCTTAGCCAAACAACGCACGCAAAGCCGACAGTCACACGCCATTGAGATGCATGCAATCAAAAGCAGTCATGTGGCAAAACCTAAGTGTGTTAGGATCCATGTTCCCAATCAAGTTCAAGGTCGACACAGGAGCGGAAGTTATCGTTGTTGCAAACACTTTTTAAGTAGTACCGTAGCGGATCATAAAACCGGAGGGCCATCTCACCGGTTCCGGAAATTGTCCTTTGAAAGTAACAGCTAGGCTATAGTTCACAGCTACGTTGAAGTGGAAGACGCAACTGTGTACAATAAGTGTACGTCATGACTCCGCAGTCTGCACCTCTGCTAGACTACCCTGCTATCCTCGCATTAGGAGTCGTGAAGTTCATCGACGCCGCACAGCGACCCGAAAAGCAAGCCAGCTCTGCAAGCGACGCAACCCCTGGCCAGGACATCTTCGAAGGGCTTGGTACTGAGGGGAGGAGTACACTATTCGACTCAAGCCAAATTCCAGGCCATTTGCTCTCAGTGTAGCTCTCACAATTCCCACTCCTTTGTACAACTAGGTAAAGCAGGAGCTGGACCATATGGGAAAACTACGTGTCATCAGGGGCAGTACGAAGCCGACGCCATCGTGTGTCGGTCTGGTCGCAGTACCGAAGGCGTGAGGCGACATCCGAATATGAGTGGGCTTAACGAATCTCAACAAAGATGTTCTCCGTGAAATACATATGCTTCCAGCAGTCGAATGGGTGCTCGGGAAACTGGGCGACGCCAAAGTGTTCTCGAAGCTGGACGCGACTGCAGAATTTCACAAAGAGCAGTGGCCCCAAGAATGCCAAGAATGACATTCATCCCACCATTTGGACGCTGCTGCTACTGTCGTCTACATTTTGGCTTGACTTCAGCACCGGGATATTTTCAGAAATAAATGGCTCGAATTCTGGAGGGGCAATTGAACGTCATCAACCTAATACACGACATCCTGGTTTTTTGGCGAATATCGAGGAGAGCATGGCTAGCGACTTCTGGAGGTTCTTGAACGTCAAAACACAGCCGGAGTTAGATTCAACAAGTCAAAATGATGCTTCGGTCGAGACATAGTAGAGTTTCTGGCTGTGGTGATCGACGCCAACAATATCTCGCCAGGTCCCAGCAAACACGAAGCACTGCCCAACTTGGAGCCACCCAAGAACGTTGCCGGGGTTAGGCGATTCCTCGGTATGGCTAATAATATTCGTCGCCTTCTGCCCAACCTTGTGCAGGCAACCGCCGCTATTCACGCCTTGCTATGCGAGAAAAATGCATGGCAATGGGGACCGCTTCTAGAGGCCGCTTTTAGTCGGGTAAAAGCGGTGCTAACATCGGACGTGTGCGTCGCTAAGTTTCATCCCGGTCGTAATAACATTGTCTCAAGCGATGCGAGCTCATATGGATGGGAGATGGTTCTTCTGCAGGAACAACCATCGGGCGGGCGACGCGCGGTAGCGTTCGCAGGTCGCTTAGTGAAGCGGAACAGCGCTACAGCCAAACAGAGAAATAGGCGCTGGCGGTAGCATGGGCAGTGTACCTTTTGACCAAGACGTGCTTGGCCTAAACTTCACTGTAGAAACCAATCACCAGCCGCTGGTAACACTACTTGGAAACGCTGATTTGGACACGATGCCCCCAATTATTCAAAGGTTTCGCATCGAACTTATGCGCTACCAATTGAGTGTATACTACGTTCCTGGCAAACAGCTAGCCACTGCGGATACTCTTTCCAGGGCTTCGGATGAGAAGTCGTAGATCAGTATGGTGGATGGTGGTAGAGGAGTTTCTGGAATTTCAAGTTGCTATGGCCACAGACACGAAGCTGGTTACTGAAGATGATGATCGCAGGGACCAAAAACTGGACTGGGAATACAATCAGTTCGTCAAATACTGCACTCAAGGCTGGCCTCGTCGAGAGAGGCTTCGGGAAGACGTCAAGAAATAGTGGTGCCATCGAGGTGATCTTTGTGCAACGGCGTTCTGCTAAAAGGTAATCGCTTTGTCGTTCCGGCTTTTCTGCAAATGGATACGCTCGAACTTATCCAAGCAGGCCACCAGGGGTTAACCGATGCCGCCTAGGGGCCCAGGATTCCGTATGGTGGTACGAACTTTCGCAGCAAATACCGGACAGAGTACCTCGCTGCAGACAGTGTGCAGTCAAACGAGCGCAAAGAAGTAACGAAGACTCCAGAGCAACCGTGGCAAGACGTAGGAATGGACTTGTTTAGTTACAAGGGACACAATTACCTACTAGTTGTTGATCATCGTTCTCGCTACCCTGAAGTCATCTACATGCGAAGCACGAACTCTGAGGCGGTCATCAATCCAGTCAAAAGCATTCTTGCTCGTTTTGGCATTCCCGCAGTAGTACGAAGTGATAACGGACCGCAATTTCCTTCACATGCCTTTGCAGTTTTCGCGAAATGATATGACTTTCAACACATCCCCTCAAGTCCAAAATACCAGCAGTAAAACAGGTAAGTTGAATGGACGGTGCGTACGATCAAATAATCGTTGGCGAAAGCAGACAATCTTTTTCTGGCTTTTCTGTCGTACCGAGAAACTGCTGGCGTCGCAGGGTTCAGCCCAGCGCAGCTACTGTTGGGTCGCAGCTTGCGAACCAGGCTTCCTAGGAGAGTGCACCACCTGGAACTGAAGTGGCCTGCGCCCGACAATGTCAAGTGCCAAGACGAAGAAGTTAGAAGGTGGCAGGAGAAATACTTCGATCACCGTCATGCCGCGACCATCCTTCCTCCGCTGCAGCCGGCAGATGCGGTGTGGATTCGAGACATCAAGGATAAGGCGTGTGTCCTCAGCCCAACCTCCAAGCCCCGCTCGTACATCGTGGAAACACCCAACGTGGTGCCTTTGCGTAATAGGATGCATCTAGTGCGCTACTCAGACCCAACGATGAGCCAGCTCAACGAGCCAACTCGGAGTAAAATCCTCGAGCAGCTCGAAGGTCAGACCACAGTAACAGACGTCACGGCAACAGAAACGCCCCAAATCTCCAATGATTGGCGATTGAGAGTCACCAGGTTTGGGTGCCGAGTCAAGACTCCGAGAAGACTTGCGAAGGGTTTGATGTTTCTTGTGAGGATATCTCGGGAGAGAGATGCAGGTGGTGCTACGTGCCATGCGTTCTTTATATGGTGTTGTGCAATAAAATTTGGGCATCCGTTTGGTCAACTCGGCTCCGAGTCATTCGGAAAGACGCGGCTAGTGTCTCCCAGCACTCTGCATTGTACACTCTGAGTTTACCGCTCGACGGCCCCATTGCGACATGAGTGTTGCTACCCCTGCTACAGAACAACGATGCCAAGGTCAAACAATCAAGCCGGTAGGAGGGCTAGCGAAGAAGTGGGATCTTGCCCACGAGAGAATTTATACGTTAGTGCTGACTTGATTGCCTCCAGAAGTACTACAGATTCAAGCTAAATACATTACATGAGAGGCCTAGTCAACCAGAACTCACGCGAACAATCGTTGAACGGGTTGCCTCAGCTGACGCTTTCTATGTTGTTGCTGTCGTATTGTCAAAGCTGTTGCTCTTGTAGTCGCAGAAAATGGCTCATGCCCACAAATGTACTCACCAAATAGAAGGATTTGAAAACGACGCACGGTAAGTAAAAAACAAAAACTAGAGATAAAATGACTACAGATGGTTCTGGGTCATAATAAACAAAAATAAAATATGCTCAGCGATTACTTCGTTTATTTTCCACCCTCTTCTTCGTCCTCTTCTACTTGGCAAAGCTAAAGACTGGGACAGATAAGTATATATAGTCCTAAAACATCAACTCTCTCACCAGAGCCATGACCGAGTGGGACAACCACCGCAGGGGCTCGGTAGGTGGCGGGTTAGAGTAAAGCAATGCCCGCTACCGGTGGCATCTGTAGCCCAGGTTGTCTCCGATCCCGGGGGTCAAGGCAAGAACCCTACTCACTGGCCGAGCCGTAATTGGTTGGCTGGTGGGCTCGGTTCGGAACAGTGTCACTTTTTTTCTTTCGCTTGAACACCTTTCCTCTCCCCTCAATATTTGAGATTGCTTATAACTTGCTTATATATTGTTTATGCTTATATTTTTTCAGCGCTGATATTTTTTTACATCGTGTTTAATGTATTGGGTTTTAAAGGAGTTTATTGGTGCTTCCTTTGTGAGAGCCTAGCCATTTTGACCATCCGTCCGTTGCTCTCAACCCACTCGCATTTCGGGAATCTGCCACAACCTGCGAGAAAATTTTAAAGGGAGCAAACGCCATCTTCCGCAGTGGGTGTGTGCTGTAATTCACGTTCAACAGCAACCTCGGGTTCGTGTGTACGGCCTTTGCGCTGCCTTGTGCTGCTGGTCGCCATTGGCCCCAGCTTGATCCTCAGCAGTGGATAGCTGGTGGCATATAGCTTTGCTACAGCCTGTACACCAAACTACGAAACGCTGCTGTGTGCCCCCAATCGTTGTGCAACATTCTTACCGTGAACATCATACAGCCTCCTGCAAGAACGCAAGTTCGCACTTCTGGACCAACCGGTTATCGTCACCACGCATGCTGCAGGGAAGTGGAGACCACACGCGGCTCGGACACAGCAGTTGGCACGCCACGCCGGTCAAACTTTTCCGATCAATGGGAGCGCGTGTGTACTTGACGTGAAGCCTAATTTTCTGGTGAGTGAAGCGTGTTTGAACTTGTACGAAATGCAGTCGTCGAGTCCCTATTTGGACTCTTGCTGCACTCGTGCTATAACTGATCTTCCCTTAAGTCTAGTATAAACTTCTTGGTATAAGTGTGCGTTCGATCGCGTTCTTCTTTCCCTGGTCCTGCTACTTTAGATTGCAACGACCCCAGACGCCTGGTCCAATATATGTAATTACGTCGATGATTGCGCTAGGTTGTTCTGGGTTATTTACCATGCAACCGCATGACGACGAATGACGATATCAACTGAAGAACAGACAAGGACTTCAACTGACATTGAAAATGTATGCATGTTGAAGTAAGGAAACAAAAGTCCAGAAACACGCAAGAAGTGTGGCACAAACTAAATACCATTAGAAATCGAGACTTGCTATCGCGTATACTGCATGCCCATGCGTCCTGAACAACGACAGATTTGTGCGATAAATTCAGGCTTACACATGTGCTTTCCCGCTTCATCTCAGCTCCTTAAGGTGGCACGGGCAAGCTTGCGCATCTTTTTTCTTTCGTTTCGCTGTGATCGCGCTTCCAGAGGGGATGATTTTCAAACTCTCGCTATGGTAACTTTTGCCATAATCAAAAAAGGCAACTTCACCTGATTACTCTTGAGATAAAGTTCTTGCACCTGACCCATGCCTGCCTGGCCTGGCAAATCCTCTTTCGTTAGCGAATGCCTATTTCCTTCTGCGTTAAAAGATGCAGATCCTTTACAGATGCCATCCATGAGACCTGTGGAAAACGTCGTACTGACTGCATGGTTACTTGAGTTAGAGCTACGTATCATGGGACTCACCAAATAAAGCTAGTCCACCACGAAAAAGGCTCGAGCGCTATTGCGAAATTAGACCGTCAAACCTTTACTAGCGGTCGCATAAGTTTGGCAGACCAGCCGTGGTGGCGTAGTGGCTTTGGGGTTACGCCCCAAAGCTCGAGGGCGCCGGTTCGAATCCCTGCCCCGGCGGCCGCATCCCGACGGGAGCGAAATGCAAGAACCCCCGGCTACCGTGTCATTACTGCACGTTTAAAATGTCCGAGACGGTCAAACTTAACCCGGAGTCCATAGCGCTTCATGATCGTGTCGCGATTTCGGCACGTAAGACCCCAGTATCTATTCACCATGAATGAGTTAATCCGTAAATAAATAAAACTTGTGTGCTTGGTTATGTCATTTCTGTACCTAAGGGTCCATCCATACTCCATCTCCGGCATGCACTCGACATTTCATGCACCTCATTACGGCTACGATCGCGATAGAGCCTGCCCACTTTTCTTCTTTAAGTTTTTTTTTTCACATTAGAACTGATAGTTCGTGTATCTTTGGTTAACGCATGCTGCAAAAAAAATGTTCCGTACGAAACTGTCCCGCTTGGCGTCCGCACAATATGAGCACGCTGAACTTCTCTCCCAAACGTCCAAAACGTGGTTTCGGTTCCAACTGTATAACGGAACCAGTCATTGCAAAAGCAGGCACAAATTTTCAGCGGGCTTTACCGGCCCCACCGACACTGGAAGTGCCTGCTCAAAGCAACGACAGACGTTCATTCTAACACAACTATCTAACCAGAACTGAAGACCAGAACTTGGAGCTAAAGTGATATTTGGGACTTTCTAACGTCTGCTGGTTTTTTTTTTCTTCTCACATTCAGGAACAGAGTAATAGCAGTCAGCATTGAGCGCGTTTTTACGTTTAGCCAGTGAAGTGCAACTTTCTGCTAGCCACCGGCAAAGACATGCGCTCTGGGAATATTTATTTATTTATTTTATTTACCTATGTACCTACGTACCTACGTACCTTACTTTACCTCACTCACTCACTCACTCACTAACTCACTCACTTACTTACTTTTACTTACTTACTTACTTTTACTTACTTACTTACTTACTTTTACTGACTTACTTACTTACTTTTACTTACTTACTTACTTTTACTTACTTACTTACTTACTTACTTTTACCTACTTGCTTACTTACTTACTTACTTACTTTTACTTACTTACTTACTTACTTACTTACTTTTACTTACTTACTTACTTTTACTTACTTACTTACTTACTTACTTACTTTTACTTACTTACTTACTTTTACTTACTTACTTACTTACTTACTTACTTACTTTTACTTACTTACTTACTTACTTACTTACTTACTTACTTACTTTTACTTACTTACTTACTTACTTACTTTTACTTACTTACTTACTTACTTACTTACTTTTACTTACTTACTTACTTACTTACTTACTTACTTACTTACTTACTTACTTACTTACTTACTTTTACTTACTTACTTACTTAGTTTTACTTACTTACTTACTTACTTACTTACTTACTTACTTACTTACTTACTTACTTACTTACTTACTTACTTACTTTTACTTATGCTATGTTCACACTACGGTCGTAACGCGCGTAACAGCTCTTTTGGCGTATCGAACGTAACGGCTGCAAAAAACGTTACGGCAGTTAAGCCGGCACCTTTGTTCACATTTACTGCTGCTTAAATTACGGCTTTTACAACAGGCCAATCAAATTTGGAGCTGCAGAATTGACGTCACCAGCGGCCCAATATGGCTCCTGCCAACATGCGAGCGCTAGCCGAGATCGAAGAAATTCACGCTCAAAACAAACTTATAGTCATGTAGTCAATCGCCCAAAGACGACGAAGGCGGCGCAGAAGGGTTTGGGTGCGGCAAGTATTTCTCGACAGGGCCGTGGACGGCGATTTTCACAACCTTTTCGCCAAGCTCCGAGTTGGTGACGCTGCGATATTTCATAACATCATGCGCATGTCGCCCCAGCAGTTCCGCTTCCTCGAAAACCCAATGAGACCACTCATCGAAGTTCGCAGCACGCATCTGCGGCCATCGATTTCCTCGGCGCATAAACCAGATGAACTGAAAACAGTCTCGCAAGGCGCACTGCAAACATTTTCACGAACACAGCCAATCGTGCGCACGGAATGGCGGAATGGCACTTCCCGCGCCCGGAGCTGTCTGCAGACGGGAAGACGGAAGTGTCGTCACCGGTTGTTGAAAGCCGAAAGCTTATCGGTCATTGGCTGTGTCGCAACGGTCGTAGCATAACAGTCGTAAATGTTGCCGACCCTTTAACACTCTCACCCACGATTTTTGCGAGAATTGCGCACGTTGGTACCTTTACGTTCGCAGTCTGAACTAGACGCATACGCTTGTTGCGCTTCCGCTTACGTATGTTACGAAAAATCGGCGCCTTACGAACGTAGTCTGAACATAGCATTACTTACTTACTAACTTACTTACTTACTTTTACTTACTTACTTACTTTTACTTACTTACTTACTTACTTTTAATTACTTACTTACTTTTACTTAGTTACATACTTACTTACTTTTACTTACTTACTTACTTACTTACTTACTTTTACTTACTTACTTTTACTTACTTACTTACTTACTTACTTTTACTTACTTACTTACTTACTTACTTACTTACTTTTACTTACTTACTTACTTTTACTTACTTACTTTTACTTACTTTTTCTTACTTACTTTTACTTACTTACTTTTACTTACTTTTACTTACTTACTTTTACTTACCTATTTTTACTTACTTTTACTTACTTACTTTTACTTACTTTTACTTACATTTACTTACTTACTTTTACTTACTTTTACTTACTTACTTTTACTTACTTTTACTTATTTTTACTTACTTTTACTTACTTTTACTTACTTTTACTTATTTTTACTTACTTACTTTTACTTACTTTTACTTAGTTACTTTTACTTACTTTTACTTACTTACTTTTACTTACTTTTACTTACTTTTACTTACTTTTACCTACTTTTACCTACTTTTACTTACTTACTTTTACTTACTTTTACCTACTTACTTACTTATTTTTACTTACTTTTACCTACTTACTTACTTTTACTTACTTTTACTTACTTTTACCTACTTTTACTTACTTTTACTTAGTTTTACCTACTTTTACTTACTTTTACTTACTTTTACCTACTTTTACTTACTTTTACTTACTTTTACCTACTTTTACCTACTTTTACTTACTTTTACTTACTTTTACCTACTTTTACACACTTTTACTTACTTTTACCTACTTTTACTTACTTTTACTTACTTTTACCTACTTTTACTTACTTGTACCTACTTTTACTTACTTTTACTTACTTTTAAATACTTTTACTTACTTTTACTTACTTTTACCTACTTTTACTTACTTTTACTTACTTTTACCTACTTTTACTTACTTTTACTTACTTTTACCTACTTTTACTTACTTTTACTTACTTTTACCTACTTTTACTTACTTTTACCTACTTTTACCTACTTTTACTTACTTTTACTTACTTTTACTTACTTTTACCTACTTTTACACACTTTTACTTACTTTTACCTACTTTTACTTACTTTTACTTACTTTTACCTACTTTTACTTACTTTTACCTACTTTTACTTACTTTTACTTACTTTTACGTACTTTTACTTACTTTTACTTACTTTTACCTACTTTTACTTACTTTTCCCTACTTTTACTTACTTTTACTTACATATACCTACTTTTCACACTTATCCTCTCTTAGAATATTTCCTTAAATATATAGATCTCGCTGCGGAGAAAATTTGTGAAGCACACACGCGACCGAAAAAAAAGAAAGAAAACAACGTATCGTACCTCTGGAACAATTAAACCCCTTACACACTGCAATAACACACAAGAGACATGATTACACTTTCGTTACCGGCCGTAAAGACAGAAGAAATGTGTACGTAAAATTTTCTCGACTAACAACGACGCCAACAAACTTAGCTGGCACACATCATTTATAAAACTGCAGTGCCCTGCAAACCTGCAGAAATACTGACAAGCTCCCACTGGCTTCCTTTTTCTTTTCGGCGAATGAAAAGTATTTACAAATATGTTTTATTGCTCTTATAATCACGTGTATCTCTTCTGTAACAAAATAGGCTTCAGTCATTTTAGCACAAGGTAATAATGCAAGCAGAACTGCCTGCTTCTAGTGTAGTACTGATTCCATGGCCTTAATTCTTGTCAAGTATTCTTCATTACCCTCGATGATCTTATTATGGTTCAGCTTTAGTGTACTCGTAAAAGTAGCATGATTCGAGTAATGGTGAGGCCATGAAGCCAAAAAATCACGAACAATTCGAGAACGTAGAATCCAACCTGGCAACCATGGCTAGACAAGTAGAGTAAGCCTTAAGTTTAATGCTTCTAAAACTTGATGAATTGTTAAATTCTTCCAAGATCAACCCCTCACGGACGCGCCTGCGTAACTGTCGTCTGACTGTGATGCCTTAGAGGCACTGCGACGTACAAGTGGCTCAAACAACCCAGTTATTTGCACAAAAATAAGAGTTGCGCTGCTGCCTTCAGTGCTGATTGTATGTTTATTATTTGGTAACTATTCGTATTCAGTGCTCTGTGCTCTAATAGTATGCATGTTCGGAACTTTAGAATAAGGCAGTTAAGGTGTTTATTTGATCGGAATAGGAGCAGAGCAGCGGCGATAGTCTAGGCGTATAGCACGGACTCCGAGCGCGAGCGGTGTTCACGGGCAAAAGCGCTGAAGAGGAGGACCCAGTATACCGTTCCGATCCTTCTCTACATAGTTTACACAAATGCAGATTAGTTAATACTTATAGTGTGCGTCGTTCTCATAAGTTCTGTTGTTTGATTTCTACAGGAATGTCTGCATTTTTGTAGATATCTGTAGTTATTGCATTATGCGAAAAAGAAGTGAGGCGTGCAGACAGGACACAAGAATAGAGGAGTGGATACCTCTGCTCTTGTGTCCTGTCTGCACGCCTCACTTCTTTTTTGCATAATGAATCCTTACCAACTAGCTCAGCTGTCTGTCGTTCAAGCAATTGCAATCGCTTCTTCCATGTTCGATTTTTGCGTAAAGTTATGTTGCAGCACCAATTACACGGTGAATATATTTATCTTAGTTTCTCAGAAAACAACTGGGCTTCATTTACACTGTAAGTTGCCATATCCGAAGGTTCAGGTATTCCCGGCAGTCGGACGCATGCAGCCGCTGTTTATATATGTAGTTATCCTGGGCATGAAATTTCTGCAGACGCGCGGGGCAGCTGTCGATTGCGGTAGCACTGAGTTTTCTCTCAAGAGCGTCTTTGTCTGAGGAATCGTTGATGAACGACCGCGACAACATACATTTCCTCTTGTTGGCGGGGTGACACTGCCTCCGTGGTCGCTAGCCATCGCTCAACTTGATACCGGCGGCTCATTTGACGCCATGGTTCAAACACTCACCGATTTCTGCGCTAAGAAGGATACATTGGTGCCTAGTAGTGTTGCGTCCATGATCAATCAAACCATGTCGTTGTAGGCACTAAACTGTTCTGCCGTACCCGTGCTACTTCCCAAACGCACGAACTCGCGGTCTTCGACGATTACGTGTACAGTTTCGTTATAGTCGTCAGTGACAAAACGAATTTCCTAAATAAACAACCAATGTGCCCACTTGAATCAAGAATTATTAGCATAGTCAGCAAGTCTCTGTCTCAGCGTCAACTCGGCGACTTGGTACAAATGCTATCCCGACCTTCTTCGGTGTTTGAACTCTTCTAAGGTGAGAATTGTACCACTCTACCATCTTCCCACGCTCGCCATCAGATTCATACCGCCTGAGCTAACTCTATCCCACACAAACCTTATCGAGTCGCTTCTTCGGAACGTAACATTATCGCTGAGAAACCGCAAGAGATGTAAACGAAAAATGCCATCCAAAGTTCCACGAGTCTATGGGCAGCGCTAGTTTTACTGGTGAAAAAAAAAAGATGGCCCTTGAAGGTTTGGCATTGACTACAGGAAGCTAAACGCAGTCACAAAGATGTCTACCCGCTCCCGCAAATCGATGATCTAATAGGGTGCCTGCGTTCTGCCCCTACTTTTCGTCGCTCGATATACGATCAGGCTATTTGTAGATACCTATGCAACGCACCGACAAAGAAAGGACCGCGTTTGTGAGACAGGAGAGTCTGTTAGCATGTATTCAGTTTATTTTTCATCTCGTATTACGTATTTCTTGTATCTTTCTTGTGTTAATTATTTATTAACCAATTTCTTTTATTTATTCAATCATATTAACACCCCATTTGTGGCCTATTCACCATATTGGGTTTGTGCCATTGATTGAGGTTTCATAATAATAATAATAATAATAATAATAATAATAATAATAATTATAATAATAATAATAATAATAATAATAATAATAATAATAATAATAATAATAATAATAATATTAATCGTTATCATCATCATCATCTAGCGTTATTTCGTTCGAGCTTCGTTCGTAAGGCGCCCTCCACCTTCGAAACATACACGGACGCAATTCTTCGCGAACTCAAGTGGGAGATATGCCTGTGCTACCTGGATGATGTCATTTTCAGCCGTACGTTTGAAGAGCATAACATCCGCTTTAGCCTGCTTTTGGATTGTGTGGGGAAAGTTGGCTTGATTCCGAACTCTAAAAAGTGCCGATTTCTTAAGCGTCAGACTTGGGAAATCTGAGGAAATCTAAGCACCAAGTTGCCCAAGAAGAAGACCTTGAGCAAGAAAGCCTTGCGGGTCTTTTCCTGTTCATAAATTCGGCTTCTATAGTTACGGTCGCGCATTCATCACAGACCAGCATTCTTTATGCTCCTTTGTAAGACTTTGAGATCCGTCTTGTCGCTTGGCAAGGTCAGCTTTACGACTTCAAGAATGATAGGATAGGATAGGAATAAACTTTATTTGTCCAACGGTTGTCGAAGTTGGAATGACTTTCTTGTAACTTACAGGAGTGACCGCCTTCGAGCTGATGCCGATTGCCTTTGTCGCGTATCATTGGCGACAACACACCCCGACTAAAACAGCTTCGATGGCTTTCTTACTCTCGTGCACTCTGGGATGGCTTGAAGGTCGTTCGTGACGTTGGCTTTAATCAAAGCTCAGCAACACAGACAGACAGACAAGAAACTTTAATTGGTCCGAAGGGACTACGTTGTCAAGAATCGCTTTCTTGTGTGACGCATCTGCGGCCAGTAAAAGTGCTCCTGGACATGCTACAGCGTGTGGGCGAATCCCAAATATTGGTGTCGTCATCATACATGGCCGGTAGCACATCAGTTCGAAATCTTTTTTGGCCAACAATAAGGAAGCGAGCTCCACACGCTGAGTAGTTTGTTTTATAAAGTAAGCCATCGCGTATAAAAAACCGGCCACTGGCTTTGGTAATGTAATCCGCGACAAAAAGAGGTTCCAAGCTTAGGTCATTACGATGTTCCTGTCGGAAAGCGGTAACAATATTACGCTGCACAGATGTTGCCATTGCATTTTCCGCTGCTGACTCGACAACCTGAGACGATTTAGCTTAATTTATTGCGCCCTGCTTCGCAGTACCGTCAGAACATGCAAATGACGTACCCTTGACTACTGCAACAGCTTCTCTCCGTGAATATCCTCGCCTCTACAATAACTTTAGTGCACAATGATTTCATGAGCTATTACCGAGCGTTTCGAAAAAGCGGCTGGATAGCTTGATCCAAAAAGACAGGACTTTTGCAGCGACGTTGTGCCCTCATTAGGGGGATGACATTCGCCATGGGCGTAACAGCATGAATTTAAGTTACAACCCCCTGCACTATAGCCAGAATGCGAACAGCTACGTCACAGAAGAGAATTGGAAACGAAAGGTACAAGCGTAATAACAAGCGGCCACACTATCTTTCCGACAGGCAGAAGGTATCAGCAAACCTAGCGATAACCGCACAGTGGTACCTTTTTTCACCGTCTTCCAAGGGTTATGTCAGTATATAGCTAAGACGCCAAAAACAGACACTTTATAAAAAGCCTGTGTTCGGCTTTACATGCCACGGTCCAAGTAATGCCTTTCGTACAGGCTAAATGTGGCGGGACAAAAGCGCTCACCGGAACAGATGCAAATGGCGCACATTCCAAGGTCTGCTACAAAGGTTCGATCTCCTGATGACATACGCACCATTCCACATCTTCTAAATTCACGGACATCGCTCACTATCTGAAAGTTAAATGTCAATAACTTTAGCTCCGTCTGGAAAACGTCCGAGTTGTTCAGCAGGAAAAGTCTCCCGTTCGACGACATCAGTGCCACAGGAATATTGCTAATGCTGCTACAGAAGGACGATGCCAAGGTCAAACCGTCAGGCCGGTAGGAGGGCTAACCAAGACCTGTGCCCACGAGAGAATTTACATGTCAGCGCTGACTTAATTGCCTCAACAAGAATTAATGATTCAAACTAAATGAGTTCCACAAGAGGCCTAATCAACCAAAAGTCACGCAAGCAATCGTTGAAAAGTTTGCCTTAGCTTGGGCTTTCTATGTTATTGTTGTTGTTGTATTGACAAAGCTGTTCTTATTGTAGTCGCAGAAAAATGTCTCATACCCACAAATGAATCCACCAAATAGAATGATTTGACAACGACTCACGGTAAGCAAAAAAACAAAAGTAACAGATAATATCACTAGAGATTGTTGTGAGCCATAATAACGAAACATTTGCTCAGTGATCATGTCACCGCTTATTTTCAACTCTCTTCTTTGTCCTCTTTGGTGGATCAAGCTAAACACTGGGATCGATAAGCATATATATCACTGCAACATCAACTCTCTCACCAGAGCCATGACCGAGTTTGGACAACCACCGCAGGGGCTCGGTAGGGGGCGGGTTAGAGTAAAGCAATGCCCGCCACCGGTGGCACCTGTCGCCCAGGTTGGCTCCGATCCCGGGGGTCAAGGCGAGAACCCTACTCACTGGCCGAGCCGTGATTGGTTGGCTGGTGGGCTCGGTTCGGAACAGTGCCACTTTTTTTTTCGCTTGAACAACTTTTATTCGCTCTCAATATTTGAGATTGCTCATAGTTTAGCATTCTTCCAGTGCCCATTTTTACACCGTGTTTAACTTGCTGGGTTTTAAAGGAGTTTAATGGTGCTTCCTTTGCGAGAGCATAGCCAATTTGATCATCCGTCCGTCGCCCTCACCCCACCTGCATTTCGCGAATCTGTCACAACTTGCGAGAAAACGTTGAAGAGAGCAATCGCGAACTTCCGTAGTGGGTGTGTGCTTTAATTGAAGTCCGACAGCAACCTCGGGGGTATGGTCTTTGCGCTGCCTTGGGCTGCTGGTCGCCATTGGCCTAAGCTTGATCATCAGCAGTTGATCGCTGGTGGCATATAGGTTTCCTACAACCTGTACACCATGCTTCGAAACTCTGCGGTGTGCCCCCCATCTCTGAGCAGCATGCCTTCCTTAAACATAAGACTACCTTCCGAAAGAAAGGAAATTCACGTTTCTGGACAAACCAGTTATCGTCACCGCGCATGCTGCAGGGCAGTGGAGACCACACACGGCTCGGACACATCAGTTGGCACGCCACGCCGTCAAACCTTTCCGACCAAATGGGAGCGCGTGCGTACTTCATGTGAAGCCTAATTTTCTGGTTAGTGCAACGTGCTTGCACTTGTACAAAATGCAGCCAGTCGTGTCCCGATTTTGATTCTTCCTGCACTCGTGATCTTCTCTGAAGTCCGGTGTAAACTTCTTGGTATAGGCGTGCGTTCGACCACGTTCTTCTTTTACTGCTCCTCCTACTTTAGATTGCAAGCGACCCCAGACGCATGCTTCAATGTATATACTGAAATACCACGGTTGAGACGACGCTTTATTCCAAGAAGGAGAAATGGCGCCGACGCAAAAACGAACACGAGCCGATGATTGATGATGACTTTGTACAGATGAAGATGAAGTCCGCATAAATGCTTACACTAATTTCCCCCGTGGACGGAAGCGGCCAGCCTGGCCGCACATTAGACAGTGGAACGGATATGAAAGGGCTTCAGGCGAGAAACGTGCACGATCTCTGTTCCGCGGCAGCGTCGGTCGGTTGGGGCCTCAACAGGTGTAACGCGATAGTTCACCGGCGAGGTCTGCTCGATGACTTTGTAGGGGCCAAGATATCGAGACTCAAGCTTCTCACATAAACCGGGTGTTCGCGCAGGGGTCCATAGAAGCACATCGTCACCAGGGCGGTAGGAAACGGCGCGATGAGAGGCATCGTACCGATGTTTGCGATCGTCTTGGCTGGCTGCAGTGTTCATACGGGCGCGACGACGACATTGGGCAAGACGAGACACAAACTGGTCGCAAATGAATGGTGAAGCGTTGACGGGGCCAGAGAAGAAAGAAACGTCGAGTGATGAGGTTGGGTGGCGGCCGTATACTAAGAAAAACGGAGAGTATCCGGTGGTCCGTTGAACAGACGTGTTGTACGCAAATGTTACAAATGGGAGAATCGCATCCCAGTTACGATGATCAGGTTGAATATACATGGATAGCATGTCACACAGCGTGCGATGAAATCGCTCTGTTAGGCCGTTGGTTTGAGGGTGGTAGCTAGACGTTGTCTTGTGCACGGTGTTGGACGCTTGCAGAACTTGATGAAGAGTGCTTGAAAGAAATGTCTTGCCTCGGTCACTCAAAAGAACGTGAGGCGCCCCATGACGTAAGTAGATAGCCTGCAAGAAGAAGGCCGCTACTTCTGAGGCAGCTCCTGAGCGTATTGAGGCTGTTTCAGCGTACCGGGTCAAATGGTCAACAGCAGTGACGATCCATCGGTTGCCGTCTGGAGTAGGTTGGAGTGGCCCGAAAAGGTCAATGCCGACGACAGAGAAGGGTTGTGCTGGACAAGGAAGTGGTTGTAGGGTCCCGACCGGAGCAGTAGTAGGTCGCTTACGGTGTTGGCAAAGCGTGCACGAGGCAACATATCGAGCTATGCTCGTGGAAAGGCCTGGCCAATAGAATCGGCTGCGTATGCGCTCGTGTGTTTTGTTGTAACCCAAGTGGCCTGACGTCGGGTCATCGTGTGAGGCCTGCAGAACTGCAGCGCGAAGAGAGCGCGGTAGAACGGGAACCCATCGATGGCCTTCTGGGTGAAAAATGTACCGGTAGAGCACGTCGTCTTCAAACTTGAACAGTTTGAGTTGTTTCCGTAGCCTGGCATTGGGTGGAGATGAAACACCGCTAAGGCGATTGATGATACTATGGCAATAGGAATCGGCGCGCTGGTGAGTGGAAAGCACTGAAAGGCGGTTTGGTGAAGTCAAGGAAGAAATCGGTGTAAGAGACGAAGCGTCCTCCGTGCGGCCAATTTGACAAGGTGATGTGATGTGCTCCGATGATGGTGGTAATGGGCATCGTGAAAGAGCATCGGCATCTTGGTGCTTCCGTCCGGACTTATATATTACATTGAAATCATATGCTTGCAATCGGAGTATCCAGCGGCCAAGGCGCCCGGACAAGTTTTTGATCGTCGACAACCAACATAGGGCATGGTGGTCGGTCACAACCGTGAAATGTCGACCGTGGAGCTATGGACGAAATTTACGGATGGACCAGACAACAGCCAAACACTCTTGTTCGGTTATCGAGTACTTCTTTTCCGCGGAAGTGAGAGTGCGGCTTGCATATGCAACAACTTTTTCGCGAAATTCGTGGTCGCGCTGCAGCAGTACGGCACCAATTCCGTGACCGCTGGCGTCAGTATGCACTAATGTGGGCGCCTTGTCATCAAAATGACAAAGAACAGGTGGGGATGTTAGTGCGCGCTTGAGTTCTTGGAACGCGGTTTCACACTGATCGTTCCAATCGAAGGAACTGGAACTAGCAAGGAGCTTGTGGAGGGGCAATGCTGGCAAAGTTCCGGATAAAACGTCGAAAGTATGAGGCGAGTCCAATGAAGCTGCGCAGTTCTTTTGCACGAAGTGGACGTGGAAAGTTGAGCACCGCGGAAATTTTATCCGGATCGGGCTGGATGCCGTCTTTGCTAACGAGATGACCCAGGACTTTAATCGTTGTGCTAGCGAAACGGCACTTCCTCGTGTTTAGTTGAAGTCCGGCATTAGAAAGGCATGTCAGCACTTCATCTAAGCGTCGCAGATGGTCAGTGAAAGTCGAGGAAAACACGACGATGTCGTCGAGGTAACATAGACAGGTTTTCCACTTGAGGCCGCGAAGAACCGTGTCGATCATTCTTTCAAATGTGGCGGGAGCATTGCATAGACCGAAAGGCATTACATTAAACTCATAAAGACCATCCGGAGTAGAAAAGGCGGTCTTTTCTTTGTCCGCTTCGTGCATTGGGATTTGCCAATATCCGGAGCGAAGATCAAGGCTGGAGAAATATTGCGCGCCTTGCAACGAATCAAGGGCGTCATCGATACGGGGCATCGGATATACATCCTTACGGGTGATCTTGTTTAGCGCACGGTAGTCAACACAAAATCGTACCGATCCATCCTTCTTCTGCACCAAAACGACGGGTGATGACCAAGCACTGGCGGAGGGACGTATGACGTTTCTTTTCAGCATATCGGCGACGTTCTCCTCGATGATTTTGCGTTCGGCCAAAGAGACTCGGTAGGGACGACGGCGTACAATAGTCTGGCCATCGGTGTGGATACGATGGAAGGCAACGGAAGTCTGTCCGAGGGACGAAGTATCCATATCGAAGGAGGCCTGGTGCTTCGTAAGCAATTTTAGCAACGCTTCATGTTGAGCAGCAGTAAGGTCAGGGCTTATCACGGAAGTAAGGGCAGATGAAGCAGATTTGTCCTCTTGAGGAAGAGCTGGCGAGGCGGCAAGAGGAAGCAGGGAGACTGGTCGAAGTGGCAAAACAGAACGTCGGAGCGGCGATGGGGAGCGGCGTCTCGAGGCACGTGTGTTGAGTGCGGTTTGGGAGAAGTCGGCTGGAGATGGAGATCGGCGAACAGGAGGATTATCGTCATAAGTGCGGTAAACGCGAGGAGGTGGCTCATCGCGTTCAAAGGCCGCGTAACCACGACGTTCGTCTTGCTGGCGGCGTCGGCAAAACCGGGAGATATGTCCTCGAAAGCCGCAGTAGTAGCAGATAGGCCTCGACGAACGCCAGGCAGAGTAGTAAGACGGGTTCGGAGCTCGGGTGACTAAAGGTGCCAGGTGATCGTGAACAGGCGCAGATGGTGTAAGTGGAGACGGCGCGGCTGGCATTGCAGCAATCTGGGCGTAAGAAGCCGGTTGTGGGCAAGGAGAAGCGTTGGTAAGCTGGGCGGTCTGCAGGGAGGCCAATTCCTCCTTAATAATACCGCGCAGGTCAGTAGAAGCAGGTTGGACGTGAGCGCTGCTGCAAGCGGTTGAGCCATGCGCTTGCAATTCCTCACGAATTATGGCTCGAATGATAGACCGGAGCTCAATACTGTTTGCTAGGGGGTTGTCGGAAAAGTCCGGTTGCAAGCGGATTGACTGCAGGGCGTCGAGGCGCTGACAGACGGAGACGACGTCCGACACTGTCGAAGGGTTTTGAGCGGCGAGTGCGTTGAAGGCAGTAGACCCGATACCCTTAAGAAGGTGTCGCACGCGATCAGGTTCTGGCATGGCACTGTCGACACGGCGGCAGAGCGCGAGGATGTCCTCAATGTACGAGGTATACGATTCGCCATAATGCTGGACGCGCTCAGACAGCCTCTTTTTCGCAACTTCTGAACGAACCGTGGGCGTGCCGAAAATCCGCCGTAGGTGCTCCCTGAAAGACGACCAATCCCGGACGTCTCTCTCATGATTCAGGAACCATGTCTTGGCTACTTGAGAGACGTAAAATGTCACGTTGTTTAACCGCGATGTCTCGTTCCAGTTGTTGTATTCGCTGACACGATCGTAGTTGTCGAGCCAGTCTTCAACGTCCTCACCAGGCAAGCCAGAGAAGATTTCAGGGTCGCGATACCTGTTGTTGGTAGGGCTGGGATTGGGGGTGGCTGGCGCTTGAACCGAGCTGGTGGATGCTGCGCTCTGGTCTTGCGACATGGCGGCCTCTTGCCGTAAGCGGCGTCCCGAACGTAGCTCCAGGGGAGATCTTGAAGTGGATTGAGGTCGAAGGGATCTTAAAGCGCCTCCACCACTTGAAATACCACGGTTGAGACGACGCTTTATTCCAAGAAGGAGAAATGGCGCCGACGCAAAAACGAACACGAGCCGATGATTGATGATGACTTTGTACAGATGAAGATGAAGTCCGCATAAATGCTTACAATACCTATATTGCGTCGAAGATGGCGCTAGGTTGTCCTGTGTGATTGAACGTGCAACCGCTTGACAACGAATGACGATAATACCTGAAGAACAGACAAGGACCAGAACTGATATTGAAGATGTATACATGTTGAAGTAAGGAAACAAAAGTGCAGAAATACGCAAGAAGTGTAGCACAAGTTGAATACCAATAAAAATCGTGACTTGCTATTACGTATACTGCATGCCCAGGCCTCTCAAACAACGGCAGACTTGTGCTATAAATTCGTGCTTCCACGTGTTGTCCCTTCCCGTCATCCGAGCTTTTTAGGTGGCCCGGGCAAGCTGGCGGAATTTTGATCCGTTTCGCTGAGCTCATGCCTCTAGAGGAGATGATTTTCAAGCTCTCGCCTCCACTAACTTTTACAATAATTAAAGAACAGAACCTAAAATATTACCCTTGAGATCAAGTTATTACAGCTGGCGCATGCTTGCATAGAGTGGCAAATCCTGTTTCGTTAGCGAATGCTTATTTCCTTCTCTGTTAAAGGGTGCACGTCCTTTACAGATTCCATCCATGGAATCTCTAAACAAAGTCGTACTGATTGCATGGTTACATGAGTTCGCGCTACGTATCACAGGACTCTCGAAACCAAGCGGACCGACCACGAAAAAGGAGCGAGCACGATTGCTAAATTAGACCGTAAGATCTTCACTAGCTGTCGCAAAAACGTGGCAGACCAGCCGTGGTGGCTTAGTGGCTTTGTCGTTGGGCTCCAAAGACCGAGAGCGCCGGTTCGAATCCCGGCCGCGGCGGCCGCATTTCGACGGGAGCGAAATGCACAAACACCCGTCTACCGTGCCATTGCTGCAAGTTAAAAATATCCGAGACGGTCAATATTAGCCCGGTTTCCCCCGCTATGGAGTGCTTCATAATCGTACCATGGTTTTTGCACGTAATAGCTCGTATGTATGAATTAGATAATCGTAAATAAATAAAACTAGCTCTTGCTCGAGTTCCCCATTATCAAGGTAGAGAGAGGCCAACACGATACACCCGCCGTGGTTGCTCAGTGGTTATGGTGTCGGCTGCTGCACGAGGTCGCGGTATCGAATCCCGGCCACGGTGGCGGAATTTCGATGGGGGCGAAAACATCCGGGTGCTTAGAATTAGGTGCACCTTAAGTAACCCCAGGTGGTCGAAATTTCCGGGGTCCTCCACTACGGCATGCCTCATAAACATAAAGTGGTTTTAGCACGTAAATACCATAGTTCTTTAATACGACTCATTTACTTGCAGACGCTGCCAGCTTCTTGAGATGCTCATACAACTGGTTTGGTTCATGCAGAACGGTGACGCTGTCACCCGAAATAGGAGAACCGGGGCCGAACTTCCATAGCCTATGGAAGTTACTCATGGATGCTCCTCGACGACTCCATCGATGGCTAGCTGCATTCCCGGCTGGAGCGCATGTCATGGCTGACCTGCGAAGACGATCAGATGCAGCTCCTGAGGCACCTGAGCGCTCGCTGCACTGCGAACGACTTGGTCATGGTCGTCAGGCTCATCAAGCACAACATCCGCATACGTTCATGACCCAAGCACACCCTGGAAGCGCTGCACCCGGACGCATACACGGCGTTCCATGTCTCTCGGAACCTGGGGGACGACGGGAGGTCGCACGGCCAAGCTCGAGCAATTTTTGTTCGTTTCGCTGAGGTCGCTCTTGCAGAGATGATTTTCAAACTCTCGCCTCTGGTAACTTTTGCCATAATTAAAGAAGACAACTTCAGTTGATTACCTTTGAGATCACGTTCTTTCAGATGGTCCATGCCTGCCTGGCATGGCAAATCCTGTTTCGTTAGCGAAAGCTTATTTCCTTCTCTGTTAAAGGATGCACGTCCTTTTCAGATTCCATCCATAGGATCTGTGTAAAAAGGCCGTACTGACTGCATGGTTACTTGAGTCCTTGGTAACTTCCGCTCCTGTGTCGACCTTGGAACTTGAGGGGGACTCCATTCACGTGGACCCATACAAACTCAGCCTTTGCCTCATGACTGCTCTTGAAAGCATGCATCTCGATGGTATGTGACTGTCGCCTTAGCGAGCGCTGTTTGGCTAAGCAAACTGCTTCGAGGCCATTTGCTCTCAGTGTAGCTCTCACAATTCCCACTCCTTTGTACAACTAGCTAAAGCAGGAGCTGGGTCATATGGGAAAACTACGTGTCATCAGGGGTAGTACGAAGCCGACGCCATCGTGTGTTGGTCTGGTCGCAGTATCTAAGGCGTCAGGCGGCATCCGAATATGAATGGGCTTAACGAAGCTCAACAACAAAGTTCTCCGTTGATCGAGAAGAGCATGACTAGCGACTTGTGGAGGTTCTTGAACGTCTAAACAGAGCCGGAGTTAAATTCAACAAGTCAAAATGATGCTTCGGTCGAGACAATGTAGAGTTTCTGGCTGTGGTGATCGACACCAACAATATCTCGCCAGGTCCCAGCAAACTCTAAGCACTGCCCAACTTGGAGCCACCGAAGGACGTTGCCATGGTCAGGTGGTTCCTCGGCATGGCTAATAATATTGGTCGCTTCCTGCCCAACCTTCCGCAGGCAACCGCCCCTATTCGCGCCTTGCTAAGCGAGAAAAATGCATGGCAAAATGGACCGCTTCAAGAGGCCGCTTTTAGTCGGGTAAAAGCGATACTCACCTCGGACCTATGCGTCGCCAAGTTTCATCCCGGTTGTAATGCCATTGTTTCATGCGACGTGAGCTCATTTGGATGGGAGATGGTTCTTCTGCAGGAACAACCATCGGGCGGGCGACGCGTGGTAGCGTTCACATTCAGGTCGCTTACTGAAGCGGAACAGCGCTACAGCCAAACAGAGAAAGAGGCGCTGGCGGTTGCATGGGCAGTGTACCTTTTGACCAAGACGTGCTTAGCCTAAACTTCACGGTAGAAACCAAGCACCAGCCGCTGGTAACACTACTTGGAAACGCTGACTTGGACATATGTCCCCACGTATTCAAAGGTTTCGCATCGAACTTATGCGCTACCAATTTAGTGTAGTCTACGTTTCTGGCAAACAGCTAGCCACTGCGGATACTCTTTCCAGGGCTTCGGATGAGAAGTCGTCGATCAGTATGGTGGATGTGGTAGAGGAGTTTCTGGAATTTCAAGTAGCTACGGTCACAGACACGAAGCTGGTTGCTGAAGATGATGTTCACAGGGACCAAAAACTGGACTGGGAATGCAATCAGTTCTTCAAATACTGCACTCAAGGCTGGCCTCGTCGAGAGAGGCTTCCAGAGGACCTCAAGAAATAGTGGAGCCATCGAGGTTATTTTTGTGCAACGGCGTCCTGCTAAAAGGTAATCGCTTTGTCGTTCCGGCTTTGCTGCAAATGGATACGCTCGAACTTATCCAAGAAGGCCACCATGGAATTAACCGATGCCGCCTGAGAGCCCAGGATTCCGTATGGTGGTACGGACTTTCGCAGCAAATACGGGACAGAGTACCTCGCTGCAGACAGTGTGCAGTCAAACGAGCGCAAGGAAGTAACGAAGACTCCAGAGCAACCGTGGCAAGACGTAGGAATGGACTTGTTTAGTTACAAGGGACACAATTACCTACTAGTTGTTGATCATCGTTCTCGCTACCCTGAAGTCATCTACATGCGAAGCACGAACTCTGAGGCGGTCATCAATCCAGTCAAAAGCATCCTTGCTCGTTTTGGCATTCCCGCAGTAGTACGAAGTGATAACGGACTGCAATTTCCTTCACATGCCTTTGCAGTTTTCGCGAAATGATATGACTTCCAACACATCCCCTCAAGTCCAAAATACCCGCAGTCAAACAGGTAAGTTGAACGGACGGTGCGTACGATCAAATAATCGTTTGCGAAAGCAGACAATCTTTTTCTGGCTTTTCTGTCGCACCGAGAAACTGCTGGCGTCACAGGGTTCAGCCCAGCGCAGCTACTGTTGGGTCGCAGCTTGCGAACCAGGCTTCCTAGGACAGTGGACCACCTGGAACTGAAGTGGCCTGCGCCCGACAATGTCAAGTGCCAAGACGAAGTTAGGAGGCGGCAGGAGAAATACTTCGATCACCATCATGCCGCGACCATCCTTCCTCTGCTGCAGCCGGCAGATGCGGTGTGGATTCGAGACATCAAGGATACGGCGTGTGTCCTCAGCCCAACTTGCAAGCCCAGCTCGTACATCGTGGAAACACCCAACGCAGTGCCTGTGCGTAATAGCATGCATCTAGTGCGCTATTCAGACCCAACGATGAGCCAGCTCAACGAGCCAACTCGGAGTTAAAACCTCGAGCAGCTCGAAGGTCAGACCACAGTAACAGACGTCACGGCAACAGAAACGCCCCAAATCTTCAATGATTGGCGATTGAGAGTCACCAGGTTTGGGTGCCGAGTCAAGACTCCGAGAAGACTTGCAAAGGGTTTGATGTTTCTTGTGAGGATATCTCGGGGGAGAGATGCAGATGGTGCTACGTGCCATGCGTTCTTTATATGGTGTTGTGCAATAAAATTTGGGCATCCGTTTGGTCAACTCGGCTCCGAGTCATTCGGAAAGACGCGGCTAGCGTCTCCCAGCACTCTGCATTGTACACTCTGAGTTTACCGCTCGACGGCCCCACTGCGACATGAGTGTTGCTACCACTGCTACAGAACAACGATGCCAAGGTCAAACCATCAAGCCGGTAGGAGGGCTAGCGAAGAAGTGGGATCTTGCCCACGAGAGAATTTATACGTTAGTGCTGACTTGATTGCCTCCAGAAGTACTACAGATTCAAGCTAAATAAGTTACATGAGAGGCCTAGTCAACCAAAACTCACGCAAACAATCGTTGAACGGGTTGCCTCAGCTGGCGCTTTCTATGTTGTTGCTGTCGTATTGTCAAAGCTGTTGCTCTTGTAGTCGCAGAAAATGGCTCATGCCCACAAATGTACTGACCAAATAGAAGGATTTGAAAACGACGCACGGTAAGTAAAAAACAAAAACTAGAGATAAAATGACTACAGATGGTTGTAGGGCATAATAAACAAAAAAAATATGCTCAGCGATTACTTCGTTTATTTTCAACCCTCTTCTCCGTCCTCTTCTACTTGGCAAAGCTAAAGACTGGGATGATAAGTATATATAGTCCTAAAGCATCAGCTCTCTCACCAGAGCCATGACCGAGTGGGACAACCACCGCAGGGGCTCGGTAGGTGGCGGGTTAGAGTAAAGCAATGCCCGCCACCGGTGGCATCTGTGGCCCAGGTTGGCCCCGATCCCGGGGGTCAAGGAGAGAACCCTACTCACTGGCCGAGCCGTAATTGGTTGGCTGGTGGGCTCGGTTCGGAACAGTGCCACTTTTTTTCTTTCGCTTGAACACCTTTTCTTTCCCCTCAATATTTGAGATTGCTTATAATTTGCTTATAGATTGTTTATGCTTATATTTTTTCAGCGCTGATATTTTTTTACATCGTGTTTAATGTATTGGGTTTTAAAGGAGTTTATTGGTGATTCCTTTGTGAGCGCCTAGCCATTTTGATCATCCGTCCGTTGCTCTCACCCCACTCGCATTTCGGGAATCTGCCACAACCTGCGACAAAAAGGTAAATGGAGCAAGCGCCATCTTCCGTAGTGGGTGTGTGCTGTGATTCTCGTTCGACAGCAACCTCGGGTTCGGGTGTACGGCCTTTGCGCTGCCTTGTGCTGCTGGTCGCCATTGGCCCAAGCTTGAGCCTCAGCAGTGGATCGCTGGTGGCATATAGCTTTGCTTCAGCCTGTACACCAAGCTACGAAACGCTGCTGTGTGCCCCCCATCCTTGTGCTACATTCTTTCCGTCAACATAAGAATGCCTTCTGCAAGAACGCAAGTTCGCACTTCTGGACAAACCATCGTCACCACGCATACTGCAGGGCAGTGGAGACCACACGCACCTCGGACACATCAGTTGGCACGCCACGGCGGTCAAACTTTTCCGATCAATGGGAGCGCGTGCGTACTTTACGTGAAGCCTAATTTTCTGGTGAGCGCAGCGTGCTTGAACTTGTACAAAATGCAGTAGTCGTGTCCCGATTTTGATTCTTGCAGCACTCATGTTATAACTGATCTTCGCTGAAGTCTAGTATAAACTCCTTGGCATAAGTGTGCGTTCGATCACGTTCTTCTTTCCCTGGTCCTGCTGCTTTAGATTGCAACGGCCCCAGACGCCTGGTTCAATATATGTAATTACGTCGATGATTGCGCTAGGTTGTTCTGGGTTATTTACCATGCAACCGCATGGCGACGAATGACGATATCAACTGAAGAACAGACAATGACTTGATCTGGCATTGAAAATGTATGCATGTTGAAGTAAGGAAACAAAAGTCCAGAAATACGCAAGAAGTGTAGCACAAACTAAATACCAATAAAAATCGAGACTTGCTATCGCGTATACTGCATGCCCATGCATGCTGAACAACGACAGATTTGTGCGATAAAGTCATGCTTACACGTGTTGTGCTTTCCCACTTCATCTGAGCTCCTTAAGGTGGCACGGGCAAGCTTGCGCATTTTTTTTTTCGTTTTGCTGAGATCGCGCTTCCTGAGGAGATGATTTTCAAACTCTCGCCTCTAGTAACTTTTCCCATAATCAAAAAAGACAACTTCACCTGATTACTCTTGAGATAAAGTTCTTGCACCTGGCCCATGCCTGCCTGGCCTGGCAAATCCTCTTTCGTTAGCGAATGCTTATTTCCTTCTGCGTTAAAGGATGCAGATCCTTTACAGATGCCATCCATGAGACCTGTGGGAAACGTTGCACTGACTGCATGGTTACTTGAGTTCTAGCTAGGTATCATGGGACTCACCAAATAAAGCTAGCCCACCACGAAAAAGGAGCGAGCACTATTGCGAAATTAGACCGTGAAACCTTTACTAGCGGTCGCATAAGTTTTGCAGGCCAGCCGTGGTGGCGTAGTGGCTTTGGGGTTTCGCCCCAAAGCCCGAGGGCGCCGGTTCGAATCCCGGCCGCATCTCTACGGGAGCGAAATGCAAGAACACCCATCTACCGTGTGATTGCTGCACGTTCAATATATCTGAGACTGTCAAACTTAGCCCGGAGTCCTCCGCTATGATGCGCTTCATAATCGTGTCGTCATTTCTGCACGTAAAGCCCCAGTTCACCATGAATTAGCTAATCCATAAATAAGTAAAACTTGTGTGCTTGGTTATGTCATTTCTGTACCTTAGGGCCCATCCATACCCCGTCTGTACGGAGCCAGGTATTCTTACCACCCTCTGCAGCGTCACAGATCTGAGCGCCGCCGTGGTCAGTTGCTTCGCGGCTTCTGGGGACTGAGGGCCGGGGTTTGATTGTTGTATTCATATAGGAGGTTGTGGCCAAGTACTGCACCAGGGTGGCTAATCCTGCTCTGGTGAGAGAGTGCGTTACCGGTTCTGGTCACCGGGATGAGGCCGCACTCCAGGCCTGTTTGTGCAATTTTCTCAACACACGGTTCTTTTTTTGTATTTTCCGGTGAAGAATTGCGCGGCACCGGGATTTGAATAACGGTCCCCTTGCACAGAAGACGGATACTCTACCGTCTCCGCAGGAGTTTAATTACAAATAAATTTTGGGGTTTTACGTGACAAAACCACTTTCTGATTATGAGGCACGCCGTAGTGGAGGACTCCGAAAATTTCGACCACCTGGGGTTATTTAACGTGCCCCTAATTCTAAGTACACGGGTATTTTCGCATTTCGCCCCCATAGAAATTCGGCCGCCGTGGCCGGGATTCGATCCTGCGACCTTGTGCTCAGCAGCCTAACACCATAGCCACTGAGCAACCACGGCGGGTCCCGCAGGAGTTGTACGCCTCATTTAACCTACAGTGGTGCCCTATTTGATCAGTCAAGGTGGACCAATCTGAGCTCGGTTATACCGCACGGATGGCACTCGGCTAGAGAACCTGGTATTTATGACCTGCACATGGGTGGCAATACATAATACAGGCCGCCATTGGAATCTGAACCTGGCAACGTTTAACGTTAGAACGCTATCTAGTGAGGTGAGTCTAGCAATGGTATTGGACGAATTAGAGGGTAGTAAATGGGATATAATAGGGCTCAGTGAGATAAGGAGGACGAAAGAAGCATATACAGTGCTAAAAAGCGGGCACGTACTGTGCTCATTTCGGCGAATGAGAAGTATTTACAAATATGTTTTATTGTTTTGATAATCACGTGTATCTCTTCTGTAACAAAATAGGCTTCAGTCAGTATAGCACAAGGTAATATTGCAAGCAGAACTGCCTACGTCTAGTGTAGCACTGATTCCATGGCCTTAATTCTTGTCATGTATTCTTCATTACCCTCGATGATCTTTTTATGGTGCAGCTTCAGTGTACTCGTAAAAGTAACATGATTCGAGTAATGGTGAGGCCATGAAGCGAAAAAATCACGAACAGTTCGAGAACCTAGAATCCAACCTGGCAACCATGGCTAGACAAGTAATATAAGCTATAAGTGTAACGCTTCAAAAACATGATTAAAAAGTAAATCCTTACAAAATCAACACCTCACGGATGCAACTACACAACTGTCGTCTGACTGTGATGACTTCGGTGCATTTCAACGTACATGTGACTCAAGCAACCCAGTTTTCACAAAAATAAAAGTTGAGCTGCTTCCTTCGGTGCCCATTGTGTGTTTATTAATTTTTTAACTATTCGAATTCTGTGCTTTGTGCACTAATAATATGCATCTTCGGAACCTTAGAATAAGGCAGTTGTTAAGGTGTTTATTTGATCGGACTAGGAGCAGCGCAGCGGCGATAGTCTAGGCGTATAGCACGGACTCCGAGCGCGAGCGGTGTTCACGAGCAAAAGCGCTGAGGAGGATCTACTATACCATTCCAATCCTTCTCTACATAGTTTACACAAATGTAAATTAGTTAATACTTATAGTGTGCGTCGCTCTCATAAGTTCTGTTGTTTAATTTCTACAAGACTGCCTGCATTTCTGTAGATATATCTGTAGTTATTGCATTATGCGAAAAAGAAGTGAGACGTGCAGACAGGACACAAGAATAGAGGAGTGGGCAACTCTGCTCTTGTGTCCTGTCTGCACGCCTCACTTCTTTTTTGCATAATGAATCCTTACCAACTAGCTCAGCTGCCTGTCGCTCTAGATATTGAAATCACTTCTTCCATGTTTTCCTCAGTCAATCGATTTTTGCGTAAAGTTATGTCGCAGCACCAATTACACGGTGACTATATTTATATTGGGGTTCTCAGAAAACAACTGGGCTTCATTTACACTGTTAGTTGCCATATTCGAAGGCTCAGTTATTCCCGCCGGTCGGACGCATGCTGCCGCAGTTTATATATGTAGTTATCCTGGGCATGGAATTTTTGCAAACGCGCGGGGCAGCTGTCGAATGCGGTAGCAGTGAGCTTTCTCTCAACACCGTCTTTTTGTGAGGAATCGTTGATGGATGACCACGACAACATACATTTCCTGTGGTTGACGGGGTAACACTGCCTCCGTGGTCGCTAGCCATCGCTGCACTTGATACCAGCGTCTCATTGGACGCCACGGTTCAAACACGCACCGATTTCTGTGCTAAGAAGGACACATTGGTGCCTAGTAGCGTTGTGTCCGTGATCAATCAAACCATGTCATTGTAGGCACTAAACTGTTCTGCCGTATCCGTGCTACTTCCCAAACGCACGAACTCGGGGTCTTCGACAACAACGTGTACAGTTTCGTTATAGTCGTCAGTGACAAAACGAATTTCCCAAATTAAAACAAATGTGCCCACTTGAACCAAGAATTAAAGAGTATGGTCAGCAAGTCTCTGTCTCGGCGTCAACTCGGCGACTTGGTACAAATGCTGTCCCGACATTCTGTGTTTGAACTCTTCTAACGTGAGAATCGTACCACTCTTCCATCTTCGTACGCTCGCAATCGGATTCATACCGCCTGAGCTCACTCTATCCTACAGAAACCTTATCGAGTCGCTTCTTCGGAACGTAACATTATTGCTGAGAAACCGCAAGAGATGTAAACAAAAAATGCCATCCAACGTTCCCCGAGTCTCTGGCCAGCGCTAGTTTTACTGGTGAAGAAAAAACGTGGCGCTTGAATGTTTGGCATTGACTACAGGAAGCTAAACGCCGTCACAAAAATGTCTACTGGCTCCCGCAAATCGAAGACCTAATAGGCTGCTTGCGTTCTGCCCCTACTTTTCGTCGCTCGATATACGATCATAGGTATCTATTGGTAGATACCTATGCAACGCGCCGACAAAGAGAGGACCGCGTTTGTGAGACCGGAGAGTTTGTTAGAATTTATTCAGAGTTTATTTTTAATCTTGGATTACATATTTACTTTACCTTTTTTGTGTTAATTATTTAGATGTTTCATCATCTTGACGGGGGCCCGAACCCCCGTCAAGTGGACTAGCTTCCACTTTTTGTTCGGGCCTCCTTCCAAAGTTCTTTAGAAAAATAAACATGATTTTGATTTTGATTTTGATCATCATCATCATCATCATCATCATCATCATCATCGTCGTCGTCGTCGTCGTCATCGTCATCATGTAGCGTTATTTCATTCGAGCTTCGTTCGTAACGCGCCCTCCACCTTTAAAACATTCACGGACGCAATTCTGCGCGAACTCAAGTGGGAGATATGCCTGTGCTACCTGGATGATGTCATTTTCAGCCGTACGTTTCTAGAGCCCAGCACCCGCTTTAGCCTGCTTTTGGATTGTGTGGGGAAAGTTGGCTTGATTGCGAACTCTAAAAAGTGCCGATTTCTTAAGTGCCAAACTTTGGAAATCAAAGGAAATCTAAGCACCAAGTTTCCCAAGAAGTTCTTGAGCAAGAAAGTCTTGCGGCTCTTTTCCTGTTCATAAATTCGGCATTTATATTTACGGTCGCGCATTCATCACCGACCAGCATTCTTTATGCTCCCTTGTAAGACTTTGAGATCCGTGTTGTCGTTTGGCAAGATCAGCTTTACGACTTCAAGAAAGACTTTCCTGTAACTTACAGGAGTGACCGCCTTCGAGCTGATGCCGATTGCCTTTGTCACGTATCATTGGCGACGACACACTCCGACTAAAACAGCTTCGATGGCTTTCTTACTCTCGTGCACGCTGGGATGGCTTGAAGGTCGTTCGTGACGTTAGCTTTATTCCAAGCTCAGCAAGAATCGCTTTCTTGTGTGACTCATCTGCGGGCAGTAAAAGCTCTCCTGGACCTGCTACAGCGTGCGGGCGAATCCCAAATAACCGTGTCGTCATCATGCATGGCTGGTAGCACATCAGTTCGAAATCTTTTTTGGCCAACAATAAGGAAGCGAGCTCCACACGCTGAGTAGTTGGTTTTATAAAGTAAGCCATCGCGTATAAAAAACCGGCCACTGGCTTTGGTAATGTAATCCGCGACAAAAAGAGGTTCCAAGCTTATGTCATTACGATGTTCCCGTCGGAAAGCGGTAACAATATTAGGCTGCACAGATGTTGCCATTGCATTTTCCGCTGCTGACTCGACAACCTGAGACGATTTAGCTTAATTTATTGCGCCCTGCTTCGCAGTACTGTCAGAATATGCAAATGACCTACCCTTGACAACTGCAACAGCTTCTCTCCGTGAATATCCTCGCCTCTGCAATAACTTTGGTGTACAATGATTTCATAAGCTATTACCGAGCGTTTCGAGAAAGCGGCTGGATAGCTTGATCCAAAAAGACAGGACTTTTGCAGCGACGTTGTGCCCTAATTATGGGGATGACATTCGCCATGGGCGTAACATCTTGAATTTAAGTTACAACCCCCTGCACTATAGCCAGAATTCCGACAGCTACGTCACAGAACAGAATTGGAAACGAAAGGTACAATCGTATTAAAGAGCGGCCACACTATCATTCCGATAGGCAGAAGGTACCAGCAAACCTAGTGATAACCGCACAGTGGTAGCTTTTTTCACCGTCTTCGAAGGGGTATGTCAGTATATAGCTAAGACGCCAAAAGCAGACACTTTATAAAAAGCCTGTGCTGGGCTTTACATGCCACGGTCCAAGTGATGCCTTTCGTACATGCTAAATGTGGCGGGACAAAAGCGCTCACCGGAACACATGCAAATCGCACACATTCCAAGGTCTGCTACAAAGGTTCGATCTTTTGATGACATATGCACCAATCCACATCTTCTAAATTCACGCACATCGCTAACTATCTGAAAGTTAAATGTCAATAACTTTAGCTCCGTCTGGAAAACGTCCGAGTTGTTCCGCAGGAAAAATCCGCCGCTCGACGACACTAGTGCCACAGGAATATTGCTAATGCTGCTAAAGAAGAACGATGCAAGGTCAAACCGTCAGGCCGGTAGGAGGGCTAACCAAGAGCTGGGCCCACGAGAGAATTTACATGTCAGAGCTGACCTAATCGCCTCAACAAGAATTAACGGTCCAAGCTAAATGAGTTACACAAGAGGCCTAATCAACCAAAACTTACGCAAGCAATCGTTGAAGAGGTTGCCTTAGCTTAGGCTTTCTATGTTATTGTTGCTGTTGTATTGCCAAAGCTGTTGTTATTGTAGTCGCAGAAAATGGATCATACCCACAAATGAATTAACCAAATAGACGGACTTGAAAATGACGTCATGTAATTAAGTATCAATAAACAAGCAATAGAATCACAGCCTATTGTTGTGGGGCATAAAAAACAAAGAAACAAATATGCTCAGCGATTGCATCTCCATTTATTTTCAGCTCTTTTCTTTGTCCTCTTCTACTTGGCAAAGCTAAAGACTAGAACAGATAGGCATATATATTACTGCAAGATCAACTCTCTCACCAGAGCCATGACCGAGTGGAACAACCACCGCAGGGGCTCGGTAGGGGGCGGGTTAGAGTAAAGCAATGCCCGCTACCGGTGGCATCTGTGGCCCAGGTTGGCTCCGATCCCGGGGGTCAAGGCGAGAACCCTACTCACTGGCCGAGCCGTGATTGGTTGGCTGGTGGGCTCGGTTGGAAACAGTGCCACTTTTTTTTCGCTTGAACAACTTTTATTTGCCCTAAATATTTGAGATTGCTCATAGCTTAGCATTCTTGCAATGCCTATTTTTTTACACCGTGTTTAACTTGCTGGGTTTTAAAGGAGTTTAATGGGGCTTCTTTTGCGATAGCATAGCCAATTGGATCATCCGTCCATCGCTCTCATCCCACCTGCATTTCGCGAATCTGTCACAACTTGCCAGAAAACGTTGAAAAATGCAATTGCGATCTTCCGTAGTGGGTGTGTGCTGTATTTGAAGCCCAACAGCAACATCGGGAGTGTGGTTTTTGCGCTGTCTTGTCCTGCTGGTCGCCATTGGCCCAAGCTTGATCCTCAGCAGTGGATCGCTGGTGGCATATAGCTTTGCTACAGCCTGAACACCAAGCTTGGAAACGCTGCTGTGTGCCCCCAATCTTTGTGCAACATTCTTTCCTCAACATAAGACTGCCTTCTGCAGGAAAGCAAGTTCACACTTCTGGACCAACCGGTTATCAACACCACGCATGCTGTAGGGCAGTGGAGACCAGACGCGGCTCGGACACATCAATTGGACGCCACGCCGGTCAAAACTTTCCGACCAAATGGGAGAGGGTGCGTACTTGACGAGAAGCCCGATTTTCTGGTGAGTGCAGCGTGTTTGAAGCTGTACAAAATGCAGTAGCCCTGTCCCGATTTTTATTCTTGTTGCACTCGTGTTATAAGTGATCTTCCCTGAAGTCCAGTATAAACTGATTGGTATAAGTGTGTGTTGGATCACCGTTCCTCTTTCCCTGGTCCTCCTACTTTAGATTGCAAACCACCCCGGAAAGATGGTTCAATGTATATAGCTGCATTGCGACGAACATTGCGGTAGGTTGTTCTGGTTGATTGAACATCCAACCGCAAGACAACGAATGAACATATAATCTGAAGAATAGACAAGGACCAGAACTGACATTGAAAATGTATACATGCTGAAGTAAGGTAACAAACGTGCAGAAACACGAAAGAAGTGTAACAAAAATTAAATACCAATAAAAAAACATGACTTGCTATCATGTATACTACATGCCCATGCATCCTGAACGTCATATTTGTGCGATGCACTCGAGCTGTCACGTTTTATGCCTTCCTGCTTCATCTGAGTTCCTTATGATTGCAGGGTTAAACTGCCGCAACCTTTGTTCGTTTCGGTGAGACCGCGCTTCTAGAGGAGATGATTTTCAAATTCTCGCCTCTAGTACCTTTTGCCATGAATAAGAAAAACACCTTAGGTTCATTACTCTCGAGATCAAATTCTTGTAGTTGACCCATGCTTGCCTGGCCTGGCAAATCCGGTTTTGTTTGCGAATACTCGCTTCCTTCTGTGTTAATGAATACACGTCCTTTACAGATTTCATTCATGCGGTCTCTTCAAAACATCCTACTGATTGTAAGGTTACTTGAGTTCGCGTTACGTATCTTAGACTCTCCAAAGTAAGCGGGCCCGCCACTAAAAAGTAACGTGCACGATGACTGCGAAATTAGACCGCAAGACCTCTACTAGCTGTCGCTTAAGTTCGGCAGACCAGTCGTGGTGGCTTAGTGGTTCTGGCGTTTCGCTAGAAATACCCAGGGCACCGGTTTGAATCCCGACAGCCGCGTTCGCATTTCGAAGGGATCGAAATGGGAAAACGCCCGTTTACCGTGAGAATGCTGCACGCAATATCTGTAATAGTCACAATTAGCTCAGACTCCCCCTGCAATGGAAGAAAAAGTATGGGGTTTTACGTGCCAAAACAACTTTCTGATTATGAGGCAGGCCGTAGTGGAGGAGTCCCGAAATATCGACCACCTGGGGTTCATTAACGTGCACCTAAATCTAAGCACACGGGTGTTTTAGCATTTCACCCTCATCGAAATGCGGCCGCCGTGGCCTGGGCCCTCCAATGGAGTGCTTCATGATCGTGTCGTGGTTTCAGTACGTGCGACCCCGAATTTATTCACCATGAATTAGCTGATCCGTAAATAAATCAAACTTTTGTGCTTGGTTAGGTTACTTCTGTACCTCAGGGCCTATCCATACTCCATCTCCTACATGCATGTGACATTTGACTCACCTCATTGCGGCTGCAATCCCGATTGAGCCTACCCGAATTTTAAATATTAGAACTGATAGTTCGTGTACCTATGGTTAACGTATTTAAGAAAGTGTGCGTCCAACAGCTGTGCAATACTCTCCCATGTTGGCGTCCGCACACTATGAAAAAGCTGAACTTCTTTTCCAAACGTGCCAAACATGATTTCGTTACCCATTGTAGAAACGGAACCAGCATTGCAAAAGCAGGCGCAAATTTTCATCGTAAATTACTCTCCCCACCGACATTGGATGAGCGTGCTCGATAACATAACAGACGTTCATTCTAACAGAACTATGTAACCAGAACCAAAGAGCAGAACTGGAAACTAAAATTGGTGGGGCCTGGCAGCAAGCTAGCGATGGCCCGTGCTAACGTTACACGCTTATACCTGGTGCAGTTCCTCGGACTTTGGAGATTGCAGCTTCTGCAGCCTTGCAGCATGGGCCGTCCTGGGCTTGAGATCACCGGCTCACTGACAGGAGCACATCGTGGTCCACGCGATGTGCTTTGTACACGGCCGCCGACTATATCTCCAAGCATCGTTGCATTCACTCACTCAGGGCCCAGCAGCAAGCTACCGATGGCCCGTGCTAACGTTCCGCGCTTCCTCCTGGTGCAGGTAACGAACTCTTATCGCTTTTACGCAAAGCCTAGTAGCCACCGTGTACTGCCGGGCCCACGGCGCTATTGTTCCATGGCGTGTCAGTGTGCGCCAATGCTGTTAAAACTTCTCATGCTAGCTGGTGATATCGAATCTTAACTCCGGCCCCGACAAAGACATTCTTTTTGTTTTGAAGGAACTGCAATCTGGCCACACGGTAAAGCTTTAACAACTAAAGTCTATTAAAAAAACTTGCTGATCATGATAAAACGTTCAGTGAAATTAAAGCATGGCTAGACATAATTGAGACAGTCTGTGCTGGTATCGACGACATGCAGATTGAATCGGGCTAACTTCATGAGATAAGCACTGAAAATACGGCACTGATAGGCGCACTATCTTCCCGGATAAACGATGCTAAAAATAAATCTAGAAGAAATAACCTTGTTTTTTACAGCATCGCTGATAAAACAAAAGAATCATGGTCTGATCTTCAGAAAATCGTTTTTGCACATTGTAAACAATATTTAGATGTGCAAATTTAACCGCGTGATATTGAGCGTGCACATTGCATTGCGTCATTGCAAATCGGAAAGTGAAGGCCTATAATTGTGAGGTTCGCTCTCTTTTAAAGCAAAGATCTTGTCCTTTCTTCGGCTCGGAAGTTTAAAGATACGTGCTATGCTGTTGCACAAGATCTCGCCCCAAGCACGCACCTCATCGAACTTCATTTACGCCTCAACGAGTTTGCAAGCGACCGTTAAGTGCGATATAATTTGCGACATGAAAAGCTTATCGTAGTTGAAAAAACCTACTACTTCAACCACACTTCTAACCAGATCATTGAGGAACGCCTTTAGCCATCATTGAGACCAAATTGTACACCGCATCCAGGCAACTGTCAGCGTTTATCATTCCTGCTCGCTAACATTCGCAGTGTTGTTCCCAAGCGTGATGCACTGTGCAGTCTAACAGGCTCATCTTCTTGAGATGTTTTACTACTAACAGAAACATGGCTTAATAGATCAATCGATGATACCGAAATTCTCCCTTACCTCTCGTATTTTGACATTTTCCGGAAAGATAGATCCGATAACTAACGCGATGGGGGTGTATTATCATCATCATCATCAGCCTGGTTACGCCCCCTGCAGGGCAAAGGTCTCTCCCATACTTCTCCAACAACCCCGGTCATGTACTAATTGTGGCCATGTCGTCCCTGCAAACTTCTTAATCACATCCGCCCACCTAACTTTCTGCCGCCCCCTGCTACGCTTCCCTTGCCTTGCAATCCAGTCCCTCCTCATTACATGTCCTGCCCATGCCCATTTCTTTTTCTTGATTTCAACTAAGATGTCATTAACTCGCGTTTTTTCTCTCACCGAATCTCCTCTTTTCTTATCCCTTAACGTTACACCCATCATTCTTCTTTCGATAGCTCGTTGCGTCGTCCTCAATTAGAGTAGAACCCTTTTCGTAAGCCTCCAGGTTTCTGCCCCGTAGGTGAGTACTGGTAAGAAACAGCTATTATACACTTTTCTCTTGAGGGATAATGGCAACCTGCTGTTCATGATCTGAGAATGCCTGCCAAACGCACCCCAGCCCATTCTTCTGATTATTTCCGTCTCATGATCCGGATCCGCCATTACTACCTGCCCTAATAGATGTATTCCCTTACCACTTCCAGTGCCTCGCTACCTATTATAAATTGCTGTTCTTTACCGAGACTGTTAAACATTACTTTAGTTTTCTGCAGATTAATTTTTAGACCCACTCTTCTGCTTTGCCTCTCCAGGTCAGTGAGCGTGTATTGCAGTTGGTCCCCTCAGTTACTAAGCAAGGCAATATCATCAGCGAATCGCAAGTTCCTAAGGTATTCTCCATTAACTTTTATCCGCAATTCTTCCCAATCCAGGTCTCTGAATACCTCCTGTAAACATGTTTTGAATAGCATTGGAGAGATCGTATATCCTTGCCTGACGCCTTTCTTTATTGGGATTTGGTTGCTGTGCTTACGGAGGACTATGGTGGCTGTGGAGCCGCTATCGATATCTTTCAGTATTTTTACATACGGCTCGCCTACACCGTGATTCCGTAATGCCTCCATGACTGCTGAGGTTTCGACAGAATCAAACGCTTTCTCGTAATCAATAATATAAGGGTTGGTTATATTCACATTGTTCACTTGTAAGCCTCTCTTCACAACTGGAAATGATTTTGATTCGATGCATTGCTACATAGCCGCACACTCTGATTGGTATTTGCTAACGGTCCCCCAGTACCGACAGTCCTGTCACGCCTTTACTTCATGAAGCCTTAAATACGTTAACAAAAACATATCCTAACATTCCTGTCCTTCTGTCTGGCGATATTAATTTTCCAAGTAATGATTGGTCCTATCCTGCCTCCACATTAACTAAAAGTAGCACCGCTAGCGATTTCCTAAACATGTGTATAACATTCGGCTTAATGCAACTCGTCACTGACTCAACACGTGTTACTGATCACTCGTCCAACATTTTAGATTTTTTAGTAACAATTCACCCTGATAACTTTACCCCTGTCTTCTTATTGCGCGGTATGAGCGACCACCCAACAGTGCATATTACTTTTCATTGCAACGTACTGAAGAAACAAAAAAAAATCGAAAAACACTGACACTCTATGGTAACGGGGACTATGTCAACATGAACCGAGAATAATCTGAGTACATCGATAGGTTCGTTGCTAACTTTCCACTAAATTATCTCGAGTCGAGCGGGCTGCTTTTCAAAGCAGAGATGCATCGCCTTATACGTCTTTACATCCCCACCATTACAATAACAGAAAGAACAACATCACCATGGTTTAATGTATCCCTCAAAGAGGGTAAATAATAAAAAAAACGGCTCGTTCGATCAGCCCAACGTTCCAATTCTTCGTCCACATGGCGGAAGTATTATGCAGTGAAAAAAAAATATGACAAGTTAACCTGTCAAACTCAACACAACTTTCTTTCTACGACTTTACCAGCTATGCTACAAACTAACCCGAAGCGATTTTGGAAAACTATTTATCATAGTCAACGGAATGAGATATCACTTATCAATAGCTCCGGACTTCCTATCCCTGAGATTGCAGATCTTCTTAACACAACATTTAGTTCGGTTCTTTTTAATGAATTGCCTGACGGCTTGCCCCATCCACCATACTTCGCATATCCGCTCATGCAAAATATCACATTCGAATCTATTCGCATTGTCAAAGTAATTGAACCACTGAAGAACTCGTCCTCAACAGCAGTAGACGGTATCAATGCCAAAGTTCTAAAAAATACTAAACATGTGCGTATCCTGTTTTTACCACTCATATTCCAGGCATCGCTTAGCAGCGCTTCAATTCCACATGACTGGCAGGTGGGTAAGGCCATCACAGTCTTCAAGAACAGAAGCCGATCATCACCGAGTAACTACCGCCAAATTTCCATAAAAAGCATGCCTTGTAAAACAATGGAACATGTTTTATACTCGCCTATTGCTAACTTCCTAACATCCGTCAATTTGTTTCACCCAAGTCAACCCGCTTTCCGCAAAAATTATTACTGTGACACTCAACTTCCTCTCATCTTGCACGACTTACATTTAAACCTAGATCGTGATATGACGACTAACACAATATTTTTATATTTTGAAAAAAGCGTTCGATAAGGTCACACATGGTCACCTCTTAATGAAGTTATCCCATCTTGACATTGATTCTTGTGTTCTAAGCTTGGTTTCGAGGGTTTTAACTAACGGTCAGCAGTTCGTATGCGCTTACTCACACTCTTCATCCTTAACACCCGTGCTTTCAGGCGTTCCTGAGGGTACCGTACTTGGTCCCCTCCTTTTCCTAATATACATCAATTACCTGCCTTGTAATATTTCTTCTCATACCCGACCCTTTGCAGATGATTGTGTGGTTTACCGAGCAGTTACTAACCCCATCGACCACTTGATGTTACAAAACGACCTATCGCGCTTACAAAACTGGTTTAAAACTTGGCTCATGTCATTAAATGTAGCTAAAGCCGTGTTAATGTCTATTCATCGTCGTCATAATTACGATTTGCCTAAATATAGCATCAATAACACGGAGATTGAAACAACTGATTCATTCAAACATCTTCGTCTGCATATCTCGCATGACTAAACTTGGACCTGTCATGTTAGCCACATAATAAGTTCTGCTAATCGTACTCTAGGTTATCTACAACGTATCCTTTCCCTCGCTCCTCCCTCTAATAAACAACTTGCTTTTCTTACCTTTGTGTGGCCCAAGCTGGGGTTTGCCGATGCTATTTTTTACTCCCACCACAAAATAACCTTAGTAACACCCTCGAGTCGGTTCACCACCACGCGGCACGATTTATACTGTCAACTTGTTCGTTTATTTCAAGCATCTCAGCACTAAAAGCCCAAATAAACTCAAATTTTCTAGCCTCACGCCATAGAATAGCAAGTCTTAACCTTTTTCATAATTAGAGCAAATCGCATTGCCCGTACCAGTCACCCTAACACAGTATATCCCCCACAAGCTCTTGCCGTGACTTTTCAGCAATCATTGTTTCTGCGCACAACAGGCGACTTGAATGGCCTGCCCACCGAAGTTGCCAGTATCACGGACCCACTTGCATTCATGCGATTTATGGAGAATATCCGTTTGCAATTTTTGGTATCTATCTTTGTCACTAACCCCCCACTCCTTCATGTAATGTCTGAACAAGAGCCCTTTAGGAAATTAAGAAATAAATGAAGAAATTCATATTTGAGACTTTTTCACGTCCACTGGTTTTTTTCTTCGTACGTTCAGAAACTGGGCAATAGTAGCCAGCGCTCAGCGCGGTTTTCTGTTTAGCCAGTGAGATGTTGCTCTCGGCTAAGCACCGGCGAAGACATGCGCCTTCGGAATATTTATTTGCATACATTTGTGGGTTGTGGGTTCGGTTCCCACCTGCGGCAAGTTGTTTTTTCATCCACTTTACTTTCCATTAATTTATCGTTTCTTTATTTCATTTATTAGGCACAAGTAATTTCCCCTATGTTGTCCTTGGTGTCAGTGTTTGTTGGCTTCTTATAATATGACAAAGAAAAATCGGGACCCTTGGTTAACCCCCTCTCTTCTCGGTTATCACATAACGAGGGTCTCGAATCCGGCAACATTGATGCCTTCAGGTAGCATGTGTGGGTTTATTCACCAGTTGCCTTCACCCAAAAAGATCACGTTCTCGTGACGCCTGCGGCATGAATGACGTTCCACATCCGCCGCCAAGGTCTCTGACAGGCGGCGCTGGCTAACACTGCCGGGTTCTACTAGTACACGTAAATACCCAAGAAAGTGGATGGGGAAACAGCGCCGCGGTGCCTCACTTGGTAGAGCATCGGACGCGAAATTCGAAGGTGTGGGTTCGGTCCCCACCTGCGGCAAGTTGTTTCTTCATCCACTTTAATTTCCATTATTTTTTCGTTTCTTGATTTCATTTATTAAGCACAAGTAATTTCCCCTATTTTGTCCTTGGTGTCAGTGTTTGTTGGCTTTTTATGTTATGTCATGGAGCAAGAATGTCCTAGGTATAGTGACGCGGAATACATTTGAGGAAAAGGGAAAGAAGAAAGAAGACATACCGAAGCGCGAAATGTACTTTTCGCTAAATGTACTTCGTGCAACAGTCAAGTATACCTAGGAAATCTAAGCATCAACTTCCTATTCTGAAATTCTGAACAGTATTCCTGTTCAGAATTCGGGCTTTGATAATCACGGTCGCGCATTCAAGATCATGACCTACCAGCATTCTTTATACTTCCTTGTAAGTCCTTGAGATGCGTCTTTTGGCTTGGCAAGATCAGATTTATGACTTCAAGAATGACTTCCTTAAAACTTACAGGAGTGACCACCGTCGAGCCGACGCCGATTGCCTTTATCGCGTGCCACTGGCGATGACACACTGCGATGAAAACCGCTTCGATGGCTGCATGTAACTCTCCTGCAGACTGGGATGGCTTGAAGGTCGCTTGCGACGTGGCCTTTATTCAAAGCTCAACACAAATTTCTCTGTTGTGTGATGCATCTGCGGCAAGTAAAAGGGCCCCTTGACACGCTGCAGTGTGCGGTCGAATCAGAACGTATGTCGCTTCGTCATGCATGCCTGGTAGCACGTCACTTCGAAGACTTTCTACAACAACGAGACGGAAGCGAGTCCCAATGGCGAAGTAGTCGGTTTTACATAGTGAGCCATCGCGTATAGAGAACTGGCCACTAACTTTGGTAGTGTGATGCGCGACAAAAAGAGGTTGCAAGCTCAGGTCATTACGCAGTTGCTGTTGAAAAACGGTAGCAATATTAGGCTGCATAGACTCTTTCATCGCATTTTCCGCTACTGACTCGATAAGTCGGGACTATTTAGCTTAATTTATTGCACGCTGCTTCGCAGTAACGTCAGAATATGCAAAGGACCTAACCTTGACAACTGCAACAGCCTCTCTCCGTGAATATCCTGGCCTCTGCAATAAGTTGGGTATACAATAATTTCATGAGCTCTTGCCGAGCATTTCGATAAAGCTGCTGGATAGCTTAATTCAAAAAGACAGGACTTTTACAGCGACGTTGTGACCTCATTAGAGGGATCACATTCGCCATGGGCGTAACAGCATGAATTTAGGTTCCAACCTCCTGCACTATAGCCAGAACGCGAACAGCTACGACAAAGAACAGAACTGGTAACGAAAGGTCTAAGTCTTAAAATGAGCGGCTACACTATCTTTCCGATAGGCAGAAGGTACCAGCAAACCTAGCGATAACGACACAGTGGTACCTTTTTTAACCGCCTTCGAGGTGGTTATGTCAGCATAAAGCTAAGACGCAAAAACGGACATGTTATAAAAAGCCTTTGTTGGGCTTGGCACAACTCGGCGCAAATGTTGCTTTCGTACGTGATAAATGTGGCGGGACAAAACGCTCACCGGAACACATGCAAATGGCGCACATTCCAAGGCCTGCTATAAAGTTTCGATCTTCCGATGACATACGCACCTTACCACACCTTCCGAAATTAACGGACATTGCTTACCATCTGGAGTTTAAATGTCATTAACTTGAGCTCCGCCTGGAAAACGCCCGAGTTGTTCATCACAAAAATTCCCGCTCGATGGCACCAGTGCGACAGGAATGTCGCTAACTCTGCTACAAAATAACGATGCCAAGGTCAAACCATCAGGCTGCTAGGAGGACTAACCAAGAACTGGGCCCTTGCTCATGAAAGAATTTATAGGTCAGCGCCGACGTGATTGCCTTAAGAGGTATGACAGGTTCAAGCTAAATAATTTACATAAGAGGCCTAATCAACCAACACTCACGCAAACATTCGTTGAACGGGTTCTCTCAGCTGAGGCTTTCTATGTTGGTGCTGTTGTATTGCCAAAGCCGTTGTTATTGTAGTCGCGGAAAATGGATCATACCCACAAATGAATTGACCAAATAGAAGGATTTGAAAATGCCGTAAAGTAATTACAAATCAATAAACAAGCGATAAAATCGCAGCATATAGTTTTGGGGCATAAAAACCAAAGAAAAAATATGCTCAGCGATTACATCTTCATTTATTTTCAACTCTTTCCTTTGTCCTCTTCTACTTGGCAAAGCTAAAGACTGGAACAGAAAGGCCATGTCACCGCTTATTTTCAACTCTCTTCATTGTCCTCTTTGGTTGATCAAGCTAAACACTGGGATCGATAAGCATATATATTACTGCAACATCAACTCTCTCACCAGAGCCATGACCGAGTTTGGACAACCACCGCAGGGGCTCGGTAGGAGGCGGGTTAGAGTAAAGCAATGCCCGCCACCGGTGGCACCTGTGGCCCAGGTTGGCTCCGATCCCGGGGGTCAAGGCTTGAACCCTACTCACTGGCCGAGCCGTGATTGGTTGGCTGGTGGGCTCGGTTCGGAACAGTGCCACTTTTTTTTTCGCTTGAACAATTTTATTTGCCCTCAATATTTGAGATTGCTCATAGCTTAGCATTCTCGCAGTGCCTTTTTTTACACCGTGTTTGTCTTGTTTGGTTTTAAAGGAGTTTAATGGTGCTTCCTTAGCGAGGGCATAGCCAATTTGATCATCCGTCCGTTGCCCTCACCCCACCTGCATTTCGCGAATCTGTTTTACAACTTGCCAAAAACCGTTGAAGAATGCAATCGCGATCTTCCCTAGTGGGTGTGTGCTGTAATTGAGGCTCGACAGCAATTATTCTTATTCTTACTATTATTGTCTGATACCGGTTTTCTTCTCACTATTTTCTTTTTCTCCAAACACAAAACATTCACTTTTAAACTCCGATGCTCAAATTGTTTACTCCCTTGTTGTTATTATTATTTTTAGGCACCTAATTGAACCACCCGATTCTCGGCCAATCCCCCACTGTGGGTATGTGCCACGGCCACTCAGGACAACAACAACCACAACATCGGTCGTGTGGCCTTTGCGCTGTCTGGTCCTGCTAGTCGCCATTGGCCCAAGCTTGATCCTCAGCAGTGGATCGCTGGTGGCATATAGCTTTGCTACAGCCTGTACACCAGGCTTCGAAACGCTGCTGTGTGCCCCCAATCTTTGTGAAACATTTTTTCCGTCAACATAAGACTGCCTTCTGCAAGAAAGCAAGTTCACACTTTTTAAGAAACCGGTTATCGTCACCACACATGCTGTAGGGCAGTGGAGACCACACGCGGCTCGGACACATCAGTTGGCAAGCCACGTCGGTCAAAACTTTCCGACCAAATGGGAGCGGGTGCGTAATCCACGTGAAGCCCGATTTTCCGGTGACTGCAGCGCGTTTGAAGCTGTACAAAATGCAGTAGTCGTGTCCTGATTTTGATTCTTGCTGCACTCTTGTTATAACTGATCTTCCCTAAAGTATAGTATAAACGTCTCGGTATAAGTGTGCGTTGCATCGCCGTTCCTCTTTCTCTGGTCCTCCTACTTTAGATTGCAAACGACTCCGGACACATGGTTGAATGTACATAGCTACATTGCGTTGAAGATTGGGCTAGGTTGTTCGGGTTCATAGAACATCCAGCCGCGAGACAATGAATGACGATACAATTTAAAGAACAGACAAGGACCAGAACTGACATTGAAAATGTATACAAGTTGAAGTAAGGAAACAAAAGTGCAGAAACACGAAAGAATTGTAACAAAACTAAATACCAATAAGAAACATAACTTGCTATCGTGTATACTACATGCCCATGCATCCTGAACAACGACACATTCATGCTTTCAAGTATTACGCCTTCCCGCTTCATCTGAGCTCCTTATGGTGGCAAGGTTAAACTTGCGCAATTTTTGTTCGTTTCGCTGAGATCGCGCTTCTAGAGGAGATGATTTTCAAACTCCCGCCTCTAGCAACATTTGCCATAAATAAGAAAAACAACTTCAATTCATTACCCTCCAGATGAAATTCTGGTAGTTGGCCCATGCCTGCCTGGCGTGGCAAATCCTGTTTCGTTAGCGTATACTTACTTGCTTCTGTGTTAAAAATGCACGTCCTTTACATATTTCATTCACGCAGTCTCTTGAAAACATCGTACTGATTGTAATGTTATTTGAGTTCGCGTTACGTATCGTAAGACTCTCCAAAGTAAGCGGGCCGGCCACTAAAAAGGAGCGTGCGCGATGATTGCGAAATTAGACCGCAAGACCTCTACTAGCTGTCGCTTAAGTACGGCCGACCAGTCATGGTGGCTTAGTGGTTTTGGCGTTTCGCTAGAAAGACCCAGGGCACCGGTTCGAATCCCGACAGCGGCGGTCGCATTTCGAAGGGATCGAAATGGCAAAACGTCCGTTTACCGTGAGAATGCTGCACGCAATAATATCTGTAATGGTCAGAATTAGCTCGGACTCCCCCTGCAATGGAAGGAAAAGTATGGGGTTTTTCGTGCCAAAACAACTTTCTGATTATGAGGCACGCCGTAGTGGAGGAGTCCTGAAATTTCGACCACCTGGGGTTCTTTAACGTGCACCTAAATCTAAGCACACGGGTGTTTTCGCATTTCACCCCCATCGAAATGTGGCCGCCGTGGCCGGGGCCCTGCAATGGAGTGCTTCATGATCGTGTCGTGTTTTCAGTACGTGCGACCCCGAATTTATTCACCATTAATTAGCTGATCCGTAAATAAATCAAACGTTTCTGCTTGGTTAGGTTAATTCTGTACCTCAGGGCCTACCCATACTCCACCTCCTGCATGCATGTGACATTTCACTCACCTCATTGCGGCTGCAATCCCGATTGAGTCTACCCGAATTTTAAATATTAGAACTGATAGTTCGTGTACATATGGTTAACGTATGTAAAACAAGTGTGCGCCCAACAGCTGTGCAATACTCTCCCATGTTGGCGTCCGCACACCATGAACAAGTTGAACTTCTTTCCCAAACGTCCAAAACATGATTTCGTTACCAATTGTAGAAACGGAACCAGCATTGCAAAAGCATGCGCAAATTTTCATCGTACATTACTGTCCCCACCGACACTGGAAGGGCCTGCTCGATAACACAACAGACGTTCATTCTAACAGAACCATCTAACCAGAACCAAAGAGCAGAACTGGAAACTAAAATGGGTGGGCCAGGCAGCAAGCTAGCGATGGCCCATGCTAACGTTCCACGCTTATTCCTGGTGCAGTTCCTGGGACTTTGGAGATCGCAGCTTCTGCAGCCTTGCAGCATTCGCGCCCCGTGCCCCGAATCTGTCGCCAGGTTAACTACAGGCGCAAAACATCCGGTATGCGGGCGTATTGCGGTGGAGCCAATGGGCCGTCCTGGGCTTCAGATCACCGGCTCACTGACAGGAGCACATCGCGGTCCGCGCGATGTGCTTTGTACACGGCCGCCGACTATTTCTGCAAGCATCGTGGCATTCACTCACTCAGGGCCCAGCAGCAAGCTACCGATGCCCCGTGCTAACGTTGCACGCTTCCTCCTGGTGCAGGTAAGGAACTCTTATTTCTTTTACGCAAAGCCTAGTAGCCAGCGTGCAAGCTTTGTACTGCCGGGTCAACGGCGCTATTGTTCCATTGCGAGTGAGTGTGCGCCAATGCTGTTAAAGCTTCTCATGCTAACTGGTGATATCGCATCTAACTCCGTCCCTGACAAAGAGATTCTTAATGTTTTCAAAGAACTGCAAACTGGTCAGAAGGTAAAGCTTGAACAACTAAAGTCTATTGAAAAAAGACTAGTTGATCATGATAAAACGTTCAGTGAAATTAAGGCACGGCTAGACAAAATTCAGACAGCCTTTGCTGGTATCGACGACATGCAGATTGAATCGGGCGAAGTTCATGAGATAAGCTCTGAAAATTCGGCACAGGTAGGTGCACTGTCTGCCCGGATAAACGATGCTGAAAATTGGTCTAGAAGAAATAACGTTCTTTTTTTCAACATCACTGATAAACCAAAATAATCATTGTCTGATTCTAAGAAAATAATTTTTTCACATTGTAAACAATATTTAGATGTACAAATAGAACCACCTGATAATGAGCGTGCACATCGCGTTGGGTCTTTCCAAATTGGGAAAGTGAAGGCCTATAATTGCGAGGTTCGCATACTTTAAAAGCAGAGATCTTGTCCTTCCTTCCGCTCAAAAGGTCTAAGATATTTGCAATGCCATTGCATAAGATCTCGCCCCAAGCCCGCGCCTTGTCCAGAAACACCTCATCGAGTTAGGAAGGGCCCGTAAGCTGATGTACGAGTTGCGACATAAAAAGCTTAACGCAGGTGAAAAAACCTACTACTTCAACCACACTTCTAACCAGGTGATTGAGTAAGGCCTTTAGCCATCATTGAGGCCAAATTGTAGACCACATTCATGGAACAGTCAGCGTTTATCATTCCTGCTCGCTAACATTCGAAGTGTTGCTCACAAGCGTGATGCACTGTGCAGTCTGATAGGCTCAACTTATTGTGATGTTTTACTACTAACAGAAACATGGCTCAAGAGATAAATCGATGATACCGAAATTCTCCCTTACCTCTCGCATTTTGACATTTTTCGGAAAAATAGATCCGATAACTAACGCGGTGGGGGTGTATTAATCGCCATTCAAGTTGTTCACTTGTAAACCTCTCTTCACAACTGGAAATGATTTGCATTTGATGCATTGCTACACACCCGCACGTTTTGATTGGTATTTGCCATCGGTCTCCCCGTACCGACAGTTCTTTCACACCTTTACTTCATGAAGCCTTAAATACGTTAACAAAAACATATCCTAACAGTCCTGTCCTTCTGATTGACGATATTATTTTCCAACTATTGATTGCTCCGATCCTGCCTCTACGTTATCTATAAGCAGCCCCGCTAGCGATATCATAAACACGTGTATAGCATTCGGCTTAACGCAGCTCGTCACTGACTCATCACGTGTTACTGCTCTCTCGTACAACGTTTTAGATCTTGTATTAGCAACTCACCCTGATAACTTTACCCCTGTCACCTTATTGCGCGGTTTGAGCGACCACCTGACAGTACACATTTCGTTTCATTGCGATGTGCTGAAGAAACAAAGGAAAATCGAGAAACACTTACACTGTATGATAAAGTGGACTATGTCAGCATGAACCGAGAATTATCTGAGTACTGCGATGCGTTCGTCGCTAACTTTCCACTAAATTTTCTCTAGTCGAACTGGCTGCTTTTCAAAGCAGAGATGCAACGCCTTACACGTCTTTACATCCCCACCATTACAATAGCAGAAAGAACAGCATCACCATGGTTTAATCTATACCTCAAACAGCTAAATAATAAGAAAAAACGGCTTGTTCGATCAGCCCAACGATCCAATTCTTCTTCCACATGGCAGAAGTATTATGCAGTGGAAAAAAAATATGACAAGTTAAGCTGTCAAACTCAACACAACTTTCTTTCTACCACTTTACCAGCTATGCTACAAACTAACCCGAAGCGACTTTGGAAAACTATTTATCATAATCAACGGAATGAGATATCACTTATCAATAGCTCCGGACTTCCGCTCCCTGAGATTGCAGATCTTCTTAACACAACATTTAGTTCAATTCTTTCTAATGGATTGCCTGACGGCTTGCCCCATCCACCATACTTCGCATATCCGTCCGTATTTGGGTCCTTTTCGAAGCACGCCGCTGTCATCCGGGATCTGGGCGTCGTCCAAAACGTGTAGCCGTGAACGTGAACTGTGAGAGGCTTACGAAATCCAAATCACTGGTCTAGCCAGCGTGGGTCAAACTAGCTGTTACGCTTTATGATTCATAATTGAGATTCCTAAGCAATAAGAAGTCATAACAATGCCTTCGGCTGACTCGAGTCCTTTGCGTGTTTTATGCGTTTGCGCATATGTATATTTGTGTATGTATAGAGTGCTCTGTTTCCAGAATAAACAGTTATAAATGTAGCGAGCGCTCGTGTTTCCTTTCCTTTCGACTTTCGTTGTTTTCTTATTTTTTCGAGTTTCTTGCGATAAAAAGCATCGCGTCAAGTAAACACCAACTCGCCCCAAAAATGGTTATCCTCTCTTACAATAGGTTCTTAAATACACAGATTTCTGCGGAGAAAATGTATGTAGCAGACACCTAACCAAAAGAAAGAAAACAGAGCATCGAACATCTGGAACGATAACACGCCTCACACGCTGCAACAATGTGCGAGAGACATGAATACATTTTCGTTGCGTGCCGCCAAAACAGAAGAAAGAAGTATGTAAAATTTTGTCGACTAGCAACGACGCCACCAAACTTAGCTGGAAGACAACAGTTATAGAACTGCAGGGCTCGGCAAACCTGCAGAAATACTGACAAGCTCCACAGCCTTCCTTTTTCTTATCAGCGCATGAGAAGTAATTGATGATAGGTTTTATTGTTTTGATAACCACGACTATCTCTTCTTTAACGAAATGAGCTTCAGTTATTATAGCACAAGGTAATATTGGAAACAGAAGTGCCTGCTTCTAGTCTAGCACTCATTCCATAGGCTTAATTGTTGTCATCTCTACTTCATAACCCTCGATCATCTTTCTTACGGTTTAGCTTCAGCGTACTCCTAAATGTAACACGATTCCAGTAATGGTGAGGGCATGAAGCCAGGAAACCACGAATAGTTCAAAAACGAAGAAGCCAACCTGCTAACCATGGTTAGACAAGTAAAATAAGTTTAAAGTGCAATGCTTCAAGACCGTGAATAAAAAGTAAATCCTTAATAAATAAACACCACTGGTGCGCCTACACAACTGCCGTCCGAGTGTGACATCTTCGGTGCATTGCAACGTACAAGTCACTCACGGGACTCGGTTATTGGCACAAAAACAAAAGTTGTGCTGCTTCCTTCAGTGCCCACTGTATGTTTATTAATGTTGTAACTATTCGAATTCAGTTCTTTGTGCGCTAATAATATGCATGCTCGGAGCTTTAGAATAACGCAGTTCTTAAGGCATTTATTTGATCGGACTAGGAGCACCGCAGCGGCGATAGTCTAGGCGTATAGCACGGACTCCGAGCGCGAGCGGCGTTCACCAGCAAAAGCACTGAAGAGGACGACCCACTATACCGTTCCAATCCTTGTGTGCACACAGTTTACACAAATACTAATTAGTTAATACTCATTGCATGCGTCGTTTTCACAAGTTCTGTTTTGTGATTTCTACGGGATTGTCTGTATTTCTGCAAGTATCTGTAGATATTCCAATCGCTTCTTCGATCGAGTTGTGCGTAAAGATAGGTCGCAGGACGAAGTACATGGTGAATAATTTTATCTTGTGTTCTCAGAAAACAATTGAGGCTTCATTTCCACTGTTCGTTGCTATATGCGAAGGTTCAGGTATACCCGGTACTTGGACGTACACAGACGCAGTTTATATACATATGCGAAGACGTGGGATCGTTCCCCACCCGCGGCAAATTGTTTTTTCATCCACTGTCATTTCCATTTCCAGGCAAGGTTCCACAAAAGTGTCGTCCCCACTGCTGCTTGAACCCACAACGGAAGTTGGGAACTAGCTGTTCTTGCTTTTCTTTTCTGCCAAATTAAGACAAGGACCCTGTGCTGGTGGTGTGAGGGTAGAGACGATGAAGGATCCAACCAAGAAGGGTATCACAGAAAGAACACAAAAAAGCACTAAAGAAATTTCCTGAACAAGAAGAAAGCTAACAGAGGGCCCGACTTTTATTAGTAATATCATAAGGAGTCAAGAGAGAGAAGGAAGTTTAATGACACGAAATGCCGAGAGGTCGGCCTGAGGTATATTCCTCTAGCCAGCTACTCGGCATTGGGGGAAGGGGAAGAGGGAAAGAAAGAGGGAAGAAAGAGGTGCATGATGCGTGACGATGACGATAGAAGGAAGATGTAGAACATATGGCAAGCAATTTGGCATGCTCAAAGTCTGCAATCCAGGCCCGTAAGTTTTATAAAGTTCAGTAATGCCTTGATGACCTTGAACCTCGACAGAGCATCTGGCCAAGGGCCTAAAATAACGTCCTCCGACAACGGTGCGCTGTCGAGACGCCTAAGGCCTTGACCAACCTATCACGCTCTTCCACGTACTTAGGGCAGACACAAAGCACATGACCTATAGTCTCAGTCACATTGCACACCTCACAGTGTGGAGACTCGGTGCGTCGCATGAGGTGCACGTATCCACGCGTAAACGCTACCCCCAGCCTTAGTCTGTGCAGAAGACTGGCACAGCTTCGTTGAATTTTCGGTGGTAGCCTAAAATTCATGGTAGGGTCCAATCTCTGGAGTCATCTAAGGCGATTATTCGGATTGTCCCAGTGCTTTGCTGGCTAACATTTCCAGGGTTCTACTAGTACACGTAAATACCCAAGAAAGTGGATGGGGAAACAGCGCCGCGATACCTCAATTGGTAGAGCATCGGACGCGAAATTCGAAGGTTGTATGTTCGGTTCCCACATGCGGCAAGTTATTTTTTCATCCACTTTAACTTCCATGAACTTATCGTTTCCTTATTCCATTTATTAAGCACAAGTAATTTTCCCTATGTTGTCCTTGGTGTCAGTATTTGTTGCCTTCTTATGTTATGTCATGAAGCAAGAATGTCCTAGGAATACTGGCGCGAAATACATTTCAGGAAAAGGGAAAGAAGAAAGAAGACATACTGCAGCGCGATATGTACTTTTCGCTAAATGTACTTCGTGCAACAGTCAAGTATACCTAGGAAATCTAAGCACCAACTTACCGTTAGAACAAGTCCTTGAGCAAGTATATCTTGCGGCAGTTTTCCTGTTCAGAAATTGGGCTTTGATAATCACGGTCGCGCATTCAAGATCATGACCTACCAGCATTCTTTATACTTCCTTGTAAGTCCTTGAGATGCGTCTTTTGGCTTGGCAAGATCAGATTTATGACTTCAAGAATGACTTCCTTAAAACTTACAGGAGTGACCACCGTCGAGCCGACGCCGATTGCCTTTATCGCGTGCCACTGGCGATGACACACTGCGATGAAAACCGCTTCGATGGCTGCATGTAACTCTCCTGCAGACTGGGATGGCTTGAAGGTCGCTTGCGACGTGGCCTTTATTCAAAGCTCAACACAAATTTCTCTGTTGTGTGATGCATCTGCGGCAAGTAAAAGGGCCCCTTGACACGCTGCAGTGTGCGGTCGAATCAGAACGTATGTCGCTTCGTCATGCATGCCTGGTAGCACGTCACTTCGAAGACTTTCTACAACAACGAGACGGAAGCGAGTCCCAATGACGAAGTAGTCGGTTTTACATAGTGAGCCATCGCGTATAGAGAACTGGCCACTAACTTTGGTAGTGTGATGCGCGACAAAAAGAGGTTGCAAGCTCAGGTCATTACGCAGTTGCTGTTGAAAAACGGTAGCAATATTAGGCTGCATAGACTCTTTCATCGCATTTTCCGCTACTGACTCGATAAGTCGGGACTATTTAGCTTAATTTATTGCACGCTGCTTCGCAGTAACGTCAGAATATGCAAAGGACCTAACCTTGACAACTGCAACAGCCTCTCTCCGTGAATATCCTGGCCTCTGCAATAAGTTGGGTATACAATAATTTCATGAGCTCTTGCCGAGCATTTCGATAAAGCTGCTGGATAGCTTAATTCAAAAAGACAGGACTTTTACAGCGACGTTGTGACCTCATTAGAGGGATCACATTCGCCATGGGCGTAACAGCATGAATTTAGGTTCCAACCTCCTGCACTATAGCCAGAACGCGAACAGCTACGACAAAGAACAGAACTGGTAACGAAAGGTCTAAGTCTTAAAATGAGCGGCTACACTATCTTTCCGATAGGCAGAAGGTACCAGCAAACCTAGCGATAACGACACAGTGGTACCTTTTTTAACCGCCTTCGAGGTGGTTATGTCAGCATAAAGCTAAGACGCAAAAACGGACATGTTATAAAAAGCCTTTGTTGGGCTTGGCACAACTCGGCGCAAATGTTGCTTTCGTACGTGATAAATGTGGCGGGACAAAACGCTCACCGGAACACATGCAAATGGCGCACATTCCAAGGCCTGCTATAAAGTTTCGATCTTCTGATGACATACGCACCTTACCACACCTTCCGAAATTAACGGACATTGCTTACCATCTGGAGTTTAAATGTCATTAACTTGAGCTCCGCCTGGAAAACGCCCGAGTTGTTCATCACAAAAATTCCCGCTCGATGGCACCAGTGCGACAGGAATGTCGCTAACTCTGCTACAAAATAACGATGCCAAGGTCAAACCATCAGGCTGCTAGGAGGACTAACCAAGAACTGGGCCCTTGCTCATGAAAGAATTTATAGGTCAGCGCCGACGTGATTGCCTTAAGAGGTATGACAGGTTCAAGCTAAATAATTTACATAAGAGGCCTAATCAACCAACACTCACGCAAACATTCGTTGAACGGGTTCTCTCAGCTGAGGCTTTCTATGTTGGTGCTGTTGTATTGCCAAAGCCGTTGTTATTGTAGTCGCGGAAAATGGATCATACCCACAAATGAATTGACCAAATAGAAGGATTTGAAAATGCCGTAAAGTAATTACAAATCAATAAACAAGCGATAAAATCGCAGCATATAGTTTTGGGGCATAAAAACCAAAGAAAAAATATGCTCAGCGATTACATCTTCATTTATTTTCAACTCTTTCCTTTGTCCTCTTCTACTTGGCAAAGCTAAAGACTGGAACAGAAAGGCCATGTCACCGCTTATTTTCAACTCTCTTCATTGTCCTCTTTGGTTGATCAAGCTAAACACTGGGATCGATAAGCATATATATTACTGCAACATCAACTCTCTCACCAGAGCCATGACCGAGTTTGGACAACCACCGCAGGGGCTCGGTAGGAGGCGGGTTAGAGTAAAGCAATGCCCGCCACCGGTGGCACCTGTGGCCCAGGTTGGCTCCGATCCCGGGGGTCAAGGCTTGAACCCTACTCACTGGCCGAGCCGTGATTGGTTGGCTGGTGGGCTCGGTTCGGAACAGTGCCACTTTTTTTTTCGCTTGAACAATTTTATTTGCCCTCAATATTTGAGATTGCTCATAGCTTAGCATTCTCGCAGTGCCTTTTTTTACACCGTGTTTGTCTTGTTTGGTTTTAAAGGAGTTTAATGGTGCTTCCTTAGCGAGGGCATAGCCAATTTGATCATCCGTCCGTTGCCCTCACCCCACCTGCATTTCGCGAATCTGTTTTACAACTTGCCAAAAACCGTTGAAGAATGCAATCGCGATCTTCCCTAGTGGGTGTGTGCTGTAATTGAGGCTCGACAGCAATTATTCTTATTCTTACTATTATTGTCTGATACCGGTTTTCTTCTCACTATTTTCTTTTTCTCCAAACACAAAACATTCACTTTTAAACTCCGATGCTCAAATTGTTTACTCCCTTGTTGTTATTATTATTTTTAGGCACCTAATTGAACCACCCGATTCTCGGCCAATCCCCCACTGTGGGTATGTGCCACGGCCACTCAGGACAACAACAACCACAACATCGGTCGTGTGGCCTTTGCGCTGTCTGGTCCTGCTAGTCGCCATTGGCCCAAGCTTGATCCTCAGCAGTGGATCGCTGGTGGCATATAGCTTTGCTACAGCCTGTACACCAGGCTTCGAAACGCTGCTGTGTGCCCCCAATCTTTGTGAAACATTTTTTCCGTCAACATAAGACTGCCTTCTGCAAGAAAGCAAGTTCACACTTTTTAAGAAACCGGTTATCGTCACCACACATGCTGTAGGGCAGTGGAGACCACACGCGGCTCGGACACATCAGTTGGCAAGCCACGTCGGTCAAAACTTTCCGACCAAATGGGAGCGGGTGCGTAATCCACGTGAAGCCCGATTTTCCGGTGACTGCAGCGCGTTTGAAGCTGTACAAAATGCAGTAGTCGTGTCCTGATTTTGATTCTTGCTGCACTCTTGTTATAACTGATCTTCCCTAAAGTATAGTATAAACGTCTCGGTATAAGTGTGCGTTGCATCGCCGTTCCTCTTTCTCTGGTCCTCCTACTTTAGATTGCAAACGACTCCGGACACATGGTTGAATGTACATAGCTACATTGCGTTGAAGATTGGGCTAGGTTGTTCGGGTTCATAGAACATCCAGCCGCGAGACAATGAATGACGATACAATTTAAAGAACAGACAAGGACCAGAACTGACATTGAAAATGTATACAAGTTGAAGTAAGGAAACAAAAGTGCAGAAACACGAAAGAATTGTAACAAAACTAAATACCAATAAGAAACATAACTTGCTATCGTGTATACTACATGCCCATGCATCCTGAACAACGACACATTCATGCTTTCAAGTATTACGCCTTCCCGCTTCATCTGAGCTCCTTATGGTGGCAAGGTTAAACTTGCGCAATTTTTGTTCGTTTCGCTGAGATCGCGCTTCTAGAGGAGATGATTTTCAAACTCCCGCCTCTAGCAACATTTGCCATAAATAAGAAAAACAACTTCAATTCATTACCCTCCAGATGAAATTCTGGTAGTTGGCCCATGCCTGCCTGGCGTGGCAAATCCTGTTTCGTTAGCGTATACTTACTTGCTTCTGTGTTAAAAATGCACGTCCTTTACATATTTCATTCACGCAGTCTCTTGAAAACATCGTACTGATTGTAATGTTATTTGAGTTCGCGTTACGTATCGTAAGACTCTCCAAAGTAAGCGGGCCGGCCACTAAAAAGGAGCGTGCGCGATGATTGCGAAATTAGACCGCAAGACCTCTACTAGCTGTCGCTTAAGTACGGCCGACCAGTCATGGTGGCTTAGTGGTTTTGGCGTTTCGCTAGAAAGACCCAGGGCACCGGTTCGAATCCCGACAGCGGCGGTCGCATTTCGAAGGGATCGAAATGGCAAAACGTCCGTTTACCGTGAGAATGCTGCACGCAATAATATCTGTAATGGTCAGAATTAGCTCGGACTCCCCCTGCAATGGAAGGAAAAGTATGGGGTTTTTCGTGCCAAAACAACTTTCTGATTATGAGGCACGCCGTAGTGGAGGAGTCCTGAAATTTCGACCACCTGGGGTTCTTTAACGTGCACCTAAATCTAAGCACACGGGTGTTTTCGCATTTCACCCCCATCGAAATGTGGCCGCCGTGGCCGGGGCCCTGCAATGGAGTGCTTCATGATCGTGTCGTGTTTTCAGTACGTGCGACCCCGAATTTATTCACCATTAATTAGCTGATCCGTAAATAAATCAAACGTTTCTGCTTGGTTAGGTTAATTCTGTACCTCAGGGCCTACCCATACTCCACCTCCTGCATGCATGTGACATTTCACTCACCTCATTGCGGCTGCAATCCCGATTGAGTCTACCCGAATTTTAAATATTAGAACTGATAGTTCGTGTACATATGGTTAACGTATGTAAAACAAGTGTGCGCCCAACAGCTGTGCAATACTCTCCCATGTTGGCGTCCGCACACCATGAACAAGTTGAACTTCTTTCCCAAACGTCCAAAACATGATTTCGTTACCAATTGTAGAAACGGAACCAGCATTGCAAAAGCATGCGCAAATTTTCATCGTACATTACTGTCCCCACCGACACTGGAAGGGCCTGCTCGATAACACAACAGACGTTCATTCTAACAGAACCATCTAACCAGAACCAAAGAGCAGAACTGGAAACTAAAATGGGTGGGCCAGGCAGCAAGCTAGCGATGGCCCATGCTAACGTTCCACGCTTATTCCTGGTGCAGTTCCTGGGACTTTGGAGATCGCAGCTTCTGCAGCCTTGCAGCATTCGCGCCCCGTGCCCCGAATCTGTCGCCAGGTTAACTACAGGCGCAAAACATCCGGTATGCGGGCGTATTGCGGTGGAGCCAATGGGCCGTCCTGGGCTTCAGATCACCGGCTCACTGACAGGAGCACATCGCGGTCCGCGCGATGTGCTTTGTACACGGCCGCCGACTATTTCTGCAAGCATCGTGGCATTCACTCACTCAGGGCCCAGCAGCAAGCTACCGATGCCCCGTGCTAACGTTGCACGCTTCCTCCTGGTGCAGGTAAGGAACTCTTATTTCTTTTACGCAAAGCCTAGTAGCCAGCGTGCAAGCTTTGTACTGCCGGGTCAACGGCGCTATTGTTCCATTGCGAGTGAGTGTGCGCCAATGCTGTTAAAGCTTCTCATGCTAACTGGTGATATCGCATCTAACTCCGTCCCTGACAAAGAGATTCTTAATGTTTTCAAAGAACTGCAAACTGGTCAGAAGGTAAAGCTTGAACAACTAAAGTCTATTGAAAAAAGACTAGTTGATCATGATAAAACGTTCAGTGAAATTAAGGCACGGCTAGACAAAATTCAGACAGCCTTTGCTGGTATCGACGACATGCAGATTGAATCGGGCGAAGTTCATGAGATAAGCTCTGAAAATTCGGCACAGGTAGGTGCACTGTCTGCCCGGATAAACGATGCTGAAAATTGGTCTAGAAGAAATAACGTTCTTTTTTTCAACATCACTGATAAACCAAAATAATCATTGTCTGATTCTAAGAAAATAATTTTTTCACATTGTAAACAATATTTAGATGTACAAATAGAACCACCTGATAATGAGCGTGCACATCGCGTTGGGTCTTTCCAAATTGGGAAAGTGAAGGCCTATAATTGCGAGGTTCGCATACTTTAAAAGCAGAGATCTTGTCCTTCCTTCCGCTCAAAAGGTCTAAGATATTTGCAATGCCATTGCATAAGATCTCGCCCCAAGCCCGCGCCTTGTCCAGAAACACCTCATCGAGTTAGGAAGGGCCCGTAAGCTGATGTACGAGTTGCGACATAAAAAGCTTAACGCAGGTGAAAAAACCTACTACTTCAACCACACTTCTAACCAGGTGATTGAGTAAGGCCTTTAGCCATCATTGAGGCCAAATTGTAGACCACATTCATGGAACAGTCAGCGTTTATCATTCCTGCTCGCTAACATTCGAAGTGTTGCTCACAAGCGTGATGCACTGTGCAGTCTGATAGGCTCAACTTATTGTGATGTTTTACTACTAACAGAAACATGGCTCAAGAGATAAATCGATGATACCGAAATTCTCCCTTACCTCTCGCATTTTGACATTTTTCGGAAAAATAGATCCGATAACTAACGCGGTGGGGGTGTATTAATCGCCATTCAAGTTGTTCACTTGTAAACCTCTCTTCACAACTGGAAATGATTTGCATTTGATGCATTGCTACACACCCGCACGTTTTGATTGGTATTTGCCATCGGTCTCCCCGTACCGACAGTTCTTTCACACCTTTACTTCATGAAGCCTTAAATACGTTAACAAAAACATATCCTAACAGTCCTGTCCTTCTGATTGACGATATTATTTTCCAACTATTGATTGCTCCGATCCTGCCTCTACGTTATCTATAAGCAGCCCCGCTAGCGATATCATAAACACGTGTATAGCATTCGGCTTAACGCAGCTCGTCACTGACTCATCACGTGTTACTGCTCTCTCGTACAACGTTTTAGATCTTGTATTAGCAACTCACCCTGATAACTTTACCCCTGTCACCTTATTGCGCGGTTTGAGCGACCACCTGACAGTACACATTTCGTTTCATTGCGATGTGCTGAAGAAACAAAGGAAAATCGAGAAACACTTACACTGTATGATAAAGTGGACTATGTCAGCATGAACCGAGAATTATCTGAGTACTGCGATGCGTTCGTCGCTAACTTTCCACTAAATTTTCTCTAGTCGAACTGGCTGCTTTTCAAAGCAGAGATGCAACGCCTTACACGTCTTTACATCCCCACCATTACAATAGCAGAAAGAACAGCATCACCATGGTTTAATCTATACCTCAAACAGCTAAATAATAAGAAAAAACGGCTTGTTCGATCAGCCCAACGATCCAATTCTTCTTCCACATGGCAGAAGTATTATGCAGTGGAAAAAAAATATGACAAGTTAAGCTGTCAAACTCAACACAACTTTCTTTCTACCACTTTACCAGCTATGCTACAAACTAACCCGAAGCGACTTTGGAAAACTATTTATCATAATCAACGGAATGAGATATCACTTATCAATAGCTCCGGACTTCCGCTCCCTGAGATTGCAGATCTTCTTAACACAACATTTAGTTCAATTCTTTCTAATGGATTGCCTGACGGCTTGCCCCATCCACCATACTTCGCATATCCGTCCGTATTTGGGTCCTTTTCGAAGCACGCCGCTGTCATCCGGGATCTGGGCGTCGTCCAAAACGTGTAGCCGTGAACGTGAACTGTGAGAGGCTTACGAAATCCAAATCACTGGTCTAGCCAGCGTGGGTCAAACTAGCTGTTACGCTTTATGATTCATAATTGAGATTCCTAAGCAATAAGAAGTCATAACAATGCCTTCGGCTGACTCGAGTCCTTTGCGTGTTTTATGCGTTTGCGCATATGTATATTTGTGTATGTATAGAGTGCTCTGTTTCCAGAATAAACAGTTATAAATGTAGCGAGCGCTCGTGTTTCCTTTCCTTTCGACTTTCGTTGTTTTCTTATTTTTTCGAGTTTCTTGCGATAAAAAGCATCGCGTCAAGTAAACACCAACTCGCCCCAAAAATGGTTATCCTCTCTTACAATAGGTTCTTAAATACACAGATTTCTGCGGAGAAAATGTATGTAGCAGACACCTAACCAAAAGAAAGAAAACAGAGCATCGAACATCTGGAACGATAACACGCCTCACACGCTGCAACAATGTGCGAGAGACATGAATACATTTTCGTTGCGTGCCGCCAAAACAGAAGAAAGAAGTATGTAAAATTTTGTCGACTAGCAACGACGCCACCAAACTTAGCTGGAAGACAACAGTTATAGAACTGCAGGGCTCGGCAAACCTGCAGAAATACTGACAAGCTCCACAGCCTTCCTTTTTCTTATCAGCGCATGAGAAGTAATTGATGATAGGTTTTATTGTTTTGATAACCACGACTATCTCTTCTTTAACGAAATGAGCTTCAGTTATTATAGCACAAGGTAATATTGGAAACAGAAGTGCCTGCTTCTAGTCTAGCACTCATTCCATAGGCTTAATTGTTGTCATCTCTACTTCATAACCCTCGATCATCTTTCTTACGGTTTAGCTTCAGCGTACTCCTAAATGTAACACGATTCCAGTAATGGTGAGGGCATGAAGCCAGGAAACCACGAATAGTTCAAAAACGAAGAAGCCAACCTGCTAACCATGGTTAGACAAGTAAAATAAGTTTAAAGTGCAATGCTTCAAGACCGTGAATAAAAAGTAAATCCTTAATAAATAAACACCACTGGTGCGCCTACACAACTGCCGTCCGAGTGTGACATCTTCGGTGCATTGCAACGTACAAGTCACTCACGGGACTCGGTTATTGGCACAAAAACAAAAGTTGTGCTGCTTCCTTCAGTGCCCACTGTATGTTTATTAATGTTGTAACTATTCGAATTCAGTTCTTTGTGCGCTAATAATATGCATGCTCGGAGCTTTAGAATAACGCAGTTCTTAAGGCATTTATTTGATCGGACTAGGAGCACCGCAGCGGCGATAGTCTAGGCGTATAGCACGGACTCCGAGCGCGAGCGGCGTTCACCAGCAAAAGCACTGAAGAGGACGACCCACTATACCGTTCCAATCCTTGTGTGCACACAGTTTACACAAATACTAATTAGTTAATACTCATTGCATGCGTCGTTTTCACAAGTTCTGTTTTGTGATTTCTACGGGATTGTCTGTATTTCTGCAAGTATCTGTAGATATTCCAATCGCTTCTTCCATCGAGTTGTGCGTAAAGATAGGTCGCAGGACGAAGTACATGGTGAATAATTTTATCTTGTGTTCTCAGAAAACAATTGAGGCTTCATTTCCACTGTTCGTTGCTATATGCGAAGGTTCAGGTATACCCGGTACTTGGACGTACACAGACGCAGTTTATATACATATGCGAAGACGTGGGATCGTTCCCCACCCGCGGCAAATTGTTTTTTCATCCACTGTCATTTCCATTTCCAGGCAAGGTTCCACAAAAGTGTCGTCCCCACTGCTGCTTGAACCCACAACGGAAGTTGGGAACTAGCTGTTCTTGCTTTTCTTTTCTGCCAAATTAAGACAAGGACCCTGTGCTGGTGGTGTGAGGGTAGAGACGATGAAGGATCCAACCAAGAAGGGTATCACAGAAAGAACACAAAAAAGCACTAAAGAAATTTCCTGAACAAGAAGAAAGCTAACAGAGGGCCCGACTTTTATTAGTAATATCATAAGGAGTCAAGAGAGAGAAGGAAGTTTAATGACACGAAATGCCGAGAGGTCGGCCTGAGGTATATTCCTCTAGCCAGCTACTCGGCATTGGGGGAAGGGGAAGAGGGAAAGAAAGAGGGAAGAAAGAGGTGCATGATGCGTGACGATGACGATAGAAGGAAGATGTAGAACATATGGCAAGCAATTTGGCATGCTCAAAGTCTGCAATCCAGGCCCGTAAGTTTTATAAAGTTCAGTAATGCCTTGATGACCTTGAACCTCGACAGAGCATCTGGCCAAGGGCCTAAAATAACGTCCTCCGACAACGGTGCGCTGTCGAGACGCCTAAGGCCTTGACCAACCTATCACGCTCTTCCACGTACTTAGGGCAGACACAAAGCACATGACCTATAGTCTCAGTCACATTGCACACCTCACAGTGTGGAGACTCGGTGCGTCGCATGAGGTGCACGTATCCACGCGTAAACGCTACCCCCAGCCTTAGTCTGTGCAGAAGACTGGCACAGCTTCGTTGAATTTTCGGTGGTAGCCTAAAATTCATGGTAGGGTCCAATCTCTGGAGTCATCTAAGGCGATTATTCGGATTGTCCCAGTGCTTTGCTGGCTAACATTTCCAGGGTTCTACTAGTACACGTAAATACCCAAGAAAGTGGATGGGGAAACAGCGCCGCGATACCTCAATTGGTAGAGCATCGGACGCGAAATTCGAAGGTTGTATGTTCGGTTCCCACATGCGGCAAGTTATTTTTTCATCCACTTTAACTTCCATGAACTTATCGTTTCCTTATTCCATTTATTAAGCACAAGTAATTTTCCCTATGTTGTCCTTGGTGTCAGTATTTGTTGCCTTCTTATGTTATGTCATGAAGCAAGAATGTCCTAGGAATACTGGCGCGAAATACATTTCAGGAAAAGGGAAAGAAGAAAGAAGACATACTGCAGCGCGATATGTACTTTTCGCTAAATGTACTTCGTGCAACAGTCAAGTATACCTAGGAAATCTAAGCACCAACTTACCGTTAGAACAAGTCCTTGAGCAAGTATATCTTGCGGCAGTTTTCCTGTTCAGAAATTGGGCTTTGATAATCACGGTCGCGCATTCAAGATCATGACCTACCAGCATTCTTTATACTTCCTTGTAAGTCCTTGAGATGCGTCTTTTGGCTTGGCAAGATCAGATTTATGACTTCAAGAATGACTTCCTTAAAACTTACAGGAGTGACCACCGTCGAGCCGACGCCGATTGCCTTTATCGCGTGCCACTGGCGATGACACACTGCGATGAAAACCGCTTCGATGGCTGCATGTAACTCTCCTGCAGACTGGGATGGCTTGAAGGTCGCTTGCGACGTGGCCTTTATTCAAAGCTCAACACAAATTTCTCTGTTGTGTGATGCATCTGCGGCAAGTAAAAGGGCCCCTTGACACGCTGCAGTGTGCGGTCGAATCAGAACGTATGTCGCTTCGTCATGCATGCCTGGTAGCACGTCACTTCGAAGACTTTCTACAACAACGAGACGGAAGCGAGTCCCAATGGCGAAGTAGTCGGTTTTACATAGTGAGCCATCGCGTATAGAGAACTGGCCACTAACTTTGGTAGTGTGATGCGCGACAAAAAGAGGTTGCAAGCTCAGGTCATTACGCAGTTGCTGTTGAAAAACGGTAGCAATATTAGGCTGCATAGACTCTTTCATCGCATTTTCCGCTACTGACTCGATAAGTCGGGACTATTTAGCTTAATTTATTGCACGCTGCTTCGCAGTAACGTCAGAATATGCAAAGGACCTAACCTTGACAACTGCAACAGCCTCTCTCCGTGAATATCCTGGCCTCTGCAATAAGTTGGGTATACAATAATTTCATGAGCTCTTGCCGAGCATTTCGATAAAGCTGCTGGATAGCTTAATTCAAAAAGACAGGACTTTTACAGCGACGTTGTGACCTCATTAGAGGGATCACATTCGCCATGGGCGTAACAGCATGAATTTAGGTTCCAACCTCCTGCACTATAGCCAGAACGCGAACAGCTACGACAAAGAACAGAACTGGTAACGAAAGGTCTAAGTCTTAAAATGAGCGGCTACACTATCTTTCCGATAGGCAGAAGGTACCAGCAAACCTAGCGATAACGACACAGTGGTACCTTTTTTAACCGCCTTCGAGGTGGTTATGTCAGCATAAAGCTAAGACGCAAAAACGGACATGTTATAAAAAGCCTTTGTTGGGCTTGGCACAACTCGGCGCAAATGTTGCTTTCGTACGTGATAAATGTGGCGGGACAAAACGCTCACCGGAACACATGCAAATGGCGCACATTCCAAGGCCTGCTATAAAGTTTCGATCTTCTGATGACATACGCACCTTACCACACCTTCCGAAATTAACGGACATTGCTTACCATCTGGAGTTTAAATGTCATTAACTTGAGCTCCGCCTGGAAAACGCCCGAGTTGTTCATCACAAAAATTCCCGCTCGATGGCACCAGTGCGACAGGAATGTCGCTAACTCTGCTACAAAATAACGATGCCAAGGTCAAACCATCAGGCTGCTAGGAGGACTAACCAAGAACTGGGCCCTTGCTCATGAAAGAATTTATAGGTCAGCGCCGACGTGATTGCCTTAAGAGGTATGACAGGTTCAAGCTAAATAATTTACATAAGAGGCCTAATCAACCAACACTCACGCAAACATTCGTTGAACGGGTTCTCTCAGCTGAGGCTTTCTATGTTGGTGCTGTTGTATTGCCAAAGCCGTTGTTATTGTAGTCGCGGAAAATGGATCATACCCACAAATGAATTGACCAAATAGAAGGATTTGAAAATGCCGTAAAGTAATTACAAATCAATAAACAAGCGATAAAATCGCAGCATATAGTTTTGGGGCATAAAAACCAAAGAAAAAATATGCTCAGCGATTACATCTTCATTTATTTTCAACTCTTTCCTTTGTCCTCTTCTACTTGGCAAAGCTAAAGACTGGAACAGAAAGGCCATGTCACCGCTTATTTTCAACTCTCTTCATTGTCCTCTTTGGTTGATCAAGCTAAACACTGGGATCGATAAGCATATATATTACTGCAACATCAACTCTCTCACCAGAGCCATGACCGAGTTTGGACAACCACCGCAGGGGCTCGGTAGGAGGCGGGTTAGAGTAAAGCAATGCCCGCCACCGGTGGCACCTGTGGCCCAGGTTGGCTCCGATCCCGGGGGTCAAGGCTTGAACCCTACTCACTGGCCGAGCCGTGATTGGTTGGCTGGTGGGCTCGGTTCGGAACAGTGCCACTTTTTTTTTCGCTTGAACAATTTTATTTGCCCTCAATATTTGAGATTGCTCATAGCTTAGCATTCTCGCAGTGCCTTTTTTTACACCGTGTTTGTCTTGTTTGGTTTTAAAGGAGTTTAATGGTGCTTCCTTAGCGAGGGCATAGCCAATTTGATCATCCGTCCGTTGCCCTCACCCCACCTGCATTTCGCGAATCTGTTTTACAACTTGCCAAAAACCGTTGAAGAATGCAATCGCGATCTTCCCTAGTGGGTGTGTGCTGTAATTGAGGCTCGACAGCAATTATTCTTATTCTTACTATTATTGTCTGATACCGGTTTTCTTCTCACTATTTTCTTTTTCTCCAAACACAAAACATTCACTTTTAAACTCCGATGCTCAAATTGTTTACTCCCTTGTTGTTATTATTATTTTTAGGCACCTAATTGAACCACCCGATTCTCGGCCAATCCCCCACTGTGGGTATGTGCCACGGCCACTCAGGACAGCAACAACAACATAGGGGGTGTGGTCTTTGCGCTGTCTGGTCCTGATGGTCGCCATTGGCCTAAGCTTGATCCTCAGAAGTGTATCGCTGGTGGCATATAGCTTTGCAACAGCCTGTACACCAAGCTTTGAAACGCTGCTGCGTGCCCCCAATCTTTGTGAAACATTCGTTCCGTCAACATAAGACTGCCTTCTGCAAGAAAGCAAGTTCACACTTTTTAACAAACCGGTTATTGTCACCACGCATGCTGCAGGGCAGTGGAGACCAGACGCGGCTCGGACGCATCAGTTGGCACGCCACGCCGGTCAAAACTTTCCGACCAAATGGGAGAGGGTGCGTACTTGACGAGAAGCACGATTTTCCGGTGACTGCAGCGCGTTTGAAGATCTACAAAACGCAGTAGTCATGTCCCGATTTCCATTCTTGTTGCACTCGTGTTATAACTGATCTTCCCTAAAGTATAGTATAAACGTGTTGGTATAAGTGTGCGTTGCATCGCCATTCCTCTTTCTCTGGTCCTCCTACTTTAGATTGCAAACGACTCCGGACACATGGTTGAATGTATATAGCTACATTGCGTTAAAGATGGGGCTAGGTTGTTCGGGCTCATAGAACATCCAACCGCGAGACAATGAATGACGATACAATTTAAAGAACAGACAAGGACCAGAACTGACATTGAAAATGTATACATGTTGAAGCAAGGAAACAAAAGCGCAGAAACACGAAAGAATTGCAACGAAAACTAAATACCAATAAAAAACAAAACTTGCTATCGTGTATACTACATGCCCATGCATCATGAACGACAGATTTCTGCGATACATTCATGCTTTCAAGTGTTATGCCTTCCCGCTTCATCTGAGCTCCTTATGGTGGCAATGTTAAACTCGCGCAATTTTTGTTCGTTTCGCTGAGATCGCGCTTCTAGAGGAGATGATTTTCAAACTCCTGCCTCTAGTAACATTTGCCATAAATGGGAAAAACAACTTCACTTCATTACCCTCCAGATGAAATTCTTGAAGTTGGCCCATGCCTGCCCGGCGTGGCAAATCCTGTATCGTTACCGAATACCTATTTGCTTCTGTGTTAAAAAGTGACCTCTTTACAGATGCTATCCATGGAATTTATGAAAAACGTCGTACTGACAGCATGGTTACTTGAGTTCACGCTACGTATCATAACACTCTCCAAACGAAGCGGGCCCGCCACGAAACAGGAGCGAGCACAATTGCCAAATTAGACCTCAAGGCCTCTACTAGCTGTAGTATATATTCGGCAGACCAGACGTGGTGGCTTAGTGGTTTTGGCGTTTCGCTACAAAGCCCGAGGGCACCGGTTCGAAATGCGAAAAACTGGTCTACCATGCGAATGCTTCCCGCTAAAATATCCAGGATGGTCAGATTTAGCTCGGACTCCCCCCCGCTACGGAGTGCTTCACAATCGTGTCGTGGTTTTGGTGCGTGCGACCCAGATTTATTCACCATGAATTAGCTGATCCGTAAATAAATCAAACGTTTGTGCTTCTTAGGCCACTTCTCTACCTCAGTGCCCGTCCATACTCCATCTCCAGCACGCATGTGAAATTTGACGCACCTCATTGCGGCTGCGATCCCAATTGAGCCTGCCCGATTTTTTTTTATATTAGAACTGATAGTTCGTGTACGTATGGTTAACCTATCAAAAGAAAAAAACATGTGAGCCAAACATCCGTACAATACTCTCCCATGTTGGCGTTCGCACACTATGAACACGCTGAACTTCTTTCCCAAACGTCCAAAACGTGATTTTGTTAGCAGTTATACAAACGGAACCAGTCATTGCAAAAGCAGGCGCAAATTTTCAGCGGACTTTACTTTCCCCACCGACACTGGAAGGGCCTGCTCGAAACGACAACAAAAGTCAATTCTAACAGAAACATCTAACCAGCACCCAAGAGCAGAAATGGAAATTAAAATGGGTGAGCCCGGCAACAAGCTAGAGATGGACCGCGCTTACGTTCCACGCTTCGTCCTGGTGCAGTTTCCGGACATTGGAGCTAGCAGCTTCTGGAGCCTTGAGCTTTCGCGCCCCGTGCCCAGAATCTGTCGCCAGGTTAAGTCCAGGCGCAGAACTTCCGGTCTACGGGCGTATTGCGGTGGAGCCAGTGGGGCCGTCCTGGACTTCAGATCACCGGCTCACTGACAGCAGATCGCGGTCCGCGCACTTTGTACACGGCCGCCGACTATATCTACAAGTATCGTGGCATTCACTCAGTCTTCTGAACACCGGAGCCCCCCCTGTGCATTCTGCGCATGCGTGGAATTCTGTTAAAACGCAACGCCCCATCAGCGCGCCCCTCAGTGGGTACGGCAGCAAGCCAGCGATGACCCGTGCTAACGTTCCACGCTTCCTGCTGGTGAAGGTAACGAACTCTTATTGTCTTTACGCAAAGCCTAGTAGCCACCGTGCACTCTTTGGGCTGCCGGACCCACGGTGCTTTTCTTGCATTGTGTGTGATTGTGCACATATGCTGTTCAAACTCCTCATGCTACCTGGTGATATCGAAACTAACCACGGTCCTGACAAAGAAATTCTTAATGTTGTGAAGGAACTGCAGTCTGAACAGACGGTAATGCTTGAACAACTAAAGTCTATTAAAAAAACTAGTTGATCATGATAAAACGTTCAGTGAAATTAAATCACGGCTAGACATAACTGAGACAGTCTGTGTTGGTATCGACGACATGCAGATTGAATTGGGCAAACTCCATGAGATAAGCACTCAAAATGTGGCACAGATGGTTGTACTGTCTGCCCGGATAAACGATGCTGAAAGCAGATCTAGAATAAATACCCTCGTTTTACACAGCGTCCCTGATAAACCAAAAGAATCATGGTGTGTTTCTCAGAAAATCATTTTTGTGCATTGTAAACACTATTTACATGTACAAATAGAACCGCGTGATATTCAGCGTGCACATCGCATTGGGTCTTTCCAGATAGGAAAGTGCAGGGCTATAATTGTGAGGTTCGCCATCTTTAAAAGAACACATCTTGTCTTTTCTTCGGCTCGGAAGTTTATGGATACGTGGTATGCCGTTGCACCAGATCTCGCCCCAATCACGCGCCTTGCCTAGAAACGCCTCATCAAGTTTGAAAGGGCCCGTAAACTACGGCACAAGTTGCGGCATGAAAAACTTGTCGTAGGTGAAAAAACCTACTACTTCAACCACACTCATAACTAGATCATTGAGGAACGCCTTTAGCCATCATTGAGACCAAATGGTAGACCACATCCACGGAACTGTCAGCCTTGATCATTCCTGCTCGCTAACATTCGAAGTGTTGTTCCGAAGGGCGATGCACTGTGCAGTGTAATAGGCTCATCTTCTTGCGATGTTTTGCTACTAACAGAAACATGACTTAACAGATCAATCGATGATACCGAAATTTTCCCTTAGCTCTGGCATTTTGACATTTTTCGAAAAGATAGACCCGATAACTCACGCGGTGGGGGTGTATTAATCGCCACTAAGCGGCACCTGCATTGTTCGCTCGTAAACCTCTCTTCACAAATGGAAATGATTTGGATACGATGCATTGCTACACACCTGCACATTCTGACTGGTATTTGCTATCGGTCTCCTAGTACCGACAGTTCTTTCACACTTTTACTTCATGAAGCCTTAAATACGTTAACAAAAACATATCCTAACAGTCCTGTCCTCCTGTATGGAGATTTTATTTTTCCATCTATTGATAGGTCCGATCCTGCCTGTACATTATCTATAAGCAGCCTCGCTAGCGATTTCCTAAACACGTGTATAACATTCGCCTTAGCACAGCTCGTCACTGACTCAGCACGTTTTACAGCTCCCCCGTACAACGTTTTACATCTTGTATTAACAACTCACCCTGATAAATTTACCACTGTCACCTTATTGCGCAGTTTGAGCGACCACCTGACAGTAGATACGTCGTTTCATTGCAACGTACTGACGAAACAAAAAATCGAAAAACACTTACACACTATGATAGAGGCGACTATGTCAGCGTGAACCGAGAATTATCTGAGTAATTCGATACGTTCGTAACTTTCCACTAAATTCTGTCGAGTCGGACTGGCTGCTTTCAATACAGAGATGCATTGCCTTATACGTCTTTACAACACCACCATTACAATAAGAGAAAGAACAACATCACCATGGTTTAATGTATTCCTCAAACGGCTAAATAATGAGAAAACGGCCGTTTCCATCGGCAAAACGAGCCAATTCTTCTTCCACATGGCAGAAGTATTATCAAGTGGAGAAAGAATATGACAAGTTAACCTATCAAACTCAACACAACTTTCTTTCGACTACTTTACCAGCTATGCTACGAATTAACCATAAGCGATTTCGGAAAATTAATAATCCCAAATAACGGAATGAAATATCACTTATTAATAGCTCCGGACTTCTGATCCCTGCGAATGAGGTCGCTGATTTTCTTGACACAGCATTCAGTTCGGTTTTTACTAATGAATTACCTGACGCCTTGCCGGATCCACCATACTTCGCATATACGCTCATGCAAAATATGACATTCGATCCCATCGGCATCGTCAAAGTAATTGAATCATCGAAGAATTCGCTATCTACAGCAGTAGACGGTATCAATGACAAAGTGCACAAAAATGCTAAACATGTGCGTAGCCTGTTTTTATCACTTATATTCCAGGAATCACTTAACAGCGCTTCAATTCCACATGACTGGCAGGAGGGCAAGGTCATCACAGTCTTCAAGAAAGGAAGCCGTGGTCATCACCGAGTAACTGCCGCCCTATTGCCATAACAGCGTCTCTTGTAAAATAATGTAACACATTTTACACTCACCTATTGCTAACTTCTTAACATCCGTCAATTTTTTTTACCCAAGTCAACCCGGTTTCCGCAAAAATTATTACTGTGACACTCAACTTCCTCTCATCTTGCATGACTTACATTTAAACCTAGATCGTGACATGCCGACTAATACAATATTTTTATATTTTGAAAAAGCGTTCGACAAGGTCACACATGGTCATCTCTTAATGTAGTTATCCCATCTTGACATTCATTCCTGTGTTCTAAGCTTGGTTTCGAGGGCTTTTAACTAACCGTCACCAGTTCGTATACGCTTACTCACACCCTTCATCCTTAACACCCGTGCTTTCAGGCGTTCCTGAAGGTACCGCACTTGGTCCCCTTCTTTTCTTAATATACTTCAATTACCTGCCTTGTAATATTTCTTCTCATATCCGACTCTTCGCAGATGATTGTGTGGTTTACCGAGCAGTTACTAGCCCCATGCACCGACCAATTGGCGTTACAAAATGACCTATCGCGCATACTAAATGGGTGTAACACTTGGCTCATGTCATTAAATGTAGCTAAAGCCATTTTAATGTCTATTCATCGTCGTCCCAATTATGATTTGCCTAATTATAGCATCAATAACACGGAGATTGCAACAACTGACTCATTCAAACATCTTCCTCTGTATATCTCGCGTGACTAAACTTGAACCTGTCATGTTAGCCACATAATAAGTTCTGCTAAGCGTACTCTAGGTTATCTACAACGTAACCTTTTCCTCGCTCCTCCCTCTAATAAACAACTTGCTTTTCTAACCTTGTGTGGCCCAAGCTGGAGTATGCCGATGCTATTTTTGACTCCCACCACAAAATAACCTTAGTAACGCCCTCGAGTCGGTTCAGAACCACGCGACACGACTTGTACTGTCAACTCGTTTGTTTAATTCAAGCATCTCAGCACTAAAAGCCCAAATAAACTTAAGTTCTCTAGCCTCACGCCATAGAATAGCAAGTCTTAACCTCTTTCATATTTTTTTCATTCTTTGCCTTGCGACAACCCGCACATAAAAAGAACAAATCGCATTTCCCGTACCAGTAACCCTAACACAGTGTATATCCCCCATAAGCCCATACCGTGACTTTTCAGCAATCAATGTTTCTGCGTACAACAGGAGACTGGAATGGCCTGCCCACCAAAGTTGCCAGTATCACGGACCCACTTGCATTCATGCGATTTATGGAAAATATCAGTTTGTAATTTTTGGTATCTATCTTTGTCACTAACCCCCCACTCTTCATGTAATGTCTGAACAAGAGACCTTTGAGGAAATTAATAAATAAATGAGTAAGTTTATATTTGAGACTTTTTCACGTCTACTGATTTTTTCTTCGTACATTCAGAAACTGAGCAATAGTAGCCAGCGCTGAGCGCGGTTTTCTGTTTAGCCAGTGAAATGTTGCTCTCGGCTAAGCACCGGCGAAGACATGCGCCTTGGGAAGATTTATTTATTTATTTTATTTATTTTATTTTTATGTGTTATAATAGTACCGACAACGCCTTTACGGACAAGAGTGGTTGGAGACAAATAAAAGCAGGATGACAAGCAGATTCATCAATACAAAATATTTTGCCAGCAGTAATGGCAATAATAATTAGGGGACGCAAGCGGCTTGCGTGCACAAAGCTGGGGTCACGGCACTGCGCATGCGAAGACACAGACATAAGGTTCTGCGCAGGCGCCGTACCGTGGCCCCTAGTTCTTGCGTACGCAAGCCGCTTGTGTTCACTAGTTAAATGTTTTTACGGTTTGCGTTTTTAAGAACTAGGGGCCACGGTACTGCGCATATGCGCAGACACAGACTTATGTATCTGCGCATGCGCTGTACAGGGGCCCCTAGTTCTGGCGTACGCAAGCCGCATGCGTCCCCTAACAGTGGTGCTAAGCACGAACCAATACAGATGCCCTTCTTTTGTAAATTGGTCGGTCGTCAAAAATAACACTACTTTTGAGATAGCCTTGCAATAACGTCCAAAAATTGTCAGAGCTAAGACCAATGGCGTTTCGAAAATCCTATTCGCGACGTGCTTCAATGCGTGCTTTGATGGCAACAAACTATTGGCGATGCCAAAGAGCATAAAATAATTCTTATATATCCACAGAAAAGCCAGAAGCAATGTTATGGTTAACAAGAAAAAAAACTGATGATATCGTCAGAGTTAGTACCTAGAAAAGGGTCACCGAATTCCTTGAGGCAATTCAATAAACTTCGGCTAATCTCGAGTTGCCAAGTGCCAGGTTCACTAACAATAGCTCGTAAAAGGAGTATCTGGTTTGTGCGTTTTTCCACTAAAAAACATAGTGGGCGAGTCGTTTTTGCATTTTTCTATGCTTCATTGCAGTTTCTTGATGTTCTTGTCTTAGCAGAAACGAATAAAATATTTCCTCATGCGTGATGTCCGGACTTTTTTGCAGGCGAAATTCTATTGTTAACGGCAATGACCGCTTTTTCTTTAAAAGTACCTTTAGGCGAAACAATGAAGACACCATCTTTGTCTGCTTGGAGCAGGCACAGGCCTTTCTCCTTGAAGTAGGTTACAATACGCTGAACTCAGCACTATTTATCCCCACAATTGCGATTCGCAGAACTTTTGCGGAGAGAATTGGCGCCCTCAAGTAAACAGTTTTTAGCTGTTCCGCTTCCGCTTTTGCCGCCGTACTTCTATACAGTGCAGCTTGTTCATGCGCTGTTATTTTCGGTTCCAGTCCGTCTTTGGGTACTTTTCGAAGCACGCGGCTGTCATCCGGGATGGGGCGTCGTCCAAAACGTGTAGCCGTGAACGTGAACTGTTAGAGGCTTACGAAATCCAAATCACTGGCATAGCCAGCGTGGGTCAAACTAGCTGTTACGCTTTATGATTCGTAATTGAGATTGCTAAGCAATAACAAGTCATAACAATGCCTTTGGCTGACTCGAGTCCTTTGCGTGTTTTATGCGCTTGCGCATATGTATATTTGTGTATATATGGGATGCGCTGTTTCCAGACTAAATAGTTGTAAATGTAGCGAGCGCTCGTGTTTGCTTTTCTTTCGACTATCGCTGTTTTCTTTTTTTTCTAGTTTCTTGCGATAAAAAGCATCGCGTCAAGTAAACAGCAACTCGGCAAAAAAATGGTTATCCTCTCTTACAATAGTTCCTTAAATACACAGATTTCTGCGGAGAAAATGTATGTAGCAGACACCTAACCAAAAGAAAGAAAACAAAGCAACGAACATCTGGAACGATAAAACGCCTTACACGCTGCAACAATGTACGAGAGACATGAATACATGTTCGTTACGTCCCGACAAATCAGAAGAAAGATGTATGTAAAATTTTGGCGACTAACAACGACACCACCAAACCTAGCTGGAAGACTATAGAACTGCAGGGCTCGGCAAACCTGCAGATATACCGACAAGCTCCACAGCCTTCCTTTTTCTTATCAGCGCATGAGAAGTAATTGCAGATATGTTTTATTGTTTTGATAACCACGAGTATCTCTTCTTTAACGAAATAAGTTTCAGTTATTATAGCACAAGGTAATGTTGGAAGCAGAAGTGCCTACTTCTAGTCTAGCACTGATTGCATAGCCTTAATTGTTGTCATCTCTACTTCATACCCCCGATCATCTTTTTTGTGGTTTAGCTTCAGCCTACTCCTAAATCTAACACGATTCCAGTAATGGTGAGGGGATGAAGCGAAGAAACCACGAATAGTTCAAAAACGAAGAAGCCAACCTGCTAACCATGGTTAGGCAAGTAAAATAAGTTTAATGTGTAAGGCTTCAAGAACGTGAATAAAATGTAAATCCTTTATAAACCAACACATCACTGGTGCGCCTTCACAACTGCCGTCCGAGTGTGACACCTTCGGTGCAATGCAACGTACAAGTGACTCAAGGTACTCGGTTATTGGCAAAAAACAAAAGTTGTGCTGCTTCCTTCAGTGCCCATTGTATGTTTAATAATGTTGTAACTCTTCGAATTCAGTTCTTTGTACGCTAATAATATGCATGCTCGGAGCTTTAGAATAAGGCAGTTCTTAAGGCGTTTATTTCATCGGACTAGGAGCACCGCAGCGGCGATAGTCTAGGCGTATAGCACGGACTCCGAGCGCGAGCGGCGTTCACCAGCAAAAGCACTGAAGAGGACGACCCACTATACCGTTCCAATCCTTGTGTGTACACAGTTTACACAAATACTAATTAGTTAATACTCATTGCATGCGTCGTTTTCACAAGTTCTGTTTTGTGATTTCTACAGGATTGTCTGTATTTCTGCAAGTATCTGTAGATATTCCAATCGCTTCTTCCATCGAGTTGTGCGTAAAGATAGGTCGCAGGACGAAGTACATGGTGAATAATTTTATCTTGTGTTCTCAGAAAACAATTGAGGCTTCATTTCCACCGTTCGTTGCTATATGCGAAGGTTCAGGTATACCCGGTACTTGGACGTACACAGACGCAGTTTATATACATATGCGTAGACGTGGGATCGTTCCCCACCTGCGGCAAGTTGTTTTTTCATCCACTGTCATTTCCATTTCCAGGCAAGGTTCCACAAAAGTGTCGTCCCCACTGCTGCTTGAACCCACAACGGAAGTTGGGAACTACCTGTTTCTTGCTTTTCTTTTCTGCCAAATTAAGACAAGGACCCTGTGCTGGTGGTGTGAGGGTAGAGACCATAAAGGATCCAACCAAGAAATGTATCACAGAAAGAACACAAAAAGCACTAAAGAACTTTTCTGAACAGCAAGAAAGCTGACAGAGGGCCCGACTTTAATTAGTAATATCATAAGGATTCAAGGACACCAAGGGCAGCATAGGGGATATTACTTGTACTTATTAACTGAAATAAAGAAATGATAAACTATCGGAAATTAAGTGGTCGAAAATACAAATGCCAGGATCTGGGGCACGAATGCACGTCTTCGCATTGCACGTTTGGTGTTCTTACCAAGTGAGCCGTTTTCTCATCCTATTTCTGAAGTGCTTATGCTTATCTGCTAGTGGTAGCAGATAAAGTGGAAGTGTTAGCCAGCGTGCCACCACTCAAGTCCTCAACGGCGGATGTAAACATGCTTTCTGCTAACCTTGGTGTCTTTGTTGGCTTCCTATGATATGGCTTATAAAAATTGGGCGCTCGGTTCCTCTTCTACCCGTTCGTTAGATAGCGAGGCCTCGAATCCGACGCCATTAATGGCATCTTCTCCAGAGAGTCGATGCTTCGTGCTATCCGTGGTCCAAGGCATCAGTTGCAACAAGCTTCCCCAACGGCATTCTAAGACACAATCACCGCAGTGATGCCCCTGTTTCCGACCGCAGCTTGACTCCGCGGTCGTCGCGCCAGTCCCGCTCTCCCTCGCCGTGGCAACATTCATTGTCATCACCACCGCCTGGAAACTAGCCGGTGCTGCCAATGGAGGCGAGCTCGCCTGAAACAAAACGACACACAGGCCTCTGCCGCTTACAATGTTGCGAAAGACAGTGCAAACGTTACTCGACAGTGTATCTATAACGGTCTCGGTGAACTCTGGCGCAATAATGCATGATATGAGCCTTTCTTTCAAGAAGAGCTTTCGTCGTAAAGCAGTGTTTGGACAATCATGTTCGATATTGCGCTGTACCCGACGAGATGCTTCGTTTCGTTGCGGGTTTGGCTGCGGATGTTTTAATGGCTGAGAATGGTTTCTTAAATCACTTTGTGATTCTTGAGCGGTGCACGGGTAAAATTATCCTGGACATGGACTTGCTGCAAACACGCTGGGCAGCTGTTGATTGTGGTAGTAGTGAGCTTTCTCACAACAGCGTCTTTGTCTGAGGAATCGTTGATGAATGACCGCGACACCATACATTTCCTGTTGTTGACGGTGTGACCCTTCCTCCGTGGTCGCTAGCCATCGCTGCACTTAACGCTGGCGGCTCATTCGACGCCACGGTTCTACCACCCACCGATTTCTCCGCTTATAAGGACACATTGGCGCTTAGTAGCGTTGTGTCCGCGATCAATCAAAGCACGCCGTTGCAGGCACTAAACTGTTCTGTTGTACCTGTGCTACTCCCCCGACCACATGAAACTCCCATTCTTCGAAGACGACACCTACAGTTTTTATTGGTCGTCAGTAAGAAAATTAATTTCTCAAATTAACAATCTATATGCCCACTTGAACCAAGAATTAATGAACATGGTCAACAAGTCTCTGTCTCCACGTCAACGTGGCGACTTGGTACAAATGCTATCCCAACATTCTTCTCTGTTTGAACTCTTCGAAGGTGAAAACTGTAGCACTCGTCTACCTGCGCACGCTCGCAATCGGATTCATACCTCCTGAGCTCACCCTATCGTACAGAAACCTTATCGAGTCATTTCTTAGGAATGGAAGATTATTGCTGAGAAACCGCAAGAGATGTAAACGAAAAATGTCATCCAAGATTCGTCGTGCCTGATGGCAACGCCAGTTTTACTGGTGGAGAAAAAAGATGGCCCTTGAAGGTTTTGCATTGATTACGGGAACCTGAACGCAGTCACAAAAATATGTACCCGCTCTCGCGAATCTGCATTCTGCCGTTACACATTTACCACACACGCTCGATTTACGATCGGGAGATTCCAGATACCTATGCAACGTGCCGACAAAGAGAAGACCGCGTTTGCGACGCAGGACTGTTTGTCAGAATCTAGCGTTACGTCGTCCGAGCTTCGTTCGTAACGCGTCCTCCCCCTTTGAAAGATTCACGGACGCAATTCTTCGCGAACTAAAGTGGGAGATATGTCTGTGCTACCTCGAATGATGTTTTCATTTTCAGCCGTACATTTGTTGAGCATAACGCTCGCTTTATCCAGTGCCGCTTTCTTAAGTGCCATACATTCATTTTCGGTCACATAGCGAGCAAGGATGGCATCTGACTTGACCCAAGGAAGACTGAGGTAGTCAGCGTCTTTAAGCCACCGTACACTGCACGAGAGCTCCGTTGTTTTCTTGGGTTATGCTCGCATTTCCGCCGCTTTCTTTCTAGCTTCGCTATCATTGTGCGTACATTCAGGCGTCCGTTGCGAAAAGATGTACTCGTTCGGTCAACTCAAGATACTATTTACGTCGGATTCTATCCTGGCTCACTTCGACCCTTCTTCAACCCACCATCCATAGTAACGCCAGTTGGGTAGGCTTAGGACCAGTGCTCGTACAACGATTCAATTACGCAGAACGCGTTGTTGCTTATGCTAGTCGTTGTCTCAGCACTTCTGACCTAAAAACACTGTCATGGAACAAACGAGAAGAGAGGGGGTTAACCGAGGGTCCAGATTTTTATTAGTCATATCATAAGAAGCCAAGAAACACTGACACCAAGGACAACATAGGGGAAATTACTTGTGCTTAATAAATGAAATAAAGAAACGATAATTTAATGGAAATTAAAGTGGATGGAAAAACAACTTGCCGCAGGTGGGAACCGAACCCACAACCTTCGCATTTCGCTTGCGATGCTCTACCAATTGAGCTACCGCGGTGCGGTTTCCCCATCCACTTTCTTGGGTATTTATGTGTACTAGTAGAACCCTGGGAGTGTTAGCCAGCGCCCCCACTCACAGACCTTGGCGGCGGAGGTTATGGGTTTGGCTCCCAGCTGCGGCAAGTTGGTTTTCATCCACTTTACTTTCCATTTATTTATCGTTTCTTTATTTCATTTATTAAGCACAAGTAATTTCCCCTATGTTCTCCTTGGTGTCAGTGTTTGTTGGCTTCTTATAGTGTGACTAAGAAAAATCTGGACCCTTGGTTAACCACCTCTCTTCTCGTTTATTACATAACGAGGGTCCCGAATCCGGCAACATTGATGCCTTCAGGTAGCATGTGTGGGTTTATTCACCAGTTGCCTTCACCCAAAAAGATCATGTTCTCGTGACGCCTGCGGCATGAAGGACGTTCCACGTCCGCCGCCAAGGTCTCTGAGTGGCGGCGCTGGCTAGCACTCCCAAGGCTCTACTAGTACACGTAAATACCCAAGAAAGTGAGTGGGGAAACAGCGCTGTGGTACCTCAATTGGAAGCCTGTATTTTTTACAGACCACTGTTTAGTAGCTGTTTCATGGGGTCCGCGAAAATTTCGCAGATTTGCTCCAAACTGGGAACTGTGGAAACTTAATACACAACTTTTGCGAGAGGAAAGTTTTGTAAACAAAGTGAAAGAATTATGGCTAGAAATAACACAATGTCAACAGCTTTCTTTGTTCGCTCAATGGGAAATGTTCAAAAATAGAGTAAAAAAATGAGGCGATTGCCATTTCATGTGAGCTGTCTCAAAGAAAAAAAGCTGAAAAGCATTACCTTCATGATCTACTTCACAAGCTGAACGCTTTCGAAAGCCAGGAACCAGGGTTGTATAGCGATGAAATAAACACAGTTCGCGCACAAATACAGACATATGAGACGGAAGTGTACAAAGGAGCAATGGTGCGTTCACGCACAACTCGCTTCACAGAGGAACAGCCCACAAAAAGGGCTCTCGGTGATGAGAAGCGATACGCGCTTTCCAAGAAATATTAGAAATTGAGTCTGGCGGGTCTATATATACACAGACACGTCCCAAATAATAAGCCTATTTGAAGCTCACTATAAAGATCTTTTCGCTGCAGTTAAGCCTCATAATGGATACGAAGAAAACGCTGATCAGTTTATTTCTCTTATGCCACACTTAGAAGAAGGCGATCGACTCAGCGTTGATGGGCCAATAACTCGAGAATAAATTAATTTTGCCGTCGAAAGGCTGCAGAAGAACAAGACGCCAGGTCCTGATGGCCTTAGTGCTGAATTTTATATAAAATTTCAGAAATTCCTGTGTCCTTTTCTGGAGCAGCTTTTCGAAGAAACCTATCAACATGGGGAGCTTCCTCCATCCTTCTATCAGGGCCACACAACCTTAATACCAAAAAGCACTGATGATGAAACAATAAAGAGAGTAAACGGATATAGGCCGATATCGTTATGTAACGTGGATTACAAAATATTTGCAAAAATACTGACAAATAGATTGCAGACAGTCATTACTAAATTAGTAGGTGATCACCAAACATGCGGAATTCGAGGCCGCTCTATACAGACAAATGTTCATATCGCACGTTCAGTCCTTGAATGCATAGAGGGTAGTACGGATCAAGTAGCTCTTCTCCAGATTGACCTCGCCAAGGCCTTTGATAAGGTTCAACACGAATTTTTGTTCCAACTACTGCGACATCTTCAATTAGGGGATGTATTATACAATGGTGTAACACTTTGTTATAAACATTTCACCACAAAGTTAATTGTGAACCGTACCCTCTCAGATATAATACAAGTACAGTCATCCGTTCGTCAAGGTTGTCCGCTCTCGCCTTTACTCTTCGCCATATACTTAGAACCGCTTTGCTTAAGCGTGCTTTGCGACTCTAGCATTAAAGGATACATATATGCCGATGAGGAAATTAAAGTGCTAGCTTATGCATATGACATTGCCTTCTTTTGCGTCGATGAGCCAAGCATTACCAAGGCAATAAACGCTACCCTGCGTTTCTGTGAGACTACAGGAGCTACTGTAAATTTTGACAAAAGTAGAGGCTTTTGGCTAGGCATGTGGGTGCTCACTCCCTCTGTATTCGCAAATATTCATTGGAATCAGTCTCCGTTGCGATATCTTGGAGTACCTCTCGATAACTTCCGTAATAGTGGACCTCATTAGACGTCCACGATAACCACTATCCGTCGAAAGGTGACAACCTGGCAAGCACGTGATCTCTCCATTTTTGCGAGAGCTAAGGCATGCAATACATTTCTCGCTACTAGGCTTCTTTATGTTCTGCAGGTCTTGCACTGCTCACGTGTCCATGTCCACGCATTCCATAGAATATTTGCATGTTTTATTTGGCATTCATCATGGGAAGCCATCGGAAGAGACAACCTTTTTCTCCCGCTTGAAAAGGGAGGCCTGGGTCTTGTGCATTTATTTGTGCGACAATTGGTCATGCGCTAATTTTACCTTAAAAATGTCCGTCATCCATTCCTTCTCGCAGTTAATCGAGCACGTCTTGCGTCCCACCTCCCTTTTCTTTTTGTCACGACAAACGTTGCTCAAGAACTACCATTATGGGGCTTCTTAAAGGAACTTGTCGACGCTATTTCATTCCTAAAAACCAGATTCGACCTGGAATATTTGTTTACCGTTAATCGCACGTCGCTAAATGTAGCACTTATAGATAACCTTTTCCCTGAACCTCTGTACCGAAAGCCGTATCTGTCTCTATTTGGTCAAGATGTTCTTTGCCATGTCCGTAGAATGTGCATTGCGCCAGCAGCGAAAACGTTTTTCTTCAAGCTGCACACTTCCACACTGCCAGTTAAAACGTGGCTTCAGGAAAAAGGACTGTGTGTACCCTGGAATACAAACTGTAGGCTTTGCAATCAACCCGAGACAATAGAACATTGCTTTATACTTTGTCGTGACGCATTTCTTTTTTGGGACATTTTACAAAGAACTATCAAAGAAGACTTTCCTCTCACATGTTATGGTATCCGGTTCCTTCCTTTCAAAAATACAGCCAGTAATACACCATATGATTTGTTTATGTTATTAGGACTTTATTCATTATGGAGGAGTCGAATGATCGACAGACATGCCGAGCCACCTCGCTCGACAAGGTCTATCTTCCGTGAAGAGACTGCTCAAGTCCGAAGTGTGGTGGCTACATATGACCCCGTCCCTGAATGGATTTCACGTCTGGACGCTTGTGTTTGTTTGCCAGAATTTTGAACTGACATTGGACTGTATACTATCTGTGAATTTGTTTCTCTTGTATGTTGATATGTAATGTAACTGCGTTGGTCTGACAGTACCGATAATTCCATGCAATAAAGAAAAAAAAAGCCGTGGTACCTCAATTGGTAGAGCATCGGACGCGAAATTCGAAGGTTGTGGGTTCGGTTCCCACCTGCGGCAAGTTGTTGTGTCATTGTGATGTGTGGTGCGCGACATAGTGCGGTGTCCGGGACGGTTCGAAGCAGACGACGCTGAGTGCACGCGCGCCGAGGTGGAAGAAGGAAGACAACGACGCCGAAGAGCGTCCGGCACGAGAACGCGCGGCGCATGAAACTACAAAAAGAAGAAAAACAGCCAATCAGAAAAGACCACGGGGCGTTAGGCAGCCAATCCAAGAATGCCAAATCGGCCAGACGAGAAGAAAAAGCGTGGTGCGCTGGCAGAGGAGGGGCGACACGCAAGAGCACACGCTAGAGGACACGCAGGGAGACGCCGGGGAGACGCCAGGAGAGTCCCAGGAAACGACGGCAGGAGGAGGTCAACCACCGGAGCGGGCGTTGAAGACGGGCCGTCGGGTTCCGGACCCGAGCCCACCAGGACTTCACCCGCCCGGGGCCTCCTGCCAACCTGTTCCTGGGCGTCGCCCGTCTACCTGAGCGTGCCGTCAGCTCCTCGAGGCCGGCGGTGAGCTTCTGCGCCAGTGGGCAGGACGAGAACAGTCGGGCTACGGGCCCGAGTTCTACGCCAGCTGCCCGGCCAGGACGCCACCCCCGTCGGCCGTGCCGTCCGCTGCCCGAGGCCAGCGTTCGAGCTTCCGCGCCGTGGGCGAGAGGGGAGCAGTCGGGCTACGGGCCCGAGCTCTCTGCCCGGCCAGACCGCCGCCCTCGTCCACTCCTGCCACCCAGCCGCCAGCGTTACCTTGCCCAGCCAGAGCTAGCGCGCTCCCGGCGCCCGGTCGGTCAGCTAACGCCGCAACCTTTGGTGAGACCGGCGCCACTCCTTTCGCCAGCTTGTCGCCGCGTCGCCGCGTCGAGACTCTGACGCGTCCCCGCCTTCGTGGCAAGCCCGGACTCTCGCACTCGTTAACCTCATGCTAGCCCTAGGTGTGTTCCTTACCGCAATGTCCGCATGAGTGTTTATTTTATGCATGCTTTCTGCTTCCTTCCATCTACTTTATGCCTCTTTTTAGTGTGATTAAAAGTCTGTGTGTGCGTCCAAACCAACGGCTTTGTCCTCATTTGGGTTCTCGGAGGCTCCGCCTAAGAGAACCGACCGAACCATTGAGAACACGAACCTTTGCCCCCATAAGTGGGTCATCACAAAGTGGGTCATCACATCATCGCGGTAAGGAGCACACGTAGGGCTAGCATGAGGTTAACGAGTGCGAGAGTCCGGGCTTGCCACGAGGGCGGGGACGCGTCAGAGTCTCGACGCGGCGACGCGGCGACAAGCTGGCGAAAGAAGTGGCGCCGGTCTCACCAAAGGTTGCGGCGTTAGCTGACCGACCGGGCGCCGGGAGCGCGCTAGCTCTGGCTAGGCGAGGTAACGCTGGCGTCTGGGTGACAGGAGTGGACGAGGGCGGCGTTCTGGCCGGGCAGAGAGCTCGGGCCCGTAGCCCGACTGCTCCCCTCTCGCCCACGGCGCGGAAGCTCGAACGCCGGCCTCGGGCAGCGGACGGCACGGCCGACGGGGGTGGCGTCCTGGCCGGGCAGCTGGCGTAGAACTCGGGCCCGTAGCCCGACTGTTCTCGTCCTGCCCACTGGCGCAGAAGCTCACCGCCGGCCTCGAGGAGCTGACGGCACGCTCAGGTAGACGGGCGACGCCCAGGAACAGGTTGGCAGGAGGCCCCGGGCGGGTGAAGTCCTGGTGGGCTCGGGTCCGGAACCCGACGGCCCGTCTTCAACGCCCGCTCCGGTGGTTGACCTCCTCCTGCCGTCGTTTCCTGGGACTCTCCTGGCGTCTCCCCGGCGTCTCCCTGCGTGTCCTCTAGCGTGTGCTCTTGCGTGTCGCCCCTCCTCTGCCAGCGGCGAAAACCCGTTGACCACGATCATGGATGTGGAAGCTACCAACGGCGATGATCCAGCAACAGAAGGATATCCAGAAGACCCGGCGGATGGATCATGGCTCACTGCTCGCGGCCGGCGGAGACGCCGCGCCGACGATACGTCTGACCCAGCAGCCCGCCGCCAAGAGACGCAGCATTCGAACCAAACTGTACCACGACGACCCCAGAGACCACCACCTCTGCCCATTGACGATTTTAAAGTCATCCTGCGCCCGAGAAACGGTCTCACATTCGGTGAGTGGCCTCGTCACACTCTGACTCGCGCCGTCGGCATCGAGGCGCGCCTCAAGGAACAAGAGGTCGACGAACTTCACCTACGTGTTCAACGTGCCCAAAACATCGCCCTCATCAGCACGCCAAGTGAAAGAATAGCGACCAGCCTTAACAAGATGACATCGCTTGCACTTGGCCCGCGTCGCTACCCCATCTCAACATACATCGCCTCCCCCGATAATTCCTGCAAAGGAGTCATCACGGGTCCCGACACAGGGACTACATCAACCGAACTTTTAGACCACCTGTTGGCACCTGGGGTGGAAATCCTCCATGCTCGCATGATGGGGCGAACAACCACGGCCATCATAACATTTGCTGGCCTCAGGGTACCGCGCTACGTTAGGTATTATGGGGCCGAGTACCGATGCTACATACACACCCCGAGGGCCCAGGTATGCAGCGTATGCCTCACAGTGGGCCACCGTGCGGACGTCTGCCCCACGCCAAGCATCAAGCGCTGCACCACATGTGGGACTGAAAACCCATCCACCACCGAACCTCACCAGTGCCTTGCACGTCAGCCCCGGTGCCTGACGTGCAAAGGGGATCATCCGACAACCGATCCCAGCTGTCCGGGCCGGGCACGAAAGCCACCCAACAAGCAACGAGTGCGCCAGGAACTCGAGAAACAAAAACGGCAACAGCATCGTCCTATGGCCCAATCTGGAGAGCGACGAAGCCGATCGCGTTCCCGTTCCCGATCTCGGTCCCGATCCCGGTCACGATCTCGGAGCCGAGGCCCCTGCGAGTGTTCTAAGAACCGCGAGCGGGTACCGCCACCATCGTCATCATCATCCTCATCACCACCGTCGTCACCACCACCAGTGGCACCACCACCGGCCAAGAAGAAGCCGCCACCACTACCGCAACAGCTACCATTAGTAGCGCCCGAAGGGCCAGCCGGACCTAAAGGGGTAAGTTGGGCGGAGGGCCCGCCACCTTCACTGCGCAAATCTCCCTCACACTCATCCGAACCTCAGACCCTACCACAAACTCAATCCCAATCCCAGGCGCCTCGCGCGAAGATCCCTCCCCAGTCCACAACTTCATTGTGCCGCGACCTCCAGCAGGAGCTTCGAAGAGAATTACACCGAGCTATACAGGAGATGCGAGAAAGCATTCTCACGGAGGTTAAGGAAATGATCCGAGCCGCCTTTGTAGACTTCCAAACCACCGTGCTGAAACCAATGCTGCATGAAATTACTAACGAACTCAAGCAGAGCGTGAGAGAGCTCACGGCACAACCCCTTCCCCCTAAATCATCCTCCTCCTCCTCATCTTCACTAGTCGCACGCGCTACACCAACCTCAGCGCCGTCACTAGCGACAAGCGAGCGCGCTCACCCGTACGTTCGCCCAGCCCAGCTACAGAATGATGGCGCCTGCAATGCAAATGCAAAATAGAACGGCGGGACTGACGATGTGGCAGTGGAATTGCAGGGGGTACCGTTCTAAACGGGGCTCGCTGCAACAGTACGTTGCCGCATCGTCAGAACCGCCGGACATCATACTTCTCCAAGAGCCGGGCGCCACCCTTGTAACTATCAGTGGCTACGAGGCCATTAGGGGCTCGGACGAGGCGAAAGTGTGCGCGCTTGTGTCCAGGAAACCCACATATACCCATAGTACTCTCACGTCAGATATCCCTCATCAAATCATCGAGGTTGTCCCCGCGGACACGAGACAAAATAGCCTGTACATCTTAAATGTATACAGTGCACCTCGGGCTCGGTGGGACAATTTTCAGTATCTACTCTTGGAACTCATCAAGTTGGGCCCGGTTTCCGTAGTGTGCGGTGACTTCAATGCCGCACACGTGGCCTGGGGCTATCGCAGTAACACACCAAAGGGCACCCGGCTTTGGGACCTCACACATAATCACCGATTCACCCTCATAACAGATCATACCCAGCCTAGTCGCCAGGGAAATAGCGTCGAGAGAGACACTTGCCCGGATCTCACTTTCACCAGGGGGGTCCAGGGCGAGTGGCTGAACACTGGCGAGACGCTGGGTAGCGATCACCATATTCTCATCATCCGCATCAATCACACAAGTTACAAACGCCCTGAAAAGAAAATTTGCATCACAAATTGGACCAAACTTCGCGTAATCCGTAAGGATCGAGCCTCAGGAGATGACAGCCCCAAAACTTATGCCAGTTGGCTCAGTGATTTACGCAATGATCTAAACAAAACGACTAGCCGCATAACCACGACGACAGAGACCCCCGAGGTTGACCCGCATCTCCTACATCTGTGGGACGCGCGCCGAGGTCTCACGAAGCGATGGAAGCGGCAAAAGTTAAATCGAAAATTGCGCTGCAGAATATCCCAAATTACGAGAGCAGCTCAGGAATACGCAGACCAGCTAACCAGTGCTAACTGGCAAACGTTTTGTGGTAAGCTAAGTGGTACGCTGGGCACCGCGAGAACGTGGGCAATCCTTCGGTCACTAATAAATCCGACAAACACGACATCCCATAAAAACCGGCAGCTTCAAATTTTCCTCCACCAGTACGGAGGAGACGGAGACCAGCTCCTGAAGGACCTTGAACAAAGGTATCTCTCCCGTGGCTCTAAGCCAAGCTATCCGGACTATCCGTATAGAGAAGAAAGTGACCCGCTAGGCACTGACCTAACTGTCCAAGAAATCAAAGCCGCACTCGCAGACATTCATAGGAACACCGCACCCGGAGAGGACGGGATACGCTATACTCTACTGCGAAATCTCCCGGATGAGGACCTGGAAACGCTCTGTGCTATGTACAATCAGCACTGGCACGCCGGCACTCTTCCTCTAGAATGGCGACGTGCCGAGATCACTTTCATGCTCAAGCCCGGAAAACCCCTGTCGATCCAAAATTTACGGCCGATTTCCCTCACATCGTGCATCGGAAAGCTGCTTGAGTATGTAATCCTAAAACGGCTTCAACCTTTCTTGGAGATGCATAATTTCTTTTCCCACACACAGTTTGGATTTCGCCCCCATTTGTCCGCTCACGATGTTCTTCTTCAGATAAAAGAGGACCTCGTTGACCCCCCCATCAGGGCTCAGACGAGAGCTCTTTTGGCGCTTGATGTCAAAGGAGCTTTCGATAACGTTTCCCGTGGTCTCATCCTTGAGAACCTGGCCCACTCCCACTGTGGCTCCCGTATGTACAATTACGTGCGAGCCTTTCTCAAGGACCGTGTAGCCACAGTGGGAATGGGCCCATATCGGTCAACAGACATTAAAGTTACCGGAGCGGGGACACCTCAGGGGTCGGTGCTCTCGCCGACGCTATTCAACATAGCTATGGCGAGACTACCCCAGTTACTGGAGAAGGTTGAGGGGCTATGCCACGCGATATATGCTGACGATCTGACTCTCTGGACGTGCACCGGCTCGGATGGAGACATTCAGGACCGCCTACAGACGGCGGTGGATATAGTGCAGGCATACCTCGCGACTGGAGACCTTGCATGTGCGCCAAATAAATCAGAACTATTACTAATCCGACCGCTAAGCAGCTATGAAACGCCAATTCCAGTGATTGAAGTGAGAATACAAGGCATACCAATTCCCACTGCACAAAGGGTCCGAATCCTTGGTTATCACCTACAATCCAACGCCAAAGCTCACTTCACGGTAGATCTCCTTGGTCGACAGTGCGAGCAAATCATCGGTATGATGAGGCGCGTTAGTAACCGCCGCTCAGGACTCAAGGAAGCCGATATGCTGCGGTTGGTCAAGGCATGCATTATCAGCCGGCTAACCTATCACCTCCCATACCACAACCTGACGCTCTCTCAGACCAACCGTATAAACAAAATTATTAGAAGAGCCGTCAAACAAGCACTCGGAATTCCTGTATATGCTTCCACGGAACGACTACTTGCTCTCGGGGTACACAATACCATCGAGGAACACATCGAAGCGCACAGAATGGCACAACTCGAGCGATTGAGACTGACCCCTACAGGCAGGCATTTGCTCGCACGGCTGGGCTACCCACAGCATTCACCCTCTACGCGAGAGCATGTCCCAGTCCCATCAAACATCCGAACCTTACTCACCATAGCGCCCATACCGCGCAATATGCATCCAGAGCATCATAATGGTCGCCGGGATGCACGTGTTAGATACCTTCGGAAACTCCTCAACGCCCAGCCGGAGGGCACCGTCTATTATACCGACGCTGCCCACTATGCTCTTGCGACCAGAAACAAAGAAAGACAAGTGTCGGTGGTGGCGGACGATCAAGGTAATATCGTCACCTCGTGTAGCGTCCAAACCAAAGCTACGCTCACAGGGGAAACGTTGGCCATAGCACTCGCTTTCAACCACATCGTCGGTCACATGGAAAGATCCCCAAACCACGACCACATCATCATTACAGACTCACAAGACGCATGTCGAGCCTACCTCAGGGGTCATATTCCTCAGGAAGCCAATCGCGCTCTCACCAGCACACGTAAGCTCCCCGCCATTCCAGATCCCTCAGTACCACGCATCAGGCTGATTTGGACACCTGCTCATGCCTCACTGTCGGGTAATGACCGCGCTCATGCGGCTGCCCGAGAGCTAACCTGCCGGGCACCTGGCAGTGAGGCGAGCAACCCATATCAAGCCTCCCATAATTTGCCCAACACATACCGGGACACTCTAGACTTTTACAGACTAGGGCGCTTGCAATATCACCCTCCTCCCAAATCTTTCTCCCGGGATGAAGCCGTATCACTGCGACGGCTTCAAACCAACTCGTATCCGAACCTCCTCTTTCTCAACAAACTCTCCCCAACCTTATATCCCACCACCTGCCCAGGGTGCGGTGCACCACCGACGACGTTCCACGTCACGATTGAGTGCCAAAAACCACCTAAGGATATCCCTCTTCTACAATCCCCCCAACCAACATATGCGCAGTGGGAGGCAATCCTCCGTCGCTCCGAGCCTCAGGTATGGCTGGCCCTGATACGACGAGCACGAGCGGTGGCGACAGCCATTGGGGCCCTGGACTGAGGGCCCCAACCACATAAATCCTTTCACTTTATAATAAAGTTTCTTCTCTCTCTCCTCTGCCAGCGCACCACGCTTTTTCTTCTCGTCTGGCCGATTTGGCATTCTTGGATTGGCTGCCTAACGCCCCGTGGTCTTTTCTGATTGGCTGTTTTTCTTCTTTTTGTTGTTTCATGCGCCGCGCGTTCTCGTGCCGGACGCTCTTCGGCGTCGTTGTCTTCCTTCTTCCACCTCGGCGCGCGTGCACTCAGCGTCGTCTGCTTCGAACCGTCCCGGACACCGCACTATGTCGCGCACCACACATCACAGTCATCCACTTATTTTTCAATTTATTTATCGTTTCTTTATTTCATTTATTAAGCACAATTAATCTGTCCTATGTTGTCATTGGTGTCAATGTTTGTTGGCTTCTTATGTTATGTCATGGAGCAAGAATGTCCTAGGTATACTGGCGCGAAATACATTTCAGGAAAAGGGAAAGAAGACATACTGAAGCGCGAAATGTACTTTTCGCTAAATGTACTTCGTGCAACAGTCAAGTATACCTAGGAAATCTAAGCACCAACTTACCGTAAGAAGAAGTCCTTGAGCAAGTATATCTTGCGGCAGTTTTTCTGTTCAGAAATTGGGCTTTGATAATTACCGTCGCGCATTCAAGATCATCACCGACCAGCATTCTTTATACTTCCTTGTAAGTCCTTGAGATGCGTCTTTTCGTTTGGCAAGATCAGAGTTACGACTTCAAGAATGACTTCCTTGTAACTTACAGGAGTGACCACCATCGAGCCGATGCCGATTGCCTTTTTCGCGTGCCACAGGCGATTACACACTGCGATGAAAACCACTTCGATGGCTGCATGTAACTCTCCTGCAGACTGGGATGGCTTGAAGGTCGCTTGCGGCGTGTCCTTTATTCAAAGCTCAGCACAAATTTCTCTGTTGTGTGATGCATCTGCGGCAAGTAAAAGGGCCCCTTGACGCGCTGCAGTGTGCGGTCGAATCACAAACGTATGTCGCTTCGTCATGCATGCCTGGTAGCACGTCACTTCGAAGGCTTTCCACCACAATGAGATGAAAGCGAGCCCCAATGGCGAAGTAGTTGGTTTTACAAAGTAAGCCATCGCGCATAGAGAACCAGCCTCTAACTTTGGTAGTGTGATACGCGACAAAAAAATGTTGCAAGCTCAGGTTGTTACGCAGTTGCTGTTAGAAAACGGTAACAATATTAGGCTGCATACACTCATCTCATTTCCCGCTGCTGACTCGATACGTTGGGACGATTTAGCTTACTTTATTGCACCCTGCTTCGCAGTAACGTCACAATATGCAAAGGACCTAACCTTGACAACTGCAACAGGTTCTCTCCGTGAATATACTCGCATCTGCAATAGGTTGGGTATACAATAATTTCATGAGCTATTGCCAAGCGTTTCGAGAATGCTGCTGGATAGCTTAATCCAGAAAGACAGGACTTTTACAGCGACGTTGTGACCTCATTAGAGGGATGACATTCGCCACGGGCGTAACAGCATGAATTTAGGTTCCAACCTCCTGCACTATAGCCAGAACGCGAACAGCTACGACAAGGAACAGAACTGGGAACGAAAGGTTTAATTCTTAAAATGAGCGGCTACACTATCTTCCCGATAGGCAGAAGGTGCCAGCAAACTTAGCGATAACGACACAGTGGTACCTTTTTTAACCGTCTTCGGGGTGGTTATGTCAGTATAAAGCTAAGACGCAAAAGCAGACACTTTATAAAAAGCCTTTGTTGGGCTTGGCACAACTCGGCGCAAATGTTGCTTTCGTACGCGATAAATGTGGCGGGAAAAAGCGCTCACCGGAAAAGATTCAAATGGCACACATAACAAGGCCTGCTATAAAGTTTCGATCTTCTGATGACATACGCATCATACCACACCTTCCGAAATTAACGGACATTGCGTACCATCTGAACTTTAAATGTCATTAACTTGAGCTCCCCCTTGAAAACGCCCGAGTTGTTCATCACAAAAAATCCCGCTCGATGGCACCAGTGCGACAGGAATGTCACTAACTCTGCTACAAAATAACGATGCCAAGGTCAATCCACCAGGCTGGTAGGAGGACTAACCAAGAACTGGGCCCTTGCTCATGAAAGAATTTAAAGGTCAGCTCTGACGTGATTGCCTTAAGAGGTATGACAGGTTCAAGCCAAACAATTTACATAGGAGGCCTAATCAAACAACACTCACGCAAACAATCGGTGAACGGGTTCTCTCAGCTGAGGCTTTCTATGTTGTTGCTGTTGTATTGCCAAAGCTGTTGTTATTGTAGTCGCAGAAAAAGGATCATACCCACAAATGAATTGACCAAATAAAAGGATTTGAGAATGACGTAAAGTAATTACAAAACAATGAACAAGCGATAAAATCGCAGCATATTCTTTGGGGCATAAAAAACCAAAGAAAAAATATGCTCAGCGATTACATCTTCATTTATTTTCAACTCTTTCCTTTGTCCTCTTCTACTTGGCAAAGCTAAAGACTGGAACAGAAAGGCCATGTCACCGCTTATTTTCAACTCTCTTCATTGTCCTCTTTGGTTGATCAAGCTAAACACTGGGATCGATAAGCATATATATTACTGCAACATCAACTCTCTCACCAGAGCCATGACCGAGTTTGGACAACCACCGCAGGGGCTCGGTAGGAGGCGGGTTAGAGTAAAGCAATGCCCGCCACCGGTGGCACCTGTGGCCCAGGTTGGCTCCGATCCCGGGGGTCAAGGCTAGAACCCATTCACTGGCCGAGCCGTGATTAGTTGGCTGGTGGGCTCGGTTCGGAACAGTGCCACTTTTTTTTTCGCTTGAACAATTTTATTTGCCCTCAATATTTGACATTGCTCATAGCTTAGCATTCTCGCAGTGCCTTTTTTTACACCGTGTTTGTCTTGTTGGGTTTTAAAGGAGTTTAATGGTGCTTCCTTTGCGAGGGCATAGTCAATTTAACCATCCGTCCGTTGCCCTCACCCCACCTGCATTTCGCGAATCTGTTTTACAACTTGCCAAAAAACGTTGAAGAATGCAATCGCGATCTTCCCTAGTGGGTGTGTGCTGTAATTGAGGCTCGACAGCAATTATTCTTATTCTTACTATTATTGTCTTATACCGGTTTTCTTCTCACTATTTTCTTTTTCTCCAAACACAAAACATTCACTTTTATACTCCAATGCTCAAATTGTTTACTCCCTTGTTGTTATTATTTTTATGCAACTAATTGAACCACCCGATTCTTGGCCAATCCCCCACTGTGGTTATGTGCCACAGCCACTCAGGACAACAACAACAACAACAACATCGGGGGTGTGGTCTTTGCGCTGTCTGGTCCTGATGGTCGCCATTGGCCCAAGCTTGATCCTCAGAAGTGGATCGCTGGTGGCATATAGCTTTGCTACAGCCTGTACACCAAGCTTCGAAACGCTGCTGTGTGCCCCCAATCTTTGTGCAATATTCTTTCAGTCAACATAAGACTGCCTTCTGCAAGGAAGGAAGTAAACTTTATTACTCTAGAAAGAGTAATTCAGCGGTCGTGCCGGATGTCTTGATCTTCGATTGGTTGATGAAGATCTCCGGCCTGCATGGTTGGCACCCCTATTCCAGGGCACCACTGAGCGTGGCTGCTCGTCGGGCATGATCCACCAGCTTCCGTTGGATGCTAGGGTCGCCGCTGGAGAGCACGCTCTCCCACTGCTCCGCACTCGGATTTTCTATTTTGTGGAATTCCTTATTTGTATTGCACTCCCATGTGATGTGATAAAGTGTGGGTATTGCACCACACCACGGGCATGTGTCCCTGTATTGACTTGGGAACATTTTGCATAGTATATGTAAATTTGGGAAAGCTCCTGTCTGCAGCTTTCGCCAGTAAACTGCCTGTTGTTGAGTGAGTGTATTGTGGGGCGGGGGATATCTGATTCTCGTCCCTCTATGGTAATTTAGTATGTCAGAGTACGTTGGGATCACTGTCATGAAATCCTCAGGATCTCTATTTAGGTCCGCTCGGTTTGCATGCTCGCGAGCGATCCTATCAACCCTTTGGTTGCCCTCAATCTCAGTGTGCCCAGGTACCCAAAGGATGGTGTGTCTGATGCGTTTATTCTGTTGGCCAGCGCGGAGGAAGATTTGGAGCGCTTTTTGACCGATTCTGCCATTAATGTAGTTTCGGCATGCTTCCTTGGAGTCGGTTAGAATTATAAGGGATCTATTTGCGCGGTAGCCCTCCACAGCTGCTAGAGCAACAGCCATTTCCTCTCCTTCGGTTGCCGTACAATCCCGTGCCGACGAGCAAGCGATTTCCCTATAGTCCGAGTCTATTACTGCCGCGACAACTCTTTGTTGTGTTTCCCCTCGTTCTCGACGATACACCGCGGCGTCCGTGTATACCGTGTTCGCTTTTGTTGCTAGGTATTTTTCCACATATTCTGCCCTAGCGTTCCGCCTGGCTGTGTGTAAATTTGGGTCCATGTTTCTTGGTAGGGACCCTACCTTGATGGTGCTGCGATACACATCGGGTAGGTTTGCCCTTCTTTGTTCTTGCCTTTCAATTTCTTTGTGCCCCAGTTTTTTTAGGAGCTTTCTGCCCGTGGTAGTCTGCTGGAGTCTGAGTAGCTGCGACCCTAATTGTGCTTCTCTGAGCTCCTCGAACGTGTTGTGGAGTCCGAGGGCCAGGAGCTTCTCTGTCGAGGTGTTGGCCGGCAGGTGAAGCGCTGTTTTGAACGCTTTCCTTATGATAGCGTCGGCCTGATCCCATTCGCCTTTGTTTGTGTTGTAATATGGGAGGGCGTACGTAATCCGGCTGATTATGAGGCTCTTAACCAGCTTGACTGTATCTTCCTCCTTCATGCCGCTTCTTTTTTGCGAGACGCGGGTGATCATACGTGCCACCTGCACCATAAACCTACTCAAGCAAGCGACGGCACAGAAAGCAAGTTCACACTTTTTAACAAACCGGTTATTGTCACCACGCATGCTGTAGGGCAGTGGAGACCACACGCGGCTCGGATACATCAGTAGGCACGCCACGCCGGTCAAAACTTTCCGACCAAATGGGAGCGGGTGCGTAATCCACGTGAAGCCCGATTTTCCGGTGACTGCAGCGCGTTTGAAGCTGTACAAAATGCAGCAGTCGTGTCCTGATTTTGATTCTTGCTGCACTCGTGTTATAACTGATCTTCCCTAAAGTATAGTATAAACGTCTTGGTATAAGTGTGCGTTGCATCGCCGTTCCTCTTTCTCTGGTCCTCCTACTTTAGAGTGCAAACGACTCCGGACACATGGTTGAGTGTATATAGCTACATTGCGTTAAAGATTGGGCTAGGTTGTTCGGGTTGATAGAACATCCAACCGCGAGACAATGAATGGCGATACAATTCAAAGAACAGACAAGGACCAGAACGGACATTGAAAACGTATACATGTTTAAGTAAGGAAACAAAAGTGCAGAAACACGAAAGAATTGTAACAAAAACTAAATACCAATAAAAAACATAACTTGCTATCGTGTATACTACATGCCCATGCATCCTGAACAACGACAGATTTGTGCGATACATTCATGCTTTCAAGTGTTATGCCTTCCCGCTTCATCTGAGCTCCTTATGGTGGCAAGGTTAAACTTGCGCAATTTTTGTTCGTTTCGCTGAGATCGCGCTTCTAGAGGAGATGATTTTCAAGCTCCCGCCTCTAGTAACATTTGCCATAAATGAGAAAAAGAACTTCAATTCATTACCCTGCAGATGAAATTCTTGTAGTTGGCCCATGCCTGCCCGGCGTGGCAAATCCTGTTTCGTTAGCGAATACTTACTTGCTTCTGTGTTAAAAAATGCACGTCCTTTACAGATGCTATCCATGGGATCTGTGAAAACGTAGTACTGACTGCATGGTTACTTGAGTTCGCGCTACGTATCATAACACTCTCCAAACGAAGCGGGCCCGCCACGAAAAAGGAGCGAGCACAATTGCGAAATTAAACCTCAAGACCTCTACTAGCTGTAGTATATATTCGGCAGACCAGTCGTGGTGGCTTAGTGGTTTTGGCGTTTCGCTACAAAGCCCGAGGGCACCGGTTCGAAATGCGAAAAACTGGTCTACCATGTGAATGCTGCCCGCTAAAATATCCAGGATGGTCAGAATTAGCTCGTACTCCCCCCCGTTACGGAGTGCTTCATAATCGTGTCGTGGTTTCGGTGCGTGCGACCGCAGATTTATTTACCGTGAATGAGCTGATCCGTAAACAAATCAAACGTTTGTGCTTCTTAGGCCACTTCTGTACCTCAGTGCCCGTCGATACTGCATCTCCAGCACGCATGTGAAATTTGACGCCCCTCATTGCGGCTGCAATCCCGATTGAGCCTGCCCGATTTTTTTATATTAGAACTGATAGTTTGTGTACGTACGGTTAACCTATCAAAAGAAAAAAACATGTGAGCCAAACATCCGTACAGTACTCTCCCATGTTGGCGTTCGCACACTATGAACACGCTGAACTTCTTTCCCAAACGTCCAAAACGTGATTTTGTTAGCATTTGTACAAACGGAACCGGTCTTTGCAAAAGCGGGCGCAAATTTTCAGCGGACTTTACTTTCCCCACCGACACTGGAAGGGCCTGCTCGAAACGACAACAAAAGTCTATTCAAACAGAACCATCTAACCAGAACCCAAGAGCAGAAATGGAAATTAAAATGGGTGGGCCCGGCAACAAGCTAGCGATGGACCGTGCTAACGTTCCACGCTTCTTCCTGGTTCAGTTTCCGGACATTGGAGCTTGCAGCTTCTGGAGCCTTGAGCTTTCGCGCCCCGTGCCCAGAATGTGTCGCCAGTTTAAGTCCAGGCGCAGAACTTCCGGTCTACGGGCGTATTGCGGTGGAGCCAGTGGAGCTGTCCAGGGCTTCAGATCACCGGCTCACTGACAGCAGATCGCGGTCCGCGCACTTTGCACACGGCCGCCGACTATATCTACAAGTATCGTGGCATTCACTCAGTCTTCTGAACACCGGAGCCCCCCCTGTGCATTCTGCGCATGCGTGGAATTCTGTTAAAACGCAACGCCCCAACAACGCGCCCCTCAGTGGGTCCGGCAGCTAGCTTGCTGACAATGGCTAGACTTTCTTGCTAACGTTCCACGCTTCTTGCTGGAGCAGGTAACGAACTGTTATTGCCTTTAGGCAAATCCTAGTAGCCACCGTGCACTCTTTGTGCTGCCGGACCCACGGTGCTTTTCTTTGATTGTCTGTGATTGTGCACATATGCTGTTAAAGCTCCTCATGCTACTTGGTGATATCGAATCTATCCCCGGTCCTGACAAAGAAATTCTTAATGTTTTGAAAGAACTGCAATCTGGACAGATGGTAATGCTTGAACAACTAAAGTCTATTAAAAAATTAGTTGATCATGATAAAACGTTCAGTGAAATTAAAGCATGGCTAGACATAATTGAGACAATCTGTGCTGGTATCGACGACATGCAGATTCAATTGGGCAAACTTCATGAGATAAGCACTAAAAATGCGGCACAGATGAGTGTACTGTCTGCCCGGATAAACGATGCTGAAAGTAGATCTAGAAGAAATACCCTCGTTTTACACAGCGTCAATGATAAACTAAAAGAATCATGGTGTGTTTCTCAGAAAATCATTATTGCACATTGTAAACACTATTTACATGTACAAATAGAACCACGTGATATTGAGCGTGCACATCGCATTGGGTCTTTCCAGATTGGAAAGTGCAGGGCTATAATTGTGAGGTTCGCCATCTTTAAAAGAAAACATCTTGTCCTCTCTTCGGCTCGGAAGTTTAAAGATACGTGGTATGCCGTTGCACCAGATCTCACCCCAAGCACGCGCCTTGCCTAGAAACGCCTCATCAAGTTTGGAGGGGCCCGTAAAGTACGGTACAAGTTGCGACATGAAAAGCTTATCGTAGGTGAAAAACCCTACTACTTCGACCACACTTCTAACCAGGTCATTGAGGAACGCTTTTAGCCATCATTGAGACCAAATTGTAGACCACCTCCACGGAACTGTCAGCTTTTATCATTCCTACTCGCAAACATTTGAAGTGTTGTTCCCAAGCGTGATGCACAGTGCAGTCTAATAGGCTCATCTTGCGATGTTTTACCACTAACACAAACATGGCTTAACAGATCAATCGATGATACCGAAATTCTCCCTTATACCTCTCGCATTTTGTCATTTTTCGGAAAGATAGAACCGATAACTCACGCGGTGGGGTGTGTAATAATCGCCACTAAGCGGCACCTACAAATTACACTTGTAAACCTCTCTTCACAACTGGAAATGATTTGGATACGATGCATTGCTGCGCATTCACACATTCTGATTGGTATTTGCTATCGGTCTCCTAGTACCGCCAGTTCTTTCACGCCTTTACTTCATGAAGCCTTAAATAGGTTAACAAAAACATATCCTAACATTGCTGTCCTTCTGTTTGGCGATTTTAATTTTCCAACTATTGATTGGTCCGATCCTGCCTCAACATTATCTAAAAGCAGCCCCACCAGCAATTTCCTAAACACGTCTATAACATTCGGCTTAACGCAGCTCGTCACTGACTCAACACATGTTACTGCTCCCTCGTACAACGTTTTAGATCTTGTATTAACAACCCACCCTGATAACTTTACCCTTGTCACCTTATTGCGCGTTTTGAGCGACCACCTGACAGTACATATGTCATTTCATTGCAACGTACTGAAGAAACAAAGAATCGAAAAACACTTACACTCTATGATAAAGGCGACTATGTCAGCGTGAACCGAGAATTATCTGAGTAATTCAATACGTTCGTAACTTTCCACTAAATTTTGCCGAGTCGGACTGGCTGCTTTTCAAAGCAGAGATGGATCGCCTTATACGTCTTCACATCCTCACCGGTACAATGAGATAAAGAACAACATCACCATGGTTTGATGTATTTCTCAAACGGCTAAAACGGCTAAAACCGCCGTTTCCATCAGCCAAACGATCCAATTATTCTTCCACATGGCAGAAGTATTATGCAGTGGAGAAAGAATATGACAAGTTAACCTCTCAAACTCAACACAACTTTCTTTGTACTACTTTACCAGCTATGCTACAAACTAACCCGAACCGACTTTGGAAAACTATTCATCCTAATCAACGGAATGAAATGTAACCTATCAATAGCTCCGGACTTCTGATCCCTGCAACTGAGCTTGCAGATTTTTTTTGATAAAACATTTATTTCGGTTTTTACTAATCAATTACCCGACCCCTTGCCCGATCCACCATACTTCGCGTATACGCTCATGCAAAATATCACATTCGATCCCATCGGCATCATCAAAGTTACTGAATCGCCGAAGAACTCGTCATCTACAGCAGTAGACGGTATCAATGACAAAGTGCTAAAAAATACTAAACATGTGTGTAGCCTGTTTTTATCACCTATATTCTAGGAATCACTTAGCATCGTTTCAATTCCACATGACTGGCAGGTGGGCAAGGTCATCCCAGTCTTCAAGAAAGGAAGTCAATCATCACCATAACAAGAGTTCCTTGTAAAATAATGGAACATATTTTATACTCGCATATTGTTAACTTCCTAACGTCCGTCAATTTTTTTCACCCAAATCAACACGGTTGACACATTCAACTTGATCTTTTCTTGCACGGCTTACATTTAAACCTAGATTGTAACATCCCGACTAACACAATATTTTTAGATTTTGCGAAAAGCGTTCTATAAGGTCCCTCAGGGACGTCTATTAATAAAGTTATCCCGTCTTAACATTCATCCTTGTGTTCTAAGCTGAATTCGAGGGTGTTTAACTAACCGTCAGCAGTTCATTTACGCTAACCTACACTCTTCATCCTTAACACCCGTGCTTTCAGACGTACCTCGAGGTACACTACTTGGTCCCCTTCTTTTCTTAATTTACATCAATGACCTGCCTTGTAATATTTCTTCTCATATCCGACTCTTCGCAGACGATTGTGGGGTTTACCGAGCAGTTACTAGCCCCACCGACCATTTCGCGTTACAAAATGACCTATCGCGCATACAAAACTGGTGTAACAGTTGGCTCATGTCATTATATATAGCTAAAACCGTGTTAATGTCTATTCATCGTCGTCGTAATTACGATATTATTTTATTTATTTTATTTTAATAATTATAGCATCTACTAATTTACAAATCTACAAATAGCGTTTTACTAATTATAGCTTCAATAACACGCAGATTGCAAGAACTGATTCATTGAAATATCTTGGTGTGCATATCTCGCGTGACTTAACTTGGACCTGTCATGTTAACCATATAATAAATTCTGCTAATCGTACTCTAGGTTATCTACGCCGTAACCTTTTCCTCGCTCCTCCCTCTATTAAAGAACTTGCTTTTCTTACCTTTCTGCGGCCCAAGCTGGAGTATGCCGATGCTAATTTTGACTCCCACCACAATAAACTTATTAACGCCCTCGAGTCGGTTCAGAACCGCGTGGCACTATTTATTCTGTCCACTTATTTGTACAATTCAAGCCTCTCAGCAGAAAAAGCCCAAATAAACTGACCCTCTCGAGCCTCATGTCGTAGAGTAGCGCGTTTCAACCTTTTTCATAAAATTTTTCATTCTTTGCCTTTTGACAACCCGTACATAAAGAGAGCACATCGCATTGCCCGCACCAGTCACTTTAAAACAGTATATCCCCCACAAGCCCATACCGCGACCTTTCAGCAATCATTTCTTCTGCGCACAACACGAGACTGGAATGGCCTGCCCACCGAAGTTGCCACTATCATCGACCCACTTGAATTCAAGCGGTTCATCGAAAATGTCCCTTTGTATTTTGTTGTAGCTGTCTTTTTCACTAACCCCCCCCCCCTCCCTGATGTTTTGTCTCAACAAGAGGCCTTTGAGGAAATAAATAAATAAAATTATATTTGACACTTTTTCACGTCTACAGTTTTTTTTTCTCAGATTCAGAAACAGAGCAATAGTCAGTAGCAATAGCAATAGCAGAAGCAATAGCCAGCGCTGAGCACGGTTTTCTGTTTAGCCAGTGAAATGTAGCTCTCTACTAACCACCGGCAAAGACATGCGCCATGGGAATACTAACTTATTTATTTGTTTTTATTTCTTATAAGAGTACCCGCAGCGCCTTTAAGGCCAAACAGTGGTTGGGAACAAATAAAAGCAGGATGACAAGCAGTTTCACCGATGCACAAAATATTGCCAGCATTAATAGGAATAATAATTATGGGATCCAAGCTGCTTGCGTCCGCAAGAGCAGGGGTCACGGCACTGCGCATGCACAGACCCTTACGTCTTTGTCTGCGCATGTGCCATACCATGGCCCCTAGTTCTTGCGTACGCAAGCTGCTTGTGCCGCTAGTTAAATGTTTTTGCGGTTTGCGTACGCAAGAACTAGGGTTTCCAATCGATGAAGCGCCAAAAGTGACGGCACACAAGAAGAAATACAGACAGGACCTGTCCTGTCCAGACAGACCTGTCCTGTGTGTATTTCTTCTTGTGTGCCGTCACTTTTGGCACTTCATCTATTGAAAGCTATGCACCAACTAGCCCCCCCCAACAACGTGTTTTACTGAAGAACTGGGGGCCACGGTACTGCGCATATGTGCAGACACAGACATATGGGGCTGCGCATGCGCCGTATCGTGACTCGTAGTTCTTGCGTACGCAAGCTGCTTGAGTTCCCTAGTTAAAGGTTCTTGCGGCTTGCGTACGCAAGAACTAGGGGCCACCGTACTGCGCATGCGCAGACACAGACATAAGTGTCTGCGCATGCGTTCTACAGTGGCCCCTAGTTGTGGCGTACGCAAGCCGCATGCGTCCCCTAGCAGTGGTGCTAAGCACAAAGAAATACAGATGCCCTTCTTTTGTAAGTATAGTCGGTCGTCAAAAAGAATAAAACTGCTTTTGAGATAACCTTGCAATAACGACAGAAAATTGTTAAAGCTAAGACCAATTGCATTTTGAAAATCGGGTTCACGACGTGTATCCATGCGTGCTTTGATGGCAACAAATTATTGGCGCTGCGATAGAGAATAAAATAGTTCCTATATATCCACAGAAAAGTCAGAACCAACGTTATGGTTGACAAGAAAAAATAACTGATCATATCGTCAGAGTTAGTAACTAGAAAAGGATCATCGAGTTGATTGAGGCAATTCGACAAAAGTCAGCTAATCTTGAGTTGCCAAGTGTCAGGTTCACTAACAATGGCTCTTAACCTTGTTTCTAAACTTAATACCGACTTAACCAACGTGTTAAATTGGTGCCATAATAACCAGCTCAATATAAACTCGTCTAAAACTAAATTTGTTTTATTCACGTCCCACCAACGCTCATCCACATTCATTCCTTCGCTCTACCTCGGTAATAATGTTATCCCGGGTAGTACTTCCTGTAACTACTTGGGTGTAGAACTTAATTCTAACCTTAAATTTCATCAACACATAGCCAACGTTAGGCGGAGGGCAACATATGGAATAAGGACACTTTTAAAAGCTCGGTATGTATTTAACCAGGCGGCACTACTCTCTTTATACTAGTCATTTATCCATTCACGTATAAAATATTGCGTTGCATGCCGGGTCAATACGTATCGTACCCACTTACAATCATTACAAGTACTACAAAACCAGGCTGTTAGAATAATTAGATTTAGTCCTAACCATTTCAAGTCCAAATACTTGTTATATAACTATGATATTCTTACTGTGGACGAGCTTATTAACTTTAGTCTTGGTACGTTTCTATATCGACAACTAGATAACGCTTACCGCAACAGTCTGATACCTCAGTCTTGTCTAATGAATACTAATCTTACGCGATTTGCACTAAACAATAACTTTATTCTTCCCATGGCACAAATTATAGTAAGCAAAGTGTTCACTTCTCGTCCGTTTCCTTCTCGAACACACTACCTCCTACTATCAAGTCATGTAAGTTATTTCAATTTAAACGACAACTAAAATAGCACATTTTATCACCTGCAACCACTTAGATAAATATTTCTCCGCTCCAAATGTACATTTGGTTACGCAACACAATTTAAAGTTCATTTGGTTAGGTCTCATTATCCATTTACTTTCATAATTGTGTTATAATTCTGTAATTAGTTGAATGTAAAAAATAATTATTATACTTCTTTACTAGCATGTCTGCAGCTGATTGGTTTAGTACTTCCAAACCTAAAACAATAATAAGTTTGTTATCTTTTGATCATTTTACACTATTTGTTGCAACTGTTGTTTATATTTTTACTTATACTCTGTACAGGAGTCCCATTACAGCCTTTGACCTCGGGACCTCCTCCTGCATATTATCGCCTTGTACTATATCTTGTCCATTAATAATAAAATAATAAAACCTCATTCAAAAGGGGTATCTGGTTTGTGCGTTTTTCCACTAAAAACATAGCAAGCGAGTCATTTTTGCTTTTCTATGATTTCTTGCGGTTTCTTTAGGTTGTTGTCTTAGCAGAAACGAATGAAATCTTTCCTCATGCGTGATGTCCGGATTTTTTTGGATTCGGAATTCTAGTTAATGGCAATGACTGCGTTTTCTTAAAAAGTACGCTTAGGCGAAACAACGAAGCGGCCATCATTGTTTGCAGCAGGCACAGCTCTTTCTGCTTGAAGTATTTTACGATATGCTGAATGGAGCACTTTTCATCGCCACAATTGCGAATCGCAGCACTGTTGTGGAAACAATCGGCGCCCGCTAGTAAACACTTTTCACGCTGTTCCACTTCCGCTTTTGCCGCCATACTTCTATTCACTGCGGCTAATTCATGCGCTGTTATTTTCGGTTCCAGTCCATATGTGGGTCTTTATCGAAGCACGCTGGCTGTCAACGGGATGTGGGCGACTTGCATACCGTAATGCCGCGAACGTGAACTGTTAGAGGCTTACCAAATACAAATCACTAGTACAGCCTACGTGAGTCAAAGTACTGTACCGCTCTCTGAGTCAGAATGGAGATTTCTAAGCAACAAAAAAAGTCATGCCAATGCCTTCGGCTGACTGGCGTCCTTTGCGTGTTTTATGCGTTTGCGCATATGTAGATTTGTGTATATATATAGGATGCTCTGTTTTCAGAATAAACAGTTGTATGTGTAGCGAGCATTCATTTTTCCTTTTCTTTAGTCTCTCAATGTTTTCCTTTTAGAGCGCAGCTCTTTGGCGTCCATTCCTGGGTTTCGCGTCGTCGTCGGCGTTGTCGTCGGCCTCGTAACCAGCTCCGCCCCCCTTTCATCCCCCCAGCGCTAGCAGCGACCGACTGATACCGCTGGATGCCACTGACGCCGCTAGAGAGTCAAGATAACGTGACTGCATAGAACACCGTCGCCGCCATGCAGAAAGAGGAGGAAAGGGTCCCCCCCCCCTGTTCTTGTGTGGCGGATAGGGTGCTCTTCAGTTGCCGACGCGCCGGTTATTTCACGTAGGCCCCGGCACGTCGACGAATACGTGACCACCTTCCCACGGCTAGACCTGGTTCTTAGCGCTGCGGAAGCGAGGGTATCATATTGTTTGTGTCGGCATCGGCGGCGTTGTCCCTGAAACCAACTCCGCAGCTGGGGTTCACTCACTATCGGCGTCAGCGGCATCAGTCAGTCGCTGCTATCTCTTCCCTCCTCCCTTTATCGTGTTGTCCGCATGCTGCGCGCGCTTCTGCCCCCATCGTTTGCCGCTGGGTGTACACGCCGCCCCCCTCTTCCTGCGAGTCTCCGGTTGTCAAAGCGCCGGCTCGAACTTAATTCCTTTCTTCGCTCCTCCTCCAATGCAACCCCTGTGCGGTGGCAATCAGAGAGCCAGATCGGTGGCGGCGGATCTGTATATGTGCACCGCCCGAGCCGAAATTGCCTCTGCCGTTCGCCCTGTGCGGTGGCAATCAGAGAGCCAGATCGGTGGCGGCGGATCTGTGTATGTGCACCGCCCGAGCCGAAATTGCCGCTGCCGTTCGCCACTGCGAAATTATCTGCCAGTTCTTTCTGAGCCATGAGCGAGACGACCGATGGAAGTCCTCCGTCTGCTGCTGCTGCTGCTGCTGCTGCTGCTGCTAAACGAGCTGCCAGAGCAGAGGCCCAGCGCCGTCGCCGTCAGAATCCAGAGGTGCGTGCCGCCGAAGCAGAAGCTTACCGTCGGCGCCGTCGAGATGATCCAGGAGTACGCGTCGCCGAAGCAGAGGCTAAGCGCCGCCGCCGAGAAGACCCTGCCGTTCGCGCCGCCGAAGCGGAGGCTCATCGCCGCCGTCGAGAGCAACCAGCAGTAAGCGAGGCTGAAGCAGAAGCAGAAGAAAATAAAAAAAAAATTATGTGATAGCGCATACATGTGTTGCTCGATTTCTTTGCCTCAATCTATCGAAAAGGTGAAACAGCTTATTTGCTGCGCTCAAATTTCGCATTAGGAAGTAACGTAATCGTCGGTAATTTTTTTCTTCAAGTTTCTTGCGCTAAAGAGCATCGTGTTAAGTAGGCACCAACTCGCCCCCCCCCCACCAAAAAAAAGAACTTATTAAAGCCAGAGAGCAGTGGGAGACCGCGTTGCTCAGCTGTGCACCGGAAGACCAACGCAAGGCAATCCAGCAGGCCGAAGATGCCGCCAGGGCCCAAGGGCTCGAGGCCGTCATTTAGGTAGAGGTCTAGGTCTCAAATCTGCTGTGCACAAATAAAGTTTATTCCTCCTCCTTATCTTCTCTTACAATATTTCCTTAAATATACAGATCTCGCTGGGGAGAAAATTTATGAAGCACACACGCGACCGAAAAAAAAGAAAGAAAACAAAGTATCGTACATCTGGAACAATAAAACCCCTTACACACTGCAATAATACACAAGAGACAAGATTACACTTTCGTTACCTGCCGTAAAGACAGAAGAAAGGTGTACGTAAAATTTTCTCGGCTAACAACGACGCCAACAAACTTAGCTCGCAGACATCATTTATAAAACTGCAGTGTCCTGAAAACCTGCAGAAATATTGACAAGCTCCCACTGGCTTCCTTTTTCATTTCGGCGAATGAGAAGTATTTACAAATATGTTTTATTGTTTTGATAATCACGTGTATCTCTTCTGTAACAAAATAGGCTTCAGTCAGTATAGCACAAAGTAATATTGCAAGCAGAAGTACCTACGTCTAGTGTAGCACTGATTGCATGGCCTTAATTCTTGTCATGTATTCTTTATTACCCTCGATGATCTTTTCATGGTTCAGCTTTAGTGTACTCGTAAAAGTGACAAGAGTCGAGTAATGGTGAGGCCATGACGCCGAAATATCACGAACAGTTCGACAACGTAGAATCCAACCTGGCAACCATGGTTAGACAAGCAGAGTAAGCCTTAAGTTTAACGCTTCTAAAGCTTGATTAAATGCTAAATTCTTCCAGGATCAACCCCTCACGGATGCGCCTGCGTAACTGTCGTCTGACTGTGATGCCTTAGAGGCATTCCGACGTACAAGTGGCTCAAGCAACCCAGTTATTTGCACAAAAATAAAAGTTGTGCTGCTGCCTTCAGTGTCCATTGTATGTTTATTATTTGGTAACTATTCGTATTCAGTGCTTTGTGCTCTAATAGTATGCATGTTTGGAGCTTTAGAATAAGGCAGTTGTTAAGGTGTTTATTTGATCGGAATAGGAGCAGCGCAGCGGCGATAGTCTAGGTATATAGCACGGACTCCGAACGCGAGCGGTGTTCACGAGCAAAAGCGCTGAAGAAGAGGACCCACTATACCGTTCCAATCCTTCTCTGCATAGTTTACACAAATGCAGATTTGTTAAGACTTATAGTGTCTGTCGTTCTCATAAGTTCTGTTGTTTGATTTCTACAGGAATGTCTGGATTTTATGCGAAGCATATTACGAGAGCTCAACCCAGCTCCTCAGGCGCGGCGGTGTCGCCTTGAAACCACGTGACACCGTGACGTCACGACAGAGGAGAAGTGGCTTTGGCTCAACTCTTGCAAGACGGGCTGGGTGGGAATCGAACCAGGGTCTCCGGAGTGTGGGACGGAGACGCTACCACTGAGCCACGAGTACGATGCTTCAAAGCGGTACAAAAGCGCCTCTAGTGAATGCGGTGTTGCCTTAGAAACGAGCTGTTTCTAAGGCGTGCGTCTCTTGCTCAGGCGCACATTTCGTTGCCGCGCCGAACGCTGCTTTGCTCGACGTTCACCGCGTCCAATGCGGGGCGCGTAGTCGCTGCCCTGTAGCCCATCGTCTTACACCCCTTGGCGGGTCGACGGGAACGCTGTCGCGTTCCACTCTTGAAGGCGAAGCAGTAATGCATGAGTTGTTTCTTCATCTAGCCGAACCAAATATAGCCAAGCAACAGCAGTTCACCAGGCTAAACAGTGGTTCAACAACTAAAATAAAGGCTAGTATGCTTCGCATCCTGGGCTTAACCTTACCTAAGCCACAGCCATTTTTTGTAGATATCTGTAGTTATTGCATTATGCGAGAAAGAAGTGAGGCGTCCAGACAGTACACAAGAATAGAGGAGTGGGCAATTCTGCTCTTGTGTCCTGTCTGCACGCCTCACTTTTTTTTTTGCATAATGAATCCTTACCAACTAGCTCAGCAGCCTGTCGTTCTAGATGTTGCAATCGCTTCGTCCATGTTTTCCTCATTCAATCGATTTTTGCGTAAAGTTATGTCGCAGCACCAACTACACGGTTAATATATCTATCTTGGGTTCTCGGAAAAAACTGGGCTTCATTTACACTGTTAGTTGCCATATCCGAAGGTTCCGGTATTCCCGCCAGTCGGACGCATGCAGCCGCAGTTTATATATGTAGTTATTCTGGGCATGGAATTTCTGCAAACGCACGGGGAAGCTGTGGATTGCGGTAGCAGTGAGCTTTCTCTCAACAGCGTCTTTGTCCCAGGAATCGTTGATGAATGACCACGACAGTATACATTTCCTGTTGTTGACAGGGTGACACTGCCTCTTTGGTCGCTAGCCATCGCTGCACTTGATACCGGCGGTTCATTTGACGCAATGGTTCAAACACGCACCTATGTCTGTGCTAAGGAGGACACATTGGTGCCTATAGTAGTGTCGTGTCCACTATCAATCAAACCACGTCATCGTAGGCACTAAACGGTTCTGCTGTAACCGCGCTATTCCCCAACCACATGAAACTCGTTGTCTTCGACGACACGTACAATTCCGTTGTGGTCATCAGTGACAAAACAAATTCACCAAATTAACAACTTATGCACCGACTTGAACTAAGAATTATAGAGTATGGTCAGCAAGTCTCTGTCACCGCATCAACTCATACAAATACTGCCTTGGTACAAATACTTGGTACAAATGCTATCCCGACATTCTTCTGTATGAACTGTTCTAAGGCGAGAATTGTACCACTCTTACATCTTCGCACGCTCGCCACCGGATTCATACCACCTGAGCTCACTCTATCCTACAGAAAGCTTATCGAGTCGCTTCTTCGGAACGTAACATTATTGCTGAAAAACCGCAAGAGATGTAAACGAGAAATGCCATCCAAAGTTCCTCGAGCATCTGGGCTGCGCTAGTTTTACTGGTGAAGAAAAAAGATGGCCCTGGAAGGTTTGGCATTGACTACAGGAAGTTAAAGGCAGCCACAAAGATGTCTGCCCGCTCCCGCAAATCGATGACCTAATAAGCTGCCTGCATTCTGCCCCTACTTTTCGTCGCTCGATATACGATCAGGCTATTGGTAGATACCTATGCAACGCGCCGACGAAGAGAGGACCGCGTTTGTGAGACAGGAGAGTTTGTTAGAATGTAGTCACAATTTATTTTTCATCTCGGATTACATATTTATTTTACCTTTCTTGTGTAAATTATTTATTAACCAATTTCGTTTATTTATTCAATCATATTACCACCCCATTCGTGGCATTTTCTGCAGAGTGGGTTTGTGCCCATGATTGAGGCTTCATCATCATCATCACCATCTAGCGTTATTTCGTTCGAGCTTCGTTCGTAACGTGCCCTCCACCTTTAAAACAGTCACGGACGCAATTCTTCGCTAACTCAAGTGGGAGATATGCCTGTGCTACCTGGATGATGTCACTTTCAGCCGTACGTTAGCAGAGTATACCACCCGCTTTAGCCTGCTTTTGGATTGTGTGGGGAAAGTTGGCTTGATTCCGAGCTCTAAAAAGTGCCGATTTCGTAAGCGCCAGACTTCGGAAATCTAAGGAAATCTAAGCACCAGGTTGCCCAAGAAGAAGACCTTGAGAAAAAAAGTCTTGCGGCTCTTTTCCTGTTCATAAATTCGGCTTTTTATTTGCGGTCGCGCATTCATCACCGACCAGCATTCTTTATGCTCTCTTGTAAGACTTTGAGATCCGTCTTGTCGTTTGGCAAGATCAGCTTTACGACTTCAAGAATGACTCTCTTGTAACTTACAGGAGTGACCGCCTTCGAGCTGATGCCAATTGCCTTTGTCGCGTATCATTGGCGACGACACACTACGACTAAAACAGCTTCGATGGCTTTCTTACTCTAGTGCACACTGGGATGGCTTGAAGGTCGCTCGTGACGTTGGCTTTAATCAAAGCTCAGCAAGAATCGCATTCTTGTGTGACGCATCTCCGGCCAGTAAAAGGGCTCCTGGACCTGCTACAGCGTGTGGGCGAATCCCAAATATCCGTGTCGTCATCATGCATGGCTGGTAACACAACAGTTCGAAATCTTTTTTGGCCAACAATAAGAAAGCGAGCTGCGCTCGCTGAGTAGTTGGTTTTATAAAGTAAGCCATCGCGTATAAAAAACCGGCCACTGGCTTTAATAATGTAATCCGCGACAAAAAGAGGTTCCAAGCTTATGTAGTTACGATGTTCCTGTCGGAAAGCGGTAACAATATTAGGCTGCACAGACTTTGCCATTGCATTTTCCGGTGCTGACTCGATAACCGGAGACGATTTAGCTTAATTTATTGCTCCCTGTTTCGCAGTACCGTCAGAATATGCAAATGACCTGCCCTTGACAACTGCAACAGCTTCTCTCCGTGATTATCCTCGCCTCTGCAATAACTTTGATGTACAATGATTTCATGAGCTATTGCCGAGCGTTTCGAGAAAGCGGCTGGATAGCTTGATCCAAAAAGACAGGACCTTTGCGGCGACGTTGTGCCCTCATTAAGGGGATGACATTCGCCATGGGCGTGACAGCATGAATTTAAGTTACAACCCCCTGCACTATAGCCAGAATGCGAACAGCTACGTCATAGAATAGAATTGGAAACGAAAGGTACAATCGTAATAACGAGCGGCCACACTATCATTTCGATAGGCAGAAGGTACCAGCAAATCTAGTGATGACCACACAGCGGTACCTTTTTTCACCGTCTTCCAAGGGGTATGTTAGTATATATATATATATATATATATATATATATATATATATATATATATATATATATATATATATATATATATATATATATATATATAAGACCCCAAAAGCAGACACTTTATAAAAAGCCTGTGTTGGCCTTTACATGCCACGGTTCAAGTGATGCCTTTCGTACATGCTAAATATGGCGGGACAAAAGCGCTCACCGGAACAGATGCAAGTGGCGCACATTCCAAGGTCTGCTACAAAGGTTTGATCTTCTGATGACATACGCGCGATTCCACATCTTCTAAATTCACGGACATCGCTAACTATCTGAAAGTTAAATGTCAATAACTTTAGCTCCGTCTGGAAAACGTCCGAGTTGTTCAACAGGAAAAATCCGCCGCGCGACGACACCGGTGACACAGGAATACAGCTAATGCTGCTAAAGAAGAACGATGCCATGGTCAAACCGTCAGGCTGGTAGGAGGGCTAACCAAGAGCTGGGCCCACGAGAGAATTTACATGTGAGCGCTGACTTAATTGCCTCAACAAGAATTAATGATTCAAACTAAATGAGTTCCACAAGAGGCCTAATCAACCAAAACTCACGCAAGCAATCGTTGAAAAGGTTGCCTTAGCTTGGGCTTTCTATGTTATTGTTGTTGTTGTATTGACAAAGCTGTTCTTATTGTAGTCTCAGAAAAATGTCTCATACCCACAAATGAATCCACCAAATAGAAGGATTTGAAAACGACTCACGGTAAGCAAAAAAACAAAAATAACAGATAATATCACTAGAGAGTGTTGTGAGCCATAATAACGAAACATTTGCTCAGTGATCATGTCACCGCTTATTTTCAACTCTCTTCTTTGTCCTCTTTGGTGGATCAAGCTAAACACTGGGATCGATAAGCACATATATTACTGCAACATCAGCTCTCTCACCAGAGCCATGACCGAGTTTGGACAACCACCGCAGGGGCTCGGTAGGGGGCGGGTTAGAGTAAAGCAATGCCCGCCACCGGTGGCACCTGTCGCCCAGGTTGGCTCCGATCCCGGGGGTCAAGGCGAGAACCCTACTCACTGGCCGAGCCATGATTGGTTGGCTGGTGGGCTCGGTTCGGAACAGTGCCACTTTTTTTTTCGCTTGAACAATTTTATTTGCCCTCAATATTTGAGATTGCTCATAGCTTAGCATTCTCGCAGTGCCTTTTTTTACACCGTGTTTGACTTGTTGGGTTTTAAAGGAGTTTAATGGTGCTTCCTTTGCGAGAGCATAGCCAATTTGATCATCCGTCCGTCGCCCTCACCCCACCTGCAATTCGCGAATCTGTCACAACTTGCCAGAAAATGTTGAAGAGAGCAATCGCGATCTTCCGTAGTGGGTGTGTGCTGTAATTGAGGTCCGACAGCAACCTCGGAGGTGTGGTCTTTGCGCTGCGTTGTGCTGCTGGCCTCCATAGGCCTAAGCTTGATCGTCAGCAGTTGATCGCTGTTGGCATATAGCTTTCCTACAGCCTATACACCAAGTTTCGAAACAATGCGGTGTGCCCCCATCTTTGAGCAGCATGCCTTCCGAAAGAAAGCAAAGTCACGCTTCTGGACAAACCAGTTATCGTCACCGTGCATGCTGCAGGGCAGTGGAGACCACCCGTGGCTTGGACACATCAGCCGGCATGCCACGCCGTCAAACCTTTCCGACGAAATGGGAGTGCGTGCATACTTCATGTGAAGCCTAATTTTTTGGTTAGTGCAGCGTGTTTGCACTTGTACAAAATGCAGCCAGTGGTGTCCCGATTTTGATTCTTTTCGCACTCGTCATCTTCGCTGAACTCTACTATAAACTTCTTGGTATAAGTGTGCGTTCGACCACGTTCTTCCTTCTCTGCTCCTCCTACTTTAGATTGCAAACGACCCCAGACGCATGCTTCAATGTACATACCTATATTGCGTCGAAGATGGCGCTAGGTTGCCCTGTGCGATTTAACGTGCAACCGCTTGACAACGAATGACCATATTAACTGAAGAACAGACGAGGACCAGAACTGATATTGAAGATGTATACATGTTGAAGTAAGGAAACAAAAGTGCAGAAATGCGCAAGAAGTGTAGCACAAGTTAAATACCAATAAAAATCGTGACTTGCTATTACGTATACTTCATGCCCAGGCCTCCCAAACAACGGCAGATTTGGGCGACAAATTCAAGCTTCCACGTGTTGTCTCTTCCCGTCATCCAAGCTATTAGGTAGCACGGGCAAGCTGGCGGAATTTTTATCCGTTTCGCTGAGCTCGCCCTTCCAGAGGAGATGATTTTCAAACTCTCGCCTCCAGTAACATTTACAATAATTAAAGAACAGAACTTAAAATATTACCCTTGAGATCAAGTTCTTACGGCAGGCCCATGGTTGCATGGGGTGGCAAATCCTGTTTTGTTAGCGAATGCTTATTTCTCTCTCTGTTAAAGGGTGCACATCCTTTACAGATTCCATCCATGGAATCTCTAAACAACGTCGTACTGATTGCATGGTTACAGGAGTTCGCGCCACGTATCACAGGACTCTCGAAACCAAGCTGACCGACCACGAAAAGGAGCGAGCACGACTGCGAAATTAGACCGCAATATCTTACTAGCTGTCGCAAAAGCTAAGCAGACCAGCCGTGGTGGCTTAGTGGCTTTGTCGTTGGGCTCCAAAGCCCGAGAGCGCCGGTTCGAATCCCGGCCGCGGCAGCCGCATTTCGATGGGAGCGAAATGCACAAACGCCCGTCTACCGTGCGATTGCTGCACGTTAAAAATATCCGAGACGGTCAATATTAGCCCTGTCTCCCCCGCTATGGAGTGCTTCATAGTCGTACCATGGTTTTGGCACGTAATAGCTCGTATTTATGAATTAGATAATCCGCAAATAAATAAAACTAGCTCTTGCTCGAGTTCCCCATTATCAAGGTAGAGAGAGGCCAACACGATACACTCGCCGTGGTTGCTCAGTGGTTATGGTGTCGGCTGCTGCACGAGGTCGCGGGATCGAATCCCGGCCACGGTGGCCGAATTTCGATGGGGGCGAAAACATCCGGGAGCTTAGAATTAGGTGCACCTTAAGTAACCCCAGGTGGTCGAAATTTCCGGAGTCCTCCACTACGGCGTGCCTCATAATCATCGTTGGTTTGTTAGACAGCAGTTTATTTAGACAACTCTGCCGCACTTCCGGCTTGCTGCTTGATAAAGAGCTTCTGCATGCACGGCTGCACGAAGATGCCCAACGAGAAAAACGTGAAAGAGAAAGCCAGTTATCTGGGTCAGTCGCCGTTGATATAGCGAAACACTGGCCAACGAGAAGGCAGTCACGTAATCAAGCGTCCGGATCAAGGGAAACGATCCTTGCCGGCACGCACAGGTCGTGTCACTTATACGGACGAGAAGAGCATCAGCGGAAATTTTGTCCTGCCAAAAAACTGTTTGCAAGTTTTTCAAATACAAAGGACACTTCAAAGCAGTTTCGTTAGCCAAACAACGCACGCAAAGCCGACATTCACATACCATCGAGATGCATGCTGTCAAAAGCTAAGTGTGTTAGGGTCCATGTGAATGGAGTCCCATTCAAGTTCAAGGTCTACACAGGAACGGAAGTTACCGTCGTTCGAAGCACTTTTTCAGTAGTACCGTCGCAGCTCGTAAAACCGGAGGGCCATCTCACCGGTCCAGGAAATTGTCCTTTGATAGTAACAGCTAGGCTATAGTTCACAGCTAAGTTAAAGCGGAAGAACCGCTGCTAGGGGGTGTACAGTCAGTATGCGCCATGACTCCGCAGTCTACACCTCTGCTAGACTACCCTGCTATCCTCGCATTAGGAGTCAAGTTCATCGACGCCGCACAGCGACCCGAAAAGCAAGCCAGCTCTGCAAGCGACGCAACCCCTGGCCAGGACATCTTCGAAGGTCTTGGTACTGAATGGAGGAGTACACTATTCGACTCAAGACAAATTCCAGGCCATTTGATCTCAGTGTAGCTGTCACAATTCCGACTCCTTTGTACAACTAGGTAAAGCAGGAGCAGGACCGTATGGGAAAACTACGTGTCATCAGGGGCAGTACGAAGCCGACGCCATCGTGTGTCGGTCTGGTCGCAGTACCGAAGGCGTCAGATGGCATCTGAATATAAATGGGCTTAACGAAGCTCAACAACAAAGTTCTCCGTGAAATACATGTCCTTCCTACTAGAGAATGCGTGCTCGGGAAACTGGGCGACGCCAAAGTGTTCTAGAAGCTGGACGCGACTGCAGAATTTCACCAAGAGTGATGGCCCCAAGAATGCCAAGGGTATACCACATTCATCACACCATTTGGACGCTGCTGCTACTGTCGTCTACATTTTGGCTTGACTTCAGCACCGGGATATTTTCAGAAAAAAATGGCTCAAATTCTGGAGGGGCAATTGAACGTCATCAACATAATACACGACATCCTGGTTTTTTTTGGCGAATATTGAGGAGAGCATGACTAGCGACTCGTGGAGGTTCTTGAACGTCTAAACACAGCCGGAGTTAAATTCAACAAGTCAAAATGATGCTTCGGTCGGGACAAAGTAGAGTTTCTGGCTGTGGTGATCGACGCCAACAATATCTCGCCAGGTCCCAGCCAACTCGAAGCACTGCCCAACTTGGAGCTACCCAAGAACGTTGCCGGGGTTAGGCGATTCCTCGGTATGGCTAATAATATTCGTCGCTTCCTGCCCAACCTTGTGCAGGCAACCGTCCCTATTCGCGCCTTGCTAGGCGAGAAAAATGCATGGCAATGGGGACCGCTTCTAGAGGCCGCTTTTAGTCGGGCAAAAGCGGTGCTAACATCGGACCTGTGCGTAGCTAAGTTTCATCCCGGTAGAAATAACATTGTCTCATGCGACGCGAGCTCATTTGGACGGGAGATGGTTCTTCTGCAGGAACAACCATCGGGCGGGCGACGCGCGGTAGCGTTCGCATCCAGGTCGCTTAGTGAAGGGGAACACCACTACAGCCAAAGAGAGAAATAGGCGCTGGCGGTAGCATGGGCAGTGTACCTTTTGATCAAGACGTGCTTAGCCTTAACTTCACGGTAGAAACCAATCACCAGCCGCTGGTAACACTACTTGGAAACGCTAACTTGGACACGATGCCCCCACGTATTCAAAGGTTTCGCATCGAACTTGTGCGCTACCAATTTAGCGTAGTCTACGTTCCTGGCAAATAGCTAGCCACTGCGGGTACTCTTTTCAGGGCTTCGGATGAGAAGCCGTCGATTAGTATGATGGATGTGGTAGAGGAGTTTCTGGAATTTCAAGTTGCTACGGTCACAGACACGAAGCTGGTTACTTTAGATGATGTTCGCAGGCACCAAAAACTGGACTGGGAATGCAATCAGTTCGTCAAATACTGCAGTCAAGGCTGGCCTCATCGAGAGAGGCTTGACGATCTCAAGAAATAGTGGAGCCATCGAGGTGATCTTTGTGCAACGGCGTCCTGCTAAAAGGTAATCGCTTTGTCGTTCCGGCTTAGCTGCAAACGGATACGCTCGAACTTATCCGAGAAGGCCACCAGGCAATTAGCCGGTGCCACCTAAGGGCCCAGGATTCCGTATGGTGGTACGGACTTTCGCAGCAAATACGGGACAGAGTACCTCGCTGCAGACAGTGTGCAGTCAAACGAGGGCAAAGAAGTAATGAAGACTCCAGAGCAACCGTGGCAAGACGTAGGAATGGACTTGTTTAGTTACAAGGGACACAATTACCTACTAGTTGTTGATCATCGTTCTCGCTACCCTGAAGTCATCTGCATGCGAAGCACGAACTCTGAGGCGGTCATCAATCCAGTCAAAAGCATTCTTGCTCGTTTTGGCGTTCCCGCAGTAGTACGAAGTGATAACGGAACGCAATTTCCTTCACATGCCTTTGCAGTTTTCGCGAAATGATATGACTTCCACCACATCCCCTCAAGTCCAAAATACCCGCTGTCAAACAGGTAAGTTGAACGGATGGTGCGTACGATCAAATAATCGTTTGCGAAAGCAGACAATCTTTTTCTGGCTTTTCTGTCGTACCGAGAAACTGCTGGCGTCATAGGGTTCAGCCCAGCGCAGCTACTGTTGGGTCGCAGCTTGCGAACCAGGCTTCCTAGGACAGTGGACCACCTGGAACTGAAGTGGCCTGCGCCCGACAATGTCAAGTGCCAAGACGAAGAAGTTAGGAGGCGGCAGGAGAAATACTTCGATCACCGTCATGCCGCGACCATCCTTCCTCCGCTGCAGCCGGCAGATGCGGTGTGGATTCGAGACATCAAGGATACGGCGTGTGTCCTCAGCCCAACCTCCAAGCCCCGCTCGTACGTCGTGGAAACACCCAACGCGGTGCCTGTGCGTAGTAGGATGCATCTAGTGCGCTATTCAGACCCAACGATGAGCCAGCTCAACGAGCCAACTCGGAGTAAAAACCTCGAGCAGCTCGAAGGTCAGACCACAGTAACAGACGTCACTGCAACAGAAACGCCCCAAATCTCCAATGATTGGCGATTGAGAGTCACCAGGTTTGGGTGCCGAGTCAAGACTCCGAGAAGACTTGCGAAGGGTTTGATGTTTCTTGTGAGGATATCTCGGGGGAGAGATGCAGATGGTGCTACGTTCCATGCGTTCTTTATATGGTGTTGTGCAATAAAATTTGGGCATCCGTTTGGTCAACTCGGCTCCGAGTCATTCGGAAAGACGCGGCTAGCTTCTCCCAGCACTCTGCATTGAACACTCTGAGTTTACCGCTCGACGGCCCCACTGCGACATGAGTGTTGCTACCACTGCTACAGAACAACGATGCCAAGGTCAAACCATCAAGCCGGTAGGAGGGCTAACGAAGTGGGATATTGCCCACGAGAGAATTTATACGTTAGTGCTGACTTGATTGCTTCCAGAAGTACTACAGATTCAAGCTAAATAAATTACATGAGAGGCCTAGTCAACCAAAACTCACGCAAACAATCGTTGAACGGGTTGCCTCAGCTGACGCTTTCTATGTTGTTGCTGTCGTATTGTCAAAGCTGTTGCTCTTGTAGTCGCAGAAAATGGCTCAAGCCCACAAATGCACTGACCAAATAGAAGGATTTGAAAACGACGCACGGTAAGTAAAAAACAAAAACTAGAGATAAAATGACTACAGATGGTTCTGGGGCATAATAAACAAAAAAAGATATGCTCAGCGATTACTTCGTTTATTTTCAACCCTCTTCTTCGTCCTCTTCTACTTGGCAAAGCTAAAGACTGGGACAGATAAGTATATATAGTCCTAAAACATCAACGCTCTCACCAGAGCCATGACCGAGTGGGACAACCACCGCAGGGGCTCGGTAGGTGGCGGGTTAGAGTAAAGCAATGCCCGCTACCGGTGGCATCTGTGGCCCAGGTTGGCTCCGATCCCGGGGGTCAAGGCAAGAACCCTACTCACTGGCCGAGCCGTAATTGGTTGGCTGGTGGGCTCGGTTCGGAACAGTGCCACTTTTTTTCTTTCGCTTGAACACCTTTTCTTTCCCCTCAATATTTGAGATTGCTTATAACTTGCTTATAAATTGTTTATGCTTATATTTTTTCAGCACTGATATTTTTTTTTTACATCGTGTTTAATGTGTTGGGTTTTAAAGGAGTTTATTGGTGCTTCCTTTGTGAGAGCCTAGCCATTTCGATCATTTGTCCATCGCTCTCGCCACACTCGCATTTCGGGAATGTGCCACAACTTGCGAGAAACCGTTAAAGGGAGGAAGCGCCATCTTCCGTAGTGGGTGTGTGCTGTAATTCACGTTCAACAGCAACCTCGGGTTCGGGTGTACGGCCTTTGCGCTGCCTTGTGCTGCTGGTCGCCATTGGCCTAAGCTTGAGCCTCAGCAGTGGATCGCTGGTGGCATATAGCTTTGCTACGGCCTGTACACCAAGCTACGAAACGCTGCTGTGGGCCCCCCATCCTTGTGCAACATTCTTTCCGTCAACATAAGAATGCCTTCTGCAAGAACGCAAGTTCGCACTTCTGGACAAACCGGTTATCGTCACCACGCATGCTGCAGGGAAGTGGAGACCACACGCGGCTCGGACACATCAGTTGGCACGCCACGGCGGTCGAAACTTTCCGACCAAATGGGAGCGGGTGCGTAATCCACGTGAAGCCCGATTTTCCGGTGACTGCAGCGCGTTTGAAGCTGTACAAAATGCAGTAGTCGTGTCCCTATTTTGAATCTTGCTGCACTCATGTTATAACTGATCTTCGCTGATGTCTAGTATAAACTTATTGGTATAAGTGTGCGTTCGATCGCGTTCTTCTTTCCCTGGTCCTTCTACTTTAGATTGCAACGACCCCAGGCGCATGGTTCAATATATGTAATTACGTCGAAGACTGCGTTAGGTTGTTCTGGATTATTGACCATGCAACCGCATGAGGACGAATGACGATATCAACTGAAGAACAGACAAAGACTTGAACTGGACATTGAAAATGTATGCATGTTGAAGTAAGGAAACAAAAGTGTAGCACAAACTAATTACCAGTAAAATCGAGACTTGCTATCGCGTATACTGCATGCCCATGCGTCCTGAACGACAGATTTGTGCGATAAATTATTGTTCGCACGTGTTTTGCTTTCCCGCGTCATCTGAGCTCCTTAAGGTGGCACGGCCAAGTTTGCGCAATTTTTGTTCGGTTCGCTGAAATCGCGCTTCCAGAGGAGATGATTTTCAAACTCTCGCCTCTAGTTACTTTTGCCATGATTAAAAAAAGACAACTTCACCTGATTACTCTTGAGATAAAGTTCTTGCACCTGGCCCATGCCTGCCTGGCCTGGCAAATCCTCTTTCGTTAGCGAATGCTTATTTCCTTCTGCGTTAAAGGATGCAGATCCTTTACAGTTGCCATCCATGAGACCTGTGGAAAACGTCGTACTGACGGCATGGTTACTTGAGTTCGAGCTACGTATCGTGGGACTCACCAAATAAAGCTAGCCCACCACGAAAAAGGAGCGAGTACTATTGCGACATTAGACCGTCAAACCTTTACCAGCGGTCGCATAAGTTTGGCAGACCAGCCGTGGTGGCGTAGTGGCTTTGGGGTTGCGCCCCAAAGCCCGAGGGCGCCGGTTCGAATCCCGCCCGGTGCGGCCGCATCCCGACGGGAGCGAAATGCAAGAGCAAATGTCTACCGTGTGAGTACTGCACGTTCGAAATATCCGAGACGGTCAAACTTGACCCGGAATCAATAACGCTTCATAATGGTGTCGTGATTTGGGCACGTAAGACCCCAGTATCTATTCACCATGAATGAGTTAATCCATAAATAAATAAAGTTTCTGTGCTTGGTTATGTCATTTCTGTACTTTAGGGCCCAACCATAACCCGTCGCCGGCATGCACGTGACATTTCACGCACCCCTTTGCGGCTGCGATCGCGATAGAGCCTGCCCACTTTTCTTCTTTAAGTTTTTTTTTCACGTTAGTACTGATAGTTCGTGTACCTTTGGTTAACGCATCGAAAAAAAGAGTTCCGTATAAAACTCTCCCGCTTGGCGTCCGCACAATATGAGCACGCTGAACTTCTCTCCCAAACGTCCAAAACGTGGTTTCGGTTCCAACTGTAGAAACGGAACCAATCATTGCAAAAGCAGGTACAAATTTTCAGCGGTCTTTACCGGCCCCATGGACCGACACTGGAAGTGCCTGCTCAAAGCAACGACAGACGTTCATTCTAACACAACTATCTAACCAGAACAGAAGACCAGAACTTGGAGCTAAAGTGATATTTCGGACTTTCTCACGTCTACTGATTTCTTTTTCTTCTCAGATTCGGGAACAGAGTAATAGTAGTCAGCGCTGAGCGCGTTTTTCTGTTTAGCCAGCGAAGTGCAACTTTCTAATATAGCCACCGGAAAAGACACGCGCTCTGGGAATATTTATTTATTTATTTATTTACTTAATTATTTACTTATACTTACTTACTTACGTATATATTTATTTATTTGATTATTTACTCATTTACTATATAGTGCCCACAGCGACTTTACCTCCAGACAGGGCTTGTCAACAAAGAAAAGCAAGATGATAAGCAGTTTCACCAATACACAAAGTATATCTAGCGTGCTGTGCACAACGTACGTAAAGAAAAAGATGGAGAACGCATTGCGAAGAACAACAAAGACTATGTATGCACGTCTACCGATATTTATGCAACGATGAAAAGAAAAAAAAAGCACTTGGTTCAAGGGGGTAACAACAACATCCCGCGCGGCTAATGATTAAGATCGTTGATGGTGCTGGGAAAACTGACATCTGAAGCATATTTGTTTTGCATCTTATCTCGTTAACTTTGAAAGTGTGATCCACACGCGAGGGTGCACAATCGGGCCTGAGTAAGTGCTTGTCGCGATGAATATCAGTCTTGGAATAAAATAATAATTGGAAAAAAGTAATCGGAGATATTTCCAGTGTTCATGCAATGTATCGAAGCCGATGCGTTCCATAGCGCTTGACGCGCTGAAATGTGCAGACTATTTAGCAATTATAAGCCTCAGAGCCTGATTGTACGTTATTTCCAACTTGACTACGTCAATTTTTAACCAGGCATCCCAGGCACTGTAAGAATACTCAAGTATAGGTCATGAGCTGACTCGTATACCAGCTCTTCTTTTTTTATTCAAAGGAAACTTTTCTGCATGTATACGCAAGAATCCTAGCGTGCGAGAAGCCTTTCGTGTTATGTAATCAATGTGACGGCGCCAGGAAAGTTTAGAAGTATACGCCAAGATATTTCCAGTCCGCCACTGACGAGAGAGTTGACATTTTAATGTCGTAGGCGTGACTGTCAGGGTCGCCTTCCCTTGAAAGCATAGGTGAACAGTTTTCGTCTAATTAATGGTCGTTCTCCAAGTATTGCACCAATACAACTCGCATATGCAACTCTCGGCGCGGAAAATTCCGTATTCAGCTGTCTAATCTTTTCTTTTTTGGTTGTCTCGTTCATTCTTTCTTGCTGTGTGCAGTTTCAAAATCATTCTGCATGGGCAATCGACTAGGTCGTACGAGCCATGCTCCTAGGCCACAGCAAAAGCTTTGCTTCGCGCCCCAGCCGAAACAAGTGCGCGGCGAACGAACATATAAGGGTATCACTGACACTACACTTCATGAATATTCACTGCTATAGGGCAAAGCAGCAAATCCCACTCGTGCACATGTCGTTGGCGTGAAAGTGAGAGAAAAAGTACCTTCAAACAGGTGGGCACAAGGGAAGGACGCTCTTCCCGCCTGCGTTGATTTTCATTCCGTCAGCTCCGAGAGTTTCCGAGCACGTTACCTGAGAGTACAGTCGCGATCAATTTGAAGATGATCGCTCGAGCGGCGACCAAAACTAGGAGCAGCGCCACGTTACGTCATCACCGTCGGTCGAGAGGGAAACATCAGATAGTTCCCCTCTCTCTCTTTTGGTGTTCCCTGAAAAGCTGTCACTCCCGTCACCATTCACGGCATAACCTGCGAATTCATTTCGATTGCGTTATGAGCTTCTGCACAGAGGCGTCATTGTTAGGCAAGACATGCATGAGGAAGCGACGCCCACAGATCATTGCCATGAAAGGGAAACAAACACAAAAATGTGGCGAGTTGGTCTTGGGGGTGATGGTTGCAGCCTGGAAGAGCATAATAGGGGAAGAAGGCAGCGCAATTTTTATCTTCGCAGTTCCGAAAGCGGCCGCTATGCTGCTTGGAAGGCCCGCCGGTCGATGCTCGCGCGATCACCTTCAAATTGATCGCGACTGTACGTCAGCAGTCCCGGTGGTACAACAGCGACTATGGCGTGGCACTCCTGAGCTCGAGGTCGCCGGTTCGATGCCGGCCGCGACGGCCGCATTTCGATGGGGGCGAAATGGAAAAAACAACAACGCCTGTGTACCACGTGCTTTGGGCACACGTTAAATAACTCCAGATAACCAAAATTAACCCGGAGTAACCATTACGGCGTCCATCAAAATAATATTATGGTTTTGGCACGTAAAGCCCCAGAATATTGTTTAGCCATACTTTTGAAGTGGGGTAACGCAGTATTGTTATTTTCTAAGCTCACTGCACAAAAAAAAGAAAAGAAACTCGGACTTGCTCAAGAGGACAGTGAACAATACTAGGTTGGTTGCATTCTCGTAAAGCACACGTACATGTTTTTTTAACGCTTCGCGTGAGTTAGCTGAAAAAATCACGTAGGCTGATTCTCGTTTCAGCATAAACAAAATTAATAGGCTAAAAAGAAAACGAGCTCACGGGTGAAAATAAATAGCGAAAGGGATGTCAATTTTTGTGAAAATAGAATCCGAAAATGCTACACCTTAACTATGGCTAATACTTCCTTTTTAAGCGATACCAGTTCATTTCTCTTTTACATGTTGAAGACCAATGTCCTCTATTTATGCGTTAGAATTAAGGCGGACATATGTTTTGACTCAAGCCATTTGTACCTAGTTGTATAGATCTAGTTCAATAAGCAGCTAAGAAATCAGCCTCTGTGCTTGAGAATATCCGTCGACATCGCCAACATGCGTCGTACTAATTAATTCATTTTTTGTACGTTCTTTCTTTCTTTCTTTCTTCCTTCCTTTCTTTCTTTCTTTCTTTCTTTCTTTCTTTCTTTCTTTCTTTCTTTCTTTCTTTCCGAGAGAGCTGACATGCAAACTTTGAAGTAGCTCGAATTGGATGCGCTGGCAAAAACGACACGCGCACAGTTCCTGGTGTGTCTATCTTATCGGTTAACGAATGCATAGCACAGCTTGCGTCAGCATCTCGCTTATGCAACGGGTCTATGCGAGCAGGGTTCGCAGATCAAGGGAGATGTAAAGGGTGGAAGGAGGGGAGGGGGGAGTAGAGAAGCAGTCCCCGCTGAGACAAGTTCTACGTCAACCCGGAAGATGCATGTATAATGAGACGACAGGGAACGGGACACTTGGTGATTAGACTCCTGAGAAGAGCACGAGGGATTACGCGCCGAGGCGCCGCTTTGAGTTTACTGACGGGCCCCCAACTGTCGGTTCCCATCACGCTATCAGTGCTCATGTTGGCAGCCCATAGAACCGCTTCCGTCAAGCGACGTGGGTGCTCCTATATAGTTACGCTGCACCTTGACTAACATAAGGCCTACTGGGCCGTGGCTTTCGGTGCCTTTTTTTATGCCGGTCTGAGGCTCCGACCCTGAAAAATGTAACGACCGAAACGAGGATTCTAACTTTGGCGCTTGGGTATAAAAACACTGTGTTCTACCTCTACTCCATGTCAGAGTAATACTAACTTCGTATGCTGAAGAGAAAGATGATGTGCAAAGGCATATCGATCGAACGAGAATTCGTCATTAATCGGCACTCAGCCTCTGAAATCTTTGCAACGTTACGTTGCAGACATCTCAATACGTTTTAGAATTTGCAAGATTATTTTGCAGACTTCTCATTTGCGTCACGGATGATGTGGATGATATCAGTTGTTGCTTCAGAAGCCACCCTCTTAGCTCTGTTGATTAAAGTGATGTATTAAGTCAAATCTTTCACTTATTTTAATAGAAATCGCCATAACGAATATTTTGTACAATACCTAAATCGAGCTAGGGGTCTAATAACTCATTACTTATTTAACGTCGTATGTCTAACTATAGTAACATTACCCCGTGTCCAAGTTTTCCACTTCGATATTCCTGTCATCGTTTATCATGTACACTATTATTCTATCTTCTCTTGCTACTTTTCCGGGGGACTTATACGGCAAAGCCTTTTGTAACGTCATTCCTTGCTTCACGCAGAGCCTCAATTTTTTCCTGACATCTATATATATCTAAATTGTGGTTCCGTGGCTGTTTTGGATGAGTACAACCATTCCTCTGCTGCCCTTACATATCGTGCAATTCAACTCGTTGATAACACCACCGTCCTTATCATTAAGATACTTGCACCTTGTTCCCACCAATTTGAAGCTTTCTGCCGACGCATATCCGATATATTTTGAAGCTTCCTATGTCTTTTAAATGCAGTTATTTGGAACGTCACCTATTTTCCTCTCTATCAGTTTAGACAGGTCAGCCACTTCGACTTAATCATGGATCATGGAGATGAAAGAGATGAAAGTCATGTACAGTAGCTTACCGTTTAAGTTCTTTGTTTCTTGGGAGAGCTTACCGGTTCACTAGCAGTCTTGGTGCCTCATCTATGACTTCGAGAGGAGCCTCTGAAGCTACTTTTGTTCAGGTCTGAATAACGTATGATATGCTTTCCCCCACTTGTACCAATACAGCTACTAAATTCACTTGGTTTTTCCTAACTATCTTTCCCATTTCTGTCTTCAAATTGAGGGCATTCCTGGAATATTTACATCCTGCATAAAAAATACCATGGTCGACATAGTGCGTGAAATATATATCACTTCTTGCTTCCCGTTCGGGCTTTACAGGTCCATTTCCCATAACTGTGTTTTTTGGAAGACGGTATTTATTATTCGCAATCCATTCCCTTGCGCGAAATATATTGACGCATATCATCTACTTTTCCTGACTCCAAGCCATAAAATTACCGCTTGTCTGTTCTCCGACCTTTGTTTTCCCCAGTTCATCATTGCAGTCACCCGTGACTACAGTATATATGCTGAGTCTTCACCTTTCTCAGCCTAAATTAAACGCCCTCACAGAAATAGTCTGCTTTTTCATCATGTCCGTAAATTGGTGCCATAGGATTGTACAGTTTTTAATTTATCCTCGTAGTCCTTTACCCTACTATCCCTCACCCCTGCACTTAGGCCGAGATGTCTCGCAATACGTTACCCTACTATCTCTTACCGCTGTATTTACGCCGAAGTGTCATCGTTTGGGGCACTAAAATTTATTCATTCATGGGGAGCGCGAAAAGAACACAAGCAAACGAAAAGCTTGTCATTCGAGGCACCGAGTTATAAACGGCACCGATAGCGAGCCGCCAGTAGTTCTATGGCCTTATCGGCCAGCCTTATCCGTTTCCTTGCATTGCGTTCTTGGAAAGCGGAAAATGGGATAACGCCGGCTCGCTGCTGACTTGGCTAAACGTTAGATCACGTACCACCGGGCGTGATGTCACGTTGGCGTTTCTCGCAACTCTATCGCACCGCGTGGTTGGGCTTATCTAAACTCGGCATATAGTGAAACTTGTAAGCCGGCACGTGGAGTGCCTTCAATGTGGCTACCACAGACGGACAGGCATACAAGGGTTTTTTGCTGTGCCCACTTGTGAAGTTTCGCTAAGGAGCTAGGAATGTTCCAAGCGCTCGGTGTGTGCGACTGGCTAAGGAACGGACAAAGACAGAAAACTGTTGACTACTTCAGGCCCAAGGACTGGTATTAATTGAAGACCAAAGAGTATTTGGTGTACCAAATACCACTTATTGGAATTTTCGATGAACTCTGGAAAGCAACCACGCGTTACCCCCAACACTGCATGTGGGTCTGCAATTTCTGCAGCCGCTGGAAACTGAGCTATCATTAGTTAACTAGGGGCTGTCCAGTATACGTAACGATCGGTCCGGTTCGACCAGCCATGGTCCTGAACGCCATGGAGATCGCGCATTATACAGGCAGTGTAGCACATCCCCGTGTTTTAAACAACACAGTCGAAATGGCAGCACAACTTCCATTTTCGGGCCTTGTTGAGTGGGCCGTTTCATTTTTGCTTCGAAGGCTTGATTGATCACTGCCAGAAATTGAGCGTGCCGCAAGAGCCGCCTTATTATAGCACCGTCGAATCAGAGGTTCGATCGGCTGGCATTTCAGTCTTGCTGTCAACCGCTAATAATTAGTTTAGACAACTCGATTTACGAATTAAAGCACCGTCTCACCCGAAAGTTGAACATGCCAATGTATTACACTTGTAGTTTTATAGGCAGTGCAATCGTCAGTGAAGATTAGTTTACTATGTAAACAAGCGCGGTGTCACAAGCCCAAGGAAACAGATGGAGAGAGATCACTCGATGACAGCGAGCAGTCATGGTCGCAGCGTTGACATGGCGAAGAGTGGTGGCAGCGGGGAGCGCGTGTGCTTGTCCCAGAGCGAACGTTCCGCGCTGCCGCTCCCTTCACCGTTTCAACTGCGCCAAGTGTCCAAAATGCTGCAGCTAGCTCGCATGGCCTCCAACACTGGGTGCGTGAAAAATACAACGCACACCAAGCTACCAGCGTTGTGGGCTCGCCCTCGGATGCTGGACCTGGCACCCGCAGCACATCACGTGACCTTCAACACGCGGCGCGCTCCGCGCCCATGTGAATCACGAACGTCTCTTCAACGCATGTGATTGATCCTAACGTCAACGTCTTGAAGTCACGTACATGTTATGTCTCGCGCATGGGCCGTTTTTATAAGAAAAAGCGTGGCTGTTTATGGGACGTACTATCTACATGACTGTTAGGCTATATGATGGCTATATGTTAGGCTATGATTATATATATATATATATATATATATATATATATATATATATATATATATATATATATATATATCATGCATATCACATGGCATCCAGTGTATTTTTGAAGGACAAGACAGAACTTTTTCGACCACATATGGATAGTTGTCCTCCCAGGGGCGTTTTTTACAGTTTCCTCATGACAAACATGTTTTCTCACTTGTTCAAATTATAGTTCATGACTATTATGTTTGCATGCCATATGTTTGCATCTACTCTCCTATTTCCGCGTTCGGTTTACTCTTAAAATGTGATGTAATTCAATGATATACTTGAACCAGTTGTGAGGTCCTGAAAGATTCACGCCCGCGAGGCGGGCGTGCGTGAGCACTTCTGCGTTTGCGCGAAGTATATGATTTTGCTGTGTTGTATTCTACGCCTTGCACTTGTCCCATAGCGCCTACTGAGGACGTAATATTCAACATATCAAGCAATATGCAAAAGCCCTGATACGATAGGAAGTCTCGCGAGTTTTTATTTCTCAGCAATATTATGGAAATTTTATGTTCTATTTACGGTCCGTCAACATAAATATGCTAAACTGTTCCCACACAGTAATGTGAATGTACAGAATGTCATCTGGGTAACGCGGTTATAGCGCATTTAGGCCTTACACTAATATCCCAAATTGCAGCGAATATCCATCAGAGACATTCATATATCATCTTTTCAACGTAACAAAAGAGGGCTTTTGACAGTACCATCAACGTTATTTTGACGTAAACTATAGAGCAATCTCAACCTCTATTAGAGGAGTTTAATCTCCAACTGATACATCTAATGTACCTCCAGGCAATGTTGATTACTATTTAAATAATTATTTAGTATCCGCCGCATGTTACGTTACTATTGACTAAAAATGGGCTCTGTGAAGTGGTAAAATTCCAGCTGTTAGCAGCGACCACATATATCATAGAGGCTGAGTGAGATGGGCGTGCAACCGCAAATTTTCTTCGAACTTAAGCATTCTCGAATGTACACGAGCATCCGTTGATCAAAAGTACGCGTTTTATAATTCGCAACTTACACTTTGCAAGCTTACCAATTGAGATGCGCTGATATTGATTTAGCCCCTTTTGGACGTATGTTGCCTGCAGCCAACACACCAGATAAATATTTTTTTCCTACTGAATTTCGGTTCTGAATACGCAGTTTCTAGCTAAATGTCCTCAACCAACGCAAATGAAAGAGAGCAAACATCACTGGTTGAATTACAAGAAAAACAGAGGTCACGGGGCAAAAGATCCCGAGTTTCGGCGCGAGTCGTCCTTTTTTTTTTTTAATCGTGCAGGCTCAGAGTAGAACGACCAATGGAAAATGGCCCAGTGCAGTGATATCACGCAAGTAATTTAAAGAAAACCTCAGTTTCAGATATACGAAGAACTGTCTGTACATGCTCCAAACAAAGCCGTAAGTGGTTTGGGTTGAAGCTCGCCTTCAGTGTTCTGCGTGGTGTTGCCCACCTGTGATGGAGACGTTTTCACAGAATAACTTCTTTTTGTTTTGCTGAATATTCTCATCCTCGGTGTATTTCACACATTCCCAGAAAAGAATAAAGATTTCCTTTGTTTTGATGGCTCGTCCTAAAATGGTTGGGGTTGGAACTTATCGATGGAGGTTAGGGACAGTGGTTGCTCGACCCAACTACACTTCAATCAAGAGCTTGGGAGACAATGTACCATCTTTCTAAGCTCAAGTTGTCCATTTATTGATATAAATTTAGGCATACACATAAACTTGTTCCCCGATGGGGCAGCGTAGTGGCAATTGGCATTGCGCTGCAGCCCGAGGGCGCGGGGTCAAATGTCGGCCGCGGCGGCCGCATTTCCATCGGGGGTGAAATGCAAAAAATGACCGTGCACCGTGCATTTGGTGCAAGTTGAAGAACCCCAAATGGTCACTTAATCCCGAGTTCCTCACAACGGCGTGCCTCATAATCATGTCGTGAATTTGGCACGGAAAGCTCCAGAACTGAATTAATTATTAAATTAACTCCTCAAAGGCCTGCAGCGCCCTTCACCCTAGCTCTTCGCTACTGCTTCGGCGAGTGCGGACTACATTTGACTTCGCTATTACGTCATGTATCGTGGGGTTACTCCTACGCATGATAGAAAAAAAAAGAAACTGTCTTTACTTCATGGTATTGAATCACAATCCAAAGTTTATTCAGCAAATTAAACCTTGGAGCTTAGTGTTGACCGTCTCAGAGGCCATGTCTTGCAATATTAGATGCAGCCAGTCGGCAGGGCCACGGACTGTCTGAAGCGCGCATGTCCAAGCGCGCGCGCTCCAGAACAAAGTGGTTGTGGTGGTTGTCTGGATTGTGGCAGGATAAGCAAAGAATGAAAGTGAGAAAACAAAGACCGCGCGCACGCTTAGATCTCAGAGGCCATAACAAAACGTTCTATTTAGAGCCAATCAGGCATCCATCATTTGCATATCTAAGCTTATAAGCTCCTAAATTAAAAACTAACATAAACGTAGAATTTATTCATAGTTGTTAACCAGTAGAGTTCGGTAGTGCCCTTTTGTCCTGCATTTTGCAACGAGGAGTGAATTTGACCTAAACACACCCCGAACTACTTTCTTGTGCGTACGGATCTCTTGAAGTGAGTTGGCCGTCCGGCCGCCGCAGCGTACGCCGACGCCGATGCTTGCGAAACGAGTTCCAGCAGTTCAAGTTCGCTTTCGTGTGGCGTGGCGGGAAAGTAAATGCGGTGACAGGACTGACAGCTCCGAAGTGAAGACATCGCAGAAAAAGAAAGCATGTTGTTGTCATTGTTGATTGCCACACTGGTCACGCTGCTTACGACGTACATTTGGTGAGTACGAGCGATTCGAGGAGCCATGTAGGACAGTCGCGATTCGTACTTTGGAAAATCATGCACAGTATCGGGCGCACTGGAGTTTCCAGTGCATCATCTACGCGCATGTGGGCCGACTAACCCGATATATAAGTTCACACTGTGTAATCGGTATAACGTCGCGTTGGCTAAAGTGCTCAGCGACTTGTATCGAATACACACTCCTCAGGCCCGCGTTAAATGCAAGGATCGTATCCTTGCCTGCACGCATGATGCTGTTCATGCGTAGGAAACTTTCCTAAAGACTCATTCCAGCCTGTTGTAGCAGCAAACAACGTTAAATTCCCCTGAATCGTTGATGACCAGCGACGGTTATTGTGGGGTAGTTACGAACTTTCCCTTTAGCGGTTTAGCATTTTGGCACGTTTATTTGTCGCAAGTACGCTGGGAAACAAATTTAATACAGCCAGTGCTAAACACTAAACACAGCCTACTGGCGGGAAGCAGTAAAAGTTCGATGTGTGTTAAATATATATCGTAAGAAAAAAGCACGGAATATTTTGTAAAGTTTTTCATAGGAGCTGCTCAAATGAAATGAAAGCAATGAATATTTATAGACAAGTCTACTGTTAAAGCAAACGCTGTTTGTCTTCCGCCATCAACTGCAGCTGAGCTGTGGCAATAAGGGGCATAGTGAACACACGCACACTACATGCATGTTTGCCAATGATGCTGTCAGGTGCATCTTCCAAACTGGTGAGTTGTCACAGGTACATTGGCTTAACTATGCATTAGGTGTTTGCCTAAAAAAATTTGATCGTATTGTATGTTTTGAATGCGTTATTCTGTCTGTTGTGTTTACTAGAAATGCCGGTGTAATGTTATGCCCAGTCTTCTGTTGTCCATGCTCAAGTTGCTCACTTAGTGCTGCTTAAACACGCATGATGTTGAATGATCTGGTGGCACTACAAAGTGACGGGAAACAAAGCAGTGGTTTGTGAAAATGTACAGAATATGGAAAAATGGTGAAAACATGTTTAGCTGTGACAAGTTGGTAGCATGAGCTTGGCGTGCTAAGTAGCCAGTTGACCCTGTCAGCAATTAAGGTGTCACTGACAGATAGGTACTTTGATCACTTGCAGTTACAATACTTTGATCAGCAGGATCGCTATAACTTGCCAAACAGAGTCAGTTACTTGGAAGGCATCGACCTTTGTATTGTGGCTGCTACATTTTGATTGGGGCAAAATGCGAAGACACTCATGTGGTTATTGTGATTGAGATGCCCCAGCTTGTCAAAATTAACCTGGCGTCCTCCACTATAGCGCCCCCTCATATAACTCATTGTGTAGGTTTAGGACAGTGAACCCCACGTTTTAATGAATTTAATTTTTAACCTATCAGCTTGCAGCTGAGAGATGCGTAGTTTTCTTAAAAATTATTCTAGAGATCAACTTGCACACCCATAATCCCCGTAGTTGAATGAATGACTTATGCTAGTCACTCTGTGCATGCTGCTCATGACGTCCGCATGTAGTCAGCAATGCCGAAGCTGACATCTTCATAATCTGCCCTTAGCACCTTCCGTGCCACGCTATTATCCTGAATTCTGGCCAAAAATAGCGAAATTGCTGTTAAAGATTCTAGTTGTGGACACATTTTGCTTCCTTGGAAAAAAATAATTTCTCTTCTGCTTGCACTACTCCATGAATTGTATGCTGCCATCTGCCAAAATTGTGACAAAGCACTGAGTCGTAACTGGGCTCGTCCATGGCACTGCTAAAAAATGCAGATTACTGTCCACGAGCTGAGCTTGTCGTATTTCCCCGAAACATGTGGCTGAACCCAGCTCGTCCAAGGCACGGAAGGGTTTAAACAATCTTTGCAGGAGCAACTGTTTGCCCATGCCGGAGGGCTGCTCTGACCACTTACGAATGCAAAAAGAAAAGGCATTGCTACGAAATGCCCAGGACTCTTGCTACCATGAGAGATTGTGCTTAAGTCGTCTCCTAACATGAAGTGTTCAACAAAAGTGAGGTATTCACAGACAAATATTTCTAATTTACTTTTTGCCATGGTGAACACTGTGGCACGATTACATTTAAATTTGCCTGTAGTTAAACATAGTGTCTCGAGATGTTGCATCAAGTGCTACCATTTGCGGCTGTTATGCCACTACTGAAGCCATAAGTAGCAGCTTTCTTAGCTGCCTGGTCTAGATTGTGTTATGATTTTATGTTTCTTGCATATTTATAATAATTCTTCTGTTCTCGCACAAATTGAACTATCTTGCACATGACAGAAGCTGCAAAGAAATGGAACACAACCACATGAAATGAATAAATAAGATATGCAGAGTTGCCCTTTGTAGCTCTAATGATTATTACTGGTCTTTTGATTACAAAGCTAAATGATAAATGAGTATAATTTGCTTCTTAATTCGGCATTCTAAATTTGTGCCTTCAGTCATGGTTAAAAGCTAGCTTTCTATTAGCATTTAATTGACATTGTATGTTGTAAAGCTAAAGGCATAAGCCCTGGAAACATGCTGCCATTTTATTTCCAGCTATCTTCATCTTCCCATCAAGACATGCTCCACGGTTTTTGTCTTTTGTCACTGCTGCTGCAATATGGCGATACATAAATCACACCACTGGCCTTCACACTTTACCTTAATTACTTTAGAACGCCCAGCTGCTTCTCATCGTTAGTAATCTTGTAGGGGCCAGTGAATGGGTATGACCATTCCACTCCTTTCTCTATGAGGATAAGGCTCTCTGGTTCAGTGTCCTGTGATGGCTAACATGATTAATGATCATGAGCAACAGTCATGCGATTTCTAGCATGAAAGATAGTTTTTTGTGACGAATTTGCACCCATCTTGCCTTCTCATCATATTTTGGATGCTTTTAGAGTTGGATGGCAGTCTGCGATTCTCAACGGTTAATCTTTTCGTAATCAGCATTTTCCTCACATGTGGAGAAGTGACATTTTCAGCCTAAGCCAGTCGTATAAAAGCTGTAGCATCTTAATCTAGGTTTTAAATGTTTGCCCTCATTGTGGAGTTTAAAAGCTTGCCTTTTATTGCCATTGTATTTCATTGTAAGCGAATTCTGTTGAAAAAAAGTGTTGTGGCACATTCTCTTTTCAGGCGACGGCGAAAGCGGTTCCTCTTGTTCAAGGAATTAGGGATTCCGGGACCTGAACCAAGCTTTTTTTCTGGAAACACTGCAGAAATTCTCAATAAGGCAAGTCATGAGCATAAAATATTAGCTCTACATTGTATAGTTTCAAAAGAAGACAGTGGGCTTTTATGTTGTGCAACACAAGATGCACAATGAGTGTAGCTTTTTCTCAGGTTTGCAGAAACTACATTACTTGCTTACTTCAGTTTTTCCATCACATTTGATAAGTTTGGCCTTGACAGCAGAGAGGGGAAATATAGAATAGCCAGAAATTAGCACACATTATTTTCAGTAAGCGTCTTGGATAGGAATAACAGCCAATGAAGTGTCTAAAATTGAGATCTCTTCAGTAGTTGTTACTGGATGAATGGGAAGGCGGGGTGTTCTTATTTAAAAGTTTGAGAAGAATTGGGCTACTTTGCACCTTCCAGCAGTGTTTGTGTATGTAAAGGTTAAATAAATGTGATGCTAATGCACAGAGTGTGCTTGTTTGACCACAATACCTGTGATATGTTGGGTTGGAGTACAATTATGCTGTATAACACTGACTGGATAGCATCATTGTGTGGAATACCAAATTATTATTATTGCTTGGTTTGAAAACTTATACACTTGAAAGACAGGAAAGGGAAAGCAGGGAGCGAGCTGACAGCTGTCACCGGAAGGGGCTAAATGCCTGCTTACTCTTCAGAAAGGAAGGAGACAGAAACATGGAAATTGAAGATAGGAAGGAAAGAGGAAAGGAAGGACAAGATGATAAATTTCAGAGAATAAAGCAATACAGTGTCAGAAAAATACTATAGCTGAGCTTACCTAAAAAAGTTAATTGAAGCCTAAACGCAAGTTCTTAGTGGTTGTGCTCTCATCACTGTGTTTTCTTCTGCGAGTAATAGTTGGGAGAAATATTACAGTACGTCTATCAAAGTACAGGAGACCTGACCTCCTCCTGCGCTCAAGATGCAGGCAGACCTGGGGATCACCCGCCGTGGTTGCTCAGTGGCTATGGTGTTGGGCTGCTGAGCACGAGGTCGTGGGATCGAATCCCGGCCACGGCGGCCGCATTTCGATGGGGGCGAAATGCGAAAACACCTGTGTGCTTAGATTTAGGTGCACGTTAAAGAACCCCAGGTGGTCAGAATTTCCGGAGTCCTCCACTACGGCGTGCCTCATAATCAGAAAGTGGTTTTGGCACGCAAAACCCCAAATATTATTATTACCTGGGGATCCACTGTGGTTTGTCAGTTGATGTGGCGTTCTGCTGAGCACGATATGTTGAGGATTTGCATCCCCGCTGCAGTGGCAGAATTCTGATGGTACTGACCTTGCAATTGAGTTTTAACATTTGCTGTGGGAGGCCGTGGATTCAAAGCCAGCTGCCGCCAGTAACCCAGTAGTAAAAACTGGGCACTGCTGTCCCCCTTTTTGGATGCTCGGCTTTTGTCAGGTGTGAACAGCCTGGGAAGGGAGCCTGCACCAAGTGAAGTGGTGTTGTCTACTGCAATTTGGGTGCATGTCACAGCGACACTATAGAGAAATGCTGAATCGGTTTACACAGAAAGAGTGGCCTTTAAAGACTAATTTCGTTACTATCACCTTAAAAGGTTAATTACAGAAGAAAATGAAGCCAAAACTTCAATGTTTAAAATTTTACACCGAAACGTCTGTGCTAGTATATCAGTATGATGTCACAGATGTTAAAGCATTTTTCTCATATTTTTGGCAGTTGTGATGCAGCAGATGTTTTCGAAACTTGCCACACTCAGTCGTTGGCTTGTCTAGAATGCAATGCAGACCATGTTTGATAAGAAAAAACTTACTATGCCTGAGCACACTTGGAAATGCATGACGTTAGCATGCAGTTTTCTTTAATGCTTTTTTAAAAAATTATGGCCGAGCCCATCTCACGATAACTGTTGATTGTAATGCGATTAGCGTTTGAGCAGTCTAGCGATGTGTTTTTCTGAAGTCGCGTTTATTGAACATCTGTCATGATCAGTCTGAGACTTCCATTACTTCAGCTATGTGCGGCACACTTTGGTATCGTCCCACTTAGCCGTGGCACTCGCTTGACAAGATCACCCATGAGCATGGTGGCATGAGGATGATGAGATAGGCGAGAGGGCTTGAAATGTCTGGAGTAAGCGATAAATGCTAATTGCATTAACACTCCAGGTGGTTAAAATTAATTAGAAGCCCACCTCTATGGCCGTTTCTCATAGCCCAAGTTTCTGGGGACATTAAGCCTTATCAATCAGTCCCTGAGGCACTTCCTTTTCCTGTCTTTCCTGAATGCAGCACCAGAGCAGACAGAGAGAAAGCCTTCACTGATAGGATGCTTAGTATAGGATTTCCAAGTTTCAAGTGGTCCAAATGGCCAGGGCCCACAACAGAACTTATTGGTGATGCTAGGGACATGGGCAGAAATGCGACTGGCTTTGTGTTTATGACAGCGTGACAGACGACAAAAGAAAATCTACAAATGAGCTGTCAGACATTATAAAAGGGAAGTTTATTCTTGGTTATTCAGCAGAAAGAAGAAAAAAAAAGAAAAGGTGGGGACATTTGGCCATCCTGAATTAGTCAAGTCGGGACTTGGGACATTTCCTCGAAAGTCGGTACTTCCGTGTTAAATTCGTGATGGTTGGTAATATTAGCTAAATATGTAAATAATTTCTCCTTGAATGGAATGCTGCCATGTCCATTACGTTTTCTAAGGATTTAGTGTTAGGGGAAGTTGGCTGGCGTTTGTGTGCTTTCCTTTGAGGTTTCTTATCAGAGGCTCGTGTGGCTACAGCATGCCGATAAATAAACTAAGGTGGGTGGAACAGGACAGCTTTGACTACAACATGTCCAAGGCAATCGTAGCCTCACCTCAGGCTCATTAAAGGGAAGAAGGGAATTGCGCTAAAAAAGACACGGACGAGTAAGGACATGGACGGGCGCAAACTCGCGACTGATTTTATTCAGAAGGAACACAAATATATATACCTAGATTCTTATTGCCTAATCATTGCCTAAGCGCACATGCCAAGAACGTTTTTTCTTTCTTATACAAATTTATACTGGAATCGCTTACACAATCATCACCTGACTTATGAATGTAAAAAGCTTCTGCGAGTTCACGTGCTACCTGGTTACGACTGCGCCTTAAGATTTTGGTTCTAGCCAGCAAAGGCTGGCATGCTTTATCAGGCGTAGCCAAAGGGCATGCGCCGCAATGTAAGGGCATGCCCTTTGCCCTTTGGCTACGCCTGATAAAGCATGCCAGCCTTTGCTGGCTAGAACCAAAATCTTAAGGCGCAGTCGTAACCAGGTAGCACGTGAACTCGCAGAAGCTTTTTACATTGATAAGTCAGGTGATGATTGTGTAAGCGATTCCAGTATAAATTTGTATAAGAAAGAAAAAACGTTCTTGGCATGTGCGCTTAGGCAATGATTAGGCAATAAGAATCTAGGTATATATATTTGTGTTCCTTCTGAATAAAATCAGTCGCGAGTTTGCGCCCGCCCATGTCCTTACTCGTCCGTGTCTTTTTTAGCGCAATTCCCTTCTTTAAGTATGTACGACCGACTCGCCCAACAACGTGCTCTCCTCATTAAAGGGGCCCTGAAATACTTTTCTCACTAATCATATAATGACCTCACTATCGAAGGACACCACACAAATGTCATGTCACAAAAATTTTTCAAATCCTGGAAGTATACGTAGAGTTAACGCACCGATCCATGGCTTTCTATCTTTTCATTACTGGTAGTGTGCTGGCAGCTACACAGGGGAGAAAGCAAGGGGGCAAAGCCTCGTTCAAAAGTTTAATGCCCTGGCAGTGAAAAGGCTCATTGTGGCACCCCATGACGGCAACGGTAGATTATGCTGCACAGCACATTACTGCTGTCTCAGAGGCTATGCGCAGCGGATGCAGCTACACACAACTGCTGTGCGCAGATCGGCAATACAAAGATGAAAATTTGTTCTTTTTGTGATCGTAGACAAAAAATATTTTTCACTTATTTAACTGAAAATTAGCAATTAGGTATTACTGATAATGTCTCCGTGACCACGAAATCAGCCAACAGCTCTTGTTGGGTCCAGCTGCTTTCGATGATGCTGCACTACAACACTGTGGAAGTGAGAGCAAGCGATGTTTTAGCTGTTTTTGACACAAGGTTGTAACTTCAATGCTGAATGCACTGCCATAAATTCTGGCTCACATGTTCACAGGAGTCTCTTGTACAGATTGGGAGCATTTTCTTACGATGTTCAAAAAGTGTTTCAGGGCCTCTTTAATAATGACTAATTACCGATATGAACCGCAGATAGCATTCCGGCAGAAACATGAACTATTTGTTTGTGTTGATGCTCTGAGGGGAACATTTTACTTTGCTTAGTGCAGACATGTTACATACCTTTTTTTTGTCTTTGTATATTAATAGCTAAAATATGCTGCATTTGTGGAAGGCAATGTTGTGTATGCTCATGGAACTACAAAGCTGCCACGGTCAGTGACTTGTTTAACTGGTACCTGGTCTGTTTGGGACATTAGCGGCCTAAAAATTCACAGCTGGATGCAAAAAATCAGAGCATAAAAAGAAATGATATCATTGTTGGTTAATTTTCTCGTATATTCGATAGCTCTTACAGTTTCATGTTGAGAGTGGTATAGAAAGAATGGCATCATGTCAGTGTCTCTAATGGTTAATGATATCTGTGAACAGACTGTTTTACTGGAGCTGTGCAGCATGTGGTATTAGGTTTTGTTTTGGCTAACTGTACATTCTAATGACACTACTTCTTAGAGTGAATTAAAATTATGTTTACACCTTGATGGGAAGATTTGTTCACATGATCTGCTTGTCGTTGCAGGGATCTGTGAAGGCATTTGATGAATGGACCAAAAAGTTTGGTGATATTGTGGGGTGAATATTCCTTCCCTTTGAATGTAGCAGTGGTCAGTGCATAACACTTTCTTTTTCTATGGTCTGATGAGACTGGTAAGCCTTGGTGCATTGCTTATGTTGAATATAAATGCAGTTAATAGAGGGAGATTGGTAAAGCAGCAAATGCAAGGACTTAGCATTAGCACTGCATTATCTACACTGTGCTTTCCCGGTACATAGATGACCCTAGGGTCCTTGCTTGTCTGTGCTATTTTAGGGATTTTGCATTCAATGCTAATGCCTGTACGGCAAACATTGCACTGGGGAACATGGGGGTGCTTGTCAAAGTGAGGGCCATCCACATCTGAGCTATCAAGTCATTGTTCTGCACTGTATGGCCCATTGCTTTCCAACTGATGGTCACATTTGTTTAGAGATGTGCCATGATGCTTCAGCATCAAGATATTGGTGACAATGGGGTGCTGTTTCTGATATCTGTTCCAATTTTTCAGCACTGTAGGCTTAACAAGACAGGCTGTGCTAGCTGTATATAACCTTCAAGATTTGGCAGCACATGCTGCTCGATCTGTTAATGTATTTCTGTGTACTTTGTTTTTGTATAGATGATACCAAAGCCTGCATTTGATGATTGTCATTTGGGGGAAAGCAAAGTTTGGCTAGCACTGTGCAGATAATGCGGGATACAGCATTTACTAAGGTTGACATTTAATGGGCATTTAGTTTACTTATACTTTGTAAACACTTACTGTAGGTTGTGCTGCAATTGTTTGTATTTGTGTGCTCGTTGGTTCCACTGTTCTAAATAACTAGATTGTGCTGTGCTCTATAGCATACCAATAGTGCTAGCGTTGTTTTGCACGTTTATGCTAACACAAGCATTTTGCATTCTGCTAAACTTTCCATTAATGCAAAGCCCAGCTTGTACCAATATGTGCATAAATTTTGTTGCAGATTTTATAATGGTGGAACGCCAGTTCTAATTGTGAAGAACACAGAATTGCTTCGAAAGATTCAAGTTAAAGATTTTGGAAACTTTACTGGCCGTGGTGTGAGTATCTGTGAGGTTTTCACAAACCGTCATTTTCGGAAATTGGGTGGAGTGTGGTTTAATAGAGTGCACAATGAATGTACAATATAGCCTCCTGGATAGACTATTAAGGATAGAGTGGTCTGGTAAGGCTTCTAAAATATTACAGGCTTCAGGCATGCATCGTGTTGGAAAACTGAAGGAAGTTTGCATTGAAAGGGACATCCTGCAACCTGATAGTGAAATTTATGCACACTTTCGTATTTTTAGTCGATGTCTGATTGTGAGAAAAGCAGAAGGGCAATCTCTTTCTTGCTTTGTGCGAAACTACATGTGCTTCTATGTTGTACGAATTGACTGAGCAACTTTCCTAAATGCGTGCTGCATCTGTGTCTTTGTTCATAAAGCATCGATGGAATGCCAAAACAGCAGCTGAATTGTTAGTTTACAAAAAAAGTTACCAATCGAAGGGCTCAGCAGTGCTTTTGAAAACAAAATTGGCTCATCTTGTGTTAGACTGAAGTTAAGTCCTTCGAAAGATCCTCGAATTTTCTGAATGCAGTAAGGGGTCATCTTTCATGATCGCACATTTACTTGCGATAGCAATCAGCATTTCATTTCCCATTGTGGACATCTCAGTACACAGCACTCAACTCTTTGTAGTGCCTATCTTCAATTGTACTTTGTTTTCAAAGGGGAAAAAGTTTCTTGCAGACTTCTGATCCAAATCTATTAGCATGCATTAATAGCAGCACTGACAGGAAAGCACATGTTGGACAACTGAAAAAATATATATATATCGAAGTGCATACCTGAACTATAATCATTATGAATTTATTGTCGCTATTGCTGTCTGAAAAAGCTCAAGAAATTCAACAGTTTAGAGCAAGTGTGAAGAGCCAGAGTGTTTGAACACCCCGTTGAAGTGTACTGTTGCGTTGAATGGCAGAAGCTGGTGGGAAGCAAAATTTTTTAATGGGACCCAGTCACACTTGTCTGTCAAGCTTTCGTACAACATTGCAGTGACGTAGATAGGCCTCCGAATAAAGTTATTCAGAAAGACCAATTACCAGCAGAGCTATAGGGAGTATATGATGTTTGTCAATTGAAACCTCTTTGACTCTTCTTTTGCACTAATTATAGCAGTAATAGGGAGCAGTGAAACAGCTGTTATGTCCACATAGCCGCGTGAAAGTGAGAAATCTTATTTCTCTCTTTCACCGGGAAGCTGTTGGTATCTCAGCTGTCTTCCATCAATTCAGATGCTGATCACGCTCCATACTGTCTGCTGCGGCTTAGGTTTGCAATCCGGCATCTTGTATTGCTCGTGATCACTTCTTTTGATAGGCCAGTGGCATGTGCACCTGTCACCTCACGTCACTAGCAGGTCGAATTCCCACCAGGGAGCAACAGTGTTGCGCTCTAACAGTGCCCTGTGTGTGTCTGCTGCACAGATCATCATAACCTGTCCTAGGTGTTCATAAATGTGTATCCTACCTGTAGAATGTGTTTGTTCATTGCTCTTTAGGGGCGGTTCAAAACCTGTTTAAATATGGCTTGTGGTGCCTCTACATGGGCATCTTGACGAGTCATAGCAGGTGAGAAAATTTTCACGTCGTCTTTCCTTATGCATTTCTCTTGCATACGGGCCAGTGCAGGTGGTGTCCGTGGCATCGCGCCACCACCGCATTGCCAGGACAAGCCTCACCAATGCTCCAAGTGAGCGATGGAAGGAAATGCGCAGCCTCATGACGCCTGCATACAAATCAAGCTCCATGAAATCGGTGAGAACTGTTCTGCAGTGCCATGCATTGTTTGCCTGCTAATGACAGCACTAAAATGAAACATACTAATGAAGGAAAGAAGGACTTGAAGAAGTGTAAGGAATGGGGTGTAGTAGCATGATGCAAATGTGTGTTTTTTAGTAGAGCTCTACAAGTTATGTGCCATCTTCTCTGTTGTTTCAAGTTCTCTTGGGTCTGTACAGTAATTTCTTTACTAGCCATGGTGGCTCAGTGGCTATGGCACATTGCTGCTGAGGACGATTTTGTGGGTTTGATTTTCAGTGTCAGTGCAGTACTCCAATGGGGGCACAACACAAAAACGCTTCTGTACTGAGATTTGGTTGTGTGATTACGAAAACCCAAATGGTCAGACTTAATGTTGAGTCCACTGCACCACTATGGCACCTTTGACATCACCTGTGTTGCTTTTATATGTTTAGTTCGAACAAGCAAGAATTTAAGTGACAGCCATTGCTTTTGGTGGGAGCTGAAGAAATTTTGATAACCGTGCGCCTGAGAGTGCGTAAAATTGGCAGATTTTTGTTACTGCTACGTGTGACCTGCCTGAAGTTTATTTCAATAGTGTTTTGAAGTTCCTAAAATGTGTGTTTGCAGCTACGGGGACAATGCTTAATCTTCAGTATTAAAGTTAGGGCATTCTCAGATCATGAACAGCAGGTTGCCATTATCCCTCAAGAGAAAAGTGTATAATAGCTGTGTCATACCAGTACTCACCTACGGGGCAGAAACCTGGAGGCTTACGAAAAGGGTTCTACTTAAATTAAGGACGACGCAACGAGCTATTGAAAGAAGAATGATAGGTGTAACGTTAAGGGATAAGAAAAGAGCAGATTGGGTGAGGGAACAAACGCGAGTTAATGATATCTTAGTTGAAATCAAGAAAAAGAAATGGGCATGGGCAGGACACGTAATGAGGAGGGAACATAACTGATGGTCATTAAGAGTTACAGAATGGATTCCAAGAGAAGGGAAGCGTAGCAGAGGACGGCAGAAAGTTAGGTGGGCGGATGTGATTAAGAAGTTTGCAGGGACGGCATGGCCACACATAGTACATGACCGGGAATGTTGGAGAAATACGGGAGAGACCTTTGCCCTGCAGTGGGCGTAACCAGGCTGATGATGATGATGATGATGATGATTAAAGTTAAATTGCAGTCGCGCTGCTCTCGCCATCATTGTACTTTTGTAAACATTTCATGATGAGCAGTATGATACCTTTGCACGTCTCATGATGCCACTCTCTAAACTGTTCATTGGATACAACCACCCTAGCAGTACGACAGTGACTAATGAACCAAATAGGGACTACAACATATTACTATCGTTGTTTTACCTTTGGCTGGTGACTGCTTTCACCAAATACTAATCACTCTTGTTATGGTATCGCTATCGTGCAACACATTCAGGCTGTTTGAGAAACTGTGTTGTCATTGCCCATAGTGAGGCATGCCTCTATAACGAAATAGTATGCAAATACTTTAGTGCACTCTCGGATTGAGATGAGCACTATGGACTGCACTGGAAGTTATGACAATGCATGTAATAGCAGGTGGACTCGGGCAGTGGACATTTATCTGTTGACATGCTGTCGGTGTCACTGTTATCAATACCTAGCTGTGTTCAAGGTGTCTACCAACCAGGAAAACTGGGAAAACCGGGAATTCTCAGAGATTTTAAGTAGTCTGGAAATACTCAGGGAAAACTCGGGGAACTTGTGCTTCTACCAAGGGAAAATCAGCTGTAATTTTATTGAAAGTGTACAAAAGTCACGGTAGTGCAGGTTCGAGTAACAGAGGGATCAAAACGAATCGTATTTTGACGCTGTGTCATCTACCGGAGAAGTTTCCCGTGTGCAATCAACGACTGACTTTTCGGATGCCCGATAATTCGGACAGCTTCGCGGTGCCACCACTTACCCCATAGAGTCAATGTATAAGAACGTCTGAAATTTCGGACGTAAGAATGCTTCGCCGTGCGATTTCCGGACTTTTTGCGTGACCGCAGGTCCAAAATGGCATTAATCAAAGCCACTATTGCCACCGTTTTGATTACCTCACCGTCTTGAACCGGTGCTCTCAGATTTAGACTTAGAGAGTTCTGTGGCGAGCACAGTGTTACCCCCTGACCGTTCGGCGTCCATGGCGTGAAAGGTCGTCTAATGAGCGCGCTTTCTCTTATGTACCCTTCCTCCTCTCCTACCACCTGGCCTGTGCTCTAGCTCGCTTAGAGCAGCGCGCCCCCTTGCGAACGCTCACTGTGGGGCTGGAGCGATCTGTTGGCCCAGCGGGAAACCTTCGCCTGACGTGACAGACGCACGCTGACAACCACGCTCAACAGACATTGCGAGCCCCTAAACAGCTCCACTGTTAAAAAGCTTTTCTTTCGGCAGACAGCACAAGAAACAACCTTTGTATTTATTATTATTTTGTTATTGTGCTATTTGCTGTCAAGAAAGAGCATCTACTTTCTTGTATTACTGCCACTGGCCCTGAGAAGAGATGATAATGAAATAAACTTTGTTAAAATGATGTAGCCAACAAATTGTGTATGTCACCCTCAGGTGAGTGGCTTCCTTAGTAGGGGATGCAATGTGAATACGGAACGCTTGAGATGGGGCTACAGTAGCACTTGTCCGTGCCTGTCCTTTCACCCTTGCTTTGTTTTTTGTTTTCTTTGGCACATCAAATTTACTGGTTCTCTGAATAAACAGAAAGTGGAAACCTAGGATTCAGTGCAAAGGAGTGTTGCATGTTGTGCTATGCATTGGTGAGTAAAAGCAATAGACGCAGCCCACACAGCCATGCTCTTTCCTGCACATATTGTGTGTATTTACACCTTACGCTGTGGTCAGTGGTCGACGGTCAGTCAGTGGTCAGTGGGAGTTTTACTGGCATAACAGTTGACTGAAAACTGACTTTGCTGTGTAGAAATTGTTTTCACAATGCCATCGTCATCACCATGTCGCGTGGTCGTTATTATGTTGTCTACATTGTCAGGCCATCTCCTCATTTTGGTTCTCACCATTTGGCAGAGGAAAACAAAATTTAACCAACCACTGCCACTTGGGGTCAAACTCGTCTCCCTGTCGTGTGATGTACATTTGGGATCAGGACATGTTAATATCACTGAGCTCTTGCACAATACTCATGCTTAAGAATTTGTGTGGGGTCTCATGTCCTATGCAGCCTCTGAAAATGGTGACATTAAGGCACCTGTTTAGGAGAGAGTAAGAAGCAATGCTTTAGTGGATGAAGACGACATTGTACACCTCACTGAGAAGTTGTTTTTCAGTAGAGAACTCCATTAGTATTACGAGGAGACAGTGAGCAAGATGGCAGTTATACTTGAAAATCGGTGTTAGAGATGGGACCAGCGTAAGAAGACTGACGTGCATGCGCGTCTCGTCTTTAACTATGCAGCTTTCAAGAGTGCAGCCATGCAAACTTGCCAAGCTGTTTGTACTTTTGAAGATGACAGTGTCCACTGTAAAAGCCTGCTGATGTCACAGCAAATGAGGTCAGAGGTCGAGGAATCATTGAAGTCTGTATTTCAGATTTATTTTTTAGCAATAAATCTCTGAAACCTTGTTAAATGGTAATCTTTGATTTAGGGCACTTTTCCACTGGAAAATTGTTTATAACATGGGATGAACAGTAAGTGTTTCAAGCTCAAGAATCGCTGCTCTGCATGCATTACAGATGCTGTCACTTGTTGAAAACTGCGTGGACACCTTCATGAAGGTTGTTGCGGCCAAGCAGCAAGAAGCAGCTGCCACGGAAATGCGGGAGCTCTTCCAGAAGCTCTCCATGGACATCATTGCACGCTCTGCGTTTGGCACTGAGACTGGAATCCAGCTAAGTCAAGGAGACTCGGATGCTGACACACTGCTGGCCTTGATCCAGGACAGACTGGGAGAATATAAGAAGGGCTGGCTGATGTACTTTGCAAGTAAAACTTGTCACCTTACCTTTCACAACGACTAGCATTTACTTCTCTGGAAAGTTTGTGTGTGCAAATGCCTCTGTTAAGCTAGTATGAAAGGCTAGCACGAAAGTGTGTTTAGCTTTAGATGAGTCTTGTTGAGCTGTACTCGCTTCGTTTATTGGCTAAAATTTCTACAAAAGTGAGTTAACATGAATTCTTGTAAGTAGGAGGCTTTTAGAATGTTTTCAAAGATAAGAAAGTGCTGCTTATTGGAGATGCTTTGTGTAGCATTTTGCTACACATTGTGCTGTCACTTATTAAAGTAAAGATTTCTTGAGATCCTGTACTGGGCTCGCTAGGGGTTGCCCGGAGCATAGCGCACGTGGAAGTCTCACATCTTGCGTCTCTCAAGCACAGCACACACAACACTTAAAAAAAAACTGAAGCATGAATGCATCATTTATGCCAAGCGATGTACTGACGTGGAAGTGTGCCATCTCTCGAGCACAGTGCACACAATCCATACGTCACACAATATGCTACGTCAAGCACACTAGACTCAAGCATCAACGTATCAGTCATATCAAGCAATGCACTTACATGAACATGTTTACGGGTAATCTTGTGACACAGTCAATGTTGGATTTTACGGACTTCCTAGGGGCCATGAAAAACGGAAAAAGAAGGGCAGTCTGCAAAAATGAATGCGTGCTTTACTGCCCTGAAATTGGCTGAAATGAAAAAGTTGAAATTGCCACATGCACATACAAAATGGCTTTGTTGTCCTGCCAATACACTTATTGGGCATATTGGTGCTCGCAGTGTGACAGGAGACCACTGTGACAGGACACTGCTGTATTGCAGCGAAGCTGAATTTTGGGAACTGACATAAAGCAACGCTTGACACTTGCACATTTTTCCGTGCTTCAAAGCCATCCATGCGGACAACAAAGGCAGAGTTGGTGCCGTTGCTGACAAGGGCGAGTGCTTTAAATGGAAAATATGGCACTGTACAGCCGGAAGCTTAGTAGCAAACGTTGTAGCAGATAGGCATAGCATTGCTGTAATGGCTGCGGCTGCCAGGGGATCGGTGTGCAAGAGCACTGGTTCCACACTGCGAGATAACCGAAGTGGCGGCAGTGGTAGCTTTGATGAATACTATTTCGGACCTGCATACATGGCAAAATGTTCAGAAAATCGGAATGATTTCTGCATCTGAAATTTCTGACATCCTTATACATCAGCTCTATGTTGTATCGGCGGTGTCACGAAGACGTCCAAATTGTCGGGCATGTCCGAAAAATGAGCTGTTGCATTAAAAAATTTTTTTCACTGTAAATGCGAGTGGTGGCGAGAGGAGACCACCAGAAATGCCTAGGGATACTTTCGAAAAAGCGTAACGACGAAAGGGAACTTCAGTGCTGTGAAGCAAGCAATGTCGGACACCAGCATTAGGCAACATGTCTGCATCTAGAAATGCCATAAACGCCTTGAAAGCTTCGCATTTTTTGTAGAAACCCGCGAAGGACCACATAGAAAGAGCTGTCGATGAGCAAACATGGCAATTTAATGAGACAACAGTGACGATGACGATGATAGCAGGTGATCAAGGAAGAAGTTTCTGCACACTCCCTGCCCCAGCAGGAAGCGTCATTTTCGTGTCCTCGGCAAAGAGACAGTCCAGTTACACCATATAAAAATGATCCTTAAGTTCCAGTAGGCCAGATGATGCAAAGGAAACCTAGCACAGGTGGCGTTCACTGGATTGTGTAAATTCGCCTTGTGATCAGTATTCACCAGGATCGGTGCCCTGTCCTTGCATTGCAACAGAATGCACAGTTGTGCTTTGTTTTGTAGTTTCAGTTCTGGTGTGCACACGTAGTGGTGTTAGACGACATTGCTCAATGTTAAACACCAGAAGTTGGCGTTTATATGTGGTCGTTGCTTGGTCTTCCTTGAAACAGTGTGAATGTCGTCAAGAGATGTGCAGTGTTGGCAAAACAGTTGGCACAATGGACACCTTGTTCTGCCTTTGCACTGCTTTGATGTTGTGTAGATGATATCCCGTCTCTGATGCATCGTTGTCCATGCTTTGCTAAATATTGCTACACCAAGGACGAATCAGTAAGACGAACAACTACATATATACAGGTTATATATACATAAGTGGTGTCAGTGCTGACCAGTTAGATTCACAGCGCAAGCCCAGTTCGTTCTTCCTCTTTTCTCGAGTGATGGTGCCCATGCGCCTCGTTCAAACAATCAAATACCACATGCGTGTAACAATATCTGTGCCATTAATACCCTTAATGGTCAGACGTTAGTTGTTTGTGCCACGTAGGATTCTTTGGAAGTTTAGCTGTTAGTTTTGACAGTGGCAGACAGGGCAGTGCCCAGACGCTCTTCTATGTTGATTGCGCAGTGACCATGGGGCTCCTCTTGCCGGTGCCTGTATTGGCTGGAATTCATTTTGCTTCGGTTCATGCTTGCGCCTTCGTGGTCATCAATACAATGAGTATCCGTTCCATTCCCTTGCCTGGACGGCACCATGACTCTTCGATGAAAATGAGGTCTTTGTGGACTGCTGGACTGCTCATCAGAGACACTGTTGAGCTACATGTTGCTTTTTGAACCATTCACATCTCCTGCACACTGCACGAAGGCTCTTTCGGTATCCCTGTGGCTAAAAGAGCTACTTCTTCATCATCCTTGTGCTTTCGGCGAGTCTCGAAAGTCCGAGATGGTCAGTTGATGGCTGTCTTCGGTTCTATCATCCACATCACTAACCACGTTACTACCGGTTTTACTCGCAACACTTTGTCTTCAGTAGGTACTTCCATGTCAATGAAGATGTTTTCTCTTTATGCCGTTTTTTTCTTCTATGTGCTTCAATGTGGCCATGGCTTGTAGCTTCGGTCTTACAGTCTTTTACCAGTTGTATATTTTGCAATGCTTCAAGGCACAAGAGTAAAAGGATGTTCATTCTGCTTCCTGTGACCTGTGACACATCTTCATTTTTTACACTGTCTTATCTCAACAGCAAGTCTGGTTTTAGACTTTAGTGTAACCATTTTACCTCTGTAATCTACCTGAATAGTATATTCTTCCTATATTAATAAGGGAAAATCAGACATCCACCCGTTCGTAGCAACTGCTACAACTGCTCCTTTGTAGCAGTTGCTATGAACGGGTGGATGTCTGATTTTTCCTTGTTAATTACTTCTCTCCACCTTGCGGATTTCCGCAGAACTATTACGTCAAATTCTTCATATAGGTCATCGTCAGAGATCAGTACGTCGATCTTTTCATCTAGAAAATGAAGCCTTTCCTCAAGCATTTCAAGATGGCGGCTCATGAGGTGAAGTTGAGCCGTTGTGGCCTCACTGAAAGCCACGTCAATATTGTCGAAAACGAGGCTTAACGTAGTTCTGATCAGTGCCCTATTCATGTCAGCTTGGCCTCCTTGTAGCAGGGAACTGTCGGTGGGTGGATGAGGGTCGCCGATAGCGTTGACTCTGTTCTTCCCAGTGAATCTACTCGTGGGCTCATCATCAGTTAGTCCTGGGGGCTGTTCGGTCATTGATTAATACTGCTCCCGGGTTTCACAGCACCATTTTGTAGAAACTTGTGAGGACCACACAGGAAGAGTGGTCAATGAGCAAAAAAAAAAAAAAAAGAAAAGTGAAGTAACTGAGACAAGCTGGGAAATTCAGCTTATAATTCCAGCGCATTGTTTCAACTTTAAAAGAGCATAAACATTTTTACAAATTTTCTTGCTCTGTGTACCTTTGACAACATTGGTAATAAAATAAGTTGAAAAGTTGCTCTCCTTTCATGCTGTAAAGGCTTAATTTTGTTTGCACCATGCTAAAGCATGTAGTACAATGCAAATAGAATACCCAATTTTGCAATAATTGATTGCTAGGGCACATAGCCAGGCTAGTTGGTTTGGACTCATTATAGACAATGTTTTTCATATTCTTGGTCTCCGTTGTATTGCGCTCTCCTTGTCATTAAGAATTGATTGATTAGTTGATTCTTTATGATTAATTGTTCGGTTGATGGGACATGACCCAAAGCAACACAAGGCCTAGTAATAATCCTGCAGTTGGGGGTGCGCAATCATATTTGACGACCTCCAGTTCATTAATATTTACATAGGTAAGTGCACGTTAGCGCATTTCTTTACATTTGCGCCCATTAGAGTGTGGTCATTGCAATAGGGGATTCAATGTGCAACCTCCTGTTCAGCAGCAGAATTGAAAATCACAGAGCCATGACATTAGAGCTACTGTACTTACTTGAATATAGGTTGAGCGTGGATATCGGTCGACCCCGACGTATTGAACTTACCAAGAAACAAGAAATAATAATGTGAATGTAGGTCAAGCCACATCTCTATAGAAAAACGGGAAACCTTGAGATACACCTTTATTTGCAATAATCTCGGCTACCGAATCTCGTTAGTTTATGCCATAAGCTGTATCCTCGTTGGAACTGCTACAGAAGTCATCCCCGCCAGATGCCGTTTCGTACGATATCTTGGGTGCCAAGGTTTGCGATTGAGAACACATAAAATGACCGACTACAGTTATGCTTCCTTTTTTAATGGTTAATTCATTCCTGGAAAGCACCATCTCTCGGCACCAATGTTCAGAATATGGCCAAAGTGCATTCGTGTGGTACGTCTAAACAAGAAAAAGTGCAAGGCACACATGAGGTCGATAGCTGTAGGCGCCCGCAATGGCACCTTTCCCACAGTACTCGCTTGCCCATGTCACATTAAAATGCCGCCACACATTCGGTTTCCTATTCCAGTGCCAGTAAACCTCCTTGCAGGTTGTTGCACGTTGCCATTTACAGCTGTCGCCGCCAACCTGATGCAATAAGCATCTTCACTCACCTGTTACAGCGCACGTGTGGTTTAAGAAGCGTACCGCACGCCTTTAATAGGCAGTAGCCCAAACACCACCACCACCGCAGACTTCGCGAAGTGAGCTTCATGTTTCGCTTTCGTGGCATCCTGGCATCATATTCCAGTGTTGCCCACCAGCTCGATTTAGTTTTGGTTTCCCATTCATGTCTTGAAATGACTACGCATGTCTCGGGTCGCTTGGGACACACGAGTCTTGACGCGTGTCAGTATCTTGTGCCGCAATGATTCTTGCCGAGTCTGCACGCCAAGACGTGCTGCCAAAATACACTGCCTGACGCAGCTGCTGACCCCGGCCAAATTTAAGGAGCGTATGTAAGCTTGCCGAAGCCACATACACAATGTGCATCTTCGGTCGCTCGGGCCCCGGCATGCGTCGGCAAATCATTATGCAACGATTCGCGTTGTGCTTTTATTTGCATACATATCAGCTGCAGCTCACTTTGACGAATTCTGTAGTGAATTTGGATTGTAAGTTTTCTCGGTTAGTGTGTTTTTTTCTTGCGCTTTTTTCCAAAACGTACGACTGAGGTTGTACTGCAAAAAGATAGAAAGTTGGGCGAGTTGGTACGGTAACACTGTGCTCACTCACTCGTCATTGTGTCAGATATACCTATGACCCCGGGTAGCCTTCAGAGTGCTCCAATGTGCTGTTTATGCCGCACAGCAGCACAGCTTTCACGTTCTTGCTATGAAGTTGATTGCTGGGTTCTTTGGGCGAAATTGTAATTAATTTAAAGTCTGTGCACATTCACGAACTCGTATTTGTGAATGTCCAATGAGCCTGCCTCTGCTTAGAATACGTGTTTCACTGTCTTGTCAGGACCAATTTCTTTGAAAGAAGGATCAACCAATTTTTTCAAGCACTGTTGATTACTTCAGGGTTTTGAATTCCGGTGAACCGTTTCTCTCATTTTGATGTCGTGTGTGTAAATGGAGCACTATGAACATCAATGCGGAAGCCTATGTCAGTAAACTGGCCTATCATCGCTGACTTGGCTAAATGTGGTCTTTGTTCTTGCAGACTGTTTTCCAGAATTTGACTACCTGTGGAGATTTCTGCTCTCCCGTGGCAAACACACTGTGAAGACACCAACAGACTACATTAAGAACAACCTAGTTTCGATCATCGAACAGAGGCGAGCAAACAAGCAGGTATGTTCAATAAGCTTTTAATGTGTTCACATTCTTTGGATACTTGAGGCACTTCCTGGAGCCAACTATCTATAAATTTATGTATGCTTGTATTGTCGGGCCCTTGGGCCCTCCTCTGCAGCGTGCACGGGGGAAGCCTTTAAAACACGCGCCACAACAGCACTCGTCGCATAGAACATGTGCATCGATCGCGTTAGCGTAAGAACTCGCACAGGGGCTGCCGGGAAGGCGGCTGCCCGATGAGAAGGCAGTGGAGACGGCACTCGGGGCTTCTTTGGGGTGCGGGCCTGGTGAGGCGCTGGGGGGCATAGCCCGCCTAGGTTTTTTCCAGAGCGTGCTGCAGAGCGAGGGAGAAGCGCTTCTGCATTATGTACACGTGAAAGAGTGCCTTTGTTGTACGCTGTCACAACTATGTCTGTGCGCCCGGTTTGGTGCTTGCTTGCTTTTTCGCCTTACGCATTCTGTTATCGACCTTAAGATTGTGGTGGTTGAGGGTTTGTAACTGCGGTTCTTTCGTCGCTCCCTTTTGCTCGTACATTTAGTTGCCTCGATCGCTCTTCTGCTGCTTGCTTCTTCGTCTTGTTCTTTTCCACTATCGGCTGCGAGACTGCGGTAATTCTTTCAGAGCTTCATTACATCATAAATTAAAGTGGTTTCTGTTCTTTGCGCCACTGGTCCTTTGTCGTGCTGGTCGTGGCTCGCGGACCCCCTTAGCGAAGGTGAAGGGCCTTCAGTATCTAACCATATTCCCGAATACCTGGGTCACTGGCTAGTCCGTGTCCGAAGGGTTCGCACTTCAGGATGCTGTGCTGAGATAACAAGGTTCGAAATGAACCGTTGGACCAACTTGCGTCACTGAAAATGTGGCAATGTGTGCATACATGTCTCTCTTCAATGAAGCTCTTTCACGCTGACATAGTTCATTATAGTTGCGGGTCTGGGTAGGTATCGCTGTTTGAAGGAACTACTTGACGCCAACTTGGAGCGCTGGGTGTGTGCTAGTAGTTGTGTGCCACTCTTAAATGAGTGTCTTTGACACCAGCGCGATATCGCCACTGGGAATGTGGCACTTTACAATGAGCAAAAAGATGACATCGGTTTATCCGACCCTGAGCAGAATCCAGCCCACGTCAAAAGGGTTCCTTAAGGAATGAAAGCAAGCCAATGCTTTAGCAGGCTGCACCACAAATGCACGTGTTATGTGCCACTTTTCAATGAACCTCTCACCAGTTTAGGTGGCTGAGTATGTGCTGAGTATGGCTGAGTATTCATACACCTTGAGAGGAAGCTTTAATGGTGCTTCTATCTAAATACATGTAAAAGGAGAATTCAGTTTTCGTGCAACCACTGCGCCAAATTTGACGAGGTTTATTGCATTTAAAAGAAAAACTTGAAATCTAGTGGCTGTTGGTTTCGAATTTTGGATTTAGGTTGTCAACTTATTAAAATTTGCAAAAATAGAAAATTTTCACGAAACGGAACTATCGAGTTTACAACTCTCCAGCTCAGCAAGGAAAAATGATATCACAATTCTCTATATTGCATCTGATAGTATATCTAAACTGGACAAAATTGATGCATTACAGATGAATCTAAAAAAATTTGGTAATATGAAAATACAGCTTTTGCAGAACCCTTGTAAACAACGTAATGAATTCACGTAAGATATAAATTGACATATCGAATTTGTCCGCCTTGAATGATCTAATGGATGCCGTTTACAGAACCGCAATATCTGTTCTTGATGCAGAGCTATTAATTTATATACTTTGTGCATCTATTTCTTTCAAGCTTTCGAATTTTTGAAAATATTTTTAACAAAATTCAGGCGCTAAATCGAAATTCCTGTTCCCACAGTCACTAGAATTTAAAATGCAACAAATTTCATTAATATCGGTTGAGCGGTTATTTCAGAAAAAAAATTTTGTGTTTTACATGACTTTGAATAGGCCGCGTTGGACTTGGGCCCGAGCTAAAGCTTCCTCTTAATCTTTGAAAGTTCATGAATTCGTTGAAAAACAAAATGCAAGGGCCTTTGAAACTCATTGCAATAGAAAGTGCTTCTTTAATTTCTTGAAAACTGTGATCGGTGGTGACTTTTGAAAATTCAAAGTAACAAGCTCCGCATAGGGGCCGTACCACGGGCCTTCTCCACTGGGAAACAATCGAATATCATATGTTCTTTGAAGAGTATCGCTAAACAATTGCAATCGGGTGCATCCACAGCCACCAATGACAGTCTTGTTTAATCGCCATTGCGATCATGGAACTAGACAAAGACAGGTCAAGCGATCAAGCTGTGCCTTCATTTTATGGTTTGGCTAGTTGGTTTGCACTGCAACCATCATGGCTCCTTTTTCGAGCCCACGACTCAGGATATTTCTGGCTGAAAGTGAATTTCAGCCATTTGGCTTTAATGCGATGAGTATCTTTGGTCGATGTTGGACTGTAGCAGCCACCTTACCAGAAGCTGATTGACATCATTACAATGGAAAAGTCAACTTAGAAAAACGTTCTGAAGAGCTTCAACCATGCGTACAACTTGACAGCAGCTGAGCTGCAAGAAATCGCAACAAGGAATGGGGAGATCTCACTATCTTTCAGTATGTGCGTACCGGTAAGGTTTGTTTCCCCCTCCTTGAACTTGGCCTTCACTATCCTTGCAATCCTTGAATTGTCCTTGAATTGTCCTTGAATTTTGAATCGGAGGCTCTGTGCAAATCCTGGAGCGTGCAGCAAGCTAGGGAACAGTTCTCAGCATTTTCAGGCATTGGCACTCCACGCTTGTCACGGAGGCCATGTGAAGACTTCTCAGCAGCACCACTAGCTGGCACAACATGTTCAAAAAGAAGCACAAGAGAAGGGTCCGGTTGCCACTTGTCAAACTCCTCAGTGATCACACGCACCGGGTCGCAATGCATTTCGAAAGCCACGTGCAGGCTTCGCTGTGGTGGTGCTAGATGGCACTGAGTGTTCTTAGGGAAGCGTGAAAGAGGAGTGCCGCTGCAGTACACACCTCATGCATAACTTGTTTCGACGGTGACAATCCTTTGTGTTGCTGAATTGATTCAATGCTAAATGCATTACTGTCGACAGTCTTTGTGAGATGTCTTCTGCTTAATTTTTTTTTCCTGATACCTGCTTCTCTGCTCCTACATGCTTGGATGCTTTCACTGGTTGGTCTTTGCCCCTAAGGATCACAGACAAAATTCTTCTGGGACTTTATAGCTGTAAGGGCCAAGTGCATTTTAAGTGCTATACTGCAATTTCAGTTTCTAATGTGCTTTAAAAACATTGGTGCTAGTGACGATTGAAGGAATGGGCTAAGGTCTAAAGACAATGTGTTGCTTGTCGAGCTCTGCTGTTCCAAGTTGTTTGTCGCGTGTCTGCTGCTCCTAAAGGTAAATCGATCATTATTTAACAAAGTGCACGTGTTCCCGAAAAAAAATTGAAATGTGTGCTGTACCCTATTTTGTGTTCGAAGTCGCGCCAGTGGGGTTTTACAAATATTAATATATATCCAGAAGTAGGCATGTTTAGCCTTCAGCTTGTTGGCACATCTTTGAGGAGTGAAAAACAGCACCCAGCTGGCAGTATGAACTTAGGGCTAATAAACTGTTGCCGTATCATTCGGGACATTCCATTGATGCCTTATTTTTTGTGCAGGTTGCACACGAGGACCTGTTGCAGCTCATGCTGAATGCTGAAGAGGAGGCTGACTCCTTGATTGATGTGCAGCAGCTGACTGTGATGCATGAAGAAGACGAAGTCGGCTGTGCATGTGAGCTTCTGGGCTTGTACAGCTGCATCTTGATAATTCAAACTTTGACGAGCTTGAAAATTAGTTCTAGTTAAACATAGATCGTATTAAGGAAGCTCATTGAAGAGAGAAATTATGCGCAGCGCTGCGTTACGCGGTGCACGTGCAGTGAGTGCGTGCACCGCCTAACGATTCATGGGTTCTGGAAAGTGTGATGACTTCACTGCAGCGCAGCAAATGCTGCTGTGAAGCCACACATTCAAGCCACACTGCTGTGAAAACCACACGTTGAGTGTTTGTCACTTTTGCCCAACTGGAACTTACACAAGCACCATTGAGTGAAACATTCCATTCGTGTTTCGCTTGAAAACCTCGATATTTTTTTGTTTTATTGTGCCACCTCAAATGGAAAAAAATGATAAGATGAACACTGTTAGAACCTTGCAGCACTGATCCTTCTGCGCTCTTTCAGAAGCAATTCACAGTTCTTGGAGAAGCACTACATTTCCGACAGATGTACACCTTTATAGATTTTTAAAGCTAAAGGCATGAAAAGTTTCTGTTGTGTGGACATTTGTTGTCTATTTGCTATGGAATTTTGGTGCCTGTTGCCTGTTGATGTGGAATCGCTCTCACATTTGGCCGAAATTCGAACTTCACCATCATCTTTGTGTGACAAATAACTGCATCACTGTATGCGCGAGAGTGCAACTGTGACTTCCTGTAATAAATGGGCACATGTGACTCAAGCCAGTCAATGGAGTTCATGCACCACGTTGTGATGTACGTTTCTCTCGTCTGGCTCGGCTGAAACCCATATAAATCGTATCTAACTCCCGTTAAAGATAGTGGAAAAGAATATTGAGAGCTAAAAGTGGAATCGCAAACCAGAAGTCAAGTAGAAGTAATCCTAATCAAAGTGAGCGTGAGCTGATAATACTTAATATGAAGTACTGAGCAAGCTTTGTTGTGAATCATGCCTGATGTTTTACCATGGGGGTAGGTATTAGGAGCAGTTGTTGAGCATTTTTCTTTCACTGGAAACAACATGACTCTGCCTAGCAATTCGAAATGAAAGTAAGTGATGTAGTTCTGGTGCCTTGAGTAGTCATGGCAGATGCCTGTAACGTCTTGTGCGCTGTTGTTTTTCAGCCCCTGGGAGCATTCCCATAATCCGCAAGCGACGATTTATGACGACAACAGAGATTCAGTCCAATGCAGTTATGTTTCTTGTTGCTGGGTGAGTGAGTAAGGTGATTTCATCCATGTTTATTATTTTGTGGGATGGATGCTTCAGTGTTCTACACTCTAGATGTCTTAATGTAAGCTTAGGCAATTTGGCATTAATTCTGCAGTACCATTGCTATTGTTGCTGTTGTTTTCTGTCACAATTGTAGTGGTGATGGTGATAGTGACCCTCTGTACTTTTACAGTTGGCAAACAATTTTTTTAATGCCCGATTTTTCAGACATGCACAATCATTCGGACGCCTTCGCGGCACCAGTACATACTCCATAGAGCCAGTGTTTATGGACGTCTGCAATTTCAAATAGCTAAAACCCTTTGCTGTTTGATTTATTTGATGTTTTGCGTGACCACAGATCATAAATGGTATTAATCAAAGCCATCACCACTGCCATTTTGATTATCTCGCTGCCTCAAAAAAGTGTTCTCTCATACCGATTCGTTGGTAACCATAACCAGCTGTAGCCACAGTGGCCACCGTAGCCATTTGCGTTAGGCCACATATCATTTGGTACAGGGTTGTCTGGTTGTTTTGTGAAGTCGTGCACTCTACAATGCTAGGCCCAGCTGCTTCGACATTCGCTTAAGTTTCCTGCTGTTAACGGCTGTGTTCTTCATTGAAACGATTCGTCGCTATCTACAATGGCGCCGACTCTGTATTTGCTGTCCTTGCTGATGGCTTCGCTGCTCAAAAACCATTACTGTATGTTGACGATCAAAAATACAGCTGCCATTATCACGAAAGTTGAGAGCGGCCAGTTTCTAGCCGATGTGAAAGGGGTTTCAGCATTTCCAAGCAAGCAATCTAGAATTTTCTAAATAATGAGGTGAAGATATTAGAACCGAGCAGAAAATCAGCCAGGGCTTGAAAAAAATTATGCAAACCAGGGTGCTGACCTGATGCTTCAAGAAGCTCTTCTCATATGTTTAAATGCCATGATCGCCAAATGGGTGCTGGTCTCAGTTTACATGTGGTCTCAGTTTGCCATGGTGACAAATGAATGTTAAGGAGCTGAACTTCAGCAGTTGGTGGCTGACAAATCTTGAAAGTCAGAATGACCTCAGGTTCAGAAGATGTGTGCCAAAAATAGTGCGGTTGACGATTCAGCGGTCGCACAGTATCAGAGCTGCAGTTGTTGCAGGAGTTCGCACCTGAGAACCTTTTCAACTGTGATGAAACTGGGTTCTTTTACAAAACACGCCTACAGAAAACGCCTTTGCTGGTGACTCCTGCCATGGTGTCAAACAGAGAAACATAACAGCTGACTGTCCCCGTCAGCAGCAACACTTCGGCTGTGAAAAGCTTCGAATATTCGTCGTGGAAAAGTCGAAGCAGCCAAGGTGCTTAAGAGAGCAAACCTACCTGTTCTCTACAAAGTGAATAAGAGTGCTTGGTTAACATAGCAGTTATTCGAAAATTACATCTATTTCGATTTTTTTTCTTCCAGTTTTTCCACCTTCGAGTTAATAGGGGTTTATTGTATATGTCTTTGCATGGGACACTTTTAAGATGCTCTACTGTTGTTAATCATCTGGTGTTGACAAACACATGAGCTTTATTTTTACACTTGGTGCTGTTTACACTGCCATCTGAACAGATGACCTTCACACTGTATAACATTGGCTGTAACTTTGTACATTGACTTAGATTTGAAACAACTGGCACCACTCTATCATTCACGTCGTACCTGCTAGCAAAGTATCCTGACATGCAAGAGAGGACGAGGAGTGAAATACTGTCCGTCATGAAAGCTGAGGTAATCAACAGCTTTATATGGCCTGGTTGAAATGTCTTTTGTCACAAACTGCTTTTTTTTACTTATTGTGTTCTTGCATGCTTAACTAGCCTCTGTATACAAGGCACAGTCTTCATTACAACTCCTTTAGAAAAAAAGAATATAAATCCTTGGGTATTACCTATGTAACTAGCCTAAAACTATGTTCATATTTGTAAAAAAGTTACACTTTCACCCGAAAGGCAAAGCATTGATTGTGATAGCGAATGAGTAGACAGCTATACGAAGCAACGGTAGTAGTTTTATCGGCCGTATGAACTTGGAAACATTCGCTGTCTTAATAAGCATTGCATTATAAGCATATTAATAAGCAATACAATAAGCAATGCATTAATAAGCATTGTGTCAGTGCGCACAAGCAAACATGGACACATCACACTCGATGAGTGCAGACACCCGCTGTCGAAATGCTGGTGTGAGCGAGCGTGGCAGTAGCAGCAGCGAACGAAATGAACTAAAACTTCACGTGGTCTATTGCTTCAACGTAAGAGCGACAAGAACACAGCACGTACAAAGGTATGAGCCGTCTGCAAATTGCTTTGAAGATACAGTGTGTGCAACCTTGCAAAGTGTGCACTTGTTGGCGAAGTCGAAGCTTCCCCCCACCCCCCTCCCTCTCGCGCTGGCTCCATGCTTTCCCCTTGGTGTGCGGTCACGAAATACACTGTTGCTACTGGAGCGCAATGCCGCCCCCTTCCTCCTTCACTCCCTCCTTCTCTCCCATGGCCTTTCGAATGACGAAGACGCCGCATGTGCTCTCCACTTTCTTTCTTCGCGCATGCCAGATTGAACCGCAACCGTCAGCTTCCTTCACTTTCTTTCACTTGCACATACAGCATACGACGCGCTGCGACAGTGCTATCGTCATTGTACTTTATATGGAACATCATCATCATGCCGACGGCGACGGCAAAATGTGTCTAAAGTGTCCATATAATTGCTGTCACAATAAAAGCAAATCAGCACAAGTGCAAGCATGTGACAAAGCTCCAGAAACAATGTGTGTGTGGTGTGTGTTCCTTTCTACATCCTGTCCGTTTATAGCACTCTTAAGTTTTCTAACAATGCTGTTGTGTATGTTCAATCAGGGCTGCTTTATTGTTGCGATCTCTCAAGGTGCGCTGCGGCTTAAGTGCACTGTGAAATGTTTTGCTGTGCAGTCACACCAAAAAGCAAATTTCCATACAATTCATGTCCACACCTTCATTTTGTACGTAGTATTTTATGTAATGTTGTGTTTAACTGGAGAATGTTCAAGAGCTAAACCTATTATTAGGTGTTCAGCCATTTTTTGTGGTTTTCAAGCAAATAGTAGTCCCTTTTCTCTTAGAGGACCATTAGTTCTCCGTTCCACCTGATAAAGGCATGACATCACCATCTGCTACATATCCTGTGAAGCCTGAAGTTGTAACTCTCGCTTGTGTGAATGCCTTTTTAGGCACACACTGAAATTCCTGCTTTGTGTCTTCATGCACCTGTGCTATAATGGCTCTGTTGTTGCTGGGAAAGAAAAGAAGAAAAGAAAATAAGGTGCAAAAGATTTTTGAAATGCATACAAAAAAGTTACAGGGGCATTTTAGTCTCCTTACGTGCATTGAATGCAAAAGCATTATGACTCTTCTGTGCGATACTTTTTCCTTGGTCATATGCTCGAATTAGGCAAAGTCAATATTGGGGGTGTGTCAAGTCAATTTTGGGAGGCTGTCAAGTCAATTTTGGGAGTGGGCCAGGTCGGCATTGAATGTGGGCCAACTCAATTTCCAAATAGGGCAAAGTAAATTTTTTGGGTGTGGGCCATGGTGTCCGTCCTACGCCGTGGCTGTACACTGTGGCATTTTGCATTGCATGCTGCAGCAACTTCAGCGCTGGGAATGTGACGTCATCACTTCATTTCACATCACTTCATGATAACGCTGCATGCTCACTAGATTTTCCACTTCATGGAGCATATACAGTAGAACATCGCTCATTCGTTTTAGAAAAAAGCTGCGAGAAAAAAATGTACTAACCGGGGAAATGTACGATTTGAAGTAACTAAAAAAAAGTTTGTCAGACTCAACTATTGCTGACATCTATGTAATGCAAAGCGTCACGAGGATCGTTGTGACACAAGACACCAACACACGTCGAACTCGTGGTGCTCTGGCGGCCTGAGATGCATTTTGTTGTTTTTCTGTTGTGTGGTGTTTTAAGAGGGCGATAGGAAGCCAAAGCAAAACGTGAGGCCCACATCGCACTGCCTGCGGCAGGGAATGGCCACGCATTTGGATTATCGCCTAATAAAATCTTACAGTACTCTACAAACGGCACTATGCAGCGCGCACTGTAAAACAGCTAGATGAAGATGCTTATCATAATAGGTTTGGCAGTGACAGCTGTGAATGATGTGTGCGACGACCCAGGCAGATATTTGCTGGTACAGGAAGGAGAAACTGTGCAAGCTGTCGTTTTCACGTGAGATGCGTCTCTATAAACTGTCCTCGATCATGTGCACCTCGTGCCTTCTCATGTTTACGTGGGATCTAGTGGGTGGCAAACGCATACGATCACAGTCTGCAGCAGGGAACGGCGGTGTCTCGGTTATCGCCTATTAAAAGCGTGCGCTACACTTCCTACGGCACCATGGGCTGTGAAACAGGTAGGCGAAGATGCTCATTGCTATAGAATTGGCGGTGATAGCTGCGAATGCTGCGTGTGATTACCCTGGGAAAGGTTCGCTGGTGCATAAATGAGAAACAGTGCACACCGTCGTTTTCATGTGGAATGGGTGGGTGATTATTGCAGAGAAGCTGCCGCGGTGGGCAGCTGTGTACTGTTCTCGATCGAGCGCGCTTTGAACATTTTCTTATTTACAATGGGATCTAGTGGCCGAAAAATGCATCATACGATTGTAGTATGGCGACATGCGAAACGTTGATGCTGAAAAATAGTTTTTTTCTGAGAACGTATGAACCAGAAAAAAATTAGCACAGCTCTAGTAGGCCATTTTTGTGTTCTCAATTGCGAGTGCTAGTGCCAGGAAAACATATGTAATGGAAACCTATCAACGAGGTTCTGCTCTAATGCTTTCACATTGCACTGTGGGACTTGATGTTATGTGAAGCATTTTGCGAGTACCTCGCTAACCCACATGTTTAGAGTTTTGGAAGGTGAAACAAGGTGGATGAACATGCTTGTCTAAATGGAGTAATCGGCCTCTTTCATGGCGCGACGGCGCATGCGCACTGCCCTAGGATAGCAGGGACGCGTGCGTGGCTGCGCACCGTAGTCCCCCGGAAAAAAAAAAGCACTCGGATGCGTGCTGCTGCGAACATTCGTGCTGTGTACCGCTTTGAAACGGTTGAAACTCTACTGGTTGCTCGACGTCAGTGTGGTGCCCAAAACATGCGTAGCATAAGGCTGCAACTCCACTTTAAAAGAGAAAGTGACCAGGGCTTCGTCTGAGTTGTCCAGACTGCACAGTGAGCCAGGTTGCACGTGCCTTTCATTTATGGCTAGCAAATTTAACGAAAAACCCGTGCATTACACTTGGGCGACACTTAAGTACATCACGTTGCTGACGAAGTCTTCTTGCAGCGTCGGCCCTCACTTGCTGGTGGTGGCAGCCCGTGCCTGACTGCACGTACTCGTAAGGCGCGGCTACACTGGGTTCATATGAGGCTTACAAGACCCTCACTTCAACGACTATTGTGCGTCACTGAAACGATTTTATCATACCAGGTCGACAACATTGCAACCGACGAGCGCGAGTTGTACTGCTACAGACTTTCTTGTCGACGGCACCGGCAGAATCAGCATGCCGACCATCGTTCGACCAAACCCCTTGTGATCAGCCATCAAACAGACAACACCATAGCGACAGCATCTTCGCTTGTATATATAATTATTCATCCTCAAAATGAGTCAAACACACCTACGAAGTTGAAATGCACAAGCTATAACCCTCTCAAGCCGTGGCCACGAAGTTTGAGCCAATGTTGGTCCTGTTCAGCAAAGGTTAACCTGGCGCCGTCGAGTTCATGCACCCACTACCGGCAGACTTGAAATGAAATGTAAGCAGTTAGGTTGAATGAAACTGCTTTTATAGTTCAGTTGTGCCCTTAGAGATTTGAAATCAACTACACTTCACTTCGCACGGCACGTACCCAATAAGCGGTAAGCGGCGACACAGCGCTGTGCCAACATCTGTATGTCACCGCACCTGTAGGCTGTCGGTCGCATTCGCTACATACGTGGATGGGTCTGTAAGTGTTGCTTTGCCGACACATTTCTCAATCTCAGAGATGCACTGTTTCCCTCTGCGTCACGCGCAAACAAAAGACTGTATTCCGTATACAGCAGCATAAACAACCGCCTTACTCAGTTATACCAACGCCATGTGAGCGATTGCATCCATGCATTCTCGTGAGAGAACACAGCCTACAAATGAGCCCTTATGCAAGCACAGTTTTCTCTAATAATCCTCTATGGCACGCTAAAACTGTAAATATTGTTACATTGGAAGACACCGACGAAAAGCTATTTACAAGTATATTTACAAGACAATACTCCACAGTTGGCCAAGAGGCAACAGCCCACGCTGGCTTCCAATCGTCGTCGTCTTCTTACTGCTCGGCTCTTCATCATTAGAAATACTATACCGTAGCACTATATGATGGAGTTGAAAAAAAATGAGAATCAAATAAATTAACAGCCGGTGATATGGTATCTGGCATGTACTAGCCATGTTTAAACGGTTCGGCCACTTATATTGAATCGTCTCAGGGTGCAACAACATGACACATATGCGCAGATATGCATGTTTTGCTAGGTTTTGACACTTTCATATCAGCGATGCACCATTTCCACAATATTTGACGATAACAACGATATGCACCTGTAGACGTCGACGTAAAGAAGTACACCGCTTTGACAAATCCGACGCAGAAGGCTGTTCTCGAAAACTTCTTGAATATGCAAAATGTCTAAATAATGTGTAAAAAGAATACAAAAAGCGATGTCCAAGTGCAGAAATCAGTGACAAATTCCAAGGCAGCCGTGTTGCCAAACGGAACTTAGCGTGCCTTTATCGACCGTACTGTTCGCAGAACAGCGCACTCAGGCCTGCTCACCCAGTAGTCGGTGAGTGCTACATGGCTTCCAGGAATGACATGCTTTCCCAAAGAAACCATTAATAATGATTAGCAATCCATGAAACAAAAAAATCGGCGCGCACTCAACGTGGGTGCAGGTACACAAATCAACTGGTGAAAGCCCCGGAATTCTTCCAAAACGTTTCCAGCGGCATGCGGCAGAGGTCAGCATAGGAAAATGAAAAAGGCGGATTGTGTGTGCGAGTCGCAAGTGCACGTTTGTGAGGTGACACCAGCACAATGACGACCACGTTCAAGAGGATTGTATGGCAGCAATGGCATGCTTTCTATGTCGGCCGTACAGCACGCTTGCGGTATGGTGATTGTTGGGTTCTATATAGATAGTAGGTAAGCGTAAGCAAGAGAAACACAGATTGTTATGTCATCAGTGACTATGTGTCATATATAATCATACATAGCTATGGTTACGTCATGTAGTGCATGTTAAAACCACAATTGCATTTGCACTCTGGCAAAGAAATGTTAAAACATGATTAACATAGGCGATCATGAGGCCATACGATGTCAAAAAGTTTCTATGTAACCTAACTGCTACGAGGAAAGTACAGGGGATAGTGGGCCGGTCCCAGAGAAAGTGCAGTTTACAATACGGCCCCTCTATGTGCCAGCTGTCACAAAGAAAGAAAACGAGAAAGTGACATAGGGCACATGTACCAGGTGTTTCAAAGAGCTGGCTGTCTTTGGAACAAAAGAAGCGTGTGTGCGATTGTGTCTTAACGGTTAGGGCACCTGGCTGCTGTGTTTGACGGCAGAGGTTCAATTCTAGCAGCGGTCACGCATTACTTTCTTTTTATTAAAGTGAGGTGAGACAGGAACCTACCTACCTACCTACTGGGAGGTGCCAAGAATGTGGCAAAGAGTGCTTTGTGTCAAAAGTGCCTGGCCTGTCTGTCATTTTTGTGTTTGTGCTATAGCGATTCGCCCAGAAGCCGGGCAGCAAATATCTCTAAGAATATTGGAAATTGTTGGTATGTTGTGGACCTTGCAAGTTACCCAAGAGCACAATTGCTGTGTTTGATAATATGAATTTTGATAAGTTCGCTGGGGAATCCTTGTTTGTTCTACTACCTAAAAGGTAAATAAAATAATAATAAAAGAAATACATCTGTTGCTGAAAATTTTGGTTGTCTACACTGCCTGTTGTAGCACTTAGAGCAGGCAGCCGGCTTGTCATGCTTGTAGCCACATATTGAGGTTATTTTACTTTTCTGTATTTCTCACAGAATGGTTTAACGTATGACAGTATAACCAAGATGCGCTACTTGGACCAAGTGATCTCAGAAGCTCTTCGCTACTACCCAGTGGTTGTTGGGTAAGCATTATTCTAGGCAGAAACTGCCTGAAAAAATATATTAGTATGCATTAAATGTTGCTAGACAACACGAACAAGGTTTCAACCTTAGTCTCTAAATTTAAACATTTATGTAATGAACAAAAGTATAAGGGATAATCAAATATAACAAAATAACTTTAAAATGTTTGTCACTCATATCAACACGCAACAAATATATACTTAATTTGAATATAGGATAATGCCACGTTATCGTGACGGTGAAAAATTAGATCATGACACAATGGTGAGTCGAGAAAACCAACTCTTTATTGAGAAAATTCGTGCCCACAAAAACAAGTTACACTTGGGTAGAACAATAGTGATGAGCACACGCATCGATCGTAAAAATCTGATCTGCAGATCAGGGGCGTTGGCTATGTATGCATGACGGTGAAGATTCCCCAGTAATCACTGGCAATCACATGTGTTTCAGAACCTACAAGACTATTCGCATTGTGCATAAAATCTGATTACTCCAGGTTCAGTGACAACGATAGGCAATAGACAGAATTGGCAATAAAATTCGAGAAAGTTCGAGTGTATGCAGGCACACCTTGCGCCAAACGATAACTTTAGTACTTGTTAGCAGGTGAAAAGTGGTCCCCGGAAAAAGGGGCAAACACTATATGTGTGTCAATATAATGGCAATTTCTTGTCCGATGCAACTTTGTGATAATGAGGTTCAACTGAACTCGTTAAATGCTCTTAACAACTGTGAACCAGGTTTCAGCAAAGCTGTCTCAAGAATCTTCCCAATTTTTGGACAATTTCATAGATTGAAGAGCATTGCAGAATTCGCTCATTTCATAAAGTTCAGTATTCAGACACTGTTCATTGGCATTGTGGTTGTGATTCAGACTGCGCTCTGAGTTAAATCCAGGCCTCCAGTCATGTGACAACATTATACTAACAACACTATGAGGTCACAAGCGCCAACGTACATGTCAATGAGATCCTTACTCTTGCAAAACAAGGTGAGCCTGTCAGAAGAATGAGTAATGATGACACAGTAGTATGAGATTAACTTGTCACTAAACGTAGGAGTAAGTGCAAAAAAGAGGGATGGTCATGACCATGCTTAGACATAAGAAAAGGAAGCCACAACAGCAAATAACTTTTTCATTGCTGGGAAAATATGGCCGTGAACACTATTATTTGTGCTCATGATCTGATGAGAAACATCCTTTACTTGTTTTTGTATATATACTAATGGTGATTTCGTTTTCCATGCATGGTGTGACTGTGATAATCTTGGGGTGCATATGTTGCCGTAGATGTCGATTTGTGCTTAATACCATTAAATAATTTCAACTAAATTCATCAACACGAACACAAGGTTTGAAAGATTTGTGGAATGCAGGCAGCAGTGAGCACTCTTTATTTAAAGCAAAGCGGGAATTCTGTGCTGACCTAATTTTTCCAAAATTGAAATTTAACTCAAAGGCATTTAGGAAGTATGTTAGAATTTCAGAAAGGAAACATGAAGGCAATTGTGCAGAAGGATTATGTGAGTTAAACTTTTTTAAACAACAATTTATGAGCCGCGTAATGAAAACTGACATGAGAATACATTTGATGTAAGCATTTATTGATTACATGCTGATATCGGCAAATAGGATGATAGATTTACTTTGTTTTGTCTGATAATTCAACATAATTGTGTTTGTTGTATTGAAGTGTGATCGTATAGCTGGTGTGAAATTGACAAATTATATATTGATGACTACATTTGGCATAGATTATTTTTTATTGTGATGAGAATTAAGCAGTCTTTTTAATGCTTAATGCAATGTGAAAATTTGTCAATATATACCGTTTTCATCCTCTTTCCGCATTTATGAGACCTGACTGACTCCTTAGAGAAGCGAACTAGTCGCTAAATGTTCTATGTTCATTGCCTTCTAGCCACTTTTTCTAGGGGTGCACACCATCTTGGTTAAACAGTTCATATGAGACCATGGTGAAATTGGCATTGCAGTAATGACCAAGTGCAAATATGTTTGCTTTATTTGTTGTCCTGCCACCATTTTTGGCCAGAAAGAAAAGTGACATGAATGCCATGGTAGCTGTGCTGATTTGATAAAGGCTTAGTGCACATTATCATAAAAAGAAAAAACATGATTGAACTTGTGCACTGGAATGCACAGGGAGCCTATACACTGTTTTATACGTAGCAGGCAACACTGCGAAAGCTACGCATGTAGTGTGGTCATGGAAGTCTTATTCTGCATGTTTTTCAATGCAGTTGTTTTTTGATCTGCGACACTTTTTACAATATAACCACTTCATGTACATTGTTAGAATTACAACTTTCGGCTGTAAGGTTACTTCAAATCACATCTTATCTTTGTGCACCTTTGTGCTTGTAGCGTGCAACACCTATGCTTTAGTCACGAACACGAGTGGCATACATAAAAATAGAAAATAAGTTTATATAGAATTAAAACATTATGTGTACATATGTATTTGTTTCACGTGTGACACGCTATAATGCACAGCTTTTTGGTTGCAAGTACGGGGCGTCAAAAGAGCTCTCCGTAGTATTGCTCGCTACGGATCAAACAGAGCATAGCTATAGTTAGCTATCATGTGTAAAAAAAACTGCAGAATTTAAGGTGAGAAGCAACAAGATATGCCAAATTTGTTAAAAGATAAGAAAAGTTTAAAGGCAGAAATGTAGTGCTGAAATTGGAAGTGCAACTGCATTCTCAACATGCGTATGTCACCTACGACAGGTTCATAACTAGAAAGTGTGAGCAGGAGTATGAATACAAGGGCATCAAGATTCCCAGTGGGATGTCCATATTGGTGCCAGCTTACCAAATTCACCATGACCCCAATCTGTGGAATGAGCCAGAGGCATTTGATCCTGACAGGTAGGACATTTATCCCCACAGATGCATGAAAAGTGTTTCGGCATGAATTACTTGAATCTTGCCGTTTGTATCGGAAAGTGAGGTGTCTCCCTGTGCTTGGAATAGATGTGTTGCCAGGAATTCATTTGGTGCTTTGTGGCCAGTTTATATTGTGCACTGCTCTCATACACTTAAATTGCACATCGGGCTGATGCTTCCTTCGGAGGGATGCAAATGCCACACCTGCACTCCGATGAAGAGGACAATGCAAGTAGGCATAAGCCCTTTTTATGGTGCTGTGAAGGTGAAGTGAAGAAGTCGCAGTTGCACTCAATACTAAAAAGGCAACTTGCCGCTGTGCCTTCTAAATAGTGCTGTACGACCCCTGTTTTTGACGTTGCGACAATATCTTTCATTTAGTATATTATAAACACTACAGTACGTTAATTGCATTGTCACTAACAGCTTATTTTAAATCAACTGCAGGACAAAAGCATTTTTCAACTATCCCTAGCCATACCTTCCTTGCATTGGCCAACACGACTCTATGTCTCCATCTATCCTAATCTTATCACTTCATTTAATCTTTCACCACTCTCATCTGTGTTTTCCCCTTGTTCGGCAGCAATTTCGTTTCAGTAATCTGTCCCCAGTTACCTGTTGCATACAGATCATGTGACTTGACAAGCTGCACTTCTTCCTTATTATGTTAACTTGAATATCGCTGATGTTGTTTATCTTAAATCAATACTACTTTCCATCTCATAAAAGGGAGACTAACGATAAAAATAATTTCACCAGTATTAGTAAATTACCTTACTAAAAAACCAAAAGAAAGGCCTTCTTACCCTGCGAGGAAGCTCGGTATACAAGAAAAGACGCAATAACACAAGACAAGTGGCAACACTGCCTTGTAGTTTCTGCGCCAGCTAGCCACAATTATATGAATTTTTGATCGTGTCCACTCGGGCCTAGTTAATTCTTTATTGGTAAAGGTGGACTAAATTGCAATATAAAGATTCCAGAGACTGAACTTGTGAACGCATGTGAATATTCTTTTTTCTTACAAGCGAGTTTTAGCAGTTTTTAATCACTTCTCTTATTACTGTGCTACCCTGAGCATTCATTGTAGAATTCAGCACTTGCGTCATGTATGACCCAAGGATGTTTTCAACGCTTCACAGTTTAATCCTTTCATACACAATTTAATCCAGTTCATACTGAAGGCATGCTATGTGATACATTGTGTGACAATTTGTATTGACCATGACACTAAATAACGTTAAAAGAGCAAAAGCCACATTCTCTGCCTTGTTGCCATCAATATAGAAACTTCTAGGACGTGTTATAAATGTTTAAAAAAAATTTGAGTCGATAACGCTGTATTGTCACGTAGTAGTGATGGTGAATATAACAGCTGTAGAAGTGTGAATGACAAAACTAACTTTTTATTGGGTGAACTTGTGCCCACAAAAGCAAGTTACACTCGGAGCACTGCAACAGTGGCGAACACGGTCAGCGATCAAAAAAATCTGGTCTACCGGTCAAGCACTTAGGCATACACGAGTCATGGAAGGTTCCAGAGTAATCGGTGGTGCCCGTGTGTCTTCCAGAAAGTTCTACACAATTTGTGTCGCACATGCAATCAGATTACACAAGCTTCGGTGACAAGAGACAGCAGCAAGAGCTGTCAATAACATTCGAGAAACGTTTGATAAATGCGGGCGTGCCCCGCACTGAGCGATAACGTTTTTCGGACGGTGAAAAGCGGTTTACCCGAAAAAGGTGTACAAGTACACGCGTCAGTGTAGACTCGTGTAAGGGCCGCACTATTTTTTCACAATTTTGAAGAGGAGCTGCGCTTACATGTGACCGAACCTTTTGGTCCAAATGGTGCCCCGACATCTACTGGGCACCACTGATCCCAGAATGTACCATTGCATCGGAGGTCAACGCGCAGCTCTCGCCATCTAGTAGGGGCTTACGGAAGTGCGGAGCAGCATGAAAAAATTTCTATTGCGCGCGCACTACATCAGGACAATGAGCGTGATAGCTTCTCCAATATAAATTTTTCCTTTCAGATTGTGGGCTGCCAAGTTAAGATGCAGCCTTTACACAGGTGCAGCCCTTACATGAGTCTGTACGGTAGCTGTGTTGACAGACGGTATTTGAAAAGAATTTTCTGGTTTCTGCTCTTTTATTCTTTGTTTTAGATTAGCGGATGTTTTTACCGATGTGCTGCTTACTGCAGAAGCTCCATTAGTCAAACTTTGTGTTGTTAATAGCATTTGTGAGACCTTGTGGTCTTTTTGCTATTACGTCGTTTAAGTGGTATGTTAAGCTTCATTGCTAAAGTTATGGCTATTAGATTGCTATTTGCAACATATGAAAGTGACACTACCTTCTTGCATAGTGTCCAGCATGTTGTGAAGCAGAGATTGTATTACAAGGCACCACTGAAATGATTAAGTGATAATTTGTTTTGGTCAGTGCATATAACTGAGTATGAGAGCGCAGTACAGTATAACTTTTTTTTTCTATGGTGGTCGTCATGAATGACTGTTAACTGCTCAGTGCCTGGAATCTACATTCACATATTTATCTGTAACCTTACGGTCAGTGGCATTGCAGAAGTTCGTTATGTGTAAACAAGAAAGACAGTGCCAGTGATGAACCTTTAATAAAGAAGGGGTGGCTTGCAGGCCATATATGAAGTGCCATGAATGTGGTCCATGTGCCAGTGTGCTTTTCTTAGTTTTGTGCTAGACATGTGCATGTGTAGGGTATTTCAAAATTGTTACCATCTTTTTGAACTTCGTCGCACTTAGGAATGAAATTGGTGTGATAGTTGTTGTGAGACAGCTGTTTCGTATAGTAAATAGCAGAGGCTGTATGTATTTCTTGTTGTCGTGCGTCTTCATTTGCTGCCACAGGTTCAGCTCAGAGAACAAAGGCAAGATAGAGCCAATGGCATACCAGGCATATGGCAATGGACCACGAAATTGTGTTGCCATGCGATTTGCTCAGCTAGTGCTGAAGTTCACTTTGGCGAAGATGCTTTCTACTTATAAGCTTGTGCTGGATCCTGACAGGCACAAGGTAAGCCTTTCCATATTTGTGGCATGTAACTGGCTGCTTGGCTTATTGAAGCCTCTGTCATTAAGTAATTTTTTTGGGAAGGCTTTTTTGTCTTTGTATCCAAGATTGGTCACTAATTCAGGCCTCACTATATTTGCACATTAAAAGAAACTCATTCACTGCAGTCAAGCAAAAACAAACTTTTAGGACTGATTTGCGAACCTAATTGGGCACATTACCACAGAGGCTGCAAGCTCTTTTGAGTTTCTTGCCCTCAGTGCAGCCATTGCTCCATACGGAGGCATGCAAGGTGGTTATGTCAATGAAGCATAAAGTGAAGTTTAGCCATAAGAGGCTCACACATGTAAGATGCATAAGAGTCATGAAATATTTATATAGTAATCAATTTAATGTGTCCAAGCGTTGACACAGGAGTGAGGGGAGCACATATGTTGGTGTATGCTGCCTGAAAAAACACCAATCCAAGGCAATGGCCAGGCTTTCATTGAAAAATGGATATGGTTCTAACTTGCCGCTGCATTGCAAGGCCTGCGGAAATGAGGATGAACGGGTATGTGAAGCGAGGCTTCATAATACGACAATCATGTATAAAAGTAAAGATTCTGTTGCGCGTGAATTGTTGGAGGCCAATGAGATTAAGAAAAGAGGGGACAACTGTGTCAGTACCCCGTCTTTGAATATATACTCAAATGAAAGCATGTTTTTAGATAAGCTTTATATTTAGATTAAGCGTGATTCCCTATATCTTCAGTGTTCTCGCACGTGCGCATTCACATATTCAGTCTCTCGCTTTTTTCATTCTCCTCTCCTCATGGCTATATAATCAGCCACTTGTCATTTCAATAAACAGTTGCAAGTAGCGCCTTGTCCTGTCTGTTTTTCTTCTAGTGTGCTGTCACTTTTTGGCGCTTATTCTATTGAAAGCTATGTACCAACTAGCCCCACAACGTGTTTTACTGCAGATTTTCCTTGTCTGCGGCAACACAGTAAAAAAGATGTAACTTTCTCTGCAATGGAATGATGGCACCATTGATTAACAAGCAGCACGTTTTGCCTTGTTTTTTTAATTGTGGTGACAGAAGGTGCCACCATTCCATTGAAATGACATTGTGTGCTGCCTGAGTGTGACCACAGGCCTCTTCATCTCTTGATATCAAGAACAAATCTTAAGACTACCAAAAATAATGTGCGAACTTTGCTGCTGAGGTCAGATAAAGCGTAGTGAAAGTCTACTAGGCACAAATGCATTAGAAATTGCTAACTGTTTGGCCTGAAGCAGGTAGGCTTGGGCAGGCCAGGCTCCATCATGTCAGGCGAGTATTTAATTTTTTTTTTTTGTATCCATGCAATGAAAGTATGCATGAGATCTTGCCGAAAACCGCTTCCGGGGTAAAAATGTAAGGTTCTTCCCAAGTCTCCTTGTGTGCGCTTCCAGGAATGCTCTGTTGGTGTTTAATAGACGGCGTTTCATTTGCCTTCCTAAAAAAAGCTTTCGTCTTACTTTTTACTGTGCTTTGCACGATTGCATGGCCATAGAAATTACTTTCTCTTGCTATCTGAAGCCATAAGAAGGTTACATGAGTGCGGTTGTTGTGGAATTTAGGGGGACCTGAAGATAGGTTCATCATTCACATTGGCTTATCCATTGGAGGGTGTGTGGCTGAAGCTGCAAGAAGTTCATGAAACCTAATCAAGGACCGGCCTGTTTGTAAGTATGTTTTTGTGTTGTGTTACTGGTCCTTCAGCAAGAAACTGAAATTATGTGCACGAGTAAAGATAGAATTGTAAAGTGACTGTCATAAAAAAGGAAATTTGAGTGCTTTCTTGTGTCAAAACATTGTGTACTATGAAGCCGGAGTTATTGCAAAATGTGTGTGACCTGGTGGCATATGACCTCAGTGCTGGTAAAGTACACCACTGCTTGTGATGATGTTTTGAGTTTACCCAGGACTAGCAGAGGCCTAATGAATGCAATGCCAGTAATGCCATGCAATGTTTTCATGTATTACATTAAGTGGCTTCACAAAATCCATACTGTGACATTTCTATTTGAATACTCCAATATATTGAATGTATCTTCTGCAGCTTTTTTTTTTTACGTTCAGGTTCTCAGACCTGGAAACCTGAAACTTTTTACCTGTTGTCTTTCAGCTACATGTAAACAGAGGGCCAACAGAGAAATGCGTGATTGCACAAACAGTGTTCATATAGATGACAATGGCAGAAAATTATAAATGCTGCTCACCAAAGGATTCAAGTACAATAAATTTTGCAGAATCTAAGTCATACTTTTGGGGTCCTGTTTTCTTTGTGATGCTCCTGGTTTCTGCCAGGCCAGGTGCTGTTCCTGTTGCGCAGCGGTAGTTGCCTCATGTGCTGCGTTGCGTCATGTCGCACCCACCTAAAACACTATTGGGGGAGCTCAAGCATAATGCCATACCTTTATATAGGTTTAAATGCTGCGCGTTCGGCCAAAACTGCCTCTTTTAATAGTGAAGCTCTTCTTTACGAACATTGCTGGGTTTCGTGGTCGGAGGCTCTGCGTCCTGGCTGTTCCCCTGCCGAATAGGCCAAACAAACACCGCAAAGCGCACGCCGCTGGGTTCCTTGCAGTGCTACTGGATGGCGTTCACCTCCATGCCACTGGTCACTGGCCCCCATGAAGCCCTTGGGTTCAGCGAGAGCGGAGGGAAATAAACATGTCCACAATAGAGATTAAAACAGGCGATTGGAAGATTGGTGGAAGAAAAGTAGGGAAATTACAAAAAAACGGAGGCGTCCAAAAGCAAAGTTCACATCAGGGGTTCAGAAAGTTTGGTTATGGGAATTCATTGTGTGTTTTTTTTCTTTTCTAACATAGGTAGGACATTAGGCAGTATATTAAGAGCTTAATGGCGCAATTCACTGCCCCGTTCCAAAGGGGACGCTCATGGCATCCATGCATCCGTCCATCCGCGCCGGTGCTGGCACTGCGGGTGAAAGAAAAAACAAACAAAGCTCGCATTTGCAGCTGTATGGTAATGAAAGAGTAAACGCTTCTTGCAGATAGAATGTATTTGAGTTGTGCCACGTACCTACATAATATGCGCATGCTGCGTCTGAAACCATGACACGTTCAAGGCGTCTGTCGTACCCGATTCTAGCAACCCTAGTGAGGTCAGCAATGGTGTTCCGTTCATTCGCAGTCTCCGCAATCGTGCCTGACCGTGCTTGTTTCTGCCGTCATAATCAGCTTCACTCGACACTGCATTTCTTTGTTTGTGTGTATGTAGAGTGGTAGTTGACGTGCGCAGCATCAATTGAAGTGGTGGGCCGATCATGGTGGCGTTCTGTGCAGCCTACGGTTGCACGAACACCAGCGGCCGCGACGATGTTCCGGTGTTCCATTACTTCCCGCAAGACAAGAAGCTTTCATCTAAGTGGTAGGCTGCTGTGAATCGAAAGAATTTCAAGCGCTCAAGAACAACAGTGCTGCGCTCTAACCACTTTCGTGACGACGGTTACTACCAGAGTTTATTAATAATGCGTAAATGAGTGAGAGTACGACTTCCTGCTAGCAGGCTTTCTAAACGCAGCGCGAAAAGGTCGAGGCAACGAACACATACAGACGGGACAGGTGCGGGCGGACGGATGGTAACTGGTCTTGGAAGACCTTATGAATACACAAACTCGTCCAAATCTGGATTTTGATTTACTGCTAGCTCCTTCGTGTTAGCACGTTGAACAGAAGGTGCATGTTTATCAACCACCCTTGACACAGGTTTCGACGCAAACCGCCGTTAATTTGCTATTGGCACATGTGAAACAGCCTACATGCAGCTACCATAACCCAGTGCAAGTGTAAAATGTGCATGTGTTTGAAAGCCAGCGCAGGCCAGGACGCTGCGCTCCCCCTTCTCTCGCGCACAGACAGAAGCCGGCCGTCTCACGTAGCCAACGCTACGAGTAGCGTACGTGCGGATGGCGCGCTGATGAAGGTCACTACACGTGCTGCATGAGCCGGAAAACGTTTCCCGCATGTAAACCGTCTGTGTAGATTGCCGGCCGCTTTGGGGCAGCGCACAAATGCCGACAATCGCATCCCTGTTTACGTTCCACGAGGAGGTATGTAGGAACACAATTAACAGTACAGTTGTTTGCCCGGAAACGAACTCACTGGATTGCTGAACGCAACTTTGCAAAAAACACTCACCAAAGAACATTTCTGACACGAGGAGATGTTAACAATTCGCTTCCGTTCCCGTCGAAACCACTGCTCGCTACCAGAATCTTTTTCTTCTTCGAGAAGTCAGTTCCTCGCAATCGGTTTGTACATGTAGGGAGCAACGCCGAACTCATCGGAGAAACGCAAGCTCTCGAAATTTGCCATTATCCTCTCAGCAGAACAACAGCATCAAACCACCTTGCACCGTGGTTTATGTGTAGCGGCAGCGGTCGGTCCGGACGAACACCATTGTTGACGTCATGAGGTGCCTGACCAATCACAGGCACAGACGTGGCGGGCGAGCTGCCCTGAGTCTGCTGCTGCACTTTTCGTACAAATAAAATATGTTTGCGCTTTCTTTCGCTCAATTTCGATGCGATATTCGAATTCCGAGGGTTGAAAACCATTACGTACAGCTCTTCACTCATTTTTTCTGAAAAACCCTTCAGCTTCCCTTTAAGAAAAGGCTCAGTATAATTGGTGTGCGCCCGTGCCTGTGTGTATGTGGTGTACAAGCGTGTACTTGTGTTTTGACTCTTTATCCACTCACACAAAGCTTCGCTGTATATATTTTCCAACTCGTTGGATCTACTTCATTTTGCAGAGTGAGCTGTTATGGGTTCGCTCCAATAGCTGCTTCGGTTGGTGATGGTGTCTGGTGCCATCAGTGTCCGTAGCAGCTATTGCTGGGAAGGAGAAAAAAAAAAATACCCAGTTCCCGCTGAAACTGAATCCAGGTCTGCTGCGTGGGAGTCAGCTACTGTACCACTGACCCACGCCAGTGCTTTTCTTTCATGGTATTTATTACAGTAGCATGCAACCCGACAAAGCATTCATCAGTTGTGCATATTCATAGAATGAAAGGCACTATGACAGTTACACATAGAAACGGCAGTGATCATACTTTGGGTGGAAACGTTGGTTCCACTTTAGAATGGTGGTAAGGATAGGCACCTCACCAAAATGGGGCACCAGTTTGGTTGAACACCAAGTCCATCACAAACATGTTTTAGGTGAACAGTCATAGTACTATGTTCAGTTGTCTCCGGCACATCGCAAAGACGACAGTTAACAGAAGGGACAAAGATACCCATTTTCTTAAGCCATGTTTTTTACCAGTATGGTTTCACTATAAAGTTTATAAAAGAATGTTTTGCAGCAAGGGGATTTATGCATTTTACGAACTCCTTTTAGTACATCATGGCTTGTCCATTTAATGTGTAGTGATCGGTGAAATGGAGGCCGAAAAAGCATGGATAGTAAATCTTTGTGTAACGTTTTACGGGACATGGATGCCAATCAAGTCCAGCGGCTTAAAGCAAGTGGCTATCCTGCACAACTGCTGTCATCCTTAGCGGAAGTTTTATTCTAAGAGGCTCGTTCTCCCAAGAAACAGCGCAAAGCGGGTGATGACCTAACCAAGACTGTTGCGATCCTGTATATACAGAAAGTGTCCCATAGCATCAAGAAAGCCGCAGGCTGAGCCGGTCGTGTTTACTGCGCCTAACAAGTTGGGAAGGATGTGCAAAAAAGTCAACGAAAGCCGGACTGTGTAATAAGCAACATGTCGCCAAGCCTGTAGATTGCAGTACCAATGTAGTGTATGCCATTCCCACCTCTTGCGGCTGCACTTACATAGGACAAACAGGACGTTGTAATAATGAATGAACGTGAGCATGCGCACTGTGTCAACATTAAGACTGGCAGTAATCTGGCTGTTCATTGTGCCAAGTGTGGCTGTTCACAGCTCCTTGACGACACACGTGTGTTGAAAAGGTACAGCGATCAGCTGGCCAGAGAAATCTTTGACGCATTTTCAATGTGTCAGTTAAGAGCCACCTGTGTTAGTTCCCCTTCCATAGCACTTTGTGATAAATAACTTCAGTTCTTTAGAAGTTAATCAGTTTGGCCTGTGTCCACCGTGTTATGGTTACATTGAAATTTATAATCTTACTGACGCATGCGCAGCAGGAGTTGACCGACGATGATTCGCCTTCCCCTAATTCTTTCACTCTCTCTATGCCCGTTGCGAATTGTATATATTTGCGCAGGCTTCAATAAAGGTGTTGTTGGCAGTCAGCGCTCGTCCTGTGTCCTCCCTTGTCCGTGTTCTTAGGCGCTGTTTTAAATATGAATAATCTATTAGCGCGCTGGCGCAGCCAGGCGCCTGCGATCACGCGTTTGGAAACGCGTAACTTGTCTCGCCATTGTTTCGCGATGACGAGTGGCAGCACGATGGCCGCATAACCAGAAAATGCTGGCTCCACCGCAATCGAGAGTTCATGTAAGCATAAAATGGCTACCGGCAAAGCAGATTGGTTGGAGATGATACTAGCCACAAGCTTAAAACGGGTGTAGTGCGTGTTCGCAACGGCACACCCCACCTCACCACATCGCCCCACGCCATACTGTGCACTGGTATATGGACGCACTAGTTTCCTGTCACAGACAGAACCTCATTGCAAGTCTCCTTGGTCAAACATCCATCCGCAGTGCGTCGGACGGTACCGGCTAGGACGCGTCGCGGACCTCGCGGACTGCTGGCGTTGAAAAGAGCACTGGCAGCTCTGTCTCAGCGCCAAAAGATGACACTCAAGTATATAGTACCCTATATATGCCTTTTAAACCTCGTTAATGCAAATGACAAATAAAACTCCAGCATACTAGAAGTTACAGCCTGAGTAATATTGTGAACAAATATTTGGAAGAACTCGAAAGCAATATTTTTGTAACTTGTTTGGCAAGTAACTGGCGTATGGAACGCGGTCTTGACTGGTTGCCCAAATGATCTCGTTTTGTTCTCGGAACTTGCCTGGATGTTCTTGTTTGAGTGCCCGGTAACGGATCTGGTTTTTGGCTTAACGTCACTTGAAGGTCGCCAACAACGGGAGCTAAAAGCATCTCATGCTTAAATATCGAAAAAGGCCTATACAGTTGCGTGGTGAACTGTCACGATGGTGACAACAAAGTCGCAGTTTCGTCGGAAAGGCGAATCATCGATTGAGATAGCAAATTAGTGGACAGCTATACGAAGTATGGATAGTAGTTTTGTCGACCGCATAAACATGTTAACGTAGGTATACTAACTAAATTAACAAGCATGGTGTCACGCGCGCACAAGCAAGCATGAAGACATCACACTCGATGACCTCGGAAACTCGCTGTCAAAATGTTGGAGTGGGGAATCGCGGCAGCAGCAGCAAGCGCATTGACCTTCGCGCTGCGTCTCGGCATCAACGCGAATTAAGCCGCAAAAGCACAGCGCGCAGCGGACTCTGTCCCCGTCGCAGATGACTTTCGAGGTATAATGGCCCGCGTGGGCGCACGCCGCCGCCCGGGCCGGCCTGAGTAACACGCTCCCCTACCTACCCTCCCCTCGGATCCTTGCACGTGACGGAAGACGGCTCGTTTCCTCTCCGCTTTCCTTGTTTGCGTGCGCGAGATTTAGCCACGATCGCAGGCTAACCCTCGCACACTTTCACTCGCACATACAGCACATGGCGCCCGGCGACGATTTTGATCGCCCTTGCACTTTAAACGGAATCTCACGGGGACGGCAGAAAGGCACCTGCAGTGTCTATGTAATTGTTATCGCAATAGAACACCCGGGGTCTGCAGCCGTCTGTGAACGTCTACAGATTCCTGGGTAAATGGTATGATAAGGAAAGCAGGTGGGCATGATGCGTGGATCGTATAGTTTTGATTTTGTGGTTCGAATGCGGGCGTCAACACAGGGTGGCTTGCCTACGCCGTTGTAGCACCTGAAACGTGGTGGCTGCCCTGTGCTGTACCGGGGCGTCGCACTAAGCCGAATAAGCGGACCCGCGGCGTCGTCCGTCTCTATCGCCTAGAGTCGCTTATTGGTAAGATGAAGTCGGAGGTAGAAAAACAAACAAACTAGGAGCGGGTTTATTTTCACATTGACAAATGACTCCATGCTTATGGGAGCACGCTATATATGGACGTTCTACATGATGAAATCGAAGCACACATACCGGGGTACTTCACATGTCTAAGCATACAGCATCCAAGATGTCCGATTTTAAGCCGTCGCTTTCGCTAGGGCAATAGATGAGTCAAATCGATGAACTTATCCCAGATAATCGGAAAAGGTCTAACTCGTCGCAGCACTTCGCCCATGTTGTCGCACTACCACGCCGGACTCCTAACCTGATGTGCCTTCACATCAGGTTCGGATCCACGCCATCACGAAGCAATCGGGAAGCAGCAGTCGACGCGGTTTTCACGGTCGGACGTTGGCTCCTTGTAGCGATTAGCTGTCTCTCCGCGACGGTCAGCTTGGGCTGCTTGCAACGATTGCGGTTTCACACGAACATCACTAGATGTGACAGCCGCTCGACAAGCGCGTATAGGGTTTTGCAGACGAGCTCCACAATGACAGCGACGTCAATTTGCTTGAATGGAGTCTCTTGACCGCCTTGCAAAGCTGACGCACTTTCCCGATGGAATGCTGAGATTATCAGCTACCATGCGCGGTATCCTAGCGGAAGTAAACAGAAAAAAAAGCGTTATTTATGCTCGAACCGGAGCTTTACGATACTTTTCACTCTGGAGCGAAACCAAAAAGAGGAAAATTCAGAGCCCTTCCACTATGTTAAGATGGAAGACCAGCGGAGCTGTATGGTTCAATACCTATATTAAGTTCTGTATGGTGGTTGCGCCATATTGGTTGAATAAAGGCACAAACGTAACTTCATTGTTAATTGCCTCGTTTTTTATCTTGTTTTATATTTATTTCTATCTTCCTTTTCTTTTCACATTTCATTTTTATTTCTTTTGATTTTTCATTCTACACAGCTCTTGCCCCCGAACACATTTTTCATGGGAACCTAGCCATGTACAGCTTCGCTGTAAAAATAACGGTTTTCGGTTCAGGTTGGTCACCTTTTCTGGAGCTTTTCATTCTTGCATTACTCGTACTTGTGTCTCAACTTTGCTACCTCATTCGTAAGTGCACACTATCTTCCCGTGATTTTGAAAGTAGTAGCACCGTTAGTGCGGGTTTCAGCGCATTGCATCAGGGCACAGACTATGTGCCCAGTGACAACAAAGACGTCCTATGTGCATCCACTGCTACGGCATGGATATTGTATAGGCATGTGGACGTCTCTGACATGACCATTTGGCAGCTCTTCCTATGCCTTGCGGACAACTCTTGCATGTCCTCAAGGTACATCGCGGGGACATACTGCGTAGATTTTGCGGACATATGTCAGGGCCTTTCGCACAGTGCTTGCATCATTTATATTATACGGTCGCAGCGTGCACACGCTGTGTGACTGATGGGCGGAGCGCCCACGCATCAAAAATGGATGCATTGTGGGCACACGTTAACTGCGCACGCACGTATGCATAAGTGCAGCTTATTCCTCCTTCTATAGGCCTTTTGCCAAGCGCAAGCGGCTTATTGAAATATTTAAGCGTTCAGAGTAAATTGCGTCCGAAAACTCGTAAAGTGCGACGCACACACAAGCTTCGGACATGATAGCTTCGGACTGTAGCTCCAACATGTGCGAAAACATTCTGTGAGGAAGAAACTCAAAGACAGCATCAAATGCAGGGTGAAAATTTGGAGGAGGTTTAAGCTTCGCCTTTAAGAGTGGAACGTGATAGCATTCACAGATCCCTGACTTCTCACGCTTCCCCGCAACTGCAGCTTATGTAACCGTAATGTTTACCGGGAAACGCTGGCGGCGAACCCTATGTACGAAGGCGAGCCTTGTGGCAGAAGCGCGGCCTCTTGCCTGGGCCGCGATGCGGCGGAGGCGAACGCCATCTGGAGGTGTTGCAAGGAACTCCCGCTTTGTGGCCGTTGAGATTTGCGCGCGCAGATCTAGGAGGTCATGGTCGCTCTATAAGTTGTAGAAGCACTGGAAAAGGGGTTTGTGTTTTTTAGTTTTCGCGTAACAGAATGATGTTTTCTCGCATATTCAAATTACAATCCGACGCTATCATGTAGGTAGGTTGTATGTAAGTCGCACTTTACGAGTTTTCTACATACCTATATTAGCTTGAGATATTCAATTAGTTCAATAACTTCTTTGCGCCACATGGAGAGCCTAGGTACGTGCAATTGAAAATTATTTTTGTCGAAACGGCGTTCGACGCTGGACGCGGGCGCCGATACCAACTTTTCTGCGACACGGGGCCCTTAACGCAATCGCGTTAATATTCACGTGTATGCAAGGAAATGTAGCAATGAGTTGGAATCTACATACCGCATAACTTTGTGTTAGTGCAAAGATAGCCGAAACACGAGTAGACGCACGTAATAGCACGGCGTTAAGCGAAGTTGCTGACTACTGATGCATCATGGTTTCAGACGCATACGCAGCTACCGGTACTACGCGCACTCAGCAAACGTCGCAGATCGCCTTAAAGATGAGGCTCGCGCGGGCGCGCACTTTGGCCGCGTCGCAGACCGCCTTCAAGATATGGCGCCCGCAGGACCACGCCGTAAGGAGCAGCCGCCGGAGAGGAACGGCCTGCCTCCCTCCCTCGTCTCACTCCCGTGCTTCGCGCGCGACAGAAGAGGGCGCGCTTAAAACCCCTCGAACTTCGTAAAGTAGTGCCACGCTTTGAAGAATGCCGCCTCCTCCTCGCGCGCTCTGGCCGAGGCACACGCCGCGTCGCTATTGGCCGAATGGCGTCACGTGGGCCCTCGCGCCGTGAATCACCGCCATTTTTGCTCGAGAAGCGTCTACGGAGTGGCGAGGATTGCATGTTGGCGCCGCTGCTACGCTCGAGCAGTGTAGGCGGCGCCACGGTCGAGGAGGGAGCGTGAAAGAGAGGAGAAACGAGGAGGAGTGAAGGCGGAGGAGGAGGGTGTCGCTATACTTTACGAAGTTTAAGGGGCTTTAGGCGCGCTTCTGCCACGCCTTCCTCGCTCGTGCACACTAGATTGAGCCGCATTCGCCGGCTCACCCTCGGACGCTTTCGCTCACACATGCAGCATACGGCGCGCGGCGACGATTTTATCACCTTTGAACTTTATATGGAACCTCACGGCAACGGTAGAAATGCCCCTGGAGTGTCTACATAATGGCTATCACAATAAGAATCGTCTTAAGCGGGCCCTCAAACATTTTTCTAACTTGTCAGAAAGTGGCCTGGCTATTAAAGAGCGTAGGCTCACTGATATTATGCCGGAAAAATTTTTGGAATCCTAGTGCAAGAGGAGTTAGAGGTAGTTATCGCGCTCGACGTGCGCCTTTCTCTCTCTACTGTCGTCGCCCCATTGGCACGCTGGAAAATAAACATCCACCCGTTCGTAGCAATTGCTACGAACAGGTAGATGTCTGATTTTTCCTTTATTAATCACTTGTCCACCTTGTGGGTTTCCGCACAACTATTACATCAAACTCTTGCTTTGGCTTCGAGTTCTTGAAAAATTCAACTTCGCCCTGCCATCTGCTAGCTGCCTGGTTAGCTGAGATGGTAGAGCGGCTGCCTCGGAAAGGTGGTGGTCCCGGGTTCGAGTCCAGGACCAGGACGAAATTTTCTTCAACTGTGCAGCTTTTCTTTCGAGGAACCCGTATGGGTTTCCTTTGTAGCAATTGCTACGAACGGGTCGATGTATGATTTTCCCTTTATTAATTAACATTAGATTGTAAGAATGAGCGGGCTCATAAAGCGAGGATTTAGAGCGAAAAAGAGTTGCTTCAGTTTTGAAACAGTTAAAATGAAAAGCATTTCTAACTGCAGGGGCACATTTCTTCTAATGTTATGCTAGCTAAATTCACGAGAGGATGTACATTTGTTCCGGAAAAGAAAATACTTGTATCATCAGCATAGATTAGGTATTGGGCCGATGGTTCAACATTTACAATATCTTTAATAAATATAACAAAAGCGGCCCCCATAAGCTGCCTCGGGGAACTCCGTGTTTAACAGGTTGCATAGAAGACATACTTCTGCTCATCGATAGACATTGATGCCTGTTTTTCTAGTAGTTTTGAATTAGATTGAGGCCAACACCACGAATTCCATAACACTGCAGCTTTCCTATTAATGTTTCACGGATAATTTTATCAAAGGCCTCGGACATATCTAAATATATGCATAGTGGGAATTTATTTGTTTCAATATTTTAAAGGATTCAATTATTTCTGAAACAGTACAGCGCTTTCGGTTGAAAGACCTGATGTAAATCCACATTGCGGTTTTGTTATGACGGAATGTTTGCCAAAACATTTCGCCACTCTAAAACGAATACTTTTTTTCAAGTCCTATGGAGAATAGGGGAAGGATTGAAATGGGCCTGCAATTACCGAGTATATTTATATCATCACTTTTGTACATTACCGTCACTTGGCATTCTTCATATACTGTGGGAAAATGACAGAACTTTCAAGGATGGGTTGTAAATATGTGTCACACATGGGCTAAGAATATCAATAACAAATTTAGTCGTCTCCATTTTTAGACCATTTCTATCCTCAATGTTACTCATAATAAAGTTTTTAAATACTCTCAATACGTCATATTTATCAGTTGGCCAAAGAAATATTGATTCCTTGAGCGGCATGGATAAGTAGTAAAAGGTGCTATCTTGATGGGAGCTCTCAGTTGATTCCGTGCGGGGCTTCCCTTAAAAAAAATATGTATAGAAAGGTGGGCTCTTTGGATGCGTTGGTGAGGTAGCATGCAGGCGCCAAGCACGGTCGCGAAAATAAGGCATAAGAAACAGCGTTTATCTTTCTTCCTTTTCGTCAGTTCGTTTTGTGTTTCGTGTGTGTTCTTCGCGCATGCGATAATGAGAGTTTCCTTGTTTGCTTAATGTTAAAGCACGAATTTAAAGGCTGGTCGAAAGTTCAGGGTGACACTTACGACACACGCGCCATCCCACCGCGGTGGCTTGGCGGCTATGGTGATGAGCTACTGAGCACGAGGTCGGCGGGATCAACCCCTTGCCGCGGCTACCGCGTTTCGATGGTGGCGAAAAGCAAAAGCGCCCGTGTCCCTTGCATTGGGGGCACGTTAAAGAACCCCTGCTGGTAAAAATTAATCCCGAGTCCCCCGCTACGGCGTGTGTCATAATCATATTGTGATATTGGCACGTAACACCCCAGAATTCAATTCAAACGCGTCTCAGATTGTCGCTTTTTACTGCTTGACAAACACCGTCGGTTGCATATCTTTGAGAGTGCCGAGCGTTGGGTGCCCAGAGGCAACATGCTCTGAAGTGAGTGTCTCCGTGGCGCAGGTGAGGAGGTCCATAGAATATGGTGCACACCGAACAGCGAGTCTGTCTGCACGAGCCACTTTGATTTCATAAGGAGTGACGTGCTTTGTGAACACCTTTAACGTATGCCCTGAAGTCGTGGTTAAATTTATTTTCACAATGTTTACTTTTTTTCTTTATTCATTTTTTAAATAAGGACGTTTCATCACTCACTTACAAACACAATCGTGAGTTTTTCAGTTTTGTCGAAGAACCTTGTCGCACTGTCCGCTACTAGTCTTCACTGTAGCACTCTTAATGTGTACAAATAGAGCAAATATTGTCCAGAATACTCATGAAATCTGCATGGAAAGACACCAAACAGGAAACAAAGACGTTCTCACAGGATGTGGGAAGAGATCGCGCTTTTCGCTGGACACGCCTGTTGCTTATCCATGCGCTTCCTTCTTTCAAAATTACAGCGCCGCATATCACAGCCGCTGTCACTGTCATTTCAAAATAACAGGTATTCCTGGCGTGTTCGCAAAACAGGAATCTGTCTCATCATTAACGCATGTCCTCACTAGCACATTTAGGGTTTGCATATGCAGTACGGACTGTTCAGAATACCCATAAAATCTGCACGGAAAGACAGCAAATGGCTGAAAAAAAAATTAACTGCTTACAGGATGTGGCAAGGTATCGCAGTGTTCGCTTTATACAGCTGCGGTCTATTCGTGGGTTTCCTTATTTGAATTCCAACGCCGTTTATCACAGCCGCTGTCACTGCCATTTCGAAATAGCAGGTATTCATGGCGTCCTTGCGAAACAGGATATTGTATTATTATAAACTGTAGTGCGACTATGATTACCCGTTGCCATTGGACATTGCATCCATTGTTGTCTATGCAAATATTAGAAGTAAAGTCTTGATTTACAACTGCAATCATTCAAGGTCTCAACATGCAAAGTGGTCATAAGCCAGTTGAAAACACCTAGGCCCTGAAAGTGAACAGCGGGCACACGATTGTAGGTATTTACCATTTACAAACTCAGATAATCCGCCAGTTACAGAGGACGAAGTGACATTGAACGTGATGTGCTAGGTAGTGCACACGTAGTAATTTCAAAAAGGAGGCAAAAGCACACATAACTAGCAAATATTCTAAAGAAGGCTAAGCTACAGAGAGAAAGGCATATACAAATAAGATTTTAACTCAGCAATACAGTCAATCTAGAATGAACGTTAATCAACCGGATACAGAAACAAAGCGATAGTAATCGAAACTTCCGAATACAATGGACATTTGACTGAAAGGAAGTGCAATTCTAGAAATGTCAGGTGTTGCTTGCAGTTTTCTCGGCCTACTATGCGTTACCGGGCTTGTAATAGCGCAGTTCGTTAAGCATCCTAGTAAGGAGCTGTGCTCTGTGTCTTGTCAAGTAGAAAAATTTTAGTGAAGTTACGTGCAGAAAAAAAAAACTGCGCAAAAGAGACGAGGATGAAAAGGAGACAGGTACAACGGATTATAACTGGTCTGTAATAGACCCATAATTTGTATGACATTGCAGTGTCTAGTGATCAGAATATACTGAGATTCCATCATTTGGGCATACTAGTTTCTTTGTATCTTGAATGTTTTACTTTTAGTGCCCATTTTACTTTTAGTTTTAGTTTTTTTTAGTGCCCTTTACTTTTAGTGCCAAACACGCTGACTTTTTCAGTGAATTAGGCTTCTCAAAAAGGAAATATCATGCAGAAGTTACTAAAATTTTTGGCAAATGTGTTTATACGTTCTTTTTATCCGGTGGAATGACTTCTAGAAGATTAAACCAAAATTTCCGTTGCTGCAATGGCACTATCTTTGATACTACTTTTAAGATAACGTCTGTTGCAGAAAGATGTATATTTGCGTTTTATCGACTTACAAAAATTTATGCATAAGTTTGTTCGAAAATATGAAAAAGGTAGGCAATCTTAAAATGCGCCGCAACGTGGTTCAGCAAAAAACCAGGTGATCCTTCGTGTAGAAATCATGTAATATGGGCGTCAGAAAGAGCAAGCGTAGCGCCAGTCTTCATAAGGCTGCACTAGAAGTGGGCAGCAAAGAAGTTAATTCGCGAGTTGTTGCTCTCATTTAAAGTGCGACACCAACAATCTGTTTTATTTTGGGACAATAAAAAGGAGCTACGCTTCCGCAGTAGCTAAGGGTATCAGTTACCATGAGCGGATGGCTGATGAGTCAGAAAAGGCACATAAAGAACATACAGGTGGCGACTCCTACTGAACTTCACCCTGAAGTTCGTGTACAAGCTTGCCGTAATCTCATGAACTTTACGAGCGTTCATTTAGTTAGTTCTAGACATGTGAATGTGAGTACAGAACGGCTACATGCATCCTGCAGAAAACTGTAAACATGACAAGTTATGAGAATCTTTACTGCGTCAAACAGGTCAAATAGTTTGAAATCCGCTGCATGAGACGTATGCACCGGTGGCAAGGTTTTGGGGTAAAATTCAAACAAGGGAATTTGGGTCCTAATTTGTTTTTTAGTAATAGTCAACCTTTTTTCGCCTAATGAATAAAAATGTATTATTAAACAATAATTTACAAGGCTAAACTGACTCAGTATTGGTCGTTTAGAGAGTGTCCTTTTTAGCCAGGTAATACACCCCTATACCGCCACAATCAGTGCGCTCCCCCATGTCTTAACGTGAATCATGGCCGACAACATCGCTACCGATGTCCTGACGCTTCTCGCACGAAGTGAAGGGCAACATATTCATGTTGGATACCACAATCCTAATCTAATAACTTAAACGCGAGTCGTAGGTATATTCGTGTGAGTTAAACTTAGGTAATAGCGTTGTGTGCTTTCACAAGTGCGCTCAGTGGTGCTGAAGGAAGAACGAATCGAAGAACAAAACGAGGAAGCCTATCTAGAACATCAATTACTCTTGATGTATACGTTGTGATAAGAACAAACGCGAAAGCCCTGCAAGAGTCTCTTCAGAAATATGCACTACAGTACTGCAAAGTATCGTTGATGCAATGCGGATGCATGGTTTAGTGCTGCTATTTGCGGCGGAAGTAAACTTTGTTCGTGCCGCGTTGATGCTACTGGGTTGATACCTCGTTTTCGAAAAACTCGGGGCAAAAAAAAAAGAAAGTTGCTGGCCCTCCCGTAATCGAGAGTAGATGTAAGCATGAAATGGCAACTGGCAAAGATTGGTTGGAGATAATACTAGCCACACTCTTAAGATGGGTGTAGTGCATGTTCGCAACGACACACCACACGGAACCACACATGCTGGGCGCTGGTCCATGTGAGCGCTGCACAGCTGGAAGAAGGAAACCGATTGAAGGCCACACGACAGGTAGCGAAAGACGGCAGGGAGACAGGGTGCACTGCCAAGCAAGAAGAATGAATTCCGTGGTTTTACGGGCCAAAATTGATTATGTGGCACGCTGTAGTGGGGGATCTTTAACCAGGGGATCTTTAACGTGCCCCCGATGCGCGGGACACGGGCGTTTTTGCGTTTCGTCTCCATCGAAATGCGGCCACCGTGCCGGGATTTGATCCTACGACCACGTACTTAGCAGCACAACACCATAACCGCTACGCCGTCGCGACTGGTAGAAGCGCCTGAAAGAGGTGCCACCGAGCGTGGCGCCATCTCTAGAAGCGATGCAAAACCCTCGCCGCAAAACCAACGGACCACTGGCGTTCAGCGCTCAGCGCCAAAAGATGATAATGAAGTGTATGGTGTTCTGCATCTTCCTTTCGAACGTCGCTGATAAAAATGACAGATAAAATCTCAGCGTACTAGAAGTTACAGCTTGAGAGACAGTGTGAAGGACCATTAGGAAGAACTCGGAAGCAATATTTTTTCGAACTTGTTTGGGCAGTATCTAGCGTATATAATGTGGTCCTGTGCAAAGGGTTGGGGGCCCGAGACCCAATTTTTAAAAGTTTTGACTGGTTGCCCGGATGGCCTCGTGTGAGAGCCCGGATAATGGCTCTGGCTTTTGGCTCAAGGTCACTTGAAGTTCGCCGACAATGGAAGGTAAAAGCACTTCATGCTTAGAAAGCACACTTCGGGGACTTATAAAAACAATGCTTAGCGGAAGATTAGACAGAACCAACGAGGTTGGCTTTCACAGCGCAGTGCTGTAGCCACGGCAAGGACATTTAATGAAGGTGAAGAAAGCGTTGCACTGTTTCCAGGCGGGGTTCTTATTTGACGCCGCCAATACGTTTTCAGGTATTTCCGGAACCCAGTTGCGGATACGGCACCTTGGTACGCAAATGCAATTGAGGGTTTTTTGGACTAGCTCAGTACCAGCGACAACGTTGATGGCAAAAAGTTATGAAGTGGAATAAACGCTTCTGTTGTGCATTTCAGCTAGTGATCAAATTGGTCCGGTTCTCCCATGCAAGCAGTGGAAACGGCATACCATAGCCTCCAACATCACATTGCGTCTCAGGCGTCACGCAATACAGACAGCCTCATGGCATTGCAATGCAAAACAGTTACGAAACGCTTTTAGTAAAAGCACTTAGTACAACGGCATGTGCGCCGCTTCCTGACATCTTTTTTTTTTTTTTACCGTCAAACCACATCTCACAAGTGCCTCTAAATTTGTGTTTAACTTTTTTTTATTTCCTATGTGTTTGAACCGGGTGAAGGAGCCGTAACGTAATTCCTCTGCTTGCGGTTCGGAAGACAGCGTCAAATAATTTCTTTCGCAATGAAATAAAATTCGAAATACTCAACTCAATAAAGCGACTTCCTGCACGGCTCATGACGGCATGATGCCACCAGTAAGCATGGCGTCGACACAGAACAGTCGTAGTTGCCGGGAAATGCACCAGTGGCCGCTACTGTTCTGCAGGTGAATTATCTTGCCAAAAACTAAACACGGAAAGGTTTCCATTCTTCGTGCTCAAGTAGGTCAAGGAAAAAGGAATTGTCGTGAAGTCACGATTCTTTGAAAAAAATTGATGTTGAAAGAATGGGTATTGTGCTAGGTTAGAATAATATAAATACGAGAATGACGAAGTGGAGAAAGGCCAAAATGCTATTGTACACGTGCCGTGAATCGTGGCCGGTGTCTCTGTATTAGATATGTAGCTTTCTTTTCTGAAGAAAACAGTGCCAACATTCATAGATTTAGACTTAGTTTGCACGGTAGGTGCGTGATGCTGACAACACTGCTTGTCTTTTTTTAGCAGTACCAAAATTTAATAACTCGCCTGTAGCAGATATCACCGCTGAAATAACTTACTTGATGAAGCGGGAATTACTTCTATGATTAATCAGAATGCTTCAATAAATAACTATGATAAGTACAGAAATTAAAGTTTTTAATAATAACATTAGGGCATTAGGGCACATATTGCAATTTATTAATTATAGCCGGTGAGATCGCAAGGAGCATTCATTTGGAACGAATTATCGGGATGAAATCAGTTTCGAGATAATAATTTCCAAACTGTGCGACGAAACCGATTGACGCTACATTTACTTTTATGCTTCAATACATGAAACAGCGTTTTATTTAAAACTCAGCGGAACAGCAGCGCATCCTTACCACTAGTTTTACGGCGCATATCTAGAAACTGGTACCATCCTCAGAATTCGTTCAGAGGTCGATATGCCTTGCATTCTCGCTAGCTACAATTCGTAAATTATAATATGTGCTCTAAATTAGTCGCTAAGAGCCTAATGCGTGAGGTTTTGTTGATTTGTAAGTTATGCATTTAATCGCTCGGTGAAGTTGTGTCTGCCTCTTCAAGTAATTTAGTTCAAGGTGTTATATGTATTCTATTCGCCGTAGCTGATTAAAAAAGACGTTTATCTTACAAAAGAGTGCGGATGACGACTGGTCACAAAGATCTAACGCACCTGCTCTAATCTATATAAAGCGAAGCTTTAATGAAGCGGGTAATTAGGTGCTATAAGACCGCCCACCCTGTGCACCGCTTCTCACAGCACAACTATCACACCTCCCTACCAGGCAAGTAGGCAATACGTGGAGACCCCCACCACGTGAGCCACACAAATGCGCATTACACCGTCTCCCCAATCGGCCCAATTGACCACCAGACTGTTTTTAGAATCGAACCCTTCACTTGGCGAGAAACCGACCAAGCAGGCGTGCCAAACTACAGAGAAGGAGGAATAGAAAGCCGTTTTAATAAAGCAATTACGCCCTTGGAAGTGCACATTCTTGGTAGTGAGGGCATTGCCACAGTAGGGCAGAAATATGGGCTAGTTGGAAGTGGATGGCGTACTTTGAATTAGCGCGGCAAACGGCGGCAACACTTGTATAACTTGTAGAAGCTTTGCATCAGCATGATAGTCAGCATGATAGTCAGCAGCTTTGTAGTCAGCATGACAACTGTGTGTGTGCTCTGTCTGTCTAATTGTTAGGTAGTGACCCGAAGCGGCATGCTGGTGTTCTCTATAATTTAACCTAATGACATGCGCGCGCGCGTGCGCGGTGTTCTCGTGTTTCGTGTTTTCGCTCCTAATAAACTTCAAATCATATTGACCGCAAAAAAGACGGGGACAGAGGAAGAAAACACATAAACAGCACAGGCGGTAACTTTAAACTTTTTTGCGGTCAATATGATTTGCAGTAAATACTAACTAGGCCAAACTGAAGTTCTTCTGAAGTAATAAACTTCAGTTGTTAGCGCTCGCCCTGTGGCCTTCTATTCGTATTGTTTTCCGCGCTGATTCCACGTGCACATTGCATTAGCACAGAAACGGTTTTTCTTGACGTCTGCCGCAGACTTCTATTGCGCGGAGGCATAGGGAATTGTGTCATCGCCTGACATGGGGGAACCTGGCCTGCCTAGCCATGCCCACTTGAGGCTGAGCGGGTGACCGCTTCGAACCCGTTTGCCATCTTGACGGGAAATGGATGTTGGTGCAGAATTTTGATACGCTTTATATAACCTCGGCATCAAAGTGCGGGCATTATCTCAGCGGCCTTCTTGTAATTGGTTTTCCATATCTAGAGATGAAGGCGTAGCCTATGGTCACACACAGCATGGGAATGGTGGCGCCATCTGTCACTGCTACGGCAAAAACAAAGCAATAAGACGTTGCGGGGTGACAGATAGTGGTAATGGTAGCGATAAAGAAGTTGTCCACTGACAGGCCCACCGAGTTCTGGAAGTCGACCACATCATTGTACTCAATACATTCCCTTAAGGAAACTAGCAGAAGCTTATCCTGAGGCTTTGAGTCCAACAGATCTTCTACGTCAACGGAAACACCATACTTAACGCCGTCATTACACTCAAGAAATGCGCAACCGCCGGAGAACTTTTCACACACAACGAGTCGTCCACATGTAGCTTCTTCAGCTTTTTCAACGGAAAAAGGCTCACGCAGTGCTGCCAGAACCATCGTTAGCGAGCGGGGGGTGCGGCAGCGCTGCGTGAGCCTTTTCTTTTGAAAAAGCTCAACAATCTACATATGGACGATCGTTTGCGCGTGAAAAGTTCTTCGGATGTTGCGCAATTTGTTAAGTGTAATGATGTCGTTAAGTGTGGTTTTTCTGTTGACGTAGAATATCTATTTTACTCAATTCCTAAGGATAAGCTTCTGGTTTACCTAAAGGAATGTATTGAGTACAATAATTCTTTAACGTTACTCGAGTTTTATCTAAGCGTGACTTTTATTCTTTTCAACGAGCAGCCATATCTGCAACGCCGGGGAGTGTGTATGGGTTCATGTGCTGCTCCTGTCTTGTGCGACATTTTTTTTGTCTTTTGTTGATAGGTTTTTGGAGGTTATTTTTATTGTGGGGCACGTTTTAAAGGTTTTTCGGTATGATGATGATTTTTTAATGCTTTTAAACAATAAGGGTGATTTTACATCGCTTGCTTTAATTTTAGCAGCTTTTAACAACCAAGGTCAAGAGCTCATTTTCACGCATGAACTTCCTTCCTTTCCTGTTCTTAGATATAAAGCTGTCTTGTGAAGTTGGTCACGTCTGCTGGGCCTTTCAACCGCGAGCCTTGAAGCAATTACTGCCGTATGATTCCACACATTCTAAAGTGGTGAAGCGAGCAGTAGGTAGTCTTTGCTTGCAATCAGCTCTGCAAAAATAATGCGTGCACTAAATACGATCTAGTTTTTCAAACCAAGTTGGAGGCCTTTTGGCAGATGGTTTTCCATTGACGGTCGCCAACGCTATAGCGGAGTCTCTACTTCAAACAGTAAAGCTTGGAGCACGAATGGCAAGAGCCGAGGTCCAACGACTGAAGGTGGGACCGGAGGTTGCACTCTACGTACACAATGTGTCGCACAACCTTAAAAAGGTTGCTAATCGTCAAGGTATTCCTCTTGTTCTTTCTGCACACAACAAACTTTCGAAGCTGCGCTCTCGAGCTTGCTGTGAGAGCAGGCGGGGCTGCCGCTCGAGGCATGAGAAGCCCTCTGTTGCGTGGTCCAGAGAGGTTGCATATGCAATTCCCTTGCACCCTTGTGGACAGTTGTACATTGGACAAGCCGAGCGTTGCGTGAATGACCATTTAAGCAAATATGCGCAGAAAATGAAGAAAAAGGAGGATAAAGGCGCACATATGGTGGCTCATGTTACCGCGTGTGGGTGTGACGCTCGATTTTCTGAGGCTAGCATTCTGGGCAGGAGCGGCAGCGCTTCTTGAACAGAGATGGGTGTCTAAGTGAGCCTTCTATCTCATTACTTGATGCTGAATTTGACTTGTTAGGTAGCCGACTTAGATGTGCATGTGCCTGTTCGTGTTTCTCGGTATGCACATGTGTGAGAAGAGGATCTATAGGTAGAACTCTATCTCTCCATTAAACATTTGTGAGTAGCGCTTGTCTTTGTCCACCTTTCTTCTGTCTGGTTTTCGTGGGGCTGAATTGCTAGTTCATTTAAAGCCAGGCACTCGTGTTCAATGATGGAAAGGTTCCGTTCGGACGATGAAAGAAGACGACTGGCGTAGGCGACGACACGTTCCATTCCGTGCTGTTTTCGGGTAAGGACACCTCTAATCGCATGACCGATGGAATTGGTCCGAAGTTCTGTAGGCGATGAGTGTTCGAAATCGGCCAGTATTGGTGGTCTATTGAGTAGACGGATGACGAGAGAAAACGAAGCTGCTTGTTCGGGTCCTCACATGAAAGGAACGTCCTCCTTCAAGAGTTCATTGAGAGCGCGGGCGATGTCCGCGAAGTTCCGGGCGAAGCGACGAAAGTAGGAACATAATCCCTACGAAACTCCTGACGTCATTGGCTGAGCACGACACGGAAGATTGTTGCACTGCTCGCATCTTGTCGGGGTCTAGTTGAACACCGGCAGCACTGACAAGGTGACAAGCTGACCCACGTCTTCGCATTACGCGTGCGATGCTCGTGATGCGAAGACGTCGGATCGTACCCCACCTGCGGCAAGTTGTTTATCATCATTTTTCATAATAATTTTCCCTATGCTGTCCTTGGCGTCTTTGTTTGCTGGCTTCTTATGATATAAATAATAAAAATCGGGCCCCTCGGTTAACCCCCTTCCTTCACGTTCAAATATATATATATATATATATATATATATATATATATATATATATATATATATATATATATATATATATATATATATATATATATATATATATATATATATATATATATATATCGCTAAGGCGCGTCAGATCGGTTTTGCTGCTGGCGTGGTTTCCCTAGACGTGGCTTAACACGGTACAGGGCCTATCTTTGGAGTCGGCGTACATCTATAGCCATGTGTTCTACCGTTACAGTGGCGTCGGTCACCAGCTTTGTTTACTACGGAATTATGCAACGAAACAAACGCTATCTCAATATCTCCGCCGCAACAAGTATACGCCGGCAAGGCCCCTGGCCATTCTTTCACCCCTTTTCTTTAATAAACTGAATGGATTTCTCTGTCTCTTTCTGCCACTTCAAAGAGACTGTAGCTTTCTTTGGCTTTTGCCCCATTTTCCGTCTCGTACTTTGACCGCCAAGTTCACTTGCTCTCGCGCAACCCGAGTTGCGGGGTGCGTTCGTCGCTGAAGACCAACTAGCTTTTTGAGGCGCACTTGGTTGTCGCCCAAGACCTCTATGACTTCTGAAGGTTTATAGCTTGTGGTCAATGCTAGGCGCTGTGTTTCGTGTCTCTGCCGCCTGGGCTGACGTTTCCAGGCCGCGTTTGCCGCAGAAATCCGCTGGGCATCTGTCGTCGAGATGAAGCGTTACGTGCTCTTCTTCCACGCGTAATACGCATTTCGAAGCCTCATAATTTCAAACCCATTTGTGGCTGGCTTCACTGTTCTTATGCCGCTCAACCGCATCCACTTTTGCGGTAACCTAGTTTGGTTCTGAAATAGAATAACCCTAAATATTTGTGGGCACCGTTTGTTGCTTCGATTGCGTAATTCCGCAGAGATCCGAGCTGCTTAGCTGCGCATGTGTAAGTGTAGTCTCTTGGATATATATAAGCCGATTAGTGATATGACTGCTGTAATGTAAGTGAGTTACTTGGGCAGACATTGGCGTTTGCGAAGCCGCCGTCTCCACAATTACTCGAGCAGGCGCGCTAAATCCCGAAAAAGAAGGCACGGAAAGGTTTGTCTTATTAAAGAAATTATGTGCTGGAAGGTCCGTATTTTTCGCGGTATTATCCTTGACGATGTTACCGCTTCTCCTAACTAGTCCCTGGATCACTGAGATTTCGAAATTTGCCTGGATATCATCTAAACTTCCTCAAAATACCAACATCGCGAGCAATCTACAGTTTTTTCACAAGGCAGCGAAAACACGAATGAAACGCTTTTGAACTGTTATAGCCACACTGACAGCTGCGCTGTAATTGTGTAAAAATATGAGTAACACTTGTTTTGTAGTTAACAGGTTATTTCCGGGGCCATGTCTATAACCCCTTCGTGCGCTTTTTGCTTGTAGAATATGCGGGGCTGATTGTCTACATTTCCTGAATTTATGCTAGGAACAATGGGGTGGTTTTAAACGGCAATTTTGTTTTCGTGAATTGTGGTCCCGGTGACATCCTCTCGGTAATTCGCCATAACAGTAGAAAAGAGTGTGTTTTTCTCCAATGCGAATATTCGAAGACTATAAAACTTCTGAAGTAGTGATTTGCCTAACGTGCTTTGAGGCCTTGTTACCTTACAGCAACAACATCTGAATATTCACCAGTATCCCACAGTGACGCAAAGGTAAGGACAAAATATGAAGGTAAGAATCCTAATTCAACTTATATGCAATATTTATTAGGCTGCTGAATGCTCCGATTAGGGTAAGTAGAAGTCAAATTTTCTTGGATCAATAAAGCTTAGGAACCTGCTTACAGTGTTCTCAGATAGCATGTTTATCCGTGGCCTTTCACAACGGATATCCGATAGCCACTTTAACACTGGCTTCCCAACGCGATATCCTCACTGTTTTACCTTCATCGCCGTAGTCCTCTTTTTTTTGATGACGAGCTCGGCGCCTTTCAGTCATCAAATACGGAAAATTATCCAGCTATGAATTCCCGTGAATTATTCGCCTGAGTGTGCGAATGTTTACTGGAATTCACTTACTATATACATACTAATATTTATAATTTGTGCAGTCTGTAATGGTTACAACTACCTCCCTACAAATTCTGATGAACGAGAAGCTGGAAAACCCTCAAGCAGAGCAATGTGCACAATGCATAACTCATAAAACAGAAAGAACTTTTCAAGCATGACTTAAGTAAAACCGTTTACTGTGCTGCAACTGCCTGACGGCTTCGTTTAAGCACAAATTATGATTTAAATGCCCGCACTACAGAAGTGACCTGATACAATTCTTCGCCATTCTGATCTTATCAGGCATATGTAATGTCCTATTCGTTCTTCAGGTTAACCACATTGGTTCAAAATAATGTGCGTCCAATTGTCTGCGCTTCCAGCACTTATATATAGTGCCGATTTTCATTGATCAAATCCCAGCCACTGCGGCCGTATATCGATGGGGGCGAATGCGCAAACACCCATGTATGTAGACTTATATGCACGTTAAACAAACCAAGGTGTTCAAAATTAATTCGGAGTCCCCCCCCCTACGGCATGCCTAATAATCAGATCGTGGTTTTGGCACGCAAAACCACATAATATATCATTATTATTCCTCGTTTATTCAATAGGTTTTGATTCCTTCGTGCGTAGTAGTAACATTGACTTTTTTTTCTAGGGAGCCTAAAGAATGCAGTGCTGTCGAAGAACACTTGCCTTTGCGGTGGTAATGCTCATCGGTAAGAAGTGTGTGTACATCGTCGCGTATGCTCAATGAATAGCTTACGATAGATACGCTTTGGATAATGGTTGTGCTTAGAAATTGGGAGCGATAAACACTTGGATATGTGAAGGACCCTGCTTATTCGAGTTGTAAACGACATTGTTTTTGAAAGTGCTCCCCTTTAGGTTCGTAACCTTTAGTATTAGGTCACACAAATTTCAGTGTATTGAGAGGCGAAGGGCTCGGTACGTTTTCACCAACTGCTCGCAGTTTGTTCCCACTAGAGCGTTAGCAACGCAGTGTGCCGGCATACGAATGCATCGTGCTTGAGAAACTGAATACGGAATTATTACGGAATGAATACAGAATGCGGAATGAATACGGAATACGAAATAAATACGGAACGATTGCTTTGAGTCATGGGCGGATCTCTTGTAGAATCGAGGGATGAGAGTATTTATTCTTGGGCTAGCTGGTTAAACATAACTTTCAGAACAGCTAGTTATTAACCGTTTGTAGCGGCGTTCGTCTTGTCTGTCCTGTCTGAAGTGTGTCAATTTTCGTCCCTCTTTCAGTACCAAGTAGAGTCTGATCAAAACAAATGGCGAACGGGGAGGAGGGAAGTGGGAGGTTGTTATACAATATGCCTAACTGCGACAGTACCCGGCTTTCTTGCCACAGAAAGGACAACATGACCCAGAAATGGATCGTTCCTTGTGGCTCATGCCACAACAGCAGGTGAAAGGAACCGCGAATATGCCTCCTTCAGCACGAAGATCTCAGCAGGCCAAGGCAATGTGGTGCTGTCATTGGGTAGTGGCACTCTACTAGAAGCATTTGCATGACTCAGCTCTTTGCCAGGCTTGTACACAAGTTCGTACTTTTAAGGGGAGAGCTTTAGAGCCCACCTAACCACTTGAGGCGAAGCTTGTATTGGAACAGGTTCGTTGTTGCCCAACAGTCGAAGCAGTGGGTTGTGGTCCTTATGCACTTCAAGCGATATGCCCCATAAATACCGGTGGAACCGATGCACCCCAAACACAAAAGTTTGAGGGGCGCAAACGTTTTCAGAACAGAAATGTTTCAGGACAGAAAACGCAAACGTTTTCTGTCCGCAGCAGCTGATGAATACGGAGGTTCGCTTGCCTTCCGCGATATCGTTCGCCACAAAAATGCTTCGAGATGGTTCACGTAGCAGGGCCAGTCATCTCCTCGTCCCTTGAACGGCTCGAGATTGCCAAAATTTGGTATGAGGACGGTTGGTCGAGTGGTGCGGGAACGAAGACTCAAGTGAACATTTCTTTCACCCGTTTCGCCACTTGATACAGGTACTTACTTGGTCGGGTGTAGTCGGTGACTACCGGGAAAAGAAGTGGGCCAGCAGGCCTGAGAATGAACAAGGAACATGCCAAGCCGGCAATCCAGAATGAACTGCGTTTATTCTCTGTCACGGCCTCTTGATGCTGTTCCGGGCGTAGCGCAACTAAACACAAACTATCAGCGGCGCGCGGGGGCGTTGCCCTTCGGTTATTATAACATTGTAACAGGGAACACACAAAATCGATTTATAAGGGTCGCGCACTGCTGTCATGAGGGTGAGTAGAAAGTAAACGCCTTTGTCTAACAAATTGAAGCACTGTACATCCGAATAGGAAGTCAGTAGAATAATATTTATTTATTTATTTATTTATTTATTTGTAATACCCTCAGGGGGTAAGTAAATTACAGAGGGGAGGGGCATACATAGTAAAAGTGAACACGGAAAATAACAATGACAGAAGGAGCGAAGCTTTATGCAGAATAATTATACAAAGCATTATACAACATATACGAAGCATTATACATAATAATTATATACTGCTGTAGAGTAAACTACACACGAGGAAGTAATGTAGGGTACTACAATAAGTTTGATAGGGCGTTTTTAAAGGCAATTGAATCAGCTATGTCCGTTGGAAGAAAAGTCACACACACACATACACACACACACACACACACACACACACACACATATATATATATATATATATATATATATATATATATATATATATATATATATATATATAAGCTGGCATGATTGCCCAACCATCCCTATGATGTGTGCAAAAATAATAAACTATGGACGTAACAGTACCACGAGCATCAGTTATATATACCAAACGGAGTTTTTTTTTCTCATCACAGCTGGAAAACATGCGTGAGCAAAGTACAATATAATGACTAGTAGGACAAAGAGGAATTACAATGATCATAAAGTACGTGCATATAAAAATTAAGCCATAATCGCAATTACTCGTACGCACGAAGTTTAAAGGGACACTGCATGCAAATATAAATTTAAGCTAACGAGATAGATTATTGCTCGAGAATTCCTAAGGCGTCCATATTATCGCAAACATAGCCTTAATAATTGAGCAATTGAGGTATATGCAAGCCACGATTAGAAGCTTCCCCGGGAAATTCACGTACTTGACTGATGGCGAAAGCAGCCCTCAGTTAAATCCTATCACTAGAACTCAAGCAGTTGCTGAAGAAAAATTCTTACATTGTATAATAACATGAAATAAAATGCGGCTTGTCCAGTTATATTTTATGTTTAGAAAACAGAACTCATTGGCTTTACCCTTGACAACACGTGGGCGCTCGAAAGGTTTTGTTTTCGCTGGACTCTGCCGCTCACGCTTTTGCGTTTCAGCAGCTTCGTTATCGCTTAGTTCTGCGCCTCTTATTCTTCGTTTTCTTGTGACAGCAATAAAACGAAGCAAAGAACGCAGTACACTGACCACCCTCTATATTGAAACAACATAATATTCAGATTCGTGAAGTTGAGTGCAGTGTGTGACCCATAATATCATACTTTTTTTTCTTTACAGCTTCTCTTCTTCTCTTCGCAGACGGTGTGTGTGCCAAGAAAATTAAGAAAATGATGAAAGAATTTGATTTCTTAATGGACAAACTGCATGAAATATTTTGAACGGACGCCTTAATATCATTTTACATGCCTCTATGTGTTGTCAAGATATGTGTCTGCTCAAAATTCTCTGTGCATGGGCACGATGTGAAATGAATTAAACCAAAGAAAGAAAAGATTAATAAAGATGCGCGGTCCTTGGACTTCGCGATTTCCACTTGTTTTTGAACATCCGTAATTTGCAGAGATCTAAAGTTGTACCAATGTATGGTATGAGGTCAGATAGTATAGCTGCTCAGCTCATACGACAAAGTACACAGTTGTATAGAAGAATGCGTGCTAGCACGTGTATGTTGCCATTTGTATTCTAAATTATGTTTCTAAGTTAGCGGAGAGCTCTCGACGCACGAACGGAGCTTAATGGATTTGTCTCCGTGGCCGCAGAGTGGGTCTCAAGTGACCCCTGAAGCTACTAAGTTGGTGCATGCGTAGCTGTTGTTCAATAATAATTCTGCAGGTTTAATAGCCAACCAAGAATCTTGAGGTAAGAAAAGGACTTGTGAAACACTGTACAGTCCCGTCGTCACCACAAAACGGATAAAAACTAGCAGCCTCACAGGAAGCCATGGTATAGGCCGCGCAAAAAATGCGTGCACGAACAAAGGTGTGAAATATTCGTTCTAGTTGAAATAAGCTATAATTAACTGTGGTGTTTGCTCGTGTGTGCGTTTTTTTTGGCGTCTGTACCTCTGTTCGCGAGCGATCCGGCAGCGTTTACAGCGAAGTTGTAAGCCTCTAGTTGGTTGGAAATTTCGGTGTCTGCGTCTGGCAGCAAAAATGTGGGCCGATCCCGGAGGCGGCGCAGGGCCAGGAGCAGTGGCTTGTACTCCCGTAAGGCACAGGCTTCAAGCAGTCAGCTCAGTGGAGCGAACAGCGCATACATTCTTTGAAAATCACGCATGCCGCATACAGAACAGCATGTGTTTCAATGAGAACAAGCTAAAAACAATCATCCGAACCACATAATTGATGATAAGGTGGTCTTGATAACAATGCGAAGCACGTAGCACTCCCCGTGAAGGTTTCCTGGTAATGATTAGATTTGCGCAAGCTGCCGCGTCGACGGCAGCTTGTGACGTGAGTAGTGGCGTCTCTAGCCGTTCGCATATTAAAGAACCATCCTAGTAACTTATTTCAACGTTGTTATAGCACTGCGATGGGCGGCGGCGTGCTGTCAAAATTACCATTACCCCCTTTACTCGAAATTACCATTACTCTAAAGCAATAAAGTATTCAAGCCCCCCTCAGCAGTTGTAGTATTGGTTTTCAACAACTTCGCCGGACATCTACTTTCGTAGGAACGGGATGGCGAGCCAATTTTTTTTTTTACTTGCTCTAAGCGGTGGTGCTCTCTGATTACGACGTCAACGGTTGTAACGTTAAAGACAAGCAGGGTGAATGCGTCGTCCGCGATGCTCTTCAGTACGTTGGTATCCTTGTCAGCTTCCGACATATCAGCTTTTACAGCAAAGCTGTAAATTGCTAGGTTCTGGCGGATCTCGCTTCCCTGGACATGGACTAACACTTTTTCATACATGGGCCGATCCTGAAGATAGAGCAATGCCGGGCCGCCCTGCGGTGGAGGTGAAGCAAGTGTTAAGTACTCCCCATACGTGCGCCGTTCCCGAAAATAGTACAATACCGGGCCGACCCGCGGTGGATGTGAAGAAAGCGTTAAGCACTTCCCTTACGTGCGCCGATCTCGAAAATAGTGCAACGCCGGTCCGACTCGCGGCTGAGGTGACGCAGCCGTTAAGCACTCCCCATACGTCGGCCGATGCGGAAGATTGTGCAGTGCCGGGCCGACTCGCGGTGGAGGTGAAGCAGGCGCTAAGCACTCCCCATGCGTGGTCCGACCGCGAAGATAGTGCAATACTGGGCCGACCCGCGGCGAAAGTGCAGTTCGCACATAGGGCCCACATTCACAGCCTCACTGGTCATCCTTCTGGGCAGAGTGGAAGGGCACTGAATCTTTTTGACAGAGGGCCAGCACGTCCTGTATCTAGAATAGGTTGGGCTTAATTGACGTTTGGTTATTCGCCGCTAATCGCTAATGCAGTACAATTTAAGTGTGTACTTAAGTGTAAGCAGATGGCGAGTTGGGCTATTTGATTGACGTTCATGTGTGACATTAGATTGAAGCGCACATAAGACAGGGACACAGATAAGTAAGTACATTGGACGGCACTTGACAGGACCAAGCGCCGTCTTGTCTACTTTCCTGTATGTGTCCCCGTTTTATGTCCCCTTCAATCTAATTTCAAACCTGCAGAAATAAATGTGGGGGAGGTTTGCAAAATTATTGCGCAGCCTTTCGACGTCTATGAAAGCGTGAATGCAACACGTGCGGTCGCTTCCAGCAAAAAATTATGTCAACGTGAAGGCAGCACTTTTACCAAGATACTTTTACCAAGCTTGAACCTACATTGAGAAAAATATGCTAATGTGGTTGCTCTTTGCTATAACTGCTGTAGGGGGGGGGGGGGGGGGGGGGCTACCAGCTGTCAACAGACGTTCCCTCGTCGAATCGCCGCGCGCATTCAAGCCGTTTCTGGGGATTTAACACAAACTGACATTTTCCGACATATTCCGCCTCCCGCATGTCTGCCAGTGTCTGTCCGTGCGAAACCGGGTGGTTTAAGTGTAATACCCATGTTACATGGGTGTACTTAGCCATGGTTAAACTTAACGTTGGCTGCTCACTTAACCAAGATTAAGCTGAACCACACTCTGCCGGAGTTAGACGTGCCTTAATATTCATCATCCACGGTGGTGATGAATAAGGCGCGCAACTAGTTTAAACATCTACTGGAATTCCAACACACTGTGGCGCTAAGTAATATACCAAAGTCCTAAATTATCACATGTCTTGACAGCAGATCATTACGACATGAACAGCATGTAGACCGCACGTGCCAAACGGCACGCCTGGAAATGGTCAGGTCTTTTAGTCATCTTTGCTATCGAAGCGGTCGACGTGGCTAGCACCTCTGCGCAGAACGCTGCAGAAGACGCATCATCCCAGAATGACTGCAGCTTTTCGTGTACTTAATTCCTCATACGGGTCGCTTAAACTATGTCACACAAATAAGACAGTTTGTGTAGGCAGTTAGCAGTATCACTCGCTGATATGGTCGAGATTCGGTTGTGCTTTTTTTTTGTAACGTCCTTCGTCGGCGGGAACAAGGCAGTGGAGCGTTCCATAATTTAGCGGTCCTGAGGCAAACATTCCCAGTAGTTCAGCACTGAACAGCCATATTGTTTTTCCAAATGATTATTATAGCCTCCGTAGCAGCGTCAAATCAGTTCACAAGGTTTTAAAACACCTCCGAAGGACACAAGATGTTGACGCAGCATCCGCCATCTTGACCGTACGCGAAACGTCGCGTACACTAAATCGAGGTCGCCAAGCATAGTCTGTAGTCAACTGCGGTTAGCAGACTAGCTGCCATTTCACCTTCTGTGTAACTGCGCTAGCCGTATTTGGCGATAATTTTTTAGCATGGGTACCTTCTAACGAGGGCAGAAATTCGCCATTTGTCATAACCGCCTAGTCTCCCTATTGGTGTTATGTATGTCTCCGGCTCCAGGTACATGGATTTGCGCCTCTCTATGCTTATTTATCGTGGAGCCGTGCCAGTCCAATCTCGTCTTTATTTCGAGGAGTGGGAAGACGGAGGGGGGTGCATGTGCTCCTCTCGTCACCACGCAGTTTCAAATTATGAATACGGCAACAAGAGCTGTCAACTACAAACAGTCCCATATTTTAATAATATCTGCGAGCGTTGATCGTCACCTATCTCTGCGCCTTATAATGGCGCGCAACGTTGATATAGGCAATATTACGCCGACGCACGGAAAAGCTTGTTCATTGCAAAGCTTCTCTGGTATGCTCTTCCATTTAAGAGTATGCACGCCCTGTAGGTGCTAACCGTGAGACGCCATTCTTCACAGGAATTCCCGGCTGTATGCACATCGCTGGTGCTGATAAAGCCCTCCTTTTTTTTATGCGAAGCATATTACGAGGGCTCAACCCAGCTCCTCAGGCGCGGCGGTGACCATGAAATCACGTGACACCGTGACGTCACGACAGAGGAGAAGTGGCTTTGGCTCAACTCTTGCAAGACGGGCTGGGTGGGAATCGAACCAGGGTCTCCGGAGTGTGGGACGGAGACGCTACCACTGAGCCACGAGTACAACGCTTCAAAGCGGTACAAAAGCGCCTCTAGTGAATGCGGTGTTGCCTTAGAAACGCGCTGTTTCTAAGGCGTGCGTCTCTTGCTCAGGCGCACATTTCGTTGCCGCGCCGAACGCTGCTTTGCTCGACGCTCACCGCGTCCAATGCGGGGCGCGTAGTCGCTGCCCTGTAGCCCATTGTCTTACACCCCTTGGCGGGTCGACGGGAACGCTGTCGCGTTCCACTCTTGAAGGCGAAGAAGTAATGCATGAGTTGTTTCTTCGTCTAGCCGAACCAAATATAGCCAAGCAACAGCAGTTCACCAGGCTAAACAGTGGTTCAACAACTAAAATAAAGGCTAGTATGCTTCGCATCCTGGGCTTAACCTTACCTAAGCCACAGCCATTTTTTCTTTCCTATTCCACGTATCAAGTAATACCAAAAGAAGGAAAGCTCATCGCAGTTACCACATTTCACTCGCTCACGGGTTCATCGCACCTTTCTTGCAAAGGCAATTGAACGGATAACTACAGCAAAGCGTGTGCTCTCCTAAAATGAACGCCGCAGTTGGGGATGCTTGGACTGAGGTGTTCATTGCGCGCTTACGAAAGCTATCGCAAATCTCCCCATTCCTCGCCGTTTTAAGCTCTGACCAACACATAGCCGGTGCACGACCGATATCTAATGCTGCCTGATTGCTAGTGCGTTTCCTGCTGGCTTAGCTGATATCCTTTCTTCATACAATTCGCTCGTGATTTTATTGCCTCCGAAATACGTAATGCCCTCGACAGCCACCTGCAGGTAATATTTTTTTGCATAGATGTAGCTCTCTGGTTCAGTGGTTAGGCTTTCTTCCAAATCCGACAATAATTACAAAAACATTCGATAAGCATGATAGCTTATAGGGCTCTGGCGCTGCGATGAGACGCAGAAGGTCACAGGATGAAACTTCAACCGCGGCAGCCGCATTTCAATGGAGGCGAAATGCAAAAACGCCCGTGGTGCGTTGTATTGTGTGCACGTTGAAGGTCGACAGGTGGTAAAATTTATTCCTGAGGCCTCCACTACTACAGACCTCACAATCAAATTGCGGTTCGGATACGTAAGTACCAAGAATAATAATAATAAAAAAAAACATCGTTGCGGATCTCCGCTGTTGCCGCTGGGACCGGCAGCGGCGTGCTCTCGAGTGTGCAACCAATAGGAGCGGCATGGCCGGCCAGACCAGCTATGCACGTGTTTTGGAGGATCACGCACAGTTCTGCGGGTGGGAGAGCCAGCCGGAATTGCTTTTGACTTGATGCTCGCTTTTTGTCCTCTGCGCCCAGCTACGGAAAGCACTTGATGTGCGGAGTTTTGCAGGCTTGGTACACTTGAAATTGGGAAAGGTGCGCAGTAAATAACGATCGCTTTAAGACAATGACGCATGCTTCCCATTGCTACACCTTCTGGTGGTTGTGAGGCAGGCCTTGCGGTCAACCGGTCACGTCTTAGTATTTGTCTATCGCCGCAAGACGCCGCAGCTGGTCAGCTGTCACGGTAGTATTGCGACAAACTATATTAACTTAAACCCGAAAACATTATTTTGTGTGTTTGTTATTTCTTTGCTATTGAGGTCAGTTCTTCGCCTCATTGGGTGGAACTGCTATTTATTTCTGTCAGAGTGCCACTTTCAGAAATTTGAATGCGGCTGTAGTAATAATTTTCGAATGCCATACAAACTGAAGTAACAAATGAAGCAGTCGGCAACAAAATGGGGCCGTAATGTAGGTGGTCATAGAAACGAAGTATTTTGGTAGCGATTTTGACCCTTGACAGTTACCGAATGGATGGGGCAAAAAGACCTCTTCGTTCCATAATTATGTGTATCCTACGCTGATAAAAATTTTTGTATAAGAATAGGCATCAAATTTTTGTTTCGACAATACTTCTGGATTGCGTAACTGGCCTATTTGTTTCTTATTGCGCTGAATGCAGCTATACTGAAACGTTAAAAAAATGTTGGCGCTGACTTACCATGACGTAATAGCTATGTGTGATACATATTTGGCGATCAAAAGCAATAGACGGGTCCGAAAGACGACGCACAGTTAAGCTTCAAGTAAGGAAGTATATTGAGACGTGTACATGTTTATCTTTCTCGGGTGACCACGTTTCACCACTTAACAAATGGTACCACGCTGCGCAGGATGCGCCTGCATGTATGGAAGCTTCTGGAATGTTATCGATGCTTCCATCCGCTGTCTGTGACCGAACCTTATGTAATTTGATCGCATGTGTGCGCGACGCGAATAATGCAGAACTTTGTGGAAGGCACGCGGGTCCCAGCGATTATTCTGGAACATTCGACGACGGAAGTATAAAAGCCGACGCGCCCGACCCGCAGATCAGATTTTCGACGATCGCCGACTGTGTTCGCCGCTGCCGCCGTTCATTGAGTGTAGCCTGTTTTTGAGGGCACAAGTTCGCCCAATAAGAGTTAGTTTTGCCTTTCACAGTACTGCTTCTGTGTTCTTCAACGTCACCACTACGTGACAATATTAAGTCTCGTGGCAAGGGCTTGTTCGACGTGCGCCCAATGCTCAATCTGTGAATGTTCTTGCTGTGTGATCCCACCGTTTCCATTCGAAGGTGCTGGTCGCGGTACAAAATTTAATTGCTTGACACGTGACGGGATTGCGCACACTAGAACCAGTCTGGCTGTCTTCCGCTTGAGTGCGCAATGGCTAGTTTATCAACTATTGCCAAGTTTACGAAAAGATGTGAGCATTTTTATAATGTTTAGACTCACAACAATGTCTGCTCTAGTACCAACCTCCAATTCGAGTAGTGGAAGTGTGTTAAACTAATTTGCTTCATTTTCACCTTCTTGATACCCCGCAGTGGTAGGTTACCATTTAATCACAATGTTCAATATGAAACAGCGCCATACTGAGGAAATTACCTCACCTTTGTATTAAGTTGTTTTGTACGCTCCCTAATAAGTCCCGCAGTCACATTGGTGCTGGCTATTCGCCGAAAGTTTTGTTTCAGCGCCGCATTAACTTCGTGTACAACAGCGCACTCAGCTATAATTAAACCGTTTTGTTGATTGGTGCATAATATTCTGAGATGCCTAACGCGGCGCCTAATAGTGTGTACGTAGAGACCTTTGTTCGAACCCATGAAGGGTTAAACATTGCTGTAGCCGTCGATGTTTTGCAGCTCTCTTACATAAGGAACGTATAAAACCTACCTGCCTATACTACATCATTAGGGACATTTTTTTAAAGAATCTACGCATGTTTGCAATCTTGAATACGCACCTTAAACAAAACTTAAATGTTTCGCATCTAAACGAGATCATACAAACGTTGGCCTTATGCCTAAAGTTGAGGCAGAATAAAATATGGTAGACAGAAAAACATGTCAGAAAAACGTCCGATGAGCTGCAGTGAACAATATGTAGCTCCGATGCCGTTGGCAATGCAATAAAATATCACCATAGAAATAAAATCACATCGATTGTTCTTGTGCGCAAGTGTAGAAAATATGGAAACGATAGCTTGTGTAGAGGCGAGTTCTGAATGTCCAAATACGTAAGAGCTAGGCGTTGGAATGTCACGCAATCTTAAGAACAATGTACCGTTTGGGGAATATACGCAGTTCTGGAGCAACACCAGCCGACAGAAATCTTTAGGCGCCGGTTCTAGAAGTAACCATTGTTGAAAAACGACGCTTGAAAAACTGCTTTGTGTAAACATGTGTGACTCATTTGGTAAAAAAAAAAAAACTGAACTTACAGGTGACCTAAGTTGTCTTGACACAGAAAAAGGACGGGTTTATGAACTCCAGTTGTGTATGGCGGGGTTTGAATTGAAATATTTTAGCGGTCAATTTTGCACGCCGCCGAGTTGGTGCTAATAACGCTTTGCAAGCAATGAGCTCTGTCAGCAGCACTACATGTGCCGTGCACAGTGGCACCGGGATATTACATTGTCTTTTGTTGTCGTCTGCTGCAAAAATATCGCAAGGCAGATAACCATAATTAAAAAGGGTTTCACATGAAGCGCTCAGGTTACGCTGTAATTATGGGATACATATAAAGTATATACTGCGATCCCAGTTCGAAAGTACAGTCAACAAATGCAAGACACTTCTCTAGCACAGCTTTTCTGTAGTAAATAAATGAATAAAAATCAGTAGTAATTACCTTTCTGTCAGGCTTTATTAGCGGCATTTCAGTAATAAAATAACATCAGAAAGTTCTCATTTGAACAGTTTCGCTAACGGGTGCGGACAAGAACATTTCGTACTCACCCTATGCCTTCAAACGCATGCCATAAGGATGGGCTTACATATTACAAGAATCCAACTCGAATTGAAATCCTTAGCTTAGAGAGACTCTTACCACTGACAATAATGGAATGTAAGGAATATGTGCTATAAGCACTAATTCGAAAGTGAGCATTGAGCACTAAAAATGAGGCATAGTCTGGGAAAGAAATATGTCAATCCAATGTATTACACTCAGAACAAACGATCTGAAAAGAAACAGCAGCCCTATCACATGTTCTAGAAGATATAAGTATTGCGTGTAAGTTGCGGAAGTTATTAGGAGCAAACCCGTGTTTAGATGAACGACCAGATCATGGAATGAAAGTATTATAACGAAGGTGTTTTGCGATCGCGAAAAACGAGGTGAAAGTACTCAGAGGTATCAAATGGCAGTCCCGCCCAAGTATTTTCACAAACCCCATTTTGACTCTGGATCCAGTGCAGGCACTGCTTACTACAACAGGCCGCGAGACTGAATGTCGAGATGTGAAGCTCATTTGAGATAAAATTAGATACATGCTGCCTAACATAGCTACGACGTTTGCTACCAATGAAGCGGTTCCTCATGACGGTGAACGTATGGATTATGCATTATGGATTAGATGCATGAAACGGGGTGTAAGTAAACGGGGTGTAAGTAAAGTGTAAGTAAAGGTGTAAGTAAAGTAAGTAAAGTATCCAAAACGCGGAAAATCAGAATAACTTCAGTTTTCTCATGACCTCACTACAGAGCCTGAAATGTTTGTTAGTAATGCGATGACTCCACGGAGAAGTATCAACTCTACCTTTCGGGGCGAGGACATGTGGCGAGGTTGCGATGACATATAAATTTTACTCAGACCCCATGTTTAGAAAATTTTGTGGTGGCGCGTAGCAGGAGTGCATTACTTCAATGCCTGGTTATGGTGGCATCAATATATTTTTTCCCTTTGCTTCAGGATTTGTACTAAGCAAGCTGTCCCATATGTGTTGTGTCTTAGCGTAAATTATCATTTCATTACATAAATTGTTTTACCTAAATTCAACAAATCCGCCTTGTTCATTTGTACAAAAAAGAAGCCTGCATTGGAAACATTGCTAATTTTATTGCTTTTCATTGAGAAAGTTGGGTCGGTTTAATACTCATATGCAATGGTCCACGGCCGTTCGTACTAAACCATGGGATGCTCCTTCGTATGCAAGTTGACGCGGTGTGTTGCTTTGCACTTGTAAAAGTTAGAATATCGAACTTCAATGTCTAAAGCATGCATATAGCACCTCGCCAAGAATTTCTGCAACGCGACAAGTGTTGTTTTCTGCTTGGAGGCTGAAAAATTGGGCTGAACCATGACAAGTAGTAAGAGATCTCTCGAGCCATTCAGCCACGGTGGCCGCCTGTTGATAATGCAAACGCGCTGGTTAGCGACTGCGCTGTATTAGTTACAGACAGCTACCCACGTTAAAAGGGAGCTTTAGCTCGGGGGCTTGTACATAAATATAAATATTTGGTAATGGAGAAATACGTTTTTCGGAAACCATCGCACCAAACTTCATAAGGCGTGTCGGATTTAAAGCAGAACATTAGGATTTAGTCACCCTTGGTAGCGAATATTTGCTTTAGGCTGTCAAAATATTTATTTTACTTTTTTAAAATGACAAATATCCAATGAACGAAACTATCAAGTATGCAGCTTTTTAATTCAGCAATGAAATGCGATATCCCCACTTCTGTAAATGCATCTACTAGTACACCTTAAGCAGAGCAAATTGATGAATATGCATGGCGGTCCAATAGATCCCAAATATGTTAGTACAACTTTCTCCAAACGCTTTTAAACAATGTAACAAATTCAACTTCCATAAATAATTACATCACGTTTGTCCGCTCTGAATCTGTTAACGAATACAGTTTAAAGAACTGCTATACATTGTTCTCGTGCAGAGCTACAAATATTTAACTTTCGTCTTTGTCAGGTTTTCTAAGTTAGCAATTTCTGAAGACATGTTTAAAACATTCAGGTTTTAAATCAGAGTTCCCTTTCCAACGTTCACCAGCATTTATGTTTTTCTGTCAAATGCAAGGAATTCGATTAGCATCTGCCAAGTTGGTATCTCAAAAAGCGTTTCTTTGTTTTACATGTATTTCAAACGGTGGCCTCGGAGTAATGGCTCAGAAAAAGCCTCCTCTTAGCTTGTCTGATTTTTTTAATTTTTCCTTCATGAAGACACCGAGTTTTTCGCTCTCACTTGACCCTTACACACGTGTTTACGGTTTATTTAGGCATAATAACGGGCTTTTATTTAACGGCTTGCGTGAAAGAGAGTCGAAGCATCCACAAAGTATGTTTTATTAAGAATATGTTGATGATGTACAAATTTAAATTGATTTGTGCAACATTGCAGTCTGCGAGCGACACGTTTGGTTTGGGCTGAACAAAGTCTCAGCATGGGCGAATCAGAATGGCTTCAAGTTGAATCCGCAGAAGAGCTCCTGTGTCCTTTTTAGAAGGAAGGGTGGCCTTGTTTCAGAGCCTAGTATCCTGCTCCATGGTCCACGCTTACCTTTGAAAATACAGCCCAGATTTCTCGGTGTAATGCTTGATATTAAACTTACATTCATTTCGCAAATAAAGTATTCAAACGTGAAATGTTTGAAAGCAATGAACATTCTTAAAATTCTAGCAGACCCGACATGGGGCAGTGACAAGGGCTCCTTAATGAACCTGTACAAGAGCCTCATACGGTCACATTAGGACTATAGTTCTGCGATGTGTCATACTGCCGCTCCAAGTGGAATAACGATTTTGATTCTCGTTCACCATTTAAATATTCATCTGGCCATAGGCGCCTTCAGAACAAGTCCTATGCGGAGTTTATGCGTTGAATCTAATGAGTAGTCACTACTCCTGCAAAGCACAAATATAAGCTTCGGATACTTCCTCAAAGTACAATGAAATCCTGAACACCCTTGTTATAAGACTGCTAACAACTTGACGTCTGCCACACTATTTCAAAACCAACTTCCAATGACAAAACCTTTCGCACTACACGTTAGGAAGGTAAGCGAGGAAATGCACTTCCCAATACTTCTGCATCCACTGATTGCTCCAACATGGCTGCTGCCACAGTGGCTGTGGCAACTGATAGAATGCGGCATGTCCTTTGTCGAAGTTACCAAGCATGCTGCAGAGATGCACGTGAGTATGCACTTTCTGAAGCTCCAGTCGAAGCACTCCTGTCCCGAATTTTATACCGATGCATCAAAGAAACCTAATGACATATCGTACGCAGCAGTCGGGCCAGCTTTCTCGGAATGCAATATTCTGCATGCAGAAGCGAGCATCTTCACTGCAGAAGCTTGTGCAGTACTCTCGGCTATAAAAGGAAAAAGTAATTAAGACTGCAAAAAGCTGTCATATTTTCCGACTCTCTAAGCAAAATAAGAGCTTTAGTGTCTTTACGGAAACAAAAGAATCCAGTAGTCATTGACCTCTATTCATGTCTGTGGACTATGTAAGCATCTAACTAACGTATAGTAGTGTGTTGGGTGCTAGGCTACAGAGGCATAGTGGGCAGTATGCTTACAGGCGAATTTGCTACATCAATAACAAGAACCTGTAACAGTACCATAGCTGTTCCTCCCACAGACAGACGAAGTCTTTCTTGCGCAGAATGCTGAGGAACTTTTGGCAATCCATCTAGGACCCTCAAATTTCTAATAAACTTCATTTGATTAGGCCGCACGCACGAAATTGGCATCCAGTCACAAAACCGTGACAAACTGATGTCGCGTTCTGCCGGCTGAGTATAGAACACACATACGGTATTCATTTTTACATGCTGATTGGTAGTGAACCTCCCCCCTGTGGTAGGTGTGGTGAGAGGCTGACCGTTCTCAAAGTCTTGAAGTGTCGGGAAGCAGAATCTGAAGGAAAAAAGCACTTTCTGATAGCATTCCAATGCCACATTCCCCTTCATCCGTGATGTTTCTTGGTGCAGAACCAATTTTTGAGCGTATATCAGTTATAATTTTTTACAAGCTGTCGATCTAGTTCTCGTTATGAGCCCACGATATTCGTAGCACATCCTGTCACGAGAGGCTGATGCTGCGATAGTGGCAACCTGTATGCCACATGCCTCTGGGCCATTGTACTTAACGGCCTAGGTAAGTCAGTAGTGGTACTTGTAGAGACATATTTTCACATCACGTCTTCATAGTACATCGTTTTTCCATAGCATCTATCATGTATCATTGTCTACTTTTATTAAGCACATATTTATGCTCTTTCAAATAATATTTTTATGCCTCTATACAGCCGTGTTTCATCCACTTCTCGATGACCATTATTCGTTTAGTAATGGTAGTGTCTAATTGTATCCTTGGCGCTCTTTGGTCACTTTGGTCACTCTTTGGTCACCTCAAGTAACTTTACTATGCAAATGAAGGGGGGTACCTTTATTAGTACAAATGTCAATAGCGCCCACCATTGGCCATAAAGACACGTAAACCCGCAAAAGAGAAATGAAATAAGATGTATCTCACAGATACGCTTGCGAGATACACCTCTTCTTGGCAAACAAGGTACCACATCAAATAGACTCACGCAGGAAAGAAGCGCAGGAAGAACACTGCCAAGAACTAGTAAAGAAGCGAAAGTGTAAAATAAAGATTGCTGTAGCAGAATACAACTTAAAAAAATAGCAGTTGGCAACCAAGGCATACAAACAGCGCGGAGTTGTGTTACTCCGGAAGTCACTCATTTAATACAACAAAATAGTCGTCATGCGGCCTTTTCAACATGGCATTGTACTTGAAACCTGTGGAGCGTCTGCTGCTCTTGAAGAGTATTTTCATCGGCGAAAGCACTGATCTGTGCAACAGACATGGACAAAGTGTATGGAGTCTGAGCATTTCATTCCTCAAAAGTCTACGATACAGTTCATTTCAGTGCTGAACCGGTTTTACTCTCGAAACTTTACTGCCAACTCAAGTGAAACTTTACAACAAATATTTTCAGAGAAGCAAGCAATTTATTTCGATTCAGTAAAGATTAGGCTTTTGCCATTCCGCTATAATAGGCGAGGGAAGAAGCATAAAATGCCATGCTAATAATTTGATTTTTTGTGGTTAGCGCCTTATTTGGATAACACGAACAGTTTGAAGTACACATTATTTGCAGCTTCTGGAGGATATATATATATATCAAAACGTTTATTTAAAAGAAAAAAAATGCAGAAAGCGAGTGGTTGGAACCCCTAGTCCAGGGCCCCACAGGCTTGAGCGGTCCGCCGTGCTTGGTCGAGGAGCGCTAGTTGCATCTCCCGGTCCTCGCTGGCGAGCCAAGTCTCCCACTGCTCCCTTCCGGAAAGTTTGCCGGCTATTTTTGGTGTATTAGTTTTGGGTGGCCTGTTCTGGCAGTCCCACGTAATGTGGGCGAGAGTTGGCCGGCCTTCGCACCAAGGACAGCGAGCGCTGTACAGCGTTGGGTGAATGACATTTTTCAAATAAAGGTTTGGAAATGTGTGCGTCTGTATTCGGCGCCAGTCATAAGAGTCCTGCCTGGATAGGTCAGGGTGTGGTGGACTGTACTTTCTTCGCTCGCGCGGCTGGTGCTCAAGGATGTCTCGTGGTAAAAAGGGGTTTTCGTCAGAGTGGTCGGCCGCTCGGTTGACAAAAGCACGAGCTGCGCCATCCGCTCTCTCATTGCCCTAGAGTCCTGCGTGACCCGGGCACCAGATGATCATGTGTTTCTGCGTTAGGTTGGATCCTAATAGGTGAGTGGTGCTGTGTGGTAGCCTCCCGGTGAGGAATAGTCTACATGCGACTTGGGAATCTGTAAGAGTTATCGACGATTGTCCCAGAGCGTCCTTAGTTTTAATAGCTAGCGCGATGGCTGAAGCTTCTGCGGTATTCGCAGATGCAACTCTAGCCGTGGCACAAGTCACAAGCCCTTGATTTGCGGCCGCTCCGACCACTGCGAGGGCATATTTGTAAGCACCACATCGAGCGACATCTGTGTAGACTGTATTCGGGTTTCCACCGAAGTGCTGCGTTAACTTTCGAGCTCGAGCATTTCTACGTCCCTGCATGGTATTTTGGACTCATGTTCTTAGGGATTGGGGCTACTATGATCCTTTCACGAAGGACTCTGGGCAGAGATTCGAATTCTTCTCCCGCATACTGTGGACGAGTAGGGTAGCCCACGCGGCAAAGTAATTTTCTGCCAGAGGAGGTTAAGCTAAGCCGCTCCCGTTGAGATATGAGCGTCGCTGCCCGTAGCTCCTCGTAGTTATTGTGAATCCCGAGGGCCAGCAGGCGTTCAGTAGAGGTTCCCTGTGGTAGGCCGAGAGCCGATTTGTACGACGGTTATGAGGGCATGGGCGGGGCTTCACTGAAGATTTCAGTTGTGTCTGACTATAGTAGGGTTTTTTGAATTAGCTCTGGAAGAATTTTCATGAAATAAACGATATTATTATTATTATTATTATTATTATTATTATTATTATTATTATTAAAAATATATATTTTCGGAACAATCACACTTCATTTGCATACCTTCTTTACTGCTGTACCAAGTTAAGTGCAAAAACCGACTCGTATTGTTATTTGGGAAGTTGCGTAACGATGCGTAGCCGCTAGTGCCGTACAACCACCTAGAGCGCAGGACACTGTGGTTCTAGACGTACTGCGTACACCGCAGAAGGTTGCAAAAACACCTACATAAGCACAGCAGAGAAGTGGATACGTCAGGCGGCCTGAGTGATAACTGTAGAAGCGATATTCAAAACACACAAAATTGTTCTCCACTTCCGGCAGCGTTTTCTCTACTTCCTCTTTATGTAAGATATGTTGATCCACAAATATTTTCATAAACAATGGGTAAATGCCTTAATTTTCACTTTTACTTCCTGTTTGGCTGTTGCCTTGGCTCTCTCCCTTATTAGATTGCTTAATTTCTCAACTCCTTCCGACTCTTGTTTCCAGTTGCCAATTTTGAACGAATGAATGCTTTGTCCTTTCTATTGCGTATTTTTATTAACGTTCTGCAAGATCACAATAATGATTTTCTATCTCACTTATGCTTGCCAAGCATGCAACGCGATTAAAATAAAGCTGGAGCTGTAAATTTTCCAAGCGAAGCTTCCGTTGCGAACTTTCACAAGTTTCCCGTTGCAGCCTGGCTGCTGGACGCTGCTGGGTTTGTCGGCATCTCGGCGGATATAATTGCGGATACACAAAGCTCTACGTGCACCGAATGAAAATACCAGCAAATATGCTGTTATAACTCCTGCAGGTGGTCTAAGTATGCGCATTTGTGTCCTGCATCAAAGAAAATAACTTCGTACATCAAACTTCAACAGATATTATCGGCTCACAGCTAATAACATAAGAATGATTTGCTAAATAAATGAATATGTCAATTATAAATCACTATTCGTTTAAATTATTTCGTTTGGTTTATCAATTCCGTATGTTCCACGGCGGGTGGGCCCGTACTGGGCCAATCGTCGAGAATTCGTATGTCTCACTTTATATAAGACCTAGAGAATCCGTAAATGTTGCTTCACACATGACGGACTTTTCTGTCCACACACCTGTCAAAACCATCCCTACGTCGATAAAGTATCGCGCGTCGTTTCTGTCCTTGCGACATCGCTGCGCATACGCATCACACATAGCATCGCACAGATTTGGAAATGAATTTGGACCTAGCATGAGAACGACGTGGAGCGTAAAAATAAAGATTGCGTGAAAATGCAACCTCATTATTTGTGATGGATAAAGATAAGCATTCCAAAGGACTACCCATTGCATAGCCTCAAAATAAATAACATCGTACGCGTTGCCGTTAGTTGTACAACACTTAGGAACGCCTTCTCTAAAGCTTCGCTGCGCATAAAATTTGGCATCTGCAGTGGCTCCTCTGTATCTTCCTGTTGAGCTCGTTTGAATTTTGGCCCTGCCCTCGTTTGACTATCCACCAATTTTATTAAGTGAATTCCTGGCAATTGGTTAAGCTTCTAAAAAATGTACACAGCACAGCAATAGAATTGCTGTGACTGACTCCCATTACTCTTGTAGTAATTTAGCCTCCACTAAGAAGCCTCGTTTAGTTCCCCTGTTTTGTAGACTGATGCCAAAATGCTTGTACCATGTTCGCCTTGTGGGGGTGTTTGCTGCTAGGCAAACGTGAGAGTTTGCTTATAAGCTAAAGTGAATAATGCCCCTGTTAATCTTATACTTTTTTCTTCTTGCAGGTTTATTGTGGTTCTTGTTCTTTTGAAATGGAATATATTCTTGTTTCCGTGTATGCTTGCGTTCTGGTGTTTTTGCGGCTGGTGTGTACTAGTACGCCAGTGTTATGCTACGATTCTGCAACTCGACAGACACGTCATATTCATTTCATTTATCTACGGTGAACATACGTTTCTGTGAACAATATCCTTGAAGAAGCATTCGTGCTGTGTCCACATTCCTATTTTTGTGCACGAACATTTTGTAGGCAAAGGCCCTGTGCTTCTTGTTCTGTTATTTTTATTACGAACGTAGCCAGCATAAACAACATGCTAATCAGAAGGAGTAGCTGGCGCCATACGCAGGCGCCAACCGTTATGCCTATGTGGTTACCAAAACTATCTCAAGGCATAACTCAAGGCATATCTCAAGGCATAATTTTTACAGCGAAGCATTTAGCATCTGGTGTTAGGCGATGCTTCTGTACGCATCCGTTAGCAAAACTGTTCAAATGAAAACTTTTTGATGTATTTTATTACTAAAATGCTACCAAAGCCCCTGAGAGCAAACTCATTCCTATCGATTTTTATTTATTTACTGATTACGGAACGCTGAGCTAGAGGAAAGACTTGCATTTATTGACTAGACTATTCAACTGAGATGTCAGTGTATAATTTATATGTATCCGATAGTTACAGCGTAACGTCAGTGTTCCTCTGAAACTCTTTTTAATTATGCTTACCTGCTTCTTGACATTCTTGCAACAGCCAGCAAAAAAAAAACGGCAATATCGAGGTGCCAGTTTACACCGCACATGCAGCGCTTCTGAACGAGCTCATTGCCTTGAAAAGCGTTATTAGCGCCATCTTAACGGCATGCAAACTTGACCGTTAAATATTTGAATTCCAACCGCTGCCATGCAATCGTGGAGTTCACAAAACCGTCCCTTCTCTTTGTTAAGACAACTTAGGTCACCTGTAAATGCAGTTTTTTTTACCAGATGAGTCACATACGTTCACAGATGGCTGTTTACAAAGCACCGCCTTTTAACAATCGGTATTTCTAGAACCAGCGCCTAAAGACTTCCGTCGGCTGGTGTTATAACTTTCTCTAGAACTGCGTATATTCCCCAAACGGCACATTGTTCTTAAGGTTGCGTGAAATTTCAAAGCCTATTATCTATTTTCTCTTTTACCGGCGGTGAGATTTTTTTACATTGCCAATGACCTCTCAGCTATATTATTGTTCACTGTTGCTCATCGCATGCTTTCCTGACATGTTTTTCTCTCTACCATCTTTTATTCGGCCTCACCTCTAGCTCCAATGCCAGTGTTTGTATTATTTAGCTTAGATGCGATATATTTTTGTTTTGTTTCAGGTGGGTACCCAAGACTGCAAACTTGCGCAGATTCTTAGAAAATGTCCTTTATGATGTAGCCTGGTCAGGTAGCTTTTGTACGTTCTTTAGGTAACGTGCGTGCAAAGCTCCAACGGCTACAACAATGTTGAACACCTCACGGGTTCCAGTAAAGATCTGCACGTATGCTCTTTTAATGCGCCGCGTTAAGCATCCCTAATTAATATGCATCAGTTAACAAAAACGGCTTAATCATAGCTGAGTGCGCAGTTGTATACGAAGTTGATGCGATGCTCAAACAAAACTTTCGAAGAAGAGCGAGCACCAAAGTGACTGAGGGCCTAGTTCAGGGACGGTATAAAACAAGTTCCCAGAAAGCTAACGTAATTTCCTCAGTATACCGCTGCTTCTAATTAACGATTGTGATTAAATGGTAAACACACAGCTGAGGGGCGTGAACAAGTTGAAAATGAAGCAACATAGTTTAACACACTTGCACTACACAACTTGCGAGGTTGATAGTAGAGCAGGCTTGGTTGTGTGTCTAAAGGCTATAAGAATGCAGAATTTTTTTCAAGTTGTCGATAGCTGATAGAGTAGCCATTGTGCACTCACGCGGAAGACAGCCACACTGGTCTCAATTGCAAAACACTTAGTTACCATACATTGATTCCATAATCTGGTCGTTCATCTAAACACGGGTATACTTCCAATAGCTTCCACAACTTACATGGACGGCACAAACCCAGGTGGTTGTCTTGAAGTATTAATATCTTCTAGAACCTGTCCTAGCGCTGCTATTTCTTTTCAAATCGTTTGTTCTGAGTGTAATCTATTGGATTGATATACTTGTTTCCCAGACTATATCCCACTCTTACGGCTCAATGCTCATGTTCCAATTAGTGTTTATAGCACATATTTCTTACATTCCATTACTATCAATGGTAAAAGTGTCATACTCCAAGCTGAGGATTTTAATTCGAGTTGAATTCTTGTGATATGTAAGGCCACCCTTGTAGCATGCGTTTGAGGGCATAGGGTGCTGCCAAGTACCACAATGCAGGTGATATAAATTATTCGTAGTCATTCTTCATTATTAATAAACTTGATAATGTCATACGTCTTAATGTCATGGGAAGAAGTTACCCGCGACGCTAACGGTAATAATTTACTGGCTGTCTTTCGGCCATTGTATTTGCGATTACTTAGCAAATGCAACCAACATCGTTCTGCAAACAACGAACTGTTTCAGTCGACACTCTTTGCTTCCCTTTCATTTTTTCGTGAACTTTTCTTGCCTACCGTAGAGCACCAAATGTAGTCTCCCGGCCCCATTCTCAATCCAGTCTGCGGAAGTCAGAGTGAAATGTGGTTGTATGCCTTCCGATTTCACTTGGTGGAGTGATGATCGTGCAGGGGTTTATTTGGAAAAATGGCGGTGCGGAAAATCTGCAAAATAATCACTTTCTCGCGAATTGTAGCAAACATAGGATCAGATTGGCATCGTTGATATAAGCTGTTGCAAGAGTTAAAGAAGGTATTTATTCAATCCGTACTATTGAAAACTAACAAGAGACGAACTCATTTCAATTTGCTTTGCAAAAGCAAACTTTCACAGAGGCTCAAATGATCAACCTGAGAAATATTTGGTTGAATAGAAGGAGCGTAAGTGGACACCGTTCATGGCATAAAAGCTTGATTTCGTCACCTTGCCGCATGTAATCGACATGAAATCTTTTAGCATCCGACTTTTTTCGAGTATCAATATCAGAACTGATCAATGCTTTGCTAGCTGCTTCACCATCAGCTCCTTGTCTGAGTGATATTATGGTACACATGAACAAACTTCTTTGATGGCTCCCCTTCCAAGTACTTTTTAATGTTCGAACTTCTTCTCTAAGATTTAAATGGATACAAGATTGATGTATCCTTTCTGAACTCGGTCTGTAATTAAAAAGTCAAGGTTTTGCATACGTTTCAGACAATTTCAGAGCAATTTTTAGAGAGTTGGCTAAGTTAGTGATATTGAAATAATTGTATGACATCCACAAAAGTTCTTTTTCTCCATCTAGTATTCTCACTTTCTAACAAATTGATTTCCGCTAGGAATACACGATCTGCTTTGTCCACGTCGATGGAAAACCGTATTAATCTAGCGAACGATTCAGGCGCAATATCAACTTGAGTAATGTTAGATACTGCAAAGATATGTATTAGTGCGGATCACACGATAATATAGTAATCTCTTTTGGCGCCTCTGGGTACTCAATAAACAAATAAATATACACATTGTTACTTGCGGGGATGGTGAGCTGTTGTGTTACAAACCATCTTGTGGCATGGATATAGGGGGTCCATAAGAGTAGGAAATCATTGTGTCTCTTCTGGCAGCTACACGCAGTGAATGGGTGTGCCGCAGGGGCTTGTTTTGTCACGACTACTGTTCAATATTTTAGTGCCTGTAATTCATGTCAGCACTCATCGTACGGTATATATATACAGTGATGATATTGCTTTATTTCGTGCACCAGCGGAACTACAGACAATATAAAGGCCTTTATAATCTTGTGTGACGAAATGGAAAAACTAGATTGATGGACGTTCGTTTACCCACAATATCATTATGTGCTCCATTCGTATTTTAGGTCTGCCACACGTGGTGTCGATTACTTTTTTTTGGATAACCAAGTGATCATGCCTGAAGTAACATGAATAACGCACTTAGAAATCGTTTGTCACGGTTGCACGATCTGGCGGCGTCATAGAGCCTACGTTACTCGTATCGCGAACACCTCTTGTGTTTACTGCGCAGTGTTGGAACAACAAATTTTGCAGTCGAAGAAACATTCCACAGATGTCTTTTAAATTTTACGTCCCAACTGTGCTTGAAATTTGAAGGCATTACTTTTTTCAGCTTGCACTGCTGAAAATTTTACATTTTCTCTTCGTTACACGCAAGTATCTTGCATTCACCTCGCTTTTCCTCATTTCACTAACAACTTGTTGCTACACCTATAATGCAAAAGTTTTCTGTTAAATTAAAGGTCTACTGTTGGCCAGGCTTTTGAATTAAGAATAAATGCCACAATATGATCTCGGTCATAAACAGGATTTCGTTCTAGACTATGTTCATTATTCTGGGTTCATTGACTCTGTTATAAGCGACACAATGCCTTTGCGCTTGCGTAAAAAGCGGGCGGCTTCCTTTCTCAGGGTGTTTGTGTGTGCGTTTGTGCGTGCTGCAGGTGAGTGTATATTCTAGCGCTCTGAAGCAAGTTGCCAAACACGCTTTTTATATATGTTCGGTCGACGTCACTGCAAGTGAAAGTGTAAAACTTCCCCGCAGGGGCGTCTGCGTCAGCAGACGTTTGGTGTGTTGCGACACCACGTACCCGAGCACGGGTAGGTTGGCCCCTCCCGCGTGTACCCGTGCGCGATTTAGCCGTATCTGGGAAAGGGGCGACCCTGAGGATCGAGCCGATGCCGGGTGTGTTGACCTTTAAAGCCCCCCGGTGGAGGCAACACACCTCTTCGGCATCCCCTTCACATATACGGCACCTCAAGACTGGCCCACCTGGAGGAAAACGACAGTCGCCTTTTCCTGTTCTCTCAAATGTTCGTCTTCCTCTACAGGTTTTTCATCTTTGCTGCCTTCTTTTCACTTGTCACTTCCGAATTTCTGGGCGGCAAGGGTTAACCTGGTGTAGTTATTCAACCTTGGGTATCTGGTATAGCGGCGATGCATGGCTGGCGTCTGCAGGTATTCTAGCAACCTTGTAGCGCTCCCTTGTTGGGCTCAGCAGTGGGTGGCTACCATCGCCGCCAAATTTTCCAATTTCATATGGCAAAAACTTTCACCCCCTACCTGATCGCTCCCTGAAGAGGGGGCGCGCCGATGAACCATTCAACCTCTTCATGCAACCAAAATAATATTTTGCGAAGTACCGCGTTGTTCACAGTTAGCACAAAACTAAGACAGTCCGAATGATCTAACCATTTTTGCAGCCAAATCTCTCACTGAAGCAATAGGGCCAGGTTATAAAGTAACAAAGATGGGAAGCGGCGATCTTCTCGAAGTTCGCGACAAACAGCAGTATGACGAACTCTCAAAACTAGCATCATTTGGAGATATTCCTCTATCAGTGGGCCCACACAGGGCGATGAAGACAGTGCGCGGTGTCATCTCGAAAGATGTCCTTTTGGAACTCAGTGAAAGTGAATTACTTGAAGGATGGCAAGGCCAGAAAGTCCTTAAGGTACAAAGAATAATCACAGGCAAGCATTGGCTCTTAAAAGGGAAAAGCAGTGGCAGTTCCATTGGGTGAACAACTGCCGTATCAAAGCAAGAAAGTCTACAGGCAGTCGGGTTTACCGCATCTTTGGAGTCGATGATCTAGCCATTTCTGCCTGAAAAACACTATTCTTGTGCCTTGATGACTGAACAACCATGACATCACACACTGTTCATGAGCTGAAGCAACTTCTTGGTTCTACGTCCACTTCTCAGATTTCTATTATACATTTTAACGTCCGAAGCTTACCCCAAAACTTTGATGATATGGTTAACTTTCATACTTTAACCAATTACCACTTTTCGCTCATATCTCTGTCGGAAACATGGCTATCTGCAGCTGACGGCGCCTTATTTTTCATACCGGGCTATCATTCAGAATTTTTTCGTCTGGCTGCTTGCGACGGTGGATCGGGAATGTTTATTCCTCACCCATTTCATATAAAGGGCGTGCAGATATCGCATTTTCTATGGCCAAATGCGAATAAGTTTGGCTTCAATTTGACAATGACTTTCTGCCAACCAACAAAAGAAATATCCTTGGTTAAATTTACCGTTCCCCATCATCATATTACGATAATTCGTGTGGTAGACTTGATAGTTTATTAAACTCATTCATTACAAAAATTATAATTTAATCATTGTAGGGCAACAATAACATTAATATTACAAACATTAACGATGGTTCTTGTGTCCAGTACTCCAAATGCTTCATTGGACAAGGTTTGGAATCTTTAATAGATTCTGCAACCCGACGTGCTCCTTCCGGTCGAAATACGCTTATCGACCACGTACTCAGTAATGTGATGACTAATCAAAAAGCTGGTGTGGTCAATGTTAATCTGAGAAACCATTATCCAATCCTTCCCCTATTAAATACTCAAACTACATATAAAAATTAAATGGCTATTAAAAGTTCTTTCGAATCAGCAACATTTGTGGATACGGTATCTGGCTACGACTGGAGCCTATTATCCGAGGAACCTTGTGTTAAAAAAGCATTCAACACTTTGAAAGAGAAACTAGCATATATTATACATACTTGTGTGTCTGAGTCCTGCATATCACGTTGCTACTCCACCCCCAAGCACCCGTGGATCCCTAGAGGATTACTGCGCTCTAGAAATAAAAATATAACTTCTACAAAAAAAATTTTAACTCTAGCGATTTAACCTCGACCTATGGCCTCGATTCAAATTGTATTTTTAAACTCTCACCCTCTTAAACAGGCCGCACTAATCTATTACCAAACTAAAGTGCTTGAAAATGGGACTGACTGTAAAAATAATTGGAACGTAATTAAAAACATTTTATATCTTAATCAACAGGACGCGCTTGTGACAGAGTTTACGGACGGCACCAGCACTCCAACTAATCCTATGGCTGTCAGATATTAATTTAATGAATCTCTTTCCCAGAGCTCTGCAGCCGGTGCCACTAACTTGCCTAAGTTGTCCCGCTTGCCTCACTCCGTTGTCTTAAATCCCACTTCGCCAAATGAAGTTCATCACGCTATAATAGGTCTAAAGACTACAGGCTGTGGCCTAGATTCAATTCATCGATGTAATTTGAAACTTGGTGCTCGTGAGTTATCTTTTATCCTCTCTGATATTATGAACAGTACATTTCGTACCGGCGTTTTTCCGAGTCTCAAACAAGGAAAAGTAACTCCGGTATTTAGAAAAGGTGATCGAAATATCATTTCTAATTAATGCCCTATAACGATACTCCCATTTTTTAGTAAAGTAATTCACAAGCTCCTTTTTAATCGCCTAACGAACTACTTAACAAAACTTATCCTTTGGCACTTAAGCATTTTGGTTTTCGCGCAAACTTATCGACCGAATTAGCACTGATAAAACCAACTGACAACATAAAGCAGTTTATCGGCAGTGGGCTATGGGCGGGGACGGTATTTGTTGATTTATTTAAAGCTTATTACACTATTAACCACTCCATTCTGTATGCTAAACATGAATCATTTGGAATTTGTGGACCTGCCTTAGCACTTTTGCAAAGCTACCTTACTAGCAAAACCCAGGTTGTTAGACATAGAAGCCTTTTATCCTCTACAATAACAACCAACTAAGGCGTTCCACAAGGAGAAATTTTGGGCCCTCTGTTATTCCTCATTTACATTAATAACTTACTGTCATCGATTAACTGTGCTGAGTGCATCCTCTATGCTGATGAAGCAACGATATTCACTAGTGATAAATACAATAACAGTCGACTAAGAAATTTAAACGCCGATGTCGCAAATCCTGTTTTTTGGTGTAAAAATAACTTGCTAACCGTAAACACTGTTAAAACAAAGTTTGTGATATATCACTCGTCCCAAAAACGCCTACAGGAACCCTAAACTATACATTGATAACTACGTCATTGCCCCATGTAATTTTATTTCGTTTATAGTTTTACATTAGACCCCGAACTTAAGTATAACATTCACGTAAACTCTGTCACTGAGAAGACTGCTTTTGGCATCCGCATGCTCATTCGAACAAGATGCTGTTTTCAGAAAAATATTCTAAAATTACTACGCTTTCATTAACAGTCACATTACTTTCTGCATTTCATCTTGGGGCAACACATACCCAGCACACTTGACATCCCTCATTCAACTTAAGAACCGAGCTGTCCGAATAATTGCCCACCGTTCATACTTCGCATCAGCTGCACCCATTTTTCGCACTCTTGAAATTCTACCCTTAACCTGCACATTTGAACTCAAACTAGGACACACACACACACACACACACACACACACACACACACACACACACACACACACACACACACACACACACACACACACACACACACACACACACACACACACGCACGCACGCGCGCACGCACGCACACACACACACACAGTGTGTGTGTGCAGCGGGGCAACTGGCGACGCACTTAGCTTCGCAAATGCGAGAGGCATTGTTACATCACATCGTTAGGTTGGCGTCGCTAACGATCTGCGGTGCTTATCGGCGCAGCATTGTTATGGCAAGCGATGGAGTAGACGGTGCGCAAATAATGATGCTGCGTGTTTCTGCTGCGCTTCCGAGGCAATCAGGTGTCATAGGCTAATTCGACAGGGAAGGGAATCCTAGAGGTGATACTGCGTCTTTATCGCAAGTCGTCAGACAGCAAAGCTCAAAGAATGGCAAAAGGCGGCCAACTGGTGTGGATGCTAGAAAGCTACCATGATTTTTTTTTGTGAAATCGGCTTTTGTGAATTCGGCTTCTCTTCTACAGGTTGGGAACGCCTGAGGTTTCTGGCAGATTTTCGTAGTGCTTCAGTGTGCGATGCGTGCGAGTCGGTGTATCAAGATAATTTTTCGCGTTGGCGAGTAATTTTAAAATTTCGCTAGTGTGCCAATTGTTGCGAATGCCTTTACTGTGGCAGGGTTCACGCGATTTCTAATTGCAACGGCTTCACATACGCCGAGAATTTACCCATCTCTCGCCTGTCGATTGTACCGCTTAATGCCAAACAAAGCTACACCTACTTCTATGAAGATATCTTTCACTTTCTTCTTATGACCGATTTCTATGAAAAAGGGTTCAACAATCCCCCCCCCCCTTTTCTTTTCATTCTTCACTCTCCCATCCCAAGACACGGTTGATGTCCCATTTCTGGTGAGATATACGGTACAAACGAATATATATTACGAGCACTTTCTTTGCCAAATATTTGCATCCCGAGTTTTTTGCGTTGTCCTGTATGTGGATCCAAACCAAAATTTCCGCGAGAATAGGGCTGAAAGTATTGATTTCGTTATTGCTGCACAGTGCCTCATCCTGTACGCTACATCACCTTCATCATCCGAATGCGCACAAAGGCAGGTCGGATTTGGCCCAGAACGTGCTCACCTAGATGGAAAGTGCGCAGTGCCGTAGCGACGTGCATGCCTGTCGTATTATACGCGGGTTTTTAGGGCATAGTAGGTCTTTTTTTTTCGTGTAGTCGGTGTAAGATGCCGGGCGGTATGTGCTTGCAGCTCTGCGAACAATGCCTTGAACTTTCTTTTTATTGGGTCGGTCCTTCGATCGGGGCAGCAGCCGCCGAAGCAGACAATCGCCTTCTGGCCTACGCCACATTCCGGCCTTTGCATTCTCCCTTTTTACGCATTCCCAACGGAAAAAAAAAACATCGTTGGGGTGCAAGGACGTGTTCTCTAGTTTAACCATCTGAATTTTGTTATATTTACTCTTTCTTTGGCATCTCCTCCCCCTCTTCCCCACGAACACAATTTCTGGCTACGCCAACGCTACTGTCGAGGACATCTCCAAAAAGAAGGATGGAAAAGCTTCGTTGGGCCATCTGAAGGCAACGACTGTCTCTTGTGCTGTGAAAGTCTGTCCCACATAGTACATCGACAGTACAATATGTGGTGTTGCCAAGACTCGCTCATAGAGATTGCATACAACGTCCCTTGGGAACCTCATGTTACATAGGGTAAGTTAAACTAAGGCCTAGGCGCAAGTATCAGGAAGGCATGTCTGGGGTATTGTTTGCTGCGAGAATGCAGCAGAGCCATATGGCCCAGCCGTCGCCCAGGTTTCATTGGCCAATGGTACTGACACGATGTCACTATTGTGCGCACAAATTGCAATGCTCTCTGTATCTTCGTTGTTGATAAGAACACTTGGCGAAGCACGTATTTAAACTGGCTATTGTTGTACTGTGCGCTAATATAAAAAAAAGAGACAGTAAAGGCGCTGCCATTGGGCTATTCAGCAGGAACTTCTTGAGCATAAAAGAGGGTCATACGGTCTTCTCTCTCAGTTTTCTGGACCTTCTATCGCAGGACACTTCTCTGAGAAATAGGTAAATAATTCGCTTCTCGCAAGTTTGATCTAATGAACCACCTGACTCTTAATTTGAGCATATATAAGAATATGCCTAGTGGATACCGCTGCTCCACCTTCTTGGGTGGGTTTCTGGGCGAGCCAGAATTTATCAGCATCAGAATTCGCCATGTCTATGCCGCAAGTGAAGAGACAGAATTATAAAAAAGACTGGAAATAATATCTAGCAGTAGTGAAGCTAGCAGGCTGGGTCAAAATCTTAAAACTACAGTAACATATACAATATATGTACCTATATCTGCTAAACCGCGCTTTAGAGTTTCAATAATGACCCGTAATTGTTTGAAGGAAGCTTTTAAGAATGGTCACGTTCATGTTCGCGCTTGTCAAAAGGTTTTCGCTGTGTAGATTTGAGTTTTACACTTCTTGGTTTCAACATCATAGATTCAACATGAGCTCAAAGATAGCACTTTAGCGACCACCATATTGCTAACTGTCATGGACGAATTGTGAGTCGCTTCAAGATATCCATGTTTATCGGCATTACGATAACGTAGCAATTCGCTACTAGTGGCGTCGCGCAAAGATGGGGGTGCCTCCTCTGCTTCTTTATTAGCACAAGCAGCGCAGAAGACTGAAGGACATCAGTGTTGCCAAACTAAGGTGGCCCATGCGGGAGTGTCAGCCTGAGTGATGCCGTGTGGGTGAAACTCTCAAGGCAACTTCAAGAGGCGCGGCCGCCAACTTCAAGCCAACTTCAAGCCAACTTTCAGTGAACGAAACATAGACGAGCATTACCCCTTACAACACGCAGTTTTTTTATTCGTGAGACGCTCTTCAGGTGGCGGACCGTTTTTAGCCTATGGGTGCAGGGCGTCGATTTCCGAGTAGCCTAGCTGGCTCCTCGGCCCGGCACGCGGCCGATAACTACGCGATGGCAAACAAAGAGAATGCAGTCAAAGTGGCAAGATATACGCTAAATTATATAGGTTGAGTTCCTCCAACGCCCTCCGATAGCACAGTTAGCAGCGAGAAGGCGAAACCTTTGAGCTCCTCGCGGATGCTGTAGACTAGTGTGGACACGTCATTATGGCGTGACATGCACGTCACATAATGCACGCTCCCTGAAGCAAACTATAGGATTTGTTCGCTGTGTGAATACGTCTTTCAGAAGCCTAACAACGCTTTTACAGTGCCATACTTCTCCAAAATATATATAAATCACAAAACATGATCTAGTGAAGCCAATTGATCGTTTGCGCTCTTTCCTTCTGTCTCCATCGCCTTTTCCTGTGGTTGCCTTTTTTGAATGCGCAACTTCGTTCTTCAACACAATGCACCAACTAGCCCAGCAAAAAGTTCTTCTAAACTAGTGATGACAACTTAAAAAAAGGGGTATGTCCTATAGGCATAAAATCTATATTTATTAGCAGCAACTTGAACGAGGAACATTTACTTTGGTATTGTTTCTAATGTTCTTGTTTGTAATAGCTATCTACTTAAGCAACTATTATACTTTTCTCTGGCATGTAACCGTGTTTTACAATGGATTTCAAGACATCAATGTAATATATTGTTTGTGGCCTGTTACCTCTCGTACGCTTCCTTTTCCGGCGTTTAAAATAAATCCAGTGAAATGTAAGAAATTGCAAACAGGTGTGGCCCAACAGTGATTCTCGCTAATAGTTACAAAGGAACTAAACGTGGTTCATAAGTGTACCGGTGGGGACAGGCTTGCTATGGTGACGAAGAACTACTGGTGATGCGCTAGCGTCTAAGCTCACGATCACTTGGGGCAAGAGTAAGCAGACTGCCAGAGGCAAATAAGCGAAAAGAAAACAAAAGTTGCACATTTCCTGTGTAAGTCTAACCTGAAATGCAAACTATTGTAGACGTTACCTCGAATAAATTTAACATGTCTTATGTAGGAGAAAAATGGTCTCTCACACGAAGATTCCATGGGCGTAATGAAATCGTAGTCCAGCACTCCAGTGGCACCCAAGTTGGCAGTAGAGTCGGCTTTTAAGATGGGCACTTCGGCTCATCTCGTACGCTTTCCCCTAAGTAGGTGGGCATGGATGTTCATGCCTGAGTTAGTTTCAGGCGTCTTCAATAAAAACGAAATTGAAGTGCTGCATGGTAGAATGAAACCTGCTGCCACGTCTCGAAAGGTTGTCATGTATGAAGGTTCCGAAGAACACCAAAACAGGACTGTTTACATATGGCAGAACATCACCCATGTACAGCTAGATACCCAACTTCGGCGCAGCAACAGAATTAGTGTTACTGGATGTGGGCTGGAACTGGCATCACAATATAATGTATTCATCTATTTAATTTACGTCATTCGAATAAAACTCCCGCAAAAAAAGCCTAGCCCCGATCGACCTGTACTTGGACCCGCACTTTAAGGATTTCAAAATCAAGAAAGGGGCCGACAGATGGAATAGCACACTGTGGTATAAAGTTCGCAAACAGGCATAAGGTGCATCAGAAAGGCTGGCCAGCCTTTCTGAGGCACCTTATCTCTGTTTACAAACTTTATACTTTACGAAGTTGTATTTCAAAGATGAAATTCTGCTCCACTAATTAGGCCAAGTACAGTCTACGGTGAACATAGAGTAATTGAGGACGCTAACGCATACGGCCAACAGCTTTTAAAGGGCCAAAAAATAAAAGTATCACTCGCCAGTCTCGGCAGATGCGGATATCACTCCTGATATAACGTGGACATCTAACATCTGAACTTACAAATGGGCAGTCCTTGCCGAATACTTTGGCCGCAGTCCTCCACCAGTACAGGAAGATATTTTTTATGGTACTCGCTTCACTGTACGGAGGGACAAGCGAATGGCCTAGTTAACGCAGTGGGACAGATGTGGAAAACTGCAGAAAACCGAAAACTATGATCGTTTTGAATTGATATGTAATACCAAACAGAAGGCCACTAAATGCCTGCGCGTGGCATCACGCGCCTTAGAGCTTTACAAGCACTCGTTCACATTGCGGGCTAGACGTCTTCAGACGTTTGAACTATATGTGTACAGAAAAAAAAACACGAAACTTCAAAGTCTGAATGTTCAGTTACGCAAGTTTCAAACATATTGTTACAAGGATGTTGGGAGTATAGGAAGACTGGATTTACAATATATATGCAAGAAGAGTCATGAAGAGTAGTTAAGATGGCTGACCACCAATAACAAGCAGCAGCCAACGTCTCGCGATCTTCTTCTTCGCCTCTCTTCTTTCATCCTTCCGTAAAAGCTCCCCCGGGTGGTGAAGCGCCGTCTCGGTGCATGGTAGGCGAATTGCGAGCGAAGTATGACTTCAGGCGCGAAACGTGCACCAGGTCAACAGGCGTCGGACTTGAGGATGTATCAAACTGCAGGGGCGAAATCTTGTAATTTACGTCGTTAACTTAACGTAAAATTTCATAAGACACTGTGTAGTGAGAGAGAAGCTTCTGGGAGAGGCCAACACGACGACATGGTGACCAAAGGAGCACCGAAGCACCTGGCGCCAATTTAACATCGCGATGGCATTGGTCACACCGCTGTTTTGGTATATGCTGCCAGGCTAGTAAACGAGACCGCGCGACTTGACGCGCCATGTGAGCGCGATCGATGACTTCACTAGCGTACTCAGTTGCAACATGTGGCACAGAAGGGAGGGTGGTGTCAAACAACAATGTGGGGTCACGACCGTACAAACGATAAAAGGGGGAAGGTTCTGCGATGTCATGTCGGGACGAGTTATACGCGAACTCGTAGGCCAGCGTGGCGTCCCAGTCGGGGTGATCGTTGGAGACGTACATCGACAGCAGCTCTGTGATTGTTTAGCTGAGACGTTCCGTAAGACCGTTCATTTGTGGGTGGCAGGTGGTGGACAGCTTTTTCTCAGTAGGACAAGAGCGGCGGAGGTCGTCGACAACTCTAGACAAGAACGAGCAGCCACCGCCTGTAAGTAACTGTCGAGGTGCACCGTGGTGGAGAATGACGTCGTGGAGGAGACAGTCGGTGACGCCTGTTGCGAGACTAGTCGGTAACGCCTTTGTTATCGCGTAGCGTGTCGCATAATCCGTAACGACGGCGATCCACTTATTCACTGCCGTCGTTGTCGGAAAAGGGCCAAGCAGGTGAAGGCCTACGCGAAAGAACGGTTCAAAGGGAACTTCAACTGGATGGAGTCGTCCGACAGGTCGCAGGAAATGTTTCTTCCGGCGCTGACACAATTCTCAAGTTGCGACATAACGTATATACGTATATACGCAATATATATACGTATATACGTATATATGTACGTCGTATATACGCAAAACTCAAAGCTGTGCCACTGTCGGTGCATCGTGAAGTTCGAGAATGACGGATGGCTGATGACGAGGGAGGACAAGGAGCAACTCAGGGCAATCAGGGTTGATATTGCGGTGGTAGTTTGCAATCATACAGCAAGAACATGCGGCACGTGCCGTCGGTGCTGCCAGATTGCACTTGGCTAAGATGGACTGTAAGGATGCGTCGCGTGGTTGTTCAGCGCAAATGTCGGTCATGTCAGTCAAAGCCATCAGGCAGGTCACTGGATCATACGCAGTAGGATCGGGAGGATCCACGGGATGACGAGAGAGGCAGTCAGCGTCCTTGTGCAGACGTCCTGACTCATAGCTGACAATAAATCAAAATTCATGGAGCCGCAAAGCCCAGCGACCAAGCCGTCCGTCCTGTCGGGTCTCGGAGGGATACAGCCAGCACAGTGCGTGGTGGTCTGTAACGAATGAAATAACGCGCCCGTACAAATATGGCCGGAACTTGGCGACAGCCCAATGTAAAGCCAAGCACTCCCGCTCGGTGATGGAGTAATTTCTTTCGGCAGGCGACAGCAGGTGGCTGGTGTAAGCTATGACGCACTCGGTACCATTCTGCTGTTGGGCGAGAACAGCGCCAATGTCCTGGCCGCTTCGCCATTGTGGACTTCGGCCGGTGCAGATGGATCAAAGTGGTCAAATATGGGACGGGTGGTGCGAAATCCTATGAGAGCGGCGAACGCATGATACTGCTCAGGGCCCCATGGGAACGGCGTGTTCTTTTTTATAAGATCTGTCAAAGGCCGAGCAACGTCGGCGAAGTTTTTGACGAAACGGCGAAATTAAGAACAAAGGCCGACTAAGCAGCGCTCGTCAGAAGGAGAACGTGGCACAGGGAAACTGCGTACGGCGCGAACTATTTCCATATCTGGTTGGGCACTGGATGCGTCAACAAGGTGTCCCAGCACGATAATCTGACGGCGCCCGGACTGACACTTCGTGGAGTTCAGCTGGAGGCCGCCTTTTCACAAGACTGCAAAAATGGCAGTGAGTTGGGTAAGGTGGCTGCCGAACGTGAGAGAAAAAACAACATCGTCAAGGTAGCAAATACAGGTGGTCCATTTGTAGCCACGCAGAAGTGAGTCCATCCTACGTTCAAATGTCGCAGGAGCATTGCATAGGCCAAAGGGAATGACTTTGAACTGATATAAGCCATCCGGTGTGATGAAGGTCATCTTCTCGTGGTCCATTTTATCTACTGATATCTGCCATGTAGCCGGATCGAAGATCGATGGACGAGAAGTATTTATCTCCATGGAAGCAGTCAAGGCGTCATCGATGCGTGCGATTGGGTAGACGTCTTTTCGCGTGTTCTTGTTTTAAGTGTCGACAATCGACGCAAAAACGCCAGGTACAATCTTTCTTTTTCACAAGAACGATAGACAAAGCCCAAGGGCTGGCTGATGGCTCGATGACCCTGTTGCGGAGCATTACGTATATTTCTGATTGGATGACTCGACGTTCAGCATGCGATACACGATAGGGACGCCGACGAATTGGATTCTTTTCTCCAGTATTTATACGGTTGTGAACAACAGATGTTTCGCCTAAAGGCCTGTCACAGAAATCAAAGATGTTACGGTACGATTCGAGGAGGAGATGTATGTCCGTGGCCTGTGCCGAGGTGAGGTCAGGTGCAATCATGTTCGCGAAGTCATCTGTTAGTGAATCAGAGCTGTGAGCTGCAATTGGCGCTAAGAAACCACTCTCGGCATTCAGACTCTCAATGTTATTTCGGAAGTATCAGAAACGCTCGCCAAAAACATGCCAGCTGGAAGCACTTGAGCGTAGAGGCTGAAATTCAGGAGCGGAAGAACGGCGCCGTTGTTACTAATCGTCACCAGCGTATGCGGAAGAGCAACGTTCCGGTTCAAAAGCACATCGATGATGGGGCGAAGAACATATTCACCGTGAGGAGTCTGTGGCTGTGCGGTCAAAGCGACGTAAGCGACTGCCTCAGGTCACAGACCCACATATTGAAGTGAGCACACGTGCGTTGGGGCGGTGCTCGGTTCATCGGCGGCTTGAGGCACTTCCAATTGAAGAACGCCGGTTGGGCACTCGGTGAGAGCAGGATGATAGGGTAAAAAGTCAAATCAAGGCCAACGTCGTGAGGTCAGTTGTCGATCACAGCAAAGAGAACAGAAGTACGGTGTCCGGCTGTACTTACACGCGCTGTACACACTCCAAGAACAACCCCCTCGCCGCCGTCGGCCACACGAAGTACTCGGGCAGCTGCTGGGGAGGGGAGATTTTTTAAATATCTACGTAGGCTGTCATCTTAGATGCTTAGGCTCCAGTGTCGATGAGTGCTTAGACAGGTACGCCATCTATTTTAATGCCAATTAGAGTTCTCCTTGTGGGCATAGACAGATAATTTGCTGCAGTAGTTGGCAATGCAGCACCACCTCCAACGGCCGCATGTTTTAGTTTTCCGAAAGGCTGTGGCGAAAAGCCACACGGGACGAAAGGCGACGTGGCTTTGGCGAACGGGAAGATGGGCGACGTGTTTGTGGTGAACGAGACTGGTGTCCGCGCAGAGATGGGGAGCGACTGTACCATGGGTTCCTAGCAGAGTTGTCGGCAATGTTAGACTCGGCGGTGGGTGATTGGCTTTACAACAAAGTGCCAGCACATCCTGGATGCACGTGACATAGGAATCCGTAGGGGATTGGGCCCGGGAGGCCAGTCCCCGCTTAGTGGCAATATTACGGCTGGCTGGTTTGCCAAACAACTCTGTCAACTTCTCTTTGCATTGATCCCTGCTGGTTAGCTCCTCATCGTGGTTTTCGTACCACACTTTTGCCCTGACTCTTAGGTAGAACAACAAGTCAACTAGCGTAAGCGTAGGGTCCCATTTCTTGATTCCACTCAAGTGTTTGTACATCGCCACCCACCCTTCAACGTCGGCACCAACGGTCCCGCAGAAAGTTCCAGGATCCTTGGGATGCACAACCACAACCGAAGGTGACAGCCTCGCAGCTGGAGACGGTGACGTTGGAGGCGGCAACGACGTTGATCCCGCGTGCTCACCGTCATTCATGGTGCGGAGGCATCTTTGATCCTTCGGTAGCAATGTAGTTAAAATGTTGAAACTACTGAATGGTAGATGTAAACGTGCGAAGCAATCAACAGACACACGCGTTTTCCGAAAGTTTCGAGGGTACACGGCTATCTCTTAAGCCAACGCATGGCAGCTTATACATCCACACGAATGGCCCCACAAGAAGGGATCAGCGCTACCGCATTCGCTGAAAGTGCTGATTATGTGTCCATCCCGCAAACATATTTGCCACTGGTGACAACGTATGCTAAAAACAACGCCGACGAAGATTACGATGCCATAACCAGACCATTCATGATGCCTGAACCCCAACCACGCCCTTCTGTATTTACATCAAGAAGCACACCGCGGGCAGGCGGGATTTCTGCAGCGGGCGTTCGTAACCTCTCTATGATAACAAAAAATCACTGTTCAACGAAATCCATCACGTTTGAAAAAAAAAAGGTATGTGCCTTTAACTAGAAGTTTCGTGTTTGGAAACCCATACCGGAGCCTGTCATGCCACCAGCCTTCTTGAGTAACCTGATGCCAATATCGTTAATATCGTGCGCGTTCAATAGAATAAAAAATCAGGATAAATGTGCATCTAAATTTCGTCCTAGAAAACCGGGAACTTGTATCAATGGGGGTAACGTTTTTGACCTAGGTTATACATGGAAAATATCCTCCTGCGGCTAACGAAGCCGTACTCCATATTACGTGAGCACCGCCGATAATCTTAAAAGGTGTACAGTTACAGATTTTCATGAAATTCGTGCATGAAATTATCGTGACATAAGCACCATCCTTCAGCCTCCAAGGAAGCGCGAGTAGCTTTATAACGTCTTTCGCCAAGCGCAGAAGCTTTCACGTCAAGGTAGGACAAAAGACAAGCACGGTAGCTTTTAAGATGGTCGGTCTCCCTAGAGAAACATAGATGTCGGTGAAACTTTTGAATATTGCAAAATACGTACTACCCGACAAGGTGACCAAAATACCGCACATCACGCATGTTGCGTACTCAGATGACGTCACCACATGATTAGGTTCCGGATGGTTAAAAGAGAAGAAGCCTTATACACGGAACTAGATAGCATTGATGATAAATTTAAACAGGTGGGACATTGTACGGCTCCTGAAAAGTTGGAGCATATTGTCGGAAGCGTCGGAACACGGTAAAGGCCAAAAACGAAGCCAAGGAAAGCTTTTACCTTCATAGCGATTACAGAGTCGGAACACATAAGGGGTTCAAGCGTTTTAGGCATGCACATCTACCAGCATTGTAGAGCAAACACGGGGCTAGGACGCACGGTCAAAATAACGAAGGAGGTGTATCACGTGCTGCGATGCCTCCGCCTGAGCAGGGAATTCATCTTGAAGGGCGTATTTCGAGCAAAGACATTATACTTGAAGAAAAGTGTACGAAGTAAAAAAAAAAAAAACGTCATTTTATTGGGTGTATGTAGTGAGGTGCTGTAAATACATATGATTCCGTATGCATTCAGATGTACAGTATAATTGTAGTGCCAGTGAATCAGCACGCAAGTGACTGTGCATACGCATATATAGATAAGCAAACACATAACACGGTTATGTCGCCAATGTTATTTATAAAATTCTGGGATTTTACGTGCCAGAACCACAATATCATCATCAGACACGCTAAATTAGGGGACGCCTTAGAATTTTAACCAGCTTGGGTTGTTTAATGTGCGCCCAATTGGAGGTACGCGGGTGTTTTTGCATTTCACCTCTAAAAAACGCTGCCGCCTTGGCCAAGATTTGATTCCGGAAACTCGACCTTAGCAGCGTAACACCAATGGCTCTACGCCACCTCGGCCGCCATGGCTAGCGACAACAAGCACGCAAGTGCGGCTTCATTTTTAGCTTATTCTTTTCATTAGTATGTCCAAATCGATTACGGTCGATTGCTTGAAACAGTGTCTACCGTTAACGCAAGCCTTCGCACAGAATTCGTGAACCACCGTACTCTCAATATCTTCACGTCTTGGAAACCTTGGCTGTAAAACACATAATTCGACACACGCATACAAACACATACACATGCCCACGCGCGTGAACGCACAGTGTGTGCGAGCTATTATGCGTGCAGTTAAAAAAGGGAACATGTATGATTCTGCCCAAATACGAACATGGACATGTACTTTAGAATCTGCTGAAGAAGCCTGTCAAGCGGTATTTCGATAATTGGTGATCATTTAAAAACAAACTGCTTCTGAAACGGAGGAACGGCATTATGATTGGTTGCTTTCCCATTAGGGCAATGCAAAGGCAAAATGATAAAAATGGAGAACATGGATAAACTGGAAATCATTTTGTTTTTCAATTTTCTTTAAATGATACTTACTTCAGTAGTCCCTTGAGATTTCGCTTAACGAGAGTCGAATGAATTTTTTTTTCAGTTTCAATAAAATAAGAATCAATTAGTTAATTTTTGAAGTATTGTTCTGACAGACCAATTGTTAATAAAACATCGTAGAGATCCGAAGAGATGCAAACAGGAAGGGCGTTTCAGCAAAATTCCCATCGCGTGTTTACTTCCTCTGGAAAATAGAGAAAGCTCCCAAATTATTTAAAAAAAAAGCGCCGCTCCGCCGGAAAAGCTACACTTCGATTGCAACAGACAATAATTAGCCAGCTATACGCCGCCAGGATAGTAGTTTGTTGACCTCATAGGTTCGTAAACATCCACCTGCGAAATAAGTTAACAAGCATGGTGCAACGCGCACTGACAAACATATACACATCTTGTTCGATGACTGCGGAAAGTCGGTGTCAAAACGCTGGCGCCAGGAAGGGCGGCAGCAGCGAGCAAATTGACCTTTGTGCTACTACTCGCTTCAACGCGAATTAAGCGGCGAGAAGACAGCGCACACGAAGCCCTCTGCCTTCGGTGAAGCCAGGCTGTGTACTCATCGCAGATCGCTATTATGGTAGAGACCCCGCGGCCGCGCTATTGGCCTGGAGCTCCACCACTGGAAAAGCTGGCGCCACCGTCGGCGTGACGTGCTAGGAGGGATCACGTGGACATAGCGGCCGCGTCGGCTACTTCGGGCGCGCCGAAGCGAGCTGAAAACGAGTTTAAATTCTCTCGTACGCTGCTGTCCTCATTTAGTGGCGAGATTTTCCCGCTTCGAGTGTCTCCTTTACAACGCTGGAAAACACTACAATAGGTAGTGGCTGCCTTTGAAGGCACGCAACTTGGTAGGCTACTGCTCGGTGCCGCAGGGCCGGACGCACGTAACGGAGGCCGGTGTCAGCCTTATTCACACGTAGCCGCAGGACAAGAAGCTGCGTTAAGCTTGGCTCGCGAAACATAAAACCGGCAAACAGTCATCGGCTACAACTCGGGTATGCAGCAAGCACAGACGCGAGGAAGATTTCTGCTACGGCGCCCGGTCTGCGATGTTCTGAAAACGCGCCCTGAGACGCTCGCCCGAGTCCGCTGCCCGACTAATGTCGTGACGGTCTGGTCTATGAACTTGTCGATGCTATAGATACTGGCAAGTTCAGTGGAGTGGAAAGGCAGCAGTAAGAAACACATTTAAAAAAAGCATGGCATATGGTCATGTTTGTGTTATGAATTAATGCACTGGATTACAAAAAAGGAGCAGCGGGAAATTGCACGCTGAGAACAGTGATGAACATACAGTGCGACGCAACTCGATAAATAGTATTGAAAGGTCAAATAATTTAGAAGAAAAAAAAAAGATTGAATCGTCGCGACGGCACATCACAGTCCCCGTAGGCGTCGAAGTCTCTACAATGAAATTATTTTTGAACAGCTGTGATAGCGCCAACCAACTATGGTTGCTTGTATACTGTCAAATGCTCATATTCTGCGGCCTAAAGCTCATGGCACGGTGCGAAAACGCGCGCGCGGAGAAAGCGAAACAGTGCGCGGACAAGCATGCAGACGCGCAGTCGGTCGCTGCGAATCTGCGCGATCACTGCATTGAGGCTTCGTTCTATTACACTCCATTTAGTTATACAAACACTACAAGAACATATTTCACATAGTTTGCTCTCAGGGTTTACCTACCTTTCACGCAAGAAGCCGGTTCGGGAGACTCCATCGCGGCGACCGCGCGCAGCGGCGTTCACTGTACGTGTTCGGTAAAGAGATAGCGTCTGTAAACGATTGTGTGCTTTAAGTTTGCCCAAGATTATTATTTAGACAGTAAGAAACTTCTCTCGTTTCGAAAGTACTTAGAGAAATGTCCGGGAGAGCTCGCACGTGGTGTTTTCAGTGAGCGCTGACCGC